>NW_027223763.1:36716813-37929313 GCF_028538775.1 Myotis yumanensis
CTGTGTGTCCTGTGAACTAGAATTTAGGTTTAAGTCTTCATTTGATTCAGGTTATCTGTGGCAAGGATGCATGATGACAGTGTTTATTTTAAAATGGGTCAACAAAACCACAGATCTTCTGCAAGGTAATGTATTGAACAGAATTTTGATATGTTGTTTCTCTAAGAGTCTTTGGCGATAATAGTAGGTAACAAGTGGGAATGATTGCAAACACTTTCATTCAATTTGGGTATTGCCTCTATCTTTTTGTTGTCTGAATAGAATTTCGGCGATTCTATGTGTGTTTTCCAAGAACTGCAGTATACCATAGATCTCAATCTTATCTGCTCTTCTCTCTAACAAGTTGCCTCAAAGAAAAATGTTTTAAAAAATGGAAAGAAAACAAAATTCCCATCAAGTATTATCTTCCCATGTGATCATTTATGACAGCTTGAGAATGAAATTGAGCCTATACTGCCAACAGCTATATTTTCATAAGTGAAGGCCCCACACTGACTGCCAGTGGTAAAACAGTGCAATAAAAAAAAGCAAAACAATGTGAACTGCTCACACAACACCAAGCAGTTTTCCCGTTTGCTTTGTTTAGTAGCTCTTTCAGTGTTGTGGAAACAGCACTTTAGTTCTGGTTGAGAGAGATCTTTTATTATAACACAATGCTATTTTTTCCATAGTGGCTTGTGTATAAATAGTAGGCCGTAGTCTTTTAAGGATATCAGCCCACACTTCAGATACAGCATAAATAATATCCAAGTGAGAAACAATTGTATGGTTTACCACACATGAAAGTCTGCCTTGTGATGATAGGCTGGCTAGCTATCGTGGGAGCACAATAGGGTTCCGAATGCATAGGCCTTCTGTTTTGTAATCATTGTGTTTCAGGGGTGTTGGTGTTGATATTGTGACCTAACATATATTTCAAAATGTTTTGTTATATACTAATTACTTGGGCTATCATTACTACTAACAAGTTATAATAGCTAACATCAATCTAGCAGCGGTTCTCAACCTGTGGGTCGTGACCCCTTTGGCGGTCGAACGACCCTTTCACAGGGGTCGCCTAAGACCATTCATAACAGTAGCAACATTACAGTTATGAAGTAGCAATGAAAATAATTTTATGGTTGGGTCACAACATGAGGAACTGTATTTAAAGGGCCAGAAGGTTGAGAACCACTGAGAGGTTACTATATGCTGGGCTATTTACTTAATACTTTGCAAGCATCGCCTCACACCTCATTTAATCCTCAAAAAAAGAGAAAATTCTGTTATAAATATTAATACTGTGCTCTTTTTGCTGATAAAGAACCTAGGATTTATGAAGTCATAGAAACAGGGAGTAGATTGATGGTTGCCAGGAGTTGGAGGGTGGGAGGAATGGAAAGATGATGATCAATGAGCACAAACTTTTTGTTATAACATGAATAAATTCCAAGGATCTAAATTACAGCATGGTGACTTACAGTTAATAATACTGTATTGTATACTTGAACATTGCTGAAAGAGTAGATCTTAAACATCCTCACTAAAAACAATCATTTAAAATAAAGGTAAATATGTAAGATGATGAATATTTTACAATGTATATGTATATCAAATCATCACATTGTACACTTTAAACATGCACATTTTTATTTGTCTGTTATACCTCAATAAAGCTTGGGGGGGGGGGGGGTGGGGTGAGGGAGAGAAACTAGGACTTTAAGAGTTTAAGTAACTAGTCGAGCCAGTCTGACTCCAGAGATTGTACTGTTAAAACTCCTCACAATTTCTCCCATAAGTGGTATCATGGGAGAGAGAGGGAGGAGACTATGAACACTGCTTCAGGTATAAGAAGGTGTCAGCTATGGATTCTCCTGAAGAAAAAAAAAAAAAGGAACCATCCTGCCTCCTTTGCATACTTATCTGACCTTGTCACTAATGCATCATTAGCCCCATGGCCAGAGACCTCAGAGGGAGAAAGTTAGTATACACACTGCCAAGGTGGTGTAACTGACACATTGCCCATCAGGCTCCAAACTAGAATAGCCCAAAGTGAGCATGTTCTCTTAACAGAATCACCATGGATGCTTATTCACAGTTTTACAAAGACGAAATTCACACAGGTAAAATTCACTTCCCCCTACCCCAACACCACTCAGAGTCAGTATCTAAATTAAGTTTCCACAAAGAAAGAAGGAAAAATTGGAGGATAAGGAACCAAAGCAAAAAGGCAACTTCTATTTCTAATAATACGATGACGTTAATTTTGTATCCTGCTACATTGCTGAATTCATTAATTAAATCTAATAGTTTTTTGATGGAGTCTTTAGGGTTTTCTATGTACAGTATCATGTCATCTGCGAATAATGACAGTTTTACATCTTCTTTTCCAATTTGGATACCTTTTATTTCTTCTTCTTGTCTAATTGCTATGGCTAGCACTTCCAGTTCTATGTCCAAGAGGAGTGGTGAAAGTGGGCATCCCTGTCTCGTTCCTGTTCTTAGGTGAAATGGTTTTAGTTTTTGCCCATTGAGTATGATATTGGCTGTAGGTTTGTCATCTAAAGCTTTTATTATGTTGAGGTATGATCCCTCTATTCCAATCTTGCTGAGGGTTTTTATCAAGAAATGGTGTTGGATTTTGTCAAATGGTTTTTCTGCATCAATTGATATGACTATTTGATTTTTATCTCCCAATTTGTTATGTGATGTATCACATTTATTGATTTGCGGATATTATACCATCCTTGCATCCCCAGGATAAATCCTACTTGATCATGGTGTATGATCTTTCTGATGTAATGCTGGATCTGATCTGCTAGAATTTTGTTGAGGATTTTAGCATCTATGTTCATGAGGGATATTGGCCTGTAGTTCTCTTTCATTGTATTGTCTTTATCTGGTTTTGGTATTAGGGTGATGCTGGCTTCATAGAATGAGCTTGGAAGTGTTCCTTCCTCTTTAATTTTTTGGAAAAGTCTGAGGAGGACAGGTTTTAGTTCTTCTTTGAATCTTTGGTAAAACTCCCCTGTGAAGCCATCTGGCCCCGGGCTTTTGTTTGCTGGAAGCTTTTTGATGACTGCTTCAATTTCCTCCATAGTTTCTAATAATATGATGATTAAAATAACCAAACACTTCGCAGCTATCAAAAAACCTAAAAGTTATAGATGAAATATAACAAGTAACTTCTAAAATACATACCCAAATTCACACAAAAAAGTAAGAGAAATCCCCAGAAGAGTGAGCACCAGAGCCTAAATCTGTGAATGTTAGGGATGAGAGATGCGATCAGATGCCAAGTTCAGTAGCCAAAGAGCTTGTATTTTTGGAAGCCACAGATAAATAGGAAGTAAGATCGTGGGTCATCAATAGGTGTGGTTGCAACTGAGAATTCCATCTAACCAGAAGCTCAAGACACACAGGAAGCAAGATTTATCAACAAATCCAAAGAGATAATAATAAAATTTATCTCTAAACTCTAAGTGAAAAAGCACATCTTCCCTGACAATTCATAATCATTTATGTGAATCTTAGGCATGAATGTATCCCTTTTTTTGAAAATACTTCTTATTAAAAGATGAAATAATATATTTTAAAACGAAAAAAGTAAATGTTAATTATATTTAGTAAAATACCCTTCAAAAACTGACAATGAATTAAAGATATTTCAGATGAACAAAAATAAATTATACACAAAAGCTAAAATTATAAACATTTAATAAAGGTATAGAAATGTTTCTAAGAACACAAAAAGCAAAACTTTAAAAGAAAAGAAATAATATCCTGGACTTCATCAAAACTAATATTTCTATTTATCAAAATATTATTTAAAACGCATTGAAAGCCATATATTAGGAGAGAAAAAATGTATATGAGCAGAGAAATAGTGGGGGTAAAGACATATTTAGAATAAAAAAAAATCAACATCTAGAAATCCAAAAAAGCTAGAAAATTCACAAATTAAACAAAAAACTCCAGAACAAATGGATGACAGATAAATTAAATGGAAAATTCAAAAATGTCTTGAGACAAATTAAAATGGAAACACAACATACAAAAACTTATTGGATGAGATAAAAGCAATTTTAATTTTTAAAATTTTATAACTAGGAACACATACATTAACACGAAGAAAGATCTCAAACAAACAACCTAACATTAAATCTCAAAGAACTAGAGAGAAAGAAGAACAAAATAAGCCCAAGGTTGGGAAAAGGAAGGAAATAATAAAGATTAAAGCAGAAATAAATGAAATAGGGAATAGAAAAACAATAGAAAAGATTAATAAAACTATGAGTTGCTTCTTTGAAAAGATAAATTTTACAAACCTTTAAGCCAGACTGGTCAAGGAAGAAAAAAGGGGAAGAGAACTCAAATAAAGTCAGCAATGAAAAAAGAGACATTAGAATAGATACTGCAGAAATACAAAGGAACCCAGAGACTAGTGTGAACAATTATGCCCAACAATACCAATATGCCCTCCTCATAATCAGAAAGAAGCAACATTAAAAAATGAATTATTTACCACCTCAGTTGACTTCACTTATATGACTTATGCCAAATTTTTGTTTAATTCTCATTTTGATAGATTTATTTATTAATTTGTAATAATATTTAATACAGTATTTCAGAGACTAATACACAGATACCCATATATCCATTTCGGATTAATAAATACCAACATGAATGCATTTGTTATTTTTACAGATTTGATTGAAGCCAGCCCTGTACATCTCTATAATTTTGGTGAGCCTTATCCAATCAGTCAAGACCTGAATAGAGCAAAAGGACTGACCCTACTGGGAGAGGGGGAATTTCCTCCTGCTTAACTGCCTTGAGCTGAGATATTGTTTTTTTCCTGCCTTTGGACTCAAACTACAACATTGGCTCTCCTGGGTTTCCAGCTTGCCATGTGCAGATGTTGGGACTTCTCAGCCTCCATAATCATGTCAGGCAATTTCTTATAATAGATCTCTTGATATATATAAATTATATTCTATTTCTCTGGAAGAGACTGATTAACACAAGCACCATTGCTTTTAGAGTTAAAGCTGATGAATGAATACAGCTAGATGTCTGAAATCAAAAAGGATGTACTAATTTCACATGAAAATAAAGCTCATATTCAAAGAACTTCTCTCCACAAAGTGAGGAAACTACCTCACATCACTGAAGTCATGGAATATCTTGCTTTAAAATAACAATATAGAGGACAGTGAGATGCATATTTCAGGCCCAGCAGCAGGTTTCAGTTCTGCAGAACTCTATTAAATATTATTCCACTCAGGATTCCATAAGAAAGGAACACTTGCATTTCAGAGCTGGATGAAGGTAGTGGGCGAGATCAGAGAGCCTTTCCCTCCCATATTCAACATAAAGTGCTTTCCAAGAACAGAGGGCTGGTGAACATCCAATTTACCAACCTCCTAGCAACACTGGCTGCTGCCCAATTCTGGATAGGAGGTGGCAAATGAGTTAGGACAACAGGATTTACCTCCGAACTTCAGGAAGAGACAGCCCAGACTGACCACTACTGCAAAAGCTACAAGATAAACTGATAAGCAATGAAAGTGCAAAGGATCGAATAGGAATTACAATCTGGAGCAAATACTGTAGCATGTGGGTTGGTTAGCAGAACAAATGGGTGACATTTAATCTGTGCCTATATTAGAAAGTCTTAACTTTAAAAAAAATTTAACTTTTAATTTAATGCTGCTTTTAAGCAGTGCACACACAAAAATGTTTGGGGACGATTGTTATTTTTGTTTGAAGCATTATGTTCCTGTTTTGATTTGGGGAAAACAAATGGCAATTTGACAATTAACACCTATTTCTAAATATAATTTTTCTGAAAAAGAAATCTTGTCCAGACTGGAAAATACTACATTTCTAGCATGGGAAACTACACGAAACAATAGAATTGAAAGAACTATACTTGTATCCCTGTCATGCCACTTCCTATTTGTATACCCATAAGCCAATAATAATACTGAAAAAAGGTACCATTTACTGGGAACTTACTGTGGGTAGCAGTTGGCTTAGTACTCTACATTTATATCACATTTAATTATTACAGAAGTATAAGTTAGATTATGAGTTCTATTTTTTTACATGTGAAAACTGGGTTCAGAAAGGTGAAAATGCATTACCCAAGGTCACTTAACCTTTCAGATCTTAGATTCTTTTATCCCTAAAGTTTAGGGATTGAACCAAACAACCTCAAAAAATTCATTTCAGCTCTAACACCAAGATGTTATTTGAGAGCATTTTAGAAAAGAGGGACGATATCACTATTAACAGCCCCCATACCGTTCCAGACAATTTATACATTGCAATCACCAACAGATATTTGTTGAAATTTGCCTAGTTTCATTTTTTAAAAGTCAACCCTTAAATTTCGTAGTTTTTATAAAACCAACAAATAAAAAAAGTGATCACAGTCACAAACTTGAAACACACATGCGCTTCAGAGGGAAAAAAATCTTTGCAGTAAACCAAGTAGATCCGGGCTAAAATAATGACTTTTCAATATTCACACTTATTCAGAGATACAGTGGTGAAGCCAGTGGGGGGTTCACTTAGGAAAAGAGTCATGGAGTATTCATATCTACATCTCATTTTTAATGTTTTGCTTTGCGTATTTTAGCAAACAGAATGAGTGGCTTTGTAAATACCTTTTTTCTCAGTAGGCTGAGGGACCGTCATTAGGAAGGCTTTGGCGTGATTCATGCGTTGTCATTGTCATTCTCCACTCCATTTAAGTCCACCAGGACCCAACTAACTCAAGAAACTGGATTTTATTTGGAAACAGGGGCCACTGAACAATGACCTAAATGTGATACATAATCCTAGAGGAATGGAGGGGTAAGCAATAGAGAGCCATTGAAAACCAAAAGCAATGTCAACATTCTGTGAAAGGAGTGATAAAAGTGCAAATCTGAAGTTGTCTGGAAAACCAAAAGGTAGAGTTACAAAACCAACAGGGAAAACAAAATTTGTTTCCCAGAACTCAATGCCCATAGGATGGAAAAGTAAAAAGCCAAAAACTTCAGAAAGTGATGAAAAATGACAGAACCATAAAAAAATAAACTAGAACAGAAATGTAAGTAAGAGAGAAGTTATAGTTTCAGGTGGTACTACAGTACAGTGGGATCACGATACATTACTTATTATGTATCAACAGAAAGAAAAGTTGAAACTGGCCTCGAAATTAGATTTAGGACCTACTATACATTTTAAGGAGAAATAAAGAAAATGAAAACATTTTTTAATTACTACTCTTGAATATGTTCTTTATGACACATATTTGCTCTTGTAGAATTTCAAATTCTTTTGCAAGAATGTAGTTCTAACATTTTATTCATAGTACAACTTCTATAGTCATTCCAAGCCACTTCCATCTTGTCTGAATGATAAAGAAAATATTGTCACTCGCTTTACAAATATATTGAACATCTGTTACTAAGCCCTGGAAATAAAAAGGTAAAGTTTCACATTCCCGCTCTCAAGTAATTTGCAGTTTAATAGGAACAACAGATGACTAAACAATTACTTTCAACACTATTTAAGTAAAGTGCTATGATAGGTATGACATGGTACTGTACCAAGTTTGGTCCTAAGAGTGTTGAAACCTGTGTTGCTCACGGTAGAGATAATCTGCTACTTTAAAGTTGCCAGCAATTTTCTTAATCATCCTTAGAGATGGAAGGCTGCCCTTTTGGAGCATATGTATATGGGGCTTTCCAGGGTGGAATTTTGGTGGTGAGGAGAGTGGTTTATTTCCTGTCACTGGGATATTCATTAAGCAAAGAACAGCCAGGAACCTCTTTGGAAATGGAGGCATAAGACAATGTGAGTAACTCTGTTATCTAACCACAGCTCATCCTGACAGCTCTCCATCATGTGCTGGGCCTTGACTGACCTGCTTTACATGGGTTAACTTCCCACACTCTTCGAGGTAGGGACGAGCATCAGTCTTTTTTTTTTAATGAGGAAACTAAGTCACAGAGTGCTGAATTCCCCCAGGGAACGCATCAAGTAAATAGTGGGGTCTGTATCTTAACTCATAATATCAGTAGAGCCTCGGTGTCAGACCACTGCTCCACACTGCCACCCTGCCTTCATTGTGAGCAGAGTGGTTTCTCTGCAGAAGGTTACTGTGGTTGATCAAAGATGTCCATTAACTACTTGACACTGCCTCCATCAGGAGGCTGGGGTCTGTGAACCTTCCCTTTGAATCTGGGCAGGTTCTGTGACCACTTTAATCAATACAATATGGCAGAAGTAACATGTGCCAGTTTCCATATCCTAAAATACTGGAAGCTTCCATTTCCTTTCCCACTTCACTCACTACTTAGATTTTCAAGGTCAAAACCAAACATGTCATGCAGAGGCAGCCGATTGACGTTGCTCTCACATCAATGTTGTTCTCTCTCTCCCACTCTCCCTATCCCTCTCTCTAAAAATAAACTTTAAAAATCTTTTAAAAGGTCATGATATGTTTTTTTAAAAGTTATTTTAAATGACTGATGTTTGGGGTTGTTTGTTATTCAGCAATAACCAGAACAGATACATTGACTTGGAAGTAAATATAAGAGAGGGCATGAGAAAAATATGGAACCAAAAAAAAAAGATAGAATAGTGGGACCTGGTGTAATACTCCTCCCACTGGTAGGAGGTAAGTATCCCTAGAATCAGCCAACAATTTAAGAAAGAAAGTCTAAGAATGAGAGAGAGAGAGAGATCACCAAAGAATACACATGCACATCTTTGCATTCTAATCATTATTTTAATCTAAACTTCTAATTTTTTCATGTAAGTTCTTCCCATTATCCTTAAGCATTTAGAGCCTTTAGTAGAGTTTTATTAAACTTTACAGCCTAGATTGGAACAAAGGAAGGGGCACGGGAGGATAGCAAATAGTCACCCACCACATCCTGCATAGCATAAAGTAAATGTTCTAGATCTTAAGACAGACTGCCTGAGTTCAAATCCCAGGTCTACAAATTCTTGTTTTATCCCCTTGGACAAATTACTTAAATCCTTTGTGACTCAGATGCCCTATCTGTATAATTAGAGATAGTACTGACTTCCTTATGCTCTCTGTCTCCATCATCAAGGGATAACAGGGAGCTTCAGCAATCTTCCTCGTCCTTCCCCTCAACATTCATAGTCTTACTGCCAATATCTGCCTTGAGTCCCAACTTGGTTTGAAGAGGACAGAGAGGAGGATCTGGAAACCTGGAAGTGAAAAAAAATGTCACCAAACAACAAGCATTTTAGGTAGAGAGAATGACATGAGAAAACATAGGGGTGATATAGCAGTGTCTTTGAAGAACCACAAGTAGATCAAAATGATAGTATAGCCGGTGTGTGGAGAAGATGGCGGTGAGGAGGCAGATAGAAGGAGATGAGTTGGAGAAGGAAGAAAAAGCCAGACCAAGGAAAGCTTTATTCTCCAGGCCAAAGAGTTTGAGCTACATTGTGACAGCAAGAGGAAGCAATACCAAGTTGGAAAATATAGACATCTCACACTTATCACACATTAACATTTCATCTTCCTAAGAAATTTGTGAGGCAGGTAGAGATTGTATTGTTATTCTACCACAAATGAGAAGTCTGAGGTCTAGAGGTGTAGCCACTAGAACTCAATAGGTTTGTAGAGTCTTCTCAGGCCCAAGGAATCTGAGGCAGAAAGTAAAGTGTTGGTAGTAAGAGCCCACCCAACACATACACATGTAAAGAAACCAGTTATGCCCAGCTGGTGTGCCTCAGTGGATTGAACATACTCCCATGCTTCAAGAGATCACTGGTTTGATTCTCGTCAGGGCATATGCCTGGGGTTGCTGGCTTGATCCCCAGTAAGGGGCCTGTAGGAGGCAGCTGATTGGTGTTTTTCATAGATGTGTCTATCTCTCTCGCCCCTCCTTTCTCTCTAAAATCAATAACAACATTTTTTAAATGTTATTTTATAAATCCGTTTTTCACCACGCTGGAATTTCAGGAAAAAACAATACATATATTCCAGGTAACCCAGCTCACATACCTAGATTTATCTCCCACACAGTAGTAATGAAACCAAAAAGAAGCAGGTGGTGAGTTATGTATGTCAAGCTTTTCCAAATAATTCTCAGAAACTCATTTCTGTCTTGTGTTTTAAAGTAAGGAGAGACCTCTGTTCAACAAGACCTTATTCTAATTGTCCATACAAAGAACAACACATTACTTTGATGGCTATATCACATATCAGGGCCCAGGATAGGGAAATCCACATTATATCATTACTGTGGTACCACGAATTCGTTTAATGGTCAGCTATCTTGCCCTTGTCAGCAAAGTACATGAAATTCACATTATTTCCTGAACAAAGAGACTTTGAAATTCAAGTCTGCTTGATTGGGTCTAAGTTTTTATGTATCAGCTCCTCTATCATGTTTCATTCAAAACTATTAAGAAATAAAAGAAAGGTAGTTGGTCTCTTTACAATCATTAACCTTTAAAGTTTCTCCCCTACGGAGAATTCACTCTCCAGACTCAGAATCATTTCCTGGTTAAGAATATTAGATTTTTTCAGTAATATGGGGTCTATGTCTTTACCAGTATCCCTTTGTTTGTCAGATTTTAAACTCCACAACCAACTTGAAGCTTTGTTAACATGAACAACATAGCAGGAAACAGTATTGTTCAGAGCCTCCATCATCTCAGGAAGAAAGAACAAACAAAAGACATACACCTCTATTATTTGTTGGTGGTCAGGACCTGCACTGATGAAAGGGAACAGAGTTTCAGGCCATTCCAAATCTGTCTGTATTCTATAACCCCTCACCACTAACCTTCACCATACAAAACAGAAGGGGGGAAATCATTATTACATTTCTAATATGTGACAGGAAATTGGTACTTTGTAATTACTATTTCCCTTGCAGAAAAAGGTTCCACTGCTTTAGCAGCCATTCCTCACAAACTCTCCACTCTCTCACAAACCCTCTCACCCCGAACTCTACTGACTCCTTTATTCAGTGCTTAGACATTTCCTTATATTTTCTCACATAGGACCCGACATCCACCATTGTTGCTCTAGCCTTAAACAGTCCAAACCCATCTTTGGTTTCTGTCTGTTCATGCATTCTCCACTCGAGTAATTAGCATTGTCATTTCAAACTATCAGCCTCATTACATACCTCCCCTCCTCAAAATTCTTCTAAGATGATTCTAAAATTCTTCAAAATACATGTCAAATTCTTAGCATGGCCCCCTCTCATCGCCCAGGACTTAACTGTAACTCCTGCCCCAGGGTATAGGGTGGGGTGATGCCGTCCACAGTTGAAAGAACTTACTCTTGTCTCCTACAGTCTAGATGCAAGTACAAGCAATTGTTCAGTTTAGGTTTTAGTCTTTTATGTTTCAGGCCTTAAGGGAGAAGAAAGTCAGTCTCTTCAAAAGGCCTGGGATCTTCAGTCTAGAATTTTGGGGTATCACACAAGATCACTAAGAATAAATATTTTTCTATTGGAGAATATTTCTCCAGTTCTCTAATTTATCCATTCTCCTATTGGGAAACAACTTCATTGCTTGGGCTGGATTTGACTCCAGTAGGCTCTGACTAGTCTAAGCCAAGTGAGACCATGGCATCCCTTTTCCCCACAAGGAATGATTCAGGGATGGGGATATAATCCAGCCCAGAATATTCCTCTGACCCCTAGTATTGCTTCAGAGACAAACACATAATTTAAGATGCTCCAATCATAATAAACCTCTGGACTTTGCTGAATGTAGGAAGACATTCTGTTCTCTTCCCCTGGCTGTGAAGAAGTAGACTTGTAGCCTGGAGCTGCTAGCAGTCACTTTGTCACTACCATAAAGTTAGACTAAGGATAAATCGAATACATAAGGGGACAAGAAGCAAGGCAAAATACTTAGAGAACCACAGAAAAAAATGAAGCTCATTCCTGAGGACATTGTGGACATTTGGGTTTTTATTATGTGAGCCAATAAATTCCCTGTATTTTTTAAACCCAGAGCTACCACCTAAACCATCCTAACTTACTCTGTATCCTTTCCCTCTTTCCTCTCCAACACAGTCCCTTGATCCTTGTAAATTCTTTTCTCTCCCCACCGCCACTCCATCTGTTTTATCTCTGGGTTTAAGTAAAGGTTGTCAGTATTTAATGCCTTCTTTTGAGTCTATTGAGACCTAGAAGTAGGTGGGTGCTTCTGACTCTGTGGACTGAGAAGTAGGAGTCTTTCCAAGTTCCCTGGTCTCAGGTTAAGTATCTTATAGACAATTGGGCTTTTTCCTTTCTCCATACCCCAGCACAGCTATTATGTAAAAAAAATGATTAGCCGTTGTCAACTTGAATTGCACTCCTAAAGGTCCTCTCTATTAATGTGACTTAAGTTCACAGCAAGACCTGGGAAAGCCAGGGACAAAGTGAAGGGTGGGGGAAGGAGAAAAACATCACTCCACAGTGCACACCAAATTGCTTGTGGTACCCTGAAGAGAATGGCTGCTAAATAGTTCTCTGCCTGTCCATATACCCTTCCCTCTGCCCAGAACCCCTCATGTGGACACATGACCTCACAGATGTTGGCCACCTTTTAAGACTTAGCTAAGGGATGAAGTTATAAAGCCACGAGAACAATTGATTATTCTCTCCATCATGGCTCCATTATGACCTATAGACTTCTACCTAGTTCTTACCACCCAGATGAAAAATGGCACTTGAAAGCAAAGTCCCTGTGGTATAGTAAAGGTTCAAAATTAGCTTTAGATTTCTTATATAATGGAAGCCTCCAAAGAATATTGTAGACAGTGGGAAAGAAGAAAGAGCTTTGAAGATGGCAAGATCTGAACCCTTACCAGCAAATATGAGAACAGACTTTTCACTCATGCCTGAAACATCTGACCCTTATGCCAAATCACTCAGTTAGCTACCCTCCCCAATAGACTTACTACCAAACCCTAGCCAATTTACTAACCTTAATTAATCTGATTAATGACTTCACCAATCACAGTTCTGCCTCACTTAAATTTAACCTAACAAATCCCATACTTATCCCAAATGCGTCATCAACTCTGACTTTTTCTTTCTTTTTCCAGCTCTCTCTTGGCCAGCAAGAAATAAATTCAGCTTTGTCTTCCACATTTGACTCCAGGGTCTTATGAATTGTCATTTTTTAATTCCTTTTGTTTGTTTGTTTGTTTGTTTTGTTAATCCTCACCTGAAGATATTTTTCCATTGATTTTTTTTTTTTTTTTTTTTTTTAGAGAGAGAGTGGAAGGGAGAGAGAGAGACAGAGAGAGAAAAACATCAATGTGAGGGAGACACATTGATTGGTTGCTGAAGTATGCACCCCAATCAGGGCCAGAGATGGAGTCTGCAACCAAGTACATGCACTTGACCAGAATCAAACCCATGACCCCTCCATCTGTGGATTGATGCTCCATTTGCCAAGCCAAACAGAGTAGGTCTGTGATTCCTTTAAACAAATGATAGTATTACCTATTGGTGACACCTGAAAACATACCTGATCTATAGTGCATTTTCAGATAAGTGTAATAACCACCTTCCACCTGATGTTATTTTACCATTCCCACATTTTCCAACCTCCTATTAACCTCTCTGTATTTTGTTTTCTATTTACCCATTCAATAAAATAAATGTCTTTCTTTTCCATTAAGTGAAGTTCAGTAGATTATTTAAAATTGTAAAAATTACTCAAAGAGATCTTTAGATAAACAAGAACAATATGGACCTAAGGTAGAAATAATCCAAAACTAACTGCTTACTCAGGTGCCCAACAATATTAAGGAGAGAAATAGCCAAAGTGTCTGAGCAACAAAAGATTTAACATTCAGTGCAGAAATTCAAATAAAACTTTAATATACATTTCCAACAACAAATTAATATTTTCTAAAGAAGATATATATATTATTTTAGTCTGTCATTTTAATTCTTAAAGGTTTTAATGCTGCTATTTTTATTTTTATTTTTTTAAAATATATTTTATTGATTTTTTACAGGGAGGAAGAGAGATGGGTAGGGAGTTAGAAACATCAATGAGAGAGAAACATCAACCAGCTGCCTCCTGCACACCCCCTACTGGGAATGTGCCCGCAACCAAGGTACATGCCCTTGACCAGAATCGAACCTGGGACCCTTCAGTCCGCAGTCCGACGCTCTATCCACTGAGTCAAACCAGTTAGGGCTATGCTACTATTTTTAATGTACTCTGTAATTTCTTTAAAGCTATTTGCCTAATTTAGTATCATCTTTTAAACTGTTAAATAATTCAATGCAGAACTTCAAATTGTACCAAAAAAAAGTGATGTTGAAATTCATTCTCTGTGTTTTGGCGCTGACATTTCACTTAAGGTGGGTGTGGCATATGGAGTCTGTTTTAGCTAACTGGTAAAAAAGTGTTTGATCCTAGGGGCCTTCCTTTTCATCCTCTTTACTGATGGTTAAGCTACCATATAACGCAACAATTTCACTTTTGGGTATGTATCTGAAGAAATCCAAAACACTAATTCAAAAAGTACATGCACCCCTATGTCCATTGCAGCATTATTTACAATAGTCAACATATGGAAGAAACCTAAGTGTCCACTGATAGACAAATGGATAAAGAAGATGTGCTGTGTATATACAATGGAATATTATTCATAATGAAATAGGGGAGGTGTTTAAGATGTACAAATTACCAGTTATAAAAACAATCATAGGGATGTAAAGTACAGCAAAGGGAACATAGTCAATAATATTATAATAACTATGTGTGGTGTCAGGTGGATACTAGATGTATGAGGTGATCACTTAATAAGTTATATAAATGTCTAATCACTATGCTGTATATATGAAACTAATATTATGCCAACTATGACTGAAAGTTTTTTAAAAAGATAGCATGAAAAAGCACTGGTGCAGTGATAGTCATACAGAAGCCACTCAATAAACATTTTGTTAGAAGATGAAATTCAGTGTAAGAAAAAGAAATATTGTGGTAGCTGTTTGCCAGAAATATCTAATTCCCTCTCTATCCAATACAAGGTGGCATTATACTTCTTTGCTTTCTTATGGCCAGATAGGGTGAGCAGAATTAAGAAATGCTACTTCTAGAGCAACAATTTTCAATCTTTTTCACCTCATGGCAAACATAATCACTAAAATTCAGCATAACACCAAAAAATATATTTTTATAAATCTGACAAAAAAATAGGATAGCTGCTGCTGTCATTTTTTTTTATTTGACAATCAAAGGGAAAAGAGGTCAGTGCTCCTGACTAAATAGTGATTGCATGTTTTAAAAATTCTTACGGCACACGGGTGGAGAATTGCTGTTCTAGAGCATTTAATTACCCCTGTGAAACCCTGAGAGAGACTGGCTGTTCTATAAGACTGGATCCCTGAATGATTGTGATGACTAGAACTTTCTAATGATCCGTGATGAGCATGAAACATGAGCAAGAAATAACCCTGTGTTATTTTAAGCCAGTACAGAATTTTTATTACTCCAGTAAAACATGGTCTATTGTGACTGATTCAAGTGTAATATAATCTGTCCAAGGAAATGAAGTCATTCAGGTACTAATAACACATTCAGGCACTAATAACAGTTCCTCATAACACACACTAATTACTTTTAGGAGTGATTTCACCTAAAAGTAAGCTCGTTGGACCCTGATAGTTCTATACTAAGCATAGATTATATATCACTTGAAGTTCTGGGAATTAAGAAACTTCAAGTACAGATAGCATGAATATGGTTTCTCATTTCATCTAATGTTAAAACCTCAACTGACAAACCAAACTCTAAAATTAGAGGCCAAAGGAAAGTGCAAATAGCTCCAAGTCTTTACCATACACTTCGCGCTCCAGGCCCATCAGGGGCCAGGGCTGCCAGAGAAATTGAGGTTTGTCTGCTGACTGCTATTACCCCAGATGCTGGCGCTAATAATCATAACCAGGCCTCTCCCCCACCTTTGCTCGTTTCCTTCTTAGCATGAGTCAACAAACTTCGATTTGAAGCTCTGTAAGAGGCACTGGTCTTTCCTTTGTACTTGGCAGAGGGAGGAATATTTTTAGAAAAGAACCTTACTCGTTTCCGAGGGGGGTCCTGATCAACCACAAAATGCGGAGAATGTATGTTCCAGAGGGCTCGGATACCCAGTTAGCGAATCTGAGCTCTCTGACGCCAAACCACAGAAGCCTCTCCATTCTGCATTAGCTCGGGTTGCAGAAGCCATTCAGGTGACACATCCCCTCCTGTGCTACCTGGGCCTTCATTTCTGGGAACAAACAAGGTTTCAAGTTTTAGAGTAAAAACTAAAATCACAGCAACATTACGTGTCATAAATCTTCACTCCAGCAAATGGGTACAGCACCCCAAATTTTCCAGGTCTCAGCTGAGTCCTTGTGACAGAAAGAAACAGGGCAGTGCCTCTCTCCAGGGACAGTGTGTGTACGAGGTCTCCTGGGCTCCTTCAACTTGGAAAGCTCCGCCTGTGCAACTGATACCATGTGCATGGACACGTGGTGTCTCAGAAAAGAGAATATGCAAGTGTTCTCAACAGCTGTGTAAAGGAGACTCCTGAAACCCTCCCTTCCCCCCGCCCTGCATCTCCTCCCCTCTTCTAATTGAAATAGCACTCTGGAACCAAACTCTCCCTTTCCAGAGTTCATTAACATTTTCTCAGAGAACAGTCCTACGTAATTCCTAAACTGAGCTTGTCTTCTTTATGTTGTGGCAAAGTGCAATTACAGTTTAAAAGGAATATTTATGTACATTAGTTAACGACATCATTGCAACTTACTGCTCACACATCAACACTTAATTAGTGTAAGCATAAGTGACATAATTGCTACAAGGCATGCATTTACTAGTAATGTGAGGTAATTTCATGCACTGTGCACATTTTAAATATCTACTTTATACTTTGCCAGGCTGTTTTTTTAAAATCAATAAGGGATATTTACATGGATCGGAAAGCGGTCTTCTTCCCGATTACAGACAAATATACTGTTGTGGCCTTTTTAGATATTGAATATCGCACAAGATTTTTAAAACAAGAAAGGTTAAAATAGGCTGTAGACCCTGTCCTTGGGGATAAAGAGAACCCCCTAATGTAGGCAATAGCATCCACATTAATTATATGTGTTGTCCTCTTTCATTTACAACTATTTAATATGCATTTAAATATCTCGCCAGGCATTACAAAATATAGTTTAGAAATATTTCTTTGAAACAGAGTAGTTCTGTTCATGGAGCGTTTCAAAGTCCTCCTCCAAAAATTGCAAATACTACTAAGAATGACAAAGAATGGCCTTTCTACAATACACAGTTATTGAAAACAACTCCCTGCAGAGAATTCTCCAGTGGCTATTCCTATGCTTCAATGTCAAATCCAAACCCCAGCATGGGACAGCGTCGGCCCTTCCTGACCTGGCTCCTCCCCAGCCTCATGAGAAGGTGCACTCCAGTCCTTCTGGGCTTGTCTTTCTATATTGCTCCTGCTTTGTCTCTTCCTGTCAGGGGCCCTCTGCACTCCCTCTAGTCTCAGCTCAGTCATACATCCCTAGTGAGTGCTCCTCTCTCACCTTTCACCTCTCACGGCATGGATCACATGGTGTGCTCCTACTCCTGCATCTGTCCCCTCCCCCCCAATTAGATACAGGGCAAGACTCAAATGAACTGGCTTTCCCTTAGCCGCTAGTCATGTAACTATGGTGAGCAGTTTCCTACAGAGGCAGAGCAGTGTAGTGAATGAGAACCTGGGCTTTAGAGTAAAACCACCCTCAATTCAAGGTGACTTTAATGAAGATGCTTCTCCATGCTTTGGTTCCTCTTATGTAAAATGAGGAGAAACGGTCTAAATACCAATCTCTGAGACTGGCCTTCCGTAGTTGTTCTTAGGCTATGCACATGGATTTGTATCCCTGGTTGTCTGTCTCCTTGCTACCCAGGCCCATCCTTCCCCCTGAATCTCATCTGCAGGCTTGTCTTACCTCGTTCACAGGCCCGGCACTGTTTCCCAGCATCCCAGCGCAGGTAAGCCACTCAGTCCCCCAGCGTTCAGAGGCAAAGTTTTAACAGCGACCTCCAAGCAATGCTGTGATTCTAAATTACCTTTCTTCCCCCTCAGGAAGGCAATCAACACTTCACCTCAAGGGAGAAGTGGCCTAGATTCCAGTTCCCGCCCAGGTCCTATGCCAGTTATTTAGCAACTATTTTAGTAGCAGCTATATTCCAGGCAATGTGTTAGGTACTCAGGATGCCAAGGCGAGTGAAAACCACCTCCCGGAGCACAGATGATTCCCAAGGGGCCCGGGGCAGGTCTTGGACCTGTGGGAGGCTGTTTCTTTCACGTGGAGACAATAACCCCCCAACTTATAGGCCTGTGATGAGGATAAAAAGAGAAAGACATATGGGAATATATTATAAACTGTAAAGTGCTATGCAAATCAGGATTATAAAATTCCTACTCCTTCTCCATTCTCTTCCAGTTCTAAGCCCATAGCACCCCAGCAGTGCACGCCTCACAGCTTAATGCACTTGCCTCTACAGTTTCCATCTCTAGACCCGCTGTATTCCCATAAGTTCAGATCTGCCTGCCTGACAGGCTAATGTGCTGTTGCCATCCCCCTTGATATTAGTCTAATTCTGATTTGAGGCTACGGCAGTGACAAGTGAAGCTATTTTAGAGGTGCCTGGGGTCGTAAAACATTTTGAAAATTATTTTCCTGTCAAAGTCACATCAGAGGAGATCTGCATGAAGATTCGTGGTTCTGCGTGAACACGAGGTGCCTTTGTGCTGTGCTCTGGAGAGAGGCGGCGTGCTGAACAGCGCTGTCATCAGTCACTGCTGAATGCCGAGAGGCCCGCATGGAGCCCACTCAGCCAGGGCCTGGGGGATTCACTCAGCAACGCCGAGGAAGCTCTGCACCGAGACTGCCTGGGAGGATCCACGAAGGGGAAACAAAAAGTCTCTTGCCACCCAAAGACACTTCTTTAAAGTGTCAGAAATGGATGTCTTTTTTCAACAGGAGCGATCCAGAAAGCATTGAGGGGAATGATTCATCTTGCACCTGCTCCAAGAATGTTTGAGGAAAGTTGCAAAAAGCAGAATTGAAATTCTCTAGCCATTTAGTTTTTCCTCTAGTTGGTGCATTGCGCCTAGCTGCCCTCTTTAAATACTGATGGTAATAACTCCCATGAATGTGGGAGGACATTGACAAAAAATATAGGTAATTTTTAAACAATAGCTTTGAACTAGGAGCTTTCAAATAGAGGAAACAATGGAGGCGTCTTACATATGACTACAGATGAAAGAGGAATGTAAGAGAAACCAAGGGTGTTGAAATCAGAGTCTACACTACACACACCAGACCCATAGAGTTAGCTACTTCACATTTGCCTATGTATTTTTACAGGGTGAGGCAAGGGGGGAAATTCATAAATATAAAGAAGGGCTCTACTCCTAAGTATCAAAGTGACCGAAAAGAGAAAGATAATTTCTAATTATTTTCTTTGAAACCTCACAAACTAGGCTGTAAAGCCCTTTAGGATTAGAACCATATGTTATCCATTTTCGTATCTATCACATCATATACTGCTTTATGCAGAAAATATCTTTTACAGGTGCCTGTTGAATGAATGAATAAGCAAGTAATTTTGAAAGAACTAAGAGAGAAAAAGAGGGAGATAAAGAGAAGGAGAAAGAAATGGAAGAAAGAGAAAAAAAGGACAAATTGGATAAAGAATAATCATCATAATAAAAGGCTAATATGCAAATGGCCATCACGCCATGACACCATAACAACCGAATAGCAGGAGGCTGCGAGGCAGGCGAGGGTGGGTGGGGACTTGTGCGGGCTCGAGATGTGAGGCTGCCTCCCTGCCCAGCGCTGGGCGGGGGGACATGAATAGCAATATTTAAAATATTTTCTCTAATTCCCTTTTAATGTGCAAGAATTTTGTGCACTGGGCCACTAGTTACCATATAAAATTCATGAAGAAATACCAGAAAATACAGTGGTTTTTCCAGCTTAAGATAATTGGCTGATGATTTTGAGAAGGAGAAGGAGAAGGAGAAGGAGAAGGAGAAGAATAAGGAGAAGGAGAAGGAGAAGGAGAAGGAGAAGAAGAAGAAGAAGAAGAGAAGAAGAAGAAGAAGGAGGAGGAGGAGGAGGAGGAGGAGGAGGAGGAGGAGGAGGAGGAGGAGGAGAAGGAGGAGGAAGAGGAGGAGGAGGAGGAGGAGGAGGAGGAGAAACAACCAGGTGAGTCAAGTGCTTTGTTAAGGGAAGCAGAAAGTCATTGCAACACATCCTTCTTCCTGTACCTTGTGTATTTCCCTCCCTGATCATAGATCTTATCTCACCATGAAGAAAACAGAAAGGCACCTTTCAGACAAAAATCCCTCTTGCACATGACTAATTTATCTCAGTTTCTTGGTTCCTACAGCCTTCTATAGATCTGTGATTTTAGAATATGGTGGTGGAAATTATTCTGCCTAATGCTACCCCTAATTCTATGCACAAATGTCATTCACACATAGAGCCACCACCTGTAAGTCTGCCCCACTAATGCACTAGAAGGATTCAAAGTGGTTTATCAGATTCAGCAGCTTTCAGAGAAAGAATATTATTTTTAATGCACTGTGGAAAAGTAAGCGTCAATGGTGCATTTTGACCTTAATTATTTGTGATAATAACTAGCTAGATATAACCACATGGTCCTCAGAGCTGCAAGAGCATATTTCCACAAACTTCCATCAAGTAACAATTATTGATGATTCTAATCTCTTTCAATAAATATTTCAGAACATGGCAGAATCACGGTGTCAGTAAGAGACCTACTCAGAATGTCCTCCTAGATAGGGGCTATTATTTTTCTAGTTACACAAAAGAGAGA
The DNA here is from genome assembly GCF_028538775.1 of Myotis yumanensis. Classification (NCBI taxonomy): domain Eukaryota; kingdom Metazoa; phylum Chordata; class Mammalia; order Chiroptera; family Vespertilionidae; genus Myotis; species Myotis yumanensis. The sequence continues at coordinate 36,737,703 of NW_027223763.1, forward strand.
GCTTTTACCCACCCTCCCCCTTCTCAGTAAACTGATTTATTTATGTCACAGACCTCCACTTAAAGATTTTAATAGCTAAGAAATTGTTACTCCCATGTCTTCTCAAACACCTAAACCATTCTTGCCCTCCATTTTGCCTATTTATGTTAAATTATGTCTGCCCACCACCTTTAAAAGCTCTAACCACAAATAGAAAAGTTGCAATTGAATGAGGATGGGTCTAGACTTGATATAAAGACTCTTAAGTTTAATCTGGGTAAGCATAGATGAACTCCAAAATATAGCCAGCCCTTTTAATATAACCTATCTTCCTAGTTTGGCTTACCATTGGACTTCCAAATCTACAATTCACAACTCACAATAAAACACTTGTCAAGTCACTTGTAGACAAAAACAGACATTCATTTTATAATAACAATACCAATACCTACTTTACCTGCAATTTGTGGTTATCTCCTGGCTATTTAGTGTTGGAAACAAACATAACAATTCAAAATGTAAACCATCATTAAAAGACAAAGTCATCAGTAAATTTTATTAAATCACTGTAGGAGTTAGAGTCCTTGAAAACATGGACTGGATATTTTATGCCCTTCAGTACAGCTGAGCCATGCTGTAGTAAATGGTAGTCACTAATAATTCTCACTGACTATGAGTCCATGAAAAATGAAAAACTTTAGTCAGGCTTTGCAGGAAAGTTGAGAATTGAAACCAAGTTACAAAAGGAGACCCACTGAATCACACAGATCCTACCTCCAAAGTGTCTATCTCTCACAACTTGTCATCTCACTCCGACAGGCCTGATTCAGACGCCATTATCTCTGGCCAGGGCAACTGCTCTTGCCTTCAGACAGCTCCCAGCAGGGGCCAAAATATGGTTCATCTACAAAACAAATAAGGAAATACAGGATCAGACTGGCATCCGACTTATCATCAGCAACTCTGAATATTAGAAAATAAAGATATATTCCAAGTTCTACAAGATGCTGGAACTAAAATTTCATAGTGATTCAAAATAAGAATTAAGCATGAAGGAAATATAAAGGCATGGTTGGATGTGCCTGGACACAGAATGTTGATAACCAAGCACCATTTCTGATTCTGACATCTAAGTATGTACTACAGATTAAAAAAAAGGCGGGGGGGGGGGTGGGGTGGGGGATGACATAGACATCAAAAAAGGGAAAATACAGAATTCCTAAAGAGAGAAGCTACCCTATCCCAGGAGCGCGAGATATTTTCTGGGGCTAACAACTATGGGAGCTGTAGGCAGATCAAAAGAGTGACCAGCTCAGATTACAGCCAGAAGTTGATGGGCTCCAGAAGAGTGTTCTTTGGGAAAAAAATACCATGCGTGCAAAATGTGAGACTGGATAATATTGAGAATGCCGGGGGCGGTGGGGGGGGGGGGGGGGGGAGGGCAAACACTATTGCCTGGCTCAGTGGTTGAATGTCAACCTATGAACCAGGAGGTCACAATTCGATTCCCAGCCAGGGCACATGTCCAGGTTGCAGGCTCGATCCCCATGTAGGAGGCCTTGTAAGAATATATGTATAACCCATGGACACAGACAATAGGGGGGGGGTGAAGGCCTGGGATGGGGGGCGGGAAGGGACTGAAGGGGGTCAATGGGGGAAAAGGGGGTACATACGTAATACTTTCAACAATAAAGAATTATTTTTAAAAAACATTCAATATATGTATGTACACATATACATATATATACAAACAAAGAAGAAAACAATACTATTAATTTGACAACCATTGGGCAATGAAAAGCAATAAATGGAAGACAATAAATTCATTTTCAAAGGACGATTTAAATAAAAAGGAAAAAAAACTAAGAGCTACCATTGTTTACATATGAGTCATGCTAAAGTATGGCAAAATTGTAATATAAGCAAATCCATTTGATTTTGAAACTAGTAACATTCTTCCTCAAATGGCAAAAATGTTATAGCATTGAACATAAAAAAAGGAAATGCAATCAAACATCTTTATTTGAATTTGCAGTGAATAATATGTACATGGCCATAAAAACAAATACTATTTATTGGTTCAGCCTTCAGTAAAAGCTAAAGACAAAGCTTGTAATAATTATGGTTTCACAAAGGAAAGTAAATGTTTCTCCATGACTTTGTAAAATTAAAAGAAGAGTTTCCAGAAATTGGAAACTACAAGGGCAAGAGAAGAAATAGAAGAATAGGCACATAAGTATAATATTTAGATTTATACAATTAATCACAAGAGCAACTAAAAATAGCAGTGGGTAAAGAGCACTTTGCAAACTGAAACTGAAGTTGAGGAAGAAAGAGCAGAAAAAATTATGCTTTTCATTTCAAACCCCTCTCTGCTTATAAACAATACATATATCAAATCATGTTGCACACCTTGAATATGCACAATTTTATTTGTTAATTATATTTCAATATTGCTGACAAAATAAACAATCCAGTATATCATATGTATTTCCTTTAAGACAATTATGTAAATAAAATATATTAATATGAACAAAAGAAGATCTTAAATGAAAAAGTACAGCATGAACTCAAATATATGTTTATATGCATGTGGATGTGCTTAGGAAAAGGCCTGAGAAGCTATATGCCAAGTAGTTTGTGTTTGTACGTTTAGAAAATGAATTACTTTTTCACATTCTCCTTTATATCTTTTTACTTTCTCTTTTATATCTTTATACATTACCTGATTCTATTTTTACAATGAGTACATTTTAAAAAATTCTACTCTTAAAAATTAAATTTTAAAATGTGTTCTTATAATTAATTATAAAATATCAATAAACTACTTTTAGGTTTTTTATATTTTAAATTTTTTAATATTTATTTAAGTGGAATCATATATATATATTTTACATAAATGGGGTTATACAGAACATACTATAATTTTTCAAGCTATTCACTATCCACTTATTTACAGCATGTTTATAACTCCACTATATCAACTATTACCTAAACTAGCCAGCATGTCCATTTGTCCAACATGTCTGCTTCCCCAGAGGAGAAGATCCTAAAGCTAAAACTATGTTTTAACAATTCTATATCCCCAATCCCTTGCACATGAAAAGCATGCAAGGTAAATCTTGATCAATGAGAAAGTTGGGTGCACTTCCCTCCTGTGCAGTTACCAACATTCCTTTTCATAATTATTGTGCTCATGGGCACAACAAAAGAATCAGGGTGCTACTTAACAAGGCCAGGCCCTCATGTTGCTCCTCTTCCCTTCCTGATCCTCTGGACAACCAGGAGGGATTTTCTTCCCTGCTTGATCATTCAATCCAAGCAAAAATAAACTTTCCTACAAGGTTCTTTCCAGCATAAGAGCTTTTGTGGGAATTCTGACCAGCCTCCAGCAGAGGGTGCAGTGGTTCCCAAAAGAGACCTGATCTGAGATTGAAGGGGAACTTCTTTCCACAAAGACATCCCCTTCCATTCCGCGTCAGATCTCCACCATTTGAGGTTCATTCTGTAATGTTCCATATTCCCACAATCAGGTAACAGATTAAGTGTCCAACTTTAGTGAGCCATCATTCCTCAAATGGCTGCCCTGCTGGCAGTACCAGGGTGGACAGGCCAAGTACTAGGCTCCCATGAATGACATTTCACCACCTAGGAGAAGTAACAAGCCCAAAAAAGGCAAAAATGGATAGGAAATGAGAGGTGGGGGGCAAATAATATCAGACTTTATAGTTTCTTCTAATGTTATCTGTCAAATGACCCCAACACAATGACAATCACTATCTTTCCTATTTAAATCAATTAAACTTATATATTTCTCAAAAAACATTTTATGGGTCTCTTGCCATAAGTTAAACTAGGACTATAGTTCCTAATACTCAACAGTACTCAGAAAATAATATGTCATCTTTTAAAAATATAAAAAGTAGCTTATTTTTACCATAGTTCCAGATCTGCACTGAGGCAATGATCATTTTGAAAGTAGTTAAACTTGGAGAAAAACCACAAATTATTATTCTGCAGATCAATGAATTTTTAAACTGAAAACCATTTGGACCACCACCCAGATAAGGGGGAAAACACAACCAGCTTTCTAGAAGCCATCTCTTCATGACACCATGCTGAAATTTCATCATCATACACTAGTTTTGTTCAGTTTTGAAATGTATATGAATAAAAACATATGGAAAAGTATCTACCATTGCATTACAATTATGAAAACTCTGCTAAATCAGGAAGAAATAAGCAGTAATCCCCTCCTCCAAATAAATCCTAAACAAATTTTATGAATAATAATCTAATTCAGATTTATTCATCCACCTTGCAGAACGAGAAACTGGACTCAAAAGGAAGTTATATGGTATAACTAAGTAAAGAGCACACCTCAGCTCTGTTAGTAGCCAAATTTGGTTTGAACCTAGATGTTCTTACTCCAAAATAAATACCCTTCCCTTTATTCCACGTGGCCAGATGAATAAGATATTATACTTGTACAAATCATCATCTCAGTCAGGGTCCAACTTAGCAAACACTTGGAATACGTCATCTTCTGGTGACATCATGAGGAAAGCTCTTTTCTGGCACAGGTAAAGCCTATTTATTTGAGATATTTGCTCCTTTTAAGGGAGTTTTGAGTCATTGGGATACAATCAAGAAACGGTTTTATTTCTTTTCATCACTGTTTCCAAGATTTAACATTGTTTCCCCTCTTTGGTGTTTAAGGAACTTTTAGGCAGATCCAATGGCTTTTTAGGCATTTCCTAAAGATCCAGCCCCATTAATATCTCAATCTCACATCCAACTGAAAGCTAACAACTCCTTGCATCACATACTGGATCAGTAGATCGAGGAGCCAAATGTTGAGAGGAGGGCATAATCTGCTTTTATACTCTTCCTTCTCCACCATGTCAGTGAGAGAATATGGTGTACCTCCAATAGCCTCTTTCTCTTCCCTTCCCTGATCTTAACCCATATGGTTGGGTCAGAGAAGGAGAAATAAGAGATGCAATGAAATTGTTATGTAACTAGCCACCTGTCAGCACTGAGGAGGCATCACTGGTCTCCCTCTGATGCAGTTGGTTCCATGTAATGGTGATGGCCCACAGTATGGCAGCATGTGCAATGTGGGACCCATACCAATGTACCAGACTCCATGTAGGTCAGGGTTCTTGACAGCAGCGCTGATGACATTTTGACCTGGATAATTCTTTGTTGTGTGGGCTGCTCTGTGCCTAGTAGAATGCTTAGCAGCATCCTTGGTCTCTACTCACTAGATATAGTAGCAGCCTCCTCCCAGTAGTTACAACCAAAACTGCTAGTTGTCCCCTGGAGGGCTAACTCACCTGGCTGAGAACCACTAACAAAGATAGTGTGTATTTAATTCTCCAGCAGCCTCATCAGTGATGTTTACCTTGAAATCCTTCCCTGAGTAGGAGTCCACGTGCTTAGCCTAGATGTCATCTGGGCAGGACAAGGATATCTAACCTCTTTAGACCTTCCTGTGTTGCCATGCTAACAATTGTGGTTCTCTATTGAGCTCTCCAAGAACAGCAAAAAGTTGGAATGGGAGTGATACCCATCTTTTTCATTAAAGACATTACATCAGTATCCCTTCTGTACTGCTGCTGTGACATATTTCAGTAAAAATTAAGCCTTAATAAATTCCAGACAAAAAGCCCAGACAAGGAGGCGCCATTCCCCACGTTCATAATCACTCCCAAAACATGAATATGCATGTCAAGCTCTCCCAAGAACTCCCTTCCACGCACTGCTCCATGCATTATGCAACTGTTCAAGAGTTCAGGGAGGGAATGAGATGACATATACTTTTTAAAATATTCCCTTATTTTTATGAGTGATCCCTCCCTTGGCTTTATGAGGAAAATTTACTCCTTTGCTCTCCATAAGGCAATAAAACAAACACTTTTCACCTTGAATACAACACTTCTTCCAAGACTGCAAACCTCAAATGATTCCTTCTCTTTCCTAGTTTTTATGGTTTGAATTATGTTTCCCCAAAATTCATATGTTGAAGTTCTAACCCCAAGTACCTCAGAATAGTGACTGTATTTGGACATAGGGTCTTTAAAGAGGTAATGAATTTAAATGAGGTCATTAAGGGAGGCCCTAATCCAATATGACTGGTGCCCTTATTAGAAGAAAAAGTTTGGACACAGGGTCAGTATACGGAAAAGGCAATGTGAAGACACAGGAAAAAGACATCCACCTGGAAAGCAATCCTTCCAACACCTTGATCTCAGACTTCTAGCCTCCAGAACCATGCGGAAATAAATCTCTGTGTGTAAGCTTCCCGGTCTGTGGTACTTTGTTATAAGGCCCAGTCTTATTGACTTGGGGTTGAGAGATGGTTGAATGAGATGGGAAGATGGTGCCTCTCCCATTAAGCCCTGGAGAGAAATCTAGTCCCAGTTTTTGGTGTCCCCATTTAAATAAGGGGTACTAAAACCCTCCTCAACTTGAGCCCTTATCACCAATTCTGAAGCAATAGGAAAAAACCTACTCACCATCATGTTATATGTTCATCTATTAGGATTTTAATAGCATCCAAAAAGAAAGCCAGATTTCAGCATTGCAAAGAGAAAAATAGGTCCTCTGTGGTCCATTGCTGTCATACATCTCATAAATGCCTCATAAGGCAATAGCACCTTTCCTATATGAACCTGGGTGAAGGTTCTATGATGTAGTGACATATCTGCTGTGATTTAAGGGACAATATACCATAAACATGGCTGACTATGGAATTATCTCTTTGCGTTGCTGGCTGGGAAATTGTTTTCAGACACTGGTCAAGGTCTGCATGGCTTCCTTCTGAGTGAACGTACGTAAATCACTACCTTGAGTGCTCTGAACAATTCTAGGACAGGAAATGATCTTGGCAGTCACCTAACCTAATCCATCTGACATTTCAATGACTTTTGTCTACCTACAGTCATGGTAGTTTACATGTACTGAAGAATGCTTGAAAAATATAACCATGCTAGGATTCCATATGCATAAGCCCTATCTGGAGGGTGAATGAAGCCTTATGAATATTCATACCTAAAACATTGGGTTTGTTTGTTTGTGTTTTTATTAATGCTCACCCAAGGATATTTTTCTATTTATTTTTAGAGAGAGTGGAAGGGAGGGAGGGGAGAAAGAGAAGGTGGGAGAGAGAGAGAGAGAGAGAGAGAGAAGAAACACCGATATAAGAGATATATCACTTGGTTGCCAGCTGCACCTGCCCTGACCAGAGCTCGAAAGTGAACCTGCAACCCAGGTATACTAGTATGCCCTTGTCGAGGAATAGAACCCAAGACCCTTCCGTGCATGGGCTGATGCTCTAACCGCGATATACACCAGCCTTCTTTTTTAAAGAAGCCTATCTTCAAAACTCCTGGTTGAATAAAAAACACTGTCTACATTCTTGGTCACCTCCCTCAGCACTTTGCTATTCTATGGCACAGCATGTGACTAGGATCTACTAGGTGTGATGAGTGTGAGGAGTGGGAAGAGGACATCACATGAATTCATAAGCCAGTCTTAGCCTAGGACAGATAATGAGATATTTGACCTTGAGCATGTCTATTAGACACTTTAACTTTAAGTTTCTTCATCTTAAAACAAAGAGGTAAAAGAAGATAGTCATAAATGTTGCTTTCAGTGTTTAAATTCCCCAAATCTTACCTCACATATATGCATTATCCAAAACTCTTTATCCTATTCTATTCAGCTCATCTAATTTTGTCTACATCCTTTTGATAAACTTCTAGCTATATTTTTACATCTCTTCATAGACCTTCCTAAGATGAGTAATGTAATCTATGTGAAAACATCCTTGAAATTGCAGCTAATTTTCGCAGAGTCTGGAAGGAGATGCTAAGAGGTTTGGGTATTGTGTTAGTTTTTTATCACCGCCTTAACAAATTACCACAAACACAGTGCCGAAAAACAACACAAATTTATTATCTCACAGTTCTGGAGGTCAGAAGTTTGAGCTGGCTCAACTAGTTTCTCTGATCCAGGTTTCACAAGGCTGAAATTAAGGTGTTAGCTGTCTGGGTTCTTATCAGGAGGCTCTGGGAAAAATACACTTCCCAGTTCATTCAAGTTGTTGGCAGATTTCTGCTTCTTGTGGTTGTAAAACTAAGGGTCTATCCTCTGGGGCAGCCTGTATCTCCTAGGGATCTCTCTACATTCTCTGCACGAGCCCTGAAACTCAAGCCATCAATGACATGTCCAATCCTCAAGCTTTAAAACTCTCTGACTTCCTCTTCTGCTGAATTTCCAATTTCTAGCCAAAGAAAGTTCTCTGCTTTTAAAGACTAATGTAATTAGATTGTGCCCATGGGGATAATCCAGGATAACCCCTTCTCTCAAAGTCTATATTCTTAATTACAGCTGCAAAGTCCCTTTTTCTTGTAACATAATATATTGACAGGTTCTGGGAATTAAGGCACGGATATTTGGGGGGAGCCATTTTTCAGTCTACAGGATAAGAGGAAACATCTTTCTCTGTAGTGTTGTTCTACCCTAGGGTTTTACATTTTTGTGATTCAAGTAGACACTTAAAATAGTAGCTCACATTTATTGTGTATTATCGCGTTTAATCCTCATAAAATCTTATGCAGTCAATCCTACAATCATCCCCATTTTACATTTGTGATAACTAAGGCTCAAATCTTAAATACGCTGTCCACACAATTACTATATTTTTTGTGTATAAGACGCCCTCATGTATAAGATGCCCCCTACTTTTCCAACCCCAAATTAAGAAATCAACATTTTAAACATAAAACAGAACACATTTTTATTTAGTAATTACTGTAGGTAATATTTACATACCAGTACTATTATATTATGCAGCATATCACTTTATTCAGCCTCTGTTGCATCACTGCTCTCTTCTTCATCACTATTAGTTCCAGACATCAATTTCTTCAATTTCTATTGTATCACTGCTGTCTTATGAGTCACTGTCTATATATGTGAGGTCATCCTCATAAACTGGTGGCATTTTCTGAGCTACATTTGTTCATGTTCTCATGGCCAACCCTTATCTCCTCATGAAATTGAAGCACCATTTTGCCTTTCCTGTAAAATCAATAATGTTCATTTCGCTTGCAAACATTCTTGCCTGACATTGAATAAGCTTGGTTGACACACGTAAGCCACTCTGGCACTGCTCCATAATCCAAGTCTTAAATCTCTGCTCCAAGTTTGCCCATTTTGCTGTTTTTCTCTTAAGGCCTTCTTCTTTTTTGGCATTTTAAGGAGTTGTTCTTCCTGTTTTCTCCACTGTCTGATCAAACACTCAGTGGGAGGAGGTGCAAATTGTCTTTCTGCAGCCCTATTTCCATGCTCGTTTGCATAGTTGATTACATTCGGTTTGAATTTTGTAGAGTAAGACAATCGCTTACTGGTATTTATCTTTTTATTTTTTGACATCTTTATGGGCTCAGAATGCTCCGGTCCCTGTTGCATCTGTGCACTCTCCATCTCCACCTCCAATTACAGCATCAGCTGACATCAGTAACAATAAGGCTCATGATTGGAGGGAGCCTGTTTGACAAGGTATGGGCAGCTACACACCCGCACGGCTCCCTCCTCGGCTGATTTCTGTGTATAAGATGCTCCTCGATTTTCAATCTAACAATTTTAGAAAAATAATAGCATCTGATACATGGAAAAATATGGTAGTTAAGCAGAAGAGCCAGGATTTAAATCCAGGGATGGAAAAGGAACACTGACAAACCGTTAATGAGCAAAATATAATTGCCTTGTATATATTTACCCACTAAACTGAGATTCTCAATTAATTGGTTATTCCTGCAAGAACTTAAAAAGCTAACCTCCCATTCATCGTTTTGGAGGAGGGGGAGATATGGTGGAATGAAGTTGTGGCCTAATGAAAAAGGAATATAAGAGAAAAAGGCTAACTCAGGACAGCCATTAAAGCAAAGCTCATGATACTGCTATGAAGCAGGCCTAGAAAGCAGTCTGTTTAAAAATCAGCATTCAATCAATGATGTGATTAAGAAATTGGATAGGCTTGGTAATATGGGAAAGAAAGCATGAGAATATAAAGGCAATTAGAAATGATAGACAAAACAGAATATTCTCAAGAAAGTTATGGTCTACATATGCTGCCATCGAAAATTCATGGCAAGACTTTGAGCAATTGAAGTAGGAAAAGATGAGAATTTATTTGACCTTGTGAGGAATTTTCTCCTTCAAGCAACACTGTTTTAGTAACATAGGGCATCATCTCATTCTCTGTGAATCGAATTATGCTAACTGGTACTGAAGTGTAAAATATTCACATAATCATAATATTGGAAATCCCATTTAGTGGTTTTCAATGTTCAGAATTAACCTAGAGACAAAGTATAGAAGACTTAATTATAGATACACACTATAAGCCTTGACAATGGAAAAGTAGTGGCTTAGCTGACAGAATTAGAGATATGGGGTGGAGAATAGCAGGGCTGAAATATTTTGATCTTAAAAAGTGGGGGATTCAAGAGTTATTTATTACTGAAATCTGGTGGCTTAAGTAATAAAATAAATTAAAGTTACAATAGTACTCAATAAAAGAATGTAAAATATAATTAAAACAAAATGCAAATTGGAAAATATAACAAAATATAAGCGTCAAAAATTAAAAGAGGGAGAATATAAGGGGAGATGGTATAAGTAAGAAAAGTCCCTCATCTATGACAGACAGATAATGGTTAGTGCATTAAAACATTATTTTAATGTCTGTTTTTTTATAATCTCATCTTATTAATATGCAATAAGCATTCCTAAATTAGAAATGTAAGTTGCTTTTAGCATGTCACTACTCTAAGCAATGCTGCAATAGAAATCCCTGGCCTCAGGTATGTGTATTATCTCTCATTATTTCCTTAGGGGATAGCTATTAGAGTGTTTGAACTTGCCCACCTCATGGGGAAAGATTTGTCTACTTACCTAAAATTTACTTTAGCCATGTAAAGGAAAAGATAAAGTCACCTTAAGTTGGAGAGAATGGAAAGAGTTAGCAATTGCTAAGAAGTTTAATTAAACAGTTGCTCTTTCCTATTCAAAGTAACCCTGGACTTGATAATATACCCATTACACAAGTAATAAAAACAAGGCTCAAAACGTTTAAATAAACTCTCACCACAACAAAATGGTTGATCTATGACTTAAACCCAAGTCTTTTCCACCTTAAATCCGTGCCCTCTGACCTCCACTGTACCGCACTGCTATGATAAGGAGAGAAAGGAGCGGGACACCCTGAAGCAGCACCATCCTGCAAAAAGCAAAATCAGCCACAAGTGAGCTGGGGACACAAAAGCTCGACCGCCTCCCCTGTCCTGACTATACTGGCCTTGCCAGACCTAGATTCTTTTCCTTAACATCCCTGTATCCTAGACTAGACACTGGAAGTCCTCCTCCTACTACTAGCAACAACAAAAATACTTAACCAGAAGAAAATGAATAAAAAAGCTAGAATCAAATGGCGGTTGTTGTGGCAAATATGGTACAGCCAAGAAATCTCTAATTATGTGCGCTCCCATAAGGAATGAGGTACTTGAAGATAAGACAGTCCCCTTTCTCCTGTTCCTCCCACACGCTGACATGGTACTGCTCCATAATCTTTTTGTCACAAGCTCTGAGATAAATCACTAGAACCACTACCTCTCTTGTCAAGCTGGTTGCAAATGACACCAGAGCACGGAGCTGGGGTCGCAGGGCTGTCCTCCTGCTCGCTTGTTTGTGGCCACACCCCCGCCCACCCTCAGAGAAATGGCATCTTGCTTACTAGACAGAGATAAATTCCTCGCTGGCATGCTCATCAGACACTACGCCAAACTCATCTCTTTCCTCCCTCACACTGGTTATTTATAGAGATCACAGGTGAATTGGGGGGGAATTATTGCAGTGCAATGACTGCTGAAAGGCTGCGAGCTAAAGAAGATGGATTATCATGGCTCTGACATGATTTGTATGGATTTCCAAAATTAAGCTGTTCACGTAGAGTGACCACCTTCCTCCTACCTGGGCTTCGCAGCTGCCCTGGTGATAACCTTCATCTGCACTTGTGAGCCCAGAAAGCTGAGCACGTTTCCCATTACCTTTCAAGCGAGTGTGTAGGGTTCTTCTGGCCCCTCGGTAATAGCAGGGCTGCTGGTGAACAGAGTGATAAACACCTCCTGAGAGGGATGTAGCGTGAAAGGATCTCATCACCTGTCATTAGCTCGCCGATGAATAATGCAGCATTTTCCCTGGCAGGTGTCAGGGGTGGGAGGGAGAATTGCTCCCGTGAATGCTCTGGTGAGCACTTCAGCACCAAGTAAGAGGTGAGAGCAACAGATGCATGTGACAAAATTACACAAGCTATTGTATTTTAAAAGAAAGGGAAAATTTCACTTCACAGATACCTGGCAGGTTTCCTTTCTTTCTTTCTCTGCCCTTACAGTCAAGGCAGGCTAATGCTGCCTTCTCTTAACCTTTTACCACTCTAATCTGGTCCCCTTGCAAAGGAGTAGTTTCTCTCCTGGCATTACTCAGCTAATAGCACGTTTCTCCCTCTGGTTCCAGTTCTCTCTCTGCTTTGCATATCTTGGTCTTCACTTATATATGTGGACCTTTGTTGTGTTTTTATAAAGCTGTATAGGCTGGGGTTAAATAGACAAATCAAATTTCTACATGCATTTGTAGCCACGTGCACACACACCACACACACACACACACACACACACACAAACACACACACACACACACTCTGAAGTGGTAGTTTTTGGCCTAAAAAAATGGGTAACTAATAGGCTTATTGCCTTTGCAAATCTGCCTGAAGAAAATAACATCAGAACAACAGAATATAACACAAAAATGGAACCCATTATTGGTTATTCACAACACACAAATTCATCTCTCTGAGAGCCACAAATTAAGAAAAGTTTTGATTAAGTTTAGGTCCACTTTCCTCAAGACTGGCACAATATCTGAGCACTCTGGAGTTTTGCATTTTTCAGCTGGTTGCCATTAACTTCCAATATGGCCAGGCATGAGAATCAAATTCCAGGACTAATTAGCCAGCACCCTCAGCCCTAAATCCCCCATTTTCTGAGGCCAAATTCTCCTGTTATGATGAGCTTCACCATTTAAGATGAGAAGAAACCTTTTTAAGAGACAGAAACAGTCCTCTGGTTAAAATTAGGCTACAGAATTTTTAAATATGGCCCACACTACCATTGCTAAAATAGTCACTGAAGAAGATATCTATAATAAAAGGGTAATATGCTAATTAGACTGGACATCCTTCTGGACTTCATTCCGGATGTCCTTCCTGACGAATCCGGGGCCAGAGGGAAGCCAGCCCGGGTCCCGGGTGCCAGAGGGAAGCCGGTGCCGGCAGCCGGGGGAAGGAAGGCCTACTCTTGCATGAATTTTTGTGCATCGGGCCTCTAGTAGCAACAGATTGCTCCTTACACCCAATTCTGGATCTGCCCCTATCACTGGAGCAAATGAAGCTCCCAGACTTCCCTCCCCCAACCCTCCATGCCCACATCACCAGGGAGGAAAAGAGCTGAGATAGGCTAAAGCACAGTGCTCAATTAAAAATAAAATCAAAACAAAGCCTGCCTTTGACTCTACTGATTCTTTCTTTTCATTCCTTTCTTTCTTTCCTTCTTTCTTTATTTCTCTTTCTTTTCTTCCTTTCTTTTTCTCTTTAAGACAAAAGATAACAGTGCAGCTTTTAAGTTTCATCTAAAGTTATAAATCTAAACTTTTCCATATTACCTCCTCTCCTTTACTTATTTTGGGTGTTGAATCATAATCAAATAATTGTTTCTTAGGGTGAAATAATCATTCAGTAAAAAGAAATAATGAATTATCCTAACCACTTCTTGAGAAGACTAGAGTTTCCAAAATAGAAGTTCTGAATCCTATATAGATCCCAGCAAATGCAAGCAACAAGAAAAATTAAAATTTTGGTACAGAAGTAGTATATGCATATTATAAGACTTCAAAAACTTCAGAAAAATAGGGAGAACAAAATAAAGAGTATCCCCTGTCCATTCACCTGTTGATATTTTAATGTATATCTTTTTTTTAATTATACCTTTTATATATATACTAGAGGCTCAATGCATGAAATTCGTGCAAGGGGCTTGGCCCCTGGTGCCACAACGGCCACCTCTGCCTTAGCCCCAACCACTGCAGCTTCATCCCGAAGGATGTCTGATCTAATTAGCATATTACACTTTTATTATTATAGATGTATGTGTGTGTGTGTGTGTGTATCTTTTAAAGCTAATCATACTATTAAAAGTACATTACCATATTTATCCTAATAATTTATTGAAGAATACCTTTGTCAATAATTATGAATTCACATACAATTTTTTTAATTCAATTTATTTAAACTAAAAAAAGTCACTCGTTTCTCCCATCCCCTACCTACCCCTGCCTTTGGAAACAATCAATCTTTTCTCTGTATCTATGAACTTTATTACTTATTTATTTACTTATAGACTCCACATATAAGAGAGAGCATATGGTATTTGTCTTTCTCTCCCAGACTCCCTTTCTACATCACTTTGGCCATTGTCTTTCAGAACAAATATCCTGACAAAGGTGAGTGCATTTAGTTGACAAGACAGAAATGGAGCTGTCCCAGAGAACTGGGGATATACAGTCAACGTAGATCTCTTTTAGCTGGTTATCTCAAGAGACAAGGTCCCATATATTGCCTTCAACTGTCCAATAGTATCCAGTTGAGTCTAGCCCTCCCCCAAAGTATGTCGGTTTCCCAAATTACCACTAGTACCTTTCATGCTCAAAACACCCAGATCCCTGTTAGAAAAGCTATCAGAATCCATTCACTAACTTGACAATATTTGTGAAACACATGATGTGCCAGGAAAGCAGCTAAGTGTGGGGGCTGATCATGTCCCTGCCCAAAGGAGAATTACATTCCAGGAGAGCAAATAGGCAATAAATAATTTTAAACATAAGCAAACAAGTGTTTAAGCATTGTGATCAGTGCTATTAACGAAATTAAACAGCAAAGTGCTAAATAATAACCAGGAAAGGGGCTATGGTAGTGAAGTTTGTCGGAGAAAACAACATAGGAGTAGACATTTGACCAGATGGTGAGGAAGACAAAGCAGCTATGTTAGTACAGATCCTCTGAGAAGCAGTAGCCATGATGGGTTTAAAGGTACAAGGAATTTACTTGGGGGGGGGGGGGGGTGAAGTGGGGAGGGAAATGCCTGTAACAAAGAGAGAGCAGGGGAAGGCTGAAACTGTCATGAGACCATAATGCAAGTCTAACCCCAGGTAAAGGAGAGAGAGAGAGAGAGAGAGAGAGAGAGAGAGAGAGAGAGAGAGAGAGACAGAGAGAGAGAGAGAGAGAGAGAGAGAGAGAGAGAGAAGGTTGGTTAGAAGAGTCCTAGGCTGCTGTGCAATGGAGGAAAGACTCAGGAAAGCTGCCATGCATTCTTGGATCCAACGTCAGCAGACAAAGAAATTTCCTGTCTCCTAGGAATGGGGCTACCCAAGTATCCCCACAACACTTAATCGCTAGAGGGGGGCTGCTCTTGATCCATGTTATAAAGTGCTTAACAGATAAGAAATAACTAACCTATATAATGGTTTCATGGAATCAAAATCCATGCAGACTGAGGAATGTCACAGCAACATCAGTAACTCTCCTTTGAAATGAGGTCACGCCCATCACACATGCCCTATGCCGCAATGGGCTGGGAGCCTATCAGACAAGAAACACATGGAGAAGACCTGGGTCCAGCCATCTTGTTTCCTAACCTGCCTGGAGGAGCAGTACACCATTCATAATGCTTGATGAATGCTGCCTTGATGAATGGTGTTCAGGGAGCCTGGAAAACAAAACCAGGCCAGCCCCTCAGCAACTTTGAGCAGCTGTTAGGAACCCAACAAGACTGGGCCATGTGAACATGCCTCACCAAGTTCATTAGGACATGCCAGCACACATTATTATAACTGAGAATCATAAGCCAAAAGAGACTCGTTAGGGAATAGGTTATTATCACCAGGCTGCTCAGTAGCATAGCTTCTCACAGATGTTGTTAACTATATCACTATCCTTGCACAAAGCTGAACTATGGTAACCTTTTTTTCCAATAATAACAATCACAAATTTGTTTGCCAATTGTTCTTGAAATGTGATAAATTTACAAGTTTGTCAAAACCCTGGTCTCAAAAATGTAGGCATTTCTCTTAGCAAAACAAACTATGGCTTCATAAGGAATTTCTCAGTGTTAGCAATAAGGAATAGAAAAATCTTTTGAAAGAATTTTTCAATGCTGTCTGTTGCTATTGTTTGCTTCTTAAAATATCTTGGATCAAAACTGCCCGTTCCCTTAAATTTAAGAAAAAGGATATTACTTTAATGTCAGATTTTCTAAAGTATACACATTAAGGGTATACAGGAAAAGAAAAAGAAACAACAGAAAAGATAAAAGAAGTGAAATACATTTCTAAAATTAGGTGTATTTTGATATTTCTATATCATGAAGTAAATAAAAACTTTCAGCTTCAAGAACATCTAAGCAGTTGTTGGGTTTTAAAGTATATACTCCATTTTTATATAAATTATGTTAAATTGCTCTGAAACATCAAATCTATGTAGAATCATTCCTTTTTTAATGAAGAGAATTCATTCCTATAATGGTTTTTTTGTCAGTAACTCTGGTAACCAAAAGCAAAATAATGAAAGAACCAGAGGGTTGCCTTCTACAACATCAGATAAAAGTAAAATGACATAAAAGGATTATTTACGATTACATAAAATACCATCAAATGTTACAGTACTCATCAAATATACACCCAGGGATCTTGAGTCTAGAGAACAGCAGGGCATAGTTTTAAAAACAAAACTGTTCAAAGAAAAAGATGCAGCCTAGGGCAATAGTGTGGGTATTAGGAAATGTGGCTTGAGGTTTGTTTCCCAAAAGAATATTTTTCTGGATTTCAGTATCTTATAGTATGTAAAAAGTATCCAAGTTTCTACAATTAGGTAGTAGTTAAGATGATTTCTAGCTAGCCTACATATGGGAAATTTTTATATTCTGGAAAGCTCACCTTCTACAAAACAAAGCAATATAAAGACTAACTTCCATAGAGAACTGGAAGATGTAGCCAACACTTACTGACTTGCATGTCCAAATTCCCCCCCTCAATACATATGATTAAAACATGCGCTGCTCAGAAGCCATGTTCTTACAATGTGACATTGCCTGGCTGGCCTGGATGGGCCAGTTTGATTGAATCTGGGATGGGCCCTTCAGCCCACAAAGGCAATTGAAATTAGAAATATAATATTATATATGTCATTTGGCTGGTTTCTTCAATGGAGGACATATAAAATTAAGAGCCATAAGCAATTATTATCTGCTATGTACATTGCATAGTTGCAAGTCTGCAGTAAAAGGAATAAAAAGGAAGTATGAAAATGAGAAGAAAAGGCATTAGATACATGGAACTTCATTCTATTAATGAATAAGTCTTATCTAACATTTAAATTTATGGATCCTTCTTCCTGAGGACCAACTGCAACCTATAACAAGATGATCTTTATAAGAGTTTCCAACTTTTATTTAAGATATCTTGTGGACTTTTATTCTTTTCAATTATGGAATAACAATAATACAGAAATAGATAGCAAAATGAATTAACTAATAGAACTGGGTGAGTTAAAACAAAAAGTGACATAGTGGGATCTCAACAATTCCAGGTTGAAACATCCACAATTCTTACCATGCCTTATAATACAAGAAAAACTAGACCTATGAACAACACAGTAAGACAATTTAAAAACAAAGAACAACAAAAACAAAAAATCTTAAAAGCAGTCACAGATAAAAGGCACTTTACATTCAAAGAAGTAACAATAAGACAGACACCTGACTTCTCAGCAGAAACAATATAAGCCAGAAGATAATGAAAAGATTTCTTTCAAGTCTGAAAGAAAAAACTGACAACCTAGAATTTAAAGCCCACTGAAAATATCCTTCAAAAGGAGGGGCAAAAATCAAGACATTCTAAGAAACACAAAAACTAAGTGAATTTGTCAACATTTTAATAGAAAGTGGGGGGAGAGAAAAGGAGGGAGGTACAAAAGGAGGAAGAGAGGGAAGAAAGGAGCAGTTGGGAGCTTCAGTCACCCGCCAACCTGAAAACGGCCCTCAGCCCCTCAGCCAGACTGGCCAGGCACCCCAGTGGGGACTCCCACCCTGATATATATATATATATATATATATATATATATATATATATATATATATATTAGGACATATATATACACACATATATATATATATTTAGATAAGGCATCATGATGACTAAAATATACTCTTAAGTGGTGCAGCAAAGATAGAGTTAATTGTTGAAAAATGGGTGGAGTCTTTTAAAAAATTCATTTTGCTATTCTTTCCATTTTCTGTATGCTTGCGTGAAACTTTCATTTTGCTATTCTTTCTAGTCTCGGTATGCTTGAAATTTTCTCTACTTCAAAAGTGGGAATGGGGAATAATCTTTTTTATAATTAATATATAATAAATACTTTTTTAAATTCCTAGTGAATACAACTTAACCATAGTATAAATATCTATTGGGTAGGTCTTTATCTGGTTTAAGTAACAAAATCCTATATAAAATAGTTTATAGAAATAGGGGGAAGGCAATTTATTCTTTCTCATAAGTACAGTAGATATAATTTCAGCCATGTTTAGATACAGATGCTCAAATGGTGTCATGACAAATCTTTCTGGCCCATCTCTGGACTCTACTTTCTTCTGAGGTAAATTTAGAAGGAGCATGGAAACCACTAGTGCCTCTCCTTTACTTCCTACCTGACAGCAAGCCTTGCAAAAAGAAGGTTCCTCATATAAATAGTCTCAGCACAAGTCCCCCAGATCAGCTCTGAACTAATCACTGTGTCAAACATAGTTGAATATACCAACAGGCCACTTTTGAGATACATGCCTACCTTTGGAATCATGGGTAGAGTCAACTGTAGTAACTGAAAGTGATCAAGGGGTGTTCCTCACAGGTGAACAGAAGGAAAATCTGGCTATCATTGTCAGAAAGTAGGGAGGGGGTGTAGGTGAATAAATAAAAACAACATATGAGCAAAATAATGACCAATTGCAGATTCTTTCCTCTTTAATGGGGGCTTGGGGAATGCAGTAATCTACACTGTACAGGAATTCCAAAGCAGGGACTGGCAAGGCTCCTTGATCGTGGCCTTCTAGCCTCTAGAACTGTGAGAACTAAAATTCTGTTGTTTACTTTTTAAAAAATGAGACAATCTCAAGCAAGGAAAGCCCTGAGAGAGGGGGACTATCAACAGGAAATTATTTTAGCAAATATACTTAATAGGAAGCTTTTCAACTATAAGACACAGAAGAAAGAGCTGGCAAAATGTGCTGCAAAGGAAGTTCCTAATGTTGGGGCATCTTTGAGGCATCCGAAGCTGCAATGTCTCCTCCATCTGGTCATAGAACTGCCCCTCATCACCTGGTTTTCAGGGATTTTCTCCACAGAGACGTTCTCTTAGGGCTCCATCACCCCTGCAGGTGGCCCTCTTGGGCCAAGGCCCTGTATGTTCATTCCAGAACAGTACCACTCTTTCTCTTGAATGACTCCATTGGCCCAGATGAAGCACTCATGAATCATTGGCACCACAGTCTGTTAAGGCTGCACATTATGATGAAGCCATCTCTCCTTGTTTGGCTATCAGAGTAGCTTGCTAGCCAAAGTCCTCAGCCTTTAAATTTCTTAGGCCAGGACCGAGTACTAGTGCCTTCTGCTCTTTCAACATCACGGTTGCCAATAACAAGATCTCTGTGATCCTTTCAAAATGCTCTCACTTGGTGTAAAGCAAGGGGCAAGTTCTACCACCATAAGAAAGCTAAACAGCATAGCTCCCTAAATATTTTTCAAAAAAATACTTTCTTATCACTTTAACCTCAACCCTGTAGCATTCAAAAGGGAATGTTGGAAGAGAGTGTACAGTACTCAGTTTTTTTATACTTCCTTTGCAAATGCACATCCATGATCTAGCACCCCCACCCACCCCCACTTTGGAGTGACAGATTATTAGCCACCTATTGCTTTTGTTTTGGGGCCTTCAGTTAGTACTGAGATGCCAAGATTCCCATATTAACATCCCCATTACATTTGACTTAGGCAAGTAATGATTTATCCCTGGGAATGATACCTTACCAACCAAGCAGTAATGGGGTTATGGCTTTAAGGGACAAAGGCAACCAACTGTATCACAGAGCGCAATTCACATTTTTAGCTAGCACAGGACCTATTTACATCAAACCGATGAGGATAAATGGAAGCTATACAAGGAATTTTATTGTCTTGGGGCTGGAAAAGGTTAAAATTTGACTTTTTTTTTAAACAGGCTGCTAGACTCTAAGTGTCTAAGCTTCCCTCTGTGTATTCCTAACCACCATATTTCCAGTGCCTGGCATGAAGCCCAAGGTCTATAAATACGTATTGATTGGCTGACTACAGACCAGTTACTTCATTATAAAAGTGTTTGTTCTCAACAGATTCATTAATGCCAGTATCCTTGCATATGTGATTGCATAGTATAAAACATGCACAATGCATTCTATCTATATATATATTTAACTCCTGTTCTCAGAATGTTCCTGGCATGCTGTGTATTTGTCAAGAGTTAAAATTTGGGAGTTTCTGCATAAATACAATTTAAATCCACAATCCAATTAATACATTAAAAGCTGACAGAGTTTTGCGAAAAATCACCATTTGTCATGGATTCTGTGCCCCGGTATTATCCCCACAGATACACAGGGCTAAAAAGGGCCACCTATTACTGGAGAGATGTATCTAAAAGATCTCTCAGGCTGCCTGTAATAATCTCCATTATGTATAATGACCATTTTGATAATAGTCTTTAGAAGAGGTAATGGCCCTGCTGAACGGTTATTACCTGTCTGTTCATGCTGGAAGCAAGATGCAGAAGCCAGAGGGGACAGTCAAATGGTCCTTGTGGTGCATTCTGAGGAAATAAGAAATATTTAACAGAATGCAAGAAACGGACAAGCGAGCGCCTTTTGCGGCAGAACTGGCCGCCTCTCTGCCACAAGCATTCCTGGATTTCATTATTTAAAGCAAATGCTCCCAATAATGGACCTGCTCTCCGCCTTCAGACCAATTTCATCTGAAGCATCACTAGCTGGTCTATTAAGAGGCAGGGGGGAAGACAACTGAACGTCACCACCAGATTCCTCCCCGTATTACTGCCAGGGGAGTAAGCCCATGACAACAGAAACTCCAGTGGGGCGAGGGGATTGTTTCTAACGGGCACAAAAAAGGGAGGCCTACCTGTTGCTTAGGACAAAGTGAGGGCAAGTCATGGCTCCCAGGACCAAATGTGATCCGGGCTCAGCCACAGCTTTAGCTAGAAAACCCACCATCCCTCTGCAAAGGGTAGTTTCAGTCTCCGTGCCTTCATGCCTAGGGGACAAGCATCATGCCCCATCTCCTGGGAGGTCTTACAAAGCTTAGAGAAGGTTCCCCTTTATCTCTGAAATCATCCTTATGCTTTCGCTAAAATAGAGGGAAGAATAAGTCTAGCTAAAGGTATAACACAGGCATTTTGGTCTGAAGGAGACTTTTTCCCGAAGGGGTCTACAGAATGAGGTCACAAGTTGTTCACAGGCATTGTTGGTGGGGAAGGGGCGTGCAGTAGTCAAATGTGATCAGAAAATTCCAGGTTAAACTAATATAAACAGATTGTTTACCTTCATAGTAAGACTTTTTAGAGCCTTTGTCATGTTCATGTGCATTGTGAATCTCCAAAAAGGGGAAGACATAATGGGGATAATATAATATAGGTAGTGTTTCCCAAAAGCAGTTATCCAAGGGCACTTTATTTATTTATAGAAATATGTGAGAAGTATTCTGTCATTGGTCTATATCTTCAATGTGCAGTATAGCATCCATTAATCACATATGGCTATTTACACTTAAATTCATTAAAATTCAACACAATTTAAAACTCAGTTCCTCAGTCACATAAGCTATATTATAAATGCCTAATTAGCCACAAGTGGCTAGTGGCAACTATATCAGATAGTGCAGATATAGAACGCTTTCATCATTGCAAAAATTTTTATTGGACAGCCCTGCTCTGTATAATAGATAACATTCTGTATAGAATTGGAAATGTAGATTTTTATCTATCAAGTAATAATTGTTAAAAAGCATATACTCATTCTCAAAATGAATTTTTCCCTCCACAGAAAATTAATGAGAAATATAGCAGAATATCTGATATCTGTACTCATCCTAAATTCACACAATTATAACACTTATGGAGATAAAATCTAAGGAACTTGGAAAATTGAAGCAAGTTGGGAGGGTTTGAAATCAGAGAAACCTCCAAGGACAGCAGTAGCTAATGGCTTCAAAGGTGAGAAGAGGGGAAAGTTAACTTGGGAGAAAAGTGTTTCTGGCACAGAGGTTAAAAGAACCACATAGATCTGTTCAGACCAATCAGTGATCCATAACTGAAACATTCTTTGTGAATATTGCTCTCTTCTAGTGGCTATCATTTAGAAAATATCCTTTTATTGATTTTTGCTGGGTTCAAGGAAGGAGGATTGATTTGAATGAATATTGCTTAGGATAGTTCTTACCAAACAGTAAATATTCAAAATGGGCAAGTTGAAAGACAGGAAAGTTGAACACAATATATATTTTTAAGCATTTCATGTGTTAATCACTCAGCTAAGGAGTCATACAAAGATACCTGAGATTTAGCGCCTTCCTTCAAAAAGCTCACAGTTGTTCAAACACAAAAACAAGGTTGCCAACGACAAGCCTGTGTGGAGAGAGACATCAATAAAGCATGTGGAAATGCAAATGCGGTTGACAACACTTCCAGACACGAGGATAAGGAAGGGTTTCATGGAAAATGGATCTTTATTAGAATTTTGATTGGTTCACCTGAAGGAACAAAGATGTGCACATTTTGACAAAACCCAAAACATGGGCTTATATCAAATCTACCAGTTTTTATAGTGAAACTCAAGCTTCAACTTGCCCATAAAACCCATGCTAACTATCCTAGTCTTCACAGGTCTAACGGATGAAAACCTACTTTGGTCACCTACCAGGTCTGGAACTGAAAGTCTCTGACTCCCAAGATGGAAGTCTGAGGTTGAACACTCAAAATTTACATTTCTCACCCTGACCGGTTTAGCTCAGTGGATAGAACATTGGCCTGTGGACTGAAAGGTCCCAGGTTCAAGTCCAGTCAAAGGCATGTACCTTGGTTGTGGGCACATCCCCAGTAGGGTGTGCAGGAGGCAGCTGATTGATGTTTCTAACTCTCTATCCCTCTCTCTTCCTCTGTGTAAAAAATCAATAAAATATATTTTTTTAAAAATCTACATTTCTCATTTAAAAGTAGGTATGGGAATCTACTAAAAAGGGGTTGTTTTAAATCTCTGACTACAGAAGATGGATTTCTAGTCTGCAGAAATCCTCTCATTCCTGAGATTTACGCTTTCTTATATGAAAGTAATCTAGAGTTTGCATGACTCTAAATTCTCTTTTCTAAAACAATGAACACATCTTCGACAATCCATAAGAAAACTCACTAACACTTGCATATCAATTTATATGCTTTTCTCAAAACCAGGTGGCTGTTCTAGAGGTGCCTAGAAATAAGTAAACCTTACACAAGTGAAATGAATCATAACTTCCTTTGCCTGGAATTCTGAGCTAGGAGCCTCCATGGGAGTCTTCTAACAGAGTTTGGATTTAGATAAATATTTAGAATATTTCTAGAAACCAAACATCAAAGGGACCAACTGCTTTTTAAAATCAATAAGAAACCCAAATGGAAAATCAGTGCCTGAGAGAATATGAGTTCAGAAAGAAGAGACAAGACATAAAGGTAACTAAGACACCAAAGTCCAAGTGTATCCTGGAACTGGGTAAGGTTAAATTTTTAAAAAATTAACAGAGAAAGAAGAAAGGAACATTAATAATTAATGAGCAACTTCTATGTGCAAAGTGTTATCTTAGTTGGGTTCCCTAGATAAAATAATCTGAAGCAAGCATTAAGTGTTGATGATTTGAGAGATATCACTCTAGAGTGGGAAAAGTAAGGAAAAAAGTAAAAGAGATAAAGATAGGAAGAGATGCAAGGTGACACATTATCATGCTGGTCATGACATCATGATGAGCCATAAAGCAACACAGCCTCCCCTGTAGGTGAGTTCAGCTCAGCCCTATGAGATTTCTCAGCTAAGGAGAAGTCTATGGGGGGGGAGGAAGAAAGAGAGAAATTTATCTTCCACATTCCCCCCATTTCCTTATACCAATGGTTAAAATATGTGACACAAAGAGTAAACTGCCCACCTTTCTGGAGGGCATCAGCACACATCCCGTACTCTCTGTTGTGGGGTATCATTCAAGTCCATAAAGTGACAATAGTCACAGGACATGTAGCTGCTGCATCTGGCTTCTCAGTGACAACTAGTCAACCCCCATCAGCTGGACAGTGTGGACCCAAGCAGAGACCTTGGCCGGTGGCTAAGGCTGATCCTGCTGCTGAAAGACTTAGAAACAAAGAATCTAGGGAATTGAGGAAGGCCTGTAGACATGCCTGATATTACAACCATGTTAGGTGATTTATGTAACCCTATATGGTATGATTGTTGCTGCTTTACTCACAATACATTTTGGTTCCCAATTCAAAGAATAACTCTTGGCCTGTAATCATAGTTCTAACAAAAAAATTATCCTTAATTCAAGGCCTGACCATCTGAACTCTGAGGTTCCACCTCTCCTCCTATTTCATTTCTATATCATCTTAGATACTGAATTTGATGTTTTGCTTATAGATGATCATGATTCTCAATTTATGAATTAATGTTATTTCACCTATTTATATAATACAATGCCAAAAATACTAATCTTCAGGGGGTCTAACTTCTTGCCTAAGTTCTCACAGTGAATAAGTGGGAGAACCATACTTTAAACTTATATCAATCAGAGTCCAAAGTCTCTCCCTGCTTTATCATTGCTCCCACCCACCAATGCTTCTTCTCTCCTTGGCTGTGACTCACAGATGAGCCCTTGTACCCATAGTCTGCTTCTGGCATCTCAGGGTTCTCTTCTATTAGGGATATCCTGAAAAGACATGCTCTATTCATTTTGTAAAGGATGCAACTGAAGCACAACAAGGTTAAGGACTTCTAAGAATATAGGCATCAAGTCAGCGATGGCATTAGATCTGACTGGACATTACATAATGATCCTCTATTCCTAAGACTAGAATTACAAAGATAACTCAAATAAGACAACATGTAAAGGTAGATTTGTATTCAGTTCCAGAATCAGGAACTAGAGGAAATACAACAGATTTCAATTAAATGGAAAAAACATGAAAATTTATTACACAGAAACTATGTCTTTAAACTTCTGAAGCTTACATAGACATAGACTTTTCTGGATGTGAAAATATTGTTGAAATGTTTAAAATTAAAATGAATATAAACTTTACCCATCAAACACTCAGAGATTACTTAACTTGTTTGATTTCTGTTTTATTTTTAACATGGCATAATTTTAAGGGAAGAATAAAGTCCCCTTCTCCCCACCAAAAAAAAAAAATCCTCATTTGCGCATTAATTGCTCAAAAATTACACTACCAGCATTTCATTCTCTTAGTTCAAGATTTCGATTTCTGATAAAGTACAAATATGCTAAGGAAACTAAGAGTTTTTTTACACTTTAAGTTGCCATGAGGGTACGATCCCATTGTTGAGAACAGCCTTGGGAAGTGAGTTTGAGGCAGAAGGAAAATAAGTTACTTAATAGATGGGCGGGTCTTCACTAACACATATTGTCTGCTTCACACTTTTCTCTAGAGCCAGTGTGACCCATGTAACCACCAGAAAGAAACGTGTCTTGGCAAGACCTTATAATAATGAGGGACTATTTGCAAGATATGCTTCCTCTAAGCACTAAAATCATAACTGCAATTGGCAGGTGAGATACACTTGTCCACCTGTCCTCCTCTAAGTAACCTCAGCTGTGATGTCATCTTCCTACATCTAAGTTTTAAATAGTGATAACAAAAAAATCACAATATGGCTTTCTGCAATTTCTCAAAGACGTTAAAGACAGAGCCTTCAACAACGACATTTCTATCATTGCGGCTCCCCGTGGTTCTGTAGCACCCGCCACAGAACTGTGCACAGGCTAGAAATACTGATGTGCTTGCTCTCTGCAAAACTCTGCAACCAAGGTGCCTCTCCTGATCCAGGGAGCATATCTGCTGCTCACGCTCCGAGTTACACTATTGGGAGTCCCTTTTTCAAGCTGTTCTTGACTTTTTAATTTGAGGAGAGTAGTGAAGACTGAGAACAATGAGAAAATCTCCCCCAATGCTCAGAAGTCATAAAATCCATCATCCTTTCTGAGTTACATTATTGAAACCACTTTTTCTTTCCATTGCCTTGCCTGTGTTCTGTATTTAAACAAGCTGTCTGGCCATGCCCTCCTTGTGAAAGCCATGCTACTAGAAATAAACACAGCACAGGATATGTGTAGGAATTTGGGTTGACACAAGAAAAGACTGAGGCATATGCCAAGAAGGCCACTGCTTATATCCCAAAATTCAGTAGGACACATCCTCAGTTTCCCATCCACTGGGTCATATCCTTTTAGGTAACTTCATACACATTTATTTTTTATATCCATTTTGAGTGAATGCTCATTTTGTGGGGACATAGGGGTTGAATATATATGCTTGTAAACTCAATTGGTCTGTCTAGATTTTGTCTGTGACTTCTGAGACAGGTGATGTTAACATGTCACTTTCCATGTTAACAGTATGATAACAGTATGATAAAACTACTTGAGTAAGAGAGCAGCTCTCTTCAGCCTCAATTTCATGACATGAACTCTGAAACTCTTCTAACTTTAATATAGATTCCTCTAAAGGGAGAGTAAGACAACATTGGATGCACATGCTGGTCACTATTGAACACTAACAAGGTACGATGGAAAACGGAATAATACAAGCATTAAGGCAAGATTTATTATTGAAGTGGTGTTTAAAGAATAATAATAAAATGATATTAAAATTTTAACTTCTGGGGCTATTATTTGAAAGCCATAAATCTGTTGTAAATATCAGTAGGAACAAAGAATTTCTCTTCTTATAAAGTTTTTATTACATAAATTATAAAATCCATAGAGATAACTCAATTGTAATACACTGAATAAATCTGAATAAATTAAAATGCATTATGTAAAAAAAATAGATGTAATGTAATTAACATATAAACAAATAGGCAAACATTTTTTGCCTAAGTATCTATGACATTAATTTTAAATGAAACATAGATTGTTACTGTAAAATGTTAAGGAATCAGTCATTTTCATCCTAACAATTATGATTAGATAATTTGAAATATGTCTTAATATCTTTCCTGGGTAATGGAGTGAATGTATTTTTTTAAATGTTTCTCAGCCTAGTCAATGAGAGTCCATATAATACTTCCTTAAGTGCAGATCTCAGCTGGAATTTTCTCTGTGGAGCCATGAGAAAAGGCCGCATAATAGAAATAAATTTAAGGCAACTATGAGTAGTGTTTTCCCTTCCCTTGGGACCAGCCATATAGTCATAAGCACATGCTTGTCCCTTCCACATCTTGTCAAGCTCTTCAATTACTTGGATTTCAAAAGAATATGTGAAAGGAGATAAAAATTTGAAAATAAAAGAGGAAAAGAACCAAGGAGTATGTGATTACTCTGTCTTTACAGAGAGTGCCAACAATAAGAAAAATCAGTAAAAGTAGGAACTAGTTCGCAATTTGAATTGGTGTTCAAAAAGGATAAAGAAAAATATTAAGCTCTCATGCCTTACTTAAATTATTTGTGCTTTTATGTCCCAAGATTGCAAACTAAAATACAGATTACTGAACAAATGCTAAGTGGTATTTTAAACTACAGATATTGCTTGATTGAGGCAGAAATCAGTGTCTAGGGTTAGGCCCTGACCGGTTTGGCTCATTGAATAGAGCGTCGGCCTGCGGACTGGAAGGTCCCAGGTTCGATTCCCGTCGAGGGCATGTACCTTGGTTGCGGGCACATCCCCAGTAGGGGGTGTGCAGGAGGCAGCTGATCGATGTTTCTCTCTCATCGATGTTTCTGACTCTCTATCCCTCTCCCTTCCTCTCTGTAAAAAAATCAATAAAATATATTTTTTTAAAAATGTCTAGGGTTAGATAGTAAGAAGAAAAAGAACACTGACATCAGGATACAAGTCCAAGTCACTGCAGTTCTGTGATACCAACACCCATCATGATGTTTAGGTGTGAATACCGAGAATATTTTGTTTTAAAGAGGAGCAATTTTTTATATGGCTTAAAATTTCAGAGTTTGAAATACTTTTAAAATCACCTCATAGGACTAAAGACCCAATGCTTGAATTCTCTTTAGAAGCCAGTTAAGTTCTAAATACAGAAAGGAAGAAAAAATAAACTTCTCTCAGGGTGCCTAAGTGGACATGTTCCCCAAACACAAAGTGGAGAAAATTCTTTTTTGCCTCTTTCCTGTATGCCCTCCCAGAATTTGACCCTAAAGATGAAGATACTTTTTGGTAGGAAGTAGCCAAAATACTTGGAACTTAGGCACCTATCTTTAGTACTCTGCAGCATTCTAGTATATAGTTCAGGGCCATGAGCAGTTGTTAAGGATCTACCAAGTGTCAGACATGCTGATAAAGTGAGCTAGCGGAGACCACCAGCCCTTGACCAAGTGAACACCTTGTAAGCAGCTACTTATACCATCATAAATTTAATAACAATAACTTCTGAATTCCTATCTCCAGCTTTGACCTCACCCCTGAGCTTAGATTTATGTATACAACCACGTCTTTGACATCTTCACTTTGAAGCCTGACATGCATCTCAAAGCTAACATGGATAAAAGAGAACTCTTAAATTTCCCATCCAATTATTTCCCACCCTCAGCCTCTCCTATGCCCCCAAATGGCACATTTGGGTAGGCACAAAAGCAAGGTCTCATTGTTGATTTCTGTATACCTGTGTATCCTGCAAGACATCATCATCTGTAGAAAGTAGAACCCAATAGAGCTTGCCCTCTGCTGGAAAGGAAATCAATCCATTTGTTCATCTTTGATTGATTAAAATTGGGGGGAAAGATAATTTGAGAGGAAACATTTCATAGGCTCATTTTTTAAATTAATTGAGGTAATGCATTTAAAGGAATACTACAACGTAAGGTGTATCATGCACTCTCCATAAATGTTTGTTCTCAACATTAGCTATTATTAACAGAGACCAGGCAATACCCTCCATATTCTACGTATATTAAATTCAAAGAGAACATCACAGAACATATACTGAATTAGATAGGAAACATAAGAACATGAAAATACTATATGTTAAAGCTATAGATAAAATATTGACATTGTGAGAGCCAGAAAGAGATCATTTGTTCATCACCTTCCTTATTGCCTTTTAGGGATGCAACAGCATCAAAACTGGGTAACGAAATTGTTCATCAGAAAGTCCACGATAAATTCAGTTTATTAAATAAAATCAGAAAAATTCTAGAGAAACTCTTCCTGGGATATATTTTCTTTTTAAAAAGGAAGCAAAGATTATAGCTGTTACCCTTACCACATGGCAATGAGCTAGAATGTTATTAGAATATCTGTCAAAACCAGTTCAGTTAGCAGGAGTGAAGCTATGCAACGTGTCCTTAGGGGACTTTCAAACCGATGCCATTAATGTAATGTTACAAAAGAGGAAACAAAAGGGATGACACACAGTAAAGGGGGAAATGAGAACAACCCCATTATCAGCTGTAGAGGGACATGTGGAAATTTTAGGCTGCTTGGTTCTTCAAGGGATGATTCATGAGACCTGAAACATGTAAATGATCCATGGGGTAGAAATGTGGCCAGGAAAAGAAAAAATACAAACAATAAAGCCGAAAGACAAAGGGAGTCTATTTCCCAGGCAGTGAAAAAAAAAAAAAATCCATTTTTGCTTCCAAGAGCAAGCAATGAATATGTGAGAATAGACTCTTTCTTCTCCATCATGTCCCAGTTCTCAGCAGGCCCCGAAGAGCTTTGGTCTAACAATGTCATTTCCAGACTGCTGGTTCCCACTGTGGGACAGGCTGTTCATGGCAAAAGAGAGGCAGGGCTGTTCAAGGCAGGGCAGGGATCCCAAAACATATCAGAAGAGCCATGACATTCCAGAAGGCCAAAGCACTCCAATCCCTAACAGCCCTTAATTTCTCCTCCATCTACCTAATAGCACACATTTGGCATCCTCTCCCCTGGACCATCCCTCCCCAGGATCACAGCCCAGGCACCTGAGGAACGATGTTGGCCTGGTGCTTCCTTATATTTCCAGGTCCTCTTTCACTCCCATTCTTTGGCTTCACAATGAGTACAAATTGACAAAATAGAATCATTTCTGCTTGGCACAGAGCTTGGCAACCAGATAACACCAGCAAAGCCAGGTCCACAAGTACGCTCACCCACATTCAATCGGCATGCAAAGTTCCAAGATGGAAATTTGTTTCTCCTGCAGTTTTATGACACTTCTACTGCCTGATTATCCCACTTTATGGCAATTTGCATCATTACGGGCCTGTGGCAAATGAAACAAATTGCCATAAAATGTTGGGAAAATCTTAAATCATGGCTCTGTCTGGCTTGCTAAATGATGACACTGGGGCTGAATTCAGATGGCTCGGTTCATTTTGCTACAAACAGTCGTGCCGGCCTTAATGGGTGCCACTGGCTCGCGCACAGACTGCGTGGTGACTACTAAATGAAGCAAACTAATAGAATTTTTTTCCAATGCACTAAGCAAGTCTTCAGTAAAGGAAAACACATTGATTCCAAAGTTGTTTACTACCAACTAAATAGAACCCCTATTGCTTTTCCCATGCAGCCCACATTAGAGCTAAATTAACAGCCCTCATATGTATCCACTCTACTAGTACCAGACAAAAGTGCTTACGCCATTAGGAATGTAAGTTGCCTCAGTCTAAATCTTGATACAGAAGATTGTCTTTCTCATTTAACTGCCTAGCCATCAAAAGTTGTAATATCAGACATAGACAAGAAAAAAGAAACACACTGCAAGGTCATAAATAATTGCTGCATTTTAATTCAGGGGTGATGTATTCGCTTTAAAGGAAAGAAATAGACGCCTGATGGTTAGACACGCAAAAACGAGAGAGCTTCAGGAAGGCAAACAATTTCGATGATTAGTATGATCCTTGTTGATCACAACCTGGGCTCTGCTTTTGCAAACTGTTCCTGTGAGTAAGTCTATGAGAGGTGAAGCTTTGTAGTAAGAAACCCTCTTGGCTCATATGGACAATGATGCTGAAATAAAACCAATGGAATTTAATTTCTCATAACCTCCTGGATCTCACAACCTGCTAACCGCCAACATCCTCAATGTTCTAACCCAAGACACCTGCAGAGGATGCTTAGTTGTTCCTATACACAAGGCAAGTCTTTAAGAACCAGTGCCTCCCCCTCCCACACACACACACACCCCCTCCTACAAGGCACCTCCATTAAGGAGGTTTCTAGTGTCATTCAAAACAAATAGAGGAGACTGCCTGGCTAAGGAGACCCAGAGTCCTGGGTCCCAAGTAAACATCCTGGCATACAAGCTATGTCAAGGACTTAGTACCCAGAAAATTGCAAATATTCTAGAAAGCAGAGACTTTTCTGGAGTTGTGTTTTACATTATTTAATATATATTTTTATATGTAAAACTTTACTGAAAATAATTAAATTAATAATCATTTATTGAGCATTTAATATGTGCCAAACACCATACTGAGAGACTTAAACAATTAGTTGATTTGATCAATACAGACCCTCCATTTACAGGTGAGAAGTCTAATGCTTAGAGAGGCTCAACTACTTCCTCAAGGACAGTAGGCAGACAAAGCAGAGCTCAATCTGAACCCAGATCTAGTCTCACTATTATTGGCAGCTCTCCGTAGCTCTCAGCTATGCCACACAGCTAGCTGCATTGTAAAAGTCAACTTCTCTGCTAAATTAACATTATTATTAGTCCAACAATAAACTCCACGGGATAAAAGTTCCTGCATAATTTTAACAAGTATCACACATTTGGCTTCTCCTGGATGGTTTTTATGAATCATTAGTATAGACTTTTCTTCTTCTAACTCGTTTTTCCTTTTCCATCTCGCTGTCATTTGCTAGACAAACTGTCATATTTTTTCATCACAAAATGAAAATATTTTTAGTCTGGATTTCACTTTCTTTCCATCTGGAACTTGCTTGTTTCTAAGGTCACAAAAGCTGCACCTGTCAAGCCAAGCCCATGCAGCCAATACTAAGCAACATGAAGGTCTTGGGTATTTCCTATTTATGGCAGTTTGAATTAATGTTATTTGAGTGACAAATGTGCATATATAGAGACTATAAATATTTATTCTGATGTTCCCTTAGATTTCACATATGTTCTTTTCCTTTTGGTTTCTAAAGTAGGAAGCATAGAAGAATTTCTAGAAATTCACATGGTACTGAACCGAAGGTCCTGATTGCAATTTCTAAAGCATCTGTTAAGTTTAGGAAGCTATATATTACATATAGATTTTGATACATCCCTTTGGCATCCATTCCATATTCAACCTCTTATCTAAGAGGATAATCAGCCCTGGCTGAATGCTCAGTGGTTAGAGCACCAGCCCCCACACCACAGGGTCTCAGGTTCGATTCCCAGTCAAGGGCACAAACTTGGGTTTCAGGTTCGCTTCCCACCCTAATCTGGAGGCTCGAGCAGGAGGCAACCAGTACATGTGTCTCTCTCACATCAATGTTTCTTTCTCTCTCTCTCTCTCTCTCTCTCTCTCCCATCCCTCTCCTGCCCTTCCATTATCTCTGAAAAGCAATGGAAAAAAATTATCTTCTACTGAGGACTAACATAAATATATAAATAAATAAATAATCAATGAGCTAAAATTCTTTAGTAAAAACCAACTTTGGGTTGATTTTAAACCAGTTTTAAAGACCCACCTGCATTGTTCAGCTCTAATTTCCTTCAACACAGACACACTGGCAATTCCTCAAGAAATGCTCACATACTGTGCACCATTGATATGGCCCAACAGAACCAGAGGCCCCCAGGTTTTCATTCCTCCTCTCAACTCACCAAAATGTACAGTGCAAATGTAACTTTATTGATTTTTTAATAACAAACAACCCAAATTCTTTGGTGGTTCAAATGTCTCCATTCAAGTATCCATTTTAAGAAATTAGATTCAAACTCATTAAATGTCTTTTCTAGGTTGAGGCAACATTAATTGGTCAACCTACTAAAAGGTAATGATATGATGATATGAGGCTATCGATAAAAATTTTAAACCTGCTCTGTTTGTTGTTTTTTTTGAGAATTTGACCTGTAAGTAATTAAAGATTGTAGAAACTCTCTCACTGCCTCTATCTATGGGAAACCGATTTGAAATTTTCAAAGAATCTAGTCCATCAACTGCTTTTGTTAAAACTTTCCTGTGAGCCAAGAGGAAGTATATGATGGGGTTAAGAATGCAGGGTTGTTGTTTTTCTTTAATTTCTTTGGTTCAAAATTGTTATTCTTAATTGTATGACCTTGCACAAGTTACATAAAATCATTTCATATAAATTTCTTCATAATGCAAAATGGGAACATTAATACCACCAAACTTATAGGATTGCTGTGAAAATTAAGTAATCAATATAATGGTGGCAGAGACATCTACTATCCAATAAAATTGTGTCCCCCTCTCCACATGGTGCTGTCCATGGGAAGCAGCTAACCAGGCAGAAATTACATTTCCTAGTCCCTTTAGCATCCCAGGGTGCCATGTGACCACTTCTCACCAGTGAAATGTGTCCATAAACCGCACGCATCTCTTAAGAACCAGTGTGCCCCATCCCCAGCTTCTATTTGCTGGAAGCAAAGAATAACAGTGTCCTCTGGGGGAGGGTGGGCATGTGAAAGAGCTTAGCTCAGAGTCACTCTGAGAAGGAAAGGCACCCATCAAACAGAAGCACTCATGAGCTCAGAAAAATGCGTATTCTGAGAAACCACTGAAACGTGGGACTTTATTTGTTATAGCAGTCAATGTTGTCCTAACTCATTCAACATACAGAAAGCTTAGCAGAGCACATAATATAGTCCAGAATTTTTGCATACCTTTTACAACAATCTGAACATTGGGATCAGATACAGAATGTAAAATTTCCAAAAAGACTCCAAATTTGATTCACATTATGGTTCGACCGCCTTCATTAAACATTTCTTGAGTAGCCCTAGCTGGTTTGGCTCAGGGGATAGAGCATTGGCCTGTGAACTGAAGGGTCCCGGGTTCGATTCCGGTCAAGGGCACATGCCCAGGTTGCGGGCTCAATCCCCAGAAGGGGGCGGGCAGGAGGCAGCCAATCAATGATTCTCTCATCATTGATGTTTCTCTCCCTCCCTTCCTCTCTAAAATCAATAAAAATATATTTTTAAAAAAAAATTTCTTGAGTACCTACAATATTCTAGGCACAGTTCTAGGTTCTGCATATATAGCAATGACAAGGAGAGCCACACTTCTACCTTTATGGAGCTTTTATTCTAGTCTGGCAAGACACTATAAGGATGTTAATACTATATAAGTAAACAGATAAGATAGCTTCAGATAGATTGTGATAGAGAATGGCTTGGGGCAGGGGAGGCAATTTTTTTTTCTGTTAAGATTTTTTATTGATTTTTTGAGAGAGAGGAAGGGAGAGGGAATGAGAAAGAAACATAGATGTAACATTGATCAGCTGCCTTCTGCATGCTCCCTACCAGAGATTGAGCCCAAAATCCCAGAAAGTGCCCTGACCAGGAATCAAACCAGCAGCCTTTCAATCCATGGCACGATGCCCAACCAACTGAGCCACACTGGCCAGGGCTGGGGGGAGCAATTTTAGCTAGGCATTTTAGAGTAGTTTCTTTGAAGATAAAAAACAATGGTAACAGAGCAGTGGACTCATACTGGTCAACTTAGCTGAGCTGGAGCCTACATTTCCCAGAATTTCCTTCCTTACATGGTATGGGTTCACATGGGACACCAGGGGCATGGGACACAGATCTGAAAGGCAGAAGTGAAGCAGCCGTATGGTCTCTGTGCTCAGAAGGGCAGTGCAGGACACCAAGCACAGTGGTAGCTCACACATGTTGCTTATCGCCTGCCTGACACTGCTGGCGTGGGGCAGTAATCCAGCATGCTGCTCCTTTAGCTCCCACAGGACACTCACATCATTACAGTGGGAGATCTGAGGTAAGGAGAATGGTCCCAGCTCACCCTTGAGTGTTCTTTGTCCTTGATCTCCCCCACTTCGTATCCTGGTGACTTCAAGACCAACATCAGATACAGAAGCAGTAGCCATTCAGAATTGTATTAAGTTGGTCCTCTTTGATAAATCCCATATTCTGATTACTTCTAAAACTGTATTTCTTTGATTAATCCTGATTGTTACAAACATGGTACATATTGTCTATGAAAAAATGCATAGTGCTAAGGGTGTTCTAAGATTCTCTCATTTAATACTCATGACAACTAGGAAGAGTGTACAATTATTACCCCCATTTGAAATGAAAACAGTGGACTCAACAAGACCCACCCCATGTCACACTCTGGTGAGTGAGGAAGTGGAACTCAAACCCTGAGAACATGATAAGAGAGTCCAAAAAGTTAAATGCTACGCTACCACCTTTAGTCATGCTCCTTAGGGCTGTTCTGCAAAGTTTAGAAGTTTGCTATGTGCTCTTTTCATGAGGACTTAGCTCAGAAGAAGTCTTTGGGAAGAATAGAATTTTTGAGAAGGAAAGAAATATTACAGTCACTGAGCCCAATTACATATAAAAGAAAATAAATCTCAGAGAAGAGATTGTGCAAGTTAAGCCAAGTCCCTGGATTGGGAGTTTCTGCTTATCCTCAGTGGCCTTCTGCCATGCCGCACTCCAAGTGTGAGTCGGCTCAGGCTCACCTTCACCAGACATACAGGGACCTGGGACGTACCGCATCTCCTGAGCCAGAGGAGGATGCTAGATTGGTTTTTGTGTGTATAACTCTCTCTGGTGTCCTCTGGCCCAAGGTAAAATAACTCTATTTTGTTATTTGTGTGCTGCAAGGACCCTTTCTGGTGTAATTCAAGTCTCTCTCAACACTTCAGCTGGAAGTACTATTAGGAAAATCCCATCCAATAATTCTGCTAATAGTTTCCAGCAAACTTAAACCTGGAGCGACGTCTGAATGAATTTATCTGTAGTGGGCTTCTGCAGGAATCAATAAGTCATTCTGATTCATTCTTAGTTTCTAGAGGAAAGTATTTATTTTCTAAGATGAGACTGAATAGAAACGGGAAGCATTTGTATGGGGTGAAGCACAGCTTGCTCGTTAAGATTACCTCCTTTTCCTTTATTACTCCTGACGGATTAAGCCATGGGAATTCTGGAACCTAACGCTACAGATTTCTTCCTGGGATAG
Source organism: Myotis yumanensis (assembly GCF_028538775.1). Classification (NCBI taxonomy): domain Eukaryota; kingdom Metazoa; phylum Chordata; class Mammalia; order Chiroptera; family Vespertilionidae; genus Myotis; species Myotis yumanensis. The sequence continues at coordinate 36,774,312 of NW_027223763.1, forward strand.
TTCCAAAATCTTAGAGAAGCACTAAATATCCCCATGGAGTTCTAATAATTTGCACAATTTTATAGTTAAAAATTTGTCTGGAAAAATACTTTGAAAGCCCAGCTGGTTGAAAACCAGAGCATACTTCATCTGTTAGTATATAAATACATGAAAATGTGCCAGAAAAAAAAATCAATTCTCTTATATCCTTCAGTGAAAATAAATAACAAAAGTAAAAGTCATCATTTTAAGAGCAATAGAGGAAGTTAAATGGTAATCCAAATCTTTAATTTTCCAATAATGAACAATTCCTTACAACTGTGAAAGTATTTACAAAAATAAGAATTCTCCTGGGGAAATAAGATTAAGAACAAAACCCAAAAGATCAGAGCCATCCATTGTTACCTTATAGAGACCAAAGTGCAATTGGAATGAATTTGTGTCTACTAGTATAGGTTTAGAAAACACAGACATGAAAAATTCAAAATGTCTCACTAGGAATTTTAAAATCTAACTGGGAATTAACCCTTATAAGATTGAGATGAAATATAAGTTTGCTTCCTTTGACAGATAGTTATTAAAAAATGTGAAACTTGAGGCTCCTAGAGGTCAATTGTAAAACCTGTCCAACTGTTCTTGGGGATTAATAATTCTGCACCCAATTCTACTGTATGGGTTTTCCCCCCACACCACCAAGTAATTCTCCAACACCAGCTGGGTGACCTACAATTCAACTCAATTCTGACCCTATCTACCCAGAGATAGGATCAGATTTCAGAGGGTTGAGGGCACAGTCCCACAGTTCAGATGCCAATTGCAAACCAAGGTTGTTACCTGTGCTTCTGACCAGCCGTCTATATTAATCAAAGGTACCACAAACCCCTCCTTGGGTTCAATTAATTTGCTAGAGCGTCTCACAGAACTGAGGACATTAGTTTACTCACTAGATTACCAGTTTACTACAAAGGATAATAAAGGATAGGAATCAGATGAAAAGATACATAAAGCAAGACATGGGGAAAGGGCACAGGGCTTCCATGCCCTCTCCAGTGTGCACCACTTTCCTCAAACCTTCACATGTTCAACCACCTGGAAGTTCTCCAAACCCCATCCTTTTGAAGTTCTAAGGAGGCTCCATTATATAGGCGTGACTTATTAAATCACTGGTCAGTGAACTCAATTTCCATCCCCTGCCCCATGTCCCTCCTATTACATGGTTGGCTCTCCTGGCAAACTGTCCCCTTTCCCAAAGTCTAAAGATACAGCTAAAGCCCAGTCATATCCTCCACCTTCCACTCCTTCAACCCCTCCATAGCTTACTGCACTCTGGAAGTTGGTATGTATCCCTTCCATGCATGAATTTCAATATTAAGCAAATATATAGAAATTCATTAAAAATGTAACTTCCTGTTTGGTATAATTTTTAACTTATAGAAATGCTATTATGTACCAGGACTTCTCAATCTTGGCTCCACTGATTTTTTTTTTGTGGTGGGGGGGGAGGGGTAGCTTCCTATTGCTGTTATAATAGGGACCCTTGCAACTAAACTTAATTACATTAGGATAATTCAAGATAATCTCCCCATTTTAATATTTTTAATGTAATCACATCAGCAAAGTCCCTTTTGCCTTAAAGCAAGCATTTACAGGTTCTGGATTAGGACCTACACATCACTGAGTCTAACATAGGCCAGATAATCCTTTGTTTGGGGAGGAGGGCTGTCCTGCACATTGTACAATGCTTAGCTGCATCCTGGCATCTATCCCTCAAATTTTGACAACAAAAATACCTCCTGGAAGACAAAATCCCTGCAGTTTGAGAATCACTGTTCTGCATGCACTTTCATCACCTATATATTTTACTCTATATTGCTTTTGAGAATTATCCATGTCAAAATATTATGACCTAGTTCATAAGTTTTAATGGCTCCAGAATATTCTGTTGAATGAATACAAATTTTCCCCAATTTCTTTTTCTGTACTATCAACAATCTGAACATGTTCTCCTCGTAAGCATACACAAAGGATTTCTCTATGCTGGGGCAATGGTTCTCACCTGGAGAGCTCCTTAAAATGCAGATTGCCAGGTAACACACACAGACCTTCTGATTCAGTAGGTTGGGAATAGGGCCCAAAATAATGAATTTTAATAAGTTCTTAATGCTGAAGCTGTTGGTCTGAAGACCACTCTTTGAGAACCAATGCTGCAGTGTGTGTGTGTGTGTGTGTGTGTGTGTGAGAGAGAGAGAGATTTATTTTCTCTCAAACCTGCTTTATCATCAGGATTTGGCATGCTAAACTTTTTTTGTCTGCTCACTCTAACTCATGATGGATTGTTCTTAAATATTTTTAGGCTAAATTTATGTTAAGTGGAAATATTTTTTCCTGTGGCCTAGATTATTTAAAATACCCTCCAAAAGTGTTTGCACTTATTTCTTACTAGTATTCTAAGAATAGTTGCTGCCTTGGGACCAGTTTTATGTTATTTGATCAGTTTGGTAGTATGGAAAAGCATAGCTTTAACCCAAGTGCGGCACACACTGGGGGGTCTAACGGGCTTTTCCTTCACTATTAAATGAAATGTACTTGTACTTTTGGCTATGGACCAGGCCTACCCTAGAACCCCAGTTTTCATGGCATGTTTCTTTGAGTGACACTTCCTTGCCAATTGCCAGAGCAAAGAGCATTCATATTCTAGTGGATGGAAAGAAATATAAACAAATAAGTACAGTATGATGCAGTTAATATTACAACAGAAGTACTCACTTTCAAATATATATTTCATCATGATCAAAGTGGGGGCTGGAGGTAGTATTTTGGGCAAGGAGAAGAGCAAGTTAAAAGGTACAAAGAAATGTAAACCTGGCATTTCTTGGAAACAGCGAAGAGTGAAAAATGTTGGAAGACAAAAGTGATGTGGATGGGGTGACTTGTGTGTGAGGGCAGACAGATCAGCTGTAGTGATCTCATGGTAGCCTTTTATCAATAAGAGGGGAATAAATTCTGATTAGAAGATGACATTTTCTCATGAAAAAAATTTGATTTATACAATGGAAATATGAAGCAATTACATGTTAAATGCTACTTTCTGATTGACTAAATCATTTCAAACATGGGGGTAATATATAATTACCTAGAGGCCTAGTGCACAGATTCGTGCACTGGTGGGTCCCTCAGCCTGGCCTGCAGAGATCAGTGGACCTCTGCGCCACCGTAGCCCAGCCTTACCCGCCAACTCGTCAGGCCCCAGCCCACTGTCCATGTGGGTCCCACACAGCACGAAGTAGTGTGCGAAGCAGCAGGAGGCCAGGTAGGAGCCAGAGCCTGGGCTGGGCACCACTGCTCCTGCTCATCCTCGCCCCACTGCACCTGCCACCGCAGCTCTGGTGCACAGGGGGAGTGTCCGCAGGAAAGGCTCGCCCCATACCGCCGCAGCTGAGCTCGCCCGCTGTGAGCCCAGCGTCAGGTGCCCATCTGTCAGCTGAGCGGCTCTCCTGCTGTGGGAGCGCACTGACCACCAGGGAGCAGCTACTGCATTGAGCTTCTGCCCCCTGGTGGTCAGTGCACATGATAGCTGCCAGCCAGTCATCTGGTCATCTGGCCGTCCGGTCGCTTAGGCATATACATATAACATTTTATAGTTAAAAAAAAGTGGGGAAAGGGGGATTTCTGGTTTAAAACTTGTTCTTCTTTAGGTTCTTGGAAAAAATAGAGCATTTGAGCAGGATTTTTCTCTTGGTCACTGTCCAAGGAAGGGGCTGAAGAGGGTGAATAGGAGTTGTTAAGAGAAGGCTGGACATAATCCCAGTTGAGTCAATATGGACGTAGAGCATGAGACAGGAGGGAATAAAAACACTTGCTAAGGCATACTACAAACTATGCTTTTCAGAAGACCAGAGAATGGACACTAGACATGTCCACATACTAGAGTTCTAAATTATATAAATCTAATATCTTTTTCCTAAAGTAAATCGTGGATTTAATAAGAAGTAGGCATAACAAAAATAGAATAAACAAGTTTATATGACTATGTGAACCAATGGATTCTAATTCTGGCTATACTGTCAAAATCATCTAGGAAGAGTTTAAAAAATTATAAATGCCTGAAGCCCACCCTGGAGATTAGAATTCTCTCACCCTGTTTGTAAGTTTCCCAAATGGTTCTTATGTAATTGACCTGGCATGAATCAGCAGACCAGCACTTGGAAATGGCAGAAAAAATATTCCCTGATTATAACTTGTATTCACTTTACATTTTTTCCATCAGTTCTATTTATCTGAAAAATGATGTCCATTGTTTTAAAAATTATCTTATAATTATTATTAAGGTATCCTTTCAGGAACTTAAAAAATGGTTACTTTAAGTTTTCCCAAAAATTTTATTTCTTTTTTTTATATTGTAAATACTTTTACATGATGATAAAGGTAGAATTATGAACCAATCGAATAAAGATTATTACTCAATAGTACTTGATAATTAGGTACCACCTGTGTAAAAAGTATGTTAGATCCTTCTGCCAAAATATATTCTAGAATTATCAACATTGGAAATAAAGAAAATTAAATGAAAATACATTAAATATTTTAATCTCAGAATTAGGAGAAACCTTTGTAAGTCTGATATAAAATTTAGAAGCTATAAAATACTAATAAATGTGAAAGTATAAAATAAAGCATTTCTATGCCCAGCCAGTGTGGCTCAGTGGTTGAGGGCCGACCTACAAACTAGGAGGTCACAGTTCAATTCTCATTCAGGGCACATGCTCGGGTTGTCGGTTCAATCCCCAGTGGGGGGCGTGCAGGAGGCAGCCTCGATCAATGCTTCTCATCATTGATGTTTCTATCTCTCTCTTCCTCTCCCTTCCTCTTTGGAATCAATAAAAAATAATAAAAATATCAAAAAATTAAAAAATAAAGCATTTCTACAAAGAGACAAAGAGTCATTTGAAAATGGTAAAAGATATTTAAACAAATACTTAATATAAAAAATGTTCCTAAAATCAACAAGATAAAGATAACTCAAGGAGTTCTGGTCAAAATGGCAGCATAGGTAAACATGGTACTCCACCTCCCACAACCACGTCAAAATTACAACTAAACTACAGAACAACCATCATTCAGAATCTCCTGAAACCTAGCTGAACAGAAGTTTTACCAATAAGGTTATAAAGAAGAAGCCACATCAAGCCCTGGCCAGTGTACCTGAGTTGGTTGGAGTGTCATTCCGAACATCGAAGGTGGCAGGTTCGATCCCTGGTGTGGGCAAGTAAAGAAGGCAACACATCAATGTGTGATATTTCTCTTACACATCAAAGTTCCTCACATCGATGTTTCTCTCTCTCCCTTCCTTCCCCCTCTCTCTATAAAAATCAATTAAAAAAACATATCCTTGGGTGAGGATTAGAAAAAGAATGAGGCAGCCTTATATTGAGATACTGAAAAATGTACAAATTATGTAAAAAATTATACATACATACCTTTTATTGTAAATCCTTTGTATCTTTTGAATTTTGTATTATATAAATATATTACTTATTCAAAAACTTACAGATGCAATTTTATGCCATTTCTGTCACAGATATATACAGTTGAATGGAAAATGGAAAGCAATACTATAAAAATTATAATAATAGCATTATGGTTATCAGATTATAGGGTTTTACTTTTTAAAATTGTTTTTAATGTTTCACGTATTTATAATAAAAATAAAGGGAACAAGAAATGATAAATATGCTTTTTAAAAAGGTATTCCTGCTGATTGTAAAGAGGCTGTAAAATCCTGAATGTGGAGAGAAGAAAAAAAATGTATAAACGACAATCCCAAGCCGCTTTCCTCCCCAGAAAAAGCATTGTTAGCATTTTGGTGTTTTTTCTATTTCTATATGTGCTTGTGTGCTTGTGAATATTTATATAATATGTAAAAATAAATACACATACATATGTATATCCTTTACTGGTTTTTAAATTTAGAGTAAGAAATTTAAATGATGGTAGGTCCATAAAATAAAATAGAATACAGCAATTAAAATGAGGGTTCTACTTGTATACACTAACTCCTTATCTATTTATTTGGGTGGTTTAAGTGGCCTGACATTATTATAAATATTCTCCAAGTGTAAATTTTAAAAATGCTTTTTATCAATAATACATAAGAACTCCCTTAAAAAAAAAAACAGCTAAATTGTGAAGAATAGGCTCTTTAAAACTAAGAAAATTAAATATGATAGTAATAAGTAACATATGACTAACACTAAGGATACACACTATTAATAATCGAGTCCTTGTCTTCACCAAGTAGTGAAAGTAAACTTGCAAAACAAGTGCTAAAAAGAACTAAGGGGTGCTTCACTTTCTGGTCATCAGCAGGATGAGAATGATTAATTTACAATCCATGCGTGAGCATTTTCCAATTGCATCGTCACATTTTGGGAAGTGGATTAAAACAATGTTTTTTAGCGCTTTATAATGGTATGGAGAAGGGATCGATTATACTACAAATTATTTAATTTTAAAAATTATATTTGTGTCAATCAAAAAATGCAAACCTTAAAGGGAAAAATACACCAAGTAATGTATAACACCATTATCGCTTCTGGAAAGCATTAAGTTCACATTAACTTGATAAAGAAGTAATATGTGTGTGTGTGTTTTCCATCTTGAAAATCTGGTGACCAATTTTGTTGTAAAATGTGCTCACGGAAAATGCTATTTGTGTAAAAATTTGTAGACTATAGGTTTTGACTTGTAACACTTTTAAAAAGTCCCCAGTGTTGTTTACTTGTAATTCAAGCCTTTCTTCACATATGCCATTTCCCCCTGAGTTTTTATGCCCTTTATACATTCAAAAAAATCTCACTTTAAAACTCACACTTTCTAATAAATCATCCCCTTATCCTCACACCATTTTTAGGGGTTAGTTCTGCCTTTCTGAAATGAAAAACACTCAAGGTTAGAGATAATATTACGTTTTCACATCTTCCTATGGTACCTACTTTATTGATCTGCACACAGTAGGCACTTAATGGATGTATTTAGTGGTTGTTTCAAGGATCCTACAAACACTTGAGTTTGTAGCCCACAGGTGAATTACTACATAATAGAATTTAATATCTCCTTCCTCTTTTCAGGGAGATCAAAATGGGTGTTCAAAAGCCAGCTAAGTGTTCAGTCTCCTTTACCATAATTCCTCTTAACTGTGTTCCAGCTCTAAAATTATTTGATTCTTGCCCAGATCTTATTTGTAGAAGCTGTAAAGTTCAATCTCATTTCATCAAACCACATTGTCCTCATCCAACATGACTTTTCTTTTCTGTTACACCAAACTGGGTTGTTCAGAATAAAGTGAGCTGTCTTCCTTGGCAAGTTAACCCTTCATCCTCAGTAGTTTAACACAACGTTTGTTTCTCACTTACGAGATGTCCCCATCAGTACAGGGAGGAGCAAGCTCTGCTCCACGGGGTCACTCAGGGATCTAAATGAATGGAGGTTCACTATCTCAACATTTTGCTGGGAAAGCATCTTCAATGCTTCAGCCCAGAAATGAACAGTCTCTTGCACTCACCACCAATAAGCAATACTTGCTCCTGGCCCCACCTAACACAAAGAAACTGAGCAATGAGCACACCAAGTCAGTGAGCAGTAACTGTCTCTGTCTGGCAGAGTCACTATACAGCCTCAGCCACAGCATGTGCCCTTTCCCTTGGCAATAACTCCCAAATCAATCCTAATTCTTTAAAAATTCCAATTACTAGTTCATGTTATTCAACCCTCAATCCTCAACTAAGCAAACTTTCACCCAGAAACAACCTGTTTCAATGTTTTCCTTTTTATCCTTCATGTCTTGCCTAGATAGTGAGTTTGCCTAGTTCATTATTCTTTTTCCTTTCAGAAACAGCGTCCTCATTGTTGCTCCAGTGGTCTGTATCTTCCCGGATCCTCTGAAAAGCCTCACAATTGTAGCAGAAAGGAAGCCCTCCTTACCCTTTGCTTTGCCCCTTCCTGTCAGGTTGTTGTCCTGAACAGGGTTCTACCTCAAATTCTCCATGGATTCCTCCTTTTTCTTATTCTATAAGAGGATCTGATGCTGTAAGGCCTCTTCCTTCCCTTTGCTAATCATCTCCCTCTGCCCTTTCAGCACTGATTCATAGTCACGGTTTCATATTAGAATCACCCGACCAGCTTTTACACCTGATATTCCAGGTCCTGGGTGCAGAGGAGGGCGCTCAGGTGTCTGCCCTAAGATGTCAGGAGAGTCTTAAAAAGAGCTTCCCAAAGGAAGTGTCATTGGAGACAAATCTTGATGATGAGTAGGAGTTGACCAAGTAAACATAACAACATGTTACATTACAACTGTTGCCCTTGGGTGTAAATTCATGATATCCTTCCAGATTTTTCTGTATACAGCTCCCAGTAGCTGCCCTCTCTTCTTTATCATTTGTGAACTTTTGAAGCAATTATGTACCCTTCTTTACAATATTCTTCATGTTTTCTCTTATGTTGGAAAGCTTTCTAAACAATGAAGCCCAGTTTTCCTCTTGATGCTCTCACAGGAAAGCACTGCCCCGGACCCCAGCTTCTCCACCCAGCCTGGCAGTCACATTCTCCTCTTACCCTGTAATTTTCTTCCCACAAGAGGACTAAATCATGGGCAATCCATCAAGGCCTAAATTTTTTTTCTCTCTTCTGTGAAGCTTTTTCTGTCCATCCAAGCAGAAATTGTTGTCATTTCTTTGTATCATACCTTCACCTAGCACGTACTGTACTGGTATTAGATAAGTTTATAATATTGCAATTGCCATTATCTCTCAGTTATAAAGTTATGTTTTCAAAAACACCAATGATTTATAAATGGGATATAAAATCAAATGCTGTATTAACTCTATACGTTGGTTATAAAATGCACAATAGTTCTGAAAGTGATAAAATATTTTAAAATATGCATCTATGATTTAAAAGTACAATAATTGTTAACTTATACATCTTATTCACTAGATTGGCAGGTCCTCAGCTGGTAGCAAGAATCATGTCTCATTTATCTTATTACCAATGTTTACCCAGTGCCTGGTATATCATGCTGGCTTAAGAAATACTTGTTGAGTGCATGAATGAATTAAATGAATAAGTTTTAGCTGGCCATACATTTTATATATTTCAACACTCTGGTCTGGCTACTATGAATACATATATAATACTAGAGGCCCAGTGCAAGAATCCATGCACCAGTGGGGACCCTCGGCCTGGCCTGCGGGATAGGACCATAACTGTCACTCTGACATCCCCTGAGGGGTCCTGGATTGCAAGAGGGCGCAGGCCAGGCCAAGGGACCCCACTGGTGCACGATAGGGGCCGGGGAGCGATGCAGGAGGTTGAGCAGCCAGGGAGGAACCGCAGGAGGGCTCCAGGGCATGTCCAGCCCATCTTGCTCAGTCCCAGCAGCTAGCTAACCTACTGGTAGGAGCTCTGCCCCCTGGTTGTCAGTGCATGTCATAGCAACTGGTTGACTGGTCAACTGTCTTCCCCCTGGTGGCCAGTGCATGTCATAGCAAGTGGTTGAGCAGCCTTAGCATATCATTAGTATATTACACTTTGATTGGTTGAACGGCCGACCAGTCAACTGGACACTTAGCATATTAGGCTTTTATTATATAGAATAGGACTGCATCATACTAGGATTTCATTTGAAAGAAAGCAATAGTCACAGAAAGATTCATGCATTTGGAATAGAGTGTCTACTATTTTTATTGTTGTAAATATTTTAAAGGGCACATTGACTATCCAGGATGACCAGGATGGTGTTAGGCCCAGAAGGCAAGGCTGGAAAAAAAAATGGGTAGATATAGCCTGCAAAAGAAAAGCAAGTGTAAAACATGATAGTTGTCTTCACACATCTGAAGGACTGTCTGTGTAGGTGTAAAAAGGCCTGATGTGTGGAGCTCCAGAGACACAGAGAGCAGTATGATGACAGTTCCAGGAGGAGATTTGATTTTCTCAATAAAATGCCTTTGCAAACCACTGCTATGAAGCAATGGAATATCTTGTAATATAGTGAGCAACCCATCTCTGGATGTACCAAAGCAGAATCTTAATGGTTAAGTGTGATTCAGCACTGGATAGAGTGGTAGACTAGATGTCCCACTGAACTTCCTCCTATTTTAAAAAAAATTTTATGATCCTTCTCTGGAGAGGTCCACCATAACACAGGAACCAATTAAAAATGATAAATCTTCTCAGAAATGACCAATGAATTTCCAACTCTATTATATGTTATCAGTGAAAATGCATCTACCCATCTATCCATTAATTTATTCAACCAATTAACACTGAACTCATACCTGCTGAGTGCCAGTCACTGGCCCAAGGTCTGAGGTTATAGCAGTGAGCAAAACAGACACAGTTTCTGTGTTCATGAACTCATATCTAGTACAGACAATAACAGGCCCACGTAAATAGGAATTAAACCCATAGTGGGTGCTAGGAAGAAAGGCAGGGGAGGCAACAAGAGCAGCTGGGCTAGTTGAAGGGTTCAGAAAGGGGCTGCTTTGACTCAAGTCATTTAACCCTTCTAGTCACCACAATGACTGCTGTTCAACTGGGCAGAAAATATTTGCCTCACCATTACTTTGAAGAGTTTTTAGCCTGAAGCATTCATGGTCTTTGTAACCTTGGAGAAGGTCACCTGACCTCCTGTAAACCTCATCACCAAAATGGGAAGCACAATGAGCCCTGGGTCTAGGTCCTAGGCTGTGAGGTCATGCTTGTAAGCCTAGGGTCTGCCATGGAGAAATCCCCAAGAACTGGCAATCAGTACTACTGAAATAAAAGAATAAAAGCTTGCATACTAAGAAAGTAAGATACCAACATAAATTCTAGATGTATAAATATTTACTCTTCTAGCAATCTCTCTCAGGCTTCAAACATCCCCAGGCTATTGGATGAGAGAGGGGAGTGAGAAGGACAGAGGGTTTGGTGACATTTTATCTCAGTTTCACTCGAGGTCATCAACACTCCTCCCTCCACTCTCCATGTCCCTCCTTAGAGGTAGTTGCTATAGGATGAAAAACATCCTGCCTTCTTTCCTTCATGTTCAACCCTTTCTTCTCTTTAAAAATCAGAGAAGAGCCCCAACTGGTTTAGCTCAGTGGATAGAGTGTTAGCCTGCAGACTGAGAGGTCTCAAGTTCGATTCCGGTCAAGGGCATGTACCTGGGTTGCGGGCACATCCCCAGTAGGAGGTGTGCAGGAGGCAGCTGATCGATGTTTCTCTCTCATCGATGTTTCTAACTCTCTATCTCTCTCTTTTCCTCTCTGTAAGAAATCAATAAAATATATTTTTTTAAAAAATCAGAGAAGGTCATAAAGAACACTTCTGGAGAAACTAGACCACCTCTGCCTCAGCCAGTGCAGCCACCAAATGGAAATTCACAGCGGTGTCTCCCTGGCGTTGCAGGAGGAGACCGGCCCGGTATGAATGAATAATCCACATTTCAAGCAGGATTATGGATATAAATGAAAGACGAAAAGCACATCAGGGTACCCATTCGTCACACATCTCCACACAAAAGCGCAGCCTTGTTGTTCTCCTCATCCCCAGCTAACTCCGCTTCCCACTGCACTTGGTGCCCAAACAGGCACAACATAGAAAAAGATAAAGAAAAAAGTAGGGCAGAGAGACAGACAGCCGCCAGCCAGACAGGCAGTGTGAGAGGGCCTGTGAGGGCCCTCCGTCGCCTCCTTTCCTATCAGCACTCTAGAGCCCCCCTGAACTTCAGGGGTCAGATGATCTCCACCAGGGGCTCAACTGTCACCTCCCCGAGTGGTGTCACCGAGCACCTGGCCACAGCCTCCCTGAAACCTGCCCCCACACGGGTTCTCCTGTTATCTCCCACGTGTCTTGACAGCTAATACAGCTCCTGCAGCCGCTGTATCCCCTTAGGTCAAGGCAATGAAAACGAATGCCGTTTTCTTGATGGCTTATGCAGAATTGCTGTAATTTGAAGCAAGCTTCCCTGGCCCTGCCTCTCCCTGTCTCTGTCCCCCACCCCCTGTCACCCCCGCTTCCCTGACTGCTCCCGCCTCCCCAGCCCCTCCCAGCCCCTCTCTGTCTTTCTTCTCCCTTTTCATACTGAACATGCTGGGGCCCTGGCAGGCTGCCATTCTAACTGCACATTAGAAATGGTAGAGTTTTCCTCTATCTGATTCTATAAAATGAGTTCACCAGAAGGTGCAGACCCAGCACATTCGTGGTTTTCCCTATAAATTACTTTAACACTGTGTCCAATCATATATATAATTTCAGATTTTCAATTTCAACTCACTGCTGTGTCAGCACAGACTCCACTGATATGTCTAACGTATTTAGCTTAAAATGAAACGGATGGCATTTCATTACCAGGAAGATAATATTTTTGAATATGTTTCCTGCATGGCGGGATCCATCATTATTCTGCCATTTTATGTTCAGTGTGTGTAATAGCTTTTTAATGCTTTGACGTATTTTATTTATGTGGGTAATATTTTTCTAATACCATAGGACAGTTTAACTCATTGGACACATTAGAAAATCTTAATTGGATGCTTTTAAATATTAGCAAGGAGGGGGGAAGGCTGAACAAATGGCCAATATTTTTATTTAAAATGCTGTCAAGTGACCAAAAAGGCACAAAATTGCTCAACTCTTGTTGTTTATTTATCTATTCTTCCCCCCCCCCCAACCCCCCACCCTGTAGACTCCCCATAAGTATGCACACTTTGGAGAGGAAACAGAAAGATAAAGAAAACCCCTTAGCCCCTTGAGACTTAGAAGCTGTCAGGGTGGAAGCAGGGGACACGGGAAATATTGAGCAAGCCCCAGTGTGAGTGACAGGAGCACTCTCATTGGCGGAAGCTTCTGACAGCGCTGAAATCTTTCATACCAGGTTCTCGGCTCTCTGACCAAAGTCATGGGATGTTTAAAAGGAGACTTTTTCTCAAAAGCTGTCTTTGCAAAGAAAATGCAAAGGGATGTGTTTCGCCTTAAAAACTTGCAGGGAGCCGACTCTGCTAGAGGCATTTCTAATTAACAGGGAAGTGCCAGAGAGAGCACTTTCTTCTGGCTCTTTCCCCTTCGATCAAAGCAGCAGCTGGCGCCTCCAAAGAAAGACCTGGGAGTCAGCATGGAAGGTGCTTTGCCTTCCTGCTTCAGGTCAGGGCAGCTCCCTCAGTCAGTGGCCAGTGGCCAGCTGGCCGCTCGCTCTGTAGAGCCCCCAGCCTGGGCTCACTCATATGTGCCTTTCTTATACATATGTATGTGTATGTATATATGTGTCTGTGTATATAAATATACTGGGGTGGGCAAAGGTATATTTATAGTTGTGAGTACATGAAACAGAGTTTATTCTTATATTATTATTTATTAACTAGAGGCCTGGTGCATGACATTCGTGCACTGGGGAAGGGTCCCTCAACCCGGCCTGCACCCTCTCACAGTCTGGGACCCCTCAGGGGATGTCCCAATGCCGGCTTAGGTGCACTCCTCACGGGTCCTTAGCACTGCCGCATTGCTGAGAGGTCCTTAGCACTGCCACAGAGGCGGAAGAGGCTTCCGCCACCGCTGCGCTCGCCAGCCATGAGCCCGGAGTAGCGCTCACCCTGTGGGAGTGAACTGACCATCAGGGGGCAGCTCCTGTGTTTAGCGTCTGCCTCCTGGTGGTCAGTGTGCATCATAGTGACTGGTCATTTTGCATTCAGTCGATTTGCATATTAGGGTTTTATTATATAGGATTATTGTATTATTTATTCGTATTATTTCCATATAAACTATAAACCTACTTTTGTTCACCTCCATATATACACAAATATATAAATATATGTATACATATACATACATATGTATGTATTTCATGTTTCCCCAGCTTTATTTCTTTTATATATTCTTATTGATTTTAGAGAGGAAGGAGGAGGAAAAAAGAGAGATAGAAAAATCAATGATGAGAGAGAATCATTGATCGGCTGCCTCTGCATGCCCCACACTGGGGATCGAGCCCCGCAACTCAAGCACGTACTCCAACCCAGAATCAAACTGTGACCTTCTGTTCCTAGATCGATGCTCAACCACTGAGCCACATCGGCCGGGCTCCCCAGCTTTTTAGAAGCCTAATTGACTAATAGAATTGTGCACGTTTAAAGTGGATTGATGTATACAACCTGCTTTCCTGTGTCTAAGTACAGCCCCTATTTCTCTAACTGCTGCTCTCTGAGGGAAGAGCAAATACACATGGATTCTAATTCTGGGCCACCTCTGATCACCCATGGGACGCTGAGCAGTGACTGCGGTCCTCTGAGCCCGAGACACTTATCTGTAAAACGGAGCTACTAGTTCCTGCTTGGAGGCCACTGAAAGAATAAGATATCTTCCAGGTAGACACCCACACAATCCATGGCTTACACAGTAGACACACAATGAAAATCATATTTGCTATAATTAACAACATGCTTTGTTGTTAAAAATGGGCCAATCTTTCCCCTTCTCTCTCCTTCAAATTCCCCAATCTAAAACAGGAGACTCCAATCTGCATGCTGATGATAGTTTCCTTCCTACAAATACAAGTCAGCATAGCCCTGACCAGGTGGCTCAGTTGGTTGGAATGCCATCCTATATACCAAAAGGTTGTGGGTTCAATCCCCTGTCATGTTTCTCTTTTACATGGATGTTTCTCTCTTTGCCTCTCTCTCCCCCGCCCCTTCCTCTCTCTAAAATCAATAAAACATATCCTCTGGTGGAGAATTTTTTTAAGTTAGCATAAAAGCACAATTACAGTATTTCATTTATTCCAACAAAGCTCCTTTTGTAGTGAAACTCCCAGTTTTGCCTAAGAATATTTTAAAGAGATTTTTCTGTTTTGCCAGCTTAGTTTTTTTTCTCCCTATGTTTATTTACTTCCTTGCTCTTAAAAGGGTGGAAAATTATAGCACAAAACTCCTTCAAACAGAACCTACCACTAAGGATTCCCTGAGTCAATTTATATACTTGAAAGTTCTTGTAACTTTTCTAGCTCTCAAAGAGTTGGGAAAATATCACCACTATGGAAATCATGCTACAACATGTAAATATCAAATTAACATGTGCACCTTAAATTTACACAATGTCACATGTCAAATATATTTCAATTTAGAGATTTTTAAAAAGAATTTTGAAAACAACACTAAGAAAAGGGGTTAGCAAACTTTTCTAAAAGGTAAATATTTTTTGTTTTGCTGGCTGAATTAGGCTCTGGTGGTGCCAAAGCAGATATCAAAAATATAGACTGAATGAGCATGATTGTGTTACAATAAAACTTTATTCACACAAAAAAGGCAGTTGACTATAGATCTTAGCTTGCAGACTGACCTCTGATCTAGGACATTAATATACCTTCATTTTTCCATTTCTCAAGGACCAAAAGTCCCAAAACATAGTCACAAAATCAAGTTCAGAGAAAATAAAATGTCAATGATGATGGTTTAGGTTGGGCAAAGGATTTTGTCTGGCATTATTGGATTCTGTACTATCTGTTATTCTTAATCTGTTTTGATAGTCATGATTTTATAGAAATTTGCCAAGAGAAAGTTTCAGTTTTTCACCCAAGCCTCTATTATAAATACTTCAAAGTTAACCTAATTTACTGATGACCAGTGGGACAATTTTGTTCAAGGCAAAAATAGCATAAATCATTCATTCCTTTAACCAACTCTACTGGACTACTCTGTGCTAGACACTGGTGAGAAGCAAAGCATAAATAAATAAAATCCACCTCCACACATTTATGTGTTAGTGGAAGGAAACAGATGGTATATCCTTAAGCCAATAAAAAGATAAATTGATTTACCAGTAAATACGAATGACAACCAAAAAGGTTGGTGTGACAGAAAGGAATGGGTCTAGGGACAAGGAGGAGTCCTGAGAATGTGGCTTCTTCGAGGAGGAAGCATAATCTGAGCTTTGGAAGGACCAAAGTGACCATGCCCAGACCTTTGGAAAACCAGTAATAACAATGCCCATGTCAGAAGGCAAAATAAAATAGTACAGAGAGTAGGAGGGAAAGCAAGGAAGCCAGTGCTGTTGGAGTACAGGAAATGACAGTCACATGGACAGTTTTAGTTGCTAAATAGTAAAGACTAGATGTTGTCCTCATCAATAGAAAAGTGTTTGAACTGGTTAATTCCCAGTTATAATACTTGTTAACAACTTTGAATAAATCATCTCGAATGATCCCATGAGCCTACTACGGAACAAACGTCAGAAATTCCTAATTACTCTGTTACAGACCTCCTTCTGAACCCCATTTCTAAATCCCTGCTCAATTTCTACTCTTCTAAAAGGAGTTGGGACAATGCAGACGGGTACATGCAGATCAGCACAGCCTGATTTGGAGTTGCTCTTTCAAGAAACAAAGCAGAAGCTAATTGATAATATTCCTCTTCCAAATTATTTGGTACTTTTCAGCTAAGAATATCAGAGCACTTGTTTGCAATTAAATCATTAATCCTCATGATGACCCCATCAAGAAAATATCTGCTTTATTACCAGTTAGAACACTTGGCATTTACATTGCTCATCTTGAGGATGCAATTCAATCATATGCAGTTCATTAATGCATACAACACATTCAGGAGGCAGGTCAGCATTCTGGTCCCCGGTTACAGATAAAGAAACTGCGGTCCCCAAAGGAAGAGGCATTTCTAGGCAATTTATCTGAATTAGAGTGGTATTAGGAATTACTTGATGCCTGATCTTATTTAAGAACTAGTGGCCCGGTGCACAAAATTTGTGCACATTAAAAGAGAATTAATTAGATCAGATCCTAACCAGAACCTAGCCAGAGAACGTGGCAAAAGATCCTGGACAGAACCTGGCTACAGAACTTCACTGGAGAACCTAGACAGAACATGGCAAAAGAACCTGGATAGAACCTGGCTAAAGAACCTGGCTGGAGAACCTGGCTAGAGAACTTTGCAACAGAACCTAGCGAGAGAACATGGACACAGAACTTGGCTAGAGATCCTGGGTAGGCTGCTGATCAACTGAACGCTGTCTCCATGTCATTCCTTCTTCGCAGACTCCGTCCACACCTTTGGGAACCCCTGGACCTGCTGGGGCTGGACCCCAGCATAGCTCAAATTATGAAGCCAAAACATTTTTATAGTTAAATTAAGGTCTTGTTTAAAACAAATCTATTGATGTAAACCCAACTACATACCAGTGAAAACTAATTTTCTGAAGTCCTAAATCAGGGGTTCTCAAACTTTAATGTACATAAAAAATCACAGGGCTGGGTTTTGAAAGACAGATTCCTTAGCCCCACCTCCAGAGACCAGTAAGGGGTAGGGAGCTGTATCTAAGGATCTGTATTTTCATTGAGCTGTTTAAGTGACTGATGATGTCCTAATGTAAGTTTCCCAAAGGCTGCAAAAGGTTCAGTTACATATAATCCTTAATTTTAAAAATGAACAAAAATCACGTTTTTTCCTATTTTTTTTCTCTTGGATGTCAAAAAGAACTTTAAGAGTTTAAAAATAAACTTCTTGTATCATTTCTGATCCAATTACAAAATTAAGTATACTCACTTAAAAAAAAAAAAAAAGAGAATTAATTAGAGGAAATATTTTAATATTGCTATTTGCCCTTTCTCTATAATAGAAGTGCCAGAGATGAAAGAAAATTAGTAAAATGTATATGAAAATCTCCCTCCTGTCAGAGTCTGGGGCCCACCGTGGGACACAGAGTCAAGTCCCCGCCCACCCACACACACCTCAAAATCATGCAAGACCCAGACCCGGCCAGCCCCACCCCTGTCAAGCCCCACAGGGCAGTGGGGGGCACAGCCTCAGGTCCCCCAGCCCCAGCACCAGGGCAGGGGGCGCAGCCTCAGGCCCCCTGATCCGGCCTCAGGTCCTCCGGCCCCGGTACCAGGGTGCAAGGGCGTGATGACCATTTGCATATTAGCTCTTTATTATATAGGATCACCTTTCAGGCATTGAGCCTTCAAACATTTAAATGCCTATAGTTGTATAATTCTTTATAAAATCAACTAGATGAGCATCCACCTAAGGGTAGGAACCCAGCCTTTTTTAATACTCCCCATAATAATGTCCTTAGAGCAATATAAAGTTTGTACAATGTGGACAAACATTTCTCACTTGACCTTCATCATGACCTTATGAGTCAAATTGGCTGTTGATGTCACCATTTTACAAGTGAGGAAATGGAGGTTCAGAGAGATTACAACACTCTCTCATCAGTATATGGTTGGTCAAGGAAGAAATCAGACTTTGAACCCAGGAATTTGATTTTAAGTGTGGTGTTCTTTTCTCTGTACCAGTGTTTCTTCTCTAACCTCTTAGGTTTTTCTTGTAAGGTAATTTGTCCTTGACCTCCATCTAAGGCAGTGGTTCTCAACCTTGGCTGCACATTAGAATCACCTGGGAATCTTTTTAAAATCCTGATTTCTGGGCCTCATCCTCCGGAAATTCTGTTTCTTTGTTATGGGGTGGGGCCACAACATTAGTAACGAAGAAACAGAGTTTCTGGAGGATGAGGCCCAGAAATCAGGATTTTAAGAAGATTCCCAGGTGATTCTAATGTGCAGCCAAGGTTGAGAACCACTGATCTAAGGCATTTTGTTTTCCACACCCAAGATAGTGCTGGATTTATGTTTGACACCTACACAGTTGTTCCAAGGTGTGGACTTGGAAAGAAGGGTTATCATAAAGATTTCCTTCAGTTGATAATGGAACCTACCATGAACAAAGAAAATTAAGTTGTGCCGTTTTAGCTTTTGATTTGCCATATTGTATTTTGGAATATTCAGTCAGGAAAATAGAAATCATTGTAGGCATTTCAAATGGAGAAAATTTAATTCAGGAAATTGATTTAAAAGGTGCTGAAAGGCTGTAAGAGCAGGAGGAGAAGAGGTTGGATTTGCAGAAATGAAAGTAGGTGAGGTCCAGATGCTACTAATGGCACTGTGTTGAATGAAGCCTTTAAGCCTGGACTGTTAGATCCACAGGACAAGTGTCTCCTCAGATCAGCTGTAAACACTGAAACGGTGCTGCTGTACCTGGAGTTGGAAATCACCGTACCCCAGAAATCACCACACGGAGTGAGCCTGAAGCCACAGCCTCTTTCTTCCTCCCATCTGTTAGTCCCTCGGCAGTGCCTCCTACCGGAAGATGCCAACAGGAGCCTGGGAAATGTAGCTTGCAGACTCCTAGCCTCAAAAGGGCACTTTGTGGAAAGGTGGGTCTGAGCCGGGAAGACAGAAGGGAAAGGAATGGCATGTTCTGCATTATAAAGGCTTCCAGGGGTGGGCAAACCTTTTGACTCGAGGGCCACAATGGGTTCTTAAACTGGACCGGAGGGCCGGAACAAAAGCATGGATGGAGTGTTTGTGTGAACTAATATAAATTCAAAGTAAAAATCATTACATAAAAGGGTACGGTCTTTTTTTTTTTTTTTTAGTTTTATTCATTTCAAACGGGCCGTAGTTTGCCCATGGCTGGCTTAGGCAGATCAAGCAGTGAGTGCTAGAGCTGATACTTGTCCGGAGGGCAGGGCTCCATACCTCAGTGACAGAGGCAACACTATGAAGGTTACTCCTATACTCTACCACTTTCATCCCCAAAAAGGTTGAAAATAAAATACCCCTCCCAGCAAACCAATGTGCTAAACTGAAATGCTGAGGTTGTTTGTACTTTAAAACCCATAAGGGAGGATAAGGAGCCTAACCTAGAAAGAAAACAGTTGTCATTAATACAAAACTATGTCATATGTCTCCCTGAAGGGAATGTGAACCTCTGCTAAACTGGGAGTGAGCAGTGAAAGTGGAACAGTAGAGAGAGTTGTGAGGAACAACGTGGGAGGAGGAAAAGTGAGCAGCAGAAAGAAACCAGGATGTAGTTTCAGAGTGTAACAAGTAAAGAAATAGATCCCAGGAAGAATCTATTACAACGGACAGAGAAGGGAGATGGAGACACTTGTCCTGTGGAATCCAAAACGGGTTCTCAGAACCTGGACTGGTTGATAGCCAACCAGTAGAGCTTTCAAAAAAGCTTCAAGCATCAGGCTAGCAAATGCCCATCAACATCCAAAGGACAAAGAGGGGCATGACAACCAAGTGCAATATACTGCCTCAGTTTTCCAGAGATGATTAGCCTCCAAAGGAACAAAGACACCTAGATTTTGATTGAGAGGGAATTCTATGCAAAGTCTCATTCAAGTTGTGATTTCTGGCCACTCATGCCGACTGACCTGATGGTATGGATTTGTGACCTTTTCTTTATGGAGGTAGAAGTACACACACACACACTGTGGTGTGTTCCTTATTCCTTACTAGATAAGGCTGGGTCCTCTTAGCAAAGTGTTCAAGATCCTTAGAATCCTAACACAGACTTATAATTTCAGCTTCATCTCCCATCATCTCCACATACAGACCCTCCGATAGGCACTTCAACACGTCCTGTCTTTGCTCCATAGGTAGCAACCTCCACCCCTCTCCCCACTCCTCATTCTCCACCTAGAAAACTCCTTCTCGTCTTTCAGGGTTCATACCCAGTAAAGTTATCCTGCCTCTGTAAATTCTCTATGACCTGACCAGGAACGATCTATCATTCCCTTCTCTATCCCTCAGTGCCTGTACACAGCAGAGGTGACAGCTCTCATAGCACTTGCACTCACCTCTTCACCAAGCCTTTTGCTTTGGCCACTTCCCAGATTATTATCTGGACATTCATATACCCCCTATGCAACCCACACTGTTGAGGATTTGAGGCTCAGGCTCAAACTGATAATCCTGATCCCTGACTACAATTAATGATTCAGATATGGACACATTCCCAAATCAAGCCAAAGATGGAAGAGGAGAGATGTGCTGCCCACTGTGGAGAAAGCAGCTCCCCTGCTCTTAAGAGCGCTCCTGGAGAAGGAAAAAGAAGAATGAAACTCCATGTGAACTTGAGTAGGAGACAGTTTTAGAATGACACTGACACTGTGGACGATGAACATGAGAGACTGAGACAGGATCCTCAACGACATCTTCGATGCCCTGAATCAAACCAAACAGGAACCTCATTGAGCTAGATGGACAGTTACATAAGAGGAAATAAATTTTTCTTTACTGCTCAAATCCAGTGGAATTAGGTTTTCTGTTAGAAGCAATGGAAAACCACTTTAATCAACACAAACAGTACACCACACCATATTGTGGTTAAGATATAGATGTGTGTGTCCCTCTCCCTCAGCAGACCATGGTCTCCCATGAGCTTCCACAGTGCAGGGGAAGTCCTGACATCATGCCCCCAGTCTCTGACCCACACTAAGTTGTCAGAAAATGGCTGTTGGGTATAATTGAATTGAGGTAGGTGGTCATCCTACTTGCTTTGAGGAAGTTCTGAAGCAATACAATGACCTCTCTGCTTCTTCACACACAGTACTAACCTGTCCTTCCTTCCCCTTCTGTGTCAGCACTCCTAGCCCCCAGTGCCCAAGTCACTGACACCGCTCTCTGGCCCACACTTCCAATTTGCACTGCCACTAAATGCCAATCTGTTCTAAATCCCCAAAACCAAGCTCCCCCCACATATCTTCCTCCCCACTTCTAACACCTTGTTCTGACCATACACATGACTGTTTTTGGAAAAATGAAACTGTCTTCATCCTGCTCACAGACTCAGGTCTTGCTTCCCTCCTCTTTCTCCAACCTGCAGCCAGAGTGATTCCTCTAAAATGCAAATCCAGTCCTGATGACCCCATGATTGTATTGTAGCAATGCTTCTGGATTACCACCAGCACCTCTTACACAATGAGCCCTCCCTTTGGGGCCTTCACATAAGCTTTACTCTTTATCTGGAACACCTTCCTCCAATTCTCCATCTGTATA
Source organism: Myotis yumanensis (assembly GCF_028538775.1). Lineage (NCBI taxonomy): Eukaryota > Metazoa > Chordata > Mammalia > Chiroptera > Vespertilionidae > Myotis > Myotis yumanensis. The sequence goes on from NW_027223763.1 coordinate 36,796,180, forward strand.
AATTCTTCTTCCCCTTAGAACCCACTTTAGCCATCATCTCCTCCAAGAAACTTATCATATCCCCCTGCTGCCCACTCTATGACCAGCTCCTCCTCTGTCACTCAGAAACAACCCAAATCTACCTCTCTCATAGCACTCACCATACCGTATTATATTCAACTATTTATATGTCTCTTCTGCCAGGCTTTCAACCAACTGCAGGTAGCCAACTGTAGTCAAAAACCACATCATATTCACCACTGCCATGCTTAATAGTCAGGAGGTGCTCAGTAAACCCTTTTCAAGAGAATCAATGAGTTAATTAATGAAGAAAATATCCGACAGTCGAATAACATCCCACTTTCAGCTTCACGTTCTCACTTTAAGACCTGTCAAAAATGTGTTCTTTCTCATTATTTTTAAAAATCTTTCATTCAGAATTGCATAAAATAATCAACCTAAAGCCACTAGAAATCATTATCAAACAACTCTTTTGTGACCCAACTTCACACTTCACTACTGTACTTACTAGTACATCACTCTGCCATGCATGAATGCCTGCTTGAATCTAATTAAGGATAAATTTTCAGGTTGTGTGTTGGCCAGCCATTACATAGAAAATACAGACATCCAAAAGTAAGTCCTGATATAGCTTCTTTTTTCCTAGTCCTAGTGAGAAAAAGGAGAAGATTCCTAACCAAAGAGGATTAGGAATATAATGGAGTATCGTCCCTCCCAGCAGGACCTGCTAGACCTTGATAGGAGGTGCATTGTTTCAGCCGTCTGCAGGTCTCCGAGGAGCCTGGAGAGAAACAGTTCCTCACCAGCAAATCTTCTAAGGCAGTGGTTCTCAACCTTCCTAATGCCCTGACCCTTTAATACAGTTCTTCATGTTGTGGTGACCCCCCCAACCATAAAATTATTTTCGTTGCTACTTCATAACTGTAATTTTGCTACTGTTATGAATCGTAATGTAAATATCTGATATACAGGATGTATTTTCATTGTTACAAATTGAACATAATTCAAGCATAGTGATTAATCACAAAAACAATATGTAATTATACATGTTTTCCGATGGTCTTAGGCGACCCCTGTGAAAGGGTCGTTCGACCCCCAAAGGGGTCGTGACCCACAGGTTGAGAACTGCTGTTCTAAGGGGCTAGAACACTGCAGACCACAGGCTGTCCTGTAGGGATGGCCACTGGCAGTTCTGTTACCTGGACAACGAGAGGAGTCCTTATGAACAAGTATGGCCTGGTATTCAAGAACTAGTTTACAAAAGTATTAAAAAAAAAACACATCTCACACATACACTATCCAATCCCTTAAAAATACTTATCTAAGTCTTACAGTCTTAATATTTAAAATTACTATGGTGCTATGGGTGCCAGATAAGATACTCAATTCCCATTAAACATTAATTTCAGGTGAACAAATATTTTTAGTGTAAGTATTTCAGTTGAATAGTGAACACTTTTAATATAAATATGACCCATATAATATTTGGGGCATACTTATAACTAAAAAATTATTCACTGTTTACCTGGAATTTAAATTTAATGGGGAGTCCTGTATTTTTAGTTCCTAAAGCTAGCAACTCATTATGACATCAAAATTGAAACTGCAGCATGATCACTCTACTTTTCATTTATGATCTACAGGTTTCAATTAATATAGTATACAGTTTAGTAACTAAAGAAAAAAGTTTGGGTATAATGCAACCATTGCCAAAGGGGACTGTCCCAGGGACCCTTATCAATACAATTACTCAATCAGGGCATGTAGTAGATACTTCCTTTCTGTTTGTTGATTTGTTTGCTTTGATAAAAGGGTTTTAAAAATAGTGGGCTTTTTTTCTTTCATTTGGGAGGTATGTGCAAGTTTCATACAACTTGAGCTACCAGCATTCTCCAAGGGCAGATACTAACGACATCAGATGGCCCCCAGGAGCAAACACGTCTCTCTCAGAATCATCAAAAGTTGGCCCTCTTCTTCTGAAAGTGCATCCTCTCATGTCTCCTGATCCCATCCGAATCCAGAGGTGGATGAGTAACTGCACAAGCAAGAGAAGAACTGGGTTGTGTGAGCAAAAAGACACTGTGGAAATTCTCCAGGGGCTCCTCAAAGAAAATGAGTCCAACCTCCTACATTAGTTAGCTTGACTCATTTGCTGTTCATGGCGAGGAGACTGAATTACAGCAGCCTATAATAGTTAAATAGTAATGTTTTCTTTGGCTCATTGCTCTGTGGTGAAATTTCCCCTGCAGTAACGGATGGCATCCCCAGCACCCTACGTAGCAAAAGATGTGCCCCGTTCTCTCCACTGGTATGTTCATAGGCTATTGGATGAGGTGCCTCTATCAATGGTTTTTCAGGTAAGCACTCTTTCATTTGCCTTTCATTATTTTTCTGCACCATCAAAAAAAAATGTCTGAATCCAAAAACTTATTTCCAAGTCAGAAAGGAAGAGGCTTTAAGTCTCTTCTAAAGCAGAGACATCGTCTTCCCAATGTGTCATCAGCAGCTTTAAAAGCAATCCCCTTGTGTCTGTCACAGTGACTCAGAAAACTAGGCCAGTGATGATTCTGTCATTTAGTGGTTCTGTGGCATATGTGCTCTACCGCCTTTCATTTCTATGCTTCAAAATACTAAGTGGGCCATGCTGAGACATCTTTTTATCACAAAGTACTCCGTGTAATGGTTTTGGAACACTGGATGGGAAATGAAGAGGCGAGGAGGAGGGGGACTTCTGCATAATTGCTGCTTATTTCTGTCGCAAGTCACTAGTTGGCAAAACATGTATTTGAGGGACATTTAAGATTTGGCATTTCAATCCTTGAGTTCAGTCTTGGCAACTGCCCTTTGCATGGTGACATTTGAAATCTGACCATCCTAGACCGCCTTGTTGCCAGACAGCAGCCACTTTGGCAAGAGCTAATTCCAGGGGGAAGGGAAGAGGCTGTCTTCTAAAAGGAATGAATAAATGTCTGCCCAAGCCCCTCTGTCAGCCCAAAAAGCAGCTGCGTTCAGAAGGTTTCTCCTATCTTGTAGAGCCAGAGAAAGTGAACTGTTCCAGAGAAGGCCAGAGAAAAACATCCTATAATGTGTGTGGAAAAAAACCTCTATTTCTTAAAGGAGAATAATAGAGCTCAATGGTAGGATGAGGATGGTTCTTCTGTAATGAGGAATAAATATGCTATATTTATATAAAGCTAACCCTATTAACTTTAGTAAATGTTAAACCCAGCTTATGACTCTAACCTGATTTTTCTCTCAAAACTAGAGTTTGCATGTTAAATGCTTTTTTTCTTTTTATACTTCTCAGTCCAGCAGTTTCAGCTCCTGACCTTCAACATCATCCTCCTGGACATAGAAATTCACTGACAGAAAAACAGATGGCCAATTCAAGGATGTAGACCAGGAAAAGGCACATTGGAACCAGCAAGGACACTGCCTGCATGTCCACAGCCTCTCCCCCAAACTCTTTGTTTTGTTTTCCCTCTCCCTCATAAAAACTTATGCCTGCACTGCAATGTTAAGGTGAGAGTCCTCCATCTTCTTGAGTGGCCGGCACTTAAATAAATCTGTTTCCTTCTTTCCAGCACCTGTCTCACAAGTTTGAGTTTGGTTGCAGCAGGCAGCCAAACCTGGTTTCAGTTACACTTGCTCTCCACCACCATTCCACTTCCTTTTACTATGTTTGAGTGCAGAGCACACACTCTATAAATTCCATCCAGACCATGGTTATTGTGAGGCTGTGCCACTAACATGAGTCCCCTTCAATCAAGATCATTATTTTTTCATAGTATGTCATGCCCTCTATTCTCTTTAAATTATGACAAGCCTTGATTAAGGAAAGAAGTTAATTGAAACTCTTTAATTTCTTCCTAGTCTCTATCCCTATACTCTGCTGTGTCCTTTATTGACCTCCAAAAAAAATTTTTAAGAGAGGCAAGATAGTCAAAGAGAAGACAAGTGGGTGGTGAGATGGGTTAGGCAAGTCCTGAAGAAAGTCTACAGAGGACCTCTAGCATCAGTTTTTATTCCCTAAGAAGTTGGATGGAATTAAAACACTTCTAGAAAAGGATAGATATACCACTTCCCTCTCCTATGATAAAGTAATAACGGCAAACATTAATATAAAGCTTACGGGGTTCTAAGCACTTCACATTTTCTGACCCATTCAATCCTCACACATCATATGAAGTAGATATTAATATTATCACTTTCAGCAGATGAGAAGACAGCCCCCAAGAGGGTAAAGAACTTGCCCAGCATCACACAGCATGTAAGTTGCATAAGAACTAGGACCTAAACCTGGCAGCCTAGCTCTGCTCTCTCTAGGCTGCCTCCTGTGGGTTGGAAGTGTTCATTTGTCCGTACTCTCCACCTGCTTTCTGTTATACCCCACTGCCGGAAACCAATTCCAGCATGTTCAGCAGGGCTGAATTATCTGGAGTGGCAATGGCATTTCCCCAAACCTGAATAGGATACATTAAATTGATTGTTGGCTGCCAGACAGCTAAAGGGCATCTTAATCTACATGTTATTGCCTCCTCCTGGCCAAACACCTGAACAGCCGTAGGCTAATTCCCCCATTCTGACAATGCTTGTGTATACCCTTTGAAGTGTATATCTCTGCCTTGACTCAGGACAAATTGTGTTAATAAAAAGCATGGAGACCTTGGACCTTAGACCTTAGAATTTAGATCTTAATTTCCTTTAAGCTAAGCTCCTCTGACCCCCAAATGCCTTTCAAAATTATATTTCGTCTCTGGACTCCTATTTAATCTACGCACAGCCTTCTCCAGATTCCTGAACCCTTCTTAATGCTGGAACAAGAACCCCGGCACCCCACATTTATTTTCTCTTGGGCCTGAAATATGGAGCGACAGATTGATTGTTTCACAGATTACACAGAAGGGTAATCTATCTTCCAGGGTCCAGAAATAATGCCTGGAAGATAGAAGATAAGAAATGTGCCAGCTTCAATCCACAAATCAAGGTCATTTGCCAAAGTACCTATATCAGTGGCTCAGGGCTCAATCAGAGAAGCAATAGAAAGTATGAGAAGACTGAACCCTAACTGACTGATTGGAGGAGTTTAGAGTGGGTATATATAGTATATACTTTGTTACAGACACTTGATTTGGCATTCATGGGGCTGGTTAGCAGTCTCTGCAAGCCCGCTATCCTCAGTGGTACTTCTGAAACCTGCAGGAAAAGCAGTTGGGGAGGGACAAGATAAAGTGGGGGAGAGCAAGGGTAAACTGGAATCCCAGACGGAGGTCATAAAGCCCTTGTAAGTTTTTTACTGACTCTGGCCTTGATGGGATGAGCATCCTACAGAAGCTGGGAAGAGAGGGAGGTCTTGTCATGGAGCTAAACACACACACTTAACCCAGAAGTTGGAAGAGCTGAAGGAGGATCTCGGGGAAGGTGAGCAGTGCGAGCCCAGCCACTGACCCCTGCCAACAAGGTGAGCCAGCAGAAAGGGACACTGCATGGGAGCTGCAACATGGCTGCTGCTTTGCTTCCACCCTCCAAATCCCCCACAAGGATATTTCTTATGGCCTTCGGTAGCTGGGTGTATACAGGAAGGGAGTTCTTAGAAATGTGCTTCAGCCACGTGAAATTGACATGTCCCAAAGCCACCACACAACCTAACTGGAACTGTTCCACACCACAATTTGGTGTTATCATGTCAGTATCAAACCACTTTGTCACCTAGTAAATTTGACAGGCAGAAAAGAATGGAAAAGATGTGGACTTTGGATCCAAACAGATCTGAGTTCAAATTCTAGCCCCAAAAGTTAGTTGCTATGTGATTTCCATAGTCTTTAATTCACATATCTGTAAATCGGGGGTAATACAGCTATCTTGAATACAGTAAAGATTAAGCGAGATAATACCTATAAAGCACTAGAGACTATATCTAGCACATAGTAAATATTTAATAAAAAATATATGTAATATAAAATAACATGTCATTGTAAATATATAGTAATGATAGCTTTTAAAACACTTTTTAATTTTGTAATAAGTTATACCATAATTAGATTAATTGAAGATGCATTTTGCTCAGCCAAATAGAGTTCTTATGCTTCATGAAGAACAATCTATGAGATTTCCAAATTTAGTATCCCCATATATTCAGAATTTTCACACAAGATATACTCATTAAAATTTTTAAAGATCCTTTACTAAGATGTGATTAGGGAATCCCTTGAGTGCTTGAGTATTTTTTTGTTGCGGATCTTTTATCTAAATATTCTTATTTTAAGCCAAAAAGAAATGCAGATACCTGGAATTCCTATCACAAATTAAACTCATGGCCTGTACGTGAACTCTACAGCTCAACACAATGGTGGATTCTATCCAAATACAAAGGGGAATAAGAACCTGGACAGCTAAAGTCTTTGGCTGTGCTTATGAGAATAGTATAAAATGGAAAGATTTGTGATATTTACTAAAACACCAAGTACGGGGTGGGGGTGGAATGCAATTATTCCCATATTACCTTTGAAGTGCATTTTCAGGTTAATGAAAAGCTTTCATAAACATGAATTCGAACTCTCTTGCTTAGAAGACTACTTTGAAGCTTTATTATTCTAACCAAATTAAAATTCTGCAACGAAACATGGTACAAAGTTATCAATCTCTCAGAAAGGAGGTGTTCCCAATCATTACCACGCCTGACATTTAGCATTTATGTGTAGGAAGCATGCAAATCTGTAGGCTCAGTTCAGCTGCTGTCCTACGACTAAACTTCAGGAATTTAAATGATTTAAGGACAGATGTGTTGCAAAGGGGCACTTCATCTAGATTAGTCACTACGCATTGATAGCCACAGTCCTTTTTGCAAAATGCACAGCACATTCTGATCTTGGGAAGCCGCGGCATTCTGATGTCCTTTCACTTGGTTGAGTGTTTCATTTGCCTGCTAATATAAAATTCATTGAGGCAGCAGGCAGCAATTGGAGCTGCTGGGCGTTCTAGTCCAGTGCACCACAATCCCATTGCAATAAGACTAATGGCAAAGAGGGCACCCCAGCATGACCCACTTACCTGTTTGGCATAGCAGTCGGCTTTCTGCATATGTGAAGCATGTGTGGGGGGTTTACAATGGTTTGGGATAAATCTGCAAATCTGGCCACCAGAGACCAGGACTATTTCCACCGCAGTTCTGTAAGGACTTAGCAAAAATGCTTCAGAGTGCTCAGCAGGGAAAGGAAATGTGATAATTGTGGGAAGATTGGACATTATATGAGAGTGAGCTCTTTTGCACAAAAGAATAATGTCTGAGAAACGCTAGTTTCCGGTCGCATAACACTGAATTTCCAGGATCTCTGGGGCATAACATCCAAGAGGAGAGCCTCACACTGGAAATGCATAGGCCACATGGCCCTTACCCTGGTGACCGGACAGCTGGGAGAGAGAGAGTATGAATCTTTCAGCCTTCTTGGTGGGAGATAAGAGTTCTGCATCCCAACACAATGGTGGGTTCTCCATTAATACAAAGAGGAGTTGAAAGTTAGAAAAATACCAAAAAAATGTTCATTATATCTACAGTGTGCAGCCCATTGTGCTAGAAGCTGTATAGAATACCCCTCAAAAAAAGCAATGCATGACTGCAGTTTTGAAAGAAAATGATATTCTCATGGTTGAGAGATTGATCTAGAGAATCAGCTTTAATTTCAGGAATAATATAAAGGAGTAAAACAATGGAGAGGAAGCATGACAAATACTGTTTATGGAAATAGCCAGTCTCAAAATTCTAAGTTCCCCCTAAGTCAGTGGTTCTCAACCTTCCTAATGCCGTGACCCTTTAATACAGTTCCTCATGTTGTGGTGACCCCCAACCATAAAATTATTTCCGTTGCTACTTCATAACTGTAATTTTGCTACTGTTATGAATCATAATGTAAATATCTGATCTGCAGGATGTATTTTCATTGTTACAAATTGAACATAATTAAAGCATAGTGATTAGTCACAAAAACAATATGTAATTATATATGTGTTTTCCGATGGTCTTAGGCGACCCCTGTGAAAGGGTCATTTGACCCCCAAAGGGGTCGTGACCCACAGGTTGAGAACCGCTGCCTAAGTGATAAGGTCAACTAAATCTCACCCAGAAATGGAAAAAGCATTAGAGAAAACGATTCTCAGATCATAAAATTTAACAACTTTTTTTTCCTCTTAAACATAAAAACTTTTTAAATCATTCTCTTAATATCACTGAAATTGTTTTCTCACGTAGAAAATTATTATAATACATATTCTACATTTCCTTGGGGAGTGCCTGTTACAATAGTAGGCACTCAAATAAGTAACATTTTTCCCCCTTTTTTAACCATTGATCTTTTTTTACTTCATTCAATACAGGAAATAGTGGTTGCACCTGTCACAGGTTAGTCTCCTGGCTCATTCTTTCTTTAAGTCTCATTGTCAGAACCTAGCTATTATATGTCACATTTACTTCCCTAGGATCTTGCTAAGTGGCCAGCCAGGTAATTTGATAAAATCTTTTTGCTATTGTTTTAATGGATGATAATTAACTGGTATATTATTCCTCCAAAGTAAAATATTATATATGAATAGTAGTCCTCACTGTCTCAAGTCATGTTATGAATAAACAGTAAAACTTTTATACAGTGTGTCAGCCACAATGGGCAATTATATCCATGTCAGTGATTCTCAATCTCAGCACTATTGATATTTAGGGCTAGTTAATTCTTTGTTGCGGTGGGGGGGGGGGGGGGGGGGCTGTCTTACTGTACCTATACCCGCCACAAGGCAGTGGCAGCCTTGCCCCACCTGTGAGGGGTGTGATCACCAAAAAATGTCTCCACACACTGCCAAATGCCCCCTAGTGGTAGGGGGCAAAATTGCAAACATCTCTCTACCCTCTGCATTGAGGATCCCTAATCTCTATAAAGAAACTAGAGGCCTGATTCATAAAATTCATGCAAGAGTAGGCCTTCCTTCTCCTGGCTGCTGGCACTGGCTTCCCTCTGGCACCCAGGACCCGGGCTTCCCTCGCAGCCCTGACTTTCACCCTGGAAGGTTTTCGGGAAGGACTTCGGTCTAATTAGCATATTACGCTTTTATTATTATAGATATTTTCATTCCTTTTATGTCCAATACTGGTGTTGCCTTCCAAATGCCATTACACATTTTGCCCTTGATAACAGAATCCTGATTTCATTGAACAGCAGGTAATGATGACCCTATTCTGAAATCAGAGGTAAATTCTCAAAATATAATCTAATTATGGTAACCTGAATGCCTTTACCAAAAGTGGCTTAGGAACATTCATGTGACTCACCTCCAGCTAATAAGAAATAAGGAGGAGACTATAGGGCTTCTTCAATAGGTTTCATTGCTGTCAAAAAAACTTAGATGCAGACCTGTCCTCCTTTTCCATTGGATCGTATTGTGCCTGCATATGATTATTAGAACCACTAAATTCATGAATACTTTAGTTATTATAGAAACAAAGGCAATAAGCTAAGAGTAAGGAACGTAGGTCTTTGATGTAGTTGAGGCATGAATTTAACTAATCCTGGAGCTCCACCACCTCCACATTTTTTTTAAATGCATTAATAATTTACCCTTTTGTTTAAGCCAGTGTGGTCAGGGTTTTATATTAATTAGAGCTAAGCATTCTGTCTGTCTAATACACTCCATATATCACGTAAATATAGTGGTCATCATGAACCCCAGCCTACGGGGCCTGGTTAGCTAAGTCTGCTTTCACATAATTAAAAAGAACAGGTAATACTGAAAAGCAGGCAATTCAGTGTTGTGTACACTGTGCCTTAGTGTTTCAGGAGATAAGAAGTATAAATACCAGATTTGAATAACATCAAAATTATCCCATGTAAAAGGTTTGCTTATTCATTTATTAATTTAACACATTTATTGAATACTTCCTTCATGAGTTTTGTGTTAGGGAGGATACACAGGTAAAATCAAAATTCATCCTGCCCTCCATTTGCTTACAGTGCAGTAATAAAAAGGCATGTGCAGAAATTACTATAATACCTAGGTTATGATTATTAGTCATCATAAGTAGCTAGAATACGATGGGCATTCAGATGAAGATGTTTCTTGCAACCTGTGGTAATGAAGCAAAGTTTCACTATGAAAGAGTAATTTTTTAACTGAGTCTTGAATGTATTTGTTTCAACTGGGGGGTGACATGGGTTGAGAGGCAGGAAGCACCAGACAGGGCAGACTGAGCACAGGAATGCATGAGGAACTCCAAGACATTCCGTTTGGCTGGAATATTGACCATGTAGAAGGTAGTAACGGCCACAAAGAAGACAATGATTGCAGCCAGATCATGAATGGTCTTAAACATAATGGTAAGAAAAGCTCGAGTCAAGAAAAACGCAAAATAAAAATGACAGAGAACAAAGATCCTAAATGTTACAAGTTAAGGAATACATTTATTTCCTTATACTTAAAAGAACATGAAAAAAGGAAAGAGGGATATCAGAACACTTTGATTGAGGTAAAATAAAATTAATGTCAATCTTATCATCTTCTCCATATAAGAGGCTAAGATGAGCAATTCAAGAAAAACCCAGTGGTCTCTTTCACCCTTTGGGCATCACAGAGTTGATCCATCAGCAAGCCGTCAACAAAAATGGGTTACAAATAGGTAATACTTCTAAAACTTCTACCCCTTCTAAAACTTTTAGCCCTTCTCTCAACCCCAGAAAGACGATTATACATAGCCTATTTTCTTTAAGATTTAGGTAAGTTTCAACCCTCAAGTAAACATAAGTAGTGTTAGCTTTTTAAATAAGGATGATTTGGTTTCTAGTCATATTCCCAAGTTGATTCAGTAATTCAACATAGATTCTGTTCTCAAATTACAGCATAAATCATTTACTATATAGTAGGTGGTTTAATGATTTCACAGAAAATGTAAAATCAATTTCGATGCAAATGTAACTTCAATAGAAATCACCACTTCCTCCACTTATCAACTGCGTGACTTTAAAGATATTAGCCAACCTTTCCGAGTCTATATCCTCATAATAAAAAGAAATAACCATACCTGCCTTTGGATGTTGGTGAAAGCATTGAATAAGGTGATATACCCAAAATACCAAAACAAATTCTGGTCCATGGTAAGTGCTCAGCCAAAGCTGTACAGACGGGGGGGGGGGGGGCATTTACACAATGTCTCAGAAACAGAAAACCACTCAGAGTAGAATACAGGAGAGGAAGCACTTATGAGAGGATATACTAATATCTTGTAGAAACCAAGAGAAGAAGTTACAGTGAAGCCTCATGGGGGACTCACTAGGAAATGGAAAGTCAGAAGCTGACTGAAACATTTCTTTCAGACCTTGTTATTTCTGGTCCATGTGTCTGTATCTCTACTGGGCTCCTTCTCACTCTGCATATGGAGCACATGCCATGCCCAGCTTTACATCACCACATAGCCTAATACTGAATAAAGCTTTGCATTATGTGTATGGAGGTGGGGGAGAGTTAGATTGGTCCAGCCTGGATCTGGTGTCCATCAATCATCCAACCCACTGGGTCTGCCCTCCTGGCCTGATGCCCACTCATTTCTGAGAAAGGGATCCTCTAAGAAGAGGGTATGCCGATGGGGAGGAAGTGATTGCCATGTCTAGTACAATCAACAAAAAGAAAACCCTAATGCCCTCACTTTAACATCCTCCACCTTCAACAAAGGAATAGTAGATGGGGCTATGTCTGGAAGGAAACGATTTCAGAGTTCAGAGGAACTAAAAGTTTTCAGCAACAGCCTCTGCCAACTGCTTAGCGCAACCCCAGCTCCTCTCCTCCCTGCTGTAATATATTCAGGTCTCTTCCATTACGGCTGTGCGTGTATTTCAGTTTGGCATCTCCCTCCAAAGTGAAACGGAGGTGATCATATTTCAGGAGGTGCTAGTTCCTGCGTGTGGAGTTGTCTCTGTGTTATAATTGCTTTCCGCCATGCAGCTGCCGCACATGAGCTCATCGACATGCTGTATGGCTTCGTTTACAGCAAGCCGGCCTCACATTGAGTTTAGAACGAGGCAGGCTCACTGGCACATCCTGCTTCCTGAGGCGTGTCGTCTCTTTGGATGGCTCGCAGTCTGATAATAACCATGTCATGATTGTGCAGTGATAGGTCCAAATGCCCCAAAACACTTGATGGATCTTAGCATAAAATGGCCATTTGTCAACATGTACGACCTTTAGAATTTCCATATTCAAGCTGTAATGGCATAACGTTGATTAATTGTTCATGGCCCAATGTAACCTCTACATCCTGTGTTACTGGGAGGTAATAGCTACCCACGTGACTTTAGATTTGCCTGGGAGGAGAAAGTGCTGGATATGCTTCAATAATAAGCAATCATCCCCTGGTTTCCCAGTGACCTCACAGGTTTCCTAAAGGAATGTGGGCAAGAACTTCTGTATATCACTTACAGTCCTATAGAAAGCAGGAAGTCCCTTTGAAGATATTATGAGTATAGCTTGCAGACTTTCAAATCAGAAGATTTAAAAAAAAAAAGCGATCATTGTATTCCAAGTATTCTTTGTTTCCAAATTTATAAATCTAAACTGATTATCCAAGTTGCGTGTTTTTTTCATAATTTCTCATTTACTTACTACTGGTGCCCTTCATTGACATTAAAAAAATATATTCATCAAGTTAAGTGCCTACAATACACTAGCACTGTTGGTGACACTGGAAAGAGAGCAGTAAAAATGCTAGTAGAATATGTATTAGCTATTTCAGACTTTTCAGTTCTTTTAAATTCTTCACACACAAAAAAAAAACAAACAAATCTGAATGCCTATGTCTATATACAGATGACTTGGGGTTTTTGACACCTATCTTTCTGGTTCTCAACTTCACCACAAAGCCCATGTCCACGTGCCCTTCACTACAGATGTGCTCATCTTGAGGTTTTCTGAGCATCAAACATTCACATAAAAAAAAAAGAAACCAAAGAGTGGACATTATGAGAAGATTGAACTGGTCTTATATAAGAAAGGTAATTTAAAACTTAGTGCTGCCCAATAAGAGTAGGGGCTGCTCCATGAAGGGGCAAGGGCCCTTCAATATTCTAATACTTTTCAGAAATGCTGTAGAATGTATTTTGACATTCATAACAAGTAGAGCAATCTCAATAGCCCTTTCTAATTCTAAGATTCTGTTTCTTCTAGAGCCATATTTGTTGACACTCTCCATTCTGCCAATCAAAGGAAAAATACTTAGAACTGTTTCAAATACCACCAGCTTAAGCAAAGGCTAAAATAAAGTATGCTTCTTCCTCTTCAAACGTCTTTCCCATCCTTCTCTTCCCCCATGGGTCTAGTGTCCTATCTTCCTCCTTACTGGTTTCTGCTCTTACAGGTTTTCTCATCAGTTGGCCCTAAATTTCACATTCAAATTATTAGCAGCCACCCTTTTGTGCATACCACTACCTGATGTAAGATTTCCCAGGAACCCTCCATATACTGCATGCTCACAGATTTATAGAAAGTTATTGCTGAAAGGGATCTATATTAGTTTTCTTTGGTTAAATTGTTTATTTATTGATGAGAAAGAGAGAGAAACATCAATTTGTTGTTCCACTTAGTTATACATTCATTGGTTGCTTCTTCTATGTGCCCTGACTGGGGATCAAACCCAAAACCTTGGCATATCACTAACCGACTGAGCTACCCAGCCAGGGCTATATAGTTTTCTATTACTGTGTGACAAATTACCAAACATTTAGTAGCATAAAAATAACACAAATTCAGTATCTTACAGCTCTTGAGGTCAGAATTCCAAAATGGGTCTCACTGGGCTAAAATCGAGGCATCAATCAACAGGGCCACCTTCCTCCTGGGGGCTCTAAAGGAGAAGTCATTCTCTTGCTTTTTTTCGCTTCCAGAAGTCACCCACATTTCTTGGCTTATGCCATCTGTCCATCTTCAAAGCCATCAATGGCAGGTTAAGTTCTCACACTGCATTCACTCCAAGTTTCTTCTGTTGTCACATCCCCTGCTCTGCCCCTCTGCCTCCCTCTTCCATATTTTAAGGACCCTTGTGATTGCATGGGCTCCACTCCCAGAATCCAGAATGCTCTCCCTAGTTTAAGATCTTTAACTTAATTAACATCTGCAAAACCCTTATTACTATGTAGCATAACATATGTGCAGGTTCTGGGATTAAGATGCAGACTCTTTCGGGGCAGGGGTGGAAGGGAATTCTGCTGACCACAGAACTCCAGGGTTGATTAGTGAAGTCCTCCATTTTATAAGTGAAGAAAGCAGAGCAAGGGGATCAAGGCACATGCTCACCACAATGCCCTGGGTTAGAACTGGAACTAAAATCCATGTCTCCCACCTTCCAGCCCAGTACTTTAGACTACCACATTGTCACCCTCAGTAGAATGATGATTTAAGAAATACCATAGCTATCGGTAATGTTATAAAGCAACTATCTCCCTACAACTGAGTTTTTCTAAATTTTATAAATTCTTCCAGGACCCATCAGTTCTCTGATAATTATATTTTCGGTTTAGTTATTGCTGTTGTTCGTTTTTTGCTTTATTTTTGTTTTTTGAAGCAACCAGTAATTCCCCAGTTGCCTACAAAAGTTACTATCACCTTTTAAATGTAGTTGATGCGCAAAAAGAATTCTCATTTCACGCCATTAAAGAAGGTTGGAGAAGGTCATCTTCACTTACTTTATAAAAGAATCTTCCAAATAAAATAAATTACTTCATTTTATTCCACTTACAATTGTGATTAATATTTGGGTTGCAGTTATAATTCCCCTTTGTTTTCTTAAGTAGGTGATCCATCTTAGGGGATTGCAAGTAGGTAACTAATGTGATGTTTCCCATCTGCCTGGGAGCCACCCAGACTGAGGTCTCTGACTGTGGGTGGCATCTCATAGATGTTTAATGAACTGAGGATGAGCAAAGAAATGTCCTATTATTTAGCCCCTTTAAAGCCTGAGCCCTTCTTTCCATGAACAGAATACGGCAACAAAAAAGTTCTCCTGAATCACCCTGCCACAGAAGAGAGCACCTCAATTAAGGACCCTTCATGTCCCCCAAGTACCCTCTTATCTCCTAATGAGTAGCACCATTTCAATTCTTGTCTACACATTGTCAAGATGCAAACCTCCCAGTTACCAGCAGCCAAGCAAACTCCAAAAAGTAGACTCTTCAACACTCCACAAGAGCTGGATTCACCAGGCGATGAAATGGTCCAAGAACCCCTGATTGACAACCCTCCAGAGAGTAACAATTGGGGATTGTTCCCAGAACATCTTGCCTCCCCAACCACTTGACAGTTAAACAGTACTTAGCAGAACATGGTTTACAGTATAACTTAAGTCAACAGTAAAACAGGAGCTAGGGACTGGTAAAAAAAAGGAACAGATTAAACAAATCAATCATGAAACTAATGATAGAAAATGAATGGAATTCAACAAGAACAAGGAAGAGGTGCATCCCCCTGTTGAAATTTGAGCAGAAATGCCAATTTGATGAAGCAGAAAGAGGCCAGACACTCTTCAGTACAAGTCTGAGCTGTGCTGCCTTTGGGCCAAGAACCAAGACAAAGCCTCACACATCTCCAGCAGTTCCCTTCCTGTTGCACATCAGGGCTTCCTGCAGGCTGGGCAGCCTTGGAGCACTTGGCCGCTCTCCGAATGATGCTGGGTGCACCTTTGCGTGCACCAGATACAGGGATCCTCTCCACAGCACAGCCCTCAGCCAAATGGGCCCCAGCACCCGCCCCGAGCAGCCTGCTGATAATCTGTAGCTCCTCTGTAATTGCGGCGCGAACATGCACTTGCTTTTGCTGCTGATGATTTTGGCACCTTCGCAGGGCTCTGCCCAAAAAGGCACTGAACAATGGGACATGATTGTTTTGAAATGTGCCCACCAGGAAGAGCTCCTACGAAGTGCTCTCAGGCCCCAGGCTTTAGGGATTGGACAAATGAATGGAGTTCAGTGGTATAGGGTTTATCAGCAATCAAGTGTTGCTCCAGCTTCTAAAGAAAAATAAAGGAAAGGAAAAAAGCGGCAGCCCCAGAACATTGCTTGTATAACAATCTGAAGAAGGGGAAGGGGGAAAAAATGCCCTCGGTGACCATGAAACTGACAAGACTCCCCAAAACGGCTTCCGGCTTTCAGTTTGGCCTGCAGGGCTGTCTTTCACTGGCCTCCCGGACCCTCTCCCCCATTTATAATCATTGTTCAAAGTGGTGAAAGGCCTAATTGCCCCGAGCAGTGTGGTCAATCTTCCTGGAGATTTAGCTGCCTGCTTTCATCTGGCAGCCTGGGAGGGAACTCAGCATTTCCCTCCAGGCAATCTATATGGTCTAGCAGTTCGCTGCAGAAAGTGGTGCCTTATCGATTTCTGCCATAGCTTCCATGGCTGGCTCAAGGATCAGAGCCTCTGACAATGACTAACAAGTTTAAACCATTAGTCCCATTTGTAACTACTCAGCAAAAGGCTTGTCAGTCACCGTGTACCAGAGACTGCAGCTTTTAGCAGATTTCTAATCCCATTCATTTTGCCCACAATGACCCCTGTAGTTAATGGGGGTTATCGGAAAACTATTTTTTCCCTTCAAAAGCGGTGCCTTTTTCTTCTTCTCCGTCTTCTTCTTCTTTTAGGAACATAAAAGCCATTTTGGTTGCGATGTTTCAAAACAGTGATGCAGGCAATGATCTGCACCCTCCTAGGAGAAAACCTGTGTCCTGGTGTTCCCGCTGTACGTTATGTCTGATCCTGAAAATCCGCACAGAGAGCCTGGTGGCAGCTAGAGACTCATCATAAAGAGATCCTGTCTTCCTCTCACAGAGGCTTGTCTTAACACCTTTCTCTCCTCCTCCCCCCGATGTAGAAGAGGCTCATTTCACTGTAAGGAAGGGCTCTCTTTCTGGGAATCTCAATCACCCCACAGTAGGTCCAGCTGAAGCTTCCTTATTTAGAATGTGGTCCCCAGACCAGCAGCAGCACCCAGGAGCTTATTGAAAATGCACAACTTCAAGCGTCATTCTGGACCTACTGAATCAGCATCTGCATTTTAACAAAATTCGCAGGTGATTCCTGTGAATGTGAACGTGTGAGAACATCATTGGTCTAAAGAAGCTTTTTTTTCCCCCACTGTAATGTTTTCATAACAAATAAAGCCTTATACCAAATAAAGCCAAATTTAACATTTCCACTGTATGGGTTAAGATACTATTAAGAAAAGAAATGAATTTTTCTTCATAATGGTTTCAGTGATTTTCTCATTGTAGATCCAACAACTGAAAGTTTTTCATCTTTATATCTGCAGTCTATGACCCAGTACCTGATACATGGTAAGTATAAGATGAATAGCTGCTGGATGTATGATTTATAAGAATGAACAAATGAATGAGAATGAAAAGAGGAATGCAATATGTCTGTCAGTGATATGAGGAGCCAGCTACATATCCTTAATCTAAAATGATATGAACAGGGTCAGCAGAGAATAAGCCTCTGCATTCATTTTTTTTATTGCTTTAACTAGATGCTCTCACCATCAAGTTGGTCCAGGCCTAAGGATGGATCCAGACAAACAATGCAAGTGGCTGAGGTCACCAACCTTTCAGACCTCACGGACCACCAGTGGTCCTCGGTGGTTCGCTGTAGGGTTAAGCCTGGGACTGACCTGTTGGCAAAGTCACAAACAGGTCTTCTGAGTCTTAAACAACCCAATCCGAGAGGTAGCTGCTGATTTACACACGCTATCATTTAAAAAAATAAAAAAGGGGGAATTTGCCCGAAGCCGGTCCATCCTTGCTGCTTGGACACAGTCACTGCAGGGAAGAAACATCTGCACAGCATATGTTTCAAGGGACTTGGGGTATATGGCATACTGTTCTTAATATGTTTGCTCCCCTTCTTAGTGCTATGTGTTTTAACCAAGGTCACCTCTCCGAGAAAGGTTGTTTGGGACTAAGGAAGGGAATCAGTAAAACCCCTTAACTGGGTGCCAGGAGGCTAGTTAATCACTTTAACTACGAACAATCACGCTTAAGCTACATAATCTTTACTTAGGATAATCTCCTTCAGTTACTTCCTTGTAGCTTAATAGAACAATAGAGTAACCTTGGAATGGAGATAAGAAACACCCTAACTTTTGGAATAGAATGGATAGGATTAAAATCAACTGGTATAAATACAGATGTAACAGGACAATAAAGACAGAACCTGGCTGGAGATCCTGGCTAGAACCTGGCTAGAGAACCTGGCTAGGCTGCTGATCAACTGAACACTGTCTCCATCCACACCTTTGGGAACCCCTGGACCTGCTGGGGCTGGACCCCAACAGTTCACTGGCAAGTGGCACTTTTCCTAGAGCAGCGGTCACCAATCTTTCAGACCTCATGGACCACCAGTGGTCCTCGGTGGTCCACTGGAGAATTCTCTAATTCCAGTTCTAGGTCATTCTCACCCTCCCCCTTTCTGCTGCTTATTCTCTCTCCTCTCCCCATCATCCAGGGTCTCATCTATTTGTTTCGACTGATCACCAGTCTCCATGACCTACAACTCTGTGCTTGGCCAACTGAGCCCAAAGTATGTGAAAACCAACTCATACTAAAATGAAAGTGACTGCTAAGGACTTACTGCAGGGTGGGGTAAAAGTGGGTTTACAGTTGTGAGTATGTGAAAGTTTATTCTTATATTATTATTTATTAACTAGAGGCCTGGTGCACAAAAATTTGTGCACTCGGGAGGGCAGGAGGGTTCCCCAGCCCGGCCTGTGCCCTCTCGCAGTCTGGGACCCCTCAGGAGATAACAACCTGCTGGCTTAGGCCTGCTCCCGGGTGGCAGAGGGTAGGCCCAATCCCTAAGTGCAGCCCCTGGTCAGGCTCAGAGCAGGGCCTATTGGGGAGTTGGGGCACTGCCCGTCATGCACAGAGCAGGGCAGATTGGGAGGTTGCGATGCCACTCTCAGTCACGCTCAGGGTAGGGCCGATTGGGGGGTTGGGGCACTGCCCCCTGTCACACTCAAGGCAGGGTCGATGGGGAGGTTGCGGCGCCACCCCTGTCATGCACAGAGCAGGGCTGATCAGGGGGTTGGGGTGCTGCCTCTGTCACACACAGAGCAGGGTGGATAAGGGGGTTGGGGTGCTGCACCCTGTCATACTCAGGGCAGGGCCAATGGGGAGGTTATGGCTCTACCCTGTCACACACAGAGCAGGCCCCTTGGGGGGGGGGGGGGGGGGTTGGGGCACCGCACCCTGTCACACACAGAGCAGGGCCAATCAGGGGGTTAGTGCGCTGCACCCTGTCAAACACAGAGCCGCAGGGCAATCAGGGGGCTGGGGAGCTCCCCCCTGTCACACACAGAGCCGCAGGGCGATCAGGGGGTTTGGGCGCTGCCCCCTGTCATGCTGATCCTGGTGCATGGGTAGGGGCCGGCTGGTTTGCCCTGAAGGGTGTCCTGGATCAGGGTGGGGGTCCCCACTGGGGTGCCTGGCCAGTCTGGGTGAGGGGCTGAGGGCTGTTTTCCAGAAGCGAGTGACTGAAGCTTCCAACCGCTCCTTGTTTTCTTTCTTTTTTTTTTTTTTTTATTCTGGGCCAGCTTTAGCTCTGAGGCCTCGCTGCTGAAAACGTCAATACAATGTTGCTAAAGCCCGGCTGAATGAAAGCCGGTTTCTGGAGTTTTGTTTACCTTCTTATTTGCAACATAGTATATAGTTTCTTAGAGTTGCAGCTTAGAGGCTGGCAAGTGAGGCGGGGAACGTTGGAGTCTGCAGCAAGCAAGCCTCATGCTCGCTTCAGTGCCTGGCTGCCGGCCGCCATCTTGGCTGACAGTTAATTTGCATATACTCACTGATTAGCCAATGAAAAGGGTAGTGGTCATACGCCAATTACCATGTTTCTCTTTTATTAGTGTAGACTAGAGGCCTGGTGCATGAAATTCGTGCACTGGCGGGGGGGTGTCCCTCAGCCCAGCCTGAACCTTCGCCAATCTGGGACCCCTCGGGGGATGTCCGACTGCCGGATGTCTCCTGTGGGATCAGGCCTAAACCGGCAGTCGGACATCCCTCTCACAATCTGGGACTGCTGGCTCCCAACAGCTCACCAGCCTGCCTGCCTGATTGCCCCTAACCACTCCCCTGCCAACCTGATCACCCCCTAACCACTCCCCTGCCAGCCTGATCGACACCTAACTGCTCCCCTGCTGGCCTGGTCACCCCTAACTTCCCTCTCCTGCAGGCCTGATCCTCCCAACTGCCCTCTCCTGCTGGCCTGATCGCCCACAACTGCCCTCCCCTGCTGGCCATCTTATGCCCACATGGGGGCGGCCATCTTGTGTGACGGCGTGACAGTCAATTTGCATATTACCCCTTTATTATATAGGATTATTGTATTATTTTCATATACCTATTTTTGCCCCACCCTGTATGTTGAGGGCTATTTCTTGACATCATCAAAACCATACCATTAGGTGACCTATTTCATCCAGGGGCCAGATTAGCTCTGTCATTGCCAAATGGCAAAATAACCTTCCTACAACACATTCATGGAAAAGATTTCCTTACATAGCTGTTTCTTATCTAAGCCTAACCCATCCACTTCCCAGAGAATGTTTTTTGATCATGTGACCACCCTTATCTTATGTTTAGACACTGATCATTAAACAAACAAACAAATAAAAAAACTGTGGAGAAGCTTTGCCTCCATCTTATCTCAGAAAATAAGAAACCTAGGCTGCAGGTTTGATCTCCAGTCAGGGCACATACAGGAGGCAACAGGTCGATGTTTCTCTCTCACATCAATATTTCTCTCTCTCTCTCTCTCTCTCTCTCAAATCAATAAAATCATATCCTCAGATGAGGATAAAAATAAATAAAAAGAATAATTTTAAATCTAGGGCAAATTTGATGTGAGAATTAAAGCTCACAGCCATCTCTATCAAAGAGAAACTTTGCATTATGATTTTGTTTTCCAGTTTAAGCAAGGAGTTGGGGGGCGGGGGTATCTTCTTCCAGTGATTGCCTTTGCAAATGGAGTTTTCATCTATGGACTGCCACATTGTGATTACTTAATTGCTGCCTGAAACACAGAAAACTGATTTTGTGTTTTCACTTTGAGGTAATCTTTTGACATTTTGAATAGTTACATAAATAGGTTATTTTGTGTGTTGCTAGCAGGGGCCACCTGGAAATTATTTCATTTGGGGGCAGATGGTGCTGGTGACTAAACAGAAAAGGTTGACTGGGTAGCAGGGGGGTGTAGACAGGTACACACATAAGCACAGAAACAGGATGCAACAATTCTGTGGCATCTGGATTCTCAGTCTGAATTTGTATATCTTAAAGAAATTACTCATCCATTGCCCACGCACAAGTTAAAAAGTGCCTTCAGGGTGGGGGTACCCTCCTACCCCAACCCACCCACTATGAGTTTTAATATGTAATTGGAGAGCATGTAAAACAAATGGAAATGTCATTTAGCTTGTAACAAAAGACCTAAATCATAATGGATTATTGAGCGGCATCTTGTGGCCAAAGGTGAGTATGACACTTGTAGAAAGTCAGCTTGGCTTGCTAGCACACCACTCCAAACTGTGTCACACCATTTCACACCTGGCTTTTGATGACATTAATGAGGGGCTGTGCAGGGTTATCAATGCAGCCTTATCATCATGCCACCTTAAAATATTTTTGTGAATGAGCACATTAACTTATAATTATCATCATGCATTAATGTCTCCATGTAGGCGAATTTAATCAGCCCTCTTTCTTTCATAATATTTTAATAACATAGTACTAAAAGAGAGCTACAAGATATAAAGTTTCCTATGCAGTGTTTATAATATAAGCCAATTCAGCAGAATTTGAAAATCAGTACTTCCTTATGAGATGAAATATGAAACCATACAGTCATTCCCTAAATGAAATCCATTTTCTCTTTATTACCCAAATCCATAAGGAAAAGGAGAAACTATCCTTCCCTGGCATCTTCCTCCTTCTGTGTCCCATGGAAGTGTGTGGATCTGGTCGATATATAAAATGACAATAGACCTTCATAAACAGAGAGAGAACCCAGACACATGGCTATGTAGCCAATAGGCTATTTCTGTAAGATAGCAAATCAGCTGGCTGAATGTCAATCCAACTTTCAAAAATCCATTCAATATCTTACAGTCATGCAGAGTTGACCAATTTTCCCATGCTAGCCATCATTTAGCTGCCATGGCATCATAAACAAACAAACAAACAAACAAACAAAAAACTAAATAAAGGTAGCCTATGAGCTATTAAGTCAAAAATTGATACTGGCTTATTTGTATTTACTTTAGTGTGTGTGTGTGTGTGGGGGGGGGGGGGATCAGGTCTCAGAAAGGTACTGGACAAATTCAGCAATTCTAATAAATTTTAGGTCAACACTAGTTCAAAATATTAATGTGAGGCTCACAAATCAGCAGATGCTGGGGAAGCATGTATTGCCTTTCACTAACTTACTATGGGTCCTTAGATGAATTGCATAGTCTTTCTGAGTCTTTAAATCTTCAACTGAATAAAGAGAAGGCTTCCATGTCGAATGCTGCATATAATTTTAGATTATGTAAACTCTAATGTAAAAATGCTACTGAAAACAAAAGACACCTATTTAAATAAATTTGCTGTGTGTATCAAACGAAGTCTGATCAGGAAAAAAGGAAATCATTCCAGCATTTTAAGCAGAAAGAATTTAATGCAGAGAATTGTTTACGCGGGTGATAGAAGAGCTAAGAAACTCAATGGTAAATGTCAGATGATGAAGCAGAGATTAGCACAAGCAGGATGCCTGAGGTGCAATGGAGGAGACAAAGGAGGAGATGTCCTGCAGGCCACAGAAAAACCCAGACTGCTCCCTTTCCCCCACTTTCCAAACTTCCCCTGTACCTCACATCAGCCAAATGCAGCTGGAAAATAGCAAATTAACAACTGACTCTCCCAACAAAGCCCTGATTTGTGGCATTTGCCAATTTCTGTAGTGGAAATACTCTTACCTGGCCAATTTTAAGAGGTTTGTACAGTCCCTGAATTTAAAGTTGGGAAGAGATGCACAATTACACGCCATTACAGTGTTTCCCCCAATAGATATAATACCAACGATAACCTCAAGAGCAGACAGTCCAAAAGATGTCATAAAATAATTAGGAAATGGTAAGGTTGGGGAATATATATTACCTTTCCTTTTAAATATAATTTATTTAACTCTACAATTTGATAATTTAATGTTTAATGATGGTGCGAACTATTGTTAACAACCAGTAGGCAGAAATCTGGGTGTTTAACAGAGCTGATGAAGAGTCAGGTCCGGGAAATCCTGTCCAGCTAACAGGGGAGCCTTTGAGAAGCAGCCTAAGAGTGGTCCATGGGCTATGATACTGAACAGAGCAGAGGAGGAAGGAATGAAGCCCAGGACAAACAGACCCAGAAATAGTACCTTATAAATCAACGCAAGGCAAACAGATTAAGGATTAAGTCTCTCCAACAAGAAGGAATTTAGCATCTCTGTAACTGACTCCTTCCTCACCCTTGTTAAATGAATCATAATTAGGATCACAGAACACTTTCCAGGAGAAAATGCATATTGGCTGATCCCCATGATGTCATTTTCAATGTTTTGTCTGGGGTTTTTTTTTTCTTCATTTATTATTATCTTTTGAAATGACAATCTCCAGAGCATCACCAATCAAGATGTGTGAAATGTACCAGTGATTTTTGCACTATGAAATTTTTATTGCCTTCATTCACTACCGCTTTTCTTCTTTTTTTTTTTTTTCTGCAAATGGATTCATCAAGATGAATCTATGGTGGGAAGCCCAATAACAGGAAGATGCATCAATGCTTAGGGAGGAGAACTGCATTTGCACACACTGTTTTTCCTTTCACAGACCTTGGGAAAGTCACTTAGCCTCCCTAGGTCTCAGTTTCCTCATTTATTAAAATGAGAAATGAAGGAGCTTTATTTCATAATCTCTAAGGTCATTTCTGGCAAGTAAGTTTCATGATTCTATTATGGTGTGTATTAATTCATGCTGTATTCTATTTCTCTTTTTTTTAATTCCTCTTATTAACTGTCTACTGTAAGTGGCAGAGATCTCTTCCCCTTTAATCAAAAGCACAAGCCAAGAAGATGTGAAAATAGAAAAAAAGCAATGAAATATGAGTGAGAGGTTCCAGTGACAACCACGAATCTTTTCTAAATGGCCACATCTTGGGAAAGCCTGGTCCAGCTTATTTTCTGGGAACTAATGATCAGCTAAGATAAGCTGCTGATAGACCACAGAGGCAAGGACCATTAACACTTGATTGTCACTAATTCTGAGTCAATGTCCCATTTCAAAGTCATTAGTGGTATTAAAAACTGAGCCAGCACATACACAAAGAGGAAAAAGCAAGCAAGCATTAGGATATGTTTAAGATGAACATATCACTACTGAAATACAAAAGAAATGTCCATGAAAAAGCCTAAATTCAATAAATGCCTATTCAGAAAATT
Organism: Myotis yumanensis; assembly: GCF_028538775.1. NCBI lineage: Eukaryota > Metazoa > Chordata > Mammalia > Chiroptera > Vespertilionidae > Myotis > Myotis yumanensis. The sequence goes on from NW_027223763.1 coordinate 36,820,696, forward strand.
CTTTGTGTAAATTATATACTAAGTATTTTAAAAATATAAAAAAAATTAAATTGCTTCCTCTACCCTCAAAAAGTTTAGATTCTACACAACATTATGTTCAAGTGTGGCTCTGTATTTCCTCAATATTGCTGATCTTTCAAGAACTTCCAATTTCCTTTTTTTAGAATATGTAACATAAACCAACCAGCCACAAAAGCCATTTCAGAGCATGTTCCATGCATCTACGGTACTTAAATATCTTTATTCCTTCTATCTTACAATATATGGATGCTTACGGATTATCTGCTAAGTGTCAGTGTGTTAACAACGCTAACCATCCAGTGGGAGAACAAACGAGAGGAAGCCCCCTGAGCGCTCTTAAAGGAACAAGCAGGTGACAATTCTGGCAGTGCATGGAAAGGCCCCTGACTTCAAATTCAGGGGGTCAGGAATAGCTGCTAGAGTGGTCAGCTTCCGGTTCTGCCTGCCCAGCATCCTTTTCCCTCATTTTGAACACTAGCACCTGATCTCCCTTTAAAGACTTCCCCCATTTCGCTACAGTTTGGGTACTCTCCCATTCATCACCAAGGGCAGCCCTCGGTTCATGCTATGCATCTGTGACTCCAGGTAGACCAACTACTAGATGTCTTCCCCCAGAAATACAAATCCTGACATACTGATATAAGATCAAAAACAGTTGGAGGTTTTCCAATGGCAGAACCTTGGAGAGACAATACACTGGTTCCTACCACTTAGATTCCAGAGCTGTCTTCATTCCTCTCTCTCCCATGTCCTGATATTCTTGTAACGCATAAAAGTGTATTTGCTTCTGGGTGAGAAAATAGCAGTTTGAGCACTTATTCATAAAGATGCCTTTTAACAACTGATCACAAGGTCAAGGGGAATAGTGGACTATATTTGAAGTTATGAGAACTGGGTCATAAAAGACCCTGTGCATAAATGAGCCTGGTTGATCACTCTCTAAAATAGCATTTTCCAAGCCATGAAATCAGTATTTACAGAGAGAGAGGAAAGAGTTAGTGATCAAAAGTTTTAGAAACACAGTGCTAATATAAAGCAAAACTAGTTTCCTTACTGAAGGACTTCTCAGCTCTTTTACGTTTTCCTGTGAATCTACAAGAGGGTCTATGCTATGTAGTAAATATAGCCTATGTGTAAAACAAGAACCTCAAGACACTACAGAATTTACTTGTAAGAAAAAAACTGAGAAAGAAGAGAATGGAATGGAATGGAATGAAATTCAACTACAATGTGAGAATTATCAGAAATCATGTATAACAATTTATGTGCTGATAAACTTTTTAACAGCCAGATCTCAGAGTGGAAAAAATACATGCCTGTATGAACAAATGTAAGTTATCTTAAACTAGAGGCCTGATGCATGAAATTTGTGCAAGAGTAGGCCTTCTTTCCCCCAGCTGTCAGCATCAGCTTTCCTCTGGCACCAGGACTCGGGCTTCCCTTTGGCCGCTGGTAGGCACACGGGACTGGGGTTTCCCTCGCAGCCCCGGCTCATCCGGAAGGCCATCCAGAAGGATGTCCGGAAGGACACCTGGTCTAATTGGCATATTATGCTTTTATTATTATAGACTAGAGGCCAGGTGCACGAAATTTGTGCAGTGGGGGGGGGGGGGTGTCCCTCAGCCCAGCCTGCCCCCTCTCACATACTGGGAGTCCTCAGGGGATGTCCTAGTGATGGCTTAGGCCCGCTCCCTGCTCCCCTTGGAGATAGGGCCTAAGCCACAGTCTGGCCTCCCTTTGTGGGAGGCGACCAGGCTGATCAGGGGAAGGCACCAGCCCCATCACTGCGCTGCTGCAGCCACTGCCAGTCACTGCAGCCAGCAAGTTTTTTTCATCAACACAGACTCCAGTCCCTTCACCATGAAAAAATGACAACTTTCTTTAGGCATTTTCAAGATGTGTCTTTCATATAATAATAATTTCTTTATTATTTTTTTTATCCTCACCTGAGGATATGTTTCCATTGATTTTTAGAGAATATGGAAGAGAAAGGGAAAGACAGAGAGAAACGTCAAAGTGAGAAGAACACTTTGATTGGTTGCCTGCTGCATGAGCCCTGACCTGGGCCCCAGCCAGGGAAGAGCCTGCAACCTAGGTACATGCCCTTGGTCAGAATTGAACTCAGACCCTGCCATCAGCAGGCCAAGGCATTATCTACTGAGCCAAACCGGCTAGGGAAGGATATGACATTTCTTAGCCCTCCAGCAGTGGACCTTTTTTTTTTTCGCCAGGAGTGCGGTGAAAAACCCTAGATCACCTTTTTGGATTCTTATTACCCAAGTTACTAAGAATATTACCAGTTGCATACAGGGAGCTTAACCAATGAGCGGTCATGAAAGGTGTTTCCTCTGTAGTTCACACCAATCGCCGGCTTGCTCCCCCCCCCCCAGGCCTGACACCTCTGGCCCAGGCTTCAGGCCTGGGCAGGGGACCCTCATCTCCCCCTGATCACCAGCTCCGTTCTCGCCCAGGCCTGACGCCTTGACCAGAGGGGTCAACCCCCATCACCCTCCAATCGCCAGATCGGCCCCTTGCCCAGGCCTGACGCCTCCGCCAGAGGTGTCAGGCCTGGGCAGGGGACCCCCATCTCCCTCCCATCACCGGCTCTGCCCTCGCCCAGGCCTGACACCTCGGCCAGAGGCATCGACCCCCATCACCCTTCGATCACCGGATCGGCCCCTTGCCCAGGCCTGATGCCTCGGCCAGAGGCATCAGGCCTGGGCAGGGGACCCCCAGACCCCTCCGATTGCAGGCTCCGCACCCCGCCCAGGCCTGATGCCTCGGCCAGAGGCGTCTACCTCCATCACCCTCCAATCTCCGGATTGGCCCCCCGCCCAGGCCTGACGCCTCGGCCAGAGGCGTCTACCTCCATCACCCTCCGATCTCCGGATTGGCCCCTTGCCCAGGCCTGACGCCTCTGCCAGAGGCATCAGGCCTGGGCAGAGGACCCCCATTTCCCCCTGATCACCGGCTTCTGGGCGGCTTCTGGGGCCGGCCTGCAGCCAGGGATGGCGGTTCATGCTGTCCCACCCTGCCTGCAGTATGCAAATTAGCCGCCATCTTGGTTGGTGGTTAATTTGCATATTATGCTGATTAGCCAATGGGAGGCATAGTGAAGGTACGGTCAATTACCATGTTTGTCTATTATTAGATAGGATAGTACTCATACAAACAACAAATATATACTAATAAAAAGGTAATATGCTAATTAGACTGGATGTCTTCCAGGTGTCCTTCCAGACAAAGCCACAGTGGCGGAAGCTAAGGTAGAGGCAATTAGGGGTGATCAGGCTGGCAGGGGAGGGCAGTTAGGGGGCAATGAGGCCAGCAGGGGAGAGCAGTTAGGAGGTGATGAGGCCGGCAGGGGAGCAGTTAGGGTGCGATCAGACCAGCAGGCAGAGACAGTTAGGAGTGATCAGGCAGGCAGGCAAGAGGTTAGGAGCCAGCAGTCCCAGATTGTGAGAGGGATGTCCCCCGAGGGGTCCCAGATTGGGCTGCAGGCCTGGATGAGGGACCCCCCCCCATACACGAATTTTGTGCACTGGGCCTCTAGTATAATAATAATAAACAAATAAATAATAATAATAACATATACAGCACTCTTTATTATAAGTTTAATATGGCCAATTAATTCTCACATAACTCATATCTGTATTCAACCTATGGGTAAAATAATGAGCAAGCATAGTTCCAACATGAATGTGGATTGATTTTTGTTTTTTAGCAAGCAAGATGAAAGAGAAACAACAAGGAGGTGTGCCAAAACATTTTGAGCAAATGTGTGTTGAATTAGATAATAGTTTTAAATACAGAATGACTATTTCTTCAACTTTCCATGCTTTTCACTATGTAATAGTTACATACATGACATATTTTCTAAAATTAAATTTGCATTTTCTCCTTCACTTTTTTAAGTCTAGACAACCAGCAAAACAATAACTCCAAGCCCTGATTTTTTGTGTCTTCCAATTTCCATGGTGTAAATATTCTCACCATGTTCAATTTCAGGTTATGAGCACAAAGGCACTGAACACATGCAGAGTGGGAAGAGACACACAGAAGCATGCCATTATGTAGTATTTATAACCACCTAGATACAATAGATGTAAACCTCAAGGGCATAAGTAATTACAAAATGTAATAAAGTAGGAAGAAATGAGTTTTGGAAATTCATTACCTTTTAAAACTATAATTTAAGTATATTGATATAATTTAATACTTAATAACAACTGTATTCAACAGCCAGCTCAACAAACTCCTGAACACTGGAGTGATCTCATCCAGAGGGCAACAGGGGCCATTCCCAAATTCAGTCCCCTTTACCAGAAGACCAACTAGCAACTATCCACAGACAAGACACCACTGTAAAAATTCCAGAACCTGGGGGTGAGACTAGAAGGACCATGTTAGAAGGGTAAGAAGGAGTGGCTATATTTGGACCAAACAGTCCCCCATACCAGCACAGCACCACATGGACAGGGCCCCCCTGAGCCTACAGTTTCTCTGGTGGGAATAACAGAACCCATGAGGGACATCCAGTTTCCTCAGCATTCCAGGACCCTTCCCAAGAGGCCCACTCAGGGCTCACCTCATGATGATTACTGAGGGAATCTTTGGCGCTCAACCACTGAAGATCAGAAGGAGCCTGAGATAGTATGAGATAGCATACCACCCATGTGACCAGAAAGCACTTTTCACCTCTGAACAGCATTTGGATCTAGTCTTCTCTGAAACTCACCTGAAGAAATATTGCTGTAAGGGAGCCCTCATAAAACATAAGCAGTAGGCTGTGTTCTTTAAACCTCTTTCGCACCTAGCATTGAAAAAATACCATGTAGTCCCAATTTATATATATACAATTTGTTTAAAGAATAATTTCCTTTTATATTCATATTAGAACTTTTAAATATAGCTCTTGACATACAAAAATAGCCTTTAGAGTTTAAAATATCCATTGAATTGCTTGTGTTGAGCTCAATTAATGTTTATGTTATAGTGGACTGGTTAAAGTCAAATAAAATATTTATATAATATAGAACTCACAAAAAGTTACTCATCAGATTAAAAATAAAACATATTTACAAAATATATCTACCCTGAAAATTATGATTCTAGGGATTTCAATTTAGACAAAAGTAAATGTCACTTAAGTGACAGCAGTTGCTTAAACCAGTAATGAAAGGAAGACATTGAAAATTCCTTTTGAAACAAGGCGAAAAAAAAGTCTTAAGTTTCTTGCTGGGATCCTGGTTTTCAGTAATTGGTTCATTTGGATGTTAGGTCAACCCTGCTGGTAATTCATTTCTAAATTTAGATTGTAGTGGTAGAGAGAAATCCAGCCAACAAGGGAGAATATTGAGGAAAACTTCTTGCTAGGTAGTCCTTGCTATGGCTGAATAAGGTGTGTGAGGAAACCTGCTGGTGGGAAATAAACTCACAAGGTGGGAAATGCAGGATCCGCATATATTCCTGGAGGAAGGGATTCAAAATCACTGTCCCCTCCCCATGAACACTTTCCATGGTACCACTAGACCTCATATGGGAATGGGAGGCAGGTGAACATATCCTGAGACTCAAGGTGAGAGCCTAAAGGTTGGGAATGTCCAACCTGAGAAATCATTTGGTCTGGCCCTGCCAGGGCATTAGGGATGAGTTAATTAAATGTTTGAGCACATATAGCAGGCTAATTTTTTAGGTGCTAAATTTTGTATGGCCCGCGAGTGATGTTATAAATATCCAAATGGCCCTTGGCAGGAAAAGGGTTCCCCACCCCTGGAAACAAACAGAGAGAAGCCCTCCTTTCAGGAGATCAAGTCATTCATAGGGGAGGGACCACAGCAAAAAGCTTGCTGCCAAATGCTGTTTGAAAAGCCACTCACAAAACAATGGCCTTTATGACTTCTATATGTTTATAATGGCATCCATGAACTCATCATTTTTCTGAAAATTTGGGTTTCTCTTTACTAACTCTTTTTCAAGGAAGTATATTTCATGCTCAAGTACAAAGCTGATTACATCCAGCTTTTCCTAAGTTTCCTCCACACTTGGAGCTTTTGATGACACTCTCTCAAGCTGGCATCATTTTAAATGATTATAGTCCTTCTTACCATTGTTTAATAAGGCTAATTTTTGTCAAGAATTTTCCATCTTTGTTCAGTAAGTTTTATGGCAAGCTGTTTTCTCCTTCTAACATAACATTTACCTTATCAAAATTTCTGAACAAGAAGAAAACTAACTATAAAAGATGCAATGATTGCCCTAACTGGTTTGGCTCAGTGGACAGAGCGTCGGTCTTCGGACTGGAGGGTCCCAGGTTCGATTCCGGTCAAGGGCATGTGCCTTGGTTGCAGGCACATCCCCAGTAGGGGGCGTGCAGGGGGCAGCCGACTGATGTTTCTCTCTTATCGATGTTTCTAATTCTCTATCCCTCTTCCTTCCTCTCTGTAAAAAATCAATAAAATATGTTTTTTAAAAAAAGATGCAATGATTGCTGCACCTACCACTACCTCCCAGGACCCAGTGTCATGTCTTTAGGCCACTCTACCAAAACCCAGTGCAGGTTCTCAAAGACCAACCCTCAAGTAAAACTTCACTCCTTTCTGTGGATGCTTCTGGTATCTCCCAGCAGAACTCATAGCAGAGCTCTCTACAGGTGCCATGGCTCCATTGGGCCACAGAGGACAACTGCCATCACTGCCCTCTCCCGCGCCCTCCCCCCACTTCACCCTGAGCCCAACAAAACATAGCACTTTTTCAAGAACCCAAATCCACACTGGACAACCAGAATAAACTGAGTGAGGATTGTTAAGACAGGAGGACAAGAATGAAAAAAAAATTCATTTGCCCACTCTAATGCTTAATGCTCCATCTTTTCTCTTTTAAAAATAAAATCAACATTTTAAAGAATAACATACATAGAGAAGAATGCCCAAATCATCAGTGTATAGTTTAATTCATACCCATAAATTGGACAAATCTATGTAACTACTGCACCAGTCAAGAAATAGAATAATGCCTGGCTCGCATGGCTCAGTGGTTAAGCGTCAACCTATGAACCAGGAGGTCACAGTTTGGTTCCCTGGTCAGGGCACATGCCTGAATTGCAGGCTCAATCCCCAGTGTGGGGCATGCAGGAGGCAGCCCATGGATGATTCTCTCTCATCACTGGTTTTTCTGTCTCTCTCTCTCCCTTTCCCTTCATCTCTGAAATGACTACAAACATTTTTAAATGTTTAAATAAATAGAATAATACCTGCTCCCCGACAAAAGTTTAGCTGTGTCCTTTTGAAATCTCTATATCTCTTCTCTTTATTGAAGGTAATAAATATTCTGATATCTAAAGGCATAAATTCATTTTAGTTGTTTTTAAACATATAAGACATACTCTTTGAGTATAGTTCCTTTTGCCAAATGTTAAGTTTGTATATTTAATCTGTTTAATGTAGCAGTACTTCATCCATTTTCAATACTGTGTAGAACTGAAACTGCTGAGTTGGTGCATTGGAATATACAGGTAGATGTTGCCAAATAGTTTTCAGAGTGGTGGATTAATTTCTACTTCTACTGGCACACATATAGCTCCAGCTGCTTTACATGCACTCCAACTCTTATTAATGTTAGTCTTTAATTTCTGCCTCATAAAATGTGATTTTAAAATATTCACAATATTTTAAATATTGTGATTTTATATTACACTAGTAGACCCGTGCACGAATTCATGCGCTAGTAGCTCTCTGTGGGCCTGGCCACTCCATACCCACTGCCCAGAGGCTCTCCGGGGTCCAAAGGCCCATTCGCGGCTGGTCACAGAACACTTGCCTCATCGCCGGGGCAACAACGCAAGTGTTCTGTGCCCTGGCCTGGCCAGAGGCCCATCATCGGCTGGGAAATGCAAACGACTTCCCTCCCTGTTCTCAGGAACTCCAATAAAGGGCTTCCTTCCTCTTTCTTGGCCAGCTTTCACCCCTGTGCCTCAACCACCAGCCTCTCCTGTCACACTATCCTCCACCCCCTCCACCCTCTGGCTGCCTGGACTTGACCTTGACCAGGAGTCGAGGGCCACTCGACTCTTCTCAGCTCGCAGGTTCCTTCTCTTCTTATGCAAGCGTTCCACATCCCGGCCTGGCCAGAGGCCCATCCATGGCCGGGTGCAGGACTCCGGTGGGGCTGAGAGGACTGGGCACCATTATCTTTGTGTCGGAGTGATGGTTAATTTGCATATTACCATTTTATTAAATAGTATTTGCCTAATGACTATTGAGATTAAATGCCTTTTCATATCCTTATTTTTCATTTGAATATTATCTTTTATGAAGAGCTGTTATAGGTCTCCTACTATTTTTCCAAGGGGCTGTCTTTTTCTTACTGATTTGTAGGAATTTATTATACAAGCCCTATTTTGGTTATCTGTGTTCAAAATATCTTCTCCCAAATTGTGGATTGTGGTTTTCAATCTCTAAACAGAGACATTTTGTACACAAAATTTCTTAATAGTGATATAGACAAATTAAGCAATCATTTCCTTTATGGTCACTTTTTGTATCTTCTTTAAGTCTTTGGGTGCCTCTAGATCAGGGGTGGGCAAACTTTTTGACTCGAGGGCCACAATGGGTTCTTAAACTGGACCGGAGGGCCGGAACAAAAGCATGGATGGAGTGTTTGCGTGAACTAATATAAATTCAAAGTAAACATCATTACATAAAAGGGTACGGTCTTTTTTTTTTTTTTAGTTTTATTCATTTCAAATGGGCTGGATCCGGCCCGTGGGCCATAGTTTGCCCATAGCTGCTCTAGATCATGAAGTTATCTCTTAAGTTACCTTCTATTGTTTACCATTTATGTCTACTATTTCCTGGATTGAGTTTTGTATTGATATGAGGTAGAAGTTAGGTTTTCTATTTTTCATATGGATATACAATTGACACAACATCATTTATTGAAAACAAAACTATCATTTCCTCACAGATCTAAAGTACAGAGTTTATAATAAATGAAGTCTACAATGCTTCATGGGTCTAATTCTGAACTCTAATTGATTAGTATATTTACATATTTATATATCTATGTGCCAATATGACACTGCCTTCATTATTATACCTTTATAATAAGTCTTTCTATGAAATAAAATTATCCCAACCTACTCAAGATTGTCCCTGCTGCTCTTGGTCCTTTGCATTTTCATAAAAATTTTAGGACCTGGTTCTTAATTTATCACAAGCATAAAGATAAAACATTCTAGGTTTTCACAAATATAGTTATTCGTCTTAAATCTATATATCAGCTTCACCTTAAATCTATAGATAAACTATAGAGAGATTGACATATTTGTAATGAGTCTTCCAATCCAATACATTCCTTCATTTATTAAGGTCTTCCATGTATTTTCAATATTTTATAAATAAATAAAGGACTGTGCAGAATTTTCTGTTTCCTCTAATGTCAGTTTTGGTAGATTGTATTTTTTGATAAATTTGTCTATTATATCACAATTTTCTAATTTACTGCTTTAAGTTATATAGTGATGCACCATTTTCACTCCTGCTATTATCTTTCTGTCTTTTAAGAGTTGGTCAGTTCTGGTGTAAAAAGAAGAAATAACAAGCTCAGAAAGAAAACAGCCACACACACAAAAAGAAATGGCTACAAACAAATACCTTTCAATAATAACTTTAAATGTAAATGGACTAAATGCTCCAACCAAAAGACATCGAGTGGCTGAATGGATAAAAAAACATGACCCATACATCTGCTGTCTACAAGAGACCCACCTCATTAGAAGGGACTCACACAGACTGAAAGTGAAGGGATGGAAGAATATCTTTCAGGCAAATGGAAAGGAAAAGAAAGCTGGGGTAGCAATACTTATATCAGACAAAATACATCTCAAAGTGAAGGCCATAACAAAAGATAAGGAAGGCCACTTCATAATACTAAAGGGATCAATACAACAAGAGGATATAACCCTGATAAACATATATGCACCCAATGCAGGAGCACCCACATACATAAGAAAACTTCTGGAAGATATCAGGGGAGAGATCGACAATAATACAATCTAGTAGGGGACTTTAATACACCACTGACATCATTGGATAAATCCGCCAGACAAACAATCAGCAAAGAAACAGCAATCCTAAATGACTCACTAGATCAGATGGACTTAATTGACATCTTCAGAACACTCCATCCCAAAGCCATGGAATATACATTCCTCTCAGGTGCTCATGGGACATATTCAAAAATAGACCACATATTGGGTCACAAGCAAAGTCTCCACAAATTCAAGAAGATTGAAATCATAAAAAGCATCTTCTCACACCACGATGGCATAATGTTAGAAATAAACTACAATAAAAACAACCCAAAATACTCAAACACTTGGAAGCTGAATAGCATGTTATTAAATATTGATTGGGTTACCAATGAGATCAAAGAAGAAATTAAAAACATCCTGGACACTAATGACAATGAAAACACAACAATCCAAAACCTATGGGACACAATGAAAGCAGTCCTGAGAGGGAAGTTAATAGCTCTACAGGCCTATCTCAAAATACAAGAAAAAATGGTAGTTAATCATCTAACTCTACAACTCAAAGAATTAGAAAGAGAGTAACAAGAAAACCCCAGAGTGAGCAGAAAGAAGGAGATAATAAAGATTAGAGCAGAAATCAATGAAATAGAGACCAAAAAAACAATACAGAAAATCAATGAAACCAAGAGCTGGTTCTTTGAAAGGATAAACAAGATTGACAAACCCCTAGCCAGGCTCACCAAGAAGCAAAGAGAGAGGTCCCAAATAAACCAAATCAGAAACGATAGAGGCAAAATAACAACAGACCCCACAGAAATACAAATGATTGTTAAACAATACTACGGACAACTCTACTCCAACAAACTAGACAACCTGGAGGAAATGGACAAATTCCTAGAAAAATACAACACTCCAAAACTCAATCAGGAAGAATCTAAAAATCTCAATAGGCCAATAACTATGGAAGAAATTGAAGCAGTCATCAAAAAGCTTCCAGCAAACAAAAGCCCAGGACCAGACAGCTTCTCAGGGGAGTTTTACCAAACTTTCAAGGAAGAACTAAAACCTATCCTCCTCAGATTACTACAAAAAGTTCAAGAGGAAGGAACACTTCCAAGCACATTCTATGAAGCTAGCATCACCCTAATACCAAAACCAGGTAAAGACAACACAATGAAAGAGAATTACAGGCCAATATCCCTCATGAACATAGATGCCAAAATCCTCAACAAAATCTTAGCAAATCGGATCCAGCAGTACATCAGAAGGATCATACACCATGACCAAGTAGGGTTTATCCCAGGGATGCAAGGATGGTACAACATCCGTAAATCAATAAACGTGATACATCACATAAACAAATTGAAAGAAAAAAACCACATGGTCATATCAATTGATGCAGAAAAAGCACTCGACAAAATCCAACACCCATTTTTGATAAAAACTCTCAGCAAGGTGGGAATAGAAGGATCATACCTCAACATAATAAAAGCCATATATGACAGGCCCACAGCCAAAATCATACTCAATTGACAAAAACTAACACCATTTCCCCTAAGAACAGGAACAAGACAGGGATGCCCACTCTCACCACTCCTGTTCAACATAGTCCTGGAAGTATTAGCCATTGCAATTAGACAAGAAGAAGAAATAAAAGGCATCCAAATTGGAAAAGAGGAAGTAAAACTGTCCTTATTTGCAGATGACATGATATTATACATACAAAACCCTAGAGACTCCATCAAAAAACTACTAGACATAATACATGAATTTGGCAATGTAGCAGGATACAAAATTAACCCCAAGAAATCCGAGGCATTTTTATACACCAATAGTGAACTTTCAGAAAGAGAGATTATAAAAACAATCCCATTTACCATCGCACCAAAAAATTAAGATACCTAGGAATAAACTTAACTAAAGAGGTAAAAGACCTCTACTCAGAAAACTACAGGACATTGAAAAAAGAGATAGAGGAAGACATAAAGAGATGGAAGAACATACCATGTTCTTGGATTGGTAGAATCAACATCATTAAAATGTCCATACTACCCAAAGCAATCTATAAATTCAACCCACTTCCCATTAAAATACCAATGGCCTTCTTCAAAGATCTAGAACGAACTCTCCAAAAATTCATCTGGAATAAAAAAAGACCCCGAATAGCTGCAGCGATCCTGAGAAAGAACAAATTAGGTGGGATCTCAATGCCAGATATCAAGCTGTATTACAAAGCCACTATTCTCAAAACTGCCTGGTACTGGCACAAGAACAGACATATAGATCAGTGGAATAGAATAGAGAGTCCAGAAATTAGCCCGAACCAATATGCTCAATTAATTTTTGACAAAGGAGGCATGAACATACAATGGAGTCAAGATAGTCTCTTCAATAAATGGTGTTGGGAAAATTGGACAGATACATGCAAGAAAATGAAACTAGATCACCAACTTACACCATACACAAGAATAAACTCAAAATGGATAAAGGACTTAAATATACGACAGGAAACCATAAAAATTCTAGAAGAATCCAAAGGCAACAAAATCTCAGACATATGCCAAAGCAATTTCTTCACTGATACAGCTCCTAGGGCAGTTGAAACTAAAGAAAAAATGAACAAATGGGACTACATCAAAATAAAAAGCTTCTGCACAGCAAAAGAAACCATCAACAAAACAACAAGAAAACCCACTTCGTGGGAAAACATATTTGCCAACGTCATATCTGATAAGGGCCTAATCTCCAAAATTTATAGGGAACTCATACAACTTAACAAAAAGAAGATAAACAATCCAATCAAAAAATGGGCAAAGGAGCTAAATAGACACCTTTCAAAAGAGGACATTCAGAAAGCCAAGAGACATATGAAAACATGCTCAAAGTCACTAATCATCCAAGAGATGCAAATCAAAACAACAATGAGGTACCATCTCACACCTGTCAGAATGGCCATCATCAACAAATCAACAAACGACAAGTGCTGGAGAGGATGTGGAGAAAAAGGAACACTTGTGCACTGCTGGTGGGAATGCAGACTGGTGCAGCCACTATGGAAGGCAGTATGGAGGTTCCTCAAAAAATTGGAAATGGAACTCCCATTTGACCCTGTGAACCCACTTCTAGGAATATATCCCAAGAAACCAGAAACACTAATCAGAAAGGATATATGCACCCCTATGTTCATAGCAGCACAATTCACCATAGCTAAGATCTGGAAACAGCCTAAGTGCCCATCAGTAGATGAATGGATTAGAAAACTGTGGTACATCTACACGATGGAATACTATGCTGCTGTAAAAAAGAAGGAACTCTTACCATTTGCAACAGCATGGATGGAGCTGGAGAGCATTATGCTAAGTGAAACAAGCCAGTCATTGAAGGAAAAATACCACATGATCTCACTCATTCATGGATAATAAAGACCATTACAAACTTTTGAACAATAATAGATACAGAGGCAGAGCTGCCTCAAACTGATTGTCAAACTGCAGTGGGAAGGCCAGGGAGGGCTGGGGGACAGGAGGGAGGGGAGTAAGAGATCAACCGAAGGACTTGTATGCATCCATATAAGCATAACTAATGGACATAAGACACTGGGGGGTAAGGGAGGGCAGGGGTTTTTCAAGGGTGCGGGGGGGGAGGACACTTATGTAATACCCTTTGTAATACTTTTAGCAAAAAAAAAAAAGAGTTGGTCAGTTTGTTGGAGATTTATGAATCTTATTAGTCTTTTTAAAATTGTTTCTGGCTTTGTGATTCTTCTTATTGTATATTATTTTTATATTTCATTCATTTCTGAGTTCACCTTTATTATTTTCTCCATTTATTAACTTTTAGTTTAATTTGCTACTCTTTTGCTTACTTTTTGAAAAAAAATGCCTTTAATTTATCTTTAGCTGTTGTGCTTTTCTAAATAGGCATTAAGACAATACATTGTGTACATGGTAGAAATATAGATATATTCCACAAATTCTCATGTGTCCTTTTCATTATCTTTCAATTTAAAATATTTTTAGCTTGTATTGTAACTTCTACTTTGATCCATGGACAATTAAAAGTATTTGTTTAACATATGGGGATTTTTGTGTTTTTATTATTTACTAGAGGCCCGGTGCACAAATTAATGCACATTAAAAGGAAATTAATCAAAATAAATATTTTAATATTGCTATTCGCCCTTTCTCTATAATAGAAGTGTCAACCAAATTTATGATCGACAATGACAGATGGAAACACATGCATGCAATTGGCGCCAGCAAGAGCTTTATATATGTAGATAAACTTGCTTACTTAGAACTGCTTTCTGATTTAGCTAAACTTTCTCATTCACTATTAAAATATCACCTTTCTGTTGAAGGGACTGACTAAGAGTATGTACTCTTATTAATATATTTTATTGATTTCTTACAGAGAGGAAGGGAGGGAGATAGAGAGTTAGAAACATCGATGAGAGAGAAACATCGATGAGAGAAAAACATCGATCAGCTGCCTCCTGCACACTCCCTACTGGGGACGTGCCTGCAACCAAGGTACATGCCCTTGACCGGAATTGGACCTGGGACCCTTGAGTCGCAGGCTGACGCTCTAGCCACTGAGCCAAACCGGTTAGGGCAAGAGTATGTACTTTTAACATATCTTTTAAGTAACATACTGGAGAGTGTTACCTATTATCTTATGAAAGGTCAGAAAATTTGGAGCATTTGTGTGTTTGTAAAAGAACAAAGCATAAATCATCTTTTAGCTTTTTATCTCTTTTAGGTAATTTGCCACAGGATCAAGAATGAACTTCCATGTGGTTAAAATTCTTTCATGGTCACTCTCCATCTCATTACAAACACCATGAAGATGAAATGCTTAAAGGTCTCGCTTTAAAAGAAAGAAATTAACCAATCGATGATATCATGCAGCACTTTGGTCATATCTAACTTCAACATCTTTGCTTCAAGGCTTCGCTAAGAATGTTGCAGGGAGTGAATTTCACTTGTGGTTCATTCTTTCTGTTTTATCCCCAGAATCTTTTTCTTTTTGTTTAATTCTAGTCAAAGCAGCTAAACCTACCTAGCTTTTCAAGAAAATAATTAGTTTAAAGAAGTCAATTAATCCAACAAAATACCTGACTTAATATATTATTTTTTTTATGAATCACAAAGATTTTTTAGTTTTCTTAATTGAAACAGAACCTAATAAATACCATCAACTGAGATATTACAAAGTCATCTGTACATTCAGGCAATTATATAGCACGCATTCCATGTTTGTTCTAATACTTGTTTCTTCAAGTGATCAGCAGTGTTTCCTCTGGGCTTTCCAATAGTATTTGCTGGCAAACAAATGCATATTAGTTTACTGCCATGTTGTTTGCCGTTTATAACACTTGTTTTTGATGTGTGTGTTTTTACCATAGCTGCAAGAACAAAGTGTTTCCAAATTTGTGGAATCTGTTTTGCTATTAATAACTATTTACTTGTTCGTTTAACAAGTACATTGCCTACAATAGGCCACACACTATTCCAGGCTGAGGATATAGCAGTGAACCACAAGGAAAAACGATACCTGCACTCAGAAAGCTAGTCTTTAAACCCCAAATGATATTTCTAAATGTTTAACATGAAGTTAAGGAAATTGTAGCAAAGACTTAGATGTCTCATAATTGTAAACATCACTGAAAAAGTTTACAAGTTTTTCTCCATGTTTTGGTTGCTTTATTTTTAATTGTCTCGTTAACTGCTTTGTCTTACTACCATTAGATCATATCTCAAGCACAAAAATAAACTTAGGGTGAGATTCATCATTAACATTAGCAGTTGATTTGTTTTTCAATAGTCCTATTCTTACATTATTGTTTGTCTCATTAGATCATTGCTGTGTTTCCTTCATATTGTCATTGTCACCAGTTTCTTGTTAACTATGTTTGCTTTATAAAGATGAAGTTTAATCCATGGTGTCTCTATAAATCAGTTCAAGCAACAAATAAACCACTGTATTTATTTTGGCAGAGAATGTAATAAAGGAAATTGGTTCAAGAGGTACTGGAGGATTTAACAAGAATAAAGGGACACTGTAGTCACAGAGATGGCACACTGTGGTCACTGAGACAGTAACTTCAGGAACAGGTTCCACTCCTGGATCTAGAGATCGAAGAGAAGAAGATGGAGTAACAGACCTAGAATCTGGCAGAGGCTGGGGACCTGGGGTCCAGACCTCTGAGGAGGTGCCAGTACCGGTTCCTCAGGCACTTGGAGGTAGGGCGCAGGGGTAGGACAGAGTCTGAGGAGCAAGTGCTGCCTCTGGCTGGCGCTGCCACCTCTGAGGGGCATGATGAAGCTGGTTTGAGAGTGGAAAGAAACTGGGACAAACCCACTGGGGTGACAATAGCAAAAACAGCAGGAAAATAGGAAGGAGCAAATTCTTGCTCCCTCCTCCTGCCTTTCAGGTTGGCAGAACCTAACAGGGAAGCAAACTGACAAGGCAGAAATGTGGCTTTCAGCACCCCAACCCCCATGTCACAGAGCAAAGAAGAGTGTAGGGCAAGAAACAATAGCATACTACCCAGAGGTGTCTCTGTAGAAATATTTTTATACCACTGTCCACTTTTTGAGGGATGGTTTATTAAAATTAGGTAATATGATTCATAAAATCACAAAACCAAACCATGTAGGCTGCGTTATGTCACAATGCATTTGAAGAAGAAAAATGCCTGTGGGCATTACAGTGTCCAACCCTGTGTATGAAGCTCATACCTCACAAACATGACATGTCACCATCCAACAAACATACCAAGAATGAAGGAGCCAATGCCAATCTGGGTAATGGGTATTAGTAACGATTACTGGATTTTATTTTTAATGTAAATATTAATTAATGTACTAGTTTTTATTAACCACACTAATTGGAAGAGCATGTAAAAATGGCTGCCCCTCGCTTTGGGAGACCATAAGACTAGGCCAGGGGTTGCAAAACCAGGGGCCTATGAACAAAATCCTGCCAGCTACCTGTTTTTTAAATAAAGTTTTATTAGAACACGACTATTGCCTATTGCCGGGGTTCTTGTCTCAGCATCAAGAAGGGTTCAGGAATCTGGAGAAGGGGCTGTGCGTAGATGACATAGGAATCCGGGGACTTATAAAGAGTCTGGAGACAAAATATAATTTTAAAAGGCATTGGGGGTCAGAGGACCTTAGCTAAAGGAGCCAAGTTCTAAGATCTTAAGTCTAAGGTCTTAGGTACTCTCCTCGTCCCCAGGACCCCATGCTTTTTATTATCACAACTTGTCCTGAGGCAAGGCAGAGATATAGACTTCAAAGGGTCAGGGTTTAGTACAGAGTCCATTGTCAGAAAGGGGGAATTAGCCTATGGCTGTTCAGGTGTTTGGCCAGTAGGAGGCAATAACATGAAGATTAAGATGCCCTTTAACTGTCTGGCAGCCACAATCAGTTTACTATTCAGGTTTGGGGAAATGCCTTTAGCCATTCCCAGCAGGTGACTACATGTGTGACTCAACCCTATTGAGTCCCCAAGTCTCATCAACCTTTTGATTAAACTCTTGAAATTATGACATGCTGGAATTGGTCTTTGGCAAACTATGTTCACTTGCATATCGCCTATGACTGCTTTCACACTATTACAGTAAAGCTGTATAATTGCAAGAGACCATATGTCCTGCAAAGCCTAAAATATTTGTTATTTGGCCTTTTAGAGGAAAAGATAGCAACATCTAATAGGATTTTCTGCAACAATGGGAATGTTCTGCATCTGCAATTTCAATAACGGAACCACTACCCACAGGTGGCTATTGAGGACTTGAAATGTAGCTAGTAGAACTGAGGAACCAAATATTTAATTTTAACAGCCACATGGGGCCAGTGGCTACTGCACTGGAAAAGTGACTGCTCTTGAACCATGTAGAATTGATTTTTTATTATACTTCAATCTTAGAGGAGGTGTATAGGAGTGTGTTGGCATTGTTATGTCCCTGTGGTAGACGTTACTCGCACACTCCAATATCTAGGTCTCTTTACTGTCCCAGGGCATAGAGGATTATGATCCCTCACCTCTTGGAAGTTAAGTATGGCCATCTGACTAGTCCTGGACAGTAAAATGGGAGCAGAAAGCATGTGGACCCAGGCCAAAGCACATGAATGCCAGTGCTCAGCTCTCTAACGTACTCTTACTCAACTGAGGCAAACCCCAACACACTGAGAAGTCGATGTCAGAAGGTGTCCATCTTGCCTCTCTCCACCTGACACTGACTGCTGGCTGCATAGAGAAAGGCATTCCGCCGGCCCCCACTGGATATGTGGCATGAATGATTAGTGAATATTGTTGTCTTAAGGAACTGATGTTTGGAGATTGTTTTTCACCCCAACATAGCTTAGCCCTGACATAATCCCCTAATAGTTGGATTCAAATAGCCTCAGAAAACCCTCTTTGCCTAAAATCTGCCAAATAAAGTCAGAGGTATATCACACAAGCCCGGGAGACAAAGCTGCCAAAGGGATATTCCATTAGGTCTGAGTTTCCTTAGAAATGTGACTTCTTGGAGCTCTGTGCCACTGTGATTTGGAGTAGGCTTGTCACCTGATGCAGTCAATGACTTTTAAAGGCCTGTCCTTCCTTGTACAAGTGTAGGAAGGAAGGAGACTCACTTTGGAGTCAGACAGGCCCAAATCTGAGTCCTGACTTTGCCATTTAGCAGCTACATGGCTATGGGCGAATCACTAGGCTTCTTTAAGTTTCACTGTCTCTTGTTTGAAATGCATATAATTGTAACACCTTTCCCTGGTTGGTACAGCATTAGCAATGACTTGTAAGGACTGCTAATGTGCCCCAGGACTGCAAACATTCCCCGTGCCTCAAAGCACTGCTGCTTGGCCTGGCCCCTCCCTTTACTGGAGACTTCCTCGGCATTCCACATTGCCTCTTCTGAAACCAAAGTCTTTCTGACTTGGTAACCCTTTCTTCTGCTGTGTCAGTTGACCATGATGTCTCCCTCTTCTGAACTCTGTCTCTTAACACTTGGTAGCTCCTACTCATTATCAAAATCCAGCCTCCAATCAAATGCCAACTTCTCAATGAAAACTTCCTCTATCTGCAACCAAGTCCACTCTCTTCTTCCTACTCTATTCCTGCTCTGAGCTCCCATGGTACCACCCATGGCTTTTGTCATCACATGTGCCATAACTCCACTGTTGTTATTCATTCATTCTCTTACCAGCTTGTTAATGGCAAGGCTGTGGCTCTCTTAGCCTCCCTTCCACACTCCTGACCCCCAGTCTCTTCTAAACTTAGTAGAATTCCTGGCATACAGCCAGCCATCAGTAATCATGAGAAGCAAGGATGAAAAAGAGAAGGAAGAAGAAAAAAGACAGAAAAAAAGAAAGAAGGGAATGAAGGGGAAAGAGAGAAAGAAAGAAAGAAAGAAAGAAAGAAAGAAAGAAAGAAAGAAAGAAAGAAAGAAAGAAAGAAAGAAAGAAAGGAAGAAAGAAAGAAAGGAAGAAAGAAACCATTAGGCAGCCCTGACTTCTACCAAGTAGAAAATACCTGGAACTATAGTTTCCCCTTCCAAGAAAATCCTAGCTTCCTTTTAAAGAATTAGTTCAAAATCTTTCTGAGTCATGCAGAATTTTTAAAGACTTTTTTTAGTTGACAGATAATCTATAAAAGGAAAGAGTTCATTGCAAGTTGATGAAACAGAGGCAGATTCTTTCCTTCCTCTTAGCTTTCATGCCCATATTTTCGTCATTATTTATATGTCATTAATCAGTTAACTACAAAAGGCAGTTTAAGAGGTGAGAGAGACTATATTTGGTTATGGGTATTATTAATGTCACATAAGAAGGAGTCGGCAAAGATCTAATAGCTGAGGTCCAGCCCTAGCAGAGAAGAACTTTCATAAAAAGCATGTGGGACCTTCTTTATTACAACCGTGCTATCTCTTTGGAGAAAAAATGGTCCCAGCAACACACAAAAATAAAATAAAATATTAAAAATAGAAAAAAAATCAATCCCTATGACATGTCACTTAAAAATGGAAGGAGAATCTTATGAGCATTTTGGGGGGAGGGAGGGCACAAAAGTTTGTAGCCAGTGAAGTTAACAATTTCTCCTTGCTGCTGCCCCAAATATGCTACTGGGTCAAGTCCATGGCAGCTACAAAGGAAGGTTATTCCTCCCAGTAAAGGGCATGGGAGTAATGATGAGAAAGAGAAAGAAATTAATATTGGTTATGACACTCAAGGAAAATCATTGCTGAATTATTTATACCTAAGTTGAAATATTCCCTTGCTCTTTTTATCAGTCAGGAAGTCTAAAAAGAAAATCATAGTATTTCTTCCCTCCAGCCAAGAGGACAGCTTCTCTGAAAAAAAAAAAAATTGCCCCCCTTAGAGATAAAGGTCCAGAAGTCCCTAATGTCCAGCACATAGCTGAGGGTTAGTTGGGGTGGAAGTTTAGATGAGAAATATTTTCAGTTGTGTAAAAAAGTCAGTACTATCAAATTGCTTTGGGACACAAGTAGTCAACAGGAAATTATCTGTCATCCTGAGCAATCCTTCTGTGATTTTGCAGAGGACAGACAGTCTCTCAATTTGTAAGACGGTCAGTCAGCAATTGTGTGCAGTCAACCACACTCTCTCCCTTCGAAATAATGAAAGAGACCAAAGTTCAAGATAAAGAGGTCAAACTCAACTCATTCAGCATCTATGGAGGATTTCCACTTTTTCATTAAGTGAATTGCACAGACTGGGTCTCAGCCTAACCAAGTGAAGTTTTCCTGAACTGTTGAAAATCATCATGTGCTGATGGTTTGGATTGAGCATTCACGAGGTGAAAGAGAAGCCAAATCCTTGTGACCATAATGCATTGCTCTCAGGACACAGAGAGAGATTTTGTGACCCCATTCATCAGTGAGCAACTAGATGGATGATTGAACAAAACAGAACACCATAGGTTTTCACCTCCACGGAAATCAACTGCTATAATTCTCAGAAGACTAAGAATATTATTCTAGAGAAGTTCTTAGTGCAAGCCCTGTGCCGACTGCAGCGAGACAGATGCTATCAGATATGCTAGACAGCAGGGGGGAAAATTACTGTCATAGTCCAGTATTCTCCGTTAGAAGGGCAAATTGTTGAATTAAAGTAAAATCAAAGTAACTAAATATAATAAAATACAGTACAATTGGCTCTACTATAAATCACCTGATACTTCCAAAATACAGTAAGATATGAAGTAGAAATCTGATAATGTTTTAATTATCTTCCTAAGACAGATGCAAATCTAGCCTGTGTTCTTTGGCCTTATACTTGGGATAATCACATGTCCTGATTTGCGTGGGACAGCTTTGGTTTCTGCCTATTGGCCTAGCATCATTATTAATAGTATCATCTTTCAAATTGAAAGAGATACAAATAAATGCAATATATACCATGCTCATGGATAGAAAGAACTAACATCATTATAATGCCCATACCACACAAAGTAATCTATAGATTCAATGCAATTCCTATCAAAATACCAAGGGTATATTTTACAGACCTAGAAAAAATAATCCAAAAATGTATATGGAAACACAAAAGACCCTGAATAGCAATAGTAATCTTGAGAAAGAACAAAGTTGGAGGTATCATGCTACCTGCTATCAAACTATACTACAAGGCCATAGTAATTAAAACAGCATGGTACTGGCATAAAAACCGATATACAGATCAATGGAACACAATAGAGAGTTCAGAAGTAAACTATAAAATATGGTAGATTCATATTTGACAAAGGAGGCAAGAACATACAATGGGGTAAAGATAGTCTATTCAATAAATTGTGTTGGAGAAATTGGACAGATGTGTGGGAAAAAATGAAACTAGACCATCTTCTTACATCATACACAAGAACAAACTCAAAATGGATTACAAAATTAAATGTAAGACTCAAAACCATAAAATTCCTAGAAGAAAACATAGACATTAAAATCTCAGACATTTCTCTTAGACATATTTTTTTCTGACATATCTCCTCAGGCAAGGGAAACAAAAGAAAAAAATAAACAAATGGAACTATATCCAACTAAAAGAGTTTGTGCACAGCAAAGAAAACCATTGACAAAACAAAAAGACAACCTACTAAGTGGGAGCAGATATTTACCAATGATATGTCAGGTAAGAGGTTAATATCCAAAATTTATAAAGAACTCATGCAATTCAACACCAAAAGAACAAATAATCTAATTAAGAAATAGGCAGAGTTCCTGAATAGATACTTCTCCAAAAAGGAAATACAGATAGCTAATAGACATATGAAAAGGTGCTCAACATCATTAATAGTCAGAAAAATGCAAGTTCAAAACCCAATGAGATAGTACCTCAAACCTGTCAGAATGGCTATTGTCGATAAATCAATAAACAATAAGTGTTGGCGATAATATGGAGAAAAGGGAACCCTTGTGCACTGTTTTTGGGAATGCAAGTTGGTGCAGCCACTATGGAAAACAGTATGAAAGGTCCTCAAAAAATTAAAAATTAAACTACTGTATGACCCAGCAATTCCACTTCTGGGTACTAATATGAAGAAATCTAAAACACGAATTTGAAAGAACACATGCACCTCTATGTTCACTGAAGTGTTATTTATAATAACCAAGGTATGGAAAAACCAAAGTGTCCATCAATAGATGAGTCAATAAAAAAGTGGTGAGATATATATATATATATATATATATATATATATATATATATATCTATTACTCAGCCATTAAAAAAGAATGAAATCTTACCATTTATGGCCATTGAATAGACCTAAAGAGTATCATGCTAAGTGAAATAAGTCAGTCAAAGAAAGAAAATGCCATATAATTTCACTTATATGTAAAATCTAAAGAACAAAATAAATGAATAAGCAGAATAGAAACAGACTCATAGATAGAGAACATTTGGACATTTATCAGATAAGAGAGGGTTTGGGGGTGGGCTAAAAGGTAAAGAGATTAAGAAGTACAAATTGGTAGTTACAAAGTAGTCACAGGGATGTAAAGTACAGCATAGGGAATATAGTCAATAATATTGTAATAACAATGTATGGTGCCAGGCGGGCACTGGAAATATCAGGGGGGTCACTTTGTAAAGTATATGATTATCTAACTACTATGCTGTACACCTGAAACTAATACAAAATAATATTGAATGTAAGCTGTAATTGAAAAAAAATTTTTTTAATATTTTTTATTGATTTTTACAGAGAGGAAGGGAGAAAGATAGAGAGTTAGAAACATCGATGAGAGGGAAACATCGATCAGCTGCCTTCTGCACACCCCCTATTGGGGATGTGCCCACAACCAAGGTACATGCCCTTGGCCAGAATCGAACCTGGGACCCTTGAGTCCGCAGGCCAATGCTCTATCCACTGAGCCAAACCAGTTAGAGTGAAAAATAATTTTTTTGAGATCCCAGAAAGCCCCCTCACCATCTTTTTAGACAATGTGAGGTGGTAAGGAGAAGACAGCTCTTTATGAACCAGAAAGTGAGCCACACTAGACACTGAATCTGCTGATGTCTTGATGTTGGACTTCCCAGCCTCCAGAGCTATGTAAAATAAATGTTTGTTATATAAGTTCCCAGTCTACATTATTTTTATTACAGCAGCCCAAAATGACTAAGATAGGGATTTATACAGATGCTTAAAAATTGATATACAGATGGCAGGAGCTGTCTATATTTTAGATGGAGTAAGAAGGGTCAAATAACAAATTAAATATTGAAATAAAAGAGAAAATAGTTTATTTTGAAAATACTGCATTGTACTGTCAAAAAGTGTGTTTGTATGAGTGTGTGTGTGTGTGTGTGTGTAGCATATTTGGAAAGTCTTTATGCAGTTTAAGCTTCACTAACTTCAGTGAAATAAGTGCCACAGATTTACCCCTAACATCACTTAAAGGTTGAATTATTTACATTTATTTCATACTCAGTTTGTTCTTGTGAATGTTGAATAATAAATTATTATTTCAATTAGTCCCTCTGACTGAAGACATAAAGGCTAACTGAAACAAAAATCTAAGCCCCAGGCAGTGTTTCTAGGTGGTCAGAGCATCAGTCCCGGCACCAAACGGTCTCAGATTCAATTCCTGGTCAAGGGCATGTACCTCCGTTGCAGGTTCTATCTCCGGTCCCACTCCAGGACTCTCTCTCTCTCTCCCACTCTCTCTCTCTAAAGATCAATGTGTGTGGGGGGGGAAGGGGATGCTAAGTTCTATATTTAGGTTCGTGTAAGGCAAAACATTCTACAGGAAAGATAGATTTGAGGACATATATGATCCTGAGTGTAAGTGTTTGGATACAAGCAAAAATTCTAGGCACTATTTCAGAGTTTCAAAGTAGTGAACATGGTGAGGCCCAAGTCAAAGTCTCCAAACGTAAAAGGGGATTCAGGTAATAGCTTGGTTACAGGTGGAACAAGCAGAACACTCATTAATATAAATATATGATATAGTAAAAGGCAGATTGGAAAATAGGATAACAGAGTTGGGCAGAGGGACCTAGAGGCCCAAAAGGGGTGGAGGAAATGTGCTGGGCTGGTGGAGGGAGGGGCTTTGGACACATCCTTTTAAGGTGTACCCTCTCCCCCACCCTCAAAAACCTTTTGTGACTCCTCAGTGCTCTGTGATGCAGGCTTGCCTATAAAGTCAAGAGTCTGCACTCTCAGAGCTCAGTTGCCTCAGGCAACATTGCTATTCAGAAAATGACTTTCAATCTAATTCTGAATATCCTCCCAGAGCTTAATCTGGGCTTCTTGGAACCTGAAGATAGTTACTGCATCCTAACTTACTTCTGTGTGTTGGGGGTGCTTATCTTCTTCTTCTGTTCCCTGTTGAAAGTTCTATTGATCCAAATCTTCTGTGCAAATGAACAGACAGAAAAGGTAAGAAACCCTGCACAAGCCCCAACAGAGATTCTTTATTGTTGTTTCCATTTCTAGTCCCACATTGACAAATGAGTTTAGTTGGATCAAAGAGACACCTAAGATGGGATGGCTGAGGAGAGAACATCACTTTTTTAGGGGAAGAGACCAGGCAGGGCTAGGGGTTCAGGGTGGACTCGGGTTACCATATGAAGCTTGTAGCCCATCTGGGTATGGCGGAGAATTCCTGTATAAAACAACAAACAGTGATTTCATGGCCCTGGATTGGGTTATTTTGAGTTTGGGATCCCTGCTAGAGATCAGAGTTCCATCGCACTTCGTCATGATCATATTCCCAGGTCAGGCAAAACTGGACCAAGCTTTCCTCTCTGTTGGGCTGATCAGGAGAGCAGTGCTGAGCACCTGGGACCCTCTGAGCAGAAGCAAGAGCCAGAGCTCTGTCCCAGGTCACAGGGTCTTATCTGAGGGAGCAAAGATGAGACTGTTGGCCTCAGATTGTATCTCCTCCTTAAGAGCAGGACTAATGACTGAGAACTGACTATGAACCTCATGGACACAATACTTCTCTGAGTTTTTCAACAAAGAAAAATCTGAAAACATTTTAAATATTTAAAAAACGATATAAAGTTCCATTAATTCTTGGATAATTAATGTCTGAGATTCCTAGGGAGAGGAGTGACAGGTATGAGTCCCAACCTCTCATTCTTTTTTGTTTGTTTGTTTTTTTGTTCTCAGTGTCATCAGGGCAGAACCAGGAGGAGGACACAGAAAGGTAAGGTTCTGCCCACTCCACGTGAGCTCCCCAAGGCTGACCCTTTCTCTCCTTTCCATGAGGAACCGGGTTCATGATTTCTTTGAGGTCAGTTATTAAACACAGTTCCTCACAGTATCCAGAGGCCTCAGAAGAGGTTCATGGGAAGACAGAACCTGAGACCCTTCTCAGAGTCCCTGCTCTACTCTCCATGGGTATGAGGCAGTGATGGGCCTGGCCAATGGGTATTGCTCAGTAGACAGAGAGAGGCAGCACTTATGTCTCCTGACTTTGTGAAAGTACTTTGACTTCAGGATGATCAGATTCCTCTTTGATGTAATCACTGACCTCTCTGTTTCACCGTGGTTTTGAACATCAAATGAGATAGTACGTGAAAGTACTTTACAAATGAAGCCACACACATAGGAACCTTATTAATGTTATCATTGATGATTTGACCTCATTTACTGACTCGTGGGGCTTTCAGTGTCATCAGGGCAGAGCCAAGAGGAGGAGGAAATGTGGGACACAGAAAGGTAAGGTTCTGTGTATCCCAATGGTCTCCCATAAAGGTACTCCTGTATAATAGCTGGGATTCCACACCTTCACCACATATAACACACACTCCTGGTTTCCCAGGTTGCAGATACTGCCAGAGGGAAAAAGAGGATATAAAGATGTTGATTTTTCTCGTTAAAAGGTGAGTAATCCTTCCCCCTTTTTCATGATCCCTTCTTTTTTAAAATATATTTTTATTGATTTCAGAGAGGAAGGGAGAGGGAGAGAGAGCTAGAAACATCAATGATTAGAAAGAATCAATGATTGGCTGCCTCCTGCACAATCCACACTGGGGATAGAGCCTGTTCTCTCTTTAGCATATTCTATGCAATTTCAGGGATTCAGTGCAGCCTTCCATCGTCCTGGGAGGGGGTTGCCACGGGAATGGGGATTTGAGTGAAGGCCTTGATGTAAGTGCTACTGAGTGCATTGTGAAGTCATGGATGTGGGGCAGTGTGAAGAGGCAGCAGCCTTCAGGTGTCCCCACCCTCCACCCCAATCAGGCCAGTAGGTCCTCCTTTCCTTGTTCTAGTCCTGGCTTCAGCTTTGTACCTCTTGTCTCCTGCAGCCCCCTGGGCCAGCGTCATGATTCCATGCTCTTTCGTCAACTGTTATGTCCAGACCCCTCCTGTGAGGTGTGTAATGATGCAACCACTGAGATGGATCAGCTGCTGTCCTCATTGGCCCTTGAAGATGCTACTCTCTGTGTGTCCCCTTTGGCTTCCACAGCTCCTGTGACTGAGCCAGCAGTCGCTCCAGGAGACCTAATAACACCTCCTCTGCCTGAGCCTTTTCCACAACCACCCTCCAATCTCTCCACTAACCCAGTGACCTCATTCGGTGATTTTCCATCACATTCACCATCAGTTCACTCTCTGCCACCAGAGCCCTTTCCTCCACTGGAATCTGAATTCGCAGTGGATGGTTCCCCACCTCCACCCCTTGCCCTTCCTTCTCTCCCAACACATGACACGCAAAGTGTAGGAACCCCTTCGACCTTGAATGCCATCTCTACTGACACCTCCATTACCCAAGACATCAACCCTTCTCCAGATTTGGTCCCGACTTTGAATCTCACAGCATCAGTGACTTATCACAGATCACCAACCATGTCTGTTTCACCAGCACCACACTACAGTTTAACTGTGACTCGACCTAAACCCATTCACATCTCATCCAAGCCTGCTCTGGAGAACTCATCTCCAGAGAGCACTGGGGCATTGGCCACTTATGTCCCTCAAGGCACTGACCATCCAAGCCTGTCGATTTCAGACTTTTCCTGTCAGGAAGCTTGTATCAAAGACCCATTGCCGTCCACCTTGGCACAACGTGATTTCAACCAAGTTCAGGATGTGGGGTATGACACTGAGGAAAACCCAGAGAGTTCCATGATGAGTCCATCAGGAGCAAATTCAACAGTGTTAGAACAGAGGAAAAGGCAGAGACAATCAGAAGATGCCCTAAAAGTACACTGGAGCAAAAAGTTTGAGGAAATCATTAAGGGTCAGCTCCCTATGACTGTGCAGAATTCATTGCATGTTATCCAACAGACACTTTCTACGCAACCCCACAGTGAAATAGAACAGAGAAGTTTGGCGATATCAGTGGGTGAGAAAAACTGCCTAGACACGTGCCAGGAGCTTTCCTTCATTGAGTCCAATGCACAGCAGAAGCTGGAAGACCACATTACCATGTTCAATTTGAGGACGATGTGGGGTCTTCCCACCAAAGTTCTTCAATCCATAGCACTCTTTGAATCTAGAGATACTTTAGCCCATTCCTTTCTCAGTGACAAAGTTTCCTCCTCCACCAACGCTATTTCTGAGGTGGTCTCCAAGTCAGGGGGCTTCACACCCCTTCGAGGAAGCTCTGAAACCTTCAATCATCCTTACTCTGCCACCTCACTTGTGGGCCAGAAAGGACAGGGAACCCTGAGACAATCACCCTCTGAAAGAGCCCATGAGCTGGCAGAGGAGGTTCCAAGAATTCCAGATGCTGGACAGACTCTTCTGCCTGTTACAAACAGCATCACTGGCAAAGAGAAAGAGAGAGACATTTCAAGAGCCAACGTCCCCTCACCAATGCTGCCCATAAGGCTAACCAGGGCTGGACATGAGCCAAAGGGTCAGAGTGTGGGTTCCAGTCAGGGCAAAGAGATGAAGAAATCAGAACCTGTCTCTATGCCCAACATGTCCAGAGCTGAGGAGCTCAACACTCTTCAATCTAAAATGAGTGACACCTTGACAACCAGCAAGCCGGGAACCTCCCAAAGGATAAATGTGAGTGAGAATAAAGGAATAACTACTGTGACAACTAAAAGCCTCCCAGCAAAAACATCAGTTCTCCAAGATCCTAAATCAGAAAACTCTCAGATGACACTAACTGATGAGTTAAAAGTGAAAGCTCGAGAAGAGGAAGCAGAGCCAGGCCCAAGGCCAACACACTCACATGTCCCATGTCTCAGACAGCTTGACTAACAAAGCCTCCCTGACTCATGCTCAGGGTGCCTCCAGTGTGGACAGGGCAGCTCCCCAGTTGCTGTATGTCCATTTGGTGAACACGGGAGTCAGTATGGAGCAGCCACAGGAGCCTTGGGTCCCTAAGAAGATATCAAGGTTGTGCCAAGATAAGAATTTCCAACCAGCTGTAAAGGCGAGGCCTACGAGGTCCACATCAGAAGAGCTTGGGGGAGGAGATGCAGGCTTGGGAATATCCCAGCCTGGAAGGAAGAGATTTCCTACTCAAACCTGCCATGAAAGGAGAGGCTCAGGAGCAAGTCTCCAAAGACCCCATCACAGAAGGCACAGTCTCCTCCTGAAAGCCTGTTCAGAAATCAAATGAACCGGATTTTTCAATGGCTTCATACTGAGATAAAATGCAAACAGCAAGAATACTCTCAGGAAAAGGGCAGCCCCCTATCATCTATACAGAGCAGAGGCCCAATTAAAAGTAGAGCTGTCTTTACTGGGTTGTTCCGAGAGGAGAAACTGAGGCATCGGCATGCAGTACATATCACCTGCCCTCAAGAGCCCCTCCCCTCCACAGTGAAGTTTGCAAAAGCTCCTCAGAAGGCAGCAGTGTGGGCCCGGGCAGAGCCTGTCCGGGGGCATCATTTTAACTTCAGGGCTCCCTCCTTTAAAGTGACAAATACTCAATCCTACCACCAAGAAGCTGCCTTCATAGACAAGGACAGAAACCCCTGGAAAGTTGTGGCATTAAAGGACCAGCTAGTAGGTCAGAAGCAACTCCAATCTGTGCCCATAAAGGGGGATTATGCCCAATCCAAGCCCCACCTGCAAATCTCCAGCTGCCCAGGGGCCTCCTGCTGCTCTTGCCACTGCTGGAGGCATTGTGTTCAGAGGTCTGGCTAACCTGTGCACACAGAAAACTATTCTGCCACTTTTGTAGGGGAGAGAATTTCCCACCCCCAAATAATTTCTTTTTTGATTTGCCCTAATAAATGTTTCACTAATAATAGTGATACCTTCTCTGTGTACTGTGTTGGGGGCACGGGCTTGGGGTATCTCAGGGCTTGTGCTTAAGGAAAGAAAGTTTAGCACCTACTGATTGCTTCCTTTTGCTTCTAAAGCGACCAGTCCTCTGGAGCTCTCATTGAAAAATAGATATTGCCCCGCTGGTGTGGCTAAGTGGCTAACCCATGAACCAAGAGGTCCCTGGTTCAATTCCCATTTAGGGCACATGCCTGGGTTGAGGGCTTAATTCCTGGTGGGAAGTGTGCAGGAGGCAGCCAGTCGATGTGTCTCGCTCAGCAATGTTTCTATCTCTCTATCCCTCTTCTTTCCTTTCTAAAATTAATAAAAATATATTCTTGAAAAAATAGATATCATGTTCCCCCTACCAAAGCCCACTTCATCCCTAATGGGGCTGAGGAGATGGGCACTGTCTCCTACCTTTTAGCTTAGCCTTAGTGAGCATGCAGAGCAGCCCATCCCTCCCCTCTCAGGGAATACTTAATATCCCCTTGAACAGGCCTTCTGTATCTGAAGATCAAGGACAGGTAGGTTTTTCAGAAAATATTAGTGAAGAAGACACAGTGGCTTAATTCTTTAGAAATCAGTGAGCAAGAGGTTCCCACAGGTGGGTGAACCCTGAATGGGAGTGTTTGGGAGATGTGGCTACAGAAGATCTTGGGCTGGTTAGGGGTCTAGGAACAGCACAGATCTGCTTAAAGATCTGTGTCATGATTCATGTTGATGTGTTGGAGAAGCATACTTTAAACTTGACATTGAAATTAACCTACAGGAAAGTCACTGTGGGGAATGGGTTCCTGCCTCCAGGTATTTCTTTGGGCTGCAGGATTGCCGACTTTTTTTTTTTCTGGGCAAAAGACATCACTCAGCTATAGGTGTGAGGACTGTTAACCAGGTAGCCACCTACCTCCCAGGGTGAAATAAAGCTGAAAGCAAGAAAAAGATGCCTTAGACTAAGTGAGAAAGTAAGAACCAATGATGAGAGGAAAGAGTGACCTTGCTGGTGGAACAAAGGTTATGCCCATCATCCCCACACTGTGACCCTGTCTTGCTCCCAAACTGATCTAAGCTCCACCAGCCATGGCTGATCAGAGCCTGCAGAGCCTATTGATGGCTCACCAAAAAGACTGGGCTATTCCCTAAGCACTAAAATAATATTTGCAGGTATGTCACCAGGCATGGCATCCCTGTCTTTGGAGATGGTGAAATTCGTGCCTTCCATCACACTTGATGGATATGTGCAAGATCTTGCCCTTCGTGTAGATGTTTCACCTATCAGGATGGAGATGTCACCTTTGATATTCATGGTTTTAAGGGAGTTACAATAAGTCTCCCAGAACACCTGCAGCTCATGAACCAGAGGTGAGTTCTAGACTATGCACCAGGATTACAGATGTTTGGGGGCTCACCGTGGACCTCCATGCAATGCGCTCATTGGCCAAACCTGAGCACATACCTACCTGTACTATAAGGGTCTGCAATTGTTCAGACTGAAACACAAAACTAGAATGTGTGTCCTAGACAGAACTTGAGGTAGTTTTCCCAATAATCCTTGTGAATCCTGAGTGTCAAGGAAAAATGGCAACAACAACAAAAAACAAAACAGATGTCCACCACAATCCTCTGTCTGGAGGGCCGGAAAGGTGAAAAGGAGCCTAACACAGGGAATTTAAAGAGGTGAGCAGGCAGTGAGGGCTCTAACATACAGGTGGTTCAAGCAGCCAATAACCCAGTCTCCCATTCCCTTCGTCTTCTCATCTTAGGGTCCTTTCCTTCCGCCCCAGTGCCGTTATCGCCACAACTGGAGAACCAGGGCCCTGGAATGCCTTTATAAGTAAACAGATCTGATGAAAACATGTTCAATGTCATTAGCCATCAGGGAAATGCAAATCAAAACCACTATGAGATAGCACTACCGACATAAAATTGGCTAGAAACAAAAAGTCAGATAAAGAATGTTCCTGAGAACATGGAGACTGTGGAACCCTCATACACTGCTGGTGAGTATGAAAAATGGTGCAGCCACTTTGGAAAATGGCACTTCCTCAAAATGTTAACCATAGAGTTACTCTATCACCCAGCAATTCCATTTCTAAATAGATATTCAAGAGAAATGAAAACATATGTCCACACAAAAACAAATATCCATAGAAGTAGTATTCATGTTAGTCAAATAGTGGAAACAACCCAAACATCCATCAACTGATGAATGGGCAAATAGAACCTGTTATATCTATACAGTACAATACAATAATTTTTGGCAATAGAAAATACTGATGCATGCTACAATATAGATGAACCTTGAAAACATTATGCTAAGCAAATGAAGCCAGTCACAAATGATTACAATAAGATTCCATTCATATTAAATGTCCAAAACAGAGAAAACTATTGAAACAGACTCATTGACACAGAACAGACTGATGGATGCCAGAGGGGAGGGAGGAGAAGAACTGGGTAAAAAAGATGAAGGGATTGAGAAGTACAAATTGGTAAGTACAAAATAGTCACAGGGATGCAAAGTACAGGGAATATAGTCAATAATTTGTAATAACTATGTGTGGTGCCAGGTGGGTACTGAAACTATCAAGGGGAACACTATATAAGGTATATAATTAACTAACCACTCTGCCATACACCAGAAACTAATATAAAATAATATTAAATGTAAACTGTAATTGAAAAAAAATTTTTTAAACAGTATACGCTTTCATTCACCAAAACGACCCAGTTAGGACAATTAATATGGTCATATTACTTATTTAGGGTTTCTGCTGAATTATATATTTGAAAGACAAAGGGAGTTCCTCTGCAAATAAGAAAAGTGTCAATATGATACCATATGTGACACAAAGCATAAATAGGTTTAGCCTCATAACTGGACAGCAGAACAATGCATCATATGACACTGAGATTAAGCTAATAAAATTATCCCCAGTGCCTTTAAAAGAGGAATTTCTCCCTCTAGCTTTCTTGGGTCACGTGGCATCTTTAAATTCGACATAATTGATGTGATCTTGTAATACCAATCTCAGATTTACGGTAAGAACAGAGAATCACTGCTGACAGAGCTCACATCTGCAGTGTACATATCAATGGCACGTGATGTTCTACTCCACTTAAGTTCCCTTTCAATATCTTCCATGTTTCAAGTTATGCCTTCAAAATTGCTAAAGACGGCTGGGCCTGTTGCCTGTTTCCTGTTAATTAATTCTTATAGTTAGGCCTATGCTATTATCATCATTTGTTCATTGGCTGCTATCATTATCATAACATTTGTTTATCTCTCCAAATAAGCTAGATACTAAGGTTTTAAGGTGAATGCAGCACAGGAATATAAAGCTACCAAAGAAAATGAGAAGAGGATTTTAGAAAATCATTATAGGAAATTTTGTCCCTAACAAACTAGTTACAGGAACAGATTCTCATGATGGTGTTGAAGGAAAAGTGGACGTATTCAAATAACACACTTCCTTGCCAAGAAATGGGCAGGCCAGTCTGAGGGAGGACACTGAAGGTAGAATGAGTGGCTGCAGAGCCAGGTTCCCTTCCTGCCCGTGTTCAGCAGGAGCTGTCTTGATGAAGTCTGAGACAGGAACCTGCCTTCGGAGATGGCATGAGAAAGGGGTAAGTAGGGATGCCCTGGCTTCTCCTTCAATAATCCAGGACTCAGGACCAATGAGGCTCCTCAGTGCCTCTCTTGGGAGACAGGGCCATCCCATGGAGATAGCATTCCCCACACCAGAGCTTCTTGGCCCTAAGAATCTGGAGAGAGATGCATGCCAGAGCCAGTCAGTCTTCCAACTCTTTCCCCCCAGCGACCACTTCCACCAAACGATGATCACAGAATCTTGCTCAATCTTATACACATATGGTCCTCTGCCAAAGGCTTTGTCATTCCAGTTTCCATTGTAGTACAGGGAGCAGTGGCAGGCCTAAACAATTAGCCACGCAATATGAACAAAACATGTTAGCAATGAAAAAGCTTGTTTGTCATGCTTCAGATGCTAAAGAAGTGCCACACAGATTCAAGAACTGATCTTTTCTTTTGGTGAGATGCTCTTTAGGGAAATAGAAAAATGAGGGAATCCACTAGAATAAAGTGAGCCAACCCAGAAATCAACCCATGAATCAGGTAAAAAATGAAATGTCAGTTTGGGCCCTAAAACAGACTGGTCATGAAAACCTCATGATTTATCATTATTACCATTCATTTACAAGCAGAAGGTCACCTTTATATGTGCCTTGTTGAGAGAGCAGTCACAATGCATGGGCCACGTGTTAGCCCCTTCAGAACTCCTTTTTGGACATAACCTTTGAATGTTAAATACTAATTAGTTTTTAGTATGGTTTCAGTAGATTTCCTGAGATTGATTTTATATTAGAGAAGAGGACACAGGGTAGAGAAGAGGTTTGTCACTTATGCCAATTTCCTCATTTTTATTATTTCTATAGAGACTTACCATTTTTACCTTTTAAGGAATGTATAGATTTTGATTTTTTTTACACTACCAGAAAGCTTCATCCACACATGCCAATTCTCCCACAATAATTATTTTTTCTTCTTTCTAAGCACTTGTATGAGTAAAAACTTCATCTTCAAAATGACCCACTTTATGGAGAAAATGGAGTCAGGAGGGTTAAGTAACTTCCCCAAGGTCACTCTGAGTTTGATTCTAGCACTGAACTCTTTTTTTTTTCCAAGAAAAATGATTTTAAATATAATAATGTCACATGCAATAAACATTAATTTTTCAAGAAAAACAATTTTAAATATAATATTACCAAAACTGTAATAACATAGCATAATATCATAAAAGTTGTAGGAAATATTAAAACTCTGCAAATAACAGGGCTACTTCTATTATATTCTAAAATATTTTTTCCTCCGGTTCTATTTTTGTTCATCAGTTTATATTGTTCATTATATTCCACAAGTGAGTGAGATCATGTGATATTTATCTTTCTCCAACTGGCTTATTTTGCTTAGCATAATGCTCTCCAAGTCCATCCATGCTGTTGCAAATGGTAAGAGTTCCTTCCTTTTTAGAGCAACATAGTATTCTATTGTGTAGATGTACCACAGTTTTCTAATCCACTCATCTGCTGATGGGCACTTAGGCTGTTTCCAAATCTTAGCTATTGTAAATTGTGCTGCTATGAAAATAGGGATGCATATGTACTTTCTAATTGGTGTTTCTGATTTCTCGGGATATATTCCTAGAAGTGATTACTGGGTCGAATGGGAGTTCCACTTAATTTTTTGAGGAAATGCCTACTGTTTTCCATAGTGGTTGCACCAGTCTGCATTCCCACAAGCAGTGCAAGAGGGTTCCTTTTTCTCCGAATCCTCGCCAGCACTTGTCATTTGCTGATTGTAGCACTGAGCTCTTAACCTCTATACCATGCTTGGTAGCCAGGGAAGGACTGTGCAGTATACCAGAGGCAACCAATCAGAGCAGCTCCGGATACAATTTGATTCAATGAAGCAAGCATTTATTGAGCACCTACTACGTGCCAGACATCATGCTCTGTGTCAGGGTAGACAAGGGGAGACTAAATACATTTGAGAAAGGGAGAGTATGGTGAGACTCACCTAGCATGGCGGTCAGAAAGGAAGCGGTGCAAATGTGAACTAGAGGACTGACAAACAACTGCTGAAGACATCTATTTTTTTAAACCCTGTTTTTCCATGATTAATCCCTTTGCTTTGGGCTATAATACACTTACCACCACAAATTTACCAGCACTGATATATAGGAGCGACATAGCTTAGAATTTCCCTCTGACTCTCAATTAATTAAACATGCCATTAAAATAAAACATGCTGTTTGTATCTGAATTAATTCACCCTACCTTCCTACTGCCAACCCAAAAGACTTATTTGTTTTCAGTGGCTCTGAAGAGAGAGGTTTTATTTCCCTCTCAGCCTTTTCAGTCAGGTTTTGTAGACATTTATCAACTCTGGAGTTTCCAAGTTGGGATGTCTGTCGTTTAACCTTCATCCTCCTTGAATGCTCATCCTGATAGGTTTGGATTAAACCACAGACGGATAAATGAACACCGCTTTGGTGACACAAAAGAGCAGTCATTAAGGAAACCTCTCCGAAGGTATGAATCAAAGCCAGGGAGCTTTTGGTTGTTTTCCCCTCTAGTTCATGGGTCACCTGCAGTAGTAATAAGTTTTTATTTCTGTTTGTTCCACCTTCAGTTTCCAAATGGTTTTCATCATCTTTCCTCATTGTTTTCCTAAAAGAATAAAAGTATGTTCTGACAGTGGACAGTTATGTGTTTATTGTACTAATGTGGCTCACAAAAGTATTTTATCAATTAGAATTTAATCCAGGACCAGGAAACGAAGGTGGGGGGAGGGGGAGCAGGCAAGGGATTATACAGGTTAATTAACAGGTTTAACAGGCCCCCTGATGTGAAGAGTACGTTTTACTCACAAAGATTTAGGATTATTAAGGAAGTGATGTTTTTTGCCCTAAAGCAACTGTTTTTGCTAAGCTGGAACCTAAAAGAAGGAGCATTCCTTCTATCTCTTTAGCTTCCATTTTCTAATTCTTTAAGCCAACATTTACTTACACGTTGTGTTTGATATCTCTTTTGCTCAGAGAGTTACACACCATCTTATCCCTTCTCTGAATTTGTTTCTCTTCACCAAACCAAAAATACGCAAACCCAGAGCTTGCCAAGGATAATGGTTGTTGTAGGGGATGTGACAAGCCACCGGAGGCAGGGTTTCATGGGTCAGCTCAGACAATCCTGCTGCCTGTGCTACAGTCACACCTGCACCCACTGGGTTGCTAAGTTCTCTGTCCATCCTGGAAAGGAAAAGCCTTTGGAGTCAAAGCAACGCTTTATTCTCTGATTGATATTCGTTGTCACCCGAATGTCAGCTGCCAACATTTGCTTGAGCTTTCCAGGAATTACCTTATTAAGATAAGGCTCAAATCTCCGTTTTAGATAATATGGGACAGCTACCATCTCCTGAAAGCCTCTGGCAATGTGAGCGTGGGGGTCGGGGGGCAGGGGAGGGCTTGCATTCACCCCACTCAGACCCAAGTTTCATCTTCCACTGAATTCCCAACACCTTCTCCATCCAGCCAACTATTCCTGCTGGCCCTTCGCAGTGCCATATTGCCCAGCTGGCACTTGTCCCCAAAGTCCTGCTAAAGCAAGACTGTGAGGTGCAAACCTTTTCCAAACTTTCGAGAGTGACAGACAAGATACTAAAACCTACCTCAAGGGACTATGGAGAGGACTAAATGCTGTACCTGGGAAATCAGCTACACGGAGGCTCAGCTGTGGGGTGTACGTGTGTGTCTCTCTGACGTGCTTCATGCCTAAACTGTAGTGATGACACATGGATCCCCTTCACTACATTTAACAAATAAGGAAATGAAGGAAGGAAAGGAGAATGGCTTGTACACGGGGCCCTTTATTCAGCAAACATGTTTCAAACTCTTGCTGCATTCTAGCTATCACCATCCTAGATCCAGGGTCTTACACAAGTAATATGAAAGTAAGAAGACAAGTCCCCAAACCAAAAAAAAAAAAAAAAAAAAAATGCACCATGTGCTATGGAATGAGCCACTTAATGCAATTAATACTGCAGGCTACTCGCAGCCCTGGCGGCCACTCTCCTAGCCTTGGGTTTAGAACTCCTGACTACCTGATTCCTCTCTGGAGCTCAGATGGCAGGTTGAAGACGATAGCAAAGGTCTTGGGGACAGAGAGCCTATGCCAAAGGACAGGCAAAGGGGCAAGGTTCATAAGACATTACCTCCACCCCTTTTCCTGTAGACAGGAAGTGGTCCCTGACCACACACAGGGAGAAAGCGTTTTCAAAGTAAACAAAGACAGCATCACTTCCCCATGGCCAGAGGTCCCCATTCTCCCAGTGAGCTTGTGGTCACACGTGGAAGAGCCCAGCACTGCGGGCCATAGGGGACTGGCTCCCTGAGAGGGTGCGCTCCAGATTGCTTAACATCAGAAAGCAATCCCACACTTCAGCACCGAAAAGAAGTCAACTCGTATCTGATGTCTAATGAGCATGTGCACACTTCTCCAGGCTCCAAGGTCACTCCTGGTAAACAGCAAAGAGTACAAGGATGATCTCAAACATGGTCTCTTTCCCATGGAGTCTTACAGGTAGGTGGAAAACTCAATAATGTACTGAACTTGATCCTCATGTCATCCTATATAATAAAAGCATAATATGCAAATTGACTGAATAGTGGAACAACCGGTCATTAGGACGTGCACCAACCACCAGGGGGCAGATGTTCAATACAGAAGCTTCCCCCTGGTGGTCAATGCGCTCCCACAGGGGGAGCGCCTTTCAGCCAAAAGCCAGGCTCAGGGCTGGCGAGCCCAGTGGCAGTGGTGGGAGCCTCTGCCACCTCCAAGGCAGCTCTAAGAAACAGCAATCTGGGCTCACAGCTGGTGAGCACAGGGATAAGGAGCATGGGGTCATGGACTGTGAGAGGGATGTCTGACTGCTGGCTTAGGCCCGATCCCCAGGGTGATCAGGCCTAAGCCAGCAGGCAGACATCCCCCGAAGGGTCCTGGACTGCGAGAGGGCGCAGGCCGGGCTGAGGGACCCCTCCCCTCAGTGCACGAATCTCGTGCACCGGGCCTCTAGTAATAACATAATATCACAACACTACAATGCTCTGTGGTGCAGGATACACCAGGGCTAGGGAGTATGGAGAGAGTTTGGACGGAGAGGGTTTAATTTTGCTGGGAAGAGTCATTGGGGAAAGCTGTCCTCTGTTCAGGACTTTATTATCTCATGGAGAAAACCTATAGATACTTCCTAAAGCCTCTCCCAGATGTTTTTCTCAACCCTTCATAGTGCCACCAGAATCATCTTTATAAAACACAACCTATCATACCCTTCTTAAAATCAATTAAGGGCTTCCTTTTGCTAGAAAGTTCTACATCCCATCCATCTCCCATCCCTTCTCTACCTGGCAAAATCCTACTTATTCTTTGAGATTTGCCTCAGACATCAGATCCTCTGTGAATCCTCCCTGACACACCTACCACCACCCACCTACTCCCTCCTTACACCTCCCCCTGCCGGGGAATTAGTACCTCTGACAGCGATATCAGTTAGCTAAAGAAACACCCATTCCCAACCCTCCTATCACATCAATGAGGGCGCACACAGGAAAGAGTACACTCAGAGTAATTTGAGAGGAGCATTATAAAGGGACTACATACAAAGGAGTGGCAACAGAGAAAGCCTAGTGGATATTGCAGTACATGCTATGGGACAGGGAGGTGGGGGAGATGGGGGGGAGTTGGGGGGCACTAGCAACAACAGGGCATCTCTAGTCCTAAAAGGATAAGGAGGGCAGATGCTTCCCAACCAAGAAGGAGAAGACGACTTGACAGAGGTTTCAAAATGCAGTCTACCTGCTACAGCCACACAAGATGGGCGCCAAGGTAATAGATACCCAATCCTTGCTCCCCTCTTTCCCTCCATCTGCCCAGTGCTGCCCATTGATTATCCCACCTAAGAGCAAGGGAGTCTGTTGATGTCTGATCTGTCAGCCTGCTGGTGTAGACAGCAAGGCTTAGAAAGAGACCTAAAAAAGCTAAGTTCCCATTTCCTGCGTTCCCCTTGCAGCTGGCGGGTGGAAGAGTGTGGCCTATGACACAGTGTGGGCTTATGAGATGTCCGTGGAAATTTGCTTTGGAGCTTACAGGGCTAGGGCTTCATTTCCATGACGAACAACTCAGTCATCACTGGTATCTTCTGTCCTCCACTCTGAATGTGACTCTTGGCGCTATGGCGGCGATCTTGAAATACTGAGGGAAGGCCCAAGAGAATCCCAGAGGTCCCAGCCCTCATGTCACTGAGGCCCTGAACCCATACAGCAGCTGCCTACTTCCAGACTTATTATGTGAGACACAAAACTCTAGTGTTTTCTATTACTTGTAAAAGAAAGCATTCCTGATAGAAATGCCTCACTTGTATTTGCCTCACTTATAGCAAGTCCTACTGGGACTCTGAAAAGGCACCTGTCTCCTCCCCTAGAATGTGATTTCCATAAGCTCAGGGCTGACACCTAATTGCTGCTTATAAAAGAATCGATGCGCCAAGCACTGTGGGAGTGTAAGTAGGACTAGATGCCACCCTGGTGATTCTGTTTCTTCCCTTTGCCTTGTTTTACCCTGAGGAACTCCCTCTGAAATGCCTTGCTCCCTGTGTTTTCTCATCTTTCCTTTGCCCTCATATGTCCATTAGATATCAAGCAGCCTTGAGTTGCACAAATTGTTTGCATTCTGTTTAATGCCCATTTTTTTAAATGATTCCCGCTCTAAAAGAGATGGGCTGATTAATGTACTCAAAATATCTTGCAGTACACAGCCAATTCCTTTCCCCTTGTTCTATTCATAATGTATAACCCTTCTTTCTTCAAATGTGCATAAAAGGATCCATCCCCCACTAGCATTATTTGTAACTGCAGAGCTTGAGGTGCTACTGGATGTCAAAAATGAAAAATTGCTAAATTCAAAATTGCTTCTCCCTTTGTTTTAAAGGTGACCTGCAAGTGGTTTTTATTTTTTTTAATGAACTAATTGTAGGATTATATGCTGAATGCCCCAAATGCAGAGAGGGAGAGAACACTCAGCACATACCTGCTACAAAGTACCTGGTATTGTTTCAGAGCCTCTGCAAGCCCAGACTGCTGACACCCACACTCTGCGCAGCCCTACCAAGGAGACTGACTCAGATGCAGCTCGACCTTAGGATGGGGAGAATGAGGCGCACAGGACAAAGGTGAGCTGGGCTAGGAGCTGAGAGGCAGTTTGGCTGCTGGCGGAATGACCTTGGCCAAGTTGCCTTCTCAGCCAGCGGCTCAACCTCCACCTCCACCCAAAGGGCAGCAGCCTCTTCGCTCCCTCCCACTGACGAAAACGGAGGGTTGTGGCTTTGTGCTCAACGCATGCCTTCCATGCAAAGACGCTGTCCGAGCTGCAAGTTATTTCCGGGACTCAATAGGCCCACACACATAATATTGGACTAAAAACATCTGAAAAATATGCCATGA
Source organism: Myotis yumanensis (assembly GCF_028538775.1). Taxonomy (NCBI): domain Eukaryota; kingdom Metazoa; phylum Chordata; class Mammalia; order Chiroptera; family Vespertilionidae; genus Myotis; species Myotis yumanensis. Next base: position 36,861,529 of record NW_027223763.1, read on the forward strand.
ACCTGTCCGTATTTCCCCACATCAGGCCCTGCTCCCACTGGCCTACAGCCAGGACCCGGCTGGAATTTAGATCTCGATTCCCGCCTTGCACCGAGATGTCAAGCCACCCCCTCAGAGTAACTCGGGCATGCCAGGGTTCAGCAACCTTGGGCAGATCATCTGTGATTCTATGCAGGAACAAAATGATGACGGGGAAGGAAAGGGCGTTCACTACATAGTGTGGTGTGAGGGGGATCACAGAAATGCCCCCTCCCGACTGAAGACGGTACCTCAATCCACTAGAAATTCCACCTTCCCTATGAATGCATTCTTATTATTTACTCTGTCTCCCAATACCTGTCACCTGTTGAAGTGTGCATAACCCTCCGAGGGTAGCGTATTCAATTATTCATTATCTACTACTATACCCCAGAGAGAATGAGTTGTTCAGATTACATTCCAAAGAGATGGCTACTTTAGCAGCACGGGAACAGCAAGCAGGGAAATTTTCCTACAGAGGCCAAAGAAGCGAGAAAGCCAGGGCCAGTTGCATTGCAAAATGATGGACCCCCAGCATTCATCACTTATCCATCCATCAGGTACTTATTACGTGCCTACTCTGTCGTGGGCTGTGCTAAGGTTGGTGGTACAGTATGAAGTGAGTTTCTAACCACAGAGACTACAAACACTCAAGACCAACTTGGCCCACTTCATGGAATCCCCCTCAAGCCAGCACCCCTTAATCCTGGGAGGAGGAAAACCCTGACGCCCATGCCTAGGGGTTGGGAGATGCCCAAGCTGGTCTCCAGAGAAACAGGCTTCGGAACACAGCTCCCCTCTTTTCCTAGCTCCCAGTCTAGTTGTTTCCATGAGACCGTGAAGTCTCTGAGCATCCCTTTAACCAGGCAGCATCTGTGTTCTTCGCCCCTGTTGTGGCAGAGTGCGGGCCTGGCAAAGACGGTGAAAAGGGAACACTTCTAGTTAGGGGGACTCTGAGCGCTAAATTGCTATCTATGAAGGAAGTGAAGTGAGTTGGTCAGTCCGCCCCACACACAAACAAGCAATCAGGAGGACCACGCTAAACGGTCCTGCGGAGACCCCGTCTTGGTCCTCTGAACACTGTGAGCACCTGAGATGTGAGGCAGAGCCCTGAGGACTGAGGGCCACCCCCTGTCCTTGGCAGTCTCTCCCCTGAGGCTTGCTAGACCCAGGCTCTTTCAGACTCTATTTGTTCTAGTGGTAAATCTCTCAGCGGGAAAGGCTGGTGGTTTGGGGAGTTTCTGTTTTCCTATATAGTAACAGAAATAAGAGCCCAGGTCTGGCCCTCTAGTGAAACTATTTGGGTCCTGTATGTGCACACAGGGAAACCAGCCACTGCAAGAGGTAAAGGCAGCCTGGTGGTGTGGCTCAGTGGTCGAACATCAACCTATGAACCAGGAGGTCTGGGTTCGATTCCCAGTCAGGGCACATGCCCAGGTTGCAGGTGCAAATCCCTGGTGGGGGTTGTGCAGGACGCAGCCGATCAATGATTCTCTCTCTCATCATTGATGTTTCTAATCTCTCTCTCTCTCTCCCCCTCTATGAAATCAATAAAAATATTTTTTTAAAAAAAAGAGGCATCAGCAAGTTGTGCCCCTGGCTTTGAAAATGCCAAGCTGGTACCTTCCTGTCTAATAGAAGTGCCATACTGAACTCTATGCCTTGAGAGCTTAAGATAAATTAAGAGACTGCTGAGGTCTCACCTGGTCAGAATCTACCTGCAAAATGAACCACAAGCCCAAGCCATCCACAACCAGGTAATTCCCATCCTAAACCTAATAAGGAAATAACTCTGAGGCCACCAATGGCTTTTGCCCAAAGAGATGAATAATGTGGAGAATCCTTGGCTGTGAGAAGAACAGAAGAAATTAATTGCTGAAGCCTTCACAGCGTGGTGAAAGCCAAGAATTATCCCCTGGATCCGCACTTATAATTTACAACAGCTGCCTCCTTCAGACGGGCTGAAGTGACTCTCAGCAGAGCACACAGCACAGCTGATCGCAGCGATGAATCTGGAGCTGGGTCAACACGGCGCTCCAGCTCGGATGATGCTCATCCTCGGGCAATCTGCAGCCCGGACGGAGCCCTCACTCTCTGCGGCTGGCACTTACCTTGCAACGATATATTGCCCTGTTCACCATCCTGCTGTCATAACTCTTCTGAATTTCCACCGGGAGATGGCTAAAGCATGGTCTGTTTATTGATATTTTCCAGCTACTGGAAAGTGGGATTGTCACCAACACATCATGAGAAGAGCATTTTATGCCCTTTTATGAACTTCTAGCTGGCTGGTGACAGAAGGGACAGAGAAAAACATATGGGAGATTCCCTCTGGGTCAGTGCCTACAAGTGAAGGCATTTACAAAAGAATTCAAGCAAACAAAAAAAAAATTAGGCTAGAGGCAATAAGAAAAAAAAAAAAACAGAGAAGACTGAGAACTGACATGTAAAAGATACCTTAAAAATAAATAATTGTAAGTGGGGAAAATTTATATAGGGAGAGACTTGGAAAAGCATGATTTCATCTAGAAATAGGTATAGGTTTTGTATAAAGGAGATTATAGCCTTTTGTGGCACATATCTGACAACATATTTGCTTGTTCATTCCTAAAACTATTGTTTCTATCTGAAGGTCAAAGTTTAAAGGTTATACACAAATTAAACTTGCCCACCAAACCATTTCTACTGCCCTAATTTATAATCTCAAATGCTATGACTCCTACTTGGGTGAGAATGGAAATTTAGTAAGAGCAAAATTTAAATATGGACATGAATACTGAATGGCAGATTTTTTTAAAAAACAATGTTTGAAGACTTGTTGCAATCTTAGCATTAACAGGTCTAAAGAACTATGCTGCCAATTTGGTTGTGGGATCTCAGGAAAGAAAAACTGAAGGGCATTGCTACAGAAAGACCCAATTCTTAGTCAATTGCTTTGAGGAGCTTAGCACACCTTGATGATTTCATGTCTACCTGAAATTCCAAAATTAACCAGATTATTTGTTTTGCATAAAGGGCCAGCCATTCCTTTAAAGTTGATGTTCCTATAATAGGTAAGATACTGTTTCATCATTTACACCTTTCTATGATTCTGTTCACTAGGTCCTTTTTTGAGGGACATGCACTAGTAGAAAAAGAAGAATATGTGTGCTCAGTGGGTTCTTGGGGATGAAGACAAGGAGGTATGTGACAAAGTGAAACAGTCTGCCCCTCCAAGGGCACCTTGTCCTTCCTCAGGTTACTACGCTAACAGAAACTGAGACATTTTAGAAGGATTAAGGTCATATTTTAGAGGACATTTAGTGCATCAAAGCCCAGGGAAATAGGATACTGTACAATATGAACAACTTTCCTGGCTCCACTGGCCTTACATCCCAGATAATCTCCTTCTTTACTCCTGTGCTGATCACACCTTAGCCCCACAAGTAGGAAGAGAATTCCAGTTGCACAGGAACTTGGAGAGAGAGAGAGTGTGTGAGTGTGTGTGTGTGTGTGTGTGTGTGTATTCCCCCAAAAAATGTATACACACACTTGGAATAATTATAAAGGCAGTATTTTTTAAAATACATTTCATTTTCAAAATTGAGCTATCAGCTGTTAAAGTGTGTATACATTTTGGGGGACATACATACTGCTAATGTGGTCCTGTGAATATTTCCAAGGCACACCCAACCTGACCCCATGTATAATCTATAGGCAGTTTCTTCTGTTCATATTTTTTCCTCTTACAGGCTTCTCCTTATCAAATGTTCTAGAAAAGAAACCACATGTTCTTGCCTGACCTGCTCAGCTCTACCTTTTATCCAATAAAAAGTACAACCCCACAACCCCTATGCCAACAACCCCTTCACAGTAGTTGTTAGACACAGATATGAGAAAGAGCCTTATGGGCCATCCCTAGGGCAGGATGGACTAGCAAACCACCGGGGACTGGGCAGGACTCAGCCCCAACAGTGACACCATGTGGCAGCAAAAACATCATGGTGCTAGTAGGCTGGCCAGACAGACTCCAGTTCCTTCCACATGGAGAGGGGAAGGGTGTGTCAAATTAGGACTGACACCACAGCCCCAACTCCTGCACCTCAAACTGAGCCAGCCCCTGTGGCCCTTGCACAAATCCACAGGAGAGGAAGATACTGAACTTGCTGTTGTTGATAAAACAGGCAGGGGCTCCAGCGTTAATTGGGAAGGCTATTATCACCCTCAAATTTATAGAAAAACTTCTTTTCTATTTTCTGAAAGAGTCCTAAGATCAATTTAGCAACCCAGTACATGACAAAAATTTTGAGTAGCAACTCCCCCCGCCCCAAAAGAAACCCAAAAAGCAGTGCCTTCCATGTCCATCAAGCCTCTCCCAGCCTATACCTCCTGCCCAGCAAGACACCTTCCACAGCACCAGCAGCACCTGATTACCCTCCTCATTCCTCACTCTCCTCTCACACTTTATAACTTACTCCTGCTAAAATATTAATTGCTAATTAAGGTATTGACTGAGAGTCAAGACTTCATAGGAACACACCAGGCAACATTAGCATTTGTTTAAATGACTTAAAAAGAGAACTGCCTCCCTCATGTTGACACTACCTCTGGGGGCTCTCCTGTGGGCAGTCACCACCCCTTCTTCCTTGGCCCTCAATAGGAGTGAGATGAGTAAGGGCTTGTCATCTCCCTCTGAACAATGCGGTCCTTTGCTCTAAATGAATCTGGCCTCATGATGCGTCATGATGAACTGTGCCTTGGTCTGTTAAATGTGAATTGTTTAGAATCATAATTTTTCACTTAACTATCATGGTACCTTTTATATAGGAATTTTCCAGGTGCATAAAATTGGGGTCCCCAATTGATGGAGAGGTTCACCTCGGTGTCTAGGACTAAGTTCCTAGTCTCACTCCGTGGTGAGGAGACTAGGGGCAGCAGAACCCACCCCTTCCTATGAAAGCTTTGAGTCCCCCAACTCAGGAGAGCTAGAGATTTCAAAGCAATTAGGAAGCTCTTTCTCTTGAAAACTGCCCACATTTTTTCTTTAATGTCCAGCACTTCCCTGAAGTGTTGACATGTGTGCCTCGCTCTGCCTACTGACACTGCCAGGAAGGGGAGTCTGATTTGTCGTTCCTTAACAGTAGGGATTCATCAAATGGTTGTTGAATGGCTATGTAAATGACGAATAGATAAATGAAAACACAATGAATGGCTTGCTTCTGATACCAGTGGGGGCGGGGGGCGGACAGATGTTCACCAATTTGAAGTTTGTCTTCAAAATATACCAATTACAATATGGAAAGTTTCAGGACTCCCTATAATAACATATGAGTTTGGTCAAGAGGTTATAGCCACGCAACACTGTGATTAGGAAAATAATTGCACAATTTGAGAATGAATTATTATTATGCAAATGTTTATAGGTGCATAAATAGTAAATGTTTTACACTATTTTAGGCTGTTGTAGACTACATAATTCCTCATTGCACAAATCAGTGTACTGAGTGGGCTTTGCCTGAGAGCTGACCGGGAACTGAGAACCCTTTCATGCACACATAAAATACCCACCATGTGTCTGTGCCTGAACTGTGTGTAATGGCTTGAAGTGTGTCCCCAAAAGTGTATATGTTGAAGTCCTAACCCCCAGGACCTCAGAAGGTGGCCTTGTTCAGAAATACGGTCATTGCAGATGCAATTAGTTAAAATGGATTCTTACTGGTATAAGGTGAGCCCCTAACCTAGCATGTCCTTATGAAAGAGGAATTTGGGTAGCAACACATACACAGTGAGAACACCATGAGAAGGTGAAGCAGAGATGTGATGCAGCGGGAGCCTTGAACACTGAAGATTGCTGGCAATCCCCAGAAGCTAAAGGAGAGGCCTGGAACAGATTCTCCCTAAAGCCCTAGATAGGAACCAACTCAGCTGGCTACATGCACTCAGACTTCTAGCCTCCAGAACTGAGATAATAACATTTCTGTTGTTTTCAGCCACCCAACTTATAGTAATGTGTTCTGGAAGCTCCAGGAAACAGATACACCATGGTATCTCTGGCTCTTTGCCTAACTCTCCTCTCATCTCCCCACTACTCAGTGTCCCCAGTGTTGTATTTCCCATGGGCTCCTTTGAGAATGCCCCAATGCAGGATGGAGCAAAAGTACGTTTACAGTTGTTTGTGTGGAAAATACAATACTTAATAAATAAATAACATGGACAAGAATAAACTCTTGCATGCTCACAACGGTATTCACCATGTTCACTCTCCTTCAAGTTTACCCTATGTACCAATTTTAATCAGCTTGGCATCCTTGATGCAGCACCAGCACCTCTCTGTCTATGGAGGCTATGGTATCATTTTTCTGTTTTCCAAATTTGATAACCAAGAATTGTTCTGGAAAGTGTGTTTTATAAAGCATGCCACCTGGACACCTCCTGAAGAACAAGAGTAGGTGGAAATGGAAGCATCCCTGAGGCCAGAAGGGAACAGAAAGAGGATAGCTACAGAGTGGAGACAGGGGATTGAGCAGTTGGGAAGGACCAATGCCCATATGTGAGTCTACATCGGAATTCCAGCCACAGGCTAAACAAATGACCTAAGTCTTCCTACCTAGCACCAAACACCCCTATGAAATTAACCCAGCACTCTATCGACCCGTCATAGAGCCCCAATAAACAAAGCCCATCAGAAAAGAGCCTGTTCAGCCCTTGTCAATTTACTTTGTCACAAGAATAAGAATTACACACAAAAAATCATTCAACATTTTGGAGGACTTATATGTTCCAGGCACCGTTATAGGGACTCAGAATACAGCACTGACCAGGAAACAAAAACCTGCTCCTTCCTCATAGAACTTACTGCTCTAATGGAGAAGGACAGACAAAACGTGAGGCATAGAAATAGAAACACCAAGTATGTTAGTGCTTAAGACAGGGGAGAGAAATGGAGGTATTTAGTGGAAGTTATTTTGAAGAGTGTGTTTTCATTCAGTTTTAGGACTAGTGCTGGAAGAAAACCTTGCTGAGAAAGTTTCAGTAACGAACTGGAAATCCCACAGGAGACATCTAGGGGAAGCACCTTTCAGGCAGAGGGACAGGTGGATGTGAAAAGGGTAGCTCACTCTGCAAATGTGAACTAACTGTTATCAGAGTAAGTTAAAAATCTATATTCAGCAAAATCGTTCCATTCAAAGGAAATCATCTAACATCCACTAAATACATAACAACATTCTTTTGTTCACTCTGCATACATAGCTTAGCCCTCAAAAATGCAACACAGGTACCCAAGTTACAAAAAGGAAACAAAAATACTGGTAATGGGGATGTTTGTTACCACAGCAAAGCCCAGACTGGTGGATACTGATACAAGGGTACAGAGAGTGACAACAATTGTGCATGGTACAGTAGAAATCATTGAAGAAAATAGAATTTCTTTTCCAAGTCAAAAAATAAATCAAGTTACCTTCAATTAACTATAACTACATGAAGAACACCCATTCTGGAATATTCTTGAATATAGATATAGAGCTGAAAGGTAGATTTCAAACCAAAGCAAAAAAAAACACACACACACAACACAAAAACCACACCTTTGTAACAGTCAGACCAGCCCAATACGCACTTAAGGAAACAGGCCCCCTTCCACAGATAGTGCAGAAGGGATGCCAACACTATGACTGTTGAGAGGAAATATGTTCTTACTGTAAGATTCAGAATTCTGAAATTGGCCCATCTTCCTTAGCAATTCCTCTTTGTCTACTATCTCCTGGCTTTGAGAGTGGTGTGGCTAAAATCCACCAACATCCAGCCCATGGTGCCAGGATTGTTGGGTCTGTTTGCATTTTAATAACATGTTTAAGTCATGGGTGTCATCATTGGGTATCATTTGATACTGAAAAAAATGTATTATATTCGTATGATCAGTTACCTGTGTTTAGCCCTAATAGTTATATCAAAGATAGATATTAGATACTGAAAATTAACAAGGTTCAGATGGTGGCAAATGATCACCAAATATATTCATTTTTAGTAAGTAAATGTATTACTTCAATGAGACTCTTCTTGACAAGTTTCAGATAAACAGGAGATGTGGATACCTTCAGTGTATGTTCATCCTACAAATTGGTCTTTCCTTCTGTCAGGAAAACTCTGCCCACTTGTTTGCTTCAGGTGAGGGCCTGGTATGATGGTGTAAACAACAGACTTAGCTAGTTGCTTCAGTTCATTTACAAATTATTTTTATTAAGAACTTACAAATCAAGTCATCTTTTATTTATTCATTTCCCGGACAAGTCAGAGCAAAATTCGCCTTTCCCTCCACATATGTTAAGTTTTACTCTTTTCCCTTGACCACATTTTCATACATTAAGTTTTCAAGAAGATACCAGCCCCTGTACATGGTGGCCCTCAATCAAAGTAAAAGAACAATATCTGCGCCCCTCTTAGGGAGCTCCACGATATTAAAGGTTTTTCATTACTTTTCTCACATTCTCTCCTCCATTCGGCAAAGCCTACCCTGTGGGTGTATTTTCCCCTCAAAACGTCTTTATGCCATATCCTTCTGTTCTCCTACTGAAATTCATCTGTGTTTATTCCTCAAGCTCTTGCACTTATATATTTTATTACAACTTCTTCATACCCTTTCCCATTCCCAAACCTAATCCTTTTCTTCTGTACCCTGAGGGCCCCTGCCAATATAACTTCAGGTGAAGCAAATGAAAATACTAGATTTTGCCCCAGGCTTCGGGCTTCCTCCACCAAAATTAAAACATAAAAACATTACCTAGATATTAATATAATATTCTCTGCCCCGCAAATCTCCTATAACATTCCATGATCTGTCAGTCAACAACATTTATTGAGTGTCCACTCTGAAAACTAAGTCGGTGCCCTTCTTAGAAGAGACAAAGGAAGAGAAGGGCATTTTTGCTTTTCTTTACTATCAGTAAAAGTTCCGTCTTGTTCTCTGTTTTCCACTAACTGCAATTCCCCCACTCCAGGACCTGCCTCCACCCGCTGCAGAAACGTTTTCCACAGTGTTTGTGCCTCTCTGTCACCCATTCTCTTGGTTTCACAGAGAGCCCATCTCATTACTTGCGAACCCTCCAATCCATAATCAGCTACACCCTGTCAGCTCCCCCAAAAAGTCATAAAAGAAGTAGTAAACTAAAATCTGTGAGCCCATCGATATGCGAGGAAGTGTGGCACATACTTCAATTGCTTATATCATTTATTCCTCAGAGCTACTCTGCAAGATAGCAATCATTCCCATCTTACAGATCTTATAAGTCAGAATCAGAAAGGTTAGGTAACTTGCCTGAGGGTGATAAAAGTGGCAACATGGAGAGCAAACTCCAATCTGGCTGATTCTGAAAAGCTCCCACAGAAAACAATTTTATATTTTGCAATTGGGTCAAAGAAAATTGCACATCCCTTTATGAAAATTCTGAGTGGGGATTAAGAGATTCAGATTCTGCTATGGGCCCGTGCATGTATATCTCGCTCCCCAAGAAATGTCTTCCCTGTACGCCACCCATGTTTTGTGACAAACATCCACCCATGTGGAGAGCGTTCTGATGGGGAACTCTGAGGGGAGAATCACCGTGAAACTAGCTCCCTGGCTATCAGAGAGGAGGGCATTGCACTGGTCAAGGGTGCACTGATTTGAGGCACTGATCTGAGGCTGAAAACAGGTGCCACTTGTTCTGTGATTCTTCATGCTTGTTCTCAGCTCAAATTCCATCCAGACATTTCAGAGTCAGCAGAGCATGTAAAAGGGGGGTGTTTTTCACATGCTCAGACAGTTTTCAGATGCATTTTGTGATTGGATAGCTCAAACATAGCTTTGTTTTCCACCTTCAAATATGCTCTGATATTGATGGGGAAAGAGAGTTGACAGCAAAGGAAGATGTCGGCCTCCGTTTGGCTCTTACGCCAAAGAATGGGGAAGACTAGAAGGAGGGGTTTATTTGACCATGTAATGAAAGAGGCTGCTCGGAGCATCACAAAGAAAACAGAACTTCATAAGGACATAAGGGGGGGGGGGGCGCCACGGGGGGGGGGGGGGGGGGCAACAACTAAAATTCTGACAATCCTGATTTCCAACACAAGTGCAGTTTTAGGATATAGAAAATTTTTCTTGCAATGTAAAAAAAAAAAAAAAAAAGGCAGGGAGGGGGGGAGCTGACTGCAATTTCCGACACACCATATTGCCATACTGTGGCACTATTATTTAGAAAACTAAACATATGTGTATATAACTTTTCAAACAAAGATGTTGTTTTAAATGTAAAACCCACAGCAGTTTTATTTGTTACAAACATTGGGCCTAATTCAGGGCTGGAGAAAAAATAACTTTTTCTGCCATTAGCTCTGGAACATGGTTTTTCAAAATTACAGTCTCTCTCCCTTTGGACCTTAAGAACATATGAGGGTGAGGAATTGATTTTGGATCTTTGTTCACATAAGTTACAACAGTTTAAAGAGCAAGAAAGGATTTCGGAATAATTCTTAGAATCAACTAACTTTTCCTTTCCATGCATCCGTGTAAGGTCCAAAAACAGAGAAAATTAAATAAAAGGGAATGGTGTCAGAGTAAGACTATAAAGACTATAATATTACTGGATGCAAGTTCCTGGTCTGGGCACCTTCCTTTACATATGTTTCCTTATTTAATCCATATAACCACCTTTTGAAGTAAATGCTATTATTATACCCACTTTACAATGATGAAATTGAGGAACCATAATATTAAGTAACTTTCTTACAGTAATAATAACTAAGGAAGCTAGAATGCAGACCTGGACAAAGAGGCTTCACATTTTTAATCACTGCATTTTTTAATTGTTGAATCACTGTGCAATGCTAAGACTTTGCTAGGTGCTTCAGCTTCATCATCTCATTTAATCCTCAGAGCACTGCAGATCTCCACACCCCAACTGACAGATGAGCTAAATACAGATAAAAAAGACAATGTAACCAGACAAAGGGCACATGATAGTCAAATAGCAGAACCAGGATTTTAACCCAGACCCACCAGATTCCAAAGTTTATGTGAAGTTGTGTGTCAAGTGACCTGTGCCAGAAGCTAGGAACTCATGGAAAAAACCACACACAGTTCCTATATGCCCAAAGTTCCTGCCCTGTCTAGAAAGGAAGATAGATAAGGAAAGAGATGTTACAGCATAATGTGATCACTGCAAAGGGCCTCTATTTTATAACTAGTAGACTCAGACTTTAGAGTGTAATAGGAGTGCCTTATTCATTTTTGTCCCATGTAACATATGTCCCATGTAACATATGTCCGGGATGAAAGTAGGTCTGCCATGCTTGCTCTGGTGAACTTCGAAGTAAAAAGGGAATCCCAGAGACTCTTGGAGCTTCTCTAATGTATCTGGGGGCAAAAATAGGAAGAACACACTTCTAACTATCCCAACACCTACCCAACAAAGCAAGCCCTAGCTTCAATTCTTCCCAATAAACTCAGTAGTAAAGAGAAATTAGGAGAGTTGCTTACAGAGCTTTGAGAGAATGGGTGGTCGAAAGAAATTATCAGAGTAGAGGAAACAGGATCCTATCAATTTGGCTACCGGGGCCAAATATTTCAGTAGGTCCCTAAATGTGGTTCTAGAAGTGTCACCAGAATGAGGGTACGCCGTGCGGATGAACGCTGATCCTTCTGACTTCCAGGTGTGAGTCAGAGGCTGAAAAGGGAATGAAAAACTTACATATCTGTCCAGATGATTGATGGTAGGGAGGGGAAATCCTATTTTTCACAAATTATGGGCCTTTTTTTTACTGCTAGTAATGCACAGACGATTAAAGTGAAGTCTATATTTCACAAATGGGAGGACCACATGATTTAAAACCTTTGTTATAATGACCTACTTTGGAGTGAAGAATCAATTTCTTTTACAGCAAGAATCTGTTAATTTAGGGAAAGGGAGAGCGGGAGGGAGGAAGCACACGGACTGAGCATAGAAGAGGAAAAGGTGGAGAGAGAAAATAGCTGAGGAAATCGGGTAGGGTTTTTCTGGCTCCATTTTAATATGTCCAGCAATTGAGAGGTCATTTTGCATAGTGGAAAAGGGGGATCAACTTTGTATTTTGTTCTTAGTCCTGATGCTGCCCTTAACCTGAAGTTTCCTATTGCTGTTATGGCAAAATAACACCATTTCAATGGCTTAAAACAATGCGAATGTATTATCTTACAGCCCTGTGGGTCTGGAGTCTGGTCTAGGTTTCACTGGGCTAAGAGGAAAGGTGTCAATAGGTCCGTGTTCCCTCTGGAGGCTCCAGAGAAGAATCCATCTCCTTGTCTTTTCCAGCTTCTTGGGGCCACCCACTTTCCTTCACTTTTTGCCCCCTTACAGCCACAAAGCCAGCAATGGCCAGTCACATCTCTATCCTGTCACATCACTTTGACCCTGGCTGCTTCTGTCTCTCTCAACCACTTTCAGGGTTATTTGAGCTCACCTGGATAACCCAGGATACCCTCCCTTTCCTTAGGTCAGCTGATCAGTAACCTTAATTCCATCTGCAAACCTAATTCTCCTTTGCCGTGTCACAATATATTTAGAGGCTCGGGGGATTAGGACACAGATATCTCTGGGGGTGGGGTGGAGAGGGGGTGGGGCATTCTTCTGTCTACCACAAGTGCTGTGGGCCCTTGGTCACTTAGCTGTTAACTACCGGTAGCTCCTCATCTATCAAATGGGAATAAACAAACTTGCTTTTTAGGCTACCTGAGAAAATAAAACGATAGGGCATCAGTAACTCATCAGTGACCATGCGCCCTTGGTAAATAGTGCCTATCATTATCATTATCAGCTCTTAATAAATGTATGGCTCCTAAGAAGGCAACAATATCTGTAACCCTTTCCCTAGTGACCCAAGGCGTCATTTAGCAGCGCATGCTGATCATTCCGCTTGAAGCTTCTTCCTTCCTTTTTCATTATGTCAAACTCCCTGGGATGTTTCCAGCAAGCTGCCTCTGGCCTCAGTGCTCCCACGAGCTCCCAGGGCCTGGCACGGGCCTGACAGGGAACCGAAAACTTGGGTTTTATTTAAACCAAGGGGGCTTTTCCGCCTCTGCTTTTTGCACAGAGCCCTGCCTCGAGCCAAGGGGCATGAGAAACTGGAAAAGAAGTTAAAGTGGTGTCTTAAGTGATTTGGCTTCTCCTGTCACTCGAAGCGACAGGATCTCGCTGGCAGGAGCCTCTTCACAGATCAGTAGGTCCAGAGCCCCTCAGTGACCTGCCTGGGGAAGTGGCAGTGTCTTATGTTGTCAAGGTGCAAAGGTTTAAATCTTAGGATAAAAATAAGAGCACTGCCGAGCAAAGGCACCCTCCTCCTCTCAGCATTACAGCAAAATGGCTCTCAGACATCGCCTAATTATTACCCCAACATCTCAGTGAGCGCCCCTTGGGGGCGCCAAGCGCTGCGGGAAGTTCGCCGGTGCCCACCAATTAAGTGAATCCTTTCTTTCGCTCCTGCTAGGCCTGTGGGAAATTCAAGGGCATTGTTCCAAGGCGCTAGCCAGGCTCAAGATTTGGCTGAAGATGAAATAGAGCATTTGGAGGTACAGCCAAGGCACAACTCATCAGGGATCAGGAAGGGAGGAGTTTCTCTATGCTGTGACCCCCAATAAGCACTTCCCAGTCAAATCGTCCTGTTCTCTACACACCCAAATCCTAAGACTAGTTGCTGGCACACACAAACCACAGAAAGAACTCCAGGGATCTAACTGCCCCACCACTTCTCCCGGAAAGGGAGGCCTTGTCCCCTGAGCTCCAACCATACAGCCTTACTGTACTGAGGCAGCGGCCTTCCCCTCCTACTGCTTCGCTTTTTGTGGGGAGAGAATTAATGTTTCAGCCAGAGTCATACGGTAAAACGGAGCAGAACTGGAAGTAAAGCTACATCTTCTGTTCCCACCACACCAGGATGCCCTTTCCGGTTCAAAAATAAGAGACAGAGGAAAAACGCTCAGACTGTAATACTTAGAACCTCTGTGTGCTGCTTATTAGTATTTGATGTCATTCAACTTTCACACACACACACACACACACAGAATTTTTGTATGTTTCTATAAGCCATTGATGGTCTGTTCTCTTGGAGAAAACAAACTCTCCAAACTCTCCTGCACCCGCCCACACCCTCTTCCCATTCTAGAAAGTTCAGGGAATAGCACTGTCCATGACAGCTGAATCCCATTCCTTGGCCATCTGAGAACTTCCCAGAGCAGCATGGGCAGAAATGGGTAAGGTCTCGCCCTCACGCCAAACATGCTCACAAACACACACTTCCCCAGGCCAGGCTGCTGCAGCTGCAACCAGAAGAGCCAGAGACAAAGATTCAAGGGCAGCAAGAGGGGCCGTTGGTCAACTATCCATGCATCAGAGGACAAGTAGCTATCTCCCTCCAACCAGTGCATGAAAGAGTGGAGCAGACGGAAGACAATAAATTGTCAAAATGGCATCACTGTACGCAATCACCGAGAGAGCTAATGGGGCTACAAAAAGAAAACACACACACACACACACACACACACACACACACAGTCCTGTGAAATACAACCTAATGCTGCCTTATGAATTTTCATACTCCTCTGTGATCCATCACAGCAGATGCTACACCCCGCACTGCCATCCATCACAAGGAGCACCGCAGGCAGGCGGGACACAGCACGGAGGGGATTCGCAGCAGCCGCTCCCCGAGGTGCCCCCCCCCCACCCCCGACCCCCACCCCTAGCAAGCTATAAATTGGGAGCTCACTATGGAGCTAAGTGCTAAGGCAGCAGGCTTTTAAGCGGCACCCATTCCTGCCTGGGAGCGGGAGTGGGGAGCAGGTTTCCCTGTTTGTCTGGGAGTTCATTTGCACCACACTTGCAAAGCAGAGGGTTTCTAACTGCACAGTCTTGCCTTCCTCTGGAAGCTGCTCTCACACCTGAGAGTCCCCGGAAACGTCCCAGTCCCTCGTTTTCCTACTGGGATTCCCCTTCCCCATCAATGAAATAGGTGGGCACTATCTTCTTTTTCTAAAAATTCTGAGTTGAGACCCTAAGACGCAGGGGTCCTCAAACTTTTTAAACAGGGGGCCAGTTCACTGTCCCTCAGACCGTTGGAGGGCCGGACTATAGTTTAAAAAAAAACCTATGAACAAATTCCTATGCACACTGCACATATCTTATTTTGAAGTAAAAAAACGAAATGGGAACAAATGCAATATTTGTATTTGCATGTGGCCCACAGGCCGTAGTTTGAGGACCCCTGCCTAAGACTTCCATCAGATCCTTTCCCAGCTTGACAACCTAAGGGCTCAGGGGGAAGCCATCAGGAAAATTAAACAAGAGAGGGGGAAAAAGAAGAAAGGGAAGAGGAGAGATTGGATATGACTGGCACTTCCACATATATCATCTCACCCTTGTAACAACCCTGACAAGAGGTTCATTCATTTATTGTCATTTAACAAAAGAAAAAAATCAGAACTCAGAGAGGTTACATGATCTGTCTGTGGTAAGATTATTTTATGCTTTTCTTATTTTTTCAGAAAGCCAGCTAAAGCCAAGGACAATATGCTATGGTTACCCTCACATACAGAGGAGCAGCTTGACCCGTTCCTTTAGGTCTTGCTCAGAGGCGGATCCCGCCACAGCCTTCAGCCTGTTATAAGCAGAGTCTGAAGCTTGTTCAGAACAAGAACAAATAGGTGAGTCGTCAGCCCAACTGGGTGGTCTACAGGATGAGTCTGAGGTTCCAGTCCTTGGCTGGACTCATTGAGTTGAAGAAAGTCACCAGCTCACCCTGATGATGAAGTCACACAAGTGGGGCACAGTTGGAGAATGCTAGGGAGGGCAGGACATGTGCTCCTTGGTGTTTGGAACTTAACAAACCATGATGTGGTAACTGCCTCAAGGCTAGAAATTGAGGGCATTTTGAAGGCTGTAGGGTTCAGGTCGTCCTCCCAGCTCAGGTGTGGCAAGGATGTGTGGGCCTCCCATGGGCCTATATAGGCTGAGAAGGGAACCTGGTCCTATTTATTTGATTAGAACCCAAGAGGGTTTCCCGTCATGACAAGAAAACCCCAAAACTAAGAGGCTGAGGGGAGCCCACCACAGGCAAGACTTGAGGGAGAATATAAGAGAATAGATCAGTACACTGTACACTGCAGGGTTTC
The DNA here is from genome assembly GCF_028538775.1 of Myotis yumanensis. Taxonomy (NCBI): domain Eukaryota; kingdom Metazoa; phylum Chordata; class Mammalia; order Chiroptera; family Vespertilionidae; genus Myotis; species Myotis yumanensis. The sequence continues at coordinate 36,877,700 of NW_027223763.1, forward strand.
CCATGGGGTGGGAAGGACCCCAGGATGGCATAGAGGGCATGATAGTTGCCAAGGAAAAACTGCAAATAGTACCAGCCAGACACCAGCCAGGTATGAGAGCAGCTTCTTGTTTCTTCTTCTTCCTTGCGCCCCCATCCCCAACTCTGGAGGACCCACAGGACAGAAGGAGATAAAGAACAAAGAAAGTAGGGGATGTAGGAAGCCACGCCCACTTCTCCATTGCAGGTCTGGCCTGAGCTGGTGGCTGGTGGGGATGGGGTGAGGGATGGGGAGAAAGAGAAAGCCTCCATTATTTGTGAGCTTCATGTTTTAAAATGGACTGGGCTGGAATTTAATGCCTGAAAATGAGTTTTAATTGCCAAAATACATTCTGACAACTGAAAGGCACTGAGAAGCTGTGGGACTGTGGGGTGAGAAAGTGAGGTTCAATGTAGCTCATCTGAAGATGGTGGGGAGAAAAAAAAAAGAACAACAGTGTGTTCCAACTTGGACCCTACCAGGCAGCCCAGCCTCTAGGTTGGGTACACTGACTATCACATATGTTTGCAAAGTCAGAATTTAAACTTTGTTTTCCAACTCCAAAGGCAGATCTTTCTAGCACTATGGGGGCAGAAATCAAAGGCAGTTGAGGTAGTTAAACCTGGAGTTAAACAGATGTTTTGGAATCACTTTTTCCCAATGTTCACAGCAGCAGCATAAATCTGCTTCAGACATTAAGATCTGTCTGGGAATGACATAGGGATCTGTAGTGTGAGTCAATTCGGTCCCACATAATTTTGTCCACAGTTGAGTCAGAGTGGGTGGCATGAGAATCCCCCAGCTGACCAACGTCATGGAAGACACTGAGGACTGAGGACTGAGGACTGACAAAGACTTCCTCCTTGATCAGACTTTAGCTTAGGCTCCTCTGAGCCCTCTGCACGAGGCCTCCACCTTGTACTGCTTTTAGCAAGAAGCCCCCACCCTTGATGTCCAAATCCTTGGCCTACCTTTAACAAGAGTCATGTAAGGCCCATTTAGTAAGAATCCCCCTACCCTTGGCATCTCAGTTATTTCCCACCTACTGTTTGACTGCCACCCCACCCCCTCTGGCTACAAACCCCCAGCTGTCTTTCTTGTATTTAGAGTGAAGCACAGTTTCTCCCCTATTGCAATACTCTGTTCTCCATTGCAATAATCTCGAATAAAATCTGTCTTGCCATCTTTAACAAGTGTCTGATGAATAACGTCTCCCAAAAAGCACCGACCACAGAAACCCCCCTGACTTAGTGCAGAATGGTAAGAACAGCTGCCTCTATGATGTGTGTTTGTGGTTTGCCAAGCCTGCTTTTTTCTCTCTGTTGTTGCCAAGTACATTTTGAATTTTCTCTTCGTTTTCAGTTATTTGTATTAAAGAAAGAGAGGACAAAGATTTGGAAAAAAAAATGAAGAAAGTATTACAAAGTAATGGAGAGAAAATGACCAATTAGTATATCTGACAAAAGAGGCCCTGAATTCAAGCTAGTGAGGAAGGAAAGAGAAAGGGATGGGGAGAAGAAGAGAAAGGAAAAAGATTTTGCCAAGTCAGGCTAATGGACTAAATGTTATAGCTTTATAAATTCCCAGAGGTGCAAAAAAGATCTCAGTGTATATAATGCTTTAAAAAGTCACAGAAGGAAAAAGGAAATGAATTCAACTCACTTGCTTTCAGGACTGCCTTTAAAAATAAAAAAAATAAAATAAAAGAGCCAGATAAATGCTGCTAACAGAGCTCTTTGCAATGTTTCAAAATGAATAAATAAAACCTTCCCTGCCAACCTTTTTTTTACTATTATGTCTGTCTCTGACTTTTTAAATGCTTTCCTTAAAAATGTTTTCATGCTTCCTTTTCCCTGAACGTTTTACAGTTTGCCTTCTTAAATTTCACTGGAGACCTGCAAATCAAGTTGCATCTTGCTGATTTGATAGCTGCTTTTACGCAGCCCAGCAGAAGGCGATGCCTTGGCATCACTCTTGCTGGGAAGAGAGTTTATTAGCAAGCCCTCCCCTGCTTGGCTGGCAGGAGGACGTGCTAGGGAGGCCAGACTAGGCTGGGCCTGGCCCAGGGGCCAGCTGGCAGGTGTCTGGATCAGGCCCATCAGGCCACTCAGCAGTGACCTTCAGCCTCAGAGTGACAACAAAGGAATCACCTCTTTCTCCAAACATCATTAGAGACCCTTGCTCCTGCCCTGGTCGGGAGAGAGGAAAGGAAAGTAGGCAGAGGCAGGAGAAGAAAAATCCTTGTTTTGCAATCCCAGTAATTAATCCTAGAGGATTTCTCCAACTGCTCCTGCTGGCAGGGAGGCCTGGGAAAGCAGTCGCCAGGCTTGCTACACTGGCCACCGCAGAGCCGGCTCCCTACTTGAAATTCAAATGAGAGCGGCTCTGACCTTTCCTGTCACATATTTTATTTCAGAGACAGTTTACAAGGCCTCTCCGCCATGCAGGTCATGTTTTAGTTTAAACAGAAATACTCTCGTAGGTGTTAGATGCGAGTTAATGATTACACTGAAATCATTCTAATTAGGCTCTGTTGCTACACGCTGCCCTTTGGGGGCTGCCGCTGTTGTCACATAAAGTATTTTGTAGAAAAATAATTGGTCTGAGATCCCTTCCTCCCTCTCTCACATACCCATCCCTCTCTCCCTCTCTTTTCTTTTTTAAAATAATTATTGATCTTTCGGCGCTAGATCAGGACGATCATTCACCTCCCTGTGTCCTCCCGTGAACCTTCCGGGGGGGGGGGGGGGGGGGGGGCGGCGCTGAGGCCCATCCTTTGCTAGCACAGCCTGCCTCGCTGCATCAGAGGGGAAGTGAGAATGAGGTTTCTATTAGGTTCTTCCAAAGCATCCTTCCATTTTGTTCTGTTCTGTTTTATTTGGGAGGAAGGGAAGAAGGGGGGCTGGATGGGTGGCTGACTTATTCAGGGAGCCTCGTCCTCCTCCTGGGCTCTGCAAGGGTGGGGAACCCCAACTTCCCCGGTAACAGTGGGAGTGGGTGAGGCTGGCTTCTCTGTAATATTTATTTACCATTTACACACGTCCACATACATGCACCAGGCTCTGTTCACTCTGGGGCAGTTTTCCATCTTAATGCTGGTAGGATTGTCCAATATTAATGTTTCTTTTTTCTTCTCTCAACGTTTCTCTGTTTCTTCGCATTTACCTGGAACAGCTGGCCTCACTGCCTTATGGAAGAGCACTTAGCAATGTCAGGGGATATATTTAACACCCGAGGAAAGGTAAAAAAAGTTGGGGGCACAAGAAGGGCTTGTGGGCTGCAACTAATAAGATCTGTTCTGGAGAATGGTCAACACTGATGAAGATGTGGTAGACCATCACTTGGGGGCAGGAAATACATTTTTCCTGAACCTCTGGCAGTTAACAGGTTGGCTGAATATCTAGAGGAGCAGGAGGAAAGATTCAAGCTGGGAGGGCATGCTACCCTAATACCCCAAGTCGCCTGAGAAGGTGCTTAATCTCATTGCTTATAACACAGGGAGTTGGCTACGCTTTCTATCTTAAATTTTTTGAAAAAACATTATTCTAAGGCAAACCAGTCTCAGCTACTTTAAAACTCAAAACATTTAAAGTTTGGGGGTTTTTTTTGCGGCAAAAACCTGTTTGAGGCAGATGTGCAAAAAATGTACTAATTTTGATAATTTTTTAAAAGTGTAAAGAACAAAAATTATTAAAGCATAGCTACTGTTTATCTTAAAAATGCAGTACCTCAAGGATTTGCTGTCTGGCCCAATAATCCTTGCTCCTCAAAGCGTGGCCCCTGCACCAGCAGCTTCACCTGGGGGGAGAGTCAGAAATGCAGAGTCTCAAACCTGCTGAATCAGAATTTGCACTTTAACAAAACCCCAGGTAACCCACTGCAGGCACATTTGTTCTGAGGTGCCTGCTTTACTGCAGCCCTACCTTCATCAAAATCATAGGAACTTCTGATTTCCCACATAAGTAAAGGACTCGCTTTCTTAGAAATTCAACTCACATCTCATACCACCATAGAAAGAGACATCAGCTCCACCTTCCCCCTCTGTTTCCTCAAGAAGTTGAGAAGAATAAAACAGAGACACTAAGTGGATTTTCAAGGGAAAAAAAGTAGCAACCAAAACTTCTCTTCCTTGAGAAATACACTGTAGTGTTTTGCTTTTATTTTCTTTTTGCGAGGGGGAAGGAGGGTGAGCCTTGAATTACTTCTAAGAAAGCCATAAAAATTGAAGTACAGAGTTAGAGACCTCATGTTCCTTCTACAGTCTCTTAAGAACTAATACAAGTTGTCAGTCCACAAAAATCCTTGCTATTCGAATAAACATTCCGCTGGTGATGCTAAGAATTCAATTAAGGCTCTATTTGACTATGAAAGGACTGGTTTCTCCCTGATTTGATGTGACTGCGCTCTGTTAGGATTGGGATTTACAGGTGTATTTTCCTTGATATGTTTTAGATAAAAATTTCTTCAGGCAGAATGTAGAGAATATGTATACCAGTGTATGTGTGCTTAAGTGTAAATAACCATCTAGCTAGTTAGCCAGATAGATAAAGACACTCCCTCTTCTAAACAACTGAGCAAGACCCCCCACAAACCCTAGACTGGCCTGCCAGCCCCAGGCACTGAGGCCTCCAACTGCAGTGTGTGTTGCTTACACCTCTGTCACTGCCTAAACAAGGCATCAATAATTAAATTCCCATTTATAAAAAGAGAAAATTATTCATGCCATCAGCACTCCCCATCAATAACAGAAGGAAACCTAACTATCTCATTACCCCATCACACTGTGTGCAAACAGAACTGCCCAGTTGTTGACAATAAATATTTGATGAGTGAGGAAACATGAAGGATAAACCAAGGATGCAGAGAAGGGCTGGAGCCTCGCCAGGGCTCTGGCCCCAGGGTTAGGGTTGACCTCATGAATCCTCCCCCAGACTGGCTTCTAGATGAGCCACAAACTGACCATAGCTGAATGGAATGCAAGCCATCTGGCTGCTTCTGAATTGCCCACCCTTTCTTTATTCATGTCCTGAATTCAATTGTATTATTTTCTGTTTTTCAGAGTATTAGGTTTCAGAGGCAATAAATCCTTTGAAGGTCGGAAATCTTCTCATACACTAATTTTATTTCTCCCACAGCTCCTAACAGGGCTGACAGTGGGTTTTCAGTATTTGTTGAATTAAAGCTTTAGGAACATAGTGTCTATGAAGCTGCTTTTCATTAAAAAGCAAAACATGAACAAAGGCACCCAGTTCTACAAGATGAAGCTAGAAATTAGCTTGCCCATTAAATCAAGCTTATAAGAATTCCCCAGCATTTTTGCCAATATCTTTTTGTAATTATAGCACATTAGTGCATTTAGAATGCATTCAGATAAACATTTATCAGTATTCCCTCCAGGGCCATCAGATATGGTGTATGGATCTTGTAGGATGATGGAGAAGTGTCTTCAGCGTTCAGGTGATAAGATGAGACCTTCAATGTAACTGAAATTTGTACCTGATAACAGCACCATCCTCCAAACAACACATCATGGTTTCATGCTTACTCTGAAATTTTCTTTTATGGTGGACTGCGTTTTGCAACATTTTTGGATTATATTAAGTGACAATGGTTGTTGGAAACCTAATTCTCCTCCAAATACTTGAATTCTGGAAAGTTTTATGAGAAATACTAAGGAAATCTAACTGGAGGTGGGAAGTATCAGATGATGAGAAATGGGGATTATAATTTAGGATTTTTTACTCTAAGAGAACCACTTCATTGAGTCCTGTTTCTCTCAGAAAACCTGGCACTTTGCTTCACACACAGGTCTTCAAAATGATGTTGATTGAAAATATCACCATAGTTTGATTTTCGATGATGATAAATCTACATTATTCCTTCCTCACACTTAGCATGATTTGACATATGGGTTTATGGAAAAGGATCATGAAAGAAATAGCACATAATAAGAATTTTAAATTCTTCTTTATTTCAGAACTCCTACCATTATCCTTATGCAATGTAAAGGGTAACAGACAATATATATATAAACTGATATATATATATATCAGTTTCCTGACGGGCCATTGCATCAACCCACTATGATAGTCTTCAAAAGTCTTTCCACCAACATGTATCACCAGATACCGAACATGGAGTCTACATCCACTACACACATGAAATTGCTTTGTCAAATCAAACGGCATTTTTTGCTTCAAATTAAATGCAGACTTTGGATGGCTGCCAAATCCTATTTATCAACGTAACAAACAATATTTACCAACTGCTTCATTTCCCTAAATTGTTTTCCATCCTTAGGACATGTTGTCTGCATCTTAATTTAGCACTAATTTCTCCGTGCTGGAAACTTCTCCCTCGTGTTTTACCTTATTTCTGCTTCTGACAAAAGTAGATACTGACATGGACAGCTCTGGCAATTGGCTAATACAATGGATTAGTGCATTGTGCCTTAAGCAAGGTCTTTCTTTCCACCCTAGGGGTGGCACAGCTATCAGTTTCACTTCTACTCTTGATATTTTGGCAATCATGCATGGGATTTCTTTAGGCATGTGAGACTGAAATACCTCTCTAACAACACTTTGAAACATGTCACAGTCAAGGGCACAAATACAGTTGCCTCTAAGATGAAGAAGGCTGAAAAGGAACACATCCACGGAAGAAGAATGAGGAAAAGAATCAACTTGGAATTTAGGCCTAAATCTGGGCTACAGTTAAATCCTCGATTTTTTTTGTTTGTTTGTTTCCATATTTACTGCAACCTGGTCACCTAGGACCAGAAACCAAGAAAGCATATGAGACAACTAGAAATGACATGAGACCTTAAAGTCAAATTAATGCCTCCCTCACACAGACAATAAATGTTTTATACCTTATGATTAGATAAGATCCCACCTAGAATGGCCCCAAGTGAGCCCTAGCAGGTTTGGCTCAGTGGATAGAGCATCAGCCTGCAGACTGAAAGGTCCCAGGGTTTAATTCTGGTCAAGGACATGTACCTCAGCTGCAGGCTCCTCCCCAACTCTGGTCGGGGTGCATGGAGGAGGCAACCAATCAATGTGTTTCTCTCAGATTGATAACTTCTCTCTGTCTTTTCCTCTCTCTTCCATTCTCTCTAAAAACTCAATGGAAAAATATACTCGGGTGAGGATTTAAAGCAGGGCTCCTCAAACTACGGCCCGCGGGCCACGTGCAAATACAAATATTGTATTTGTTCCCGTTTTGGCTTTTTACTTCAAAATAATATATGTGCAGTATGCATAGGAATTTGTTCATAGTTTTTTTTTAAACTATAGTCCGGCCCTCCAACGGTCTGTGGGACAGTGAATTGGCCCCCTGTTTAAAAAGTTTGAGGACCCCTGATTTAAAGAAAGATATTCAAGTGAGATCAGGTGAGCCACAATAAGGAGGCAGTAAGTAGGTTGATCTGGCTTGAACTGGGGAGGGGGCATGTTAGAAATTGGACTCTGATCGTTCTTTCCTCTAATCCAACCTGATAATGCCAGACAAACCCTCCTTTCACCCAGATTTCATCAAACAGTATTTCTACGTGTGTCTGTAGGATTAGATTTTAATTGATGAACTGAGAAATCAGATGGCCTTCCCTAGTGTGGGTGGTCATTATCCAATTGGTTGAAGGTCTGAATAGAACAAAAAGGCAGGTGAAAGTTGAACTCACTCTGACTGCTGGAGCTGGACCATTGACCTTCTCCTGCCTTTCATGCTCCTAATCCTCAGGTCTTCAGACACAGACTAAAATCTATACCATTGGTTTCCTGGCTCTTAGGCCTTTAGACTACACCACCAGTTTTCCTGGGTCTTCAGCTTGCAGACAGCAGATGACATCTCAGCTTCTATTAACCAATTCCTGTACTAAATCTTTTTTCTAGATGTGTGTATGTGTGAGTGTGTGTGTGTGAGACAGAGAGGGAGGGGGAGGAAGGGAGAATATCACAGGCTATGGAGGATATAGAGTGTGTGTGTATTCTAGATAAATATATATTACAGATAGATGATGATAGCTATTATATATACACACATATACATCTACTAGAGACCTGGTGCAGGAATTCATGCATGGGTGGAGTCCCTCAGCCTGGCCGGCGATCAGGGCCAATAGGGGCCATTTCGCCCAGTCCCGATCAGGGCCGACTGGCCAGGAGGAGGGACTGCGGGAGGTTGGCTGTGTGAGCACACTGACCACCAGGAGGTAGCTCCTGCGTTGAGCATCTGCCCCCTTGTGGTCAGTGCACACCATAGCAACCAGTCATAATGGTGGCTTAGGCTTTTATATCTATAGATATTACATAAATGTGTGTGTGCATGTGTGTGTGTGTATCTGGTCGGGGTGCATGGAGGAGGCAACAGATCAGCTCTGTTTCTCTGAAGAACCCTGACTAATAATGTTTCTTTTCATTGCTTTTATGTTGTTTATATTATTTCTTTTAATTTTTTCCCCAACTAGATTGTGAGTTTCCCAAAGTCAGGGATAACAGTTCATGTATTGTTTTTGTTTTTTTCCAGTTTCTCTCATAGCACCTAGCAAGATGTTGAACATATAATATGAAATCAACAAATATTTCCTGATTGCTATCATTCTGTTCTTATTATATTGACAATTGACATATGCTTGTCCAGTTTTTAAGATGCAACCTCTAGCCCTGGTACGTGTTGCTCAGTGGAAAAAAATATCTTCTGGTAAGGATTTTTAAAAAGATGCAGCCCCTACCCAGTTTGGCTCAGTAAAGAGTGAGTGTCAGCCTGCAGACTGAAGGGTCTTCAATTCAATTCCAATCAATCAGGGTGTATGCAGGAGGCAACCAATCAATGTGTCTCTCTCACATCAATGTTTCTCTGGCTCCCCCCTCCTCCCTTACACTCTCTCTAAAAATCAATGGAAAAATATCCTTAGGTGAGGATGAACAACAACAACAAAAAAAAGATGGAACCTCTACAAATGATTTTTTGTTAACTTGAGAATCACATATTATGGAAGATATAAGCCAAAGTTTATAAATTATGAGCCTATGACATTTTCTGTCCTCTGAAATTATTTTTAAAATTAGTACATTTTACATAAAATCTGAACTCCAAACTTCTCCTAGAAAAACAAAAGAACCAGGAATTCTGTACTCACATTCCCACAAATCAGAAATTGCCTGGGGCTAAGTAAAACTAGCTGACTTATTTAGATAGGATTTGTGTGGTATAATCTGCCATAGTCACCACCCTTTCTAAGGTGTCCCCAATAGAGTGAATGGAAATAGTAATTTATTGTAATGCTCGACTACTGTTTTACATCTAATAGGTAAATAGCTGCTGAGACTATTGATCTATCAAAGGAGAGAAATTGAAAGAGAGATCAAAAAGGCTACTTGTTTAAAAAAAATTAGAAAGAGAACATATGCCTTTGTAAGAGCAAGTAATATGCCTAAATGTTTAATATACAAACAAAGCATATCCATGTCTTTTTCTAATGCCCTGCCCACCTCATTCACTCATATTGAGTCTCCTGGGCACTCATATTTGTGACCCTTGATATAGGCCCTAAGTAAACAATCGGCCTAGCAATAGTATATCAGTCAGGTAAGCTAAGTTCTGCTGCAGTAAGGAAAAGCCCAACAATGACAAAAGTTATCTCTTGTTCATCCTACATGCCATTAAGGGTCAGCAGGGGACTCTGTTCTGGGTTTCTTTGCTCTAGCTGATAGAGCACCCACCAGCTTGAATCTGATAAGCAGCACAAGAGCACTAAAGAGGTATCACAATAGCAGCTAAATACCCTTGCCTGAAAGTGATACAGTATCACTTCCACTCACAATTCAATGGACAAAATTAATCCACATTTGTTGTGACTCCAACCTAACCAGAAGAAAACGTAAGCCCACTTTGTGCCTGAGGGCAGAGAACTGAAAATAAGTGATAAATACCCTTGATGGCCACCCCCATGAAGCCAGTAGCAGTATCCTGACCCTGAGAATACTAAGCCTGCCCTGGGAACATGCGGGGGGCAGCCATTGGTGGCCACTTTCCTGACCTGCTGCCTTGGTCCTCACCTGGATGGCCAGGTTTGGAGAGTTTCCATTCAAAGCCACTGGACAAAGACGAGCTCCATTTGTTGCTAGAAAAAGGAAAGATAATTAAATAATTCTTCATAAACTTGAGTTCCTGCACATCTTAGCGATCCGTATCACACCAGTAAGAATGATGGTCTCCTTGGAACATGGGAGTTTAAGCCACCCCATTATACCTGGAGCAATGGAAGTACAGACTGACAAGAAAGGCAAGACTTCCAAGCCATAGGGGTACAAACTTGCCAAGGGGATGTAATCTGTTCAGGAGGCAAGCAAAATGAGAGAAGATGCATAAGCTCATTTGTGCAAAAACTATGTGTGGCACCTTGCCCATTATTGCTTTAAACTTTTAACCATTTTAATAATATCCTTGAACCTGATTCTTCTCCAACAAGCACAAAAGTCACTTTCAAATGTGATGCTGGAAAAACTGCACTTACTGCTTAGTGTTATCTCTGAAGTATTTATACACACTTGCAATGTATAAAAAAGTACTTGTTTAATTTGCCTTTTCAATATCACGGTGGAAAAAAGTCACAAAGAATAGAAGGCATCTTTGAAGACTTTAATAAGGCCAGACCATTCAGAATATTCATGTGAACATCTCTACAGTCATCTTCAGGAATCAGCAAACTTTCTGGAACGTATTTAGCAAGGCTTTACTTGACTCCTCTTTTGTCTACACACTTTTTCTACAGGGACTGACATTTCTCAGATACAGTCTCTGTGTGTGTGGTGGGGGAGAAGGGGGCAGAAAACATTCTAATCAGAGCTCATTTTATCATCTACACGAATAAAAGAGAAACATGCAAATTGGTGTCACTCCACTACACCCACCAGCCAATCAGGATGAGTATGCAAATTAACCCAACAAATATGGCGGTTAATTTGCATATGCAGACGCGGAGCGAAGACTGAAGGCTCTGGCCCAAGTGAAGACTGAAGAAGACTGAAGACTGAAGAGGCTTGGCTTCTCTGCTGCGGCCGGAGCGAAAGCCTGGGTCCTGGGTGCCAGAGGAAAACTGGTGCCGGCAGCCAGGGGAAGGAAGGCCTATTGCACGAATCTCTTCGTGAACGGGCCTCCAGTAGAGAATAAGGAGGCACAGATTAAGATAGCTTTACAAATAAGCCAGAACTTTCAGAAATTGCTACCTGCTAAAAGCACACAATGAAGACCCTGTCATGAAATCACAGTTTTATTTAATAAAGTTTGGTGACCAATTGGGCACATGTATTAAGAATTATGCAATAAGAATGCCTTTTTGTATATTTCCTGCCAGCCACTGTGTCAGACACTGAGACTGCATTCCCAGCGAACCCAGCTGATTTACAGTCCGCAGCAGGGCGTCTTGGCGTCTGTATTAAAAAGCCCTATTTGGCTGTTTGGTCATTCTCAGTGTATGGCTCCCACAGGCACGGCATCTGAAGATTCCAACTTTAACTTTCTAAACTTTGGTTTATGATTAACAGCACTGTCACAAACGCAGAGAAGAAAATTTCTTTCCGTGAATTATTTAAAAATTGGAACCCTGATGTATGTGTTCTAATAGGAACTATGAAATAAAAACAACAGGACCACATGTAGATGGCTATTTTTAGGGCCATGAAAACCTCCACTTCTAATATCACAGAGAGATATTTTTCAAAATCACTCACACACAACAACAACAACAACACAGATGAAAATCCCAGGACCTGCAGAATATTCTGGGATCACTCTGAGATTTTAAAGTACTTGACATTCCACTAAAGTGGTCCCACACTTCCATCAGATAGCCACGCTCGGCTTCCCAAAGCGCTTCAGCCTGTGATATCCCAAACCAGTGCACCAGCACCCGAAGATTCTAGAGCAGTGGTTCTCAACCTTGGCTGCACATTAGAATCACCTGGGAATCTTATTAAAATCCTGATTCCTGGGCCTCATCCTCCAGAAATTCTGTTTCTTTGTTACTAATGTTGTAGCCCCACCCCATAACAAAGAATGTCCAGAGGATGAGGCCCAGAAATCAGGATTTTAAAAAGATTCCCAGGTGAGTCTAATGTGCAGTCAAGGTTGAGAACCACTGTTGTAGAGCAGTGGTCAGCAAACTCATTAGTCAACAGAGCCAAATATCAACAGTACAATGACTGAAATTTCTTTTGAGAGCCAAATTTTTTAAACTTAAACTATATAGGTAGGTACATTGTTATAAACTTAATTAGGGTACTCCTAAGGCTTAGGAAGAGCCACACTCAAGGGGCCAAAAAGCCGCATGTGGCTTGCAAGCCACAGTTTGCCAACCACGGTTCTAGAGGATGACACAGGGAGAAGCTTTTAAGCTCAATGACTTGGAACCACCATGACATGTGGGGCCCCTTGAGTGAGCCTAGCAGGAGAAGGTGGGGAAGAAAGGGAGACTGCGAGGCACTGGAGTGTCCCCTGGCACAAAAAGTTGATGCCCAATTAGATTTAGAAAAAATGACAAAAAGTTGATGCCCAATTAGGTTTAGAAAAAGCTCTTCTCTGTAAACCTCAATTACCTATGATGCCTTATGACATTCAGCATTTACAAAGTATAATTACACAATAGTGTCTGACATTTAACGTCTATGGATAATTTAAAAGACTCCTGCTTCAAAAAGGCTGCTCATGAGCAACAGTAATCACTTCAATTAGCCTGGCACCATTACAATATAACAAGACCATTTGACTGCCTATTAGAACCAGCCAAGCTCTTCAAGTGTGTTAATTTAGCAGTCATTGCTAATTTCTGGTCTTTGCTACATTTGCATAGGAAAACACAGCCCTTTAAGCAAGAAAGGAAGTTTCATTCCTGAACTGGCTTCCTATTCTTAGAGGAGCTTTTTATATTTTCACATTAAAAAATCAGAAACATATTCAAAACATGGGCATCTCTAAATAGTATTGGATAACATAAGACTCTTACCATATTTAAGCAGGATGCTAGTTCTCCCAGTTTCATACCATTTGTATGTGTGTGGGTATACATATACACACATACATGTATACACATATAAGTTTATGATATATAAACATACATATGGGATATATATAATAGGCAACATGTAACATATATAAGATGTTATAATACCTAATCCTATATAATAAAAGGCTAATATGCAAATTGTCCCCTCGGGAGTAAGACCAACCAGGATTTCGACTGCTCACTATGACATGCATTGACCACCAGGGGGAGGCGTGGAACGAAGAAAGGCCCGGGTTGGCCCTGATCGCCAGCCAGGCCTAGGGACCCTACCCGTGCACAAATTTCATGCACTGAGCCTCTAGTATATTTATAATATCCAATATATTATAAAGTATATAGACTATCCCATACATAATATGAATATTATATATACTGTAATATACTAGTATTTAAAATCAGCTAGGCAAAATTGTGATTGGAAAAAAGGAGATGCTTTAGCCTCTAAAAAATCTTCAGTGGCAAGTCAATCTGCTAGAACTGGAGTTATGGATATAGTCTACTTTATTATTTTGTTATGTTTCTTATTGTTATGCTTAAATAAAAAGAGCACCTTGCATAAATGAATTGGGCTTTTCAAAAATCATATTCTTATACATGAATATAATTTGTCTCTCACCATAAAGAATCTCTATTTTAGCCCTGGCTGGTTTGGCTCAGTGGATAGAGCATTGGCCTGCGGACTGAAGGGTCCCAGGTTCAATTCTGGTCAAGGGCACATGCCCGGGTTGAGGGCTAGATCCCCAGTAGGAGGTGTGCAGGAGGCAGCTGATAAGTGATTCTCTCTCATCATTGATGTTTTTACCTTTCCTTCTCCCTTTCTCTATGAAATCAATAAAAAAATTTTTTTAAAAATCTCTATCCTACAGAAGAGAAAACTTACCCATTGTGTTGCAGTAAACAAAGTCGAACATGCACACACACACACCTGGAGGTTATACATAAGACCTTTAGACTTAGAGGTCAATAAAAATTATTAAATATGCTCCATGGCCAAGCACTGCTGGGTACTAGAAGCTTTGGAGAATAAAATAAATATTAAAATCATCTGGACTCCTGATCTAGTGCTCTTTTCCCAAGATTGATAATCTTTTCCTAACTTTGGGTTCTTACCTACTAGTATTTAGCTATTTATTTAGGAAAGTGTATTACATTCCTAATATGCAATTTTTATGTTGAAAAACACTTCAAAGAATCCTCTTTTTTAAATAAGATATAATTCACATACCATAAAATTCACATTTACAAAATGTAGAATTCAGTGGTTCTTACTATATTCACAAATATTGTGCAACCATCACTACCATCTAATTCCAGAGTATTTTTCTAGCCCAGTAAAAATTAAAAAAACAATTAGCAGTCACTACCATTACCTCCTCCACCAAGCACTGATAATCACTACTCTACTTTATGTCTCTATGTCTATTCTGGACATCCTTTATAATAAAGAGGTAATATGCAAATTGACCCTCACACCCTTGCATCACAAGATGGCCACCCCCACGTAGTCACAAGATGGCCAGCAGGTGAGGGCAGTTGGGGGGAGACCAGGCCTGCAGGGGAGGGCAGTTGGGGGCGATTGGGCCAGCAGGGGAGCAGCTGGGTATCAATCAGGTCGGCAGGGGAGCGGTTAGGGGCAATCAGGCAGGTAAGTGGTTAAGAGCCAGCAGTCCCAGATTGTGAGAGGGATCCCAGATTGGAGAGGGTGCAAGCTGGGCTAAGGGACACCTCTGCTCCCCCCATTCCCCAGTGCACAAGTTTCATGCACTGGGCCTCTAGTTTCATATAAATGGAATCATATCATATGTGACCTTCTCTGTCTTGTTTCTTTTACTTGGTATAATGTTTTCAGGGTTCATCCATGTTGTACCCTGTGTAAGTACTTCACTTTTCATTCATTTTTATGACTAAACTGGAGGCCTGGTACACGAAATTTGTGCACTTTTTGGGGGGTGGTCCCTCAGCCTGGTCTGTACCCTCTTGCAGTCCAGGAGCCCTTGGGGATGTCCAATTGATGGCGAGGAGTGGGTCTAAGCCATCAGTAGCACATCCTTAGCACTACTGCGGAGGAGGGAGAGGCTCCCAACACCAGTACTGTGCTCGCCAGCCGTGAGCCCGGCTTCTGGCTGAGTGGCGCTCCCCTGTGGGAGTGCACTGACCACCAGGGGAAGCTCCTGCATTGAGCATCTGCCCCCTGGAGGTCAGAGCACGTCATAGAGACCAGTCATTCCTCTATTAGGTTGATTTGCATATTACCCTTTTATTATATTCTAGTAGCCCTGCACATGAATCTGTGCACCAGTACCTCACCAGTAGCTCGCTGCCGCCCTCCAGTAGCTCTCCACCTGCTGCCCTGCCCTCCTGTATCTCCCCCGAACCCCCCTCATAGCTTGCTGCCCTGCCCCCTCCTATAGCTCTCCACCGCTCGCTTGTAGACAGGAGCTCGCTGCCACCCTTCTGTAGCTCTCCGCCCACTGCTCCGCCCTCCTGTAGCTCCCTCCACCCCCCTCCCCCACCCTCATAGCTTGCTGCCCTGCCCCCTCCTATAGCTCTCCACTGCCCACTTGTAACTCACTGCCCCACCCTCCTGCTGATCCATGATCCAATTGTTACATGGTCGGTCGCTATGCTGCACAGCGTAATGCCCATTTGCATATTACATCTTTATTATATAGGACTAGAGGCCCAGTGCATGAAATTCGTGCATGGGGGGAGGGTCCCCCCAGCCAAGCCTGCACCCTCTCCAATCCGGGACCCCATGGAAGATGTCCAACTGCAGGTTTAGGCCCGATCCCTGGGATCGGGCCTAAACCTGCAGTTGGACATCCCTCTCATAATCCTGGACCGCTGGCTCCTAATTGCTCACCTGCCTGCCTGCCTGGTTACCTCTAACTTCCCCTCCCCTGCTGGCCCGGTCGCCCCCAACTGCCCCCCCTGCCAGCCTGGTTTCCCCTCACAGCCCCCCCCGGGGCCGGGTCACCCCATGCAGCCTGCTGTTCAGTCATTTCGTTGTCCCTCATTAAACCCCCTGCCAGCCTGGTGGCCCCACAAAGCCTGCTTGTTCAGTCGTTTGGTCATCCCTCATTAACCCCCCTGCTGGCCTAATTGTAGGCAGCCATCTTGTGAGGGTATGAGAGTTAATTTGCATATTACCTCTTTATTATATAGGACTAGAGGCCCAATGCATGAAATTCGGGCAAGGGTCTCGGCCCTCGCAGCTACGGTGGCTTCCCTCAACCCTTGCAGCCTAATTAGCATATTATGCTTTTATTATTATAGATAATATCCATGGTATGGCTATACCAGTTGATGGACACTTGGATTGTACCCACTTGGGACTTTATGAAGAATACTATTAATATCTGTATAGAAGTTTTTGTGTGGGTATATGTTTTCATTTCTCTTGGTTATTGCCACAGAATGGAATTGCTGTTTGTCAAAGTGGCTGCACCATTTTCCATTCCCACTAGCAATACATGGGAGTGCCAAATTCTCCATAAATTTTCCCACATTTGTTATTGTCCTTCCTTTTGATTATGGCATCTTAGTGGGTATGAAATGGTATCTCATTGTGACACAGGATAGCTTTCATTGCCTTCAACAATGTTTTGTAGTTTTCAGTGTACAAGGGACATGCCTTCTCCACTCAGTCAGGCAATTGACAACTCTGCCTTAGCCTTCACTTCCTGCTTACACAGAGCCTCGATGTCAGCCAGAGGTGGGAGTTTAGGCCCTTCTTAAGTCTTTATTGATCATATGTGGAGGTGAAGAGCCCTCAGTGTGGAAAAAGCCTACTCCTACATGTGGTCTTTGCAGGGATATGTCAGAGTTTTTCAAAACCCCAATGGATATCTCATTCCCCAGCTTTTCCTTTTGAGTATTTGGTTATACTATTATTTTAAATATAATTTTCTTGATTTCAGAGAGGAAGGGAGAGGGAAAGAGAAATATCAATGATGAGAGAGAATCATCGATCAGCTGCCTCCTACACGGCCCACACTGGGGATAGAGCCTGCAACCTGGGCATGTGCAGACTGGGAATCGAACTGTGACCTGGTTCATTGGTCAACACTCAACCACTAAGCCACACCGGCTGGTCTGGTTATACTATTTTTGCCTCAATTGTTATCCCCATATCAGGCAGTCTCAAAGCTAAACTACTGCCCCTAAATAGTTTTTACAAATGCCCTTGGAAAAAGACTTTTTAAAAAAATATATTTTTGTTTTATTGATTTCAGAGAGGAAGGGAAAGGGAAAGAGAGACTGCAACATCAGTGGTGAGAGAGAATCATTGATTGGCTGCCTCCTACATGCCCCCTACTGGGACCAAGCCCGCAACCAGGGCATGTGCCCTTGACCAGAATCAAACCCGGGACCCTTCAGTCCAAAGGCTGACATTCTGTGCACTGAGCCAAACCACGTAAGGCTGGAAAAAGACTTTTATTACTGAATTAGCTCAAAGTCAGAACAAATAAAGGCAACCTTGCAAGTGGGCTGCTCCGGAGAAGCAGATAAGTCAGACAATAACAATTCTCAAGAAATGAGGCTTTGAAGCAATGCCAACTCCTTTTGTCCCCTCTGATGGCTTCTGGGACAGGTTTCCACTGTGATTGCAGACTATAGGTTTTAAATACTACCTCAGAACTTAAGAGAGAGGTATGGGAATAAGGCAAGTTAAAATGCCACAAAGATCACTGTTCTTACTGAGATTCAGCCTCAGAATGCTGCAAGATTTTGATTCATTTCCAGAGTTCTGAAAAGTGATTCTGGCAAATTTTTTTTAAATTTTTTTAGTTTTCTCATTGCTTTTATGGAAGAGAGAATTTTTTGGAGGTCTTCACTCTATAATTTTCACTAAAGTAACTCTAAATATTCTCCTTTTCTAACAAAAATCAAACTCCTCAATTTAATTCAAATATCTTTCCAAATTGTATCTTAATCAAACTTACTTTATCCTCCTCACCCTCCTTCAACTGTATCAACATTCTGTTCCAATCAAGTTGGTTTTCTTCCTGTTGCCTGACTACATGATGTTCATTCCTGGGGCCTTCTTTATACTTTTTTCCTCACTTGGATGGTCCTTTCCCTTCCCCTCCCCTCTAACCATCAAAATCCCATCCATCCACTAGTCCTGCTCACATCCTCCCCCAGTTTCCTGAGCACTTCTGCCCACTTCTCTCTTCTGATGGAACCTAAGTCTCTTACATTAATTCTATCAGCGGACTTTAATTGTATACTGTTCTTTTTTCATATCTTGTCAAGTAAACAAGACATTAAATTACTTGAGAATAAGTCCATCTATAATTTCATACTTAAATTATGATTACTCCACAAATGATCAATAAATTTGAATTGAATCAGACAGTAGGCCAGGTTCTTTTAAAATTGGTTCAGAGTTACCACCTATTTGTACTCCTCTACCTATACTTTTTTTAAGGCAATTTTTCTTCTGGGCACCAATAAAATGCATTGGCATTCCTTACCTGCAACAGGAGAAGGGAAGATTTTTAAAGGAACAGAATTGCCCCAACTCACTCTTTTCTATGATGAGTTTCAGAAAATGATAGTTTTAGACAGATCCTTGTAAAATATCTGAATGCAAGTGAATTTCCCTCAGTTTTCCAAACATATACACATGGGAAGTGGCCAGGCATTTTCTATAGGTTGATTTTACCAACCTGGGTATGATTTATTTAATCTAGTTGATTTTTTTCCTTCTTAATTTTATTGTCTGTGCCCAGGGACTTACTAATTATACAGTAAATTCAAACCAATTTACTTACTTATCTATTCTAATAATAATGTGTGTGTGTGCATGTATTTAATGCTCTGTGGAGCACCTAGTACATGACAATGCTAATAACTATTCATCATCTCTTATTTAACTGTCATTTGCATGTAGTGCTGAGACCTTCAGCCTCCTTCCACCAGCTCCCAGCACCATTCCCCAGGAACATCGGCAGCCAGACTCTTAGCTAACGGACAGGAGACTTGTAGGTGTTTGGAGGGAAATCTAACCTATCCCGAGTAAAGACCTAAAGAAAATGACATCAGTGATTCTGCAGCAAATGATTTGCCCACATCACCCCTTGGGTGAAGGTCAGTCAACAAGTTTCCCATTCCCCACATGCTCAGAACTTCTAATTCATTTTCAGTCCCTTACTATAAATCATAAGCAAGCAACCAAGGACTACCAGATGCCAAAGAAATACTTCAAAATGGAAGAAAGAGAGCAAAATAGGTAAACAAAAATAATACAGGCAATGTAGACTTTGCAGGAAGATTTTTAAGCTATAATTAATATCCTTAAAGAAATAAGAGAATCTATTGAATCCATGAAAGGAAAGGAGACTCTAACAAGAAATTGAAAGATTACTCAGAAGAATTTTGCAATCACATATTGGAGGAACAAGAATTGATAATTAATTAGACTACCCTTGGGTTGTAATATTTTTTCCTTGAATTTTTAAATTTTATGGATTCTTAAAACCCAAGATAAAGAGACTTATCTCCATTCCATGGATGGGAAATGATCAGAAGGTCTGGGGAAGATCAGACAGATGATAGAGTAATCATGTCCCAATTTAGCTTGGACAGTTCCCGGTGTACTATATAGACACCCTACTGATGGGGCACTGCAGTGCTCACAGGGATAATCGCCACAGGCCCCACCCAAGAACTCAGCCATTGTGCCTTCAGTGGGGATTGAAGCTCTCTTCCCCTTTAGGATAGAGACTTTGTAGTCACATGATTTTAACTCTTTAATAGTGGTGCCCTTTAAAAATTATTAACTAAACAATAAAAATCACAGTCTCAAATTATAAAAACCCAAACCATATTCACATATAAACCAAGTTGCCTCAAAATAACTCATATTAACCTCTGAAGAACATACACAGGTAGAAGCCATGTGCTCTGGAAACTGTGGCAGTATCACTGCTCTGTCACTGCACACTGCAAACCATGTGCCCATAATCAAGGCCAAGATGTCCTAGAAATAACCTCTGTCCAAAATGTCTTCCTTTGCCCAAGAATGAAGCCAAAAGGGGAACAAGAAGGAAAAAAGTAAGAGGGGGGGCGGGAATAGAACATTTTATAAAAGGTTGGCAGGTCTCATTCAGTATCTTAGTCAGAAAAGCCGACTTTGATTCACTGATCAAAATAACCCTGGACAATAGACAGAGAAGCATTATTATTGCTCCCAGTTTACGGATGGGAAATCTAAGATTCAGAAACTTGATGACTTTCCAAAAATCAAACAACTAATATGCTAGAAAGCTAAAACCCACCACTAAGTCTGATTCTAGATATCGCATGCCAACAAAAATCTGCTACCTCTTTCATAAGTTAAAAAAAAATGAGCATTTGGAACATCTAGCTACTATTAAGAGTTATCAACAAGACTATTCAATGCCTTTCCAGCATCATTGAGTTATTGGTTCTTAGGCAAATCTATAGAGTTCTGTGTAATCAGTTTCTCTGCTCAGCAATTACTATAAAAATATTAGCTAACATCTTTTTTTAACATGAAAGTCACTATACAAATAGAAGGATATATTCCATAGTGTTTGTCAATTAAGTTCATTAAGTAGATGTGTATAACCTATTTCAGAGTCATAGGGACAATTTTGGAATTGGGGTGCTATTCCATTTGGACACAAAAGGCTTTTAGATTTTTCTCTTCTATCTGATAGATTTTTCATTCTGTCTGAGAGGGCCTGCTCACCCTCCCTCAGGGGTAGGACCCTTCTGAAAAGAAATGCCTAGCATAACTGATATCCTAGGATATGTGCGATACCTTGGAAGAGAAGGAATTTTTCCTGGGCAAGCACAACAAACTTGCCCCCTCACTGTGTCCATGCTGGAGTTGCTTACACGATTCTTTGTTTCAGCATCTGTTTCAGCATCTGTTGACCCCGTTCTTACATGTAACCCCACCAAGACTCACTGCAACACAATAGAAAAGGTGAAACTGTTACCTTTTGAAGAGGCTGTGCACTGGAATGCCAACAACATGAAAAGAATTCATCTTGTGGCTTCCTTCAGGAAATCAGCTTGAAAGGCAGTCATAATAATTATCAGGTTCTATAGGCGGTTCTGGGATCATTCTGAGCAATTTCCAAAGCCAGCACTTACTCCTCTATAATGGCACAAAATGGTGTTTCTCCCCTGGTGTGGTGCACTGTCATTACTGGTTTACCTCTTCATCAACCCTGGCAGTCTTCTCATCCCCCTTTTTCTTGTAACAGACCTGGGCAATCATAATCTCTCCTCCATTTCACCCACTCTGCAATCAGTGATTAGTCCAGGATATGGACACGTGATGCCAGCACAATTCTAACAGAACAGATAATCTTGAAATAACATAAATTGTTAAATGGGATCACCTTTTCTGGCTACATGGGCAAAGGTTTCTACAGACAAGCAAAATGAGCCATTACAAATGTATTCGTCTTCTTGGGCTGCTATGACAAAATGCCACCGATTGGGTGGCTCAAACAATGGACACTTATTTCTCTCAGTTCTGGAGACTTGGGAAGTCCAAGATCAAGAAAGAAGGTTGGTCTGTAGGTGGCCACCACCTCACTGTGCTCACATGACCCCTTCTTCGGGCATGTGCAGAAAGAGAGAGAACATGAGTGCACACAAACTCCAGGTCTTTTCTTATAAGACACTAATCTTATGGAGATGAGGTCCCACCCTCATTAGCTCATTTAACCATAATTACTTCTTTAGAGGCTCCGATTGCCAATTCAAGGACATTAGAAGTTAGGACTTCAGTACAGGAATTTCAGGGAGACACACATATTCAGTCCATAGCAACACATAAAATCAGACCTTAACGAAGATGAGAGACAGTTGCACAGCAGACTTCTTGTCCATGGCTCCGGGCCCAATGACCAAATGGTTTTTAGCCCATCTTCAAAGTTGTGTGCCACCGTGGTGTTTTTCCCACCCATGCGAGTGGGGTCCTTCATTTTATGCCCAAGCTGTGCTTAGTTGGGTTTCTGTTGATAGTAGCCCCTACAGTTAAGACTCTTAGCACCACTTCCCACATCTGACATGGAAAAACTGACCTTCTCTACCTTCTCCTTCCTCTTCTGAAGCAAGAGCTGGAGGAGTTTGATGTAGGAGTTAAAAGCACCCAAACTCAAGTCCTGTACCTACTTCTTGTGATATTAGTAACTTATGCAGTGTCTCTCAATCTCAACTTCCTCACATCAATAATGAAAATAACAATACTAGTATCTACCTCACAAGGATGGTGTGGGAAGACATGAGAGAATGTGTGTGAGGAGCCCACCCCTGTAACCAGTACCTAGAAACCACTCAAGATGCGCTGCTTCCTCTATGCACAGACAGGCAGACCCTGCCGACTCTGGTGTCCATCCCTCGTGATGGAAGAGCCAGCAACACTCTCCCTGACTCCCCTGCACCTAAAAATCCTCCTGTGGGAAATTCCAGGCCTCTGACTGGTCACAGGGTTCACAAGAAGAGGCCAGGCAAGCTTTAAAAAAATAGTATTTTTCATTCTCCTGCTGAAGAAGTTGGGGCTCCACACAGAACCTCTCACCCCAGCCTCGGTGAGCTGGGTCTAAATTCAATTACCATGAAATTAATTAAGCATTAAAAAAAAAAAAACCCAAACCTGGTAGCCGTCACTGCTAATTAACGGGTTCTCACTCACTGCTGCTCCTGCCTGACTGCCTTTCAGGGGTGGGCTTGAGCTGCCCTGATTTGATTTGAACTGACAAGGCACAGCAAGCTCATATCAGAGCCCTCCTTAGGAGACTCATGTGACGGAACTCACAAGACGAGAAGACAGTGGATACACAGACCGGCCTAGACACAGAACAGGGGCAGGGTGAGTGGGGACTGCAGATCCAAAAGGAGAGTGATGGCCCTGAGAGAAAGTGGGGTACAGAATGGTTAGTCGGGTAGTGGGTGGATTACAATTCAGCATTATGATAGCATCGTCTTGATAAAGTCATGATTCATCAGTAAATCTTGCAACTCAGTAAACATTGGTTGGGTGGATAAATCAATTTTTTCAATTAGGAGGGAATATCCTTTCATTTCCACCTCATTTTTTAAGTAAAACTTCTGTAATTCTTTCTTCTCCTCCAAGAAACCAATTTTCTTAAAGCTGAATGAGAAAGGTATTTCTTGACAAACTCTAAACATACTGGCCTCATGCTCCCCACTCCTCGTCCCATACAAAGCGGAAAGGCCATGTTTATTGCCTTGTTTGAACAGACATCTATGAGTCTGTTTCTGCTTGTCAGATATACTGGGGCAGCAGCCACACTGCACATTTTACTAAATTCAGTGGCCCTTATAACAGGAGACACAGACAAGGAAGAGGCCTGGTTGAGGCAATGTTCTGGGGAGGGGTTTCCTCATTCGGGCTTTAAGAAATTCCACTTATCATTTGGGTCTACCTTGTCCAAAATAACTACCTTTAACTACAACAGTGCAATCCTTTTCATTTGAGCTTCTACAGACACATCAAAGGATTTGTTAAGAACTAAACAAGGAACTCTAAATGGTTTGTTTAACAGTTAGGAAGCTACAAATACTGTACACAGAGAAAACTCCTATAAGGATCTTGTGTCAAATAGTGAACCCTCAACAAAACAGTCATGTAATGATAATGGAAGGGATTCCGAATTCTCCCAGGTTCTTGTCACAAGAGAACAAATTCCAGGCAGTGACTAACTCCAGCATCATGTCAGAACAAATAACCTCTTAATAGTTGCAACCTGTATTGTTCTAGGGAACATCCCAGGGCTGTGGGTTTTCACTTCAGGGAGAAATAGGGTTCTTTATGTCCTCCGCTCTGGGGAGAACACAAGCTGAATAAAAACTTTCTGATCAAGATGGTGATGGTGCAAAGCCACCACCATGAGAAGTGGGTGTGCTCACATTTCCTGCTCCTTGCTTTCCTACCCACCCAAGCCCAAGATCGAACACCTCGTTAATTAATGACTATTGTGTTGGCAGAGGGCGACCTATGGTGCCATTTCTATAACTAGTTTGTTAGTCTGAAGTGATATTCTGTGACAGCCAAGGCGTCTAAAGGACACCAAGGGCCTGGTTTTCTGAAACTAGTTGAAGCAGCAGCAGGCAGGAACTAGCCATGATAATAAGGGCTCCCCAGCAGTTGTGTGCAAACTTCTATTGACTTTGGAAATGCAGGGTTCAGGCCTCCCCTGCTCAGGTGCCCTGCTAGCTGGCTCTCCAATATTTAACAAATCCATGCCAGTCTCTAAACAGATGTCCCCTGTGACGGTGTCCTCTGAGAGACAGGAGGACATGAATGGGTCACTGCCCGAGTTCTCAAACCTAAGCCTCTGCCTCCTTAAAGTGGGGCAGGGGTCTCAGCCATCGGGAGCCTCAGAAATTGATGTGTAGCCCAGATGTGTTTCTTTTGAGCCACAGTATTTTCAAATTGAACGTCAGTGTGTATCAGATTTCACATCTTCTACATTTAATGACATACCCAGCATCTCTTGAAAATTCGGAGATCGTCTTACAACACTAGTCCTACAGCTCTCCCTGGCCACAGCAGCCACCTCCTGCAGGAACGTGGACTCTCCATGCCACCACAGTCTCCACCTCTCCCTATTGCCTCATACTGGACTGGCTTTCCCATTGACATTGCCTGCCAGCCTCCAGCAGGCACTGGATTTTGTGGCCCGTGGCTAATAAATTTCTCTGCACCAACGTCTTTGAGAGCCACGATCAAAATATTGGAGAAAATAATTGCAGGGCTTCTCTGCTAAAAGTTTCACCACCATCTCTCTCCTTGTCATTGACAGGGCCATCTTTTCCATCCCATCATACTCATCCCTAGCTCAGTGGGTACTTAAGAAAATTAAACAACATTGTATATGTAAACTACCCACTCAAGCACCTACCATATAAATAGATGCTGAATGGATACTGGTTCCCTTCTCCTTCCTAGGAAACAGACCTGGGTGTCTAGTATTCTAGGAGCTTTGCCCAGCTTTGCCTCTTTACCCACCGAGAAGATGTGTGAATTAACTTGTAAGAACAGTGACCAGCTCCACCCTCCACTCCACAATATTTTATTCTTGTGTGTTATCATTCCATGGCGGAGTCCCTTCTCCTCCCATACTCTGCTTCTTTTGCCCCTACTACTTTCAACATGGAACACTCTCTGTGCCCCGCTGCTGTTATGAAAACCAGGGATTACAAACTCAGATTCAGATGCCTTCAGGGTTCAACTAAGTCATATAAAGGTGTGAAATCGCTAAGTTTAAGACAACAGTAAGACATCAGGTCTATAGTCAACTGGAGTGGCCCCAGCCTAAAGTCATTCACATGCAATTTAAAAAAGAAATGCCAATCTGAACGAACCAACCAGTCTGTTGCTGGATGAGACCACTGGCCAGCAGTGTGCAAAGCATATTTTACATATTCAAACATCTCCTTCCAAACCAGAGTCTAGACCAGTTGATTTCCAAGCTGCTGGACTTGTGCATCCTGATCAGAAAGCTATATTTAGCATGAACCTCATTATATGGGCATGTTTTGGTTTATAAATAATGTTCATTTACATTAGTATATTCTGTACTAAAGGACTTCGAGCAAATATTCAAAACAAATACAACGAAACCAAATGGCACAGACATTGGTGCACCTCTCACAATTCCCCCTCAGGACTGAAAACTCCCCCAGCTGCTGGAGAAAGCCTCCTTGTTCAAGGCCATACCTTTCCTCAAGGGCAGCCTACATCTATGACTGGTCGCTTACAGGAGTATAGAAGGATGGTACCCCTTCAGCAACTCAGGATAATAGTACAAAGTCTCCCCCGACTTCAGGGCTTCCTGTGGGTCATCTGAGGTGTTTGCTGTAACTGCACCATAGCCCAAGTTCTCCCTCTTGTCTCCCAATCCCTTTTCCTTCTCTTCCTCTAATATATTTGCTGGGCGTTAAACTCTATCTCAAAGTCTACTTCCTGAAACTAGATGGCATAAATAGAAGTTCTGATATTTACTTCTCCCACTACAGTGGGTTGTCTTATAAATCCCTTGAATTACTCGTATCTCATTTTGGAGAACAATAGTCTAAGCCAGTGCTGCCCAATAGAATGTTCTGGAATGATGAAAATGTCCAATATGGTAGTCACTAACCATACATGGCTATTGACCACTTAAATGTGATAAGTGCAATTGAAGAAATAACCTTCTTAAAGGTTGTGTAATGTAATGTTAATAAATTTTAATTAAAACAGCCACATGTGACGAGAAGCAATCAGGGCAGTATAAGCTATTTGTATACCAGGTGGATAGATTGAAGTGTCCAGATTTTCTATTACTCCTCTTTTCGTTTGGAGGAAGTAAATGTGCAGCAATGAATAAATATACATGTAAGGAACCATTTAATTTAATCACAAGTTGTTTTTTAAAAATTGCTTCATCCTCACATCAGATGAAATATTCAGTAGCATCCCGAGACCACTCCTTTGAGCTGGAGATGACAACTGCCTTCATGAGTCAGCCAAGCCAGTGCTCGAGGGGCAGGTTGTCTCTGCCATCTGCTTCCGTTTGATTGGCTCAGTTCTGATGTTAAGTGAACATCCCCCAATCAAGCAGTCAGTGTTCTTCCCACAAACGCTAGGCCTCCATTTAAGACCAAGAATCAGCAGCTCTCACCCTGGAAAAACGCTGCTAATAAATGCCAGCAAAGTTGCCCAGGACTTTGCTCATCAGCAACAGTGTGACAATGTGGAGGGTTGCTGGAGGCATACTTAGAAGCAAGGAGAGACCCCACACTTCTGGAATCCAAATCAAATTGCTTTTGATGACGGGAAAGAAAGAGGTTCCTACATAAGCTGCTCTTGGAGAAAATAGTTCCATTTCTGTGAGATAATTCCTCATCTCTGTGTCCACGGCCCCTCCCTCCTGTTTGAAATAATTTCCCTGGGAAGTGATTATCAAAAGCAAATGGAAACGACACACTCAGACCTGGGAGAGCACAGATCCCACTGCGCCCTGGGAGCTGGGAGCGTGGTGCGAGGTGTTAATGCATTATCTGCTCCTTTGGAGGAAGGTTAAAGTTTGGGCTTGAATCACAAGTGAAAATGAGGTTGGTGGCCTGGTTGTCGCCCCTTGTGGACATTTATCCACAGTATAGAAACCTCACCCAGCTGGTGGTCTCAGCTCATCAAAGCATCAGGACAGAGAAAAAGTGGGGTGAGGTGCCCAGAGTGCTTCACAAGTAGAACATTGGACTGCTTTCTCTTCGAACGGCAATTAGGCTATGCATGAGGAACAGTCCCTCCTCTAGGAAATAAGCTCACCACAAACGTCGCCTTTTCCTTTCTCAAAAAGGCCTTGCCTCTGGTGTGTCGGTGCAAGGTGGCCCTTAGTCTATAATTCTCTTCCTCCCTTCTCCCTTGGGCCAACTCTAACATGCTAACCAAAATTCAGCTTCTCTAATGCTTCCATCAATAAAGGGCCCTTGCGCTAGCCGTATTGCTCAATGCTAAGAATGTTTGCCTACGCACCGAAGGGTCACAGGTTCAATTTCTCGTCAAGGGCACATACCTGGGTTGCAGGTTCAATCCCCAGCCCTGGTAGGGGAATGTATGAGAGGGATTGATCTTTCTTTCTCTCTCTCTCTCTCTCTCTCTCTCACTCTCTCTCTCTTTCTCTCTCTCTGTCTCTCTCTCATCCTCTCTCCCTCCTTCCCTTCCACTCTCTCCAAAAATCAATGGAAAAATATTCTTGGGTGATGATTAACACATAACAAAGAACAGTCCTTGTGCACCTGCTATGTGTTGGGCCATGCTTCGTCCAGCAAACACTTCCTGGGCACGGTCATGACAAAGAGAGATGCAGTCCCTGCCCTCATGGAGATGATAATCTGTCAGGAAAGATGGACATTACCCAAAAAAGCACTGTGAAGGAGGAAAGTAGGGCACAATGAGACAAGGTACAGAAAAAAACCTGAGTGAGTCCAGGGCTTTAAAAAGGCTTGTTTAGGAAAAAGATTTTTAAGCAGATGCTTACTCAGCCCCAACTCCCCTAATCTGACATTCAATCCACCTCCATGTTGATCAGTACCCTGTGCAAATCCTCCTCATACACTCACCATGTAGCAGACCTCCGGGTGCTGTGGCTATCCACAGCTTTCTTCTGCGCTGTCACTGTCTATTTAGATGTGCAGTTGGCACAGGGCTGTCCACAGACATTCTATTTCTCCTTTCTTCCCAGGCACATTTTAGGATTGGACTTTCCAGTTTCTCTTAGGAATAGTGTTTTGCTTCGGTCAATAAAATA
The DNA here is from genome assembly GCF_028538775.1 of Myotis yumanensis. NCBI lineage: Eukaryota > Metazoa > Chordata > Mammalia > Chiroptera > Vespertilionidae > Myotis > Myotis yumanensis. Next base: position 36,906,086 of record NW_027223763.1, read on the forward strand.
GGAGCAAAAATAGCATGTGGCAGAAGCCTTAAGAATCAGGATGCCATTGACCGTGGTCCTTTCCGTCACTTGGAGGCCACATGTTGAAATGAAGCCTCTGAGGGCCTGGGAGCCTGTGTGTTCCCAACCTGAGGAGTTCCCTGTGGGAAATCGGAACCTAGACCCTATACCCAGAAGCGAGAAAAGACTGAAGAAGAGGCAGACCACTCTAGATTGGTAAGTGACCGGTTTCATAAGCAAAGGAACTTACAGATGAGGCTTGTCCAGGGCAGCTGTAAAATGAGTAGATCTCAGCATCTGCCTGCCAGCGTCTTTCATTTTTTCCCCACCAGAATCTTAAAAGTTTACATAGAGACCTGAACTGGACTCAGTCACACCCAGATGGTCTCAACAACACTTTACTTTCTCAAGGCTGTGACCTTGAAGCAGCTGCTAGCATGTGAAGAGTAGGCAGAATTTACTTCCCATGGACAGGGGAGGGATGAGGAGCCTCAAGGGTCAACCAGCAGCCACATCTCTATGACTTCCTCCAACAGGGCCCCCTTTTGACTTTACTTGGATGGAAGCATTTGGAGGGTTGTTTGTTACTGCTCCATAACCTAGCCTAGTTGACTATTACAATATTAGTTCCTCACTGGACTGTGAGCTCCTCAAAAACAAGAGTTGCTTATGTATCATTGTATCTCCAGTGCCCAGCACATGGTATACGCCCAATAAATGTTTATTGAATTGATACATAAATGTACTTTAAAAATTTTTAGTCAACCTAACAGAAACTCAATTTCTACGTTGTTTTTTAAAAATGAAGAAGTACTCAGAAAATTGGTCATTGCAGAGAGCCAAGACACAAAACAGTCACTGTGGAATCAATGGAAACAATATCACTGAATGTGACATAGATCGTGTAGTGCATAACTTGGTATACAATAACGTTCATGAAAATAACACAGTTATTTGCTTAAAATGCTGACTAGCATTGAATACAACTAAGGCAAAAGTGAAAGAAGTTTAATAATGTCCTGGATCACATCCACTGGTTTTGTAATGGCATTTCTATCGAATTGACACTATGGGGAATTAGCTTCATTTTCTCAAACCCAGGAGAAAGGATCAGTAATTAGGAGAAGAACCAATTCCCCAAGGGCTTTAAATTTGGAATCTATTCAATTACTTCCCCTAGAAAAAACGACATCCATTTTATAAAAGCAGTTTCCAAGCTCCTGAGTCATCCTATTTATTTAATACTTTGCCTTCAATTACTTTTGTCATCGTATCTTTCATGGAATACATTTCCAATTTCCTGCTTAATTCCCTGTCTACACCCATGGGTATCCAAGGCTAGGCCTTTTAGGGTTGGAACATATATAAAGTAGTAATGCAGTACTATATTCCCCCCAAATAATTAAGGGACAAATATTTGTTCCCCCTTACACATTGCACTATCCATTAATTTAGAAACAGATCCTTTGCTGAGAGAATAAAAGCATAATATGCCAAAAATTTAGAAAGGTATGTCCTTTTCCAGACTATCTCTATGAAAAAAGTCATTAGTGATCTTGCCCCTTAATACAGTTTCAATTTACATGTCATTGAGGAATTTGACTCAGTATGACTTCTAATATGAATCATTTTGACTTCAAGCCAATGTTAAAGGTAGGCTAATTGGTATAACAAATAAACCTAACATGTGATGTTCAAAACAACAGAAATTTATTTCCTGCTCACGCAACAGTCCTGAATGGATGTTCAAGCATTTTCAGAATGCAGTCAGCACTCCATATGGTGGTTTCAAGGTTCCTCCCACCAACTTATTGGCCTTTATGCTGATTGCCATCCAGCCAGTGGGAGGAAAAGAACCTGGAGTAGCATGTGTGGAGCATTTTAATGGTACAGGCCTGGAAGTCACACACAGCTCTTCCACTAATATTATTGTTGGAACTTAGTCATATCTAATGCAAGGGAGGCTGCCCAAGAAAAAGAGACAGCAGATTTGGGGAACATCAAACAATCTTTGCCACAACTCAACTTTGGATTGATAAAAGGCAGAAATATGAGTTAACTGGGCTTTGTTGTTCATTTGCTTGGTATAATATAGCTACATCATCAGCGCTGCATAATGATGTCATATCTGGCCCAGCTGGACCATTGACCATTTTCCCTATCATGATACATCACAAGGAGGTAGGTAACACAATGCAGTATTAATGGACTGATGTGGTCTACAGACATCTAGCGTGGCCCTTGAGACCCTATCAGGGGGACTGAAGAGGTCAAGAATATTTTTATAATAATACTAAAAGTTTATTTTCCTTATTCATTATGTTGGCTTTTGCATCGGTGATGCAAAATCAGTAGTGGCAAAATAGTTGGCATTTTAGCATAAATCAAGGCATGTATTCACAGAAAAAAAGGGGGAGGGGAACAAGGGGAGCAGAGTAGGTTCACTTAAAATCCTTGATGAAACTGTAAAAAGTATTATTTTTAGTAATTCTCAACTTTTGAGTATACATTTTTTAATATCCTCCATGACAACATGGGAAATATATATGAAGTGCTTCTGCCCAAGTATGATGGTTGTCTCAAAGGAAAGCAGACATGCAATTGTTTGAATTGTACCAGCCATTCCTTTCCTGAGATAACATTTCTTTCTTGAAAAAAAAAAAAATGGCTGACAGTTATATCATGGTTATTCAAACTTGGGTTCTGGCAGATATTTTATTGAAAATGAATGAAATGATTCTGTCACTTCAAATGAAACAAAGGACAATATTTATTACCAATGATAAAATTTGAGCTTTCAGGTGAAAATCAGAATTTTGGAGAATCTGTATACACTACTATGAGCTTAACAGCTCCCCAATACTTAAAAACTTCTTATAAAATCAGTGGCAATATTAATGAATGTGGGGTTTTTTATATAGTGAACTGTGTCAATATTTATAAGATCTACATAACTCAATAAACCAAATGAGCAATGTATAATGTTCCAAATTATGCATAGGAAAAAGACTTATTCAAAGTAAAAGATAAGACTAGTGGATTTTAAGGTACTGAATAATAAAATTTCACTAAAACGATTTCAGATTTACAGAACAACTAACTTGAAAGAAACTATCATTTTTTCAAGTTTTGTTATAGCATCCAAAAATAATATTCACAATTATCTGAAAATGCTATTAAAATATTTCCCCCTTTTCCAACTACAGTTGACCTTTAATGCAGAGGATAGGGGTACCAACCCAGTGCAGTCAGAAATCTGCATATAATTTTGACTCTCCAAAAAACGTTAGTCATCCTCAGTATCCTCAGGGGCATAGTTCCTGGACCTACCACAAATACCAGAATCTTCAGATGCTCAAAGCCCTTATATAAAATGGTATAGAAAATTGCAAACTGTACGTATCTGTGGGAGGCTTACTTTTCTTCATATATTTCAACAAAAACAACATATAACAACAGATTGAGTGCAAAAGCAGGTATGAAAATCCAGCTGTCATCTATTAAGCTATACATGAAAGAGATTTGCAAAAATATAAAATGTCACACTCTTTATTTTTATGTTGAAAAGTAAATTTATACTTCATAAAGTTTGTTATATATATAAACATGTGATGGATATATTATTTTTTTAATGATCTGAAAATTATTTTCCATTTCTTAGTTTTATTTTCTACTGTGGTTAATATCACCAACAAAAGTTTTTTGGGGTCCTAATCCAACTCTCTCATTTTGTTTATGAAGAAATCCTGACATAAACAAGTTATTAATTTAGCAAATACTGAGTATCTATGTTCTAGAACCTGTGGGAATACAAAGATGAATAAAACATAGTCTTTGCCATTAAATGACTGGCCCAAGGTCATGTGCCAACTTTTTTTTTTAATTTTCATTTCATAGAAAAAGGGAGAGGAAGAGAGAGAAACATCAATGATTAGAGAGAATCATTGATTGGCTACCTTCTGCACACTCCACATTGGGGATCGAGCCCGCAACCAGGGCATGTGCCCTGACTGAATCGAACTGTGATCTCCTGGTCCATAGGTCAATGCTCAACCACTGAACCACGCCAGCCAGGCTCATGTGTCAACTTTTATAGGCAGATACGAAATCACACAGAGGTTATATAAATGACCGAGACATATCACCTCAGAACTGAAACGACTAGATAAAGTTAAAGAATATTTAACTTGAGTCTAAAACCCGCTTTCAAGACATGGCTCAGTTGTTTATATATATTAAAGCCTTAGTTTCCCCAGTCCACAGAATGGGGCTAGTACCTATCCCACAAAGCTGATGTGAAAATCAATGTGGCATTTGTGAAACTCTAAAGTGAGATACTAATGTAGCTATGTTATTAATCAGCATTCTTTTTAAGAAATTCAGCAAGCTGCTGAGTCACCATTATAAAATCGAAAACCTGTACGTTCTGATACAAAGCTGACTCTGAGGCTTTCAGATAGAGATTGTGGACCATTTATCTTAGGTCAAATCGTGACAGGTTCAAGAGCAGACCAGAACACTCTTTCCCCAGATAAGCACTACATGCTCAGCCAGCTTAGAATCTACCTAATAATACAGCTTTCATGATATCATGAGCGGCTGCTAAAATTCAGATATGTTATGTCCAAGACATTCCTATTATCTAGAAGCTTTCTAAACTCCAATAAAAGTAGCACTCTTCAATTACCTTGAAATGACCAGTTCTCCGGGACCCAAATTGGCTTGTGGTAATAATTAGTTTCTCATCTAAGTTATCACAAATCATCACTTTAAAATTTGTTTTTATTATCTGAGAAATATCTCCATAAATCTCCTCAGCCCATGCTTTCTACCTAATTTGAAAAATCAAGGGTATTTAATGAATTCAGTTAATAAGTATGTGTCAAGCACCTACTCAATGTGAGGTGTTTTGCCAGGCAACGGGAATGGACAATGAACGTGGTCCTTACTCTCTCAGATCTGATAGCCTGGCAGGAAAAATAGGCAATAAGCAAGGAAATGTGGTCTCTCACATGTATTTAACATTCTCTCTTTCTTAAAACCGTGACTTCCCTTATTTCTGTGAAAACAAAACACACTACTTTTCCCTAGCAGTTTGGCTCAGTGGCTAGAGCATTGGCCTGCAGACCAAAGGATCCTGGGTTCAACTCTGGTCAAGGGCATGTACCTCGGTTACAGGTTCCTCCCTGGCCCGGGCCCTGGACAGGACACGTGCAGGAGGCAACCAATCAACATGTTTCTTTCACATCAATGTTTCTCTCTGTCTTTCCCTTTCTCTTCCACTCTCCCTAAAAAATAAAAATAAAATCAAAGGAAAAATATACTCGGGTGAGGATTAAAAAAACAACAACACTACTTATCCTCTCATACGCTGAGTTGTAGTGCTTTTCATAATTTCACCTTCTCCTCCTCCCTTAAATCCTGACTTTGCTCAAGGTTTGGTTCTGTGAGTCTTTTCTTCATACTCTACGTTCTCTCCTAAAATAACTGCATCAAATCCCACAGCTTCAACCTGGCCAGTATGGCTCAGTTGGTTGGGTGTCATCCTGTGCACCAAATGGTTGATGGTTCGATTCACAGTCAGGGCACCTGCCTCGGTTTTGGCCTCGATCCCCAGTAGGGCATGTGCAGGAGGCAGCAATCAATGTTTCTGTCTCTCCCTCTCCCTTTCTCTCTCTCTAAAAATCAATTTTAAAAATCTTTTAAAAAAAGAAGTATTCAGCTTCAGCTATGACTTCCAGCATGGACCTCCCCTCTGAGCTCCAGGACAGTGACCCTTACTGCCCATTTGGCCTCTCCTCTTGCACAGCTCAGAGGCGCCTCAGACTCTGTCCAGCACCAAACTCATGAACCAGTCAAATCTCCTTCCATAGCCTCCTCTTCAGTGACTCCACTGCCATCCAGTTACTAACCTGACAGCTGACAGTTTTCTTTCTCATGCTCTTCTTTCTCAGACCTCCTGTCTAATTCACCACCACGTTCTATTAATTTTATGTCCTCCAACGTCTAACAACAGGGCCAGGTTTGGTGAATACATGTTTTGAATGAGTTAATATAACATGGGCAAAGGCTCAGAGAAAATGTTGCATGCTCAAGAGGCTGGAAGGAATTCAGTAAGGTTGGAACCTCCGGGCAAGGGAGGGGCCATGTGGGGAGAAGTTGGGGAAGGGTCCAGCTTGGAGAGACGGATGAGAGGCAGGGCAAACAGCCACAAAGAATGGTGAAATGGAAAACCCCACCAGTGGGCTTGACAAGGGAGTGACATGATCAAATCTGTATCACTTTGGCGTCCATGCAAAAACTACAAGAAAAGCAACTCTAGAGACAGAGCGGACATCAGCTCCTCAGTAATCTGGGAGGTGAATGAGTAACTGGGAAATATAGGCCAGCAGTGATGACAGTAGGACTGGAGAAAATGGAATTGATTTGAAAAACAGAAAATGATGAGGACTAGGGTGCCTCCTCTCTTCCAAAGGATTCCACAATCACCTGCCAATTTTAAACCCTGGACTATGCCTCTCTGGCCCCAGAGACTTGGATTCACAGAACGCAGCCAGGCCCTCTCTTGCAGCCTTGTATTCCCTCTCGACTACATGGGTCTTTATAGATCGTGCTCCCTGGTGGCAAACACAGAGCAAGGTTCTGGCAGTTCCGCCAGCTCCCTGTGTGTGCTAACATTCTGCCATCTGTCTTAATCATTGTGTTAATCGTAGCTTTTTAAAAGTCCTTTTAACTTTTTAATTGTCTACAGCATCCTTCAAATGTCTGAACTCATTCTCATAGTACTCTTAAGAGTTCATGCCATTACATTTATACAGTTGATTGCAAATATCAACGCTTTTAAATTCACTCCTGATTAAAATCCGCCTTTTATCTGTTAACATTTCCTTTCTCATCCCAGAGCTCATCAGAGAGTCCCCTTCATGCAGTCCTGAACCACTGATTTAGCCTGTAATTGTGTCAGACATTTTTTCGTCACTGCAGATAAATTTAATACATGGGTCCTAACTTCAATGAGACATAGCCTAGTGGAAAACGACAGAAATATAAGGAGGCACATTTAAATACTGCTCAATAAATACACTACAGGTATATAAACACATGTTTTAGAAACGCCAAGAATTTTTCTGGGCTGTGGGGGATGTTTCACGTAAGAAGGGACTTTGATCTGAATCTTAGAGGATGAGTAAAGTTTGACGTGCAAAGAACTTGTGAAAAACATAGAGGTAAGAGAGAACAGCCCATGTAAATTCAGGGGATATTACAATAGTGTGGTGTGATAGGATTTGCTTTTTTAGGAAAATAACTCCAGCAGTTACACTGCTTTCCTTAGCTGCATCTCAGTTTTCTTCCTCATCGTATCACTAAGAATCACACTGGAAATTTCTCTCTGTAGTACCTTCCCTCTCAGGGCCAACTAGTGGAAACATCAGATAGAACAGTGGTTCTCAACCTTGGCTGCACATTAGAATCACCTGGGAATCTTTTTAAAATCCTGATTTCTGGGCCTCATCCTCCGGAAATTCTGTTTCTTTGTTACTAATGTTGTGGCTCCACCCCATAACAAAGAAACAGAATTTCCGGAGGATGGGGCCCAGAAATCAGGATTTTAAAAAGATTCCCAGGTGATTCTGATGTGCAGCCAAGGTTGAGAACCACTGAGATAGAATGCATCGTACGCTGATTTCACTACACCAAACAAGTGACATCTGTGAGCATTCTCAGGTGTGTCCTGACTGAGTTGATCAACCTATGTAGGCTCTGGGTTGAGTCAGTAAATCTGGCAAACAGATCTTCAACAGGACAACTCTTCATTTCTGAAAAAAAAACTGCCCTTTGCTCATAAATTCCTAAAATCCCTTCAGAAGATACTATACCAACTCAAAACAAGCCGACATACTAACATGAATCATACATCCTTGGGTGTGATACAAATTACCAGGAAAAAAAAGATCTTTTGTTTGCATTACTACTTAATTGCAAGCAAAGTCCTCTGTGTTTCTCCTTGGTCTTCCCCTCTCTCTAAAAGAAGAAGAAAAGAAAAACCACCTTCATCATCAACTCCTAGTCTAAAAAGTGACTTCCACCTTTAGTGGGAACCTGGGCCTTCCCATTTTGGCTAATTAAGAGTCTGCATCTTGTTCCTGAGCAGCCATGAACTTCACTCCGTATGTCTGTAAGCATCTCTTCCCTGTGGGGAAAACACCCCACGCACAGCCACACTGGTTCTCTCGTCCAGCACTGGGTGAGCTCTTAATTCCCCCATCCCCCGGCATCAGAAACCACGGATTTTGTAAAGAAGACAGTGAGAAAATAATCCTTAATGAGACCAACAGCTCATCAGCAACCGTCTCCCAGGAAACCCACAAAGATGCACCTACCCAATCATGATGCTCATTAGCTTTGATGGAAAAAACCCACAGACCAACATAGCAGAAGGGTCACGATTCATTTTTTTTGCCTCTGCCAGCAAAAGACAGGTTTTTTTAAAGCTTAAAATGGTCCCTGTTGAAACTGTCATTCCCAGATTACAGCTGGCGGTACCACGAGCACCATGGAACCGACAGAAAATCACTGCACTTGCTCCGGTCTGGTTCCCTGGGAATAGCACACGGCCTGTCAGCATGCGTCTCTGCCCACGGAGCAGAGCAGCCGGGTGGCTGCAGTACACGCCGCCTGACAGCACCCTCTCCAGAGGCCTGGCATTATTACAGTCTGCCCTGCTGCTCACGTGGAATTAACTTGTTCTGACTGTGTGACAGTTCTGACGACTACACAGTTTGAGGCAAGGGGCCGGGTCACATGCTGCTACATGCATGGGCTGTCACTAACTGGGCCACTAACACCAGACAAAACCTTGTCAGGAGAGATAAGGCCCTCTGGTGACAGAGGTAAGTGACTCAACTCACGGCCTACTCGTGAGGGTTTTGTTCAGTTCTGGGACAGCGTCAGCTGACAAAAGGACTTGACGTTTCAGGTTAGACACAATCGACGCTGGCAAGAGGAAGGAGGCAGAGAGGCAGAAAGAGAAAAACACATGGGACAAATGTGAGAATGCTGAAGGAGGCAGCCTGTTAGGAGGGGGCAAAAGAAGAGTGTCCGCAGTGCCCTCAGTGGTCCCCAGGATCTGTCTCTTGCTTCAACAGTGTTTGGACAGAACAGACCCAGGGATGCCCCTTCTTCCAGCCTCGACCACCCTCCTCCCTCTCTTCCAGTCACCACCGTCAGAACCACCCCAGCCATCCTCAGCTTCCGAGACCAGTCAACACCGTTTTTGACCTTAATTGCTTATTGCCGAACAATCATGAGCTACCAAATTCATCAGAATTCTTCCACTGTAGTGGAGGCCGCCATCAACTGTCAGGTCAACCTGCATCTGCGGGCCGCCTACACCTACCTCTCCCTGGGCTTCTATTTCAACCAGGACGATGTGGCTCTGGAGGACGTGGGTCACTTCTTCCCTGAGTTGGCTGAAGAGAAGTGCAAGGGCCTGAGAGTCTCTTAAAGTTGCAAAAACAGCGCGGTGGCCGCATTCTCTTCCAGGACCTGCTGAAGCCTCCCCAAGACGAGTGGGCAGAACTCAGGACGCCATGGAAGCCGCCCTGGCCTTGGAGAGGAACTGAACCAGGCCCTTTTGGAGCCGCAGGCCCTGGTTCTACCCGCGCAGACGCTCAGCTCTGTGGCTTCCTGGAGAACCACTTCCGGGTTGAGGAGGTGAAACTCATCAAGAAGATGGGTGACACCTGACTCACCTCCGCAAGCTGGAGGCCCCCAGGCTGGGCTGGGCGGCTATCTCTTCGAAAGGCTCATCCTCAAGCGGACAAGGAGCCTTTGGACCCCAGAGGCCTTCAAGGGGCCCCTCTGCATCCCCTGTGTCTGGCTTTTGCCCAAGCCTCTCTGTCCCTGAAACCACTAGGCATCCTTTTAACCACACTGGAGCCTAAGCATGGGCCACGTGGAAACAATAAAGCTTTCTGTAACAACAACAAAAGAAGACGGTGTCCTTACTTTTGAAAATCAATGATACAAATCTCCAAAGTACTCTTATTTCACAGTCATAAAACCACCAGCAAGAAAATAAAGCAATCAACCTTGGTTTTATTAAGTACAGATTCTATTGCATGCTTGGCACTGAGCAAGGTATTATAAAGGCTACAAAAACATAAACATGACCCTGAACGTTGGTGACCTTACAACTTAGCTGTTAAGACTCACTTTCCTAAAAATACAGACTGTGGTAAACATCAGTCTCTTTGCACAGGCCTGTACCCCCTGTGGGAATCTGAGCCCCGGAGAGAGAAACACTAAAGAAGAAAGAGGGAAGGCAGGGAGAAATCACAGAGAAGCTATTCCATGGCTCCTCACACACTCCATGAGCCGCCATAGCTCATGATTCTAGTTACAGTCACCCTCCCCCTTCCCCCCGGGGAATACTTTCCAAGACCCCCTCACAGTGGATTCTAAAGCCACAGATACACTATGTTTTCTCCTGGACATACATACCTATGATAAAGTTTAATTTATAAATTAGTCACAGTAAGAGATTAACAATAGCTAACTCAGGCATGAAGAATGAAAAGATCCCATGTGTCTCTAGCTGGACATCATCTCTTCTTTATTGTCATTTCCTACCCTGAACATGCCCTTCTACTGAACAGCATAGGGGTTTTAAGAACTCGAACTAAAACTCTACTCTTTCAGGGAAATTTAGAGTCATTGTAGTGTTTTAGGGACAGGAGCGGGGGTTTTGTAACCATCTATTTTAATTCCCTCTCTTACAGAGGAAGTTCTGCAGCTCTGGGAGTGAATGTGACAGATTGGGAACCACAGCCTATTACTCCCAATGCCCGGTCGAGTGGGCTTTCCATATCTGTAGTAATCACACATGCAGATTTTCCAGGAGAGGTTTGATGTTGAAGACGTTTGGTTCCACCTTTGCTCTAAGAGTACTTTTACCTGTCAGTCTCTGGGCTTTTTATCTGAGTCACTGCAACAAAATAGCTGAGTCACTGCAATAACCTTTTTGTTGAGCTCTCTGACTCACAATTCTTGCCCTTCTAATCCATCCTTACATTCATTTGCCAGACATTTTTGCATGAAATGTCATATTAATCATTCCAGCTCCTGCTTAAAATCCTAGTGATTCAGAAGAAAGCCAGAACTAGAAAGTGCCATCTGGGACAAGGCCCTATTCCTTCATTGATGGTCTGGGGTGACCTGGGGACACAGGAAGGCATGAATGAACCCGGAAAATGTTATGATCCTAGGGTGGTGAAAAAGCCACATATTTTACAGGGAGGTTGGCCTGATGCTTCAGTTTGCCCGGTATATCCCACTTTGTGTCTGTGATCACACCTAACAGCACCCCCTTGAACCCTCAAACATGTCCTAGCGTGGACAGTAAATGTCACGATAACCCTAGTTATAAGCATTACGATGCCACATGCCCTCCACCAACATAATAATTTTTCAGCAAAAGTTATAGTCGCCACAAGGTAGCCCTCAGTACAGCTTATCACAGTGTTCTGAGCTCAACCTCCACCAGCACCACATCACAAGCATGAGGCTGAGGAGGAACAGTATCGGGATTAGTGGGGAATAAAGCAGCTAGCTGATGCAAGCTTCACCCTCTGTCCTGAGGTTATGTCCCATCTTTTCTCTGTGTACCTTTGGCTCCTTGTGGTTTTCCACCCAAAATCACAGGATTCAGGCTTTTCTAGACATCTTGATGTCTGTCTGCCTCCTCCCTGTCCAGCATCACTAGGTCAGCACCTAAGCACTACTGACAGTACTAGCCAGGGGAGGTGGGAGCTCTCCACTGCATACGGAAGAAGGTTGTCACCAGGAGATTTAATTAATAGTGGGGGTTTTTTTAATTGTAGGTTAGAAGGTGTGACCTTGCTGAATCCTGGCACATTTACTCCAGTGAAAGGGAATTTTCAAATACAGTCAAATTACCTCTATTTTGAAAATATTTGGAAAATAAAGATTCATAACCCTATCATCATACAGCTATTAACATTTTGTATGTTCCCTTCCAATCTATCATGTATATAACATTTTCACAGTCTGCATCATAGTATACAGATAATTTTTCATCATGCTTTGATCAAAACCATTTTTCCAAGTAGCTACATAGAGTTACCAATGATAATTGCAGGCACTTCACAGTGTTTTGGGAAATGCTATATTACTATTTAATGATTTGTCTGGTTTTAATATTTTTATTAAGCCCTGAGAATACTAAAGTCAAAAAATAAAGATAAATGCTTTTACTAAATAAAAAATGTTGGACGATTTTTGAAGACCAACTTTGAATTCTTGAGGTAAGTTTGAATAGCTCTATTACCTTCTTCACATATTAGTCACAAACTTAAAGAAAATGGGAAAGGGGGAGAAAAAAACAAGAAAAGGAAAAAGAGGAAAGGAGAGAAGGGAGAGGGAAGAGAGAGGAGGGAGAAGGGAGAGAGAAAAGGACTTAAAAGGATAAATTGAGGGTCTTAGTTCTGTTTTGACATTTGTTTCATGTAAATGATAGAAATATCATGCCAATTCATTTGAATACATGTCAAATCTCCCTATGAATTATAATAAATGTCAGCATCATTCCAGTATTTAAAAACAAAAGCTATCTATAATTCAGACATGACCCTTTCCCTATTGTCTCCTCCATCATGTAAAATAGCCACTGTCTGGCCTTTAAGGCCTTCTATACTCCAGCTCACAGATATAAACCAATTTTTCTTCACACAAAACCTCATCTCCAGTCAGGACTGCTTACTAGGAAACAAACACACAGAGGTCGCAGGTTCAGTCATAGAGGAATAGCTTGTATCAGAATAAATTGTCTGCAATTAAGAATTATAATCACTGGACAAATTTTTAAAAAATAAAAAATAACTATTTGAAGGAAGTGGAAAACAACTAGAAGTAAGCATGTATTGGAGGGCAGTAAACCCGTGAAAAAAGGGAACTGCGCTGAGTGAGAGCATCACTTCTATAGCTTTTCTCTTAAGAGATGCTAGGCAACTGGAGTTCAAGCAGAACTGCAGTCTTGTTGTCTTGAAGTGTCTGCGAACAGAGCTCAGGGCCTCCAGAGTAGCTGGAGATTAAGAAAGGAAATCCAGAAAAATGAAGGATCCAAAGGAAGAAATCTCAAAACCTGATATATAAATTCCCCTCAAATCTTTGGCTGACTTTTATACTACACTAGAGGCCTGGTGCATGAAATTCATGCATGAGGAGTGGGGAACTCTTAGCCCAGCCTGCACCCTCTAGAATCCGGAACCCCTTGGTGGATGTCCCACAGGGTTTGGGCCTAAACCAGCAGTCAGACATCCCTCTTGCAATCCGGGACCACTGGCTTCTAACCACTCATCTGCCTGCCTGCCTGATCATCCCTAACCGCCTCTGCCTGCCTTCCTGATGCCCCTAACCATGCTCCCCTGCCAGCCTGATTGCCTCTAACCACTCTCCCCTGCCAGCCCCTGCCACTGTGGCTTTGTCCGGAAGACGTCCAGTCTATCCAGTCTAATTGGCATATTACCCTTTTATTAGTATAAATTTGCACAAGGAAGACTGCAATGAACCCAGCAGAAAGCAACAGTTGGAAGGCTAAGAGATAGCAGAAATATTTTGTGCTACCCACTGTAGAGTAGGAAGACTTGGAAGTTCAAGTGCTTCAAATTTAGAGGGTTTTGGTAAACATCCTTGGCTTTCCATTGAAACCCCAGAAGAAAACCTACAATTAAAGTGTATGTCTCTGAATTAAAGGATTCACCCTATCAATACAAATGAAAAAATCAAACGGAATACCCATCTTAATAAAATCAAGCCTACATAAGTTCAAAAGGACCAGCCAGTAACTTAATTGCTTGGGAGAACAAAAATCAATATTCTTTAGTGAAAAGTAAAAAATCCAGAGATTTTACAATGAATCATTCATAATGTCCAGTGTACAGTAAATAAACAGTAGACATGCAGAGAGACAGGAAAATGTGACCCACCATCAAAAGATAAGGCAGTCAATAGACATTAAACCCAAGGTGACAGGAAGACTGGGATTTATAGGTACGAACTTTAAAACAACTATTTTAAGTATATTCAAGGACTTAGAGGAAAAGCTTGTTAGAATTACTATAACTGATAAGGCATATCAACAGAGAAATGAAAAATTTTAAAAAGAACCAAATGGAACCACTACAACTAAAAAGGGAAGCAGTTAAAATGTTAAAATTCACTAAAATAGCTTGACAACAGATTTGAGACTACAGAATAAAGAATCAACAAATTTTAAATGTAATCAACAAATTACTTAATATAAAGAACAGAGAAAAATAAAGATTCAAGAATAAAACAAAATAGCCCAGCCGGTGTAGCTCAGCAGTTTAGCATTGAGCCAGGAACCACGAGGCCACAAGTTTGATTCCTGGTCAAGGTCCATGCCCGGATTGTAGGCTTGATCCCCTTTGAGGGCATGCAGGAGGCAGCCGATTGATGATGTATCTCTCTCTTCAATGATTCTATCTATCCCACTCCCTTCCTCTCTTTCTAAAAATAATCAATAAAAAACATATTTTTAAAAAATAATAATAATACAAAATAAACAGATCCTCAGTGGTTTGGGGAGCAATATTAAGCTCTCTAATACAGATCATTAGAGACCCAGAAGAACAAGAAAATGTGGAAGAAAAATTACTTGAAGAAATAATTATTATTATTATTTTTTTTAATTTAGGAACCTTTATTAAGCTGGCCAGCTGTCTGCAGTTCAGCCTTTGCTTCGAACTGCAGCCGCTGACTGCAAGAGTTACAGCAATTTATTTGCAAAAACTACAAAGTTACAAAGCCATGCCTACGCAGTTTGTTCCCGACACAGCACAGCATTATCACCTTCCTATCTATGTTTTCCAGGAACAGAGAGCACAGTATATATTGAGGAGGGACCATGAGACCATATCCCAAGGCCTGACCCGATGTCAGTACCCTCCCATCTGTCTGCTCCAGGAACAGACAGCACAGCGCGCCCCGATATGCAGCCCAGTACACTTTTGTCCCCTTAGCCTCCCAGTGTAGATACTGATATGGTTACACATTTAGCAACTGGCCGTGTCCCACCCTGTGAAGCTGCTGCTGTGGCGATTCCCTTGCCGTTGTCTCCGAGGTGTTTGGCTGCAGTCATTCTCTGCTGGGGCTGGAAGCCAGGCTACAGAGGTGCAAGAAATAATTATTATTTTTAATAGTTTCCCAAAGATGATGAAAAACATCAACTTACTGTTCCAAGAGCTCACTGAATCCCAACTAAAATAAAATTTTTAAAAGAAAATAAAATAAAACCACATCTAGAAATATCATAATTAAGCTATTGAAAACCAAAGGTAAAAAGAAAACCATAGTGGCATTCAGAGGGGAAGAGAGACACATTACTTAAAAGGAAACAATAAAAAAGAAGCCTAAGTTCTCAATGAAGGCCAGAAAACTATAGAATGATATTTTTTTAACTGCAGAATAAAGAAGGTGGAGGACCTATCAACCTAGAATTCTGTATCAAGTGAAAAAAAAATCATTTTATGATACTTCATGACACTGAAAACATGAGAAAGACATTCATCACTAGAAACAATAAATTATGGATAAGAAATGGTAAAGGAAATTTTGGAGGCTTCAGAAAAATAAAAACAAATGGACATTCAGATCTACAGGAATGAGTAAAGAGCACCAAAAATGATAAATATGGGAATAATGATAATGATTATTTTCTCCTTCTCTTAATTTTCTGGTGGAAAAGTAAATTGTACAACCACTTAAGAAAATGTTTTGACAGTTTCTCACAAAGTTAAATACATGTGTGATCTATAAATGTACAATTCCACATCTAGGTATTTACCCAAGAGTAATGTAACTGTATGTCAAAAAATACTGGTTTATTATTTTATTATAATAATTTTAATGTTTATTATTCATAAATCATAACAGCTAAACACTGGAAGTGATCCAAATGTTTCCCTGCGGGGAAAAAAAACAAATCATGATATATTCATACAAAGAACACTATTCAACAGTAAAAAAGAATGCATTACTGACAAACAACATAGATAAATCTCAAAAACATTATGATAAGTGAAAGAAGGTAGATTGAAAAGAGTGCATACCATATAATCCCCGTTATATTAATTTCCAGAACAAGAAAAACTGGTCTATGAAAGTCAGAAAACTAAGTGCTGCGAGTTGGAAATGACTGGAACTGGGGAGAAGGGTACTTTCTGAGATGATGGAAGTGTTCTTTATCATGATGGTAGTCATGCAAGTACATACATTTATCAAACCCATCCAACTGTATTCTTAAGACCTGTGCATTTCACTGTATGTAAATTTTACCTGCACTGAGACTCTAACCAACATTGTTCATCCCTCCATATCCCCTTCCCTAACAAGTCCATCCAGAAACTGCCCCTCTACCAGAAAGCAGGTTTTCATGGAGTTCTCTGTCTCTCCTCTCTGAAGTGTACCATGTGTTTTAGCTTTATCTCCCTGAAGATGGCAAGTTTCTTGTGGACCTGGATTGCACTTTAGGCACAAATGACAATTCTCAGGGCACACAGGGCAGGTGACTTAACTCAACCCCTGAGCAAGGCACCATGCTGAGTGTTATGGGAAATTCTCAGGGGAGTGAGACACAAATTCAGCCCTTTGAGGTACACTCTTCAATGGGTGAGCTAGGCAGGCACACAAGCCATCATGATCCAAAGAAAACTATGAGAAAACGAAGTGTCCTGCACGAACTGGGGATGAAAAATCAGTTCCAACTTGGGATATCCAGAAATCCCAGCTAACAACGTTTAAATTCAATTAAAAGCTTAAAGAAGAAATAATATTTTCTACTTATTGAATGCTTATTATATGTCAGGCATGGTGCCAAGTACTTATGTACAGCATGCCATTCGATCTTGATAAAAATGCTATGAGATCTGTCCTGTTATTTTTCCATATTATTAATGATAAACTTGGTCTTTGATCATGCAACAAGGCCAGATGGCTAGTAAGTGTCCGATAAAACGGATTCAAACCCAGAGACACCTAACTTGGAGACCTGAGCTAATAGCCACTACCCTATCTTATGTAATAAAAGGCTAAGATGCAAATTGTCCCCATGGGCTAGAGTTCGACAGATCAGGAATTAGATGTGCACTGACCACCAGGGGGCGGCACAGAACATGGTGGGCGTCGGCGATGCAGCACTGACAGCAGGTGGCAGTGGAGGTTCTGCTGGCCCCAATGGGCCTCCATGAGAGCGGGATCACGCGGGATTGTGAAGCAGGTGAGTGGGCAGCACCAGGCCAAGGCGGGTGCAAGTTGGGGTCCCGATCGCCCCTCTGGTTGCCCCACAGATCGGCCCTGATCACCAGCCAGGCCTAGGGAACCTGCCTGTGCACAAATTTCATGCACCGGCCTTTAGTATTAATAGAAAGAGAAGAGGACTAGGGTATTTCACACACAAAGACTTGAAGCAAGTCACAGAAGAAAGTATACGGAGTGGTAGCATGAGATAATGTATTAGAAAGTTGGAGGTGAAGGACCTTAAAGATCAGGCTCAAATGTTTGGATTTTTTCTACTATGCCATAAGTACACTTGATTGAAAACTCTTCTCTGGTAAGTTTTGTAAGTAGTAAGTCAGGAAATCATTTTCTAAAGATATTTAATAACTGTAGTTAAGAAACTTAAAATGATGGTTCTTCTGTTGTCTGTGGGAGAGTGCTCTCTCCTTTTCATCACATTATGACTTGTTATATCTACACAAAAGTGGCCTCATGAGACGTCTCTGATAAATACATTGTGCTTGGTCCATGTCACTGAGTTTTGTGGTTAAAAAAAAGCTAGCATTTATACCGTCTCTATAGTATCAGGATAGGTTTCGATAAGTGAGAAAAACTCATCATTTGGAAAAGAAGAAACTCACTCATACTTTAGTGTAGCTTCTAATTCTCTCTCACTCTCAGCCCTGAGAATTTAGCTCTTAACTATCCAAACTCCACTACCAAGAGATCAGAAAGCTTTCCCAAAAGGAACTACCCATTCACCAGAGATAATACCACATTATTCAAACATTACCTTAGCTTTGTTTCCCCCTTTGAAGGTTTACAATTGAATTCAACTAGGAGAGAGACAGATAAGCTATCCTCAAGTTCATTCCAGCATTCATCAAAACTATGATAGTAATTGATAAACTAATGTCCAATGTCAGTCATCTATTCAATCATATATAATGCTAAAGTTGAAGGGTATGCCTTATTGAATGCTTTAGACCAATCTCCCTATTTAGACATTAATTTGCAAAAAAAAAAAAATTATGCTTTTTTTGAATTCAAAGCTTTGGGTATTCTTGTTGACTGAAGTCCTTGAAATGTGCACTGATTACAGTGCCGATGTAACATACATTACCAGAGAGCTCAAGTATTATACAATAACCTGAAATTAGAGAGTTATAAGAGGCTGGTTAATGAAGGTGAAGTAATGCTGAAAGTACTAGCCTTTTATTCTGCACTCAAAAAAATGCATTAGAAAATATGTTTTAAGAGTAGGTCATAGAGAATATAAATGCAAAGTAGAAGAAAGGAAAGAGGAAAAACCATTGGGCTGGGGAAGGAGGAATGGAGAGAGGGAGAGAGGCTGTACCTCGCAAGGCTTTGCATAATTCAAAGAGTGAAGAGGCTTCAGAAAAAAAGTTCTATGCATGTAGATGTAGTGGCAATGGCTTCCACAATAACCAGTAAGATCCTGCCTGTAATCTCTAAGCAGCAGCATTTGAATTTGAGGGCCCATTTATATGAAAATCTTCAATATTATATTTCTATACCATGCTCTAAGAGGCCAACCCACCCTTTCAACCATCTGCTTAATTTCCAGCAACCTACAATAACCTATCTGAAGCTTATGATTAAACATTTTTTAAATAGAGTAGTTTGGAAAATAAATAAGTAATGAGATCATTTAGAAGGGAAATAAGAGCAAAACATAAGCTAAGGCATGGGGAAATGTTGAGTCCGCCAACTTTAGGTCTTATGATCTCAGCTCAGTGCTGAAGGTGGAATGCAAATTTGGTTCTGGCTTCCTAGCTTTTAAAACAAATATTGAAACAAAGATCAAAAACACAGGTGGTTACAGAAGTGTTGTTTCAACTTTTTGGTCTCTTTACACTTTAAACTTACTGGAGGATTCAGAGAGCTTTTTGTGTGGGGCTTATGTTACATCTATCCATATTTATCTAGCAATTAAAACTAAAAAAAAATGCTAAAATATTTATGGATTCATTTTATGACAATAAACCTATCATCTAGTAACAAATTTATTTATAAAAAGTAACTATTTTCTCAAAAGAATTAGATGATTGACATTTACATTTTCACAAATCTTATTAACTTCTGGCTTAAAAGGAGACAGTGGGATTCTCCTGTCTGCTTCTGCATCCAGTCTGTTGTGATATCACATGTGTGCAGCCCATGGAAAACCCTACTGCACACTCATGAGAGAAGGAGAGCTCAAAAGTCAAATATCATCTTCATGTATTAGGAACATATTTTTCACCTCAGGGATTCCCTGATTAGATCTCAGGGACCCATGGATCCCCAAGATGCATTTTGAGAACCACAACGTTACAGGAAACACAGGTTCTATCAGACAAAAACAAAGATTTCTCAAGAGGTGTATGGCCTTTTGAAGAGTGAGCACTGAGAATTAAACACACACACACGTTTCCTTGAATCACAGAAGGAGCGACATGTAATGTAGTGTACAGCATGTTCAACACCACCCCCATAATAAATCAGTAGTGAGTGGCATATGATTAGCCATTCAGAAAGGAGATATACACGCATCCTCTATTTCCCATAATTTATATCTTCTGGACAAGACATGAGTTAATCAAATCAATACTTCCTGTAATTGATGTCAAGTGCATTTTGTAATTACGTTTTGTGGTCTGTGACTTTTATGAGCTTGCTCCATAAAACAATTAACAACTCCATAAAAATAATACTTTGGACTTTTTTTTTCACTTAAAGCCTTTAGTTTTATCCCTGTTGTGAAGAAATGATACAATAACACTAAATTTCATGATTTTTCCATACCTGAATAAGAACATTATTTCTCCTCCTTCCAAACTATTCTATTTTAATATACTTTTTATTTATAAATCCTAAATAGACACGATTGCATAGCAGTTCAGAGAGTAACTTTGGAGTCAGATGCACCTGCTTTTGAATCCCAACTCTATCCCTTATTTGTTTTGTAACCCTGAGTACTTATTTTTTTTTACCTCTTTAAGCCTTAATACTGTCATATGTAAAATGAGAGTAATAGTAGCAGCTACCTTGTTAAGCTATTGTGAGAATTAAATGTAATACAGATAAAACATCAGGACAGTTGTTGGCACTTAAAAATTACTGAAAATTTTAGTTATCTTTAACTATAATTATTATGGAACCTCCCCCTGACATCTCTCCTCTCCCAAGATCACATTTTGGTTCCACAGTCGGGAGCACACAACAAGCCTGGCTGGCATAGCCAAGAACACAGCCCACCTTCCCTGACTCCAATAACCACAAATATGATGCTGACCTTTTGTGGGGGTTTTTAATGTTACCATCTTGGAGTTATTTCCCAGCTCTTACATGATAGTTCAAGGTGTGATCAATAACTAAGAATCTTTTAAAACACTCTTTAAATCAATGAAGTCATTAAGCATTAACTTGTTATTATGATTTAATTAACTTCAAAGTCATGAGAACTTATTTTCTGAGAAAAGAGTCAGGCACCCAGGCAGACTTGCCTTAAAGATGTATCAAAAAGGTGACTAGATAAAGAATGAACTAGAGTGAGGGGTTGTAGCAGCTAACATTATAGTCTCCCTTGAGCTGTTTCTCTATCCGTGGGAGCAGTTAGCATCCTGTTCTTCCAGTCAAGAGTGACAGACAGATAGGGACACAGGTGATTCATAGAACCAGCAAATGTATAAGCCCTTAGACATCAGCTTGTCCATACCTCCACTATAAACTGTCCTGAAAATTTGGGGCCAGGGAAGAAAAATCCACTGGGAAGGAGAAGCAACTGCAAAAAGATAGAATTTCTCTTGCCACTGGCCCTGTCATGGCCAGACCTGGCAGTCAGCTTCACTGCATGGATAGACTCTCAAGACTTGTTTGCTCTTGTTCCTCTCACTAAAAATCATGGTGAGGTCTCAATCCAGCAAATAAACAGAAGTAAAAATCCAGTTTATCACTGGGGATGGGAGGGCATGCGTATGAAGTAAAACCTCTGGAATCTGGAATCTATCACGGAGAAGGGGAAAGGGGGGACAAAGGCAGCTGTAGAAACACATGTGCAGGTCCATATCCATCTCTCCTTCTTACTGCCTCCAGGATGTTTCCATTCTTCACCTGTGTGAGCTAATGGGCAGGCAAAGCTGGCTGGAACTGCTAGTGCATCTTGTACGCTGGCACAGGCATAGGCGGTAAGGCTTCAGCTCCCTTCGTAGGCATGGGTAGAATATTTCAGAAGGCGATGCTGCCTTTGTTATTAAGAAGCTGTACATCATCAAAGGAGGCAGTGAAAGGCCACATTCCCGCAGGGTTTCACCCTCCTTTCTACGCAATGCCTGAGCAGGCTCGTTTATTCCCATCTTATTTATTTCTCTCTGACACCAAGGACCCCAAAGTGTTCAGCTCCAAAGTTAATGCACATTTACAGCCGAGGAGTATTTTCCTTTCACTGAATTAGGAATGAGGAGCGGGGAGGGAGAAAGGGGGTAATTTAAGTTGCTCTGTTGTTGGGAGCGAGGGGAGTAATTCTAGCTTATATCAGCAGCTTGCCGGGTCCCACCATCATTCCTACCCCCTTTATTTTATTTATCTCTTTACGGCCTATCTGATAATGCTGTAACCATTTCCTGTTGTATGCTGGCTGAGGAAGCTTTCTCCAGGCCCAAGAGCAAATCAATAAAAGTAAGCCATAGTGATTCATAAAAATAAAATTGTCATCATTATTGTTCAATTATTGCTGTGTCTGTGGAAAGAATCTCAAGAACCGAAGATTTCTTGGCTAATATTTATAATCTACGTTGAACAGTGCTAACGAACGAGTGGGTGTGCATTAGAGTAAAATGCGATGGTGTCTGATTTATACCAAGTCCAGGCCTGATTGCTAATGTTAAATCCATTAAAGTCTCTCTCAGTTCTGCCTTAATGGACTCCCTGCATATAATAGAGCTTAAACATACCCGTTTACTTAGCTTTTCATTATTGGTTGAATATTTGTCTTTATTTCATTATCCCCATGATAAATTTGACTTATGATAGTTTGAAAAATAGCACGTCAGCAATCTAGGCTTTTAAGAAACTACAAAAGTAACTCCAGATCCCCCCGTCTCTCCATAGATATAAGAACAGAATGTCCCCCAAATAATTACTGTTCTTAAACGTTCAAACTGTTAAATCCAAGCATGTCCCAGGTCACAA
The DNA here is from genome assembly GCF_028538775.1 of Myotis yumanensis. Lineage (NCBI taxonomy): Eukaryota > Metazoa > Chordata > Mammalia > Chiroptera > Vespertilionidae > Myotis > Myotis yumanensis. The sequence continues at coordinate 36,928,595 of NW_027223763.1, forward strand.
AATCCGGAAGCTCGAGGGAAGGAGAAATATGTCCTCCTCCAAGGAAAATAAACAGAAGGATGAGAGCTATCTGCCTAAGCTGTCACCTTTGGTGTATCTCTGGGGTAGAAAGCTTTTTGTATCTCTTTAAAACACTTCTCCCTGGAGGAATCCATAAAGCACAAGTGCAAATAGGAACAACAGGTTGAAAAGACATAGGCATAACGATCAAGAGTCCCTTCTAAGGTCAACCGTTTCGCAGGGACTCTGTAATGGACAGTGAGTATGAAATACATCCCCCAGCCTGCACTCCCCTGCTTTAATCTACAAGCGTTTTCCATTCACAGCCCAGCCCCTCCCAGGTGATAGGCGCCAAGTCAATGTGGGGTGTATTTCTGATGCTTCCTCCTCCGTGCTTCACTGGCTTTACTTGAAAGGTTGGCTTCTTGCTTAAGTCTGTGTTTGATGATGTGTGTCTGGATTAGGCCGAGGAACAGACTTCCTGTTTATCTCTCCCAGTGCTGCTGCCACCTCCAGCTTCAGCTACAGGAGACTGAAGACAGAGATGGGAAACACACAGCACAGAGAAGGTACCTGAGGCTCTGGATAAGATGAGGCAAGATAAGTAGAGAGGTAAAATAAATAAATCCTGTCGGGCGGTGTGGCTCAGTTGGGGGAGAGTCGTCCCATGCAGCAAGAGGTCTCAGTTGGATTCCCAGTCAAGGCACATGCCCAGGCTTTGGGTTTGATCCCCAGTAGGGGGCATACTGGAGGCAGTGGATCGATGTTTCTCTCTCTCTCTCCCTCTCCTTTCTTCCCTCTCTAAAAAAATCAATGAAAACATATTTTAAATAAATAAGTCCCACCCAAAGACCGTCTAAACAGGAATTGCAAAGACCGTCTAAACAGGAATTGCAGAGTAATAGGGAGATGATTCTCTAAATGCCTCCATGGTTATGTGTTTGCTTCTTACCCAGAGAGTGGCCAAGACTGCCCCAATCAACAGGTACTGAGTAGACCTCTGCTGGGCAGCATGAGAAATAGAAAATAAGAGACCATGTAGCTATTTCCCTCAGAGAGTTTATGTTTGTGTTTTGTTTTGTTGAGGGACATAAGAAACATATTTACTAAGTTAAATAACTAGGGATAAATAAGAAATATAAAACCTCAGATATTGCAATATACTATGAACAGCCTGAAGCAGCAGTAGCCAACTGGTGGCCCATGGACCACTGGTGGTCCGTGAGGTCCAAAATGTTGGCGACCACTGGCCTAGAGAGTAAGGACTGCGTGCACAATGGCTGGGGATCCAACAGGCTGATCCTGGTAGGGGTTTTTAGGGAACAAGGTGGATTCAAGATAGAAGCTTTGTGAGACAGGAAGGGAGTGAGCAATAGCAGTAAAGAGATGTGTGCATGGAAATAGCAAAGCAAAACATATTTCGACTTAAACTAGGCAGAATCATAATTTAAAACTAAAACACACATACCTTACATGTACACACAAATGAAACTACCATAATCCAAGTGTTTATCACACATTTTCATTGGACCTGTACATTTAGTACCACCTGACACTAAATATTGATATATTTCGGATTTACATACACAAATCTAATCCTGGCTTCAATCTACAGTCAAAGTGATCTATTTTTTATCACTTTGGATTTCATGATAAAATGTTATACTGCTTAAATAAGACAAATGCTACAGTTAAGCTTTTCAAACTACAAGGGGGGGAGATAGATAGATAGATAGATAGACAGACAGATAGATAGATAGATAAAAGGTCACTAGTTCCATTTGTTTAGCTTTGTTCCATGAGATTCTAGACAAAAATGGAAAAAGGGTAACCTAAGGCTTGCAATATATGTTGCCAAGGAGTTGTCACATAATCTGGCAGCTGAAACTCAAAAAAGAAACACTTTCCCCATCATAAACACTAGCTATAGAACAGAAAGGTCCTTTTTAGAATGATGTGTAGCAAAAATGATTTTTTTTTTAAAACTGTGCACTGCCATTTGAAATAATGCTACTGACCCTCCTGCCCAAAAAGCCCCTCTCGCTGCCCTCCTGCCCATGTGCCTGGCTTTGGGTAAAAGAATGAAGCAGAAGTGCAAGTATGGTGCTTCTAAGTCTACAACTCCAGAGGCCTTGCTCTTTCTTGTGTTTCTGTCATCTCCATGAGGACATTCCTGAGGTAGCCTACTGGCAGGGAACAGATACGTGGCAGAGACTTGAAGTGCCCAGTCAGCCCAGTTGAGACTCGTCTAGAATCTAGAAACTCATCTAGAAACTCATTAGTCAACAGATCCAAACAGTACAATGATTGAAATTTCTTTTGAGAGCCAAATTTTTAAAACTTAAACTATATAGGTAGGTACATTGTTATTAACTCAATTAGGGTACTCCTAAGGCTTAGGAAGAGCCACACTCAAGGGGCCAAAGAGCCGCATGTGGCTTGCGAGCCGCAGTTTGCCGACCATGAGTCGATTATAGTTAAAGCATTTACTAGTAAGACAGAGCCCCAAGTCTAAAGGACTGTGGGTCATGATGACCCCAGCATTTTCTCCACTCTCTAAGGTCCTGGGAACCTATGATTCCTGGGACAAGAATGGAGAGGGTTTCTCGGCAAGATCAGGAAAATGGTAAATGGGGAATGGTAAATGGGGACTAACATTTATTAAGCCCCTACTGTTTTCTAGAGAAGATGGTAAACATTTACACAGTATCTAAAGGGATCTTCCCAACAATCCTATTATTTCCATATTATTGAGGAGTAAACTAAGGTTCAGAGAGGTTATTTGATGAACGTGTGGTTACAATGCTCCTTACGCAACCAAGCAAGTATTTAGTCAGGTCAGCGTAACAGCGTTGGTATTTACAATATTTATCTGTCAGTTATGGTGCAGATACTTGTGAATTAGAGCAGACACAGAAAACTGCCTAAAGAGATACCAGATATGAACCACAGGCACAGTCATACCTGAAGGAATCAACACAGTTTTATCTCAGCACCCAAGTTCTTCCCATTAAACATCAAAGACAAACAAATTCAGCCTTCAAACCTTTGCTTTGTCTCTAAATGAGTATTCTCGTGTACTTAAACATTCAGGTATGCTTTTGATCATTTCAACACTCTAGGTAGACATCTGTCAATCCAGCTAAGTACCTCTTATTTTGGGAGGAGGTAGTCATCCTCTTCATATATTAAAGCAACAAAAAATTCCTGTAACATTTTATCTACCCTGTAGTACACAGGATACGCTTCAGTTATCACTGGGAAATAATCAAATCCTATTTCCTTTCCCCACAATGCTAATGCAAAGTTAATCTGAAAACATCCAAATAAATAGCTCGTTTTAAAATGTACATTATATGCCTTGCAAAAGTGAAATCTGCATCTATCTAAAGCAGCGGTTCTCAACCTGTGGGTCACGGCCCTTTTGGGGGTCGAACGACCCTTTCACAGGGGTCGCCTAAGACCATCGGAAAACACATATATAATTACATATTGTTTTTTTTGATTAATCACTATGCTTTAATTATGTTCAATTTGTAACAATGAAAATACATCCTGCATATCAGATATTTACTTTATGATTCATAACAGTAGCAAAATTACAGTTATGAAGTAGCAACGAAAATAATTTTATGGTTGGGGGTCACCACAACAAGAGGAACTGTATTAAAGGGTTGCGGAATTAGGAAGGTTGAGAACCAGTGATCTAAAGTATAAGGGAATATGAAATCTAGACAAACTACTGTTTCTTTAAACTTATCCCAATTGAATGTGATCCTGCCAATATTATTTATAATCTGAAAATATGTCAACATGAAAAGAATCCATAGATACTGGCATTTTCAGAGTCAACATTCGCCTATAACATTCAAGATATTGACAGATACATAATAGATAAATTGGATCGATAGATAGATAGCTGTAAAGCATTTTATTTATCATGTAAAGAAATCATTGTTATCATCAGATCTTTCCAAAAATTATACAGTGAGCTTGCATTCACTATCTAACTCAAGTTAATCCTAGACATTAAGATTTAGCACCTCAGAAGGGATGTTGGCATGGAATGTAACTATGGGAAAATAAATAAATACATTTTCTTTTCAAGAGAAGCATGCCTTAGGACATAAATACTTTGTAGGGAGGAAATGAGAAACTGGCAGAGACAGATAAAACCTTTTTTTTTAATTACATAGCAATTGCAGTAACCCCTGTGTTCTCCATCAAAATCTGAAAAAGGGATGTTGTTCTTAATCAAGGATTCTGAATTTTCCATTTAATCAACCACGTTCTCCAAAGCTAAATGGATTCTTGACTGAATAGGCCACAAACAAATTCTCTAGAGAAGTACTAAATATTCCAGAAGTTTCTTCAGGGAAAATGATAATGAATGTCCTATCCTTTGTGCCACTGGGTTTTTGTAGCAAGAACAGAAGATAGAAACAAGGGGCCAAGGCTATAGTCTCAGCAACACCTTAACTATCTGAGGTTGGTCAAGCCACATTTCTATATCTCAGTTTTCATCTACAAAATGGGAATATCATCACCTCCTCTCAATATCTACTTATTATTGTGAGGATAGAAAGGCCACAGGGTTGCCTATCTCCAGTAGTGATACTAAAAATATTTAGCATCTAGTGTGACTTGGCCACTGAAAATGAACACTGCTTATCTTCCACCTCAGGAAGGACTCTCTTTGCACCTTAGGGCAAAGAGAATGTAAAGGCCAACCATGTGATAAAGTAGAGCACCAGCCCTGGCCACTGTTGCTCACTCAATGGTTAGAGCATCAGCCCGCACACCGTAGGGTTGCAGGTTCAATCCCCTGCCCCGGTCAAGGTGCATGCAGCAGGCAACCAATCAATGTCTCTCTTCTCACATCGATGTTTCTATCTCCCTCCTTCCCTCTCTGCTTTGCTTCTACCCACTCTCTAAAAATCAATGGAAAAAATATCTTCAGGTGAGGATTAACACACACAAAAAAAAACAATGGGGACACATTTTTCAGAAGGGCCCTAACAAGGGGGACATTAAATGACACTAAGGTGAGGATTCCAAGATGGTGGTGGATTAAGTGGAAGCTACACTGACATTCTCCCAGAACCAAACTGGAATTACAACTGAAATTTAGAAAAATCATCCTGAATAATCAACTGAAGACTAGCTGTTTAAGGAGAATCCAGGGTTGGTGGCTCTGGGAATAGAGCTCAGAGGGCAGCTGCCTGGATTCCTATGCTGAGTCATTGCCCCACACTGCAGAGGACTTCTTTCTCAGGCAGAATTTAACCTCCAGGCAGCTTTTGCCTAGGGGGAAGCAACTGCCCAGCCATTGGAAAACCTCTCCCCCAACCCTATGGATTTTACACCTTACTGAGGTATACAGTCCAAAGCTCATTAAAAGACTGAGAATAACAATCACCCTGCAGGCAGACTGTAGACCGTAGGGTTGCAGGTTCAATCGGTGTGGGTGCTTTGAGTCTTTGCCTGACCTGCTTCTGGGCCTGAGGCTAGGAAAAGCAGAACTTGATACACATCTTGGTCCTTTCCAAACACACCCAGCCCCAGCAGAGAGAGCCTCCCACAGCTGACAGCTCCAAACAGGATACTCAGGGCCAGTCACAAACAATGTCTGACATTGGCTTGCACCAGAGACCTTCCAAAAAGACTGGGAGTCACAGCAGATCTACCTAATACATAGAAACAAACCAAAACAGCCAGCCAAAATGGGGAGACAAAAAATTAAGCCAAATGAAAGAACAAGAGAATTCTCCAGAAGAAGAGCTAAGTGAAATAGAGATAAGAAACCTATCAGAGCCCAGATGGCCGGCTCAGTGGCTGAGCGTCAACCTATGAACCAGGAGGTCACAGTTCAATTTCTGGTCAGGGCACATGCCCAGGTTTTGGGTTTGGTCCCCAATGTGGGGCACGCAGGAGGCAGCTGATCAATGATTCTCTCACATCACTGATATTTCTATCTCTCTCTCTTCCTCTCTGAAATCAATAAAATATATCTTTTTTTTAAAAGAAACTTATCAAATATAGAGTTCATAGTAATGATTATAAGGATGCTCAACAGCATGAGAAAAGATAGAGAAACAATGAAAAACAATGAGTCAAAAATAAAGAATACACTGGAAGGAATAAACAGCCAATTCCAAGTCAGGGTATATGCCTGGGTTGCAGGCTTGATCCCCAGTGTGGGGCAGCCGATCAATGATTTCTCTCATTATTGATGTTTCTATCTCTTTCCCTCTCTCTTCCTCTCTGAAACCAATAAAAATATTTTTTTAAGTACTAAGGTGACCCTCTCCCCAGTAGATCCTCATCCACTTCCATGACTTCAATTATTACCTCTAATAATGCCCAAATCTCTTATCATTATTGTAAATGTTCGAGGTGCAGGAGAAAAAGTCAGAGAGTTAATGAATCAGGCAAATCAAAGGTGGTATTTTAATCTGCACTCCCGGGCAAGCTACATAGGCCCCAAAGGGCAGGGCCAGTGAAGTCACGCCAACAGGGAGGGAGGCACTTTTTTTACACAGCTGTTTAGTGAGGGGGGGGCGGGGCATGAGCTGTGGGAGTTCCCACCACAGGGGTCATCACGGTTTCCGGGAAGGAGTCTGTATCGCCATCTGTCTGGCACATTGACCTGTTAGGAATTCGAGGGAGGATCCAGTATCTCCGTCACCATCTGCCTTGCGGTGACATGCATCCGCTCCTGGGCTTCCCTTCGACCTAACAATTATCCTCACATAAGGCCTAGAACCCTAGACACACATTTCCATCTGTTTGATAAGCATGTTTGTAGATGAGTTGGTTTGTACAAATTAATTCATCTAAACAAACTCCTAATCCCACAGTTCTCTCTGCAACCTCTGTGACTCCCACAGCTCTAGCACTCTCTCCTCCACAGTTCACATGATGGACTTCACTCGAACTCCCTGTACTCTGCCACATCTAATATGTTTCCAAGACCCACAGATTTCCCAAGAAATGTCTTTCTTTGTTTTCCTGTGGCTGTCATTAATGTCTCCTTAACAGCAGTGACTATATTGTGTCATCTGTGTGTTTGTCACAATACCAACAACTGCAGATTATTAATACAATCTGTTAAACTGGATCCTACAATACATATTTTGCTGATTGCCAGGATCAGACCCAACTTTTGAGTCCTGATGCTTATAAAATTTAGGGAATTTTTTAGGGTTTTTTTAAGCATAGAATCTTATGGCCACGAAATCCTACACATCCGGGCCTTGGAAAGAGCCTGCACAAGTGAAGAGTCCTAAAGTTTAAGACGCAATGGCTTCACAGCAATGCCTACTTTACTTCTGAACTACATATACACCTTCTAATTAAAGTGGTATGTTGTGTACTCGATGGCATTTTAGAATCAAAACTTCTACTATCTCTCACTGGTCTTTTAGAATAGCCTTCTAAAGCTTTAATCTCATATTGCTCCAAACCCACCTCCATACAAGTTTCTGGTTAATCTTCCTAACTCATAGTTTCTATCATGTCATGCTCCATCCAAACACTTCCTATGCCATCCCACCACCTGTGGAGCTGACTTCAAGTCCCACAATCTGGCATTCAAAGCCCATCACTACTGAAAACTAAAAGGATTATAGTTTTGAAATGTTAACTACCTTTTTCCTCCCTACCTACCTTATGCCTTCCTGTGAGTCAAATCAATGTTTATTGCTTCAGAAGAAGATGTGACAGATACAAAGCAGAAAGAGCTTACCATCCTGTCCTTACCTTCCAAAAACTTAATATTTGGAGGGCCCAAGAGCAGAGATGATCTGTACCCTATTTCTCAGTTAAAATGCTAAGGAAAGGGGAAAATCTCAAAAATGTCCCAGTAGACTGAACCAAGAGGTGGCCTTGCTGAGATTCCCGTGCCACAGGGAGGCACAGAAGTAGCAAGAGAATCAGGGGCCCTAAATCAAAAGCCTGTGTGGATGGCTGATGGACGACCAGGATGGCCTGTACCATGTATTGATCACACCAACCCAGGGACTTAGCCACAATTCTGAGCAAAGACAGGTGGGGACACCCAGCATTGCCTGAGGCAAGCTTTTGCCTTGCCAGAGTAATAAAAATTAAGTTGAACTTGAGAAAAATGAAGACATGAATGTTGCTTGCACACTTAAGTATCCATTAAGATAGCACTAAGGTTACAGATGAAAGCTCTGAATTTAAGGCATTAATGCCAGCAAAGTCATTTCAGAACTGGTCAAGGGGAGCCTCCCCAGGCCCCTTCTGCACAAGGCAACAGTTGGTTTCCTTTACAAATGTCTATGTCTGAAACGTGGTCTGGGTTAGCCTCTCTTTACTGGGAAGATGTACGTATATCAGAGCAGTTTAGCACCTTGCCTAGAGGGCTCTGTCTTTTCAAAATTCAGAGGTGTGTGGGTCTTTTCCCCCTAAACCACAAATCTAAATACCAGGAAGAACTGATCAACAAATATTTCCAACTAAGAAAAGAGCAGCCCATTCTAGGTCAGATGTGGGTGACAGATATGCTTACTTTCACTGGATATCCACTAATGAATAATCTTCTTGTATAAATATCACCCTCCTGTATTTGTGCAAGACAAAAGGGGAGATTCATTAATAGGGGAAAATTAACACAGAGGACAACCCAATATATATATATAGAGAGAGAGAGAGATGAGACACAAATGCCAGTCTATCTATGGTGCACGAGTTACAGAGAAGAAGGAGCACTTGGTTTTGAAAATATAATTTCCCTGCTTATTTTTTTCCTATTTAACGAAATGTACCAAAGCACACTCAGCTGCATTCTCATGTCACTAATAGAAGAAAGAGGAGCACAGGAAAGAGGTGATGATATGGCTGGACTTGGCTTTTATCTTCACTCCTTTCATCCAAGGATCTTTCTGTCCTTAAACAATAATTGATTAAATCTCACAATATCCCTACTGGCAGTACCTTCTGATAGGTCCAGAGAGAAGCAAAGGGATATGGAGTGGATCAGATCGCCCAGGCTCAGGCCACAGGGCTCTAACAGAGCCAGAAATAGACCCAAGAGAATCACCTTCCAATAACCCACCTTTAATCCCTGGGAAATACCCTGCCTCCTTGGGATTGTTCACCAAACTACCTCCATTTTTGGAATTAGCTATTGTTTTTTCATTTAATTATTTTCAGGACATCCGCCTATGACAGCTGTTCTTCCGAGAATGTGACTAGAACATTGTCAAAGGGCTCGCCTATGACCTCCAAAGAGTGTCACCTCACTGATCACTGTGGAGAGCCTGCAGGTAGCACATGCCAAGTGCAGTTCAGCGATTGGGGGGCTGCTGCAGAAGTACTTTCATGATGACTAATTAATCTCTGGTAATTAGCACTCAGATGTAACAAGTATAGCATTCAAGGGCCACAACAAGAGAAATAAAATCTGCTCTTCAGAAATTTGCTCGAGAGTTAGAGTGCCTTTTTGTAGATAGATAATGGCAGCCTTCCATTCAGGCATAAAAACTGGAGTAAGGAATTTACTTCATACACCCATGCTAAGCACTGCCCAAAAGTCCCCCAAATAATATTTAGTCTAATTTCGTTAAAGCCTTAGCAAAAACCACAGCATCCTAAACTTATTAGAACCGGAAAGACCTTCAGAAATCATCTGGCTCAACATTTTTCTTCTGCAAATAAGGAAACTGAGACCCAGAGAGGTACAGTGACTCACACGGGACCCTGCAGCTGGTTGGTGCAAAGCTAAGACTAGAAAGTGAGTCAGTGAGTGTAGTGTTTCATCACATCCCCTGTTTTCTCAGTGTGGATCCTGCCTGACACTGGGCATCCTCGAGAAGTAGCTCCAGCAGCGGACTCGGGTACAAGACTGAGAAGTCTCTCTTTGCTACCTTCCTTCATCTCCCTCACCTTGGACCACTGTCTGTGCCCTCCTGTGCCTCTGCCCACACTCTCATGCTTCTACCCTGTGTCGCACTCCTGTGGCGCCCCATTCTCAGACTGGAGTGGCATATGATCCCTACCCTTAGAAAGCCACAACAGCCCAGGGGCATGTGTGCTCTGCTATGGAACCCTGAGTCTAGAGGTTTTATCTGCCAAAGGGACAAAGCCATGTTACACACACACACACACACACACACACACACACACACGTACATGGCGGGGGGCGGGGGAGGGGGGAGGCAGGTTTAGAGAGGGGAAAAAGAGACAGGACAGAAAGCCAGAGAGAACTTCCTCGGGATATCCCTAAGTCCATTCGAGATGGAGACACATATCTCTCATCTCTCCTATTAACCTCAGGGCAAATGATGCCACCCATGGCAGAATCATCTCCATTGATGCCTCCACTCCCTCTACCTTTGCTCCTTTGTCCATGCCTCTGCGTTCTCTCCTCCTCCCCTGCTCCAGCTCTAATTCTCTTCCTTCACCTTATCTGAGCCAAATGGTAAACCAAGGGAAGGTACTAGTCAGTAGGGTTTCTCTGAAAGGTCCTGGCACCTGCTTCCTGTGGGGAGCCTATTCTAGCCCAGCAGCTGAGAGGGAAGAGAGCGTGGAGAGGTTTGGACCCCGCACAGCCTCACCTCTGAGTAGTGCTGCCCTGGCTGTCCTCACTGTCCATCGAGTAGGGAAATTTAACTCTTACTGGGCTAGCGTCGGGCAGGAGGTCTGACCACCAGTAAGCTAGTTTCCTCTGTTTAGTTTTAGCTTTTCCTTTGTGTTAAGTAAAAAGTGTGAAGGCAAATAATAAACCTTTCCAGAGCTTTCCCCTCCTCTCTTGGGCCAGCACTGGCGATAATGTGACACCTTGGCTGAAGCACAGAGAAGGTCCAAAAGGAGTAATAATTTAAGCAGCTCCTAATGTCTTTATGCCTCAGACTCCATATACATAATGAAGGACTTAGATTAAATGTTTCAAAGGTTTCTTTGTGCTCTAAAATGATAGTCCTGCATTTTTTTTCCCAGTAAGCATTTATTGAGTATCTATTCATGCAAGTCACTGCCCAAAGTACAGGAGATCCAGAGGCCATTTAAACCTCAGCCCCCTCCTCAAGGATCTCATATAAATAAAGTGGCCCCAGGATTTGGTCAATATGGTGACAGAGCGCATGAGGGTGCTATGGGCAACCCTAGTGAGGTTATGGGTGAGGATGGAGGGGAAATCTCAGAAGACCTCACGGAACAAGGGACAATTATACTGGGTCATGAAGTGAGAGTTGGAGTTTCTGGGTGAACAAGGACAGGGGATGGAGAACATTCCAGGTGGAAGACTGACAAAGGGGCCAGGGTTAGAGACTGTCAGACAGCATGATGTGGCTAGGCGAAGAAGCAAAGATGGAACAGTAAAAAGGAGGGCTGGCTGAAACGTGTTTCTACATTGGCCTGAGTTTAGACTGTGTCTGCAATATGAGTTTATAAATTGCTAATGTGTCAGCAACATCTGTGAGAATAAATCACCTGATTTTTTTTTTTCCATTGCCAAAGTGATACATGGGAGCATTATGGGAAACCCTCATAAAATCTTAACATCTTCTGACATTACTTTGAAATAGTTTTTTTTTTCTTTCTTGTGGAAAACAGGATGCTAATAGACCCCGTCCATTGTTTTTAAGCAAGTTTCAACAAAAGCCCTGAGATCCTTTCCCAAAAGATAAGCTGCACGTGGAAATAACAGTGAGGAACATGTAACGACTGCAAATGTTCCGGTTAAAAATTCCTCTTCATCTAAAGATCGTGCTTCTCGGCTTTCTGTTTCTATTAGAGAAGAAAGAAATGAGCCCCCCAGAGCCCTGAAAGTGGTGAGAGGTAGGCTCCCAGTTCCTGCCTCAGGGACCACCTACCCCTTTCTAACAATCTTCCTGGAAAACCCACAGAGCTTGGCTGTGGCTGGCAGGCACACCCCCCCACACCCCCACACTCCCACCCGACCCCGGGTCTGCCTTTAGCTCATGCCGGCTTGAGGGTCCACCACTGTGCGAGCACATAAAGGAACTCACCTTTGGCTGAGGGCGGGAAGCAATGCAGATGCTATCTGAGCTGGGCCTTGAGTTCATAAAAGTAAAAGGGACAATAAAACCCCTGTGATAGGTCCGACCTCTGATGTCCTGAAAACTATTGTCCCCTTGCAGCAGGAAGACTGAAGCAGAGTATACACGGAAAGAGACAGCATCCCCCCAAACTAGGCAGATTCTGAAAATGTCTATCATATTGTCTTATAAAAACTTTAAGTATAGAATTAAAAGCACCCTGCAACCCTCATCCATAGTCTTAATCCCCACCCAGAAGTGTCCGTTGACAGCTTAGAGTGCCTCCCTTAAGACCATTTTCTCTAACTCCACAAGGATGTTTCACTCCTGGGCCAAGTAAAACTTAGACTGGCTTCATTAACTGCGTTCATTAATTTAAAATTGCAGGTGTGGTTCCAGGGCAGGGGTCAACACATTTTTCTCTAAAGGGCCTGATAGCTAATATTTTTTATTTTATGGGCCATACAGTCTGCTGGAATGATTAACTCTGCTGTTGCAGCCTGAAGACAGTCATAGACAATTCATAAACAAAGGAACAATAAATCTTTATTTACAACAACAGGCCACGGCAGGATGTGGCCCACTGGCCATCGTGTGCTGACCCCTGATCCAGACCATGAGCTCTGGGCACTTATTTTGTTGAAAGGAGAAGAGCTTGTAAAGATTCAGACGTGAGCAAAGCTTTATGATCTGAAACAATTACAGAACACAAGAGAGCAAGTAGCAGGAATGGCACTGGGCACTGGGCTCCCACACCCTCTTGGAGTTCAGACACTGGGACTTGTTGAGCTGGGTGGGGCTGGTGAGGGCGCTCTAACTCCATCCTTCCCGGAGACACCGTTCCAGTCTTCTTAATTAAGGCCATTCACAAATGGTGTGGAAAATGTTGGTGGAGTGAAGCAATTTGGAAAACCTGTGAAATGGAACATCAGCCATTAGCCTCCACCCCCTCCACCCTCTCTCCACGAACAACTCCGCCCCCAGGAGAACACACTGGCAACAGAAGCATGCACAAGCATATTTTCAATGATTAATCTCACTGTTTCACTTTGAAACCTAAAAGAGGAAAAAAAAAAATGGAAGCATTCCTATTTCCCATTGAAAGTAATCACAGTTTTATATCCCTCAGTGTTTACATAACGAGAGCTGTTTATTTAGTATCCTTGCTGATAAGAACACCACACGCTCATAACGCATTATATATTCCCTTTCCATTTTGTCTCTTTTCGGGGGAGGGAAGGGAGAATTATGTATATTTTATGATAACCCAAAATGACTTATACATAAAAAATACAGACTTTAAAGATAAAAAGGATTAGTCGCAGGTAATGCATTTTCCATGAGTGGCTATAGGGCTCTCGGTTCCAAGAGGTACCGGCTGCATACAAATGAATTGATAAAAGTCTGACACTGTGGATGGGTTGCCAGGCTCATGCTTTGCTGGAGATGATTCTTAAAGTTACAATAAATCAGACAGACAGTGTCGGCCTTTGAGGATAAACCTGTGATGGCTTGTTGCGCCTCTCTGAATCGCCTCCGAGGCCCGGGGACTAAAAAGTGCCTGGATGTCACATTAAATCCACCGGGAGGATGGAGCACTTCAAAGGCGAACGCAATCAGATCTGATGGAAAATACATTTTCTAAAAGCTACTGACAAAAAAGTAATCTTTGATGTGGATGTTGAATAACAATTGATATTGTCTTTCCTGACATTTTTCATTATTGCCGTCTTACACAGCCTACTTCATGTATTAAAGCAATATTAACTGTTTGACAGGGACAAATCCTCTAACTATCACATAAGCAATTGTTTCTGAATCGTCCTAGCCCACTGCCTGTAAAACCTGTCCCCGTAACTGCTTTTAAATATGATGGTAGACTCTTTTTTTCTGACTAGCTAGACAGTGTCTGAGCTCCAGTGCGGTTCAGTGGAGTCTAGGGAATATTAAAAAATGGTTAGGTGGTTATGAGGTGTCATTTGATTATAAGGAAGGAACAGGAATGTTTTCTGAAGGTGAGCTTTAATGAGAGAGGTCTATAAAAGTTAGTCCTTATTAGTCCCCCATTTTCATTCACATATATATCAAGGAGATGTGTGCAAATCTCAGATCTGCTGCAATTCTTGTCGCTCAGAGGGAGAAATAAAGAAATGTACAGAAGATCTTTGTTATTTATGCAATGAAATAAAGCAAACTCTGGCTGTGCCAGATCCTATAAAATAGACTGGAATTAACTCCCCCAACATGCTGCTGGAAAGAAATGAAGCGAGTCTGGGAGGCACATGTCACTTTCAAAACCCAGGGTACCTCCTGAGGTTTGATGTCTTAACCTTCAACTGTAAATACCTGTGGTTTCATTGTCGTTGTTTGTAAAACTATAAATCTCTAATTTTCTGATGACCTTGAGCTTCTTCAGAAATGGGGATGAGGAGAGATCTTCAGAAGAAGAGCTGGAATTTTATTTAATGAAATGGGGCTAATTGCACCAAAGAGAAAAAGATAGAAAACTAAAACCCCACAATTCAAAACACAAGATCACAATAACCTGTGTTGTAGTCACAAACGTTATCATTTGCGGCTCAGACGCCTAGGGAATGTGATGTATATTCTTCACTTACCTTATTATTATTTCCCCATATCCCTGGAGTTTCCAGCTATCACAGGCCTTGACAATACTGTAGCTCACCTGTCTTTCTATGCTGCAGAAGTTTTACCATCAGTCTACTTCTCCACTGGAAGCTGGCGGGGGGGGGGGGGGGGGGGGGGGGGACGGTGCTAAGTCTCCTTTATGAAGCAGGTATGGTGAGCAAAATAAACAATCCACAATTTAAAAATGAAGAATTATAAAACAGTACATTACCAGTCTTAGGAGCTTTTTGTGACCTTAAACAAGTCATTTGATACCTCTTTACTGTCCATCAGGGGTCAGCAAACTTTTTCTTAAAGGACCAGATAGTAAATAGCTGAGGCTTTGTAATCCATACCACATGTTACACTCAAGTCTGATGTTATAGCACAAAAGCAGCCATAGGCAATACACAAATGAATGGCATGGCTGTGTCTGAATAAAACTGTAATTAAAATAATAGTTGGTGACCTGGGTTTGGCCAACCCCTGGTCTGGGTCCCTTATCTGTAAAATGGGTACTAACATACAACAAGAACTGATGTTCTCCACTGCTAAGCAGATTAGACTAGTTCACAAATGGGGCAGTGTTTCTACTTCAGAAAGGGTAAGGCAATAGGAAAGTCCCTAATGAAACCAGGAGTCATTTGATGAATATGTTTGTCTTCTCTTAATATAATGAAAAAGCTATATATCACTGCAGTAGCAACAGTATATTAACCCACTTGGACAATTTTTTAATGATGGCATATTTTAAGATTTAACACAGCTATCATCTCTTGAATTCCTTTACAAACTCAAGACACACATTATATAGTTCCTTAATGTTGCAAGGGGTGGGAGGTTGATAAGGTGTATCTCAATTGTTTAGGAAAAGAAGCGTCTAGGTCAGTGATGGCGAACCTATGACATGCGAACTCATTTTTTTGGTTGATTTTTCTTTGTTAAATGGCATTTAAATATATAAAATAAATATCAAAAATATGTCTTTGTTTTACTATGGTTGAAAATATCAAAAAATTTATATATGACACGGCACCAGAGTTAAGTTAGGGTTTTTCAAAATGCTGACACACCGAGCTCAAAAGGTTCGCCATCACTGGTCTAGGTAGACACAGACAATTGCCCTCTGGCAGGTCTTTTGGGATGCTTGGGTAGCCCTTCCAGACAATACAAATGTAAGATAAAGCAGTATGCATTGTTTATTAGGGTGCAGCAAGAACTGGGAGGCTAATGCTTCCTTCCGGTGAACAGGGAGGTATCCTATATAATAAAAGCCTAATATGCTAAGTGTCTGACCATTCACTCAACCGTTCAACCAGTTGCTATAATGCGGACTAACCACCAGGGGGCAGACGCTCCACCCAGTAGGTTAGCTTGCTGCTGGGGTCCAGCCGATCAGGACTGAGAGAGCAGGCTGGACACGCCCTGGAGCCCTCCCACAGTCCCTCCCTGGCCCCAATCGTGCACCAATGGGGTCCTTCGGCCTGGCCTGCACCCTCTCACAATCCAGGACCCCTCAGGGGATGTCCACAGACTAGGCCAAGGGACCCCACTGGTGCACAAATCTGTGCACTGGGCCTCTAGTAATTATATAAAGATCATATCAGTCAGGACGGGCAATAACAAGAATCTGAATGTCTCCATGGCTTAAAAGACAGCAAAGGTCATCTTTGCTTCATGCTACATTGACATCTAGGGTTAAGGAAGATGGCTCTGTTCATTGTGGGCATTCAGGGGCCCAGCCTGACAGAAACACAACCTGACACAGGCTTCCATGATCAAGGCAAAGACACAGTAACCATGCAGAACTTCCAATGGGCACACTACACTTCCACTCACACTTCATTGGCCAAAGCAAGTCACAAGGCCAAGCCTGACATAAATATGATGAGGAAGTAAATTCCTTCCTGTGCATGATTACATTCTCACTTGTGAATAGCAGTGTCTACACTATAGGGACCAGGGGGGTTTCTTAGTGCAGCGGTTGCCAACCTTTCAGACCTCACGGACCACCAGTGGTCCATGGTCCACCGGTTGGCGACCACTGTCTTAGTGGAAAGAATAAAGGCCCTGTCTTGTTTGCTTCTGAGATGTAAGCTTATTGGAAACTCTCTATCGGACTGAGAGGATATTGAGCTGGAAAGGGCAGAGAAGGCCTCGAAGAGCGGCTCACCGTGAAGAAAGGAAAGTCAGGATCAGACCGAGGTTCCATTCCAGGGCCAAGAGGATCATGGCAAAGGGCTGGTTCTGATACAAGGCAGGGCTAGCAGCTCTCTAAGCTCAGCCCCGACATGTAAGGATCAGCAGTACAACAGTATATTAACCCACTTGCTGCAACCCTGATGTCCCTGAGGCCTGAACAGGAAACTGGACTTGCACAGGCTCCATGGACAAGACAGAGCTGCCTGACTTTCGAGAGTAACCTTTCACAGAGGGACAGAACATCAGAGAGCAAAATCCTGGATCTGCTGGTTCCGCATCAGAGAGACTCAGCTTCACTGTCTCTCCCTGCTGGGATGCAAAAGCCGGGCCTGCCCACCCAGACGGGGTCCATCTGGGGGAAGGTGAGGTAGACCTCCAAAATGAGACTGGAGCAGTGAGCATGATATGACCATACCCGAGGCTGGTGAAAGGTTCTTACCAGTTACACTGGGAGGAGAGTCTAGTCTTTTTTTCTTCGTTTCTCAGTCACAGTGTGAGCTGGTCTGAAGAATTTCCCTCTCCCGTTGAATCTGTGAGACCAGGGTTTCACCCACTCCCAAGTGAGAATATAAAGAAGTATGTTCAGCTTCTGGCTGGGAGCAGAGAGGATTTGTGCCATTAAAGCACTAAACATATTGAAGTCTTTGGAAAACAAGAAGGAGATGGACCTCCAACGCTTTCAGACAAAGCAAAGAAGCTGTAGTCCAAGGTACAGCCAGAGGGGCACCTTTTTTTAAATGTTTTTATTGATTTTTTTAGAAAGAGGGGAAGGGAGCAGGATAGAGAGATAGAAACATCATGCATGCCCCCTACTGGGGATTGAGCCTGCAACCCAGGCACATGCCCTGACTGGGAATCCAACCAATGACCTCTTGGTTCCTGGGTCAACACTCAACCACTGAGCAACCACCAGCTGGGCCAGAAGGGAACCTTTTCTAACCCCTGAAAGCCACACTCATGGTTTCCTGTTCCACCTGCCCGTCATCTGCTGCTGATCTCAGCTCACTTCATGGATTCCAATCAGACTGAAGTAAAAACTCAGTTCAAAGACAGGGTGCTCCCTTCTTTCCTCACTTTCTCACACCTTATCTACCCTCCCAGGTGAGTCTGTACATCCAGCCCAGGACTCGCTCCCCCTAGAGCAGTGTGGCTTACTGAAAAAGCCTCTAAGCTTTGAGCACAGCTTCTGCACCACAAGCTGTGTGGCTCTGGGAAATCGTTTCACCTCTCTCGGACTTGGTATTCACATTTGTAAAAAAAAAAAAAAAAAAGATATTATAATAATATCTACTTCATAGGGCTGCTGTCAGTATTAAATCAATTAAACCTAAGACATTCAGGGGAGTGTCTGACACGTAATAAATTGCTATAGCAGCAGCTACCATAATCATGTTTATCTCAACACTCTTCCACGTTAGCAAGTCTCTCCTCTCTCCAGCATTCCTGGGACAGTGAAGATAATGGAATTACTATTTATTAAACAACTATTATATATCAGAATAATAATATATTTAATCTCTTACATGTATTAACGTAATCTCGTTTAATCTCCGCAATAGTCATACAGAGCAGACATGATTGTGCCTATCTTACAGATGAGAAAACTGAGGTTTGGCTTCAGAAACATCCATGGGGGGAAAAGGAGACATATGTAATACTTTCAACAATAAAGAATTTTTAAAAAAAAAGAAAAGAAAAGAAAACTCACAGCTAGAAAGGAACCTAGTACTGACTCTGACTTGACTGTGTTCTTTCACCAGCGTGTGCAGCTTCTTCCCTCCCTCCCTGATTCAAACAGAGCTCGCGGAGGGATGAGGGTGAAAGAAGAGAGACCCCTTTGACTGATGAGTCCTTGTACCAAAAGAAAAGAGCAGGGAGGAGGGGCACATGGCAGAGGAGGGGGGTGCAGAACAGCCTGAGGAGTGGCAGTGTGATCTCCTAATTCCCTGAGGATCTACCTGTGGCTTTGTTATTTCTCAGCCAGGAGAGGACAAACGTATCCCTTGTGAATATCTGTCTAAAGTTCACCTCTGCCCTCTCCACACTCCAGGCCCCTATCGCACATGCCCAGAGACCCTCACCGAACCTTCTGCCCCTTCCAACCTTCTTCCCGACCGGAGACACACGCCCATCTACATTTAACAGACATGCCTGAGTTTTAAAACAAAGCAACCCAACCAATGTAAACCTCTTTGAAACATACCCAGGGATATGCGTGCTGTCGGGCTCCCAAGTCTCCTGAAACCTGCAGTCGTGGATGCAAGTCAGGAGGACTGGATCCCAGTCCTGACTGTCACCTCTCACTGGGTCAAGAGCCCCCAAGCTTGAGAAGACCCCTCCTCCCCCACTAGTTCACCCTGGAAAGCAGGACGCCATCTCCGTGACCCTCCAACTCTAAAACGCAAGTTCCAAATCAAACCTCTTCCCCAATGAGATGTCCCAAACCTACCCCTAAGTTCCCCATGGATACAATCAAATAGTGCTGTCACCCTCACTTTTTTCATTTCGGTTAAATGGACCCACTTTACAGAGGAAAAATGGCCAACTTTAATGGAGGAGAGAGATGGTTTGTCAATCAATCTCAAATATCCAAATAATTAAAGTTGAGTAAAGGCCACTGGGATTTGGAAAGACCATGGCCAAGTTTCAAATGCTTCATTTTATGTATAATAAAGCAAAGCTCTTGTCCTGAAAATACAATAAGCATAAAACCAACATAAAGGGAGGGGAGGTTTTATGCCAAAACAGAAAGTGAGAAAATGCTTGAAAAAAACCACTGAGTGTAAAGAGATGAGCACCTGATGCCTGGTGATAACCGGACAGCTGTGGTGCTGGCAATACTCGCTCCTAGGCTTTATCATTCTTCTCGAGTTACATAGGAGAGAAGTGAAAAATATTCTCTCAGGGAAGGGGGCAGGGGGAGAAGGGGTCCTCCTATATGGTGACAGGAGAAGATGTGACATTGGGTCGTGGGCACAGGTGCAATATACAGATCTTGTAACATAGAAGCCCACACCTGAAACCTACATGATCATGTTGACCAATGTCACCCCAATCAATTTAATTTTAAAAAAATAAAAAGTAAACCAATAAATGCATAAATAAGTGAAACAATAAACTGATGTTTCTCTCTCTCTCTCTCTCTCTCTCTCTTTCATTTCCTGCCTCTCTAAAATAATAAAAGAAAAATTAAAAATGAATAAAAAGAAAAAGAAAAAAGAATATTCTCTCCTAAAGGGGGAAAGAGAAGACTAGTAGGGGCCATCTATTCCACACTAGTCCCTGTGGCAGGTGCTTCCATACTTTGCTCACGGACTCCTCACCCCCAGCCTCCGGGAAAGGACCTCTGCTATAGATTGAATGTGTCCCTCCAAAACTCACATGTTGAAATCCTAACCCCCAAGATGGTGGCATTTGGAGATGGGGCCTTTGAGAGGTGATCAGGGCATGAGAGTGGAACCCTCAGGAATGGATTAGTGCCTTTATAAGAGACCCCCACAGAGCTCCCTTGTCCCCTTCCACCAGGTGAGGACACAGCAAAAAGGCCCCCAGGAGGTGGGCCCCCACCAGACACTGACTCTGCTGGCGCCTTGATCTCAGATTCCAGGCCTCCAGAACTGCAAGGAATAAATTTCTGTTGTGTATAAGCCACCCAGTCCCTGGAATTTTGTTTGAGCAGCCTGAGTGAATGAAGATAAACTCTGTCCTTAGTTTTGACAACGAGAAACTCACCTCTGTAGAGGTCACAGTGATGCTAAAGCCACTCAGCCAGGCAGAGGCACCTATGAAATGCAAGTCTCCCATTCCACAGGCAGTGTTTCCAGCCAGGAGGTCGTGAAGAAGAGCTTAGACAACAGGACAAAGAGCTTATAATTAGAACACAGTTTACGTGTATAGTCGACATCAGTTAGCTTTGCCGCCCAGTATCCATTCCCCACTCTTTCCGTTAAATAAAAGCCATGCTCAGCGGGCACTGATGTCTTACTCCCCTGGCTCCAGGGGCAGAAAATTATGATCCCACTGGGCCATTGGCACCCTGACCTTCATCAAGCAGAGAATCAGAAACAGCTCAATCCACCTGTTCAAATGAAACAGGTCTGCTCTCTGGGGCATTGGCTTCTATTTCAGGCAGCTGTCCCCACATGGTGGCAAAGGTGGCCACCATCAGGCCACTTACCTGCCTACCAACACATTTTTTTAATACTTGCTCCAGTAAAAGTCCTGTGCTGATGCTGACTTGACCCGCTTTAGTCAAATATTCTTAGAAACAATGGGGTTGCCAGATAAAATACAGGATGCCTTGTTAAAGTAGAGGTTCAGCTAAAAGACAGCATAAGTGTGTTCCAGAAAATACATGAGACATACTTATACAAAAAAAAAATTCCTAATTGTTTTTCTGAAGATCCAATTTAACAGTCATCCAATTTTGTTTTAGTTGGTTGTTAGCATTGTTGCTTTGCTAATTCTGGCAACACTAAGAACCAATCACTGTGGCCAAGAGGGGTGGGACAGAAGACTCCTGGCCAGAGCTGGGGTGCATGCCTTCCCCACCGCACGGCACGTAAGGAGGAGAGTGAGGTCTACTTCATCTAAGCCTCATGAACTGAGATGGAGAGGATAGCTCCCCCCCCCCCCCCCCGAAAAAAAGGAGGCACCCCTCCCAGGAGAGACGGAATGGCTGTCTGGAGGCCGAAAACAACAGATGCGCACGAGAATGGAAGTGGGTGCCTGAGGAAGTGGAGCATATGTTTTGGGCGGGGGTGGGGGGCCTGTGGGCCAGCTAAGTGGGAAAAAGAGAAAGCCTGAACCAACTCCTCTCACCCTTCCAAGTCTGTGTTTTTACCCACACACACTTGCCAGGCGGCTCTAAGAAAGCAACAGCTGTGGAAACTGACAGTTTACAGTTGTGATACATGGCATTAGTAAAGTATTTCAATTAAAGTCCTATCTAACTAAAAAACAAGAAGTCATCCCGGAACAAATAAATTAGTCCTTCCATTTGTGGAGCCTTCGAGTGGAAGATGTCAGCACCTGCCTGCTTCCCCACCCCCCCCCACCCCCCCCACCCCCCCTCCCCACCCCCGCCCTCACTCCCCACCCCACCCCCATTGTTTTGCTTTCCTTCTGAGAAGAGCGCCTCATACAGAGGCGTGGGGACAGGGCATTGTTTCAGCTGGGGAAGAGGCAATTCATAAAGACGCAGGCGGAAAAACAAAATCTGTAAGGAGGCATTGATTTCATTCCCTTGGGTTATTTCTTAACGACTTAAATCCTAACTTGGTTTCCCATTTGCCTGTAATTTCCCTTATTGTGTGTCAGGAGAGAGGGCACTGACAAGGAGCCTTCCTGTGGGGTCCCATCAGCAGTGGGGGGAGGGGGTGGGGGTCATAGGGCTGTGTTCTGTTCCCAATCTCCATGGCGTGTCTTCCCCAACAGATTCTTTATCCCCAGTTTAGAAAGTCATTCGCCTGCAAAGATGAATGGCCTGGAGAAATCACTGAGCCTCTTTCTCTCCCAGGGTCAGAGCCAGCGCAGCCCCCACCGCAGGGGCCGAGGGCCCCACAAAGGGCTTCAGGCCTTCACACACACCCCCACCTCTCCTACCCACAGCCCCTCCTCCCAAAGAAATCACATCCTTTTCTCCAAATTCCCCACTTCAGCTTGATTTTCAGCAGATCCTTTCCCCTGCCGGTTAGTAATTCAGGACTAATTAGGTGATTGCTTTTATTGACGGTAGCAGCCGGGAGGGGGGATGAAATGGCATTGTCCCTATCCTAGTCGGAAAAATAAATTACGCCCATTGTTACTTGAGATCTTATTTTTTTCCCCCCAATCAAGCAAATTAGCAGCTTGGTTCATTTTCCCAGCATTCACTCCTGAACAGAGGGCAGCGCCCTGGAATGTGGCTTAGAGCTGTGTGGTCAGTACAATTGTTTGGGGCTGTTTGTGCCAACAATGAGAGGAGCCGGCTGTCTCCGAAAGACAAGTGGCACTTGTCTTGCTTAGGCCAAGGAGCCACCATGAGCTGCCTTCAGCCCGGCCTCTGAGGAAGATGTACACCGCCACCTAGTGGATATTGAGGCTCAGTGCAATGCGTTAGTTTTCCCAGGTTTTGCTTCTGACCGGTAAGGATTAGCAATAATGCTTCTTGTAAATTACTAAAAATAAGGAAGATTCTTTATCTCTCCAGGAGTGAGAAAATGTTTGCCCCAGGGACCGAAATGCACGTGCAACCCAATGCTTACATAATGTCTCTTTCATGGATAGCTCTCCTTGGTCCTGTCAGGTCCAAGATGGGATTGTCACCAGATGAGCAATAGTCACAGGCTGGGTCCTAAAACGGGTAGGTGGGGAGTGTGAACTCCCATAGAAAGCAGCCTCCTCTGTCTCTGCAGCCTCTCTGTCACCCTTCATCTCACCCACAGCAAGCCCGATGCCAAAGAGCACAGGTAGCGGCATTCAAAAGCTGGCTTGCTCACCCAGAGGCACCGCCACTTATGGACGGCAGCCAGGAGTGCAATCAAATTGTAAGCCTCTGCCCAATGTTGGTGTTGAGGGGGCTTCCCATCCTCCCACCCGGACAACAGACAGACACGTTGCTGTCATTCTCCTTTCCACTCACTCTACCCATATAATGAGCATGCTTGTTTCTCCTATTTCACCACGAGAGCCATGGTTTTCATGGCGGTTGTGTACAGAAAGGAGAGCATTAGGAGCAAATGAATCCCACCCAGTACGGGAGGGCTTGGGGGCGGTGATTCTCAACCATTGGCGATTTTGCCCCAGGATACACTTGACAATGTCCTGAAATATTTGAGATGGCCACAATCCCAAATAAAAATCCTACAACAAACAGGACAGACCCTCACAACAAAGAACTCCCCAACCCAAAATGTCACCAGTGCCAAGGCTGAGGAGGCCTGGTTTACGGTAACAAAGCCTGGCCTCCGGGAACAGGGTTACAATAACACTGATTGTCCTGAATGAGCCGCACTGCAAGAGACTGGATAATTCATCCTCCCCCAAGTCAGTATTGACCACCTTTTTTCTTCTTTTGACTCTTCCATTTTAAACATAATTTAGCTGTCTTTTTTTCCCCCCTGTGCACTGCTGGGAAGAGAAAAGATTAGAAAGGGGGAGGGGGCAGGTGACAGAAAAGAAGGATTAGAAGCATGACCTGTTTCTCCCGGAGACATTCGGCACAGTCCTCTCTCAGATGTGCTTTGTGACCGAGCAGGGTACAATTAAAAGCACAATAATTTGCTTGTTATTCAAGTCAGGCATTAGTCCGGGTAATGGCGTGCTTGGTGGAGAGATGGATTTCCTTGTTAGGAGCTAAGCACAGGATTAGCTGAATTCTCCATGGAGAAATCTTGATTTGTTCAAGGTCTTTCATGTTTTCTACAGAGAAGGGATTATGTCTTCTTAAGGAGGGGGCCTTGCTTAAAAAGCTACAAAGTACAAGAAAAGGATTTAGGGCAGAGGGGCCTGTGGTTAAGTAGCTGAGGGGTACAGGGAATTTTAGAGCAAAGGATTATTTAAAGCCATAAAGTTCAAAAAATAATTGGTTTAGCACTACTGGGTCAGTGCCGGCGAGGACGCTGCAAAGGCAGTTAAGCATGAGCTAATATTCATTTTACTTTGGCTAATTATTGCATGAATCCAGGAGAGAGGGGAAAGAAAACATGCCCCTCCCTGGAAATCAGGGTGTGTGCTGTTTTGCATTCTTTGCCTTATAGGCACACTTGTCTGTTGGGGTGCCCAGATCCAGGCCTCACAAGGGCCTTACTAGGGAAAACACGGGAAAATTGTTCTGCCTGCATGGCTATCCTGGCGACCAAGCAGAAGCCACTATCAGTTTTAACTCTGTTGATATCATTAGCCAGAGAGGCCATGAAATTAAAAAATAATCCTGACTTCCCCAAAGCCCTGCTAAGCCTAAATCAGAGGCTCTCCTCAACTAGGGGCAACGTACCCCCATCACCCAGGGGGCATGTGACAATGCCTAGAGGCATTTCTGGTTGTCACAGCTGGGAGGTGTTACTGGCATCTAGAGGGGAGGGGCCAGGGATGCTGCTAACTAGCCTACAATGCAACAGCAGAGCCGCCCAACAAAGAATTATACAACCCATAATGTCCCCTGTGCCAAGGGTAAGAAATCCTGGTCTAGACTAAGGCAATTTTCCCTCCTTGGGTAGGTCAAGGTTTTCAGAATCCTCCCTTCCTCAAATCTATAATTGACAAGCAATCAGACGACACACTTATGCAGGAAATAAAGTGACGCGGAGAGATCTTGCCGGGGAAGAGCCGTCTGCCAGCGTTATCCAAGGCTCTCGGTCGTGCCTGCCTACTCCCTCCCATGATTCCCACACACCCAAGAGAGAAGAAAGCCACGTCTCTGCAGCCTCCCCAGGTTCAGAGCTCTGTGGACTTTCACTCCCTTGTCTGAGGTTACTCATCCCTCCCTGCATGAAGTATGTTCAGTTAAGTCGTTTGTCCTGCAGCTTCAAAGGAGTTAAGAGCTGGCAGCTACGAGATGCCCATTTTCTCCCTGGTGAATGATGACTCTCCTCCTGAGGGAGGTTAACGGCCGGGAGAAAGCTTCCGTGATGTTCGTTAAGGCCAAGAGGCTGTGAATCAGGACTATTCCAAGGCATGGCCATCCACCCTCTGGGAGACCTCAAGATGCACTTAACCTCCTTTTGCACGAGCTGGGAAGGACAGCGTACTGCGAAAGGGAAGCTAGAGGCCCCTGGGAGTGTGAGGTGACCACCCCAAAACTAATCCTACCCCAGCACCCTTCGGGATAGAAACAGAAGGACCTGGTAAAGAAGGGGAAGTGAGCCCTCAGGTCCCTCCAGCACCTCCCTCCCCTTCTCTCCACTCTTTCCAAACTTGTCTTTCTGCTCCGCCCCAACTCCCATTCAATCCTCTCTCAGTCCAGGGGACACAGTGATCCCGATAAATCACAAGTCAGATCATGTCACCTCTGCGCTCCAAACCCTTCAAAGGCTCCCAAAACCAGGACTGTGTGTTATGTACTTTTCTACCAAACATTACAATAAATACTTAAATAGCCCCACAGTTTCTTGGATATCATTGCCACAGCAAGGCTAACGTGGGCAACACCATGATGACCCGCCCCACACACCAGCAAGACTCAATGCCCGTACAGGCTGGGCAGGTCTCAGACCTTCAGGAAGTGTCCCTTCCACCTGAACAGTCCGGATGTATTGGTGACACAGATGAGATGCGTTGCTAGTGTGGATGCTCAAACACTGAATTCTCATGTTCACTGCTAAAAAAGGTAAGTTGCTGACAAGTCCTTAGCAGTGCATCAAAGCATCACTTCTGATAAAATGTGAGTAATTTCTTTAATGTTAATGTCATAAATGATTGACTGCAACTTTGGAAACCCCTCATTCAATTTCTTGGCTTCTTCCACCTGTAACAGTCTTTGCCTATGACGCGCTTATACAAAGTCAGTGTGCTCCTAGCCTATCAGTCCTATTATCTAACCTGTGTTGGTCTCATTAAAGACAAACAAAGCCCAGAGGTGTAATTTGGAGCTGTCTCTTTTTTCTCTAAATGAATGGGCTTTTGCTCAAAGAACACAGACTTATGTATCTGGGTTTAAACACACACATACACAAAAAGCATTGTTTATAGCCTGACACTAGGCCTGGGTATCTCCATTTGTGATTCTAGGCACCCATGGCTTCAATCACCACCTCTCCCTCCCTGTGAAATGTCTGCAAAGTACTAACTACCTTGCAGAGTGTGGATGGGGAGAGACCCACACCAATGCATAAGGGATTTTCCTCAGCACTCATTACACATGTCATCAGATGAGAGGAATCCAGGCTCGAAGTGACATATGCCCAAGATCTAAGTAACTCAGCTTCAGTTCAAATAGCAACTAAATGCTAACATTCTTGGGGCTTTTAACTACCTACTCCTTGCATAGTATCACCTCAGGCCCAACTCAGTCTGTATAAGTCACATCACTTCTGCCTCGTTGGCAACGTTGTTCACTCGATCACTGACAAATATTTATTATGTCTATCATGTGTGTGTCCAGCTCTAGGCAGAGAATATGAAACACTTAAAATCCAAACATTAAGTATAGATCCAAATACAAAAGACAGAGACTACTAAAGCAATTTAGAGGTGGGCTGGAACGGTAAGAAGAGGCTTCACCGATTAAGTGAGGCTTAGGATGAAGAACAGATGGGGTTTGGACAGTCAGCATGGAAACTGGAGAAAATCCAACTGGTCCAAGAAAAAAAAAATGGGCATTATATTTTGGGGACAGGGAAGAGACTGGGAAACAAAGAAGGTGCTGTGAGGGAGGTTCTTGGGTTGAATTATAGACATCTTGAATGTCCATCTAAATGAAGCATTCCAGCTTTACTCTGTGGTACTGAAGTGCTACAGGATTTATTTCAGTATGAATCAAGATGTAATTGCTGCTTTAAGAATTTAATTAACCTGGCCAGCTTGGCTCAGTGGTTGAGCATCAACCTATGAAACAGAAGGTCACAGTTCAATTCCCTGTCAGGGCACATACCTGGATTGCAGGTTTGATTCCCAGTAGGAAGCATGCAGGAGGCAGCCGATCAATGATCCTCTCTCATCATTGATATTTCTCTCTCTCTCTTCCTTTCCCCTCCTCTCTGAAATCAATAAAAAAAAAAATATTTTTAAAAGAATTGCATTAAACCAGAATGGATTGGAGACCAGTATACTAGTCTACTATTAGATACTATACCAGTGATGGCGAACCTTTCGCGCTCGGCGTGTCAGCATTTTAAAAAAACCCTAACTTAACTCTGGTGCCATGTCACATATAGAAATTTTTTGATATTTGCAACCATAGTAAAACAAAGACTTATATTTTTGATATTTATTTTATATATTTAAATGCCATTTAACAAAGAAAAATCAACCAAAAAAATGAGTTCGAGTGTCACCTCCGACATGCGTGTCATGGGTTCGCCATCACTATACTATACTATCAGGGAAACAATCTCAATGTAAAATGGTGCATTAATCTGCTTGGGCTGCCATAACAGAGTTCCACGAACTGGGTGTCTTAAGTAACAGAAATTTACTTTTTCATAGTTCTGGAGGCTTGAAGAAAAAAATCAAGGTGCCAGCCTTGTTGGTTTCTACTGAGGCCTCGCTTCCTGGCTTGCAGATGACCTCCTTCTCTTTGTGTTTTCTCACCATCTTTTCTCTGTGCATGCATGGCCAGAGAGAGGTCATCGTTGTCTCTTCATGTTGTTGTCAAGTACCAGTCCTATCAGATTAGGGCCCCACCTTAATGACCTTTCTTAAGCCTAATAACATTCTTTCAGGTCCTATCTCCAAATATAGTCACACTTGAGGTGAGGGCTTCAACATATGCATGGTGTAGGGGGACACAGTTCAATTCATAATAAATGGTAGGAGCTTGCACTAGAGTAGTCACCATGGATATGCAAGGGAAGGAACAGACAAGAAAGACTATGGAAGGACAAGAGGAACATGTTTATAAAGGACAGAGAGAAAGCAAAGACAACACTAACATTACCAACCCAAAAGCACAGGAGGTGGAGGGATGGAGATGCCCCCCAGAACAAAACAGCCCCCTTGCCGAGCTTAAGGTGCTGTTACTTCCCCTCCCCTCTCCTGCGGGGCGATTCGTGCATCTTTGCAATGCAAGAACAGCCCATCCTTCATTATATGAGAATTGTTAGTTCCAAATATACAGAGTTTTTAGGGTTGTGCAAGAGACTAGGGAAAATGAAATGAAATTACATGAGATTTAGACTTCAGCAGAAAAGACCACTATGTTGAACTCTGTTAGAAAGGATAATATTCAGTTTCCCAAAGGAAGCAAGAACTGCCACACTCATTCACAACCCAAAGCCAGTTTCAAAGTTGCACAGATGTGTATTCAGTGAACCACAGTCAGAAGCCTTAAAGCCCTTTCCTTTCCAATCACTGAGGTACCTGAGATACAGTGTCACAGTCCAGACCATCATAATGTCCCATCTGCCAGCGGTTGTGGTAGCTCTTCCTCATTTTAACTAAAGGCTAATTCAATCACAAGCCTGAATATTGTTCACAAGCTGGCTTAGACTGCGTTCCCCAGAGGCAGACCCTGAGATGAAGATCTGTGCATTTGTGACATATTAAATGCATGCTCCCGGGGAGACTGGCAAGGGAATGAAGGAAACAGGACAGAGTCGACAGGAAGCTCCACAAAGGTGATTGCCGGCAGGTCCCTCGGGGACTCTGACGTGTAGGTTATGCCCCAGCTCTGCTGCCATCACTGGTTAAGGGCTACACCAGAGTGGTTTCCAGGCTCCACAGTAAATCCTACGTCTCTGTCTGTCTCTCCAAGTGTTCGGGGAAACTCCAGCAGCCCAAGTGCAGCTTTCCTAAAAAGAGCCCGAGGTACATACTTTGGCAGTGGAAGTACATCCAAACCAGTGGGAATGTGGAAACTGTATAAAGGAATTCAGGAGGATCTGGACAAGCACACGTGCCATGATTCCATAATTCTACTAAAATATGTACAGAGGAAAAGTCATGGATGTGTGGAAAGATTTAACTTTGTCTGTTTACTAGCTCACAGCCTGAAAGGGCTTCTTTTACCTGTGGGTCACATGACTAGTTCTGGACAACTGGTTGTAAAAGGCAGTAATATCTGTCATTTCTGGACCAAAACAATCTGCCCCCACCTGAACAATGGAAGCATGTGTAGAGATGGAAATTCCACCAGGTAGAAGCAGCCTTTACCTTTGGAGGAGACTCCCAGACTTGACAGCAAACATTAACAATATAATGGCGGGGGGGGGGGGGGGATGTTTGTGTTTGGGGTTTTTTTATTTTTTATTGAATTTATTGGGGTGACATTGGTTAAGAAAATTATATAGGTTTCAAGTGTACAATTCTATAATACATTGTATTGTGTGCTCACCACCCAAAATCAAGTCTTCTTCCAACAACATTGATCCCCCCTTTACCCTCTCTCTTCTACCTCCCATCACTCCCCCTTCCTCTGGTAATCACCATACTGTTGTCTGTGTCTATAAGGTTTGTATGTTTTTTTGTTTGTTTTTGTTTTAATTCCTTCAGCATTTTTACCCAATCACCCAACACCCCTGCCCTCTAGTAGCTGTCAGTCTGTTTTCTGTATCTATAAGTCTGTTTCTGTTTGTTCATTTTGTTCATTTGCTTCTACATATAAGTGAAATCATATGGTACTTGTCTTTCTCTAACTGGCTTATTTTACTAAACATAATACTCTGCAGGTCTATCCATGCTGTTACAAAAGGTAAGATTTCCTTCTTTTTTATGGCCAAGTCATATTCCATTGTGTAAATATACCACAGCTTTTTTTTTTTTTTTCGCTTAAAGTATTACAAAGGGTATTACATAAGTGTCCTTTTTTCCCCCCCCCGCCCTTGACAAACCCCTACCCTCCCTTACCCCCCAGTGTCTTATGTCCATTAGTTATGCTTATATGCATGCATACAAGTCCTTCGGTTGATCTCTTACTCCCCTCCCTCCTGCCCCCCAACTCTCTCTGGCCTTCCCACTGCAGTTTGACAATCAGTTTGAGGCAGCTCTGCCTCTGTATCTATTATTGTTCAAAAGTTTGTAATGGTCTTTATTATCCATGAATGAGTGAGATCATGTGGTATTTTTCCTTCATTGACTGGCTTGTTTCACTTAGCATAATGCTCTCCAGTTCCATCCATGATGTTGCAAATGGTAGGAGTTCCTTCTTTTTAACAGCAGCATAGTATTCCATCGTGTAGATGTACCACTGTTTTCTAATCCATTCATCTACTGATGGGCACTTAGGCTGTTTCCAGATCTTAGCTATGGTGAATTGTGCTGCTATGAACATCTGGTTACATATATCCTTTCTGATAGGTGTTTCTGGTTTCTTGGGATATATTCCTAGTAGTGGGATCACAGGGTCAAATGGGAGTTCCATTTCCAATTTTTTGAGGAACCTCCATACTGCCTTCCATAGTGGCTGCACCAGTCTGCATTCCCACCAGCAGTGCACAAGTGTTCCTTTTTCTCCACATCCTCTCCAGCACTTGTCGTTTGTTGATTTGTTGATGATGGCCATTCTGACAGGTGTGAGATGGTACCTCATTGTTGTTTTGATTTGCATCTCTCGGATGATTAGTGACTTTGAGCATGTTTTCATATGCCTCTTGGCTTTCTGAATGTCCTCTTTTGAAAGGTGTCTATTTAGATCCTTTGCCCATTTTTTGATTGGATTGTTTATCTTCTTTTTGTTAAGTTGTATGAGTTCCCTATAAATTTTGGAGATTAAGCCCTTATCAGATATGACGTTGGCAAATATGTTTTCCCAAGAGGTGGGTTTTCTTGTTGTTTTGTTGATGGTTTCTTTTGCTTACCACAGCTTTTTTATCCATTCATCTACTGATGGGCACTTGGGATGCTTCTAAATTTGGCTATTGTAAATAATAATGAAATAAACATAGGAGTGCATATATTCTTTCAAATCAGTGCTTCAGGTTTCTTTGCATGTATTCCCAGAAGTAGAATCATTGGGTCATACGGCAGTTTCACTTTCAATTTTTTGAGGAAACTCCATCAACAGTGTATGAGAGTTTTTTTATCATAAATTGGTGCTGGATTTTAACCAATGCTTTTTCTGCATCTATTTATATGATCATGTAGGTTTTATCCTTCATTTTGTCTATGTAGTGTATCAAATTTATTGATTTGTAGCTATTATTCCAACCTTGCATCCCTGGAATAAATTCCACTTGATCATGGTGTATGATCTTTTTAATATATTCCTGGACTCAGTTTGCTAATATTTTGTTGAGGATTTTAGTAACTCTGTTCATTGGGGATATTGGCCCATAATTTTCTTTCTTTATAGTGTCTTTATCTGGTTTTGGAATTAGGATAATGCTGGCGTCATGAAATGAACTTAGGGGTCTTCCCTCCTCTTGAATTTTTTGGAATAGTTTGATAAGGATAGGTGTTAGTTACTCTTTAAATATTTGGTAAAATTCACCGGTAAAGTCATCTGGTCCAGGACTTTTGTTTGTTGAAAGTTTTTTTAAAAAATTATTACAGCTTCAATTTCATTAGTTATAATCTGTCTATTCAGATTTTGTGACCCAGTTTTGGAAGATTGTATGTTTCTAAGGATTTATCCATTTTGTCCAGATTGTATAATTTGTTGGCAGTTTAGGGTATTTTCACTTGCAAATCAAATCCCCCTAACATGTAGAAATTATATATGCACAAGGGTGATGTTTAAAGGAAACTAAGGAAACATAAAAACATTGAATATTGAGGATAGGGAGATTGGTGGGTTTTCTCTTTTATTTCAAAATCAGTTTACCTTTATTAAGAGCTTACAAAGGGTCAGATATATGCATTTCTCATCTAATTCCCATTTTATAAGAAGGAAACTGTAACTGTAATTTTAATGCTGTTTGTTCTATAAATAAAAACTTACACAACAATAACTGAACTGTTAAAGGGATTACTTTGCTTCTGGAAACCATCCTCCTACAGAATGTAACAGTACACAGTTTGGTTGATATGAAAGAATCACTCTATACAACACATGAAGAGCGGATGGACAATCTCTTATCCAAAAAAGTGTACAATCTCTTATCCAAACAAGCTAAGCTCAACATACATATCATGAATCTTGCCCTCTATTACAGTAACATCAATAAGGTTCCCAGATAAGATGACCACAATACTAGGGACATAGTAAGGATTCAATAAATATTGTTGAATTTTATGAGCAACCATGTAGTTGATCCTTTGCAATGCATTTCATGCCTTTCATTGCTTCTGTTGAGATAGCATTTCTATACTAGAATGTTCAAACTTAAACTAAGAACTACTCACCTAAATCAAGATCAAACTGGCACCTCATGACTGCATCTGGAAGTCCTTGATTTTTTAAAATGTACTAGATAGCTTATACTTGCCCCTCTAGATCCACTCTCCA
Organism: Myotis yumanensis; assembly: GCF_028538775.1. Taxonomy (NCBI): domain Eukaryota; kingdom Metazoa; phylum Chordata; class Mammalia; order Chiroptera; family Vespertilionidae; genus Myotis; species Myotis yumanensis. The sequence continues at coordinate 36,961,469 of NW_027223763.1, forward strand.
CCCTTTCCACCTTGTGACCTGGATGGTCTATACTAACAAGCTTCCAGTTGGGTGTGGCCACAGGAGAGGCAAGACAGTACACAGGAGACAGAAGAATGAGATCAGAATCCTTATCCTCTGGGCTTTCCATCTGCAGGGCCACTGCAGGCTGATTGTCTCCTGTAATCGGCCACCTCCATATAGCCTGCCATTCAGACTCCAGTCATCTCCATCTCTACTGAGGTTATTAGTAACAGAGACTGCCCCCCCCTAGAACCCCACTGTTTCTAGCCCCAGCATACTGCACAATCGCCTATGATTTTGTTCTACATATATGTAAATAGTCCCTTTATCAAATTCACTACAAATTATCCCATTAAGGCATGACATTTGATTTTTCTAGGACTATGACTGATACAAACATGGTACCCAGTTGATTTTGTAAATTGAGATTAAAAAGGATACAGAAGCTTTTTTAGCAAAATAACACCTAAAAGTTATGCGGTTGTAGGAGATGTGTCTTATATGTTGACTTAGTGGCAGAATCTTAAATCTTACAGTAGAGATATCTAAAAAAATTTTTCATATCTCCATAAAAACCAAAAGAGGGGAAAAAACTTTTTTAAAATCACCAACTAATGTAAAGACCAACCTGACTTCTTTTCTCCTCTCCAAATACTCGGGATTCTAAGTCTGACACCACTACCCAACATTAAAAATAGGTAAGGGAAAGAGAACAGCTGTGATTTATACCCTATTTTGTAGGTCAAAGATGGAGCAATCTGGGGAAAGCCCCAGCCTGGGAGTAGAAGAAAGGTGGTAGGACCTAGCTCTGAAGTTAGAGAGCACAGGGTATGAGAAAGAGGAACTGTGCACATGATGGAATATCAGAGTGAGCCTGTAAAGGTTGCTATATCAGCTAACAACCAGAATCTTGTTGTTATTCCCTGGGGAAGGAACAGGAGAGGTGAGGAACTCATTCTCTGAGTTTTCAGGGTCGGCCCACCACAAGCTGAAGGAACCTCCATGTGGAGAAGCGATGCTACAAAGCCAAAAGAGGGCTGTGTAGGTTTTCTGCCATACAACTCCAAGGAGCACTCAGATCCCATGTTCCCACTTGGTACCTTGGAATGATTAGCTAGATCTGATGTCATGCTCTACATTTCAACCTCAAGCATCTATCATTTGGGTTCCATCAAAATGAACATGAAAGAACAGAGTGAACATTTTAGGGAGTTGTGTTCCCTCTGATCACTTCCAGTCATCAAAAGGCTCATAAGATTCTCTTGCATGTACAAACAGGAAAGGAGGGCTACTACAGGACCAGCCAGCAATGCCCCGTCAAAAGTGGTTGGAGTATGTGTGCATAGATAATTTGAATTGCATGCCATCATAAAAATCTGGGTCTCCAGCTGCTTTTGGGAAAATTCATAAGATCTGGCAACACTAGGTTCACAATCCCAAAAAGCCACTATCCCTGGGGCTGAGTAACAGCCATGCCCTTTAAACCAGACCTTCCACTATCTGCCTCATTGACTTGCGTTAAATCCTGGCTTCTGGAACCATCTCAGTGAGCCAAGCCTGAAAACTCAGAGAATGGGCTCCTCACCTCCCTTCCTCCTTCCTCAGAAAAGAGCAGCAAGAGTGGTAGAGGTCAGCAGATACAGCAACCTTTATGGATCACTCTGATGAGCAGTGAAATACTTGGACCCTTGTGATTCAGGGAGCCCCTTGATCATAAGAAGTGGCATCAGCTCTACAGTGGCATCAATCAAATAGTAACGTTCCTGGATGATAGAAAGACTCGTAAAGAAACCTCCGGCATGGGACAGACAGGCACAGCTCTATGTGGGGTTGGGGGCAGGAGAGAGATAAACCAAAGAACTTACATACTTATCTGCATAGCCCATGAACACAGGTAACAGGGTAGTGAGTGGTGGGTGGGAGGGTGGGGTAGGGACTGGGAGGAGGGAGGACAAAGGGAGGAATGGGAGATATCTGTAACACCATCAACAATAAAAATATATATTTTTTTAAAAAAGAAAGAAACCTCTGTAGGTTAAATTGCCATACTCTCTCCATCTAGAGCAGTGGTTCTCAACCTGTGGGTCGCTACCCATTTGGGGATCAAACAACCCTTTCACAGGGGTTGCCTAAGACCATCGGAAAAAACATATATAATTACATATTGTTTTTGTGATTAATCACTATGCTTTAATTATGTTCAATTTGAAACAATGAAAATACATCCTGCATATCAGATATTTACATTACGATTCATAACAGTAGCAAAATTACAGTTATGAAGTAGCAACGAAAATAATTTTATGGTTGGGGGTCACCACAACATGAGGAACTGTATTAAAGGGTCGTGGCATTAGGAAGGTTGAGAACCACTGATCTAGAGAGCTCCAAATTCACACAGGGCCATTTCTGAAAACTTACTAACGTGGAAGCGGCATGTTGTTGTTTGGAGTTGTATTCTGCCCTACAAACATCCAATCCCACCGGGTGAGATGCAAGGCAAACGTGTCCTCACATCCCCATGCGCCCAGGCGAGCAGAGCCACCCAGGCCTCTCGGTCTCGTGCGCAAGAACGAGCAAGATGGCAACGCAGGGGCCCGGCTCGAGCTCAGCCTCGACCCGACCCGGAGAAGCGGGGGAGGGGGTACCCGCCGAGCTTCCACGGCGGAATGAGGCCGCCACAGAGGAGCTCAAGAAGGAAAACTTGGAGATGCTAGACACAGAGGCACTGCAGGAGGCAGACGAGCTGGACCGGCTGGTGACGGCAAACACAGAGTCTGCACAGGGCGACCACCCCAACCTCTTGTGACCACTGTCAGCGGCCTGGACCTCTCGGACCCGGCCACACTCAGACTGCCCGGCCTGAGCAAGGGGCCCCCAGGGGTCTGAGGGGAAGGTATCCTCCACGGAGAAACCAACCAGAGCCTCCCCCGGAAGTCCCACCCGCATGCCCGCACGCCAAAAGGTCAAGAGCGGACGTCCCCCACGGGCCTGGACTCCACCGAGAAGCCCCTGAGTGCCACCCCTACCAGCAGAACCCAGCGCACCAGCTGGCCTGCACGGCCCGGCACAGCCCGGCACAGCCCGAAGGAGCTGAACACCAGGCCAGGGCCCAGCCTAGGCTGCGAGGACCTGTCCTGTCTCCGCTGGGCTGTCCCCGTCACCCAGTCTGCACCGAGACCTCCCAGAACTAGCAGGCAGCTGAGAACAGCCTCTGGAGCAGCGGTTCGCAACCTGTGGGTCGCGACCCCTTTGGCGGTCGAACGACCCTTTCACAGGGGTCGCCTAAGACCATCCTGCATATCAGATATTTACATTACGATTCATAACAGTAGCAACATTACAGTTATGAAGTAGCAACGAAAATAATTTTATGGTTGGGTCACAACATGAGGAACTGTATTTAAAGGGCCAGAAGGTTGAGAACCACTGCGGGGAACCTTCAGGGCCAAATTTGGAGCATCTTCCCAAAAGGGCCCTTGCCCTCCCTTCAGCCCCTTTGCTTTGGGAGGTCCAGATTTGCTTCATCTTCTCCTGTCTTTGGAGCTGTACATCTAGCTCCACTGAGCCTCTAATGGAAGTAGAAGAGGAAAAGCACAAGAACTTTCCATGTAACAAATGGGGAGCTGTCCTTTTTAAACTGTCAGTAGGGCTGCCATGATGAATAGGAACACGAGTAGCCCTGATGAAGCCTGGGTTAACTTCTCAGCCCCATCGCCTCTGGAAATGGAGAAGAAATCTTTCAACATTTCAATCAGGCTGACATCAAGCACTGAAGACTGTTGCTTTGAGGCAGAATTGTAAGGCAAGGGAGGTAGAAAACTGGAATGGGAGAATGTCAGCTTGGCAATAAGAACCGAAAAGAAGTTGAAAGGCATATTAGGAGGTCAGGGGCTCTGTTTCTTAAATATCATGGACTGCTAGAGCTGGGCAGGACCCAAAATCTCATCTAACCCCTATTCAAAGAGGAGGAAAGGAAGCTGAAAGTTGTTAAATGGTTTGGCCAGGATGTCTGTCTTGTTAACCTCTGTTTCCCAGCACTCAACCTAGTGCCTGGCATGAAACAGCAATTGATTAGATGGTTGGTTGGTTGAATGAACATATGGCAGAACCTGAACTGAAACTCAAGACAAGGGCTTTACAGCTAGTGTTTCATCATCAGAATTACCTAAGTAAGCTTTTTTATTTTATTTATTTATTTTTAAATATATTTTTATTGATTTCAGAGAGGAAGGGAGAGAGAGATGGAAACATCAATGATAAGAGAGAATCATTGATCGGCTGCCTCCTGCACGCCCCCTACTGGGGATTGAGCCCACAACCTGGGCATGTGCCCTTGACCAGAATTGAACCCGGGACCCTTCAGTCCACAGGCCGACGCTCCATCCGCTGAGCCAAACCAGCTAGGGCTAAGAGGGCTTTTTAGATAGATGCCTGGACCTACCCCCCAGACCTCTTGAATAAGATTCCTCATATGTGGGAGCCTGGTGATGTTAACCTTCCCCTGTTCATCTGGACGATCACCTGGGTTTAGGAATCATCGCCCTAAACAATGCCATCTCTTGATACCTAATGTACCTAAACAGCTGCCATTCTTTCCACCTTGTTGGCTTGCTACAGACAGAGTAGCCACATCCCCTTTTGGAGTCCAGAAGTCTCCACTGAAGTTTTTTCTAAACACAGCACACAGTTTTCAGGGTGGTTATCACTTTTAGCCCAGTTTGGATTAGAGGGTGAGTGTTGGCTTTGAAACAATAGGATTTCATAGCACTGAAATGGCATAGGATTAATTTGCAAGAAAAAATAAATACATGAGAATATAAAGGATTTCATAATAAGACCTTTGTCACTCAGCCCAACAATGAGGCGCCACATGGTCTGCATCGAAGGGTCCTGGCAGATATCCTGGTTTAGTGGGGATGCTATGGGCAAGGACTCAGAAAATAACATAACTGAATTAGGTCTTCATTAATATGACAAATAGGGTGTTATTTTTTTTTTACTCAAAGGATAATAAGCTAGTTTTATTTCAGTAACAAGTGTGTGTGGCTTTTTGTTTCTCTCCCATTAAAATCTTTGTCTGGCATCCATCATGGGCTTGTTCAGACCTATCTAGGATCTCCTGTGAAAGGGAAAGGAGCTACGCATGGGCCATAACAAATCAGAGGGTAATATGTTAACCAGACACCACTCTCAAAGGGACATTCCAAGATTAATGCATTTATGCTGACAAGGTTCTTTGAGCTCCCAAGAAAAAAGATGTGCTATACATCTGGTCCTCCTATTAATAACCTCTTTGGTTTTCATTTGTGCTCATACAATGATACAAGAAGCTATGTGCCCGCTTCATTCATTCAGTCATTCATCTACTTTGAATTTATGTATGAAAATAAATACAAGGCCTTCTTACTTTTTCCAAAGTCTACATTTAAGTAAAAGTGAGGAAGAGAAAACTAAATAACACCTCGTTTCACCCTTGCTTAAATCTGTCTATTAATTCCCTGTAATTAATATATTCCAAAATGCAACTCTTTTTCTGGGAACCTAATATACAGCATGGTGACTACAGTTGATAACACTGTGTTATATACTTGAAATTTGCTAAAAGGGTAGATCTTAAGTGTTCTCACCACACACACAAAGGTAACTGTGTGAGGTGACAGCTATGTTAATTGGCTTGATTATAGTACTCATTTCACAATGTATATGTGTATCCAATTATGCACCTTAAATATATATAATTTTTTATGTCAGTTATATCTCTAAGCTGTGGGAGGGGAAGAGGCAAATTATCCAGCAGAAAATATTGGTCAATCCTAGAAGTATTATCAATAGTATCTCCCAATTCTGGCATCTGTGTCTCTCTCCCATGGCCACTGCTCACTAAAAGAACTCTATGAAGTCCAAACAAGTTTTTAAATTATCCAGTTCTCTCAACTCCTGAAAGATAGGAAAGAAAAAGTGAGGGAAGGTGAGAGACTATGGTGGCAAGAATGGTGCTAAAGCAGAAACACAAACCAATAAACGCAAGTAAGTTCGGAGTTAGGGCCGCCACGGAGTCTTAAACCAGGCCCGCTGTGTTTTGATCTTGCAGAAGCACATATGGTCTTCCATTAGCGGGTCTCAGAGCAGTGGGCAATGTTACCATACCATATGTGCTGATCACAACAACGGGGCTGATTTATGTTAGTGAGCGCAAGGTTTTCTCTTTGTATTTCATCTCCTTGTTATTTCAAGAGAAATATAAGGGTAGATTTATTCTGCCATTACAGAGAGGCTTCCTAGAGTTTGTTTGTCTAAAGTTGATAGTTTCCCGTAGGGTGAGGCAGATCTGCTTCCTACAAAAATTTGGCGAAAGCTAGGAGTTCCTTTTCCTCCTCCTCACCTAAAATGAAAGCTGATTTATCCTCATTCCCACCCCTACTCAAAGCTCATTCTAGAGCTATGGACCTAGAGTTAAGGCAAGAATATTATAGAGAAGAGTCACTCCGTAAGTTTAATGCTTACATGTGATTTCTCCTGTTTCCTCTACTTCTTTTCTCACCAGGAGGAGTAACTATGGCGAGGGATCAATGACTTCACAAGGCTAATCAGGCAAACCCCAAGGATGTAAAATAGCTAGGTAGAGATTTTGGAAATGAGTGCTATCCTCATTTCCCTAGAAGAGTCTAAGATTCTCCCCTGCTGGCCAATTAATCATTTGTCTAATTGTGCAATTAAAGTGGGTCAAAAGGAAGATGAAAACAGAGGTTTCAATACCAGCACACAGAGATAGAGGTTATTATCACTTGTACAAACAGCATGTCAAGAGCCTCCACCATATGCTCCCACAGGATTCAGTCACCTCTAGTCCTTTGAGGATAGAAAACCATTTATCTTGAGTATCTCTATGCTCCTATACTACCTAATGTCACCCCCACTTCTGAACCCCAACCACCTAGCACCTTCCTATAGTCCCAATAACAGCCTAAAATACCTGCCCTCCCAATGTAGGTCTTCAAAACTCTTTTATCAGATCTTCTACTTCCTCTAATCAACAGACATCAGAGAGAACAAAGAGGTATGAGGGACTGATAGCCATTCTGGAGCTAGTCTTCACTTCATTGTGCAGTTAGTAATAAAAAATAAATTTCTAATTGGTGGAGAAGCAAAAGGTGAGACAAAGAGGAGAGAATCTTTTCAGGCACTGTGGGGAAGCGGCACAGTTTTAGACTGGACTCTAAATTTTATCAGACTATCTTTACCTCCTATGTGTACCCCACTCACCACTCTCTTCCTCACTATTCTATCCTGAAAGATCAGGGATAGGAGAGAGCCCTGAGTTAGCAATAAAGTCGAAGGCAATGGCCCAGTGTTTGGAGGAGACTTTATTGTTTAGCTAACAAACCTCTTGCCTTACAATAGAAAATAAAGTTCTCTTTCCCTCATCCACCTCTCTTTAAAATTGAGGAGGTGATTTAAAGAATCATATCCTACCTCTTTTATGTAACTAGCATCCTGAAAAGCAAAATAAGATGTTTGAAAACACAGGTGAAGAGGTTACAAGTACAGCTTTAAACTCAAGCAGAGTTAAGTTCAATGGTGAGCTTTGTCATATACGACCTTTGTGATTTAGGGTAGCTGCTACCCTTCTAGATTTCCATTCTCTCACCTGTAAAGTGGGGTTATTCATACCTATGTCATTAAGAGGATTTAATAAAATGAAGTCTATAGACACTTAGCAATGATGTTTTTTGTTTGTTTGTTTGTTTAAATATCTTTTTATTGATTTCAGAGAGGAAGGAAGAGAGAGAGAGAAATATCAGTGATGAGAGAGAATCATTGATCACCTGCCTCTTGCACGCCCCCAACTGGGGATTGAGCCTGCAACCCTGGCATGTACCCTTGACGGGAATCAAACCCTGGGCCCTTCAATCCACAGTCCAATGCTCTATCCACTGTGCCAAACTGGCTAGGGCACAACTGGTTGTTTTTGAGATGAGGGTGATGGTTATGGACACAGCCCATTTCCACCACATTGAACACTAGTTGAGAGGGAATGATGTCTTATCTCTTTCTTCCTCACCACAGTACCACCCACAGAATGCATACACAATAAATACTTGCTCAACTGAGTATAAACAGTGGGCACAGTTAATTAAGTCTTTCAACAAGTACGTTAGGCACCCAGGTCCCACAGAATATCTTAAATTCAGATAAACTGTGAAGAAAAAAACTTATTAAATTCTCTGTTTTTAAAGAGTTATCATTCTAGTTATCAAAGACAGATAATCAATAAGTAAATAAGTTACATAATTTCAGATAATGGTATAGTAATATGAACGATTAAATATTAAAGAAAATTATGGAGTAGAGAATAACCTGGGGTGAGGAGCAACTTTTTATAGGAACATTGATAAAATCACTTCTGAAGAAGTGGTATTAAATCCGAGAATTGGATGATTTAAAAAAAAGTGTTAACGGTGAGAAGATCTAGGGAGAGTGTTCTGGGCAGCAAGTATAAAACTCCAACATCAGGTACAAGCTTCTAGTATTTGAAGAACATAAAAGAAGCCAGTATGGCTAAAGCCTAGTGAGCATGTGGGAGAGTATATACGTGGGGTTGGGGGAGAATTAAACAAGGACAGAGACTAGGGAAAGCTAGGATGGTGTGAATTTTATTCCAATTATGACAGGAAGGCACTAGAAAGTTTTAAATAGCTTCTCAGAAGAGATGCCTACTTGCTGTGATTATGTGATGGAGCAAATGAAGTTATTCTGGTTCCTGTATAATTGTTTCATGCTAATACAGCAAGGAAGATTGTCAAAGCAACCAGGTTGATATGCAGAGTTGTTGTATCCAAGAAATGTATTTCCTCCATTAGAAAAAAATCAGGACTTGCTTTTAACTTCAGAGAATAGAAAATTAGATCAAAACTTATCAATTCATTTAACAAAAGAAGGCTTTGAATCCCTTCTCAGTTAGAAAAGTTATAAAATCTTATATCAGTAAGAGACCATTTTTTCTCTTGGTATTAGAATTCAAACTCCATGTTATCTAGGATTCACATCCTAATCTCCAGAAAGTAACATTTTATAAGGATTCATCTAAACCTTCATAACTCAAGCTTCATTCACTCTAAAGTGTAAATGACTGATAACAGTGAACAGCCAGTAGAGTAGGCAGAGGAAATTCAGGAATAACATCAACAAAAGCCATTTTTTAAATAACTAATCCTTAAGATGTTCTGTTATGTCAGCATATAAAATCTTGCCCTCTGGCTCATGCAGTCTAAGGGGAGAAACATGTGGTTCACATGAATAAAATGCCATGTGAAAGGTATAAGTGACATGGACAAAGGAATAGTCGCACAACAGAAGCTGATCTAAAGCAGTTTCTCAGCCTCAGCACTATTGACATTTGAGGCCAGGTGATTCTTTGTTGTGGGGGTATGTCTTGTGTATTAGATTTAACACCATACCTGGCCAGTAGCACCACCAACTTGTGACAACCAAGAATTTCTCCAGACATTGCCAAATGTTTCCCATGGAGCAAGATCTAAAGTATCTTTAAAACACACACACGGCCCTGACCGGTTTGGCTCAGTGGATGGAGCGTCGGCCTGCGGACTGAAGGGTCCCAGGTTCGATTCCGGTCAAGGGCATGTACCTGGGTTGCGGGCACATCCCCAGTGGCAGGTGTGCAGGAAGCAGCTGGTCGATGTTTCTCTCTCATGATGTTTCTAACTCTCTATCCCTCTCCCGTCCTCTCTGTAAAAAATCAATAAAATATATTTTTTTTAAAAACCACACACACACACACACACACACACACACACACAACTTAAGTGGAGAATTAGAATATATATTTAAAAGAGAGAAAAAGAAAAGGATTTCAGACAGAAAAAAAAAAATCATATGGCAAAGCTTGAAGGCATAACACAGCAATGAGGCTAGAGCAAGGGTGTGAGGAGGGGTGTGGAGGGATGAAGCTGGGAGACTGTTTACTATGCCAGACTAAACATGTGAATTTTAATGTCTAAACAATAGGGAGCCATTGAAGGATTTTTGAGTAGGACAGTGACTTATTCAAGTTTGCATTTTGGAAGCATTTCTTTGGTGAATATATGGATAACAGAATAAGGGTAGAGGAAATGCGATGAATGGAACCCAGTTATCTATTTGCCATCTTCATCACCAAATAAATAATAGGGATTGGCAGAGAGTCCCGAAAGCAAGGTGAGAGATACTTAGAGGGAATTGGTGTAATTTAGTGATTACGTGAACATGGAAAGCAAGCAAAAGGAAGAGTGATAGAATTGCAGGTTGCAAGTTCAAAACAATGGGAAAGTGGGGCAGGCTGAGAAATGTGTCCTACTTTGGCTATGTGAATTTTGAGTTGTCTGTGGGACATCCAGGTCAAGATGTGTAGTAGCCCGTTGCTCAGGAAAGAGATGTGGGCTCGATCTACTTGAGACTCTCCAGAATAGACAACAGTTGACAGGCCCATGAGTTGCATCATGAAGGGGGGCTGCCCCACGTTTGGCATGGGCTGGGGTCTCACCCTGGGAGGGGGTTATATAGAGGCTGGGTGGCAATGAAGATCCTGGCAGTATTATAAATGAGAGGAAGAAAAATTAAAAGACTAAGGAAAAGAGGGGGAAATTACCCAGGTTCAAATTATTGCTAATCATTCCTGGCTGTTCCTCTTTAAAAAGAAAAAGGGACTCAAGGAGGAAAATTGTTCACCAGCAGTCACCTCCACTGCCACTGTGATGCCTGGTGACACATAATTAGAAAACAAATGACAGATTAGTTTAATAATATTCATTAGCAACTAATGAAACTGGCAGTGTTTCCTATTGAAAGCAGGTTGGGCTGTTAGTTGATTTTAAGCAAATTATGCTCCTCCCCTCCAGCCTCCCTCCTCACTCTCCCCTCCCCTAACTGCCTTTCAGCTAGAGGCTGGGGGGTGAGGGGAGGGGTTGCAAATGGCTCATAAAAAGGGGCACAAAGGGTGAGGTGATCGAGGGGACAAAAAGAATAAGAGGAGACAAATCAGAATGGGAAAGAAGAACCTCCTGAGGTCAAGGGAGGAGAGAAATGAAGGAAGAGAATGAGTGTAACCTTCCCCCCACCCAAACCCACCCCAGCTATTTTCAAACATTTAACTGCTGTCAAAAAACAAAATTTCCATTTGCCTCAGGGAGAAAATGGTTAACAGAAGAAAAAAAAATCAGCGCTTCCTCTCAGGCATTGTTGTTCTTTTCTTTTTCCTTAAAAAAAAAAAAAAGTTATCCTAAGTAAGAATTTTAACGATATGCAGAAATCATAGCTGTCTTGCTGAATTGCTGTAGGACTGACCCCCTTGACAGTTCTTAAATTATTCAGCTATCAAGGGCCTGCTAAACATTAAATTAAGCATCCTCTCTCCCCTGTCCTAAACCATTAAGTTATGCAAATGCACAGATAATGGGGCATATGACAACTGGAGGCATTAATCACGCAGCCCTGTCTCTGGGCTGTTGTTATGTAGAAACTGCATCTGCCAACAGACCGAACAGCCACAATTAGATCTCACTTAATGGAATGAGGAGACTGCCTAGCCCTCCACACTCGTGTTAGGTTGTAGACTAGGGAGTGAATAAGGCACTGGGGAGATGAGCCTGCTCTCCATCTCTCTCTCCCTCTCTCTCTCTTTTTAATACCTGCTTCTCCAATTGAAATGAAAAATCACCTGTAATTGTTATCATTTGCAAACAAAACCTGTCAGAAGACAAACCTGCTGTTTACAGTGGGTGTTTTTGTTGTTCCTTGGGGGGGAATTTCCTTCATTCGTGTGTGTGTGTGTGTGTGTGTGTGTGTGTTTAACAAATTCTCTGTCTCTGAGGGGAGGCTGGAGCTTGGGAGTGGGAAGAAGCAAACAACCTCCAAATTGCTCTTGAAGATGCAGACTGATTCACCCAGCCAGGCGGTTTGCTGGCACACTCTGCTGTGGGCTGCTTGGCTCCCACCAGCACCAATCATCCAAGAAAGAAGCGGGCAGAGAGTAAGCAGTCTTCTACCAGTCTCTCCCCCTTCCCCCAGCAAGTGGTAGATGAGATAGACAGGGAGACATGCATCCCCTCATCTTCCCAAGAATTTTCCTATCGCTTCTTCATGATTGAACACTCAATTTACAGCTGATGTATTTTTTTGAAATCCAAGTACATAGTTAAGCATTTTTACCGTGGTCAATTATTTTGTTATTTTTAGTTTTACTCTTAGGACATGAGGACAACACAACTGGCTTTGTGGGAATCTATTTATATGACTTGCTAACAGTTGCCATCTATAGACTTGAGTTGGCATATTATTTCATACAAAAACATTGACTTCCAACAGGTTTCTCAAGAATCCTATGGTTCCACAGTCCTGGGTACAGAGGAGGCCCAATGTGGGAAAGATCCATGATCACCACCCTCCCTACCACCACCCCACACGCAGCAGGAACATCACTTTCAACTATTTCATATACTGAGCTTTTGTGTTAAGAAAAAGTTATTCTGTTCCCCCAGCACCCCACCCCAAGAAACATTTTCTGGAATTAATATTACATGGAAAGTGGCTTTTAAAAAAAAAACAAAAACAAAAAACACTGCTCTCCAAAGTTAACTGGCTCTTCATTTCATTGGATTCAGTGAGATCCATTCATAATAAAGAGATCTCATTAAAATTGTCATTTTTTTTCTTTAATTTACTCCAGGGCTTGATTTCTGGGCTTGCCTTTTATTGGCTGCATGACCTTCAACAGGTGCCTCAATCCCTCTAAGACTCAGTTTTTCATCCATCAGATGGGGATAGTACCTTCCTCCCAAGGATGTCTGAAGAATCCAATAAGAACCAATGTAAAATGCCTAGCACAGTACTTGCTACCTAGCTGGTGTCTGATAAAAATCTTTCTTTAGCAAATATATCAAACCCTCAGCAAAGAAGTAGTTATACATCTCTAACCCCCACAATGCTGGCACTGTGCTGGGTCCATCACAGATTTTACACAAATAGTTGCTAAATGCAGGAAGGAATCATCAATGCCCAGCTAGACCCACATCCCTTGGCCACACAAATCCAGGGGAGGCCATCCATGACAGTGTGACAGATCATAAATGAAGAATTCTGGAGCTTACAACACACTGTCTTACTATGAGAATTTTCATCAAATCCCCCCACAATATATAGCTCTCTGCCTTGCTCTTTTAAGGACCTAAGTGTTATAAATCTTTGCTAAAGGACACTAATGACACTTGTTGCTTTTTTAATTGAGGCAGATGGACAATCCTAATGCCTAATGCATTAAAGCAGAGGGAACAGTCAGTCCACAACACAGAAAACCCAGTACTTGGACTTGGAACGAGACCACCTGAGTTTGATTGAATCAGACTCAGCCAAGTATGACCTTGAGCATTACTTAACCTCTTCATGCCTCACCTTCCTGTCTTGGCACTTATCTGTAGGGCTATGGTGAGGGTTAGAGTTAATAAATGAGAGATGCTCAGAGCAATGCTTAGAACATAGTAAGTACTCAAAAAATATTGACTGCTATTATATTTATAATTGACACTAGAGGCCCGGTGCACAAAAATTTGTGCACTCGGCGGGGGGGGGGGGGGGGGGGGGGGGCCCTCAGTCCGGCGTGTGCCCTCTTGCAATCTGGGACCCCTCAGAAGATAACAACCTGCTGGCTTAGGCCTGCTTCTGGGTGGCAGAGGGCAGGCCCAATCCCTAGGTGCAGCCCCTGGTCAGGCTCGGAGCAGGGCTGATTGGGGAGTTGGGGCGCCGCCCTCTGTCATGCACAGAGCAGGGCGGATTGGGAGGTTGTGATGCCACCCTCAGTCACGCTCAGGGTGGGGCCGATTGGGGGGTTGGGGCACCGCCCCCTGTCACACTCAAGGCAGGGTCGATGGGGAGGTTGCGGCACCACCCCCTGTCACGCACAGAGCAGGGCCCATAAGGGGGTTGGGGAGCTCCCCCCCCTGTCATGCACAGAGTAGGGCCGATAGGGGAGTTAGGGCACCGCCCCCTGTCACCCACAGAGCAGGGCCGATCAGGGGGTTGGGGTGCTGCCACTGTCACACTCAGGGCAGGGCCGATGGGTAGGTTATGGCTCTACCCCGTCACACACAGAGCAGGGCCCATGGGGGCGGGGGGGGAGAGGGATTGGGGCGCCGCACCCTGTCACACACAGAGCAGGGCCCATCAGGGGGTTGGGGCGCCTTCCCCTGTCACGAACAGAGCAGGGCAGATAGGGAGGTTGTGGCCCCGCCCCCTGTCACACACAGAGCTGCAGGGCGATCAGGGGGTTTGGGTGCTGCCCCTTGTCACACTGATCCCGGTGCTGGGAGGCATATTACCCTTTTACTATATAGGATAGAGGCCTGGGGGCCGGCTGGTTTGCCCTGAAGGGTGTCCTGGATCAGGGTGGGGGTCCCCACTGGGGTGCCTGGCCAGCCTGGATGAGGAGATGATGGCTGTTTGCAGCTGGTCACACACCCTTCAGGGTGGGGGTCCCCACTGGGGTGCCTGGCCAGTCTGGGTGAGGGGCTGAGGGCTGCTTTCAGGCTGGCGGTTGTTGACTGAAGTTCCCAACCACTCCTTTTTTTTCTCTTTTTTTATTTTATTCTGGGCCAGCTTTAGCTCTGGCTCTAGGTCTGAGGCTTCGTATCTGGTTTGTTTGCCGTTCTATAATCGAAACAATGTATAACTTCAGCTCTGAAATCCCGGCAGGCTGAAAGCTGGTTTCTGGTGTTTTGTTTAGCTTCTTATTTGCAACATAGTACATAGTTGCTTAGAGTTGCAACTCAGAGGCCGGCAAGTCAGGCGGGGAAAGTTGGAGTCTGCAGTCACTGGAGCAAGCAAGCCTCATGTTCGCTTCCAGCTGCTTGGCTGCCGGCCGCCATCTTGGCTGACAGTTAATTTGCATAAGGATATGCTGATTAGCCAATGGGAAGGGTAGCGGTCGTACGCTAATTACCATGTTTCTCTTTTATTAGTGTAGATTATTAATTCCTCATCATAAACCCTTTTCAGCCTTATTCAACCCTTCCCTCATCTAGCTGTCCTCTAATCTCATGGGTGAAACAGAAGAGATTCAGCCATACAGAACAAATTCCTAAAGAAACTTTATTCATAGAACAAGTGTGAAAATTTATTTTATTGGTAGTAAAAGGGAATTTTAAGGCTGTAATACCAGCTCTTTATTCCTCAAAGGGAAGTAGTTGCTGTAACACTGTACTTTGAGCTACATGGCTAGTTAGCACCTTCCCTCTTCATTGGAGAACCATGAAATCTATTATAGTCCCTTAGGAGGGAAGTTTCGATGAGAAATTGCTACATTTGTTCAAAAAGAAAAACATGTTGACCATGATGGAAAGGTTTTACCCATATCTACATAATGATGACAAAATTGGACATGGCTAAAAGGCCTGGAAGCCCAATTCTTAGGAACATTCAGGGGGGGCCAGTGAGGCAACCAGACTGGAGCCAAGTTTGGGGAGGTCATTAGTGATGAACATGGGATCGGCCCCACTGGCAATCACCATGGAGAGTGACTTGTAGCTGTGTAGGACAATGCAGCTGCTAGTAGCAAGTAGTACCTCAGGCTATCCTGGTGGATCTAGAGCCTGGCACGATGGACTCGGTCAGGTCTGAACCATTGGGCCAGCTCTTCAGGCCAGACAGCTTCATGTTTGGTCAGAGTGGGGCTGGGAACAACTGGGCAAAGGGCCACTAGAGGGAGCTGAACTGGTAGACTCAGTCCTGGACGTGGTGAGGAAGGAATCAGAAAGCTGTGACTGTCTGCAGGGCTTCCAGCTGACCCACTCACTGGGGATGGCACCCAGTTACAGATGGGCACACTGCTTATCAGCAAGATCTGGCAGGAGTACCCAGACTGCATTGTGAACACCTGCAGCATGATGCCCTCGCCTAAGGTGTCTGACACGGTGGTCAAGCCCTACAATGCCACCCTCTCCGACTACCAGCTGGTGGAAAACACAGATGAACCTACTCCACTGACAATGAGGCCCTGTATGACATGTGCTTTCGCATCTTGAAACTGACCACCCCTATGAACGGAGACCTCAACCACCTGGTGTCAGCCACCATGAGCAGGGCCACCACCTGCCTGCATTTCCTGGGCCAGCTGAACTCAGACCTGTGCAAGCTGGTAGTGAACATGGTGCCCTTCTCACGCCTCTACTTGTTCATGCCTGGCTTTGCCCCACCTGACCAGCCAGGGCAGCCAGCAGTATCAAAGCCCACCAGGGCCACTACCTGACAGTGGCTGCTGTTTCCTGGGGCCACATGACCATGAAGGAGGTGGACAAGCAGATGCTCAACTGCAGAACAAGAACAGCAGCGCCTTTGTGGAATGGATCCCCAAGAATGTGAAGACGGCCTATGATGGGACATCCCGCCTGGAGGCCTGAAGATGTCAGCCACTTTCATTAACAGCATGGCCATCCAGGACCTGTTCAGGCACATCTCAGAGCAGTTCTTGGCCATGTTCCAGGGTAAGGCCTTCCTGCTCTAGTATACAGGTGAGGTCATGGACAAGATGGAGCTCACCAAGGCTGAGAGCAACATGAATGACCTGCTGCAGCCTGCAGAGCAGGTGGAGGCACTGGCTCTCAAAACTGTGAGCATGGCAAGGACAGATGAACTCTGGAGTATGGAGAATGGAAAGAGTCTTGATTATCCTGTAGGCATCAGAAATTATATATAGAAACATGATTATTTTGGGGTATTTTTTTAATTGATCCTTGGGGCGGGGGGGGGGGGGGGACATCCATTTGTTGTTTCACTTATTTATGCATTCACTGGTTGATTCATATATGTGCCCTGACTGGGATCAAACCCAGAACCTTGGCTAATGGGGAGGATACCCCAACCAATTGACCTACCTGGCCAGGGTGATTTATCCTTGTTTTAGAAATTGATCAAGATGTTGAGCTGCCCCCTGCACTGAAAAGGTTGCCAGTTCAATTCCCCATCAGGGCACATACCCAGGTTATAGGTTTGACCACCATTCAGGCACATGCTGGAGGCAACCAATTGATGTTTCTCTCTCTCTCTCTCTCTTTCTCTCTCTCTCTCTCTCTCTCTCTCTCTCCCTCTCTCTCTCCCCCTTTCCCTTCCTCTCTTAAAAAAATCAGTAAAAACATATTTTAAAAATGAAATTGACCAAGAAGGCCTTAATATTCCCCCTCAGCTTGACTTAACATTAGACAAGATTTTTCCCAACTCTAGGTCTCTTACTTCCCTTTTCTTGGAACATCCCCTTTAGAAAATTTGTAATTGTAAATCCTTTCCCTGGCCCTTGCAGTGTATATAAATCTTTTTAAAACGTTCTTGTGAGTGCCCCAGCCAGTGTGGCTCAGTTCTTTGGGCATCCTCCTGTGCACCAAAGGATTGTAGGTTGGATTTCCAGTCAGGGCACATGCCTAGGTTACAGG
Source organism: Myotis yumanensis (assembly GCF_028538775.1). Taxonomy (NCBI): domain Eukaryota; kingdom Metazoa; phylum Chordata; class Mammalia; order Chiroptera; family Vespertilionidae; genus Myotis; species Myotis yumanensis. The sequence goes on from NW_027223763.1 coordinate 36,978,943, forward strand.
CTTGATCCCTGGTAGGGGGCATGCAAGAGGCAGACAATCAATGTTGCATTCTCACATGATGTTTCTCTCTCCCCCTCTCACTTCCTCTCCAAAAAATCATTAATAAAAAATTTTTTTAAACAAGTCTTGTCAGTTTTATGACCCAGGACCATCTTTCTCAAAGACTTGGGAACCATCTCTTGAAATGCAATCAAAGGAGAACTTATCCTTACCACCCAGTCTCTGTGGGAGCATGACCTCGGGGGGCACCTTGCTCCAAGTTGTAAAATTACTCTTATCATAATGATATGAGAAGTTTAATATTACTTTGGGTAAAGCCAAATAGCAGACATGGATGACCCATATCTCTCCTTCACACCCCAGCCCTTAAAAATCCTACCACCCCCTACTTCAGCAGAGTTGAGCTCAGATGAGTTCTGGCTTCTCTCTTAGCCTTGACTAAAACCTTTGCCTGTTTAGCTTTGACCAGTATAATTTTTGCTCTGACAGGATATTCTCCCTTCTTGGACTTTCATTCCCCTTCAGCTATATTCCTATTCTCTATTCCCTTTGAGAGCAAAATTTCTTCCAAGACTTGTCTGTGCTCACTGCCCCTCTTCCTCTCTGCTCCACTCTGGCTTCTGCTTCCACCCCTCCACCAGAACTTCCCTGTCAACTCCATTAATGACCTCTTGTTATGACTTTGTTAAATTAACGTTTGTTAGGTTCATTCTGACCTCAAAGACAAAGACTAAAACTGCTGTATCAGTTTCCAGTCACAGACAACTAAACTAACATAGGCTGATGTAATTAAGACATCAAATAGTCACATAACAGAAAATCTGGGAGCAGACAGCCCAGTTTGGATGATAGGCTGCCACTATCAGGGCTTCAACTAATTTCTCTGATTTTTGGTGTGTGTTTTTAAACTCAGGGGTTTATATTGGCTGCTATTGCTCCATTCCCTAAGATCAAGAGATCTCTGCCCAGCCTGAATGAACTTGGGGTCTCTTAGCAGAAAAGAAGTGAAATAATGGCAGGTTGCTTGGGCAACAAACGATTGGCCATGGCTGCCAGTGGTTTTGAACAATGGCTTTAAGGCCGTCATGTCTTCAGTCCCAGCAGTTCCTGATGATACATTGGATGCATATCACCTGCCAACCTTGACTGACTGGTAGTGGCAGCCTGGAAGTGCTATGCCTGGAAATGAAACATTTGTAGGATCCCAGGAAAGATGGTCTGGACTTTTTAGCAATAGCTGTGAAGCACATGGCCCAGGGGAGTAGCAAGCAGCAGGAGTGCCTGTATTACAGATCATTTCTTCCTCGCTAGACTGTCCACAGCCTGTGACAGGTGCAGGAAATGCCTCCTATATTGATGGCAATTCCTATTTTTCCCCCAAAAAGACTAGTCCCAACCCCCCTATGCCTGCTTCGGCTTCCTCTGTGTCTGAATGTCATCTGTTCATATTAAGTAGGAAAGGATCAGCCCAGGAGGGAGTGTAGGCAGGTGGAATCCCACATTCCTTCTAATATCTGATGGAAGCATGAGCAAAATGATCTTTATGCTGTCCTCCCTGGGTTCTAAATATTATGGACTGTACTATAAGTACAACCCTTGAATAAGAACTTGAGATAAATTGAGTAGGAAACTTTATATCTGAAAAATTGTCTCAACCAACTATTTCTGAACCATTTTTACTATCTATTTTTACAAACCATTTTTCAAAGGCACCCCTAGCAATAAGTCTAGAGTATTTGTTTCCAAACTTGAGCATTTTTATGCAAACTTTTCATCTTCCTGGGCTAGATGAGTCTAAGAAAAACATTTCATTTATTAGAAGGGCTGCATTGCAAAGCCTTGCCCCATGAGAACACAAGCTCTATGGGAGCAAGAATGTTGGCCTGGTTTGTTCATTCTGTGTCCCTAGCACCTAGCCAAGTGTCTCCATGTCAAAAGCGTTCAGAAAATATTTGTTGAATTGATGTCATAGGATAACCATCCTTCTTGTGCTGTGTGACATGTCCTGCTTCACTTTCCCCTTGAGGATTAAGATATTGATGGAGGATCCGCCAAGATCAATGGCATGCCCTAGATGAGAAATAGGGATGTGCAGGAGGGAAGCATGTGAGTCAGAGCTATCTATTCAGCCTTAAGTGGAAACTCAAGAGACACGCACCAAGGGAGCTGGCGGTAGGCCCAAAGTAACAGCTCTCCCTAGGAGGAGCTATGTCATGCTAGGAAGTCACTTAACATTAATAATAATAGCAAACACTTATATAAGTGCCCTATTCCAAGTGCTCTATTTGATTACTTTACTTAATCCTTACAGCTAAAAGCAGATACTATTACTGTCATGTCCCTTTAACAGATGAGACTACTAAGGCACCAAGTTAAATCAACTGCCCAATTGCCCAAGGTCACACACACACACACACACACACACACACAGTTAGAATCAGAACCAGAATTTGAACCTGGTAATCTTGCTTAAGTATCTGTGTTCATAACATCTCCACTGTGCAGACACTTTGGACTCTTACAGGATCTCCAGGACCCCAATTTGCTCATTAAGTAGGGCTGTGAGATCAAGAGGAATGATGGGTCAGTAGCCCTCAAACCTTCTCAGCTGCATGACTGTTTGGGGACGGGGGTAGGGGTAGTGGTATGGGGGGATGAGGGTTGCAGGTTGGATCTTCTTGGCTAGCCAAATTTATAGAAACAAAGTAGAATGGTGGTTAGCAAGAGCTGGGGGGAGGGGGAAAGGAAATTTGTTGTTTAAAGGGTAATAGAGTTGCAGCTTTACAAGGTGAAAAGTGAATACACTTAATACTACTAAACACTTAAATAGTTAAGATGGTAACTTTTATGTTATGTGGTTTTTACATTTTAAAAAAAATGGTAAGAAATCTTACTTGGCCCAGCCAGTGTGGATCAATGATTGAGCGTCGACCTATGAACCAGGAGGTCACTGTTTGATTCCTGGTCAGGACACATGGATCCCCAGTAGGGGGCATGCAGGAGACAGCCGTTCAATGGTTCCCTTTCATCATTGATGTTTCTATCTCTCTCTCCCTTTCCCTTCCTCTCTGAAATCAATAAAAATCTTTTTAATTAAAAAATAAATTTTGGTCCTCTTTCTCGTCAATGAGGCGGCGGAGCAGACGCAGAGATGCAGATCTTTGTGAAGACCCTGACTGGCAAGACCATCACCCTTGAGGTTGAGCCCAGTGACACCATTGAGAATGTCAAAGCTAAAATCCAAGACAAGGAGGGCATCCCACCTGACCAGCAGCGTCTGATTTTTGCGGGCAAACAGCTAGAGGATGGTCGCACTCTCTCAGACTACAATATTCAGAAAGAGTCCACCCTGCACTTGGTGCTGCGTCTCAGGGGTGGCATCATCGAACCCTCCCTCCACCAGCTCGAGCAAAAGTACAACTGCGACAAGATGATCTGCCGAAAGTGTTACCCCCGCCTGCACCCCCGTGCTGTCAACTGCCGCAAGAAGAAGTGCGGCCATACCAACAACCTGCACCCCAAGAAGAAGGTTAAGTTAAATAAGGCCCCTCCACCAACTCCTTGGGTCCACAGGACAGCCTTCTACCTGAACCCTGTGACGCTGGGGTCTCAGTAAAGTTTCTGTTTTGTTGACCGGAGCAGTAAAATAAATAAATAAATAAATAAATAAATAAATAAATAAATAAATAAATTTTAAAAGCTCTTACATGGTAGCGCAGTAAGTAAAATGCATGGGGAACTGCCCGATTCAGTGGGAGCAGCGGTGTATGATCCCAGCCTCCTGGCTTCTTTTCCCAGATCCTCCCACCAGAACAGCCCCCAAGGAGACGTCATCAAAGCACAGGTTTAAAAGCACTAGACATGACAACTTCTAAATTCTCCTGAAGATGATTCCACAGCCTCAGCTCAAATCATACTCTCAAAAGTCGCAATCTCAAAAATCCCTGTGGCCCCTCAACATGCAACCAGTCAATTCATGCTCGCCCCCATGGTACTTGAGATCTTCCATGACACGGCCCCAGTTTAAATGTCCACGTTTACAAAGTATCACCATGTTTTTCCTCCCAACCCCACTCCACCCACTTGCCTGCCTTCCACTCCAGCCACATGGGACGCCAATCTTTTTCTCATCAGATCAGCCACTGGCACACTTTCATGTCATGGTGTCCCATTTTTTGCTGCTTTTTCTTGGCAAATCCTATCTCCCTGTACTCTCCCATTCCCCTGTACTCAAGAGTTCATCATAATAGTCTTTTGAGCCTTTCTGTGTGTTGCCTCGTTCATCCTTATTTATGAAACAAGGGCTGTGTGTACAACCAGCCCAGCTCGGAAGCCTGTTTCCATTCCCACCTTAGAGATGGATGAGATGTCACCTCTACTCCACTGTCACTTCCACAGGTGTCCAGTTCCCCCACCCTCTGTCTGTTCTGAGGGTTCAGCAAGTACCCAAGACTCCCAGGTGGAAGAGTGGATGGGGAGGAGTTCAGAGAGACAGGGACACAGGCGAGCATTGACAATAGCCTATTCCTTCCTATCCCCTGACCATGGTTCTAAGCCTAAGGAACAGGGAGGCATTGCATGCTGGGAAGGCAGCCTCTACCGTGACCAGAGAGAACTCCAAGATGAAACAAGTGGGGACGTTGGCACATATTGTTTCATTTGAAAAAAAATATCTTAATTAAAGAACAGAACAGTTCCCATCTCTGACCACAAAGCTCTCTTTGCATCTTCCTTGGGTCCTAAAATGACCTACTACTGCCATCACCCTTACATTCACCAGCCCCCATGTTTTATTCTGACCCGTTTCATAGGGAGCTGACTGAAAGGAGGCACAGAGCAGGAAAATAAGGCATTTGAAAGGGAAATCCGAGCTTCCTAGGTTAGATGTGTACCAACTCCTCTGCCCACCACAGGAAATTATTTGGCTACTCAAACAGAGTAACCCATTCCTCTTTGTTTGGGAACACGGTGATTATACTCATGAGAGGAAGTAAATAAGATAAAGGTCATCACCCATGCTGGATTTTTCATTTGGTGAGCAGAGTGAAAATCATTTGAACATGTCCCTGTGGAAAAAATAATCAATTTTTCATAGACTTGTTATAGGTTTCATAAAATATATTGCACACATATTCTTAAAAGTAAGAACATGGCTTTTTAATGATACTTAAAATATATGGTATGGCAAGAATTATTTAAAATGTGTTTCTGAGGCCTGAAATGTGGTACCGCCTGTTAAAATATAGATGATTTGGATAAGTCTGTCTTCCTAGGATAAATGTGAGATCCAGCTCATCTTATTAGAAAGCTAATATAAAGGAAGTTGATATTCAGGCAGTTAAGTAATTGATATAAATCCTCCCAAGATATTAGATCCCTTGAACTTTTCTACCAGCGAGCAGTTTGTCCATTGGCCTGTGTGCATGAAAGAACTGCTCTTAACCCAGAGGTCAGGAAAACATTGTTCACATAGAAAAAGTCAACACACAGTGGCCCAAGAGGAAGCAGAGCTGAATCTAATAGAAGGATGAACACCAGGCCTCCTCCTCACCTCTCTCCTCCCCACCGCTCCGCAGGGCCTGAGCACCCCCATCCTACTCCCCATGGACATGCTGGACCTGGGTCTGGATCCCGCTGCCTCGGCCAGCCACTGCTCTGTCTGCTGTTGCTGCAAGGACCCGAGGCAGAGGAGGGCATTGAGCTACAGGAGGGCGGGAGGGTGCGGAAGGGCCCTGAGGCGGAGGAGCAGAGGGTGGTGGCTATCGCCATGACCAGCTTTGGGCGACCAAACATCCAGTACCGGTTCCGCACAGAGAATATTGGAGGACAGGTGTCATAACGGGTAGTCCGGGTGACTGATGGGCAGCTGGATGGTCAGGGCGACACAGCAAGCGTGGGGGGCAGCAGGCTGGGACCCAGGTGGGTGTGGATGGGGCAGCCCAGCAGCTAAGGCTGTCGGTGGGGGGGCACGATCTGCCCATTTCCCAGCATCCAGTGTGGGAGAGACCATGGCTGTGTTGGTACAGACCGCAGACCAGAGCTTGCAGGCCAGAGGCCAGTTCTGTGTGGGGATGACGCCCCCGGACGTGCTTCAGACAGGAAGGCAAAGGACGACTGCAACCTCGACACACCCCTACTTCCCGAAAATCGATGGAACTACAACACCCCAGATGAGAACTCAACACAGTGAAATGGAGCGGAAGCGGAGGGACAAGATCAACACCTGGGTCATCCAACTTTCAAAAACCATTCCAGATTGTAACGCAGACAACAGCGAGGCAGGAGCGAGCAGAGGAGGGATCCAGTCGAAGGCCTGCGACCGCACCCGGGGAACTGCACCAGACGAACCAGTGCATGCAGGAGGCCTTCCAGGGGGCCGAGCGGCTGCAGATGGACAGTGAGCTCCTGGGGCCACAGACTGAGGAGCTGAAAAGTGAGAACACGTCGTGCTTCGCACCCAGCTGCAGCAGCACAGCCTGAGGTGGAGGGCGAGAGCAACCGGCAGTGACGCCCACCCATCCTGTCTGTGGCAGGACCTCCTCTGGCCTCTGCGGCCCCCTTCCCCATCCAGAGGGACAGATGCCCCTCCCTCAGCTGCATTTTTTTAATCGATTTTTTAACCAAAAAAAAAAAAAAAAAAAGAATGGGCTGAAGAAATGCATTTCTGTGGATAAGCACCCACCACTCTCCTCTCCACGTGAAAATGATATTCTCCCTTCCTCATCTGTCGGTGTCCCTTTTCCCAGCTCCCACTAAGCCCCAGCACTTTGAGTGGTCTGGCCTAGAGGCAAAAGGGAAGAGGACAGAGGCCCTGCCATACCCCAAGGCCTCTTTGGTCTCTAGAGGTACTGACACGATGCTTAGGGGCAGGAGGGGGCCTTGGGGGGCCATTCTTGAGACTGCACCTAAGAAGGGAGGCCATGTCCCACCCCACCTCTTGTTTCTGGATTCCTGCTCCCCTTTGGGTGTTGGTGTGTTTTCATGTTCTTTATGGAAAAATGGACACACACAAAAAAATAGAGAGAGGTATTTAACTGCAATAAACTGGCCCCATGTGACCCCACCTTGAAAAAAAAAAAAAAATGAACATCCGTCATCTAGCAAGTGTTTCCCAGGCAGTGCACCAAGTTCCAGCATGTGAGGAGATGTGATCCTAGTGCTCTGGGGTTTTAATTCCAGATCCAGACAGATTCGCTTTGCTTTGATGAGCAACTGATTTTCCTCACTGGTAGGCATACTTTTCACAGGAATATAGCTCCATCCCAAGCAGAAGACGACGCCCTATACCCGAGTCCAGCCTCATTTAGGCATTTAACATGGGTCTTCAGGGAATTGGCAAGAAGGGAGAGGACAACTTGGTCAGCACAACTGGGGAAACAGGCATCTTCAAAGCCAGGTGGTGAGTCATGAGAGTCCTGTCCATAGAGCATGGGCTGCCCATTTGTCACAGCTCACAGCTCCAGAAAACTAGGTGTTTTCTCCACTCTGTCACAGAGGGATGTGCCTGACATGTATCTGACATCTCATGTGTGTGTGTGTTTTAAATCTACTTGAAACAGATCCAATATATGAAGATCCGAGTGTGAAAAAAATACTTGCCGCCCTATCTGGTTTGGCTCAGTGGATAGAGCTTTGGACTGCAGACTGAAAGGTCCCAGGTTCGATTCTGGTCAAGGGCATGTACCTTGTTGCGGGCACATCCCCAGTAGGAGGTGTGCAGAAGGCAGCTGATCGATGTTTCTCTCTCATTGATGTTTCTAACTCTCTATTCCTCTCCCTTCCTCTCTGTAAAAAATCAATAAAATATATTTTTTTTAAAAAACACTTGCCTTTAATTTTTTTCATCCTGCTGCAAATTCCTAAAACGTTATTACACTAGTGTCTCCCATCAAGGAGCTGTGAAGACATTAAGCATCACTGATGTCAGAATTCAGTCTACCTGAGCAGGTGAAGTGAGACCACACCAAATGTATGATAACCGAGTGTAAAAGCTTAGGGATTTTACAAAAGGGAAGGTCACTCCAGGCCCAAATTGGCTAAAAGGACTTAGAGTAGAGAGTGCTGAATAGTGTTGAAAGAAGGTAGGATTTAGAAGCAGAAACACAGGCATACCGTTTGCTGATAGCAATGACAGCACCTGCCCTGGCCAGAACTGAGGGGAACAGGGCTCTGTAATACAGTGGGGACTTATTATGGGAAAAGAGAAGTAAATATGTTACAATGGGGAGTCATTTTAGGGTCTTGAGTAGGAGTAACAGGATGTTCCTTAGGTTTGGTGAGAACTCACCCCAGGATTCCTTTAAAGAACGCTGCTCCCCTTTGACACTGAGCTTATGATTTCATCTGCACTCACATTTTCAATATCCCATCTCAGTGGCCCCCAACTTATGGACCACAGAGTTATGGCAGAGGTCCCTGAAGTCAGATAAGCACTGCCTAGAGAATGACTTGCTCCTGCTGTATTGCCACTGTCTTGTTCTAATATACGTAGATTGTGTGAGACATAAAATGCAAATTCACTCAAAAGCAACAGTAACCTGAGCTGCCCCAGGCACCAGCCTATAGCCACACATGGAGTCACTTTAACAATAACCCAAATGTCACTGGCTCCAGTGTCCCCGCTGTTCATGCAGGACTTGAGCCTCCATAAAATACCCTTCATGCATTTCTAGCTCCCAGGGATTTTATTTGTACCTGAGTCTGAAAACTAGTCCGATCTCTCCAGCCGGCCACAGGGTGGCGCTCTGCCTGCATGGCTCCCTCTCCTGCTCCTTCACGCACCGCATGCCTGGGACCCCAGCCAGGCCAAAGCTGCAGGATGGTTTGTATGGAGTAATAGGGGGAAATGCCTCGTTCCTCTTTTCAGCTACCATTCCCAAAACGGTCATATTTGTGCCCCACACAATATTTTACTGAGGGCTTTTTCGAAAAACAGCTCTTCCACTTTTTACTTATCGCCCCTAAGCCATCAATGAAACCTGTTTTCTTATGTAAAACCAACGAAGTGTGTTCGTCAGGAAGAAGAACACCAGGGACAGATCCCATTCTGTGCTCACAATCATCCCTCCCATAATCTGCTGTCACAATGCACATCCTCTGTGACCCAGCAATTTAAACTTCTAAGTGTGCAAGGAAGCAAACGTGTAGGAGGATTTTCAATGCAGCTTATTTGCAAGAGTAAAAAGGGAAGAAGAACATAAACATCTGGTACAGAAAGGGTTAAGTTAATTACGGCACACTCTTGGTAGAATATTGGCAGCTGTTAAAAACAGTGAGATCAGCTTAGAAGTATTGCTGCAGGAAGTCTCTGTGATTGTTTTAAGTATGAAGTGAAACCAATCAATCAGAAGACATTAGTTATAGTGCACCCCCATTTCAAAAATGGGAGGTAGTGGCAAACGAGAAATGTGCATCTGGATACTATACCTCAGAAACAAACCCTATGGAAGTATTGACAAAACCCAAAATCCCATTCCTAAAGGGAGGTGGTTTCTTACTGCTCAGGCCCTGTATGGAACTGATCCGGGAGGCAGTAAGAGACGAGTGGTAGAGTCCTCAACGGGCCAAATTGTCTTCATGAGACAAGATGCAGGCAGAAGCTTTGGATGGAGAAGGTCAGCCTCCCTGGAAGTAGGGGGGGGGGGGGGGGGGGAAGGAACCTGAAGTTTTTAGAAAGAGAGGCAATGGAGATCCTGGAGCAGTGGCTGAAGACTTGGACCATGGGAGAGAAAGCTGGGTGAAGTAGGGTTCAAAATACTAGCTACCAGTTATAAAATAAAATAAGAAATATTAATCATGCTCTGTTAACCATGATTGTTTTGTTCTGATTAATGAAAGCACATTTTTGCCAGCTGGGAGTTGTACACCCTGGGACATAGGAGTTAACATGGGAATGCAGTCAGTCCATCCTCCCGTCCTGAGAACCGCCTATCATTATGGAAAGATTTACAACCTCATGGCTGAACAATCTGGTCCTGGAGACACCGGCTCCTTACAACCCCCAGCCCCTATTGCCTGTAATCTGGTCCCTGGGTGCCCGCATGACTTGTAACCTGTAATGATTATACCGTGCCTACTTTCCCATGCCTGTAATTCCTACTTCCCCACATAATCTTTGTCCTTCTACCCAATAAAAGCAGCTGGCTTAGGGGGAGAGGCTGAGCAGATTTTTGTGGATGACCTGCTGCTCTCCCATCCTGCTGGCAGTATTGGAATAAACGCTCATATAATGATTCAACCCTATCTCTGCTTAATTGATTCAAGTAGTGACAGGCAGCCCAGACCCATTGGTTGTCCAGTTTTAAAACCACAGTAGGCAGAAGCCCACAGAAGATCAAGGCAGCCTCTAGTCTCTATGGCTGCCCCATTAGCATCAGCCTTTCATGAGGCCCTACAAGCAGGTCTCTGGCTGCTGACTGGCAGCAGGTGTGAGCCACAGGAACTCTGGGAGTTTGGGCAGGAGGGGCATCTGCTCAGGAGATGCCAGCCCAGGAGGGTCTCTCAGGGTTGGACAACCCTAGCAGGAACGCATGCAGGGTGGCTTTTCCCCTGAGATAAGCAGAAAGGAGTGAGAGCACCAGGAGTCACTAGCCTGGAGTCAGCCTGGTGGCCTAGCGACCTGGAAGTTTGCTTAGGGAGTTGGTTCAGACAGATCTTGAGCTACCCTGTTTATCCAGCTGTGTCTTAGAGTTTTGCAACATCCCAACACCACATTTAATAAAAATGAACAATATATCCCCCCTCCCCTCTGTGGTTTTATTTTTGTCAGATCTTAACTGGTACTTCCTTTTAGAACTGAAGTTAAAATATTAAGAAATTGGCAAAACACACTGTTTTGCCAGTTGGGTATTGTTTGTCTTTTTGTTCACAAAACCTAAATCATAGCTGGCAATATCTATCCTACTCTTGTTTACCTGTTGTTCTTCTAAGAATATGCATATGAATCTAGTTCCCTGCTCCCTGGCACTTAGGAACACTGTTTAGCTAAGTCTTTGCCTCCCTCTTCTGTTGAAAAGAAGAATAACATACAACAAACATTTATTTGAAAAAACATTGGAGGAAAACACGCCTCTAGGATGTTCACATAAGCTATGTAAAATGGCTTTGTTGTTGTTGTTAATTCCACCCAAGAAACTTATTTTTCCATTGATTTTTAGGGAGAGTGGAAGAGAGAGGAAAAGAGAGAAACTTTACTGTGAGAGAAACACATCCATTAGTTGCCTCCTGCACCAACCTGACCAAAGTTGGTCCGGGGAGAAGCCTACAACCAGGGTATGTTCCCTTGACCTGGAATCAAACCCGGGACCCTTCAGTCCGCAGGCCGACGCTCTATCCACTAAGCAAAACCAGCTTTTAAAAGGGTCCAGACCTGGACAGCATGGCTCGGTGATTGAGTGTTGATCTATGAACCATGAGGTCACATATGCCTGGGTGGAGGGCTCAATCCCCAAAACGGGGACATACAGGAGACAGCCAGTCAATGATTCTCTCTCATCATTGATGTTTCTGTCTCTCTCTCCCTCTCCCTTCCTCTCTGAAATTATATTTTTAAAAAATTTAAAGGGTACAGTATTACAGCATTATTATGCATAAAACATTAGAATTAATATTTCCCAGAAAAAGTAAACTTTAAATCAGATAAGATAAAATCAGGACAAATTGCACTCACTTACCTGAGGAGGTGAGCATAATCAATGGGGTGATGCTTTGGTCACTGGACTAAAAGATTCAATATTGATTCCTTCCCCCCTTTCAGTAAAATATAAAACTCCTTGTATGCTGAAGTATTGTTGGAGTCCTGTATCTTACAAGGATGTATGTGGCAAAGGCATAGCAATTTATTTTAAAACTTTCTGTTAACAGCTGTAGAGATGGCTGTATTTGCACAATCTCACCAGGCAAGAAATAGAAAAAAACAACAAGGTTTTCTGCTAAGTACCAGAGTTCTCAATCATAAAACTAAATATTCCTTTGCAAACACAGTAATACCCTAAAATAATCAGTTATGAACTTCAATTCAGTGATGTGCAGGAAATGTTGAGTTTCTAAAAGGCCCAAACACAGTGGAAGATTTCTTTAAGGGAGTTTTTCTTTCTGAGGAAGTCTATGCACTGTGGACTATTGTCATAAGGCCCCGCTGGGCCAGTCTTATTTATGAGCTGTTTCCCCAGTGGGGTCATCTGGTGTTTACACAGTGCCGCTCCTCTTAATTAGGGTGACTGCTATGGAGCATTGCGTGAGGCACTCAACATACATACATGCACTGACAATGAGTTAGCATCATCCTCACGTCTCACGTGGGGAAACTGCAGGTGAAAAGTAACTTACCTGAAGTGGCAAGGTTTGGTGAGAAGCAGAGCAGGATGCATCCTAGAGGGTGGAACCTCAAAGTCTGTGCTTTTGAAGGCACCACCCACCGCCTTTTTTAAACGCGCTCCCCTAATTGGCAGGAAGGCATACAGGAGAGCAGTAGTTCCCGGGAATGAGAATCACCTGGGGAGCTTGTTCACTGGGCTGCCCAAACCCCTACCCTGGAGGTTCTGACTCAGTGGGCCCAGAAATTGGCTTGTTAACAAGTGACCCAGGTGATTCTATCATCAGAGAACTATGGGAATGATCTTAGGCCAGGGGTCAGCAAAGGAAAGGGCCAGAGAGTATTTCTGGTTTCTGTCACAACTTCTCAGCACAAAAGCAGCCAGCGGTGCCCTGGCTGGTTTGGTTCAGTGGATAGAGCGTCGGCTTGCGAACTAAAGGGTCCTGGGTTTGATTCCGGTCAAGGGCACATGCCCATGTTACGGGCTCGATCCCCAGTGTAGGGCGTGCAGGAGGCAGCCGATCAATGATTCTCTCTCATCAGTGATCTTTCTATCTCTCTTTCCCTCTCCCTTCCTCTCTGAAATCAATAAAAATATATTTAAAAAAAAAAAAAAAGCAGCCAGCAGCAATTCAGAAACGAATGGGCCTGGCTGTGGTCCAACACTTTACTTACAGAAAATAGGTGGCTGGCTATCGTTTGCTGACTCCTCTCTTAGACCATTCATAATACCATGAAAAAAAGAGACACTAATGCTGCTACTTGTCACCTTATTAAGGCCATGACTCAATCATGAAGTTGGTCTGATGAAAATCTTCCCAATACCGTGAAGCAGCACCCTCATCAGGGAATAAAGTGAAGGTTGTGTCTTCCCTCCCTCTTCAGGGAGCAGCACTTTCAGTATCTGATGCAGGTTTGGGACCTTCCCTGTCTGCGCTACTCATGACGCAGGGAGGACATGAGGAGGTCAAGCACAGGCAGATGAGCGAAGTTTTCACCTCAGCTGTTGGTGAATGCGCTGGGCGGAGTTCTAAGGCGGCCTCCAAGATTTCCATCCTCTGGTGAATACACACTTTGTTCCCATTATCCAATCACACATTAATTTAAGTCCTACTCTGCAGGGATTTTGCAGATGTAATTTAAGTCCTAAATCAGTAGCCCGTAAGAGAGGGAAGCCCTCCTGACAGGCCTGATCAAATCAATTGAGCTCTTTAAACCTGAGTGTGGAAGTCAGAGACAGGAACCGAAAGCAAAATGAGAGGAGGAATCAGTCTGCGGATAGTCTCCATCGCTGGCTTCGGTGATGGAGGGGCCCTGTGGCAAGAAAACTGGGTGTCCTCTAGGAGCTGGGAGCTCCCTGGCTGACGGACAGCAAGAAAAGGGTCCTCAGTCCTCCAACCATAAAGAAACAAGTTCTTCCAGCAACTGAGTTTAGAAGACGCTGAGCCCCAGAGGAGCGCCTGCTGTGGCTGATACCTTGACATCAGCTGGTATAACCCCAGCAGAGCAGAGAGTCCAGCCACGTTGTGCCTGGACTTCCAGAAACTGAGATAATAAAGTTATGTTTGGCAAACCTCTCAGTTTGTGCTAATTTGTTACAAAGGAATAAAATTTAAAAATTTAAAATTAAAAAGGCTAATACAGAGAGGCCCAGGGGTTTGATTTCTGAATGACTGCTGAGGATTTTTCAGTCCAACAATTTCTGGGTTTAAATATAGATGGGCGTGTCCCCTTAGAGCAAGCATGTCAAACTCAAAGGCTAACACGGGCCAAATAAATGAGGCTTGCGACCCGCGGGCCGAGAGTTTGACGTGCTTGCCTTAGAGCTATCTGCATTCCTCCTGTCTGGGTTCTCCCCTGACTCAGGCCAGTGTGCCTTTCAGGAATATGCTGATCAAGAACGCCTACTGCGATGAGGTTTATCCAAGACCAGCGTGCAGCTTATGTCCACACGCCTGTCATGTGCAAACCATCAAACTGGATATTGGGGGTGGATAGATGATAAAGGATGAAAAGATAAACAAGGAGTTTACATCTCGGAGGAGGGCCAGATGTTTGGAAAATTAACTGTCAGGCAGGTATTATCATTGAAGCGTAAGAAAACCATAGAGGAGCTCAGAAAGCAAGGCAGTTAATTTTGACCAAGGAAAGGGAATTTACACGAGAGGGCACAGTCTAAACCAGAGAATAGAAGCGTACAGTATTTGGTACGTGTAAGATGTTGGCAGAGATTGTGGAGGGGCTTTCTTTATACAATGGGCCCCCAAGGCCCCCCAAACTCTTCCTGCTTCCTGGGAATTAGGAGCGCTGACCACCAAGTAATCTTTTGGGGCACCTACTGATAGATTCTTCTCTCGCGCTCTCTTTCTCTCTCTCTCTCTCTCTCTCTCTCTCTCTCTGATGACTGATGCTTAGCTGAATTCATAGGAGCATTTAATTTGCCTGCTATCCTCTGGGAATGCCCCTGCTAAATGCATGAAAAGTCACCCAACATCAAAGACCATTCAGCCATGGATGTGAGAGCTTCTGTCACCTTCTACAGCTGACAATCCCCAGTGTCCCCTTAAAATTTTTCCCAGTGCAAGATACAGAGGTGGGGAGGGCTGGAGGGAACGAGGAGCTTGACTTAACACAGTGCAATTTCTATTGGCACCGGCTTCAAGCAGCCTTTTAACAGAGATGTTTAATTGATCTTTATTGAGCAGAACCTTCCCTTCTGCTTATAAAAGGAATGATCACTCTTCCCCCTGGTTCTGTCTGAGGAAGTTAATAGCGCCACTTTTCTCTCGTGGCAGAGATACTTAATGGCCGGGAGACTATCATAAATAGAGTTTATTGTCCAAAATACAAGCCACGTTCTAATCAACCTTTGCGCTGAGATTGCTTTGCTTGTGTCTGTTGATTTTTAGAGGGGCTTTTCCCAACTGACAAGCGCATTTTTCTTGCCACCCGGTCTGCTGTCCAATTAACAAATGCCGTTAGCAAACTAATCTATAGGCCTTTGCCAAAGACTCTTGAGAATGCCGTAATGTGTATCGATTAGATCCTCTTGTGCAGTAGTTCCCAGACAGGCCGAGGGCTCAGCCATAACCGTCTGCACACACTGTACAGGAATATTTGACAGGTAGAAAGTCGGTCATTGTAATACCTCCAGAATTCAGTTAAGCTAGAGCTACCGCTTGGTAGTGATTGAGAGGAAAAGGAATACTTTCCAAGTTGCTTTGGTTCATTTTTCTAAAAGGCTTTATTGATATTAGCATTACCCCTTGAAATAAGCTTGGAACACAAACAGATATTAGTATTTCCATTTTACAGCGGGGACACTTTGTGTTCAATGTTCCTACTAGCATGCTATTTGAGGAATAGATTTGGCAGTAAACTAGGGGCTAGTACTTGCTGCTACTTTATACTATTATCATTTGGGGATTTGTTCTCGAGTTATGGATTTTCTGGGTCTTGTTTTCTTTCTTTCCTCCTTTTGGCTGCTGGCTTTGCTCACCTGCCACCTGCCACTGCCTCACCACTCCTCCAAGTTACTATCTTGGCAGAGCAGGCACCGTGGCCATAATGTTTCTAAACTAAATTTTGAAATCTGTTTTATGAAAAATACAAGTGTACTTAAGTGGAAAAAAGGATCAAATTTTGAGACCATGATTTTCTAGAAGAATCTGAGATATATGATCCCTCCAATAGTGTGGTTCTACCTTATCCCCAAAGGGCTAAGAAAGGAAGGTGTGGGAAGGGACTCACCTACCATTTACTGACACAGTTAATAGAAATGTAACTAACACAGTATAAGATCTTGGCTTACAGTCTCACCTTGAATGTGAGGGGGGAGGAAGGAGGCTTTATACCTGCGAGGTTGGCTTTCTCCCTCCCCCCCCCCGCCCCCCAGTTTTATTGTGATATAGTTGACACACAAATTGTATTAGTTTAATATGTAAAAAGTAATAATTTTATGTATGTGTAGATTGTTAAATGTTTGCCACAATAAATTTAGTTAACATCCATCCTTCACATAGTGATAATATTTTTCCTTGTGATGAGAACTTTGAAGATCTACTCTCTTCACAAAACTTTCAAGGATACAATACAGCATTGTTAACTAGAGTCGCCACACGCTACATTATATCTCCAGCACTTATTTATCTCATAACTGGGAATTTGTACCTTTTGACCCCCTTCACCCATTCCCCACTCTACTCCTGCCTCTGGTAACCACTAATCTGTTCTGTTTCTATTCAAGTTTTTTTCAGATTCCACATATAAGTGAGATCACACAGTACTAGTCTTTTTTCTGACATAGTATAATGCCCTCCAGATTCACCTGGCTTATTTATTTATTTATGTATTAGTTCGTTTATTTATTCATTGGTTCTAGAGAGAGGGGAAGGGAGAGGGAAAGAGTGAGAAAGAAACATCGATGTGAGTATGATCCCCTGACTGGGGATCAAACTGACAACCTTTTGGTATAGCAGTGGCCGGCAAACTGCGACTCGCGAGCCACATGCGGCTCTTTGGCCCCTTGAGTGTGGCTCTTCCACAAAATACCACGTGCAGGCGCGCATGTACAGTGCCATTGAAACTTCGTGGCCCATGCACAGAAGTCGGTATTTTGTGGAAGAGCCACACTCAAGGGGCCAAAGAGCCGCATGTGGCTCGCGAGCCACAGTTTGCCGACCACTGGTATATGGGACAATGCTCCAACTGAGATACCCGGCCAGAACTGTTTTGAAGTTTTCAAAGGCTGGGAGTTTAGGGGGGGTCTTAGAAAAAGATATCAATAAAATATTCATCAGCTTTATATGGTGCACCAAAATGAGATTTATTCCTTTAACTTCATCTGTCCTAGGGTGTGGCTGTCAAATGGCACTAATTGGATTTCTGCTATCTATCCTCTGGTTGGGGAGAAGTGTAAACCAGTTACTCCTAATTTGTCCTTGGTTAGGGAAGATAGGATTTTGCGGTTTGGTTTACCAGATGTCCGTAAACTGTTGGCCATTTGACTATCTGTCTCAGTTTTCCTACTCTACTTGTCCTGGCTCGCTAGCCTGTCTCTCTCTGAGATACTATAAGGAACCCGAGGGCTGACTACACCATCAATGTTCAAGCTTCCTGATCTCAGCTGCCTGTGAGGCTTGAAACTCACCTCTCTCCCCCCTGAGGTGAAGATTATGAAAATAAGACCCGTGCTGATTTTTCTGATTTTCTAGTCCAATCATGAATGTGGCAGGCATGAGGTGCTAATAACATTTTTTTCCTCCCTCATTGCTGAAGCAATAGATAAAACAATTTTATAGTTCTTTCCCCTATCCCTAAGCAGGCAGTATTAATTAGAAAATAAAGCAGTGACAGGGTGCGCGTTAATGAGCTATTAATGCCTGCAATGGGTGCCCAGCACGGCCTGGAGCCAAAGGCCAAGCGATTTCCACCGCCCGGTAAGCGCACTAATAGCCAATTAAAGTCCATCCTGAATGGCTCCTTTCTCCTGGTCGGGTGTTCTTCCCATTTAAAAAGTTGTGTAAAAGGGCTTCTGTCGTGAGTGGCACACGTAGGGCAGCTTGATTGCTCTGTGTGCGGAATCGACATCAAGAGATTTCCGAAGCATGATTTTTTGTGTCTGAGCAGCTGGTGATCGTTGGCCCTGATGCCCACTAAAGAATAAAAAATTGTGAAGTTTCCAAGTAAGCAGAGGTTTGTTTTAGTGTGTGTTCCATCTCTCTTCTTCCAATAAAAGGTGAATCCGCCCACAGAGAAAGGGGAGAGATCAAAGGGAAGGGCTGGCATGACAGGTGACAGGATGGACACATCTTCGGAGCAGTCCTTTGACCCTGTTGGCTGGAGGCAAGAGGCCCCTAGCGGGGAGTTATTTACGAATTTCTTCCCTGTGCGTCTAAGCTGCAGGAGGGAAGGAAGCTGACATTTTTGTTGGCGCTTTTGTTTTAGAAACCGACACTTGTCTTCTAACTATACCTGTCTCCTAATGAAAATAAGAGCTAAGCTCCAGTGCTGCTGTGGGCATGCATCTATGATCTCATGCAATGGGCGGTACCCTGGTTATTCCCACGCTGCTGATGGAGAAACAGTCACAGAGAGGTTCAATAATTTTTCTGAGATCACACATCTAGAGGGTGGGAGAGTCTGTTTTTAAAACCAGATGTCTACCTCCAATTCCAGGAGCCTGGAACTGGACTCAGCCTACAGATCTCTTCTCCTCACCTTGACCTGGTGGGACAGGCTCTTGTCCGAGAGGGACGTAGGTTAGAGTATTTACATTGCTGATGTTTTCTCCCCACCGGGGCAGATGTCTTGCTTTTCCAGGAGGCCGGGAGAAAGGCAGAAGGGCCTTGCTATTCCAAGTGTGGCCCACAACCCAGAACTATGAATCAGAACCTGCATTGTAACAAGGTCTGCAGGAGAGGTGTAGGCACATTAACGTTTGAGAAACACCACGCTGGAGTTCCGGTGTCCCATCCTTCGGGTCATGCTGTTCTCTGTAACTAGTTGAAAGGAAGCAAAGACTCAGTCTATACCTGCTCGGCCTCAGCCACCTGGATAGCACACGAGCTCATTTAATCCTCCCTAGAACCTGCCGAGGAGACGGAGGGTCAGAGTGGTCAAGCACCCAAGCTTCTGCAAAAGAACATGATCAAGACACATTCGAGTCCAGAACCCCCTCGAGAAGGCCCCTGGACACAGGATAGACCGCAGCAACTCAAACCATGGCTCAGGAGGGTGGGCCAGGGTCTGCTCTATAGACACCCACAGCAGAGCCCAAGGCAAAGGTGAGATGTGAATTCTGATGGTGGAGTCTCTCCATTTTGAGATTTAAAGAAAAAAAAAAAACCTGGTTAAAACAGTCCTCCCAGGAAGTAAAGAGAGGGCTTCTCCAGGCCCCTTCTGGACTTAGAATTTGATGCCTGTTCATTGAGAACCTCTTGGCGCATTTGCTCGGTGCTACATCAAGATGGGGTTGTTCTCTGGGCCCTAAAAGCTTATGATCTAAAAAGGCCCCAGAAATGGGTGAGGGGTAAAAAAAAAGAAAGAAAGAAAAAACAGCAGAACGATGCAGCAGCCTTAATCAGACCGTCTTTGCTTTTCTTTGCCTATAAGACACTGGCTTTAAATTTAATATAGTGCCGTGTCTTTATTTTTCTTGAGGTTTTCTTAAAAGATCATATCAAGATTTTCTTCCATGGTAAGACTTTTATATTGTATTTTTCTTAAAATGGAGTATGGCACATTTACCCTCCATCAGATGATCCCTTACAACTCGTCTTGCTTTATTAAGAAGACTGCTAGAGGCTTCTATGCCCCTAGTAATAAAAAATGTATGTTCAGGCCCATTCAAACCAATGAAAATCTGAGTTTTCAAAGCACAAGATAATGAAAATTCTCTAGATCGGTGTCTTTTACTACTTTTAATCTGTTAACCCAGCCCGAGTGTCTGAGATGAAAGGTACTCTAGCGTGAATTGCTATCGTTAATAGCATTCCATACAGGTAATTCTTGATTATTCCAATTTCTCACAAATTTCGACACTTTTACTGCCTCTATGACCTCTCTAGGGAGTGTGAAAGAAAAGAGACCTGTACGATTTATTTCTCAAAATGTACACAGAAACATAATTGCACATACATACAGGGAAACCTTATAAATACTGTATGAGGGGCAGTGTGATGTCAGTAATAAAACCACCCATTTAGAGATAACACTTGTCACAACTTGTCCCTTCACCAAAATCGATTGGGAATTTTGGGGACCACCAGACCAGACATGGAGATTTATAGGCTACCTGGGATGTTTGAGAAATGGTTTGTAAGCACCTCCTTGAAGAAGGCAGCAGTCGTCTTCCTAAAGTATCGCAAACGTGGCTCCAGATAGTCACCTTGTAGCCTCACTCACCTCTTCAGTGTGACTTTGTAGCTTCTCCTACCAGGAGGTGGAGTCCGTTTCTCCAGCCTTGAAACTGGGTTCACATTGGGACTTGCCTCGGCCAATAGAACGCAGCAGAAATGGTGTGTCAGTTTGGAGCTGCGCCTCGAGGCCCCCTGCACTAAATGTCTGTTCTTATTATCCTTGGGGGACCCTTTGAAGCCCCCAAGGTGCACTGCCTCATCCCTAGCTCCAGATGTCTTATATACCTCAGCCTCTTTCTATCTCTGAGGCTCTCCTGCATGTGGGGTTTCTGACTCTCTCCTATATTCAGGGTTCCCACATATAAGTGTGTATTAAATTTGGTTGTTTTCTCTTGCAAAAAAAAAAAAAGAGGTATAACTGGAAATGATTTTTAAAAAATATATCTTTATTGATTTCAGAGAGGAAGGGAGAGGGAGATAGAAACATCAATGATGAGAGAGAATTATTGATCAGCTGCCTCCTGCACACCCCCTACGAGGGATCGAGTCCACAACCCGGGCATGTGCCCTTGACCCAAATCGAACCCGTGACTCTTCAGTCCACAGGCTGACACTCTATCCACTGAGCCAGACCAGCCAGGGCTGGAAATGATTATTTAATGCTTTCAGCCTGCACAAGGGTAACAGACTAACATCAACTGGTCTGGGGGCTGCTCTGGCTCGGTTGTCAGAGTCCTTCCCACAGCTGTAAAGTTGGCGCTCCTGCTCCAGGAGTTAAGACAGTGGAAAAGGCCAGAGGGTGGTGCCAGGGATGACCAAATGTCTTATTCTCTTTACCTTAAATTTTGCTATTTGCAGACCCATTACCCAAGGGCCAGGTAGGTAACAAATACCAAAGATGCGGGCAAGGTGGAAGAAAGGCAAATCAGAGCATGCCATCCAAAGAGGCAGCCTCGACTGCTTCCAGACCATTGTCGCCACGCTGGAATGCCAGCCCAAATTTTCTACCCCTTCAAAAAAAGATGTTAATACTTAATCTCATGATTGTTAATATGTCCATAAGTATTGGATGGTTCAAACAAAACACAACTCTGGGTGTAGTTTTTCCATGTGAGCTTCCAAAACTACAATGCAACGAACATGTAACTCGGGGCAGGGACCCCTCACCTCACAAACCTCAGGCCGTTGTTGATTCGACTTCCAGAGCCTTTAGTTGAAATCAGTGCCAAAGATGCTCTGCAGAACCCAGAGAAGTATTTGCTAATTTGCTCTGGGGCGAAATATCAGTATCAAGCATAAATGTAGATTATTTCCCCATGCTACCAATATAGTCATCTACCTGCTTGAAGTATTTTTGATTGATTGATGTTTAGAGAGAGGAAGGGGCGATGAGAGAGAGAAACACTGGTTTGTTGTTCCACGTATTTATGCATTCATCGGTTGCTTTTTGTGTGCCCTGACCGGGGATCAAACCTGCAACCTTGGCATATCGGGACAGCACTCTAACCAACTGAGCTACCCAGCCAGAGACATAGTCACCTATGTGTTTATCGAATATCACATAAGGAAGGCTTGATGGTTGGCATACAGTGAGAAGCGGCCCACAATGAGGAACACTCAGGGCTGAAATCCAGCAGGAACACACTCCTGCAGCCACACCAGTTACTTCCATGTTTCTCTATTTCCATACTGGTTGGTTAATAGTCACTGTCCAAGGCCCACCCCTGTAGGCCTCAGACTCCAGCAAGAGGGTGCCCCAGGCACCAGTGAGCCAATGCAGGTGCTCATCTGATCCCGAGGTGGTGGCCACCTGCAGCCAGCTGGTGCTTTCCTGCAGTCACCCTTAGGAACTGCGGCCTCTACAGGGTACCACGTGGGTGCTCACTGGAGTATTACACACCAACTCTCCAAAGAGGGAATAAAATAAATGCTTCCCCCCAAATGCACAAATTACTCACCTCTCTCTCATCTCTTTTCTTGATTAACTCCTGCTCTACCATTCGGATCTCAACTCAAATGTCATTTCCCACTTCCTGGTCTGGACTGCATCCCCCTACATAGTCTCACAGCTCCGTTCCTCTACTTCACATCTTCTATCAGTTTGTTTATTGTCTGCCTCTCCACTTAGGCTGTGAGTTCCATTCAAGGCAACAGAAAGCAGAATGTATTTGGCAAACTGAACAGGCTTCCATATGGTTTAGGTGGAGTTGGCTGCCAATTCAGCCCCAAGGATGGGCCCTGATGTATCCCAGCCACCTGGAAGAAGTACATTGGGAGGAAGTCCATGCCTCCTCCAGACCCTAGTAATTGGTTCAGGAATGAGAGCCTGACCTAGGGCAACTCAAGCAAAGCAAGCCCGGGCACTGTAGCTGAGAAGAGACACAGACATAGACAATGTCACCACAGTGGTTATCACGTAGCATGACATGAAGGAGACCCAAAGGTGAGATATCATGGGCCTCCGCAGCAAACCAGACCTGGGCTGGCCCTGCCTTCAGACGTTTCCATTATATCATCCAATAAATTCCTTTTATTTTCCTTTAGCCAGTTTGGATCAAGTTTTCTATTGCAACCAACAAAATCCTAATTCATATAATACCTTGATTATTTTTGCTTGCCCCTACATCCACAAGAACCTTGCTCATGGAAAACACTGAATAAATAGCCTTGAACAATGTGCTGCTGGAAGAATTGGGCACTGTTTATTGGGGGAAGGGACTGGGAGACAGTCAGCTAGAGCTTTAATTTGAACAAATTTCTTTAGCCCAGCTGGCGTGAGCATCAACCAGGTCACGGTTTGATTCTTGGTCAGGGCACATGCTCAGGTTGTGGGCTTGATCCCCAGAGTGGGGCATGCAGGAGGTAGCCTATCAATGAGTCTCTCTCATCATTGATGTTTCTCTCTCTCCGCCCCTCTCCCTTCCTCTCTGAAATCAATAAAAATATATTTTTGTTTAAAGAAGAACACATTTCACCCTAGCTGGTTTGACTCAGTGGATAGAGCATCAGCCTGCATGCAGACTGAAGGGTTCCGGGTTGTGGGCTCAATCCCCAGTGGGGGGCATGCAGGAGGCAGCCGATCAATGATTCTCAGCATTGATGTTTCTATCTCTCTCTCCCTTTCCCTTCCTCTCTGAAATCAATTAAAAAAAACAAAAAAAAACCCAAGACATTTCTTTAGAAAATGCGTAAGACTACCCTAGCTTTAAATGCATCAGAAATTTGAAAGCATTTTCCCTAATCCTATCTAATAATAGATGAACATGGTAATTAACCATACCTCCGCTATGCTTCCCATTGGCTAATCAGCAGGATATGCAAATTAACTGCCAACAAATATGGCGGCCGGCAGCCACGCAGCTGAAGTGAGCAGGAGGCTTGCTTGCTCCAGTGATGGAGGAAGCCAAGGTTCCCCGCCTGCCGCGGCCCAGCTCTGAGCTCCGGATGCAACAATGTTACAATTATAGAAGCTAAACAAACCCTAGGTACCTGCTTTCAGCCAGCCACGGCCTCAGAGCTGGAGCCGGCTCTCAGCTCCAGTGACAGCTATAGAAGGTAAATAAATCCCAGAATAAAAAAAAAAAAAAAGAAAAAAAAAAGAGGCTGGGAGCGTCAGCTGCCCGCCAGCCTGAAAACAGCCCTCAGCCCCTCATCCAGGCTGGCCAGGCACCCCAGTGGGGACCCCCACCCTGAAGGGAGTGTGACCAGCTGCAAACAGCCATCAGCCCCTCACTCAGGCTGGCCAGGCACCCAAGCGGGACCCCCACCCTGATCTGGGACACCCTTCAGAGCAAACCAGCCGGCCCCCTCCCATGCACCAGGCCTCTATCCTATATAGTAAAAGGGTAATATGCAAACTGACCCTAACAGCAGAAAGACTGGGAATGACTGGTCACTATGACACACACTGACCACAAGGGGGCAGAAGCTCAATGCAGGAGCTGCCCTCTGGTGGTCAGTGTGCTCTCACAGGGGGGAACTCTGCTCGGCCACAAGCCAGGATGACGGCTGCCAGTACAGCAGTGGTGGTGGGATCCTCTCCTGCCTCCTCAGCAGCGCTAAGGATGTCTGACTACAGCTTAGGTCTGCTCCCCACTGGCCAGTGGACATCCCCCGAGGGCTGTCGGGCTGCCAGAGGGATGTCTGACTGCCAACTTAGGCCCAATCCCCTGGGGAGCAGGCCTAAGCCAGCAAGTGGTCACCCCCCAGGGGTCCCAGACTGCAAAAGGGCACAGGCTGGGCTGAGGGGCCCCCTACCCCCGAGTGCACAAATTTTTGTGCACCGGGCCTCTAGTGTATTTTATAATAGAACTAGAGGCCCGGTGCACAAAAATTTGTGCACTCGGGGGGGGGGTGAGGAGGGGGGGTCCCCCAGCCCAGCCTGTGCCCTCTCACAGTCTGGGACACCTCGGGAGATAACGACCTGCTGGCTTAGGCCTGCTCCCGGGTGGCAGAGGGCACGTCCAATCCCTAGGTGCAGCCCCTGGTCA
Source organism: Myotis yumanensis (assembly GCF_028538775.1). Lineage (NCBI taxonomy): Eukaryota > Metazoa > Chordata > Mammalia > Chiroptera > Vespertilionidae > Myotis > Myotis yumanensis. Next base: position 37,003,605 of record NW_027223763.1, read on the forward strand.
GGCTCAGAGCAGGGCCGATTGGGGAGTTGGGGCGCTGCCCGTCATGCACAGAGCAGGGCAGATCGGGAGGTTGCGATGCCACCCTCAGTCACGCTCAGGGTAGGGCCGATTGCGGGGTTGGGGCACCGCTCCTTGTCACACTCAAGGCAGGGTCGATGGGGAGATTGCAGCGCCACCCCCTGTCACTCACAGAGCAGGGCCCATCAGGGGGGTTAGGGCTCCGTACCCTGTCACACACAGAGCAGGGTCGATCAGGGGGTTGGGGAGCTCCCCCCTGTCATGCACAGAGCCGGGCCGATAGGGGAGTAGGGGCACCGCCCCCTGTCACACACAGAGCAGGGCGGATCAGGGGGTTGGGGCGCTGCACCCTGTCACACTCAGGGCAGGGCCAATGGGGAGGTTATGGCTCTACCCTGTCACACACAGACCAAGGCCCATGGAGGGGGGTTGGGGCGCCACCCTCTATCACCCACAGAGCAGGGCCAATCAGGGGGTTGGGGGGCCGCCACTGTCACACTCAGGGCAGGGCCGATGGAGAGGTTATGGCTCTACCCTGTCACACACAGAGCAGGGCCCGTGTGGGGGCGGGGGTTGGGGCGCCGCACCCTGTCACACACAGAGCAGGGCCGATCAGGGGGTTGGTGCGCTGCACCCTGTCAAACACAGAGCCGCAGGGCAATCAGGGCATTGGGGAGCTCCCCCCTATCAGGCACAAAGCAGGGCTGATCAGGGGGTTGGGGCACTGCACCCTGTCACACAGAGCCGCAGGGCAATCAGGGGTTTGGGGAGCTCCCCCCTATCAGGCACAGAGCAGGGCTGATCAGGGGGTTGGGGCACTTTCCCCTGTCACAAACAGAGCAGGGCGGATAGGGAGGTTGTGGCCCCGCCCCCTGTCACACACAGAGCCGCAGGGCGATCAGGGGGTTTGGGCGCTGCCCCCTGTCACGCTGATCCCGGTGCTGGGAGGCATATTACCCTTTTACTATATAGAATAGAGGCCTGGTGCATGGGTGGGGGCCAGCTGGTTTGCCCTGAAGGGTGTCCTGGATCAGGGTGGGGGTCCCCACTGGGGTGCCTGGCCAGTCTGGGTGAGGGGCTGAGGGCTGTTTTCCGGAAGCAAGTGACTGAAGCTCCCAACCGCTCCTTTTTTTCTTTTTTTTTTTTTTTATTCTGGGCCAGCTTTAGCTCTGAGGCCTCGCTGCTGAAAACATCGATACAATGTTTCGGTCCAGCTGGCTTTCAGTCTGGCTGGTTTCTGGGGTTTTGTTTAGCTTCTTATTTGCAACATAGTACATAGTTGCTTAGAGTTGCAGCTGAGAGGCCGGCAGGGGAACGTTGGAGTCCGCAGTCACTGAAGCAAGCAAGCCTCCCTGCTCGCTTCAGTGCATGGCTGCTGGCCGCCATCTTGGCTGACAGTTAATTTGCATATGGATGTGCTGATTAGCCAATGGGAAGGGTAGCGGTTGTACGCTAATTACCATGTTTCTCTTTTATTAGTGTAGATGCTTGCTATCTGAGGTTACTAACCTGTTCAGCTGTCATTTCCCAAGAACTGAAGATTCTGCCTTCAACCTAAAGAAACTATGGTTTTAAAGTGGGGGCAGGAGCAAGAAGGAATGATTTAGACTCTAGGTACCTTTCATTTTGCTGGATAAGATAACTATTCCCTTCCCCCCACCTCTCACCCCCCAAAAATGACCTGTAACTTCTTATATTTCTCATATTTCAAACTCAAGTTTCATTTCTCAGGCATTTAAGATGCCTTTGGCTTTTTTACCTGGCTTGATGGAAGCCAAGATGTTATGTTTCTCTTGGGGGCTATTTTGCTAGGCTAGAATCATCAGAAACAACTTTAACTTTAGGTTGTTATATGACATCTTTCAAAGCATAATCAGGCTGTGTGGTTCGTGATCTAGCCATTAGAGGTCTGCATTGCCAAAGGGTTGTGCTTCTAAAAATATTGAGAGAGAAAACAGACAACACATTTGACTTAAGGAAAATCCTACAAGTTGGTCCCTAAATCCTGACCAGGAGATGCTTTCCCCTCTTTCACCAAAAGTACACTAGCCCACACTATTCACATCCTCAAAACATGCTTGTTACTCTCAGGGCTCCTGGACTATATGTCCTCCAGCTTTTGACTTCCCAATATACTTTTTTGGATACTTTTGCATATATTTTAGGGTTGTTATTTATTTTATTTTATTTTATTTTATTTTTTGCATTGCTGGAAAATAAGCAAATCACTTCACCTTCTATATCACATAAATCTAACTGTATTATCCTTTTTAGGGAAAAGTTTGATGAAGAACAGGATCGAGTCTCAAAATATCCCCTTAATTTTTTCTTATTAGCGACAAAGGGACAAATAACAACTTGACAATGGAGAAACCTCAGGGGCACCACCTTAGTCAAGACACCAATGACACACCTGTTGGGATGCACTGAGGACACAATGGCACCCTTGCAAAAAACACATGACCTGAAGCAATCATACGTAAAACAGGACAAACCCAAATTGGGGATCATTCTATACACCAGTCAGTCCATATTCTTCACAAACTGCCAATAACCTGAAGAACAAAGAAGTTGAAGAACTGTTTCAGATTTAGACTAAAGAGACATGAGAACTAAATGCAATGCATGATTGTGGGCTGGTTCCTGGGCTAAAAAAAAAAAAAAGAAAGAAAAGAAAAGCTATAAAGGCTGTTACTGGAAGAGTGGCAAAATTTGAATATGGACTGTAGATGAGTCAAAAGCATTGATGTTAAAGTTCTGACTTAGATCACTCAGCTGTGGTTATGTCAGGGAATGCCACTGCTCTTAGGAAACCATCACTGTTTAGAAAGGGCACAATGTCTCCAACTTATCCTTAAGTGGTTCAGGGGGGAAAGAAGTTATAATAGAAAGAGAGTGAATACCAAAGAAAATGAAGCTAAATGTTAATAATTGATGAATCTAGATTAAACATATGTGAGTTCTTTATACTAATCCTGCAACTTTTCTGTTTGAAATTGTATCTAGCTATACCTATATCTACACCTATACAGATATAGAAAATAAACACACACAATTCAAAATAAGTTTATAACCGAGTGTGTCAACCTAAAATCCAGCCTGTTCCTCAGGTTTTCCTAGGCAAACTATAGAAACAAAGGCTAAAACACCAGCAATGATCTTCAGACTTTCTTAAACTTAGTGCCTATTACTTATATGTTTAACACTCAAAGTACAAAATCCATACTTGCCCCCAAGGGAGGCCCAATGTTGTCAATGTTCTCATGCACTAATAACTAAGGCTAACTTCTATAACCTAACTATGGAACTTTTGTGTACGTAAACTTTTTCTTATATGCCAAGTTCCCTATTTTCTTAGAAAATCCAATTTACATCTTTGGGACTTCAGATACCACAAGTTCTTGTTTTTATCACAGCAAATGAACTATTTTACTTAAAAAGAAATTCAATAACTCTATGCTCACTACTATCTTCTCTCTCTCTCTCAATATCTCTCTGATTAAGCTTTGCCATCCATTCTGGAATAATCCAGAGGTAATTAAAACTTCTTACCTTTTCTAGCCCAAAAGGAGCCAATTTGTCACAAATTGTCATGGATTCTGATTTTAAATTACCAAGAGCCCAATTACCGATAGAGGCAAGGAATCTTCTTTCCAATTAAAGTGACTGATTTCTTTGCAGACCCAGTTGCATTTCATCTTTAATTATGTTCATTCCAATCAAATGTGAGAAAATTCTTCATTTATTTTCCTTCCAAAGAACATGATACAATCAACATTAATCATGGAGTGATACAAGGCCAAACCTGCTAATGCCCTGGGCAGAATTGGACATCTAACAATGGGTCTTGTCCATTTTATGGGTGTTAGTGTCTCCTTCAGCTCTAGAGGAAGGAAATAATTATTTGTTACATCACATAGTTCACCTAAGGGCTTGGCAAACCTTCCAGCTGCAGCTAAGTTGTGATGAGAGGGCATTAGATATTGAGATAGACTAGCAGGGAAATGAAGACTAAGGCACATAACACAATTTTGTTTCTTGTGCAAAGAACAGAACCTCTGTGTTACTGACAAAGGAGTACCTGGAAATAAACACAAGAAAATTGGGAACAATTATTTTTCTCACTTGGATGACATTAGTATGATTATGAGTTGTCAAGAACTTTGAGAGGAAAATCACACTTCAAATCCAGTTTAGGGGAAGAAGTACAAATTGGAGGATCTGAAAGGAACACAAGGCCACCACCCTTACACAAGTTCCCCAAGGCACAAGTTTATCTACCATTTGTAATCTTAATGGAAGACTAGCTGGTTCTGGCTCCCATCGCAGCCTGCTGACCCAGGAGCCCTCTTATCTCCCCTTCTACCTCTCTCCACGTGTCAGCAGACTGGCTGGCATCAGTTCATTCACTTGAGACATACAAAGGTCAAGGTTTTCAATCAATGAGCATCTTCCAGCAATCTGTATCCAAACAGGGACTACATTTTCCAAAGGCTTTCACAGATTTATGAGTCTAGAAGCCCTCCAAGATTTGAAATTTACTCATTCAACCAATCATATCTAATCATTTTAATGGAAAACTAAATTGTATATTTAAGCTTTTGAATATTAAAAAATCCCTACACAAGATTTAGAACTCTGCCTTTTACTCCAGGCTGTTTGCAAAACTCAGGAAGACCAACAGGACCGGGATAAGACTTTTCATTCACTAAACAGGCGTTGAGCACCTCCTCAGGGCAAAGCAGGAGGCCAGGAGATGGCAAAAGAGAAACACGGCTCCCTCCTTGCTGCTTTGTTGGAGAAGGCAGATAAGCAGACACCCAGTCCAGTGAAGAACAGAATGAAGGTGCTGCAATGGATTAAATGGGAAAAGAGCATCGTTCTGAGGGAGGAGACACAGTCAGGAGGTTGACAGGTGTCTTGAAGATTGATCCTGACGAGTGGGGCAGGATCTCCAGGCTAATGTGTCACATGGCAAATTCATGCCACATTCTAAGAACCATAAACAAAAGAAGCTGCGATTGCTGGGCTAAGAAGCCTGGAATTGATATCAAGGAGGAGCACAAGGGGAATTAATCGTCCAACTGGCTGGTGAAACATTCTTCTGAGAACCAACAGCAGAGCTGGTCATGGCAATGGGAATGGACACAAGTGGAGTTTTAAGGAACTCGGGGCTGGTACAAACCACAGGGTTCGCAACCATCAGATGGAAGGTTGAGGAAGAGGTTGACTCTATTCAATGGGAACACTTAGTTGGGTCCCATGGACTGGCTGGCTTTTGCTAAACATTTATTGTGGTTATTATTCACATCCTGCATTGAGCCCTTGTAAATTTTTAAACATTCCTGAGATAAGTGGGGGGAATTATTTCAATCCTCCTTTTATAGATGAGAAAACCAAGACTGAGAGGCTTAGCCCTGACTAGAGAGACGAGAGACCAGTTCAGTCCTCATTACACAGTACAACGAAGCACACAGATAGCTCAACACCATCCTACTAGCATGTTTCTGGCCTGAGCAGAACAGAGTTCATGGGACTTTACACCATGAGTTATGAGTATGTTGGAAGGTGGTTTTGCTGATAATGTCCATTCCAAAAGCCAATGGAAAGCTAACACAGTGCACTGAATCATTAAAAAAAAAAAAAAAAAAAAAGCCCTGGCCGGTGTGGCTCAATTGGTTGAATGTCGTCCCATGCACCAAAAGGTCACAGGCTGCAGGCTCAACCCCCAGTAGGGGGTGTGCAGGAGGCAGCCAATTGATGTTTCTCTCTCTTCTCCCTCCCTCTCTAAAATCAATTTTTAAAATAGATATTTTTTAAAAATGGACACACTGAACTCAAGTTTTATACCTTTGGTTGAACTAAATTAAATACCCTATCAAATGTTATTTTTAAACTCAAGTTTTCCCATCATAAAGTTTTGAAAAAGAACAATCTTAAAGCAGGTAAAGGAATTCACTGACAAAGGTTTAGGTGTTTTAGGACTTTAATGTCCTTCACATACTCAACATCAAATACTGACAATGGATAAACAACAAGACTTTCCAGCAAGGATCTTCCAGAACTCACAGCATCACTCTGGTCAAACACAATTAACGAGAACAGTCAAGTGAACAAACGCTAAGGGAGTTTAAGATTTTTTTTAGTTTCACGGCATAACTGAAAAAATAACCAACCAACCTTCTCTTCCACCTAAATAAAAGTGAATCGGGGAGCTTCTAAATCTTGTGAAGCAGCTTCCAAAGGTAGGAGGGAAGGGAGAAGACACAACTGTTGAAAAAACAATGCACAATGTCAAGGACTCTTAACAAATTCCCAAAGACTCTACATATATCACTAAGAACCACATTATTAGAAATATAAATGCATAGAGATATAAACTATTTGGTATTAAAAACAGACTTTGCTATATAAATGTATGGTATATCACTTTTATCTCTTTATGAGAGTAACAGTATTAAGATCTCCAATTGGCCCTTTAGCCTAGAACTCCTAAACACTCACCCATGGTCAAGGTTGACCCGATTTAATCCCTGTGGAACCCAGGAGCCCCTACAGCTGCCATTTTGGGAAGGATCAAAATTCAGCACCTAGCAGACCCCACCCACCCTCAATGCTACGCGTTCGTGTGTCTCCAGGAACATTAACTGCACTTTGTGTAAGTAAGTCCACAGGCAAGTCTGAATACTAAGATCTAGCTAGAAAACGTAGCAGCAAAGACAACATAAAAGTGGGGTTGTTAGAAAAGCTAAAGAAAGATTTTTTAAATGCTTTCATTTCAAGTCAAAATTAAGGTGTCTGTTACGTCCCACCAGCTTTGAAGAACTGTGCATACTGCGCTGTTTTGTGGGGGTTTTTTGGCGGAGGGGTGGGGAGGGAGGAATCTATAATAAGCATGTTCCTTTGAGAAAACTACCATGGTAAAATTTTTGAAGCCGTTAAGTTACTTTAAATGTGGGACATTGTTCAAGGGTAGAATATAGATTGGTTAGGATGTGTTCACAGCTGATGCATCTCCAAAAATTTCTTCATGAAGGCTGCCAGCTCCTGAGCATCCTCGATCGTGACAGCATTGTACAGAGAGGCCCGGATGCCTCCCACAGACCTAGAAGGATCAAAGGTACCACCATTAACAAGAGCATCTAATTTAGCATCGAGACAAACCCTCTTTCCAGTCACCCCCACAGGTGGCTGAGAGCTTCAGACATCTAGTCATTAGAAAATCCTCCCTGATGCAGCAAAGGTCTATCGACTCACACATAACCTAGCTCAACGGAAACAGGGAGCCGGGACCACTGCAGGGTACACGTCCTACCTCCTATGTGGTGAGGACATGTATTTTTCATAGAGCCTGCAAGACTGACTGCTCCATCTGACACTCAGCTGGAGCACCAGTGATCTGCTTACACCGAACGGGGCTGTACCAGCCTCATCAGACATGGGACGGTAACCCCTGTGCTATAAGATCTCATCATGGCATTTTCAAGGGGAATTTTAACAAAAGTCCTTGGAATACGTGGCTCCTCCGTGCTCTCAACAAGGGAATCGTGCTAAGAGCTCTAGAAGTAACAGGAAAAAGGGTTATCCCTGTGACAACTGGTTTTCCCAAGTTACAATAACTGCTACTCAGAGATGGGCAGGCATTTTACTCTGCATTTGAAAAGCTAAACCCATTCTCTGCCCGGCTTCTGGACTGGATGCATACTCACCTGTGCCCTTTCAAAGAGATCATATTGAGCTCAAGGGACTTATCGAGAAATCTTTTTTCTAAAGCATCGTCTCCTTTGGCGTTGCCAATGCGGAATGGAATATTCATCTTGCTTCTATTCTGGGGCTCCACTGGACACCTGAGAAACACGTTTATTAGTCCAGCAACTTTTCTAAAATGTGCAACTGCCATTAACAAATGAACAGGGAAAAAAAATGTTTAAACATTTTCTAGATGCAAACAGCGGATTTAAGGAAAAAGCTGTGCCCAGGACATTTATCATCTACTTAGGGAGACGCCTGTAGCATAAGGAACAGTGACTGAGCATTCTCTTGTATGACTTGTAGCTAATTTCCATGAGCACCCATTGCCTCATCTGAATATTGGAAATAATAACACCTCCATCTCAGACGAGTTGTGACAGTTGAGTGTTACAACATGTATGAAGCTTCCAACACATGGCAGCCACACAGCAATGTGTGGCTTTCTCTACAAGGCTGCAGAGAAAAAAAAGTTGGCCCTCATAGTATTTGAAAGATTTCAAAATATATAATGAGCAGCGGTTTTCTCAAAGCACTTGTCACACTGCATTGTCTCAAGCTGTGTGACCTTGAGCAACTTACTAACCTCTCTGTTATACCTCACTCTCCTCATTGAACAGTGGGAAGAGTAATGGAACCTCACATAAGGATGATGTGAGGATTAAGTATATTTGCAGAAAATGTTTGTGGTATATTTTTAAACAGCCACAGATTCTCTGCAGCCCTCCGAGCAAAGGTGGGGGTCTAGTTCTTCATACCTTTTAAATCTGGGCTGGCCTGTGACTTGCTTTGACCAAGAGACTGCAACAGAAGCGATGCTGTACAACTTCCAGGCCTCACGGGGCGTATGCAGCTTCTACACCTGCCCTGACCTCTTAAAACACTGCTTCCATTAAGTAAGCAGAGCTAGCCTGCTGGAGATGAGAGGCCCAGCCAATAGCCAGCACCAACTCCCAGACATGTGACTGAGGCCAGTTTTGACCCCTGGCTCCAGGTGAGTCACCAGATGACTTCGGTTGAATAAGCGATCCCAGGTGGGGGCAGCAGAATAACTCCCCAGCTGAGCCCAGCCCCACCGGCTGACCCAAGGAATCACAAGCAAAGAAAATGGTTGTCATTTTAAGCCATTAGCTTGGGGTGTTTTGTGATGCAAAAATAGGAAACGGAAACAATTTAGAACAGCTAGATTCAATCAACTCATCTTTTTATTCCCAGTACCTTGCACAGACCGACAGGGCTTGTACAGACTCTCAAAATTGATGAGTGAATTTTTTATCTAGGACTTCAGTTTCGAATTTGGAAAATAAGCAGCCAAAATTATTTTCCATTGACAACCCAAAGTGGCAAATGTCAGAGGAACCGACATACTCCTCCGGAATAAAAGAAAAGTTAAATATGTAATAACCCTCTTTCTCCACTTTCCAATACTTCCTGTCTTAGTCTTTCACTTCTCAGAGTGGGATTCATGAAAATTAGCAAATAAAAGTAGTGTGAGGAAGCCCCCATTAAAGTCACACTCTCCCCTGAGGGTACATCCACAATTCCTGTTAGTTAACAGGAGTCACATGCACACCTAAATGCAGAAGAGACTCAAGGGGGGAAACCAGGTATCTGGTAACAGGCTTTGAGCCTTCAGTTTACCCGCCCACCCCTTCTCACAAAGTGGTAGGTGTCACAGTTGACATTTCAATGAAAAATTCAGTGGATACCCTCTTTTGACATTCTGCTGCCTCAGGCTCCCACCATGAGGGACCAATTATAAAAAGCATAGCTAATTTAAGGGGGGGGAGGAGCGGGAAGACCTAAAAGATAGAGGAATGAAGACTGTATTGAGGGTTCCCCCACCCAGCTCACCAGCACTTCAATGTCCCAGAGAAAGATGAATGCACCCATTTGCCAAAACTCCTTGGGATATACACATTTCTAAATTCACAAAGAGACAAAATGTGAGAGAAAATCCATCAACTTACACATAAAATCCTTCAGAATTATCAATGATATCATAAATCATCCGCGATTTGATGGAGCTGAGCTTCTCCATGGCTGCTGCACCGCCATTGTTCTTAATCCACTCCAGGACCAAGCCCATGACATAGATGCTAAAATAAAGATTAAAACAAAAAAACATGCATTTAGTTCTGGTCTGCAAAAGTGGAAAGACACTCAAGCAAACTGTTCAGTTGTACCAAAATAGTCTTTATGATGTCACTGGTCACTTGGCTCAGAAAGGGATGGCTCCAGGCCCCATGAAGGATGGAGGTTCCTTGGAACCAGGGACACAAATCCCACCCCATCTGCTATTTCTGATCCTTGCTTCTCTCTGCTGGACTGGTGGCTTCCTATTTTCAGATGAGCATCCTTCTAATGTTCCCTGGGCTCTTGACCTCATATCTCACAATTTCACCAACACACGCCTGCCTCTTTCTCCTCACTCCCAATTCAGAGGATCCCAGGGAAGGCTGGGATTGGTCCGTTAGGTCCCCTGCCCAACTATGAGACCAGGGGAGCAAGGACCCTGCTGGATCTGCCTGTTGGCTGGGAAGGTGGACTTGGGAAGAGCAAGGCAGTTAAAATGTCGCACGTGTCCACCAGAAGTGGGTTGGTCTCCCTGGTCCCGAGGTGACTAATCCTGGGGAATCTGTTAGTAAGTGGCAGCACTGGGCCTAGAGTCAGGACTGTGACTCAGAGCCCATGCTCTTAGCACTAAGCCACACTGCCTCCTGCCTGGTGGAGGGCCCTGGGTCGGCTCTGGAGTGGAAAAGCTGAGCACCTTTTCCACAAAGAAATATAAAATAAAAGAGCAAATGGTAAAAGCTGCACAGGGAAGTATGTGCAGAGGACTCTGGTAGTTCAGGAAGTGAAGGGTTAACTGGGTGGGCTGGGGCCAGGGGGTCTGAGGATGCTTGAGGTGGGAACTGAATGTCAGCAAGTGGAGGAAGGGAAGTGTGTCCCCTACTAAGGCCGCCTGTCTGCCACTCCCCTACCTCCACCTGCTGACATTGAGTGTTATAAGGTTTGCATGAGGACTTGGGCTGGACAGGTAGGGACTGATGTGACATCAGGTGAGGAGTCTAATGCAACCTCTTTCAGAATGGCTTTCTGGGGCCTAGAATTGGGGTGATCTTGCCCTTTCATCTTGTCTGTGTCCCAAATGTTGTGAAGTGCATTAGGGCTTGGGCTGGACAGGTAGAGACTGATGTGACATCCCCCAAAACTGCTCTCTCTCCACCAAGTACAAAAACACACCCGCCACCAAAGCCACCCTCAAGCCCATTCACCAACAGTACTTTTCGGAGGCCACAGTTCACTTTCACCTGCAGCTCTGTTCTCCCAGGGTCCCCACACTGCTGTTTTGATAATCACATCCAACACTGCATTAAAATCCAGCACTGACACACTACCTTCCCGGCGGCTGACCTGCTCAGACTCACTGCCCTCGCTCTCTGGCTAATCCTAATGCAATCTGAGCAGACAGAGTCAGCAGAAAACCCACCCATTTTACGCATAGTCCGGAGACTCGGTGTCTGAAGCCTCACCAAGAGGCAGAGGGCTGTCCTAGGGATCACATCCCTGCAGTGGAAGGATGTCTAGTCCCTGTGACTCTCCTGTGGCTTCTAGAAGCATTAACGTATGCTTCTACCCCCATACAATCCAAACCTTCACAATACAGGGCCCTCAAATGCTTACACAGCTTTCCAACTTGGTCTCCATTCTCCCCACTCTCACTGCAACACTTTCACCTGATTTATACTTATACATCTAAAATGCCAACTGCAAACACAGAGCCCAGGTTTACCACCTAAGACTGCCTGTTAAATGACTCAATAAATCACAGGACATCTGTTCTATGAAATACCACACAGCAATTCAAAGGAAAAAAAGGCAGGCTGGTGAGCAGATATGGCAATGTTCATGGTATTTTGTTGGGTGGGAAATAAAGGAATTCTCAGAACAGTGTGCATAGGAAAGTTCCATTCGCGTAATTATATATACAGCCCTGTATATGTGCATATGCCCAGTTAAGGATCTGTTAGGATACACGGCAAGCAATTACCAGTGGTTACCCCGGAGGTTCTGATTACAGTGGGGCCTTGACTTACGAGTGTCCCAACTAACGAGTTTTTCGAGCTACGAGCAGTCTCTCGGCCAATTTTTTGCTTTGAGTTGCGAGCTAAAATTCGGGTTGCGAGCCAGCTTCAGATACCCCACCGCTAGTTGGCACAGCGAACGTCACAGTGAACGCCACAACATCAGCCCAGCATCACGTGTCTCACTAGTTCACTTTATGATTTGACATACAAATAATTTGAGTTACGAGCTGCGTCACGGAACGAATTAAACTCGTAAGTCAAGGCCCCACTGTACTTCAGAAACCTCTGCTAATAGCATGCGTTCCTCTTATAAAAATTTTTAAAGCAATACAAACTATTCTGTGCACCAGGGCTTAGAAAAGCACACCAGAAAAGTCCCCAGAAAACTCTCCCTAGCTGTTCTAAAGATTCGAACTCTGCAGATGAGCTTCTGGAGTTGATGTTGGACAAGGCAAACTCTCCCTAGCTCTTCTAAAGATTCGAACTCTGCGGATGAGCTTCTGGAGTTGATGGTGGACAAGGCTTGGCCCATTCTGAGAAGGTGGCCCAAATTAGTGGGGTTCAGCTTGTCTCTTATTAGCTATTCTACCTTCCAGTACAACTAAAACCAATTTGTACTTATGGGTTCAGTTAATCATAGTAAGTAAAAACTTTTACAGAGTTAGAAAAAAAAAAGTGTAGGCATCTTTTTGCTTATTCACTAACTGGGCTTCATGTGTTCTCCTAAGGGTTGAAGAGAATGACCAAGTGTTCTTTATTCCACCCCAATTCATCACCCAGGGCTACTGGCAAGAACCTGAAGGCCAGTTACCCAGCACAGTTCAAACAAACTTCCCAGGGCCTGTGGTCATTTGGCTCTGATTTTCTAAGAAAAAATAAGGCTTCTTTTCAAACGCGGACCTTTTCAAGGACTTTTATGTGACAGAAAGTTCTGAAGTGTTCTGAGTGTCTTATCACCTTACATTCAAAGATTGGGGAGGAAGTTTTGCACAAACCTTCATGTCTCTGTCTAAGGAGTTTGTTCCCACTGGGTGAGCGACGATTTTCTAACATTGAACGTTTAAGCACTGCAAATGAACTCTACATTTTTCAAGTTAGAGATTGAGGGTAACTGCTCAATTATACAGACTTTTACTTTGTTCTCTTCCTCTTCTTTTGGGGTAAAGGAAAGCAAAGCAACCTCCAAGAGCTGTCTTCGGGCAGAATACATTTAAGCCAGTCTCTTTCATCTTCTACCTTTACATGACTCGAATCAAACATTAACTATCCTGCCCCGAGCTGCCCAATTATCACTGCTCTGATCTGTCTGGGGAAAAACGTAACCCCTTCTCTGCCCTTGTCTCTGGCTTAGCAGTCTCCTCAGGTAGGAAAGTTCTGGGAGGTAGTTCCTGCGGCCACCTTTCTGTCCTCCCCACCCCATGCGAGGTCAAGGCCTGGGGTCACGGCTGGAGGGGACCCTATGACAAAGCTCCTGCTCTAGGACTTCCTCTGTATCTCCAGGTTTGATTCCAGACATTTTCACCTCCCATTAGACCAGTGGTTCTCAACCTGTGGGTCATGACCCCTTTGGGGGTCGAACGACCCTTTCACAGGGGTCGCCTAAGACCATCGGAAAACACATATATAATTACATTTTTTTGATTAATCACTATGCTTTAATTATGTTCAATTTGTAACAATGAAATTGGGGGATCACCACAACATGAGGAACTGTATTAAAGGGTCGTGGCATTAGGAAGGTTGAGAACCACTGCATTAGACAGACTGGCCCACTTTCTCAGTTCCTGCTGATTCCCCCCTAATAGTAACAAACAGCATATTAACATATTCACCACATTTTTAAATTTTATTTCACAACATAACTCGTGGAGAAGATGCCAGACGACAGCTCCCCTGCTCCTCCAGGCTGTGCTCTGATCAGAACTTGGCCACCTTCAGGCCAATTTCAGGATGGTGCTCTCCCCGTCTCCCTCCACCTCCCACAGCCAGTAGTGGCCCTGAAAGGCTCACCTGACTGAGAGCCAGGCCCTGGCCCCACCTTCTAACAGGTAGAGCTACCTCCTGCCATTGTGGAACCTGGCACCTCAGCCCCTCCTCTAGGAGCCCTGTCCTAGAGGGTCCCCAGTTGTGCCTCCCGACTCAGCACGCCCAGTTCTCACTTCCAGGTTGGCCAGGGAGCACTCTTTTTCCTCTGCCTAGAACCCCAGAGGTGAGCAATAGATTCAGCATCCCCCACCGAACACCACCCCATCCCTAGAAACACTTTTAACCAGGGGGAAACAGAGTGGGGTTTCCAGGCCACCAGGAGAGCTAGCATCAGAACACCCCCTTCCCTAAGGACCACAGGGGACACAACCCAAGGAGCTGCTCTGCCCCACGTGAGCGGGTGGAAAACTGGCAGGGATTCCAACAGAATCCTGGCTTTGAAAACAACTCCTTTCTTTCCTAGGAAAGAAATGTATGTGGGGGACATTTTCTACAGGCAGCACCTAGTGGGGAGACCTCTAATGAAGTCCCCCTTTTATACACACTCTTTGAAGAAAACTTCCGCCCCTCACAGATGGTATCCTTCAAACGCAAACAAACCCACCCTGATGATTCTGCTTGCGAAGAGCACACTGAGGCTCAGGCTCTGGAGCCAGGCTGCCTGGGCTTAAATCCTAGAGGCAGGGCCCCGGCTTCTTCACTTGCAAAATGAGAATAATAATAATGAGAGGATCTGCCCTGCCTAAGGCCACACAGATGGTTGGTAGGAAGATCTCTCAGGAAACTGTTAAATCCCAGGGGTCCCAAAGGTTTTCCCAAACCACCTGAAGCTGGGAGTTAAAAGATTGTGGGCAGGCCTGAGAGGCGTGCAAAGCACCTAACAGGACCCTGCAGGTTGGGTGAAAAACCAGGAAGGTGTTTGTCCCACGCCAGTATGTTTGCTGCCAAGCTTCAAGCTTCCTTCGTGCAGGCCCAGCAGGGAAAGAAAAGCAAGCAGGGGAGGCCCCCCATTTAAAAGTCCTCCTCCCAATTTGCACTGGTTGTTTGAGATGCAGTCACAGCACTTCACCTGCACAGAGCTTTGGGGTTAATGGTGAACCACCAAGGCTAACAAAATCAAACAAAAACACTACCCACCCCCCAGCCCCCCCCCCCCCCCCCCCCCCCCCGCCAAAAAGGGCTAGAGGGAAGACTGACTAAACAGTGCACAGGGACGCATGAGCCAGACAAAGACTCCTGATAGGATGTCTAGGCTATCAGGTCACTGGTTCATGCAAACACTCTACTTCAAAGTCACCTCTGCTTTGATGGGAAAGACACCCCCCCCTCCATCGGTCCACAAGTAGCACAGCGGGGTTACCTGAAGCAGGGAGGAGTGTTGTACAAAGAGTTGTTTCCGGCCTGCACTTTGTACTCCAGGACCGAGGGGCACTCCCTGAGGGCGAACCCCAGCAGGTCATCGCGGATGATCACCACCGTGACCCCCGCAGAGCCAACGTTCTTCTGCGCACCAGCAAAAATCACCCCAAACTGAAAACGAGAAACACATACCACTGTAGACGCACTTGGCCATTTTTCTGAAATGTATGGAAACTTCCCAACCTCTTTGCAAAGCATGATTTCTATGAAGAGGTGACTGCTGTATTCCTATTCAGAGTGTATTCTCTTCTCTAAAGGCATCTCCATCTCAGACACTTTCGAGTTCTGAGGCCTACAGTATGTCCTGCCTGGTCCTTCCCTCCAGTCAGGGGCTAGCCCAAGGCCATCACGATACAGACCTTATACATATTCATCTTCACCCTGCATCCTTTCCATCTACACCCATGCTAGTCTTTAAAAGAGGGAGGCTAACTGTCCTTGGTAACCAAAAACACCAGAATTTTTACCCATTTATATTTGTATAAAGGGACAATCAGAAGAATGCTGATAAATGAGATAAGCTGCCTGAGAGAGAAGAAATTTTAAAAAACAGATCTTTAAAGTTTCTTCAGGAAATTTTGTCATACTAGAGGCCCGATGCATGAAATTCAAGCAAGGGGCTCTGCCCTCACAGCCTTGGCTTCGTCCGGATGGTCGTTCTGTTCAGTCTAATTATCATATTAGCTCTTTATTATATAGGATAAGATACAGAACCCTGTCTTATGTCTCCCTGTGGTGGTGTCCCAGGTGGGAAGAGGGAGCAGTCTGGTCCGGCAGGCGGAGTATTTTATACTTGATATTGTTTAGAATTGCCAGTGCACGGTGACTGGTAATACATACCAGGCTATAACCAAAATGTGGTATATCCATACTAGTACAATGGAATATTATGCAGCCTTAAAAAGGAAAGAAGTTGACAAGTGCTACCACAAAGATGAACCTCAAGGGCATTCTGCTAAGTGAAATAAGCCAGATACAAAAGGCCAAATATTGCATAATTCCGCTTATGTGTGGCAACGAGAGTGGTCATATTCATGGAGACAGAAAGTACAAATGGTGGTTACCAGGGGCTAGAGGAGCAAGTACTGGGGAGTTAATGTTTCATGGGCACGGAGTTTCAGTACAGGAAGAGGACAAGTTCTGAAGATGGATGGTGGTGGTGATCACACAACAGTGTGAATATACTTACTGCCACTGAACTGCACTTAGAACGACAGGAAGAGGACAAGTTCTGAAGATGGATGGTGGTGGTGATCACACAACAGTGTGAATATACTTACTGCCACTGAACTGCACTTAGAACGGTTAAAATGACCAATGTTATGTTAAGTATATTTTACCACAATTTTTTTTTTAAAGGCAGATTTTTTTGTCAGTTTGTTTTCCATTCCTCACAGATGTTATGCCACCTTTTGTAGGCACCTGGGTACACTACTCCCACTGCCACCTTCGTGTGACACCCAAAGTCTACGTGTGCTGATGCTCTTGGAGTTGAGGTGGGTACAAGGCCAGGCGGGGCTCCTTCACAGGCACCCAGAGCTGGGATAATCTGCATCTTCTCCTGAGGACAGCAAGCCACTCCCAATGTGACCGAAAAAGTTTCTAAGAGCCACACTCAAAGGCAGATAAATTCCCCATGGACTTGCGTGTGACCCCGTGAGGCCTTCATTCACACGGGGCTGGGAACGTCAGGACTTAAACATCTGACAGTCTATAATGAACAGGTGATACTGGCCTGCTCACTGAGCTACCCTGGCTCCAGGGCCTCTGCAGGCCACGGCTCCCCACCCTCTCCTCGTTCTAGTATATATTAAAATGCCCTTAAAGACGCTGTGGTCCCCTCTTTTACACCCTACCTTGGAAACGTCCACTGGCCTGGATAGGAAGTTTGAGGACATGTCGCAGACCAGCACTGCTCCCTTGACGTCGGGGACAAAGTCAAACTCCACGCCATGCACAGTCTCGTTGGCGCAGTAATACACGTAAGAGGCTTCCGGGTTGAGGGTCCAGGTGCTTGGGTCTACGATTTCTATCACAGAAGACAAGTTGGAGACACTTGTACTGCCCTTTCCTTAGGTAGATGGAGCCCAACAGGAATAACAGCCCTCCCCTAGCAATGAGACTGATTCCTTAGCATTCCCGAGTGAAAGCACCCTACCA
This sequence comes from Myotis yumanensis, assembly GCF_028538775.1. NCBI lineage: Eukaryota > Metazoa > Chordata > Mammalia > Chiroptera > Vespertilionidae > Myotis > Myotis yumanensis. The sequence continues at coordinate 37,021,028 of NW_027223763.1, forward strand.
TCTCGCATTATTATAATCACCACCCCGCTCCTAAAAGGATGATCAACCCTGCTGACTGTTAAATCTTCAGTTATGGCGGAGTATTTGGGGTTTTTTGCTTGTCATCCTATTTGGTGGTCCAACAGTTCCCCCTTGGGGCTCCAGCCTCCCCCATTCCCAGTCCATGTGATTCCAGTGGAATCAGTTCCACCTGAAGCCTCAAAAGTACCATGTGACTCAGGTGCTGTCACATGACTGATATGGAACGGGACCCATGAGACACGACTGTTACTGGCATGTGTGAGCACAGGCACTGAAACTGGGGAGAGCGTAAGGTCCGCAGAGGCTGCAGCCATCTTCTGATCCCAAGGGGACAGCTTTCCTGACTATGGGGCCACCGCGGAGGAGACAGTGAGATACCAGGACCTGGACATAGTGTTGGGGCCCTTGATCAAACCATACCTAAGCCAAACCAGACCCTGGGCTTCTCAGCCAAATGAGCTTAGGGATGCTCTTTCTGCAGTAACACTTAATAACCTTACCTAGTACCACCACCCCACAATCTAGATGGTCTCAAACTAACTGCTGACAAGGAGGAACAACCAAAACACCCACACAATTGCAGACTGTCCTAAGGAGGGACCACCCGCCAGTCAACATTACAGTCCACCTCAGCTCCCCGCACTTACTTGTGTAACTCCCAAGTTTAGGGTGGACGATGTTCACAGTCCCAAACTTTTTGGCTTCTTCTGCAGCTTTGGCTGACCAAGCTCCTGTCACCACGTAGTCGGCACACCTGCCTGCTTTCAGTCCAATCAGGTTTAAGGGGACAGCGCTGAACTGGCCAGACCCACCTCCTTGCACAAAAATCACCTTGTAGTTGTCTGGAACGGCTCTGGGCAAAAGCACAGGAGACAGTAAGCACAGGAGACAGTCAAAGATGGAGCATGAGTGATGCTTTATCAGCACTGTACCTTGGGTGGAAAAGAAATATGGGAAAGCCCCACCACCCCTTTGCCTTCCCCAATCCAGTCACTATCTGTTCACTCCTTGGACAACTATTTGTTGGCCCCGTGGGGCAGCCTATGGTCACTGTTCAGACAGAAGCTAGTAACACCCTGCTGCTCCTTTGGGGTATCATCCCACTGCCATTCCAAATGGTTAAAGGGTAAACAACCCCAGCTCCTCAGGATAAACATGTGACCCAAGTTGGCCAATGGGGTTTTGTTCTGAGAGCTTTGATCAAACTTTTGGGAAAGAAGAGCTATTCCTATTGAGGGGAAGAATGAACTTGTAGGAACTAACCCTGCAGTCAATGGTGGCCATCTGATGAAGCTAGCACATAAAATAGCAGGGCCAGGAGATGGAAAAAAACCCCACACAATTGCAGATTGTCCTAAGGAGGGACCACCCGAACTCCTAAATCACTCCTGGACTTTTCCATCATGTGAGATAATCCATTCTTTTTTGTTTGTTTGTTTTTCAAATACAAGCAGGAGTTTACTTAGAATGTCACAGAGGTAGAAAGAGTGAACCAGCGGGGCTGCGTGGGCTCAGGAAACAAGTTACAGAGGCAAAGGAAGGGCCTTTGAAGCTAGGAGGAAGAAAGCAAAGGTAACCTGCTTGGGGGAAAGTGAGGAGGGTAAGGGCATGGGAGAGGGAGAGAGGGAGAGAACCAATATATTCCTGTTTTTTTCGGTTAAGCCAGGAGTTGGGCTTCTGTCCTTTGCAACCAAAAGTCCTAAAAATATTGGTGTGCTGGTCCATGCTATGAACCAAGTTGACACTGGAAATCTTTCTGAAGCATTTATCAAGGCAATTTAGAAGGAAAGTAATGAAACAGTCAGTACAATTCCAATTTTGTTCATGAAAGAATGCAAGAATGGACCATAAAACATTAACAATGATTATTCCTGACTAGACTAATGGGGTTATAGACAAGTCCAGTTTAATTTGTGAGTTTATTTTTTCTAAAGTTTCTATCTTGAACGTGCACTAGTTTTATGAGCAGGAAAAAAAAAATGTGCATTTCCAAGGTTAATATATTCTTCTATGTGCCTATATTGATATTATAAAACCTCTCCTTTAAACAGAAATGTGTTTAAGAATAAAAGTTTCCTCTGGATAAAAAAAAGCAGTACAGCCCTGGCCGGTTGCTCAGTGGTTAGAGTGTCAGCCCATGGACAGAAGGGTCTCGGGTTTGATTCTCGGTCAAGGGCATGTACCTGGATTGCAGGTTTGCTCCCTGGCCCCTCCTGGTCAGGGTGCTTTCAGGAGGCAACCAGTTGGTCGATGTGTCTCTCTCACATCTTGTGTTTTTTTCTCTCTCCCACTTCCCCCTCTCTTCCACTCTCTCTGAAAAGCAATGGAAAGAATATCCTCAGGTGAGGATTACCAAAACAAAAAAAGAAAAGCAGTACAGGTAGCCTAGGAGGGGGGTAACCTAGAGTGGCAGTTTCTGGAGTTAACCCACCGAGCCTGTTAAAATGAAGTTTCTACAGAGATTTTGACACCAGTTCTGGATGGGGCCCAGAATTTACATTTTTTTTAAGACCCCTCTCCTCCCCTCCCCGGTAATTCTGATAGGCAATACGAGGACCTTCCAGACCAAGTGACCTAGAAGTTAGTAATGCTAAGACGACCAGATATCTCTTTGTCATTTAAATCCCTTTTAGGCCAGCTGAACTTCTGGAAAAATCTTTCCCAGATATGACCATTTCAAATCTTTGGAAATACTACATAAAATAAAAACACATAAGTGCAAGATGGGGAACAATTTAGTGGCTTTGGGAACATCTTAATAAGACTATAGTTTTACTTATAGAATATTCTAAACAGCATTGTATAGAAAATAATGTAACAAACACCCAGGTACATATGTTATCAAACAAAAGTAATGCCGTTTGGTCTTAAAACTTTAAACTTACAGCAATTCCCGCACAAGATTCTCTGTGTTGTTAAGTATCTTAGCGAAATCTGCTGACCTGTGGCTCATTTCTGTGGAATGAAAGATAAACAACAAAATAAGTTCCAGTTCAAAACCAAATGGACACAAGTAACTTCAGAAAAAAGGACAAGATTTGCAAGTAAAAGAATAAGTAGAAACTTCAGTTATTTTGCATTCAACTTCATTTAGGGGAAAACCTAAATGATTTGCCCTCTGGGACAAGAGCACAAAATTCTACACTATACTCTCACCTCACAGATACCTAAGTACATGTCCCAAAACCCACAGGAACAATATTTAATAGCAATGAGCATACTGTTAACCCTTCGGTCTCTTAATACTGTGTAGCCTTTGGAACTATAAAGAAAATAAATAAATAAAAATAAAGTAAATTTTAGAACTCAAAGGTTCTCTTCTCCAATAATATAAAGAAGAGAATCTTAATGAAATTATTAACAGGTAAGATCTTCATAAGAACCTTCTGTACTTTTAAACTTTTAATTAAGTTCATTTTTAAGTGTAGGAAAAACAAAATGAACGTGAAGTTATATTATAAATATTTGGGACATGGGTATGCAAATGTACAGTAAGAACCTCCGGGTCTCAGACTCTATGACTAGCAAAACCATAGCTGAGATGTATGAAATCTCACCAGCATTTGTTTAGGTTGATTTCAAAATTGCTTCCAACAAGCATGCAACTAAAGTTAAGTAAATCTTACCAAGAACACTAATCCCAACGCCTTTGTAGTCTAATAATTCTTTTTGTATCTCTAACAGTACCTAGAAAAAAACAAAATAAAATAGGTGATGAGTATTGTGTGCACAGCTCTCCCACTGGACATACAAACCTGCGGGTGGGGAGGGACATGGAAGGGGAGTTGACCCTAGGACCTGTGAGATCTGGAGGCTTCTGTCCCCACCCACAGCCAATCCCCTTCCTCCCACAGAGCCCAGAAGACCCAATTTTCACAAAAGTTGAGTGTGAAATCACCAAATGTGATTGATGCTATGATAGTTTTTCCAAAGGTCTGAATTAACTTAGATATAAAAAATAAATTGGAGCCCGAGCTGGTTTGGCTCAGTGGGTAGAGCCTGCGGACTATGGTAGAAAGGGAAAAAATGCTGACCTGACAAGCTCAGGGGAGGCCTGCATGGCAGTCTTGCAAACTCAGAGACCTGAAGTAACCACAGAGGATGGTCTGAAATTAAACTTTAACTAAAAGCAGTTATGGTGGGCAGTTATATCCTAGGCAGGTATCTTCACTGACAAGGTCAACCTTTACCTTCACTGAGCCTGCCTGTCTTTTTGCATCTATGATAACATACCCTTTGAAATGTCTGGGTAACTTGTAACTTCCCTTTTTCTGGACCCCTTGGGGCACAATCTAATGTGCTGGGCACCAGGACAGATACCACAAATTCCTTCATTATTATCATGTTAATTGTTCCTGCACCCACTTAAGTATGTATCTATCATTTTACTTTTTATCCAATCCCAGGGGTCCCCCCCGCTTTGCTTTCTCCCACCTCTCTGGTCTATCACCAATGGATTTCATGTAATCCACCTCCATCCCTTTCCTTTGATTGCAATGTATAAATACAGATGTAACCCGCCATTCTCAGGAGCATTATCTCAATTCCTTGAGGTTCTGCTTCCCAGCATGTGGTTGACAGTTTGGCTCAAATAAACTCACAAAAATTATTTACAGGTTTCAATGGTTTTTTTACGTTAACAGGACCAAAGGGTCCAGGGTTCGATTCCGGTCAAGGGCACATGCACGGGTTGCAGGCTAGATCCCCAGCAGGGGATTCTCTCTCATCATTGATGTTTCTATCTAACTCCCTCCTCTTCCTTCCTCTCTGAAGTCAATAAAAATATTTCTTTTAATTGGATTTAAAAGAAAATGACCAAGTATACAATTTTTCTGACAACTCTGTATTCCCTGGCGAGCCTCTGGCCTATCTTGTAGGATCAATGCAGTCACATCATCACCACAGTCAGTCTCACAGGGGCAACAGGGCAAGCAGGACCGGGTTAGGGCCAATCCCAGTGTCAGGAAATGGGAAGGAGGGGAGTATGAGGGCTGCAACTAAATCTCTCCCAAACCTCTCCTTTGCAAAGGCAGCTCCTAGCTAGGGATGACAACTGCCATTATAATAAATGCATTGTCTTTTGTTTCCCAAAGGCAAGTAAAATGAAAATAACTACAAACTGATACGGAAAATACCTCTTTTTTTTTTCTTTAAAGACAGTAAGCCCTTATCAGAGATGCATGCTGTTATGTTTATGAGTTAAATAACTGATATCTCCATTGGCTTTAACATGATCCTGGGGCAGGAGGGGAGAAAGGTGGTGTGGAAGGGGGAGGGCAAGGGGATGGCTGAAACGAGATTGGAAAAATGTTCATAGTTGTTCAATATCAGAGATGGACCAATGGCTTCTCTACTTCTGTGTATGTGAGAACTACCACAAAGTAAAAAGAGAAAAAGAAAAGTTCAAAAAACATGCACAGAACAGGTGAGGTAAGACCTCTATAGAACCATCCAGCCTTCAGAGATGGTTTCTTTTCAAGATTCAGGCTAAGGAGGACATTAAACCATCTAAACTGGATTTCAGCTTGTCTGAAGAAACAAGATTTGAACAATAAAGAATCAGACAAAAAAGATTCCATTGAAAAGGAGGTTCAAGAATTTGTCATTGTTTCGCAAACTGTTGGTTGCTTATTAGCACTGGCTGATCAAATAAACTTTAGTGGCTCCTTCCCTCTAGTAAACAGAAACACCCATCTGAGATAGAATTATCTTAGAACTTCTGTTTGAAACTGCATTTCTCACTGAAACCGGTTTGGCTCAGTGGATAGAGCATCGGCCTGCAGACTGAAAGGTCCCAGGTTCGATTCCGGTCAAGGGCATGTACCTGGGTTGCGGGCACATCCCCAGTGGGAGATGTGCAGGAGGCAGCTGATCGATGTTTCTAACTATCTATCTCTCTCCCTTCCTCTCTGTAAGAAATCAATAAAAAATATATTTAAAAAAAAGAAGAAACTGCATTTCTCTTATAGATAGTAAGTACTCTTTGAAGACACCTATAAGTTTATATCGAAAATCATTACAAGAGTTTTAAGACTTCCACCCATAAAGCACAGCCCTTTGAATCCAGTGGAGTTTATTTTTTTCAAACTGCAGAATGCTTTTGTGGGTCACAACAAATTTTTTTAATGAAATTGAACAAACTAGAGTGGAACAGAATACAAATCATGTATGTTGTAGCTAATTAGGCTATTTCTTAAGGCTTTTGTTTTAGTTATAGTACATACATGTACTTGGTCATCATATAAAATGTTTTCCATTGTGATTACATGGAATCACAATCCCCACACCCTCCACCCCCCTCACAGGTTACAGGGCTCATCTGAGGGCAAAAATCCTCCCCAGAAAATAAATAATAAACAAATAACTGTATTAATGATGACAACTGCCATTATAATAAATGCATAACAAATTTCACAGGGAGCAATACTGAATCCAAAAGATGAAGAAGGGAAAACGGTGAAGAGGCCTCCTACAGGAAACATTTCCACAGCTCTAGCAAAGAATCTCGCCTAAAACTGACTGCAATAGCCGAAGCCGGTTTGGCTCAGTGGATAGAGCGTCGGCCTGTGGACTGAAGGGTCCCAGGTTCGATTCTGGTCAAAGGCATGTACCTGGGTTGCGGGCACATTCCCAGTGGGAGATGTGCAGGAGGCAGCTGATCGATGTTTCTCTCTCATCGATGTTTCTAACTCTCTGTCTCTCTCCCTTCCTCTCTGTAAAGAATCAATAATAAAATATATTAAATAAATAAATAAATAAATAAAACTGACTGCAATAGCCGAGAAAGAAAAAAATAAGTCCTGTTCTCTAGCTACAGTGAGCGCTGCCCATAGAAAAGTTAAGATGTCCTTTCCCATCGAAAATTGTAAGATTCTCTGCTCTTACAATACAGAGGAGGCTCTGTCCCAGGGAGCTTTCTACCCTGTTCAACAAAAGATAATTGTAAAGTACTTGGCGGCGACCCATGTTGCTACAACATATTATCAGTCATTTTGGTTGAAAAATAAAAAATCTAACAGTAGCGGTACAGATAGTCCACACGTTCAAGTCACATCAGAGACTTCGTCTGCTTCACAGCTGCTACGGGTAGGGACGGGGCGGGGCGGGGCGGAGCGGCAGCCACCTGGCACCTGGCTGGAGGTTGTGCGGGCAGAGAGAGAGAGAGTAAGAGAGTGCCACTTGCATTTGGAAAGTCTGCTGTGGCCCGGGGAGAATTTAATCATTCATCATTTGCTCCAGAACAAAGTGAAGCGGACTGGGCTAGCAGCCAGAGGCCTACCAGAGTATGAATACTCTAATGCCTTTGGGCTTTGGGGGATCGAGGGGGTCAATACGACTTTTAAAAATCTACGCGCAAAAAAAAAAGGGCGGACAAAAAGGATTTAGGGTAGTTCTGAGGGTGAGAAGGGGGCACTGGAAGACTTTCAAATTTACATTTTGAAAAAAAGCAATGTTCCCGAGTGCTGGCTAACCCAAACACTGTTTACGGGCAGCCATGCGTGGTCCTCTAGTTTGCAATCCCCTCGGGTTAACGCGATCCCCATTCGCCATTCATGCACCCAGTGCCCATTCATGCATTCACTCAGCACTGCCTGGCTCGCTGCACTGCCCGGCTAGGCTAACGCGGAACGAGAGGTTTCTCGTTCCCACGCCCGGGCCTGAGAGTCTGCAGGAGTCTCCAGGTGTGCATCACGACGTGCCAGCAACGCTCTGGCGGGGCAAATCGTGCACGCCTCGGAGCAGCTGCACGGGCATGCCTCCCGAGCTTCTTCCCCCAAGTGTATTTTTCCAGAAGCCAACCTGCGAGAGATCCTGAACTGGGTGTACGCTGGTGCAGAGCGTTCGCGGGACTCAAAGCGGGAGTGGGGATCCCAGCGCCCCACGAGGAGATACACAGCTCCCCGCGCAGGATGCTCAGCCACTCGCACGCGTGCTCACGCCCGGATTGCACTTTCCGTGCGCGATCGCTAGTACTTACCGAGCGCGGCAGCTTGGCGGGTCCGGGCCCGAAATTGACCACTTGTCTCGGGGCGTCCATGGTGCTGCTTCCCGCGTGGCGAGTCAGCAGAAGAGAACCGGCTGCTCCGGCTGCGCGAGTCTGTCGCTGGCGCGGACCCTCGGCCTTCTCCCATTGCCTAGCCGGCGTCCCCGATTGGCCGCGCCGTAACAGGCCCTGCTCTGATTGGTCCGCTTAATGAGGCTTGCATCCCCATTGGTCGCGCTCAGTAGCCGGGGCCGGAAGCCGTAGCTCCCCCTTGGGTTTACTGTTTCAGCCTTTCTTTGATCCATGCAAGGCGTGCAGGAGATTGCACCAGCCTGCCGGCTCCCGAGGGCCCCCGCCGGAGGATCGGGGGCGGGGGCGGGGGCGGGGGCGGGGGCGGGGGGAAGAACGCGCGTTCACGCTTCTGCGCCTTGAATCAGACCGGTTCCAGTCCTCCGACTCTGATCCCAGACTCTCTCTCTTGCCCGCAGGAGGAGGCGCGGAGCAAATCTCATCCCCTCCTCCCATCCAACCATCTCTCCTCCACCAGCCCCTGGGACTGATGCATTTGTTTCGCAACCAGCAGTCATTCATTCCCCAAACTTTTCTATGCATCCTCATGGCGCCAGATACTCCAGTGGAGAAGCAGGGCTCCTAAGGATAGAATTGTAAAGAATTGGCCCGAGTGGGTGGGTGAGGTTCTTTGCACATACATTGGAGTCCCAAATTCCTGCAGGATTAAAGGATGGAGGTAGCTAAGGATTCTGGGAAGATCCCTGGCCTGGGAAACCTGGATGCCCCCAAACCCCCACCCACCCAGGCAAGTCCTTAAAAGTTGCTGATTCTTCATTTCCTTTTGTGAAACCAGCGAGCGGGAACCTGGCAGTAGCTCTCAGGTTCTCCAGCGCTGACAAGCTGTGAGTTTAGAAACGTGAGGAGATATTAACAGGAACGCGATACTCGTGTGGGGAGCTGCCGCCCAAGCCAGGGAGAGGCCCAGAGCCAGGCTGGGCGCAGGGCCAGCCATGCTCAAACGGTTCTACAATAGAGTCCTGCTCGAATTCTTGTGGAGAGCCACATGGGGTTCTGAAACAGGGAGGCTCTCTCTCCTGCAAGAAAGAAGTTTCTCTGAAGTCTGGAATTTCATCATTTTTAAAAGTGTGAACTAGGAGTTCTACTCCACAATTTAACCTACATTCTTTTAATATAAAAACATTTTCCCAAATCTTTGAGCAAAATTGATGTGCCACGAGTACACACAGTGCCTGCCTTGGGGCTTTCTGTAACACTAGCCAGGCTGTCAACTACCCCTTTCAGAAGGCTCGTAAACTGACAGGGTTTTGGCTTCTGCTTGCTTTCGGTGGTATGTGGTAGGCAGGATGGGGCTGGGAGCAGAGGTACTGCTTTGGGTTTGGGAGTTGGAGGGCAAAGTTTCTCAGAAAGAGCTGAAATGAACAAGGTCAGTGCCTTCCTCAGCACCTTCACTTAGCAAGTTGCAAAGTTTCATGAGAAGTCTTCAATAAAATTCAACTGAGTAAATTTGAAGATTTAATTGATTTTTTTAAAGCAATTCATGAATCTGGGCAGCATCCCACCATTTATGTGCTTGGAGGTGTACAAAGTGGAAAGTGTAGGAAGATGGATGGGGCAAAGGAACTATTAACAATAACAAAAGTGTGGATTATTTTTAGACTAGGTATGTATTGTTTTGGGAAAGGAAATGGTGAGGGTTTTTTCTCACACCCATTGCCTCTTCTTTCTATGGGGGGATCAAAGAGGGCCCATGTGACAGATTATTGGTGCTTGACCAGAAGATTCCATATTGATTGATTAAGAGCACATTTCTGGGAAAGGTTGAAACTGCAATTTGATGGGTTTGGTGAATGGGCTTTTACCAAAAGTGACACCATTTTGAACCTGTGGTTTTCTCTTTAATCTCAGTCCATAAACTCAAGTGTGTAAAAATTGTCACCTATCAATGATTTTTATATAATGACTTAGCTAGTAAGTAGACGCCTAATCTCTAATCCAACCATTTTCAACCTGTTTCATCTCATGGCGCACATAAACTAATTACTAAAATTATTTGTTGCTGATCTGACAAAAAAAATAGGTGTAATTTTGATTGACTTACAAAAAAAATAGTAATAATAATAACCTACCCTTTTTTTCAAAGCAATTTTTTTTAAAAAAAAAATCAGGTGTCTTTACTTGTATATAAGGATTTCTGGTACCAAAGGTAACCAATCATACACAACGTTATTATGTCATATGACCAATAAGATACAGCTCTACTATATAGCCTACATATTTATGGTTCAAGACAGGACATTTACACCAACGGCTATTGTTGTATTGGTTGTTGTCCTTTTTTTATTCAACAATCTAAGGGGAAAGAAGTCAGTGCCCCTGACTAAATGGTCAGGTATTGCATGTTTTAAAACATGCACACGAGTTGAAAATCACTGCTGGGAGTTGGGTAGTTAGCCTCTCTCATTTCTAGAATCCCTAACCCCAGAAATTTACAGTTTCATGGTGTGGAGTGGAAAGGGAAGCACACAGCCATTTGGTTCTCAGCAAATTTGGCTGAGTTGTCTCTCCTGTCCAGGTTTACTAGTATGTGGCTACTTCAGTTGACTAGTACTTCTATGTTCCACAAGGAACACAGGCAATTTGGGTGGGGTGGGGGCAGCTATCATCCCATTTGCTAAGACATGCCTGCAACCATTCCTCCCAGGGTATTGCAGTTTCCTAGATGATGTTACAAGGAAATAAGGCACACAGACCCTCTTCCCAGAGACCCACTGGCCTGTCTCTCTTTCTTCCTCCCTGCCCAAGGGAATCTCTTTTTCATCCTAGGAAGAATTCATCTATGTTTCTTCCTCACACTCTGTCCACAAAACACCTTAAGCCAGGGCCACAAACCGCAGTGCCTCCAGGGCTATTCAGGGATAAAAAGGAGATGGTAGGACTCAGGTGAACTGGTGCATGCCCATTTGTGGTGGAGTTGCACAAGCCCAACACATGTTTGTGCTTCCCCTTCTATGGAATAGTCATCACCAGGAAGTGGCTGCCCAGCCAGGCCCCACATTTCCCAGCTCCCCTTGCATCTAGGTGAGTCACATGACTGGGCCCCACCAATGGAAGGGAGCAGAGGCTGTCACTTTCAGACCAAGGTGGTTGAGAAACAGTGTGCTTCTCCACTTGCTTTTTCCCATTCCACAGGCTGAAATCAAAGTTCCACGTCCCTCGGGGACTGGTGGCATCACAGGAAGGAAGGAGGCCCTGTCTATGAACCACCTGCTCTGGACACATAAGGGAGAAATTGACTAACTTGGCCTCATGCCACTAAAATCTGAGGAGCTGTTTGTTCCAGCTGCCGATGTTATTCCAATTAACCCACCATTCTAAATGCAACAGCTGCAGCTCAAATCCAGCTGGTTGTTGCCAGATGGGCAAACAAGGTTGCTCGAGTTATTTTCACATTTTTAAAAGAAAAACAGAAAACCAGATTTTTGTGTGAGGCTTCCCACTTCTTAAACATCTACACATTTAAATTTCAGAAGACACTGTACAGGTCACTATTATGAGGGACAAAGTTAGCTTCTTTTCTGCCAAGTGATTCGGCAAGCGGGCCACCAGCCCTCCTCAGGACTATTTTATAGTGTTCTGCTCTGCATTCCACAAGGAAGACAGTCAACCACCTGCTTAAACAAGAAAACAGGGAAACAGGAAAACACGGAAATGTAATTTAATCTCAAACGATTCAGTCACCTTTGTTTATTTTGCAGTGCAGATGTATAAAGACAGCCCAGGGAACCCCTGCATTTCAGGAGAGCTCCTCCCTTCTTTGTAAATTCTCATTTAGCGGGTTAAAAAGAACTTCTTTATGAGAAGTATATTTTGTCAATTTTCACAAGTATTTTTATTGAGCCCTTACTATATATGGAAAGTGCAGGTCTCTGCTGCCATTCCCAGTCAGATCGTCTATCCTGCTCAGAGGAGAATGAGGAGAGGGCAACTCTGAGCATGGCAGGAACCTGTTTCAAATAAAGGAAGATAATTTCTGCTGCCCTTTTTGTAGCTAAAGATCCTTTTCCCAGCCCTGGCCAGCGTGGCTCAGTAGGTTGGAGCATCATCCTGTACATCAAAAGGTTTGATCCCTGGTCAGGGCATGTGTGGGAGGCAACAGATCCTTTCTCTCTCTCTCTCTCTCTCTCTCTCTCTCTCTCTCTCTCCTCCTTTCCCCCCATCACTTTTAAAAAATATATCCTTTTTTCTTATCATTCTTTATTCCCAGAGAAAATGAGGAATGGGGCAAGGAAGTAGCCCCCAGGAAAGCCAAATTCCAGTTACACTTTTCATACTGACCCCAACAAACAGGAAAAGCTATTTGTCCTATTCATTTGCTACCGCAGTTTATTCCCCCACCCAGCTTTGCTTTATTTTTTAAATTGTGATAAACTATACATAATAAAATTTATCACGTGAGCCATTTTCAAGGATACTGTTCAATGATAGTACATTCACACTGTTGTGCAACCAATCACCATCATCCATCTCCAGAACTTTTCATCTTCCCAGACTCAAACTCTGTACCTATCTTATATAATAAAAGGCTAATATGCAAATCAACTGAACAGCAGAATGACCGGTCACTATGATGCACACTGACCACTAAGGGGCAGATGCTCGATGCAGGAGCTGCCCCCTGGAGGTCAGTGTGCTCCCACAGGGGGAGCGCCGGTCAGCCAGAAACCAGGCTCACAGCTGGCCATTGCAGTGGCAGGAGCAGGAGCCTCTCCCGCCTTCGGCAGTGCTAAAGATGTTTGACTGATGGCTTAGGCCCACTCCCTGAAAGCTCCCGGACTGCAAGAGGGCACAGGCCAGGCAAAGGCCCACACCCCAAGGTCATGAATTTTGTGCACCAGGCCTCTAGTCTATACATATAAAAGGCTAAGTGTCCATCCAACCAGTAGCTATGATGCGCAATGACCACCAGGGGGAAGACACTCAATGCAGGAGCTGCCATGACATGGCACCATGCCCTAGCTGGTTTGGCTCAGTGGATAGAGCATTGGCCTGCAGGCTAAAGGGTCTCGAGTTTGATTCCGGTCAAGGCACATGCCTGGGTTGCGAGCTCAATCCCCAGTGGGGAGCATGCAGGAGGCAGCCGATCAACGATTCTCTCTCATCATTGATGTTTCTATCTCTAGCCCTCTCCCTTCCTCTCTAAAATCAATAAAAATATATATTTTTTAAAAATGGCACCACGGATTTGGTGCCAACAAACCAACACTTGGCTTCCACCAAGTGGAACACAGGCCCCATCACCACCCCAAAGTGACACCCCACTAAATCACAGCCAATGCTGCCAAGACCCCAATGGTGCAAAATGTGGCCCACAGCCCAGCCAGCATGGAAACAGTCGCTGTGGTCACGTAGTAACGCCCAGCTTCCTCTCTCTAGCGACTAGCCTCCTTGGAGTTTATTCAGCCCATGAACCTGACTTGCTTTATAGCAAGGTGCAAACTTTTTACAGTTTAACCAAATGTTTGTGAAGCATTTTCACGTGCCTCATCTCACTTGATCCTCAAAGAGGTCCTGGAGTAGGTAGATAGGAGACCCAGTAGAATCCTATTTTCTTTTCATTAGCCAGAAAATGGAGATTTAGAAAGTTTAGAAACTTCACCCAACTGAAAATAAGTAAGAAATGGTGGAACTTGAAAATGACTTTAGGTTTTCTCACTGCACAGAATATAGTCAAACACTGCTGCAGTTAAATATTTTACCCTTTGTTCTCCCTGCATGATCTACAATAATAATCTGCTTCATGTTGATACTTACTGCTATGTTGCTGACAATTACCTGAAAGAGAAGTTGGGGTGCTTCACTGGGCTGGAAAAAGTTTAGTTACATCAGAAAGCATGTCTAATTAAGCAAGTTTATTCTATATCTATAAAAGGCTAAGTTGACTCACACATGTGCGATACATATAAACTCGCTGGCGCCAATTGCACACGTGTGTTTCGATCTGTCATTGTCAATCATGAATTTGGTTTATACTTCTATTATAGAGAAAGGGCAAATAGCTATATTAAAATATTTCTTCTAATTAATTTCCTTTCAATGTGCATGAATCTGTGCACCAGGTCACTAGTTTAAAATAATGACTCATGGGCCCACACGACCCTACCAGACCTGGTCCTTAGTCACCTCTTAGCTAAGCCCTTGACTTGTCCAACCTCCAAACTGCCTCTTCAGTCCCAGGACCCTCTCAAGCTCCTTGCCTCCCCAGCATTTTCTCCCTCTGGCCTCCCCAAAGCTGGCTCTGTCCAATCCTCGGTCTGCAGTTTAGACACCACCTCCTGACCACCTTTATCAAAAGTCCCCCCAGCCAATCCTCCAGTTCTTCTTCATCATATTTCCTAGGTAATTTCTCTCATAACTTTCCAGTCTCTGAAATACTGGTGTACTTCTGCATTTTCCACTGTAAAATGCACCTTCTGTGGGAGCTGAGACTATGCCGGCCAGTATCAGGCATGGTGTGTGCTTGACATTTTGGGAGTGAATATACAGGACAGGAAGAAGGAAGTAGAGGACAGTGCTGACAGTCTTTGTTGCTGTAAGAAAGAAATTGTGGGTATCTATTATTTCTCCAGAATTTTCTATAGTGAACATCAAAAACTTAATAATCATCTTTGTAAAAGTTGGTTATTTTAAGAGTGGGGTGAGGGTAGGTATAAACCACCAAGAAACTCTGGTGAGCTTGTGGGAGGCCCATCCTCCCACAAGGCATTTCTGCGGAGGCCGAATGGCTGTTGCTGCCTCCAGTACTAACATGTCACCATGTAATTAGAGGTGAGGCTGCATAGGGAGATCACTGAATCACTCACTTCTATCCAATCGACACCAGATTCATTCACACTTTTCTGACTTTGCACAACTACCCAAATGTCACAGCAGGCCTTGGCAAGTTGCAGGTTGTTGAAGGTGTATTTTGTGGGAGAAGAAGAGGTGGTTAGAAGAGAAGGACTGGGCAGTAGTCTATATTTGTTTCTCAAACTCACAGAGCTGGAAGGAATCTTGAAATGTCATCTAGAATCATCTACCCACAGATTCTGAGAGGCAACCTCTCTCAGCATTGTCCTGGGGCAGTGGGAAGGAAAATTACATTCTCCTATAAATCAGCCCAAAGCTATTCCCAGATGAGTACATAGGGTCTGGGGTGGAGGCTTGCAGAACTGGGGAATGATGAAAGAATCATCATCATCTTTATGCTGATACCATCTATCCCTCTAATGCAGCAGTGGGCAAACTACGGCCCGCGGGCCGGATCCGGCCAGTTTGAAATGAATAAAACTAAAAAAAAAAAAAAGACCGTACCCTTTTATGTAATGATGTTTACTTTGAATTTATATTAGTTCACACAAACACTCCATCCATGCTTTTGTTCCGGCCCTCCGGTCCAGTTTAAGAACCCATTGTGGCCCTCGAGTCAAAAAGTTTGCCCACCCCTGCTCTAACGTGTAATGCAAAAACACCTCTTAGGTAGCATCGAATGACTTGGTGCCCAGGCTGGCCCCACGAGTCTTAAACCTCTAGAGTGAAATAAACTTTCTTGGGTAACTAAAGATAATTAATGAACCCTAACCAGTATCGTGAGGATGTGGAGCTCAGGTGTCAAAAACTCTGTATGCATTCTGCATTCTAAGGTTATCGTTGAAAGAAAATGACCAAGTGTGCTTATGAAAAATAAAGTGAAAAGCACCTACTTTCTTTCAAACAACATGGGATTATTTCATATATCCAAATAGGGTATCTTCAGTGTGACTTACTTATGTTTTTGGGTGTTTGTTATCAAATTCAAATCGCAGATCTCAGAATTTTGGGAGCTCCTTCACTTTCTGATGAGGAAGGTGGCCCATGGAGGTAAAGTGATGGTGCCGGCTGCGCCAGTTCTGCCACCTACGGCTCCACAGGTATGTTATCTCCTGCGCCTTGCTGGTACGCTGGTACTTGTTTTCCCATTCAGAGAAGGAAAAGCTGGAACCCAGATCAAGGACTTGTCTAAGGTCACCAAGAATGTCTAAGGTCAATCAAACCAAGGAGATTTGGGTTGAAACCAAACCGTTGCATTTCCAGTCCAGAGAATACTAGTATAACTGTCTAATACACACTTCCCTGCTTTTTAAAAGACTTAAAGATGTCCATAAAGTCTATTTAAGAAGAGAGCAAGCTCAGAGAAATACAAGCTGAACCCAAGCAATAGATGAGATCTGGAAAGTGAAGGGTGTGAGCAGAGGAAGAGCTGCACAGGCAGGGACGTGCCTGCCCCGCCCTGTCCCCTCGGGTGCTGCCAGGCCCTTGTAAAACCCTGCACCTCTCCAAAGAGCAGGCCAGGGCTTCAGAGAGTGTTTGGTGAAGTTTTACTGGGGAGGCTCCCCTAGTCTCCCAGCCCCAGAGTTTATCCATGGTATCTTAGGTGGCCTGGATTAAGATTTTCCATTTTTCTCTGTAGACTAATGGCCCCATTTCATCCCAAGCTACTTCTCACCTCTTTTCATCTGCTTATCACCAAGCTAGCTGTTGCCATTGTCCTGATCTTCAGCCTTTCTGTGATGGCTGAGTGCCATCAGGACAGTTTAACCACCCTGGGAAGTATGGCTCAGAGGAGATGCTTGCTAACCAGTTTGCAAGCTACATTTTGAGTTGTGTTTATACAGAAGACCCAACGGTTGGGAGATTCTCTCTTCTGCCCTATTTTTTAAACTCAGCATCTTTTGCTGGAGAAACATCTGATACTTTGCTTTGCATTTCAAAGGAACAAAGCAAGCGAATTTTTCAGAGGGACTTAGCCCTTTCAAGAGATAACACATTATTCTCCTTCCTCCCAACACAGACAAAATATTTCCTGAATGAAGTACAGAAACTCTAGTGTATTTTGCTTAAGAACAATAGTCACAGTTCTGTTAGAAGTTCCCAGGCTGTTAAAAGGATCTTGCATGGGCTACATTTGTTATGCCCAGATTTCAAGATCCCCAAGAAACCAACATCAGGGAGCCAGCCAGTCCGATGCAAAAGCATAAGAATCTGTATTTCAAGCTAGCTTGAGCTCCCCGTCCACCAGACTCGCCGACACAATGGCAAGCCAAGTGGCCGAGAGAGAGAACCCCGCATAGAGACGGGCTTTATGGGGGGGGGGGGGGGGGGGGTTGGAGTAAGGGGAGGAGAAAGGACTGCGCTCTGCCGATTGGCCAGGTGCAAGTCGGTGTCTTGTTCCTGGGTGTGGCTAGCAGAGTCTTAGACTTCCGGGAAGAAGCTCCTTGCCAAGCACGTGGCCAAGGCAAGATGGAGGATGTAGCCCTTACCTTGGGGCAAGATGGAGGGCCTAGCCCTCGCCCTTTCACATTGGGGGAACTCAGACCTACAGAGAGAATTTTTCCAAGAATCTTCCGTAATAGCAACTCAAACCATCCTTCAAACAACAGAACTCCACTCCTGGCTACTTATCCCTTCTACCTTTGGCCCCTTCACCCTGTGGTAAACATCAGCTAGTGACAACATCCAGTCTTTAAAACAAAATATGCCATGGACAATTACAGTGGTGGCTCAGGGGTTCTACCTGCTGACCACAATTAATTGCTTTATGAGAATTATCCCCTGATCCAAGGGTGTTCATCAAAAATCTTCCCCAGGAGTTCAAAACATTGTACTGAGCCTGGCAGGCGTGGCTCCGTGGTTGAGCATCGACCTAAGAACCGGAAGGTCAGGGTTCAATTCCTGGTCAGGGCAGGTGCCCAGGTTAAGGGCTCGATCCCCAGTAGAGGGCGTGCAGGAGGCAGCCAGTCAACACTTCTCTCTCATCATTGATATTTCTATCTCTCTCTCCCTCTCCCTTCCTCTTTCTGAAGTCAATAAAAATATAGCCCATGTACCTTGACCGGGAATCAAACCCTGACCTCCTGGTTCAGAGGTCCACACTCAACCACTGAGCCACACCAGTGGGGTGAGCATCAGTACTTTACAAGGTGGATTGGAAAGGGTCACTGGAGGCCAAGTCCAGGTTACACTTCCCATTCCTCTTCCCCCACCAAATGGAATTGACTTACCAGGCAATGGTGGGCCTGTTGTGCCCTACCCTGCAACAGAGTCAGAGAAGGCTCTGGTGAATTTGCTATAGAAATAGCACGAGACTAGAAGAAAGATTGCATGCTGTCTGGGAGCAGGCAGGATCCAAAAAAAGAACCAGAGGGAGGAGGTTGGGCCTGCATCTCACCAGCCAGAATAAGCCACTTCATCCTGGGGGAAAGAAAGGCCTCTGAAGAGAATGAAAGCTTAGTCCCCCGAAGCTTTGAGAAGGTACTCACCTATATGGAATTAGGCAGACGCATGAAGGGCTGGGAAAGTATCTTTTCCCGTCTCCCCAGTATTTCGATTTCTTAACACATAGGGCTCAGCACTGCACAGATACAGCTGTTCTTCCTGAGAAAGGATGCTGAACACCCTGCTGTCATTACAATTCCTTTGTGGTTCTCCGGAGGTCAGCCATGGGGCCCTGAAGGTTCTGAGATGAGTCTGAATAGAGCACTGAGGACATTTATTTGAGGCTCTCCCAACGCCCTGGCTTAAAACTCCCTCCCCAATCTGTTTTCCATCAGACCTTTTCCCAGGTAGGACATTCAGAGAGGTCACTGGAGATTATGCAATGAACTCAAATGAAGGCATAAAACGACTCCAAATACTAAATGCCAGCAATATTAAAAATGCCCAGATTTGAACTGTATGAAATGCCTCCCATTATTAAATTCTCAGGGAGGAATTAAAGCTAAAAAAATAAATATACTTGTTCTAGAAGGTTGAGCTCTAAAGAAATTATTTTTGCTCCAATTTTTTTTCAGTCCAAGGTCAGCCAGAGGGGCCTCCTTCAGCGATTGGTGGTGGAGTCTGACGCTTCCCGCAGCTGCTTGGCGTCATGGTCTCCAGATGTCACTCCTTTGGACAGCTGTCTGGAGTCCATGACTTGTAAACTTAAGTCATCTGGGAGAAACGCACTCTCACGGGACCCTGTCCTGGCCCGGTGGATGTCCACGGCTGGCCGAGGCCTGTGTGCTGCCAGAGATGTTTTCCTGAGAAGCTCCTAATCCGGGAAACCCACCTGGAAGAGGCACCTCTTCCCCAGGTGGAGGTAAGACTTCCCCAGCTCCAGCAAGCACCTTGTCTCTTCAGCCCTGAAGAAATGAAGCTGTTTTAACTTCTCTTAGAGTTCCTCCTGAAGGAGGCCCGGTCTAGCAAGGCCCAGGACGGGAAGAGCAGCCTGCAGGACCCACGCAGCAACACAAGCTACTGCAGACACGAAGGCCAGCGACCTGCAAGGCCAAGGCTTTCTAACCCCAAGGCCTAGGGCATTGCACTTTCCTGGAGGGAGACCAGGGACATGACAGGCAACCTGGAGAAGTAATCAGGCGGAGAGGCATCCTTTCATTGTAGAGGATTATGGGTTTCAAGCTGACCAAACATGGAAAAACCCTAAGTGACTATAATATCTGTAAATCCTGAAGATTTAACTCAGGTTAGTGTAAAGTTCAATCCCAGTCCTGTTTAAAAAAGGAAATACTTGAAAAGCCTGGCCAAGTCACAGACAATTGAAAGTCTTAGGCCTGAAGCTTTAGTTTAACCTGAAGTTGAAGGTCTCAAAGTGTCATCCCCTAGTAAAAGATTCGGGGAAAATCTCCTGTCACTGAGAGAAAAACAGAAGCTTTGTCTTGCCAATTGTATTTAACAGCTAGGCTTAAAGACTTGGACTTCATTCTAAAAGGAATGATTTCTGCAAAAAGTTATTTAAAGATTCAAATATTTAACTTTTAAAAACAAAAATGAGAAGTCCACAAAACTTTTTGAGGCATTAGCCCATTTAAACATATAGTTATTATATTAAGTAGATTGGAGACGAGGGCAACTTGAGAAAATGGTGTGAGCTCAAATGTCCATAAAGACCAGGAAATCAAGAAAAACATGTGTCATAGACTCACATTTGCTCTCCTGGCCACTCATCACAAAACAGCCAACAGTTCACTTGACTGGAAGCCTGGCTTGTCCCAGGGTGTGACTGATAGATCCATGGTTAAAAAGAGAACACCTCTGACCCCTTATAGCAGTGGTTCTCAATCTTCCTAGTGCCGCGACCCTTTAATACAGTTCCTCATGTTGTGGTGAGCCCCAATTTCATTGTTACAAATTAAACATAATTAAAGCATAGTGATTAATCACAAAACAATATGTAATTATATATGTGTTTTCCGATGGTCTTAGGCGACCCCTGTGAAAGGGTCGTTCGACCCACAGGTTGAGAACCGCTGCCTTATAGGTTTTCAAATCTTGGAATAATGTATGGAAGTGTCTCCTACCTGCTATACAATGAGGCACTCAACTCTTAAGAAAGATTTAGGTGAAGTTTGACTTTGGTATAAAGAAAACAGAGGTGTTTAGGAAATGGGTTTTAGTGTTTGTGTGTTTTTTTTTTTAATTAAAATTATTTGCCATACAACATTGCAAATTTAAGCCATATATCATGTTGATTTGATACATTTATATATTGCAATATGATTGCCACTGTAGCGTTAGTACCTTTATCACATCACATACTTATTTCTGTTTAGTGGTTGAAATAATGAAGATCTAGTCTCAGCAAATTTGATGATTATCACGGACTGTTGTCTATATTCACTATACCATGCATTAGATCTGTGACCTATTTACTACTTGTTGCAACTTTGTACCCTTAAGCATCTCTCCTATTCTCTCCACATGATTTTAGTGTTTTCAAAGCCTACTCAGATGTTATCATTTAGGATTCTGACCTGGGATTATCTAGTTTTAAGATTTGTGAAGTTTTTTTCATTTTTTATATTTTTATTTTTAGATAAAAGCCTCCTCCACATTTCAAGGACGTTAATGACTATCTTTCTAAGACATTAAGTAATCCTCACCTGTCCCTCAATAACAAAGTTAATGATTATTTAATCTATAGGAGGTCTCCTTATCTACTTGGTTGGTGTGTTTGCAATTCACCAACTGGTTGAAAAGTTACAAACTGTCCTAAGAGAGCACGGGCATTAGGTCAAGCCCTTTCAACCACTTAGTACATTATGTGCCTGTGAACAGCCACAAGTGGCTGCCTCGTCACAGCCTTAAGTCACGGGACATTTGTCTTCTTGCTTTTTAACTCTGACCAAATTATATTTTAGAGTTCTGCAGATGTGTCAATTTGAAAACACAGGCTTTTAGTGTAAGGAAAGGATTTTAAAATAAATTGCCTTAAGACTTGAGAGTTACGGAGCTCAAGAAAGCTGGGCTTTGGATGTAATGTACAGATGGAGAACGTCTTTCAGCCACAAAATAACAGAGCAAGCGTGGGAAAGACTTGCACAGTTTTGTCAGGGATAAACGGAGCAAGTAAATGTTTGAAGCACTCTGGCCAGTGTTTTCAAACCACAGGACATGACCCATTAGTGGATTGTGAAACCTACTTAGTGGACTGCAAACAGAATTTTCTTTAAAGGAATGAAATAGAACAGAGAGTAGAGTGAATCAGTACAAGTACAGTAAGAATGGTTTGATGACATTTTACACTTATTACATGTAAGCACAAGGTAGGAGTGGGCCAGGACAATTACCTTTTACTTTGTATAAGATATAATTTTATTGTCGTTGTGGTTAAAAAAAAAAGTTAAACATACTATGCAGTGACACCTCAGGGGTACCACGCTTGGGAGAGGAGGTTATATATTAACTCATTTTCATTTAGATATTAGGACAGACACATTTTAAAAATTAAATGGACATGGAATATATGGAATAACATATGTTTATCTTTCCCAAGTTTTCGGTGAAGAGGAATTTAGAAAGTTGTCATCCATAAAAACATCCTTATTTTTAAAAAAATCAAACAGCCTAGAAGTAAATGTATTAAATATGAAAAGCCCCTTTCCTTCCTCATCTCACAATCCTATGGCCTTCATCAGAGGAAACTGTCAACAGCCTGATATGTGTTATTATGGACTATTTTCTGGGTGCACAGACACATGAATGCTATGTGTATGTAAAAAGGTTTTAATCATATAAATCTGAACAGGAATGTGTGATCTCATTATGAAACTTGTTTTTCATATCAGCATGTCTTACAAATATTTCACGTCCATACCTTAGAGCTACTATTTTGTCTGCTGCAGAGTATTGCATGGTAGGACTTAGTATGTACTAATCCAACAGATTCCACACTTTTTATTGTTTCTAATTTTTATTTTCTTAAAAAAATGCTTCAATATACATTTCTATACCTGACTCTTAGGACACTGTGTGAATATTTCTTTGGGCTTGATGCTTAGAATCAGAGTTGTTAATCAGAGGCTAAACACACTTCATTTATTTTAAAGAAATATTTTTATTGGTTTATAGAGAGAGAGGAAGGGAGAGAGATAGAAACATCAATGATGAGAATCATTGATCGGCTGCCTCCTGCATGCCCCCTACTGGGGATCGAGCCCACAACCTGGGCATGTATACTTGACCGGAATTGAACCTTAGACCTTTCAGTCCGCAGGCTGACATCTACTGAGCCAAACCAACTAGGGCTAAACCCACTTTAAATATTGATGTACACTGCCAAATTGTCCACCCAAAAACTGTATCCATTTATACTTCCCTCAACAATGACGGAGTGCTCATTTCCTCACATTATCTCCAGCACTAGCAATTACCAATCCTTAAAATCTGCTGTTCCAAATGGATTGAAAAATAGCATCTCATTTGAATTTTCCTGATTGCTTATGGAGTTAAATGTTTTTATATATTGTTTATAGGTCTTCCTTTTTATAAAAATACCAGAGGCCCGATGAAAGAAATTCGTGCAAGCATAGGCCTTCACAGCCCCAGCTGCCTCACAGCCCTGACCCCTGCCAGCACCTGCCTTGGCCTGGCGCTGCCTGTGCGTCTGCCGCCACACACCCCAGTTCCTTGGTTCCACAGACCCCCCCCCACCCCCCCCAATCAATTGCCCCGCAGAGGGTGGCCTGGGTCTCTCTCTTTGGGGCAATCATGGAGCCCCCTAATTGATCACCTCACTGGCCAGTGGCCTGGGCCTCCCTCTGCAGGGTGATTGTGGGGCCATGGCGGGGCCCCCCCGACCAATCACATCGCACCCACCTTGGCTGGCCTGGTGCCAGTGGGTGTCATAGGGTGGTTGGATGGTGGTTCTGCTGTTCCACCCGTTTGGTTGATTTGCATATGACGCTTTTATTATTACAGATTTTTATATCCCTTGTTTGTTTTGCAGGTGCATTTTATATTAAGAATCTTTAACCTTGTTATATTTCACATATTTCCCCAATCTTTTGCCTCTTATTTATATTTGTGTACAGATCACATTTTTAAAATGTATTCAAAACTATCAGTCTTGGGGGGGATGAGGACACATTTGTAATTCCTTAACTAATAAAGAATTTAAAGATAAGAAAAACTATCAGTCTTTTTTCCCCCATGGATATTGGGTTTTGTGTCTTGCTTAGGAAGGTCTTCACCCCACATTTATTTTTTTCTGATATTTTCATCTAGTTATTTTTACATTTCCATGTTTAATTCACTGGGATTTTATTTCTTGTTCATGGTATGAAAGAATAAAATTTTTTCCAGTCAATAATCTCAACATAATTTACTGAATGGTTCAATCCTTCCCTACATATTTGTAATGCTGTCTTTCAAATATTGAATTCTCATACATATACACTGCTCTGTTCTTGGATGCTCTGTTCTGTGCTTTAAAACCAATTTTTTTTGTTAATCCTCATCGAAAGGTATTTTTCCATTAATTTTTAGAGAGTGGAAGGGAGGGAGGAGAGACAGAGAGAGAAACATCAATGTGAGAGAGACACATCGATTAGCTGCACCCTGTACATGTCCCTACTAGGATTGAGCCTGAAACCAAGGTATGTGCCCTTGACCAGAATCGGACCCTGGACCGTTTAGTCTCCAGGCCAACGCTCTATCCATAAACAGCTCTAGCCAGGGCTGTTTATGCCTTGAACCTACTGATTATTCCTGTGCCAATACCACACTATTTAATTTACCCTGGCCCTGTGGACTGCTTTGACATCTATTCAAAATTTATGTTGTGCTCTATGTCTTCCAGATGAACTTCGCTTTAAGAAACCTTGCTATGATTGTATGAAATTACTTTGAATTTCTAACTCGGTAGAACTACTATATTATGTTGGGTTTTCTCATAGAGAAACATGCATGCCACTCCATTATTTATATCCTTCAGTATAAATGTTTATTCATATAGGCCTTACGTTTCTTGTTAACTATATTTCTAGATAAATGGGAGTTTTTGATATTGGAGTTGGTGTTATGCTGTCTCCTTACTAAGCTTTCTCATTAATTGTAATAACATGCCAGTAGATCCATCATGGGTTTTTTTGTCCAAAAAACTTTTAAAATATTTTTTTATTGATAGAGATGAAGGGAGAGGGATAGAGAGATATAAACATCGATGAGAGAGGAACATCATCGATTGGCTGCTTCCTGCATGCCCCTTACTAGGGCTCAGCCCGAAACCCAGAGAGGAGAAGAAGTGGAAGTGTTTAAATCCCACTTACAAAACAATGTTCCTCAGGAGAGAGAGTGTGGCATAATTAATCTCCATATTTCTTTAAATTCATATGCCACATTGAAGCTAACGATCTAAAATGCAAACCCGAACATGTTATTTCCATTCTTTAATCCTGTGGATTAGCTCACGTCTTGAGAGAACCAGCTCTGTGCAACAGGGATTGTAAGGCTTGCTCACTCTCTCCACTGTTTACTTTAGTACCACTTGCCACTGACAGATGACGCTCCATTTATTCTAAACTACTTGTAGGTGTGGTTTCCCAAACATACCACTCTCACACCATGGCTCTGTACCTGTGCTTATGCTGTTCCCTCTACCTGAAATATCCTTTCCCTTCATCACGTTTACCAGTTTCCAACAAATGTTTTAAGATTTAGCTTAGGTATTTTTTTTTTTTTAATCTTCGAATGGACTCTGGATCTCAGGGTTCCCCATTTTTTTAATGCTGGAGGCTGATTCTTTAGATGACCTTTCTTGGTCCCACAGCTCTCTCTCCTTCCTCAAACACTGGCTAAATTCCCTAAGTAGACTCAGGAGGCAGACTCAGTGAGCACCAAAGCCCCATCGAAGCAAGTCTAGCCCCAGAGGGGTGTCTCCAGCACAGAAGTTCTCCCACCGCAGACACAGCTGATTCTCACAGCCAATTGACCGGGAGGTCAATTCCTCACAGTGATAACTACAACAATCAAGGCTTAACCACAACAAGACTGTGCACAAAGCCCACAAGGGGGTGCACCAAGAGTGTCTACCTTAGGTAATTGGGACGCTTAGCACAGAAAGGCACTCTATCGACACAGCGAAGCATAAAAAAATGCCGAGACAAAGAAACAGGACACAAACGACAGAATTGGAGGAAAGCAAACTGTTGGATATAGAGTTCAAAACCACACTTTTAAGGTCTTTAAAGAACTGTTTAGAAGCCCTCGAAAAGACTGGTAAGACCGCCGATAAATGTAGTGAGATCCTCAAGAAATCTAATGAGACCCTTGATGTTGTGATAAAGGACCAACTAGAAATTAAGCAAACACTGACTGAAATATAAAGAATATTATACAGACTCCCAACAGCAGACCAGAGGGTCGCAAGGATCAAGTCAAAGATTTGAAATACGAAGAAGCAAAAAACACCCAACCGGAAAAGCAAAATGAAAAAAGAATCCGAAAATATGAAGATAGTGTAAGGAGCCTCTGGGACAGCTTCAAGCGTACCAACATCCTAATTATAGGGGTGCCAGAAGATGAGAGACAGCAAGATATTGAAAACCTATTTGAAGAAATAATGACAGAAAACTTCCCCTACCTGGTGAAAGTAATAGACTTCCAAGTCCAGGAAGCGCAGAGAACCCCAAACAAAAGGAATCCAAAGAGGACCACACCAAGACACATCATCATTAAAATGCCAAGAGCAAAAGACAAAGAGAGAATCCTAAAAGCAGCAAGAGAAAGAAAATCAGTTACCTACAAGGGAGTACCCATACGACTGTCAGCTGATTTCTCAACAGAAACTTTGCAGGCCAGAAGGGAATGGCAAGAAATATTCAAAGTGATGAATACCAAGAACCTACAACCAAGACTACTTTATCCAGCAAAGCTATCATTCAGAAGTGAAGGCCAGATAAAGAGCTTCACAGATAAGAAAAAGCTAAAGGAGTTCATCACCACCAAACCAGTATTATATGAAATGCTGAAAGGTATCCTGTAAGAAGAGGAAGAAGAAGAAAAAGGTAAAGATACAAATTATGAACAACAAATACACATCTATCAACAAGTGAATCTAAAAATCAAGTGAATAAATAATCTGATGAACTGGTGATTGTAATAGAATCAGGGACATAGAAAGGGAACGGACTGACTATTCTTGGGGGGGGGAGAAAGGGGTGTGGGGGTGAGTGAAGAGATTAGACAACAATCGTGCACCTATGGATGAGGACAGTGGGTGGGGAGTGAGGGCAGAGGGTGGGGTTGGAACTGGGTGGAGGGGAGTTATGGTGGGAAAAAAGAGTAACTAATGTAATAATCTGAACAATAAAGATATAATTAAAAAAAAATAAAATAAAAAATAAATAAATTCCCTAAGTATTCTCTTCATAGAATGTAACATGCTGTATTAAGACATCTGCTTGTATGTCTTCCCCTCTCACTCTATTGATAAAGGGCCAAGACTACAACTTGTTCTTGTTCATTGTTTTATTCCTATAACACTCAATTCATAATTATAAACTACATGGCATTGTAGTAGCTCTTCTGATAACCATCAGGCAGAACCTTCTGACACTCTATCTTTTCTCAGATCTTCCTTCTCAAGTCAATCTGTTTTAACTAAGGACTTACTACACACGTTTTACCAGGGAGGCATAATTTAGTTCAGAGACCTGTGTTCATATACTCCTTTAAGAAGTCCTCCCCAGCCGGGGAATGTACAGGCAGATAGCCCCATTCTTGCTCTTCTTATGCTTCTAATGGCTTTTCTCTTAATGTCTTCCTCAAGCCCTTCCTCTCTTAAAAAGGAAATAGGATGACAAAGTGATTAAGAGCATGGATTCTGGTTCAGAACCCAGCTCTACAACTTATTTCAGCCCTGTAATTTTGGGCAATGCACCTCATTTACAGAATGGACATAATAACAATTCCCTACCATAGGGTTGCCATAATCCATAAACCTAGTTAAGTACTTAAGTGTATGCTGCTCTGGATATTATGAATTAGGATGCATCAATGGCTTTTGGCCATGCAATTTATAATGTTTCCACATTTAACCAAATGGTAAAACGATTCCATTTATTCACTCCCATCCCTTTCTAGTTCCCTTACCCTGCTTTGCTAATTTTTTTCTCACTCCGTAGAGGACTAGTTCCATAGGACAAAGCTTTGTTTTGTTCATTGCTAAAAACAGTAATAGTATTGTATATACTTGTTGAGTGAATGGTGCAAAGTAGCAATAGGAAATATACACCAAAAGGTTCATTATACTGAAAAGAATAGATACATCTTTCTCTAATGGCTTCCAGTTCCATATTTAAAACACCATATGCCATAATGAAAACATAAGAAATTTATTAAAATTTTAAGGCAAATACATAATTTCAACAGATTTAAACCTATGTCAGGCGTGATAGAGTATGAATGCTTTCTTGAAATTCAAAATCAGATCCAAGGGTATCACTTTCAGAATGTTCTAATACATTGAATTTACTTTTAGTTCTCTTGGATGAAACAGTCACTATTCTACTTTCTTTCTTGACAGAAATGTGATTTTTCAAAGACTCACTTTTAATTGGTTCATTAACCAAAGAGCTATCATGCTCTATTCGTTTGCTTTTCCAGTTTACAGATGAGTCAGAGTGGGAATATAGGTCCTTTCCGTGTTTTTTCTTAGCAGAGTGTTTTTTGGTATATTCACCTGTTTTGGTTATTTTCTCTGAAGAGGATCTGCTATTTCTAGACAACTCGTCTTTTCTTTGACTTCCAGGTCCAGAAATCCCGTCTGC
The DNA here is from genome assembly GCF_028538775.1 of Myotis yumanensis. NCBI lineage: Eukaryota > Metazoa > Chordata > Mammalia > Chiroptera > Vespertilionidae > Myotis > Myotis yumanensis. Next base: position 37,049,186 of record NW_027223763.1, read on the forward strand.
TGAAGGAGAACATGTTCTACCAACGAATCCGTCCAGAGACTCCTGCCGCTGCTCAGTGGCTTCGACTCCCACGTTGTCTTTGGAAGTTTCTAAGTCCTCCTGAGTAGGAACTTGGACTTGCAAGGAGTCGAGAGGCAAAGGAATTGTAGCATCACTCGTAATTTTCTGAAACTGGAGGGGGAAAAAGAAAAGACAGAAATTCAGTAATGAACAAAGCCAACCATTAAAAAGCAGAGTCCTAAATGTCAATGTTAGTCTCTGATTTTATTAATGGATCATTTAGAAGATTTTAGAAACAGTTTTTTTTTTCTAATTATATCTTGCCAAGTGATTCCCAACTTAACTTTGCTGTATCCAAGGCTATGTCCACTATGTTTTCAGATTCTTGTTTTGGGGGTAACCACCCATTTCCCTTTCCTTCATTAGAAATACTAAACTCTATTCCCTAAGAAAATTAATTTCTTTTCTATTTTGCAGCCACATGTAAGCAGTATCCACTATGTGACGAGACTGTGTTCTCAAGTTGTCAGTCCCTACGACCAGTCTGAGACCAGCTGAAGACGGGAGACGGGGGCTCCAAGTAGGGGGCTCCATGTAAGGTAGAGGAAAAGCAGACAGGTTTTTCCCTGTTCCCATAAGTGGGTAATATATTGTCTACTAGTTATATCTGGCTCACTTATTTTAAATAATTATCTGTATTAGTACTTGTACCTTCATTAGTGTTCCTTCATTGTAAGCTGACTGCATACAAATAGAAACCTAGATGAAATACGAATAGAATAGATATTTATACAATTTAAAATTTAGAATATATTCTCTAATGTTTCATTTCTTTCACTGAAGATAGTTTAAGTCATAAATTTTCAAAAGAACTTTCAGTTTTCTTATATATAACAATATATGATGAAATGGGCACAAATTTACTAATCTCAGATTTAGAAAGGACCCCAATGAGGCTTCTAGCTCCCAAGCATGTGAACTAAGACAGATTACTGTTATTTTCTCTGACTTGGTAACTCCCTTTTTGCTAAGCACTCTTATTCTGTTCACTTACTTGGATATTTTGCATTTGTCCTACGGCATTCTGCTTTGATTCTGTTTTTTCTTCTTCAAGTGCCTTCTTTTCTTCTTTAGGTGGACCAGTGAGAGTGGAATGCAGCTGGGGACAACCTAGTAAATGAAAATCTGACGGATCTATACCAGCTACTGAGGCAAGCTGCCCAAGCCTGGACAAAAGGAGGAAAAGGCAAGGGTTACTATAGTCACGTAAAAGCAGCTTAGATTCCCCCATACCTGTACTTATGAAACACTTCTCCAGTCTTAAAAGCCAATATCCTACTCCAGATTATAAGCCTCTATCTTTCCCAAGTTCTTAGACCTCGCAATATTCATGTTCTGGGATTACAAAGATCATACAATCCTTTAAGTTTCTTTCTCTCTTCAACAATGTGTTAACCCCTATTTGATTTTATTTCCTTACCTATTACCACTCCACTTTAAACACTGTCTCACTAATAGCTTCAGCACCTACCATGTACCTAGTCCTCATCTCTCACCTCTCTTCCCACACTTAAAAAACAATCTTTTCCCAGGGTCATGGTTTTATTTTTATTTATTTTTATTGAATTTATTGGGGGTGACACTGGTTAACAAAATTATATAGGTTTCAGGTGCACAATTCCACAACACATCATCTGTACTCTGTACTATGTGTTCACCAACCCAAGTCAAGTCTCCTTCCATCACCATCTTCCCACACTTCTTTACCACCTTTCTTCCCTACAGTTTCCAAGAATGTGTGTGTTCCTTCCTTCCCAACACCAACCCATACACCCACAAACATTACTCCATCAATTATCAACCTCTCATTCTCTCTTTTGGCATCTTCTTTCAGTAAAATCACACCCAGGTGAGAACCACTGATCTATATATGGCCTGCTGATTAGTTATAATTTTTATGTGTAGGACAAAAATAAATTTAACTTTATTTAACAAGCAAAATGAATAAAAGGTAGGGAAATTCCTATGCCTTCTGGAGTATTTTCCAATTCAAATTACCTTTAATTTAGTCTTTACCCAAAACTATACTTACTAATTATTTTATTTACAGGTTACTCTTTTATAATGGGCTCTTCTGCTCTACCAAAGCAGGTTCACCATTTTGCATTTCTTTTAAAATGTAATTCCTCATTTAAAAAAAATTAAGTACACTACCTATAATTATGCACTAAATATGAACATGGAAGTGATGAAAACTGCCGAAGTTCCTTAGCAAAAACTACCATTATAGTTGCAAAAAGCTGAATGCCATGGAGAGAAATTAACTAACCCAGCATCTTTAAGGAGATCCAAGAAAGCATGGAACTTCTGAAAAGAATTCTCAATGCTGCCCAAAACACCTTCATCATCCAGGATCATGTTTGTCAATGACTGTGCATGCAGGGCTTCAGACAAAGAAAAATTTATATTTCTTAACTGGGCATTTTCATGTTCAAGCTATAAAAGAAGATTGAAAATATCTGACATGATTTTCTCTGTAATCAAAAGAAAAGTTTTTAAATATTTAAAATTGCAATAAATTTGTAATTAATCTAACTCTCCACCAACAGAAGACAATTATCAAAACCCAGAGCCACTCAATAGAGTTTCTTATATAACACTTAGGTAGTATATAAGTAAAACAATTATCACCCAGCCAGTGAGGCTCAGTGGTTGAGCGTTGACCCATGAACCAGGAGGTCACAGTTCAATTCCCAGTCAGGGCACATGCCTGGGTTTCAGGCTTGAGCACCAGAAGGGGGTGTGCAGGAGGCAGCCGATCAATGATTTGCTCTCATCACTGATGTTTTTATCACTCCCTCTCTCTGAAATCAATAAAAATATATTTTAAAAAACACACACAAAAATTATTGTTTTATTAATGATTTTTCGAAGATCACATTTTTAACTGGTTAAATTCACAATGGATCCTCATTTTACATTAGAGAATTAGCTGCTTAAGGGTTCCCTTAAATTAGAAAATAAAATACAGAGTCAAATTTGACAAGGAATATAACTGTTGAATGTTAAAGATTAATTTTAATGAGAAAAATATTAATTGTGCAAGTTTAAAAGTCCTAAGCCATACCCAATTTATTAACTGTATGATTACCAATATTCTCCTTGGCTTCTTAAAATATTTACTCCCTTGCACGCCTCTCCCTCATCATCTGTTCATTTAAAACCACATGTAAGCCCAATTCCAGTATCTCTTGGACTGCTTTGTTCATGATCCATCTTTGCCTTATATAAGCAGGTGCTCAATATTGATTGAATAAGTGTCTTCCAATCAAATGTATGCGCTTTAAGAGATTCCTCCCTAAACTCACCTTATAATAACATATATTTATATGGAACTTTTCATAGCTTATGCCCTGCTTTCATGCACATTAGCCTAATTGTAATTCTCATAATACATATTTTTCTTTCATTGTATTCTTAGCATTTTCCAATATCTTATACTTACTTATTTAAATGATTCACTTTCCTAATTCACTGTCAGTAAACAATCTTAACATGTTACTGTTAAGACTGTTTTATGTAACTGTATACATAGTGTAAGCACAATAAGTGCTTTCTTGAATCAAAATATCATGAACAAAAAATAAGCTAAAGTTATATAAAAGCACACACACAAAAAACACCTAAGATTTTTATATTTTTTAAAACATGCTTTTTGGAATATAGTTCACATAACCAATAACTATAAGTAAATACAAAAGTTCATGTGGTACAACCAAGTTGTAATATATTACAGTTTTAAAGTTTACAAATAGTCTGTGCGCATGGCTTAAAATCAAATAAAAATAAAACCAAAAAACTCTGCAAAGTAGAAGAAAACACTTGTTTACCTCACTAACTCGTTTGTCGGCCTTGAGTCTTATTACTCTTTCCTCCTTCAACTGCTTTAGGCACTCCTCCAGTTTTCCCTAGTGTGAGGAAATAGAGGAAATATCATAAGCTATTCACAGTGTGACATCCAAGTCTTTCCAGCTATAGATCTCACCAAGGATTTAGAGGCAGAGCCACAAGTGAACTCAGATTTCAGCATTATAATCCACTACTTTTAATGTCATACCATGATAGTGAATTACCGAAATACATCAAATTAGCATGTTCAAGATTTATTTAGCTTCTACTCTTTCCAAAATAGATTTGTGGCAGCTCACCATAAAAGGCATATACATCTATAATATAGTAAGTCAGAAATAAAAATTCCTCTATTATTTACAGAATGTTCTCAATATTTAAAACTGACTTCATAGAGATTCTAACCTTGGACACATTCAATAACTCTAGGCCTCAATTAAAAAAAGAAGCTAATAAAAAAAACCTAATCACATGATAGAAGTCAGAATGGTGACTACCTTTGGGGAAGGATATATTGACTAGAGAAGTTGAGCAAGGGAACCTTTTGAAAAGCTGTAAATATTTTTATCTTGATGGGAGTCATGTGAATGTATACGTTTGTAAAAATTCACTGAGCTTGTAATTATGATTTAAGCACTTTGCTGCATGTATGTTAAACCTCAATAATTTTTTCTTTTTACAAAAACATCCGAACAAACCACACCACAATTAGAGACAGTAGACTAAAATACTCCATTCGTAACCAGTTCTAAACAGCTTATCAAAGTTCAATTACATGAAACAGTTTCTCCCTCTAGTGGAGGGAATTAGAACATAATGTTAAATTTCTATGAAAAAGTGTCCTCTCCTCCTACAAAGTAATTCATATTCTTTAAAATATGGGCGCTGACCCATGTTTCTCAGTGGTTAGAACATTGGCCTATGCACCAAAGGGCCTCAAGTTCAATTCCTGATCAAGGATATGATAAGGTTCTGGAGTAATTTTCTTCCTGTTATCTGCTCTCCTTCCTCCCCGCTATTCATTGGCTAGTTGAAATTTTTTTGGAATAAAGCTCCCATCAGGCTGTGCATCAAATTTTATCCTCAAGTTTGTTCCATTTAACATTGAATCAATCATTTTTTTAGTGGGACACAAAATATTCCATTGAGGGAGTTTACTGCTCCACGTTAATCACTCTTTTATGGTTAAATACTTAAGTTCTTCACAAATTTCCAATATTATAAGACAAAATAGTTATTTTTATGTACGGTGGCTCTTTTCATATTTAGCATACACTTTTTTAAATTAATTTTTTTTATTATTAATCCTCATCCAAGGATGTTTTTCCATTGATTTTTAGGGAGAGTGGAAGAGAGAGGAAAAGACAGAGAAACATCGATGTGAGAAAAACACATCGATTGGTTGCCTCCTGCACAAGCCCCGACCAGAGCTCAGGCTGGGGAGAAGCCTGCAACCAAGGTATGTGCCCTTGACCGGAATTGAACCCGGGACCCTTTGGTCCGCAGGCTGACGCTCTATCCACTGAGCCAAACCAGGTAGGGGTAGCATAATTTTAATGAAATAAATCTATGAGTTTGAGATTAAAGCAACTGAACATTTTTAAGGCTCTGAGGTACAGATCTCCAAATTGCTTTCCAAAGGACTTCTAAGATTTTCTACTGCTAATGGCAAGGTATCACTTAGTTATAACCTTGGACAAATTAAATAACTCTAGGCCTCAATTTAATCATCTATAAAATGGAGATAAGATCTCATAGAACATTCGTTGTTCCACCCACTCTGCAACTTAGACTAAACCATTTCAGTGCTACAATTTGTAGGTGCTCATTTACAACATGAAAGGGGTGATTTTACATGAATGACAGATTCCTCACACTCTAACATTTCATAATTTTCTAAGTATTTATCTTAAAATTTCTCTATACTATTGTCTTTAGTTTTAATTTAAAAAATAAAAATCTGGCTTTTTTTGAAAATCAAATAGTTGCTTCCATAGTCCTAATGGGATAACTAGTTCTAAATCTTCAAAGTTTTATACTAAAAGAAAATCATGTTAAATAATTAAAAAGAAAATTAAATGTGGCCCAGCTGGCATGGCTCAGTGGTTGAGCATTGATCTAGGAACCTGGAGACCGTGGTTCAATTCCCAGTCAGGGCACATGCGTGGGTTTCAGGCTCAATCCCAGTTCAGGGCTTGCAGGAGGCAGCCAATTAGTGATTCTCTCTCATCATTGATGTTTCTGTCTCTCCCTCTCCCTTCCTCTCCAAAATCAATAAAAACATGTTAAAAAAATTTAAATATGGAGTTTGTAGCACAAAAAGACAAGGTCCCTCTAAATACTATTTTCCTTATTTATTACAAATTACCAACTCTGCATTAAAGTTGAAATAAAATACAGTATATATGAGATGCAAAAATTTGTCATACAAATCAATTATTTTTTTTATCCATACAAGCGGAAGTAAGATATCAGGTTTATTAGTCAATATAATGTAGAATTTTTTATTTTAGGAAAGGGGAATATCAACATCAAAACTTTTGTTTTCAACTCTACTTTTGCTAGAAATTAAGTCACATTTTCCTCTTATAGAAAGAGTTCAGCTAGAACAGTCAATTTCCCGATCTGTAAAATAAGAGCACTGAATCAGCTGACTACATTCATTCAATTTCTTGAATGGTTATCTTATGATCATTCAGGTTCTCCCTAAATCTAATATATTCTATGGTTCTAAGGAAAGGGGAATATATTAGTGATAGCATGTTTTGATTTTTATTTCTTAGAGTTTAAACGTCCATCTTTTACCTTGGTCTAAGCGAAGGCACTACTCAAGGGGACACAATGCAGATGGGAAGGGAAAACAGAAGCCTCACCCAAGCTGTCCTACTCTCCTCTATATTTTGAAAATGGTAACTTTGTACCTGCAATGCTTCTTGTTTTAAACTTGTTTTCTCAGGTTCTTCTTGAACACTTTCTGAAGAATCATCAACCTCTTCGATTTCTGAGGAGGAAGGACTCTCTACTGTCACAGTCACGGGAAAATCTAATTGCTTGAAGAAAGAAGACAGGAAGTATAAGAGATAAGATAAACCAGCTACCCAATATTAAAAGACACTTAACAAAAGTGATCTGAATTATCAGTTATTATTTATAAATATTTTTCACTGCTCCTTAGTGTAAAACAAGCAATGATAAGGTAAAATGACAGGAACTTATTTTATCTGTACTATTGTATGGAATTATGTTGTATATGGTTACGATTAATATTTGGAATTGACCATAGTACTTTTTAAAATATCTTTCACATAAGCCATGGACAGGCTAGTGTAAACATTTTTTCTCAGATCAGTTTTATACTGCGATTAGAAATTTATTCTCCACCAATGGACACAAAAATTCTGAAAGAAAATTACATTTTCAGAAGAAAATCCACCAGGAAGGGACTGATAAAGAAGAATTAGAAGCCCTAGCTGGTTTGGTTAAGTGGATAGTGTCAGCCTGCAGACTGAACGATCCCAGGTTCGATTCCGATCAAGGGCACATGCCTGGGTGCAGGCTTGATCCCCAGTGAGGGGTGTGCAGGAGGCAGCTGATCAATGATTCTCTCTCATCACTAATGGTTCTATCTCTCTCTCTCTCCCTTCCTCTCTGAAATCAATAGAAATATATCATATATATCTATATATATAAAAGCCTAAGTGACCATTACAAACGGTTGACTAAACGACCTGTTGACCGGTTGCTATGACGGCGCACTTACCATCGGGGGCAGATGCTCAATGCAGGAGCTGCCCCCTGGTGGTCAGTGTGTTCCCACAGCCAACCTCCTGCGGTCCCTCCCCTCCGCAGTCAGCCCCAATGGGCCCTGACTGGCCCCAATCGCCAGTCAGGCCGAGGGATCCCACCTGTGCACAAATTCCTGCACCAGGCCTCTAGTAGATATATAAAGGATTAGAAGAATAATTTGAAAGCAAAACACTAGAATTTTAAAAAATAAATCACACACCCATACATAACTAAAAGTGACCCATCAAAAACCTCTTCTTCTCATCATCCTTAAGACAAAGTGTGTGTAGTACTAACACAACTCTCCTGTCAAGTTTCACTGCCACTGGAATGTTGTTCAATATGGTATTTCCAAAATTTAAAAAATGGACCTGGTCCAACCCTGTAAAAAGTTTACAGATCAAAAAGAAGTGTGCGAGGACAGCACCGAGGACAAGTCACTAAGATAGTGTTTCAACCACAAGCAGCAAACCCTGCAGTGTAGGAAGGTCCCAACAGTAGAACAAAGCAGACACTCTTCTGGGCAGGCAGAGGTGGTAATGACGCCCAGAGTGCTACTCTTTCAATCCCAGGAGTGCTATTTTTTACAGAGCAACCACACAGTCTCCCAGGATAGCTGGGAGGAGAACCTGATACTGAGGATTTGTGTGCTCTAAGGCCATGAGGCAGTATGACAGAAAGTATGTGTGGTCTTGGTGAGACAGGGAGAAGTGTTCTGAGAGAGCAGAGACTTTGGGATGTGTTGCTTTATTTTGGCTTTAGGATAAGAAAGTTATATAGCCCCAGATAACATTTCTTGAAAATATCAGAACATTCTTAACTATGACAGGTCCACATACTGGATCAGTAATGGTAGTCACATTCATTCACTGGGTAACAGCTGATTTGTGGACTAGAGAAATGGCTTCCTTGTTTACTGGTACAGATGAAGCCACAAGGCCCCCAGTGTGTGCCATATCCACACAATTACAAGGTGGCGTTGGGAGAGTGACCTGATGAGTTTTAAATGAAGAGTTTAAAAGGAAGGAAAATGTTTCTTGCAAGACTCTTTTCAGTTTAAAAAGCAAAGAGAACAAACTTGCACCTTTTCCACTTCAACCCCCTATGTGCCATAAATATGACAGCTACATACCTGCAACTGATTATATGTATCACGAGTTTTGATCAGTGGGAAACCCCTAAAGAAATATCAACAAATAAAATTATATTTTAATATAAGTATATCATCAGTTAACCCCAGTTAATAAAACTTGTCAGGATTATGTACCATATCCATATAGAATTTTGTATAACAATAAATAAGCTCAAAATTAGCACCTGTAAGACTCTGCTATGGAGACAATTGAACAGAAGTTAGCATATTGGCTTTGTGATAACTCAGAACTGCTGAGAGGCATCTTCAGTTCCTATGTCAGGATGGTTGAGATTTCTAGTCTAACTTCTTTAATGGTGATATTAATGGTTCTTCAATTTATGACTCCTAAGACTAGGATGGATTGAGGTTAGTGTCTCAAAAAAAAGATACGAAACCACTAAGTTATAAAACTAATGTGCAAAGACTGGGACCTCAGCACTATAGTTTATACAATAATAATTCACATTAGCAGTCGTCCAATGGATACTCCAATGTATAATTGATCATTATACATGATCGATTTAATGTGAGCAATTTAATATTTTACATAGTACCTACTTCAAGTCCTATTTAAAATTAATTCTGTTTTCTTAAGCAATTGTCAAACCCCAATTTCTTGAATACTACCAAGTAAGTCATTTGAAAATAATTTATAGCAATCTAATTCACTGGCAAGCCTAAAATTAGAGTTCAACAATTTAAAAAGACTTCTACATTTCGATGACAAATATTACTATAAACAGCTATTCCCTGAGTAAACAATCAGCTAAAACTAGTTAAATCTAGTGTAATTCACTAAAATGAGTTATGACAGTTGACTGAGTAACATTAAGTCTAATCCATACTTCTTCCTACTTCTGTGCTGCAGGGCTTGGCTCAACTGTACCAGCCTTTAGTGAAACCTTTCTCACTCACACAATTAGAGATAATTTTAGTCTCCTCTTGACTCCCACTGGGTTACATCTGTTGTGATACTTAAGCAATAACTTTAAATTCCCAATTATAATTACCTTTAGTTTTTCTTCCTTAAAGGTGCACTAGGCAAAAACATTGTGTGAGTTATCTTTATTCTCTATAGAAACAGCCAGAGACCTCCTTCCCACATAATAGAAACTCCTAAAGATAGGAAATAAAAATACTGTACCTGTTCCTTTTTGCACGTTCTGCAGTACGCCATGGCAGGAAACCAGACACGCCAGGCGGTAGAGGTTCAGGAGCATAATTGTCTTTCCCAAGGGAGTGTTTCCTTCCATTATTTACAGGTTTCTTTGTAGCCAATCCTATGTTTGAGAAAACATTAAAAGAAAGACTCAGGATGCATTCAAGGACCACAGAACACTTATCACATATGCATACTTCACTTAAAAATGATGCCAAGGCCATTACAAACAGTCATTTTATAAAAATGTTTTTACATAGGCCAGCATTGTTTAAAAATATTTAACAAGTTAATATTTTAACTAAAATACATGAACTGTACAGAATATGCAAAAGTGAATAAAAAATATATCAAGGAAAGAAAATTATACAGGATACATTTTATGTACCATGCAGAAACATTTAGTTTATTGAATTTCAAAATACCTTTGGCATTTCTGAATTTCAAAGATAGAGAAACAGATACATCCACGACTCCTACTAAACAGAATCTTCTGAAGTAGACCAAAATTTCAACTTAAGATTAATTTTGCTATGTAAAAATGATCAAGGCTATAAGACTGAAAGTTGCTGGATGGTAGGTAATCAAAGTTACTCTACTATAAGTCTGTTGACCTTCATTGCTCATTTGATTTCATGTAGAAAATACAAAAGAAATAAAACCTATTGGATAAAAGAGCAAAATATGGAGACTTATCCTACATTTCAATACTAAAGAGTCAAGTATCATTACATGAAATATTTGGTATCAAAAACTAGCCTACATTTTAATATTTTCTTTAGAGCACACCATATATTAAAATTCACATTTAAGTATTTTCACTGTTACTGAAAACAAATAATATATGGTTATATTTATCCTTGAAATCTATTTTACTATAGAAGATCTACTTAAGCAACATTAGTATGTAAAATACAGCATATGTGGTAGTAAAGGACAAATATTTCATGTAGTGTAACTTACTGATAACCACATAATTCTGTGTGATTTCTCTGGATATATTTATATTATCTCTTAAAATATATAGGACCTCAGTTCATCTTATGCTATTATATTTTTATTTATTTAATTACCCTCTAACAAATAATGTTTGTGTATCTGTGGTTTGTATGTGTATACCTTTTCCTTTAATTTCAGAAATATATTTGTAATGAAAACCAAAAGAATTTACACTTCTCTTGTTAGATTTAAAAAATTCTAATAAATTCCTATTTTCTTTCTGTACACATCATTACCATATAAATGTGACACAATTCGCATAATTATTTAACCCATAACCTTGCCTGGATCTAACTATATAGCTAGACACTTATTTGGCTTACCTCTATGTCTCCAAATAACTGAGGCAAATACAAAAAAAAGCCCAAGAAATAAAATTACTCCTAAAATAGCTCGGCAAGCTCACAAACTTGTACATTTCCACTTTGTTTAATCATGCTAAGTAAGAAAAAAAAATTTTAATTGTTCTATTCTCATTCCACGATGCCAGGTACTAAAATTATAGAATTCCTAATTATTTTTTAATATATAAATGTTTTATATATGTTTCCACTTCTAATATTATATCAAAACACTAACTTACTTTTAAGACTCTTACACATGATATAAACTTTTAATAATATATAATTAGTGTAATACTCTCAATTTCTTTGTATATACTACTTGACTACTAAAATATCACTGTTTGGAAATAAAGACTATACGCAAATCATAAGATTTCTTTTGATTTAATAAATACTCTTACCAACTACTATTAAACACATTATTATTATTATTTTTGCTTAATCCTCATCTAAGGATTTTTTTCCATTGGTTTTTTTAAGAGAGAGTGGAAAGAAGGGATGGAGAGAGAGAGAGAGAGAGAGAGAGAGAGAGAGAGAAACATTGATGTGAGAGAGAGACATCAATTGGCCCCCTGCACGTGCCCTGATCAGGGCTGGTGAACGAACCCGCAACTGAGATATGTGCCCTTGACCAGAATTGAACCTGCAATCCTTTGGTGTGCAGGCCGATGCAATACCACTGAGCCACACCACCCAGGGCTATTTAATATATTATTGACCAAACAAGTTAATTAATGGAGAATCAAAAACACACATTTTTTAATAAAAAAAGAAAGTTGTATTTATGAAGATGTTTTACAAAAATTACTTAATATTTAGGTTATTTGCAATTTTTCATCAATTTAAAAATTGACCAATCAACTCAATGAAACCTTGTGAATGCATTAAAAAGTGTAACTAGGGCTTAGCCAGCATGTCTCAGTGGTTGAGCGTCGACCTATGAACCAGGAGGTCACGGTTCAATTCCTGGTCAAACATATTCCCATGTTGCGGGCTTGATCCCCAGTGTGGCACATGCAGGAGGCAGCCAATCAATAATTCTCTCTCATCATTGATGTTTCTCTCTCTCTCTGTCTCTCTCTCTTCCATTCTGAGATCAATAAAAGTATATTTTAAAAAATACTTAAATGGGGTAAACAATCTATTCAATAAATGCTGTTGGAAAAACTGGACAGATACATGTAAAAAAATGAAACTAGACCATCTTCTTACACCATATACAAGAATAAACTCAAAATGGATTAAAAACTTAAATATAAGATTACAAATCATAAAACTCCTAGAAGAAAACTTAGGCAGTAAAATCCTGGATATTTCTCTTAGTAATATTTTTTCTAATATATCTCCTCGGGCAAGGGAAACAAAAGAAAAGATAAACAAATGGAATTACATCAAACTAAAAAGTTTTGCACAGCAAAGGAAACCACTAACAAAATGAAAAGACAACCCAAAGAACATAGTTGCTGATGATACATCCGATAAGGGGTTAATACCCCAAATTTATAAAGAACTCATACAACTCAACACCAAAAAACCCCTAATTTAATTTTTAAAAATGGGCAAAGGACCCGAATAGACATTTCTCCAAAGAGGAACGGCCAGTAGATATAGGAAAGGATGGTCAACTTCCCTAATCAGAGACATGCAAATTCAAACCACAATGAGTTATCAATTCATACCTGTCAGAATGGCTATCATCAATGAATCAACAAACAAGTGTTGGTGAGAATATGGAGAGAAGGGTACCCTTGTGTACTGTTGGTGAGAATGCAGATTGGTGCAGCCACTATGGAAAACAGTATGGAGGTTCCCCTCAAAATTAAAAAATGGAACTGCCTTATGACCCAGCAATTCTACTTCTGGCTATGTATCTAAAGAACCCCAAACCACTAATTTGAAAGAATATATGCACTCCTATGGTCATTGCAGTGTTATTTACAACAGCTAAACTATGAAAGCAACCCAAGTGCCCATCAATAGCTGCGGTACATATATATAATGGGATATTACTCAGCCATAAAAAAGAACGAAATCTTACCATTTGTGATAGCACAGATGGACCTAGAAGGCATTATGCTAAGTGAAATAAGTCAGTTAGAGAAAGACAAATACCATATGATTTCACTTTTATGTGGAATCTAAAGAACAATATAAATGAACAAACACAGCAGAAACAAATTCATACACACAGAGAACAGATGATTGCCAGAGGGGAGGGGAGTTGGGGGACTAGATGAAAAAGGTAAAGGGATTGAGAAGTACATATTGGTAGTTACAAAACAGTCATGGGGATGTAAAGTACAGCACAGGGAATATAGTCAATAATAGTGTAATAACTATGTATGGTGTCAGTTAAGTACTAGACATTTCATATACTTTGTAAAGTATATGACTGTCTAAACACTATGCTGTACACCTAAAACTAATACAAAATAATATTGAATGTAAACTGTAATAGAAAAAATATTTTTAATTAAAAAAATAAAAAAGTAAACCTGTACACATGTCAAACAAAACTTTATTTCCCTCACCTTTTCAAAGTAGGGAGGGAGTATATATTATAAACAAACAAACCAATAAACATTTCACTCTAAAAACCATTTCTCAAGTAGATCCAAAGAAAAGATTATTTGTTGGTCATTGTTTGGTGATCTTCATGTTTTTGGTATATAATTAAAGTCACCACAAACCTTTTTCTAGGAAACTGACAGATTATAAACATAAAAAATTTATTTTACTTTCTTTTAATTAGACCTTATGGTTTTACTGTTTCAAAATATAAATTTACTCTCAAGAAAGGGTCAGGTTCATATTAGATTTGGTTTAACTAATTCCACTATGCCACTCATTCTTATCACACACACAAAAAGGCTATTTGCAACTAGATAATTGTTCTAGAAATAAAAGTTAAGGTCTCTTTAAAAACAATACAAAAATATCAGGATCATATTATATCAAATTTATATGTTTAGGAGAATGTGAAACTTATGCCATTGTTAAAGGTTTTTATAAAGAAGCCTTTTTAAAATTATGTTTTGCCACAAAGTTATAGACTTGATTTTAAAATTTAAAATATTTTTAAATTTTTGCTATAATGTATAATGTTAAGTATTATTTAACATTATACATTATAGCAAAAATTTAAAAATATTTTTCTACAATGTTCTATCTAGGGTCAAGAAATTTGTTGACAGTATTATTTTATAAGGATTATATTTACTGTAAGGTTGTTGTTTTTTTAATCATTGAAAGAAACAAAGTGTTAGCTCCCTTAACAACCTTAGGTGGGAATTTCCAAGAAGGGAATAAGAAGTGAAAATGGAACTTAGAAGAAATTCTATTTCTTATAGCACAAAAGGATAATTCTTTATTTAAAAAAAAAATCACCACGCAAACACACCAATGCTAAAATTATCAAAGTGCACCCAAAATTTTAACTGCAAAGTATTAGAAATAATCATCAACTAGAAAACATATTCAAAATAATAAACTTTTTATGAAGCCCAAACAAGAAAATTGGTTAATTAAAAAAAGAAAAATATTAGCATCTCATTCTGAAATTATTTATTTCTACGTTCTACAAATTCTCATAATCTGTATCAGAACAATTAGTCATCCTATGTATGTAGTTAATACTGTTTGTTACCATAAAAACCATACAATGAGAAGAGTCTTCAATTTTAGCACACCAGAACACATAAAGGGTATAACTTTTAGTAGCATTAAAGAGCGAAGAGTTACCAATTCTAATAGTAGCTTTTCCTTTTCTACCACTTCCCAGAATTATAGTTTTTTTTTTCTGTTTAGCAGTTTTCAATGGTTCCTTCACTGATGGAGGAGTTATCCACTGATACTGGAAGAGGAATAATAAATAATCCATTTCAGATAAAGGTACTTTATGAGGGTTTGGTATATAATTAAAGTCACCACAACCTTTTTCTAGGAAATTGACAGATTATAAACATAAAAAATTTATTTTACATTCTTAATTGGAAAGTATATCTTAATTGGGAATTTTAAGATATTTTAAGTTAAGAAAAGGTTTACAATCTGTATTTCTGATACCCCAAATTAAATAATCACACAATATTTTAAAAAACTTAAAGCCATTTCATTTGACTAAAAACTTAATTTAAGATGGCAAAAATGACCTTGGTAATTTTATTTTATTAGAAAAAGAAGAAAAAAATCAATGAAAGAGAAATTCTTCCTAGAGAAGTGAAACATACTATACCTCTGACTGGGCACTGCTTCCATTTTGGAGAACTTTTTTGATAATTGCTTTCATCACAGAATGATCTAAAGTAAAATAAATTGAAATTATAGTAACTGTTTTCCAATGAGTGGTTATTCTCATTTATAAACAAAAGGAAACCAATTATTGCTTTTCCTATAAAATTAAATATGAAATCCTCATAATGTAATTGTATACCTATTCCCATCTTTGATATTCAAATTTCTTCTCAAAAACCTAAGATGAGGGTTGGGGTGGGTGGGGAGAGAGTAACCAAAGAACTTATATGCATATATGCATAACCCATGGACACAGACATTAGTATGGTGAAGACCTGGGGGTGAGAGGTGGGGACATAGTGGAGGGAGGTCAATGGGGCAAAAAAAGGATATATCTGTAATACTTTCAATAATAAAGATAAATTTAAAAAACAACAACAAAAAACCTAAGATGAAAGTATGCCACCTCACACATTGCTCTCCCCCTCCCGCAATGGCTATTGTTTTGGCAGCAGCAAAGATCAAGTCTAAACACTTTGGGTTTTTTTTAAAATTAAATATATATATATATATAATTATATTCTCTGACATCAAAATATATATATTTTGATGTCAGAGAAGGAGAGGGAGAAAGAGATAGAAACATCAATGATGAGAGAGAATCATTGATCGGCTGCCTCCTGCACACCCCACGCTGGGGATCGAGCCCGCAACCTGGGCATGTGCCCTTGACCAGGATCAAACCTAGGACCCTTTAGTCCACAGGCTGATACTCTATCCATTGAGCCAAACCAGCTAGGGTGGACTTGTTTCTTTACTATTTCCTTCATATACCATGCCTAATCTAACTGCAAGTCTTTTTAGCTACACCCTCAAAACACAATCTGAACTCAACCATTTTCACCAGCTGCAACTTTCCACCCTAAGGTAAGCCATAGACATCTCTTATTTGGACCATTGTGATAGTCTTCAAACTTGTCTCCCTGTTTGCTGCTGCTGCTTCTTTTTTTTTTTTTTTAAATATATTTTTATTGATTTCAGAGAGGAAAGGAGAGGGAGAGATAGAAACATCAATGATGAGAATCATTGATCGGCTGCCTCCTGCATGCTCCCTACTGGGGATCGAGCCCACAACCCAGGCATGTGCCCTTGACCGGAATCGAACCTGGGACCCTTCAGTCCACAGGCCAATGCTCTATCCACTGAGCCAAACCAGCTGGGGCCCTGTTTGCTTCTTTATCCCCCCACAAGTCTAGTCTCCACACCAGGGTCATCTTATTGAAACACTTCCCAGATGATGCCTTTTTCCAGCTCAAAATCCTTTGCTCATTTAGAGCAAGCCATGTCCTTCCTCTGACCTTTAAGACCTTACAAAATCAGGTCCCTAGCTAGCTCCCTGACCTCACAGCATACCATGTTCTTCCTCACTCAATGCTCTGGCCACGTTGGTTTCCTTGTTTTTCCTTAAATACTCCAACCAGCCTTCCACCTATGTGCCTGCACACTCACTGCTCTCCTGTCCTGGCATGTGCTTCCCCAGATCTTCCATGGCTTGCCCCTCTCTTCACTCAGGTCTCCTCCACTCGACTGTCACTTCTCCAGTAAAGCTGTCCCCTGACAAACCTACCTAATATAGTCCTACGTGCCTCCTTCAGTCTCCTTACCACAAGGCATCTTTGTACTTCTTATCATATAAAATGATACTACTTGTCTGTTTACTCATTTCTATCTGAACTCCTCCACTAGAATATAAGTTCCATGAGGATAAGACTTTATGCTACAAAAGTATAAGATTAGGAAAGTAAACACATTAGGTTTTAAAAATTGTCAATACACAAATAATTTTTGTTATGTTATTTGTTAACCATTAAAAAAAATGGGGAGACATACCAACAAGTGGATTTCTTCTTACATCCAGAATGACGAGAGTTCTATTGTTTTCAAGGGCCTTTAGTAAAGTTTTTGCTCCTTCATTGGTGAGGCCACACTGCTGCAGGTCAAGTGCTATTGATGAAAGACAAAAAGTCACTTGCCAATTCTGTATAGATTTAACACAGACAACTCTCTGAATTTAACCATAAACAATAATCAGAGATGTAGGCAAGGATGTATATCACAGTGTTATTATAGTGAAAAACTGGAAATAGCTTATATATCTAACAAGAATGAATAAGCTAAGTAAAGCATATTCATATTATGGAACTCTCAACAGCCACTAAAAATAATGTGGCAGATGTAAATTTACTGACTTGTTAAGATGTTCATACTATACTAAATGAAAAAAAATTATAAAATTTGAAATAACCCAACTTGCATTTAATTGAAACAAGCCAGTGTTCCTGAGGGTGCAGGTCTCACATACACTGTTAGTGTAGATTACAAAATTGGCACAGTATTTCTGGCAGGCAATTTGGCAATATATATCCAGTCTTAAAAATATGTCACACTTGGTCATTCCACTTTTAGTAACATATTCTACAGAAGTAATCCTGACGGACACAGAGATGTACATACAAAATGATCACTATACACACTGTTACCAACAGAAAAAAAGCAAAAATTGTCTAAATGTAATTGCAAATAATTGATTAAACTATTGCACAGCAATATAATGGAGTACTTATAATTATTCCATTCAGTGCAAAAAGCAGGGATATGGCCGGGCTGGTGTGGCTCAGTGGTTGAGTGTTGACCTATGAACCAGGAGGTCACGGTTCGATTCTGGGTGGGGGGTGTGCAGGAGGCAGCTGATCAATGTTTCTCTCTCATC
This sequence comes from Myotis yumanensis, assembly GCF_028538775.1. Taxonomy (NCBI): domain Eukaryota; kingdom Metazoa; phylum Chordata; class Mammalia; order Chiroptera; family Vespertilionidae; genus Myotis; species Myotis yumanensis. Next base: position 37,067,521 of record NW_027223763.1, read on the forward strand.
ATTGATGTTTTTATCTCTCTCTCCCTCTCTCTGAAAAAAAAAAAAAAGTAGGGATATGAATAGTAAGTACACTACAATTCCATTTTTGTAATCTCTAAGTGTACAAATATATTTATAAAAAAAATAGACTGAAAGTGCATATATCAAAATGAACAGTGATTATGCCTGGGAATTATTCAGATTATGGATAATTAAAATATATATCTATGCAACTCTTAAGAAAAGTTTAAAAGCACAGTAAAAAATTTAGGAAAAAAATGAGGCTTTAAAAAATATGACGATGATATTATGCCAAAAACTAATTTAATATTATAAAATTCAGTATTTTCAATTTTAGAATTTACCTCTAAGCCATAAATCCTCAGTAAGAGTTTCTGCAAAAGCACTTGCACCCAAGTCACCAATGAGCATGTTGCAATTCAAAGTGACGCGCCTCAAGCCAGCCATACAGTCAAGATCAGGTCTCCGGTAACGAAGACTCTCAGCCCAGGTTTCTTCATGTCTTCTCATGGTCTGATACTTCAAAGGTTTAATAAGATGAAAGTAAGTCACTTGAATATGGGAACTGGATATGCATAGTGAGTATGGCTTATTATGTTTGAGATTTACACCCAACCCCCCCCCCCCCCCCCCCCCCCCCCCCCAGTATATATGCCAGGAGAGTCAACTGAAGAGTTTACTCAATTGTGGTTTAGGGGCCCAGTGACCCAGATTCTAGTCTGCCAGTTATAAGACTTCAGTATTGGATGGCCTGTTGTTGATTAGGTATATAGTGACAACTCAATTACATTCTATGAGTTTTATTTTCTTTATCTGCCAAATCAGGAAATAGATTCTAAATTCTAGCATTGTTGAGGCTCTAAATTCTGTTCTTCAGAGGTCTCCAAATGCTTGACTGGGCATCCCACATTTTAAAAAACATGTACCTTATTTATTAATAAACTATGTACACGAAATTCTGTGCATATATTTTATGTACATTATATACTACACAAGTTTCTTAAATGATACAAAAATAAATACAGAGGTTCCAATGCTACTTAGGATATGCAAACCAACTGTGTATGCAAAGCCAGTCTGACATGCCTTACAAAACTGATGGTCTGATTTTTAACCACAGGTATTGTATGAAAGGCATATTCAATTCTCTATATTCATAAAATAAATTTTGGCAACAGGAAAAACTGACGATAAAAGAAAAAAATATGCCCTGGCCAGAGTGGCTCAGTTGGTTGGAGTGTTATCCCATACACCAAAAGGTGACAGTTCGATTCCTGGCCAGGGCACATACCTAGGTTTTGGGTTCAGTCCTAGTTGGGGCATGTATAGAAGGCAACCGATCAATATTCCTCTCTCACATTGATGTTTCTTTCCCTCCCTCCCCCTTTCTCTAAAAAACTTAAAAATAAAAGCAAATATCTCATTACATTCTTGAACAAGAAAGTTCTTATGACACCATAAAAGGAAAATATTAGTGTTGTTTTTCTATTAACAATAACTTATTAAAGCAACAGTGGAAATAACAGCAAACATTTACATAGTGCTTATTACATGCCAGGCACTATTTTATACAAAATTAGTTCCTTTAACCCACATAATAAGGCACAGAGTTTATGAAATGGAAGAGCTGGAATTTGAACCCAGGCCATTTGCTTTTAGAATCCTTGCTCTTAACTGTTTTCTTGGGGGTCAATGGACTTGCTCTGTATAGGCCCAAAGGTAAAATTTTCAGCTTTGTGGGCCATACAGTTTCTGTTGCAACTACTCAACTCGATGTACAGGGTGAAAATAGTCATACTTACTATGTTAACAAAGGTGTTCCAGAAAAACCTTTAAAAAAACAGGTGATGGGCTGAATTTGGCTCACCAGCCATAGTCTACCTAAGGCTTTAAGTTAAAGTATCAGTAAGTAATTTTAGGCCTAAATATAGTAGGCATAACCACTGTACAGTTGTTAAAGCATTATTTTAAAAACAATATTTACAAAATGCTAAAATAGTGATTTTTATTAGTTTATAAATTACAGCAGTTAACATTAAATATTTTATTTTTTTCATTTAAGTCATTTGAACTTTCTTCATAGTATCACAGTAAATGTTTTCAATAAGTAAAAATACATAAAAGCATTGTTTATGTTTTTACATTTAATTTCTGATTTCTCAGATTAAGTGGACCATTTTTACTAAATGGTAGAACCCCAAACTAAAAACTGGTCATATTCTTCCAACAAAACTAAAACTATAATTACCACATGTATCAAAAGATGAAAATAACTGCCATATTGCATCAAAATAGTAATGCGCTTCAATCACATAGTATGTTTTCATGAAAATGTAAACAAAATCACCTTTAAGATCTTGGCCATGTGAACTGCTCCCTGCCATGTCAGATTACACCCAGTGAAGTTTACTGTCTTAAGAGTGACAGAGTTCTTTATACCTTGACAAATAACTAAACGGGGAAAAAAAAAAAACCACATGCGGTAAGATAAAGAGCCTATAGAGTCTGGTCAATCTTGATTCACTCACTTTTCTTGAGTCTACTGGAGGTTTATAGCTGTACTCTAAAAACCATCATCTACGATTTTTGCAGAGAACAGATATGGACTGGTGCATTCTAAAACATGGCAGTAACAAAGCGTTATTCCAGTTTATAACAAGTTTAATTCTATTTAGATGCTAAAACTGGACTCTAAATTTTGCAAACTTTATTCCTAACTTCTCAGTAAAGTACTATCAACCTTTTGAGACATAGGAAAACTAAAAAGCCTAAGTATCCCTATTTTCATTTCCTATAACCTCATCTTGATTATCAATCAACAATTTAAATGTAAATTATAAATCCAAAATTTTACTAGGTGATATACAATATACTAGAGCAATACACGTTAGAGGACCTCAAAACTTGGTTCCCTCAAATTGAAATGCAGGCTTCTTACCCCTCATAGTACTTTGCATATATTTCCTATTTTAGCACACACCATAGTGCATTATAATTATGGTTGTATATAGGTGTACTAACAATTGAAAAATAATACTGATTTTTTTCTCTTTATATTTTGCTATTTCCCCTCCCATAATATTTCTTAGAGATGAAAAAACATAAAAAACAAACAGTAAATACAAAATATTACATATTTGTATAGCTGTGACTTAACACAACCTTAAGTAAAATTAATTCATAAAGTATTGCGCATGATGAGCTTTCATGTACAAGTAATATTGGACCAAGGTTTGAGCAGGCACAAGAAACAATTCAGATAGAGGCAGCACTAAGAAAAGATCCAGATAGGAAATAACATGGCATGTAGGGAATCATAAGACTAGTCTGATGAGAAGAGACATAAGTAAGATTAAGACTCACTTTCTAAACCTCCATCTCCAATCGGACAATTTGCAAGAGACAGTTGTACCAAAGTAGCTGATTTATTCAATCCCTTTAATTGGGAGAAAAGGTTAAAAAATTTATTGGTTTAGTTTCCCCCAAAACCAACTATTAAATGTTCTCAGGACACAATGGAGAAGGCTTACCTTTGTTAAAATAGTTAAATCTCTCTCTCTCAGAACTAGTCCATTTAGTTCCAGGTTCTTGAGAGCATTTGATGCACTTAAACAGCATTTAAGAGCTTTGCATAGCTGGAAGGTCACATCCTTGTTTCTTATTGCAGGAACTCGACTTCTGCAAACTTTATTTCTATCAGAACCTAAAGCAAAACGATTATAAAGTTAGTGATTTCAACCATACATTTTATCATTATTAACAAGGTGGCAGGTTTGATTCCCAGTCAGGGCACATACCTAGGTTTTCGGTTTGATGCCTAGTTGGAGCGAATACAGGAGGCAACTGATGGATGTTTCTCTCCTCTTCTCTTCTCTCTTTCTCTCTCCCTCGCACCCCCTTCTCTCTCTTTAAAATCAATAAAAAAAACAAACAACTCTCCGGTGAGTATTAAAAAAAATAAAAAGCATCTGCTCTGTGCTAAGGCATAGAAATGACGTCTACCCTTAAAGCCCTCTTTAGGAGGGACACATGTAAACTCAAAATTTCAACCACATAAGATATAGAAACATAAACTATGTAAGCAAACAAACAAAAAACCCAGCCAACATAATAGCCATCCAGTGTGAATGAATAAAAATCATATCTATTTCTGTCAGATTGGCAAAAAATATATTTTTTGATGTACCAAAGAATTTTAGTAATTAGTTTGTGTGCTATGAGATGAAAAAGGTTAAAATTTCTGATCTAGAAAGATGAGAATGACTACATAGAGTCAAGTGGGAGGTGCATTAACTATAGAGGGAGCACATAGGCAAAGACTTCCAAGCCAACATCTGCCAGGTACTGACAAAAAAGGCTAGGGTGCAAGTGGGGGAAGAGATAGAAATTAAAATAGAGAGGCTGGCCGAAGTAGGTCTGGGAGAGAGTACGGTTTTAATCCCACAGATGATGATCAGGGATACCAATGGAACAGGTGCCTCTACAGGGTAGAAAAAAGCACCCCACTGCTGAAGGGCCAGTTAGATAAAGGAAAGGATTAGAAAGAGGTACCTACTTCAGATAAGAAAAAGCACCCCCTCCTCAGAGCCAACTAGCTCCATGAGACCTGGCAGAGCACAGCTCAGATTTCAAACCTCTGTGCAGAACACAAGCTGTACAAACCAACATGCACTAATCCTGCGGGCACTGACCATTATAAGCATTATTTTAAACGTATCTTTTCATTTCATTTTATAAAATAAATTTTTATTGATTTCCGAGAGGAAGGGAGAGGGAGAAAGATAGAAACATCAAAGGTGACAGAGAATCACTGATTGGCTGCCTCCATGCCCCGCATTGGGGGATCACGCCCACAACCTGGGCATATGCACTGATCGGGAATCGAACTGTGACCTCCCGGTTCATAGGCCAACCCTGAGCCATGCCAGCTGGGCAGCATATCTTTTCATTTTAGAAGATCACTCAAGACTACTCGAGTAGGCAGATGAACTGAGAGAAACTGAACTCGGGGACAGCAAAACCAGCTAGAAGCTTCTGTAATAGCCCAGGCAAAATGTAATTAAGGATGAAGAAGAAAATTTAGGAGGTTAAAATCTATAACCTAGACCAGCCGTGGGCAAACTATGGCCCGCGGGCCGGATCCGGCCCGTTTGAAATGAATAAAACTAAAAAAAAAAAAAAAGACCGTACCCTTTTTATGTAATGATGTTTACTTTGAATTTATATTAGTTCACACAAACACTCCATCCATGCTTTTGTTCCGGCCCTCCGGTCCAGTTTAAGAACCCATTGTGGCCCTCGAGTCAAAAAGTTTGCCCACCCCTGACCTAGACCAGTGATGGCGAACCTTTTGAGCTTGGCATGTTAGCATTTTTGAAAAACCCTAACTTAACTCTGGTGCCGTGTCACATATAGAAATTTTTTGATATTTGCAACCATAGTAAAACAAAGACTTATATTTTTGATATTTATTTTATATATTTAAATGCCATTTAACAAAGAAAAATCAACCAAAAAAAATGAGTTCGCGTGTCACCTCTGACACACGTGTCATAGGTTCGCCATCACTGACCTAGACCCACTGGATGCAAGCGATAAAGAAGGTTCAGTAAAGGAACTCTGAAGAGAATGGTCTATGTAATACATTTTTCTTACATTCAATGTAAAATATTAGGCAAGATTAAGTACAGTGGCCTTGATCTAAGGTCCCTTTCAACTGTAATTTCTTTTGATTTCTAAGTTATTACTTCAGTTAAAGGCTTCAGAGGTACAGAACAGTTCCTATAGCTGAATACGATGTAGAGAATAACCTAACTTCTCTTCACCAGAGGATAAGTTGAACTGTCCTTGCAGAAGAGGTAACAGATGGTGTGAATCCCAGAGCCTAGAAAAGGGCCTGGCACAAGACAAATGTTCAGGTTTTTAAAAAATCAATCAATCAATCACCATTTCCTCTTCTAGTTCTTCACACCCTCCCTCCCTCTCTGTTGGCTACTTTCTCAGTTTATAAACATATTCAAGTGTGTCTATTTAAAAAACATTTTTCAGGCCTACGATGTTTGGGATCCTCTTTGTGGTAACCTCAGTTTCTCCCATGTCTTCAAACACCCATCAAACAGGTATGGATGCTTCAAAGGCCCCTCTTAAACATCAAAGATGAAGATCCTTTCCTCACCCTCAATCCCTTCCTATGGTGCTCTCTCTGCCTATCACAGAAAAGCGCTGCTTTATTTTTATTTTTATTGATTTCAGAGAGGAAGGGAGAAGGAGAGAGAGAAACATCAATGATGAGAGAGAATCATTGATTGGCTGCCTCCTGCACACCCCACACTGGGGATTGAGCCCACAACCCTGGCATGTGCCCTGGCAGGAATCCAGCCATGACCTCCTGGTTCATAGGTCGATGCTCAACCACTGAGCCATCATGCCGATGGGGCAGAAAAGTGCTGCTCTAGACTGTCACCCAGATTTGCTGCCTTCCCTCTTTTAACTGGTCACCAGGCCACACCCATTCTGTCTCTTTGGTCTCTGTAACCCAGTCCTCCTCCTTTATATCTTAATTTGGGCCCTTAGATTACAATTCGCCGTCCTCCCAATCAGCTGCCTTCTGTAAGGAGGAAAAGGCCCCTCCCTATTTGCCCCCCACCAGGATTCTAGTCTCAATTCACTTCTTTCTCAAACCTGGAGTTCTAGTCTCGCACCTTAGTTTTGCCAGATAGTCTTATATTTCTCAAACTTTGACACAGCTGCCCCTTCCTGCCCTCTGAGTCGCTTCTGCACATTCTTAGAAAGGATGCCTCCTCCAAGGAGCCTTTCTTGGACCTTCCCTTCCAATATTTGCACGCTGCAGCACCAGAACTCACTTCTTTCAGGGTACTGACTGCTGTGCTTGGGCTCACTGCAGCCTCCCCCAGGGCTCCGAGCTGACTGAGCTCGTGCAAGTGTCAGGATCCTTTACACACCTAACCTGCTAATTCCAAGAACCCATGGAAAGAGTGGTTTTTCATGTCAATTTACAATTGTCCTGCAGTTCAAAAATAACCTGCCCAGCTCACACACAGTGTAAACCCTGGAATTTAAACCCTAGGCTGCATTCACACCTATGCTCTGTCCACTGTATGATGCTACTATTAAAACAACACCCCCCCCCCCCCCCCGCCTTTATCCCCTAACAGAGAGCCCTGTCTTGAAATGCAGCAAAAGGCTGGGATGCACAAAATTCCTAATTGCTGTGTTCTGCACTAGGCGAAGCCATTGCATAAACTAGGTAACATCTGTAGGATGCTTACTGATGTCCCAAACTGTGCTAAGTGCTCTACAACCGTTAACTCCGGGGATTCTTGCCATCGCCATATAAAGCAGTGGTGCTCAACCTTCCTAATGCCGCGACCCTTTAATACAGGTTCCTCATGTTGTGGTGACCCCCAACCATAAAATTATTTTCGTTGCTACTTCATAACTGTAATTTTGCTACTGTTATGAATTGTAATGTAAATATCTGATATTCAGGATATATTTTCATTGTTAAAAATTGAACATAATTAAAGCATACTGATTAGAGATCGAAGATGGCGGCATAGGTAAACACCGGAGATTGCCGCCGTAAACAACCACTTCAAAAATACAACTGAAAGTCGGAACGGACATCAACCAGAACCACAGGAAGGCTGGCTGAGGAGAGACTCTTCAACTAGAAGCAAAAACAACAGCATTCCGACGCTCAGAGGAGGTGCAGTGTGGAAAATTTAAAGGTACGGTGGTGCGGTGGTGAGGTGGTGCGCACGCAAAGCGGGCTGGCGGCTGAGGGCGCGGTTGTTGTTTTCAATCAGGAGTGAGTCTCAGACTCTGGGCTACAGATCCGGGCGAGTCTCTAGGGACCCAGACTCAAACGGGAGAAGCGGGACTGTCTGGATACGGCCCCTCCGAGGTTTGCAGCGGTTGCTGGGACAGAGAGGCAGAACCCCTGGGGACGGACTGAGAGCGGCCATAGCGGCTCCCTCCCCCCGCCCTGTTGATCCCGCCCCGCCCAGGCCCTGCGCACAGCCATTTGCCGATCACCTCAGGCAAAGGCTGGATTAGCGCCTCCCCAGAAGACAGACGTTTTCCGCACAGCTGATTCCTACAGCCAGTCGGCCTGGTGGTCAAATCCCTCTAGTGTTAACTACAACAATTAAGGCTTGGCTAGAACAAGACTGCGCACAGAGACCACAAGGGGGTGCACCAAGAAAGCATAAAAGATGTGGAGACAAAAAAACATGACAGAAATGGAGGATATGGAGCTAAGAATCGCAATTTTGAGGGCTTGCCATAAATTTGTGCAGAGCCTCACGAAAACTAATGAGACTCTCGATGCTACGATAAAGAAATTAGAAAGTAAGCATACACGGACTGAAATAAAGAATATTATACCCAATAGCAGACCAGAGGAGCTCAAGAATCAAACCAAAGATTCGACAAAAAACACCCAATTGGAAAAGCAAAATGAAAAAAGAATCCGAAAGTGTGAAGATAGTGTAAGGAGCCTCTGGGACAGCTTTAAGCGGTCTAATATCAGAATTATTGGAGTGCCAGAAGATGAGAGACAGCAAGATATTGAAAACCTATTTCAAGAAATAATGGCAGAAAACTTCCCCCACCTGGAGAAAGAAATGGACTTACAGGTTCAAGAAGCGCAGAGAACCCCAAACAAAAGGAATCCAAAGAGGACCACACCAAGACACATCATCATTAAAATGCCAAGAGCAAAAGACAAAGAGAAAATCTTAAAAGCAGCAAGAGAAAGAGGCTCAATTACCTACAAGGGAATACCCATACGACTGTCAGCTGATTTCTCAACAGAAACTTTGCAGGCCAGAAGGGAATGGCAAGAAATATTCAAAGTGATGAATAGCAAGAACCTACAACCAAGATTACTTTATCCAGCAAAGCTATCATTCAGAATTGAAGGTCAGATAAAGAGCTTCACAGATAAGGAAAAGCTAAAGGAGTTCATCACCGCCAAACCAGTATTATATGAAATGCTGAAAGGTATCCTTTAAGAAGAGGAAGAAGAAGAAAAAGGTAAAGATACAAATTATGAACAACAAATATGCATCTATCAACAAATGAATCTAAGAATCAAGTGAATAAATAACCTGATGTACAGAATGAACTGGTGATTATAACAGAATCAGGGACATAGAAAGGGAATGGACTAACTATTCTTGGGGGGGAAAGGGGTGTGGGAGATGCGGGAAGTGACTGGACAAAAATCATGCACCTATGGATGAACACAGTGGGTGGGGAGTGAGGGTGGAGGGTGGGGTGGGAGCTGGAAGGAGGGGAGTTATGGGGGGAAAAAAGAGGAACAAATGTAATAATCTGAACAATAAAGATTTAATAATAAAAAAAAAAGCATACTGATTAATCACAAAAACAATATGTAATTATATATGTGTTTTCCGATGGTCTTAGGCGACCCCTGTGAAAGGGTCGTTGGACCCCCAAAGGGGTCGCGACCCACAGGTTGAGAACCGCTGATATAGAGGGTGTTAAGCCCAGGTTACAAATAAGAAAAAAGACCTGGAGGCCTTAACACGTAAGAGGCCTTGTCAGGCACCGGTGACTGACACACTACACTTTCCGGACCGGTCAGTCACTGGTGCCGCCAGCACATCGGCGAAATCGGATACCGCGGGCTAACGGGAAAGGAACAAAACAGGCTTAACGTGTAGGGACTCGCCCAGGGTCGCCGAGCGGGTAAGACGCCCGGGCCGCGCGCCCTCCCAGCACCGACCCAGCGCGCAGGCTCCACCTGGCACCGTTTAAAATCCCGCTGCGCGGCACCGACACCCGGACCACGAGAAGCGGGAACTGCAAACCTGTATCGCCGAGCCCCGATGGGAAGAAGCTCTTGATGGAGATCAGGGGCAGATCTTTATTGCTCTTGAGGGTGTTCAGGAGCGGCGTCCAGTCCACCAAGCGGAGGCGGTCGGCGTCGAAGTCCAGCAGGCCCTCCCGCAGGCTGGCGCGCACGGCGGGCAGCGGCACCGAGTCCTGCAGCGCGCACAGGTACTCATAGTGCGAGAAGAAGTCGGCCGCGGAGTCGCGGCGCACCTTCACCGAGTCGATCATGGCCAGAAGGCGGCCTCGGGGACACCGGCGGTGCCCCCGATCGCCTCCCGCCTTTTCGGGCACCCACGGCCCGAAGGCTGCGGCTCCGCAGCGTGCACAGGAGCAGCGGGTCGGCCAGAAGGCGCAGGGCCCCGGACCCCAGCTGAGTCGCCCTTTGACGCCGCGCTCCCGCGCCGCTTCCCGCCGCGCGGCGCCGGCCGTTGGCGCCCGCCCCCCAACCCTCCGCAGCGCGGGGCTGCAGCTCCAGCCGGTGGGCGGGTGCCCGCGGGGCGGGGCGCGGACGTCAGCGCGCCGGCCGTGCGTCCGCACGCAGGCCCCGCCTCTCGTGGGCGGTGCTTGCGGCCAAGGGCGGGACCTTCGAGGCGAGGGCGGTGCAAGAGGTAAGGGGTTTAGGAATCTGGGGCTCCCAAAAAGGGTTTACTGATTGATCCGAATAAAAATGGGATATAATTAAAAATGACACAAAATAATAAAAATAGGATATGATGTAGCAACGCGTTTTAAAAAGTAGTCTAAACTCATAAGTGTCTGGGCTTGCACCGCCCAGGCGAGGGAGGACAGTCATAGGGGATGTAGGAACACCTGTGGTCAATGATATCTTTAAGGTCTGTGCTAATTTCTGCAAAAACGCTTTAATTGCTGTCGTTTCTACTTACCTCACATGGTTGTTGGCAAATTGTAAGATGTCCCACGAACTCAGGACATTACTGTGGTTAATACTAATCTCTTTGTTGTGTACTGATGATGATGATGATGGCTAACTCGAGTACCTAGTACTTTTCTATTTCCTAGGCATTATTTTAAACACTGAGTGTGTGAAATCATTAAATTTTCCTAACAATTTCACAGAGAGTTTACTGTTGTATATCCATTTTACAAAAGAGAAACTGAGGCACAGGAATTTACGTAACTTACAGCTAAGTGGAAGAACTCAGAGAATTTTGTATTAAATTAAACAAGGAAGCCATTAGACGTGTGGCTCTAATGTTGTGGTGGCTTATGCCAACCAAAATATAAGCCTGTAAATGCCTCAAGTTACAAAAATCTAAGGACAACCAATCACAAACAGCCAGCCAGGCTTTACTCTCTAGTCAATCAATGATTTCCTTGCTTTGCTTCCTCTTTTTTTCTTATAAAAGTTTCTCCCCAGGTCCTGACAGGTTCCAGTTTGGTGCTGCCCTATTTGAATAGACTTTTGCTCCAATAAATTCTTAAAAAATGTAAATATGCCCCAGTTTATCTTTTAACATTGGCCTTAGAACCTGTATGTTTCGGTTTCTGGAATAATGATAGTCATCAGGCCTTAGGCATTAGATTTACAGCATTCCTCTTCCTTTCACTGCACTCTGGATACCTCCACCCACTACAAACCTGCACACCCTCCACGAAAATACCTTAGATGTGGTCAGTACAATTTTTACATGCAGCATGCTCAAATTATAATAGTCACGCACCACATATCGACATTTCAGTTAATGACAGACTTGCATATATGATGCGGTTGTGCCATATAGCCTAGGTATGTAGTAGGTTATGCCTGTATGACGTTTGCACAATGACAGAATTGCCTAAGGACGCATTTCTTAGAACATATCTCCGCCATTAAGTGGTACATAACTGGATAGCAAACTCTCCAACCAATTTTGAAATGAAACATTACCACTCCCGTTGAAGAGTCCTGTGTAACCCACTCTCCCAATCACAACCACTCTTTAACTTATCCTGGATAACCTCTCTCCTGACCTTGGTATTCATCATTGCAATATATGTCTTTAAACTTCTGCTACATTTGTAAGTATTTTTAAACAGCGTATAACATTCCATATGTTTTCTTCTGCTTCTTGCTTTATTTAGTGTTATCTTTGCTAGGTTCATCCATGCCAATATATAAAAATATACCTCATATATTTTCCTTGCTGTATAGCATTCCTGTGTCGCACAATGCAATCACTTGTCTGTTTTGCTGTTAATGGAAATTTAAATTGTTGCCAATTTTCTGCATGATTTCTTTGTTGCTATATCCATTTTTTAGTTCTCAGCATCACTTAATATAGCCGTCCACCATTTTCTTAAAGCTCCCTCTTCCCTGTTGTCCACAAAGCCACCTGATTTCACTTAAGTCCTTCTCTGTCTCATTCTTAGATGTTTCTTGCTTATTCATTCTAAGTGTTGGTGTTTTCCACCCACAGAATCCAACCCTCTGACATTTCACAGTTTCTCTGGGTGATCTTATCTCCTGCTCAGGCTTAACTACCTCCTCCAGGCTGATGACCTGTAGCAAAGATATCTCTCTCCAAACTCAGACTGCCTGTAGAAAGTTTAAGATCTCTCATTGCCCCCAGCTTCAGATTTGTAGTCTTTAGCATGCCATATAGGCTCCTTCATGATTTGACTACCGTTGTTGCCTTGTTTCTTCCTACATTCTTCCTTGAATGTTTTCTTGATACACAGAACTGCCTGAAGTTTCTGATGCTGGGCCTTTAAAGATGCTGCTCCTTGCCCAGCCAGTGTGGCTCAGTGGCTGAGCGTCAGCCCATGAACCAGGAGGTCACGGTTTAATTCAGATCAGAGCACATTCCTGGGTTGCGGGCTCGATCCCCAGGAAGGGGCATGCAGGAGGCAGCCAATCAATGATTCTCTCATCAGTGTTTCTATTTCTCTATGTCTCTCCCTTCCTCTCTCTAAAAATCAATTATATATATATATATATATATATATATATATATATATATATTTTTTTTTTTTTTTTAAATGCTGCTCCTTTACCTAAGACACCCCTTTTCTACTCCCTCCCTAACAGGTTAACTTTCACTTGTTTCCCAGCTTCAGGTTGGGGGGTCACCTTCCTTTCGAAGCCTTCTTTCCCTAAGCCTCATCTCTCTTTTCCTGCTTGTTTAGTGCCTAACTGCTCTGCCTCCTGACATCCCTGTATCATAACACATAATATATCCAATGGTAAGAATCTTTTTAGATGGTTTCCTTTCATTAACTGTAATCCCTTTGAAGGCAGGGACCATGTCTCATTCATGCCCGTATTCCCTATGTCTAGCACAGTGCTGACACCAACATAGGAAGTGCTGAATAGTGACTATGGGAACAATCCACTCTCTTCTCCCTACAAGTCACCACCACTGCCTACAGATATAGCACAGGAAAACCATCATATTAATTAATCATTTAATAAATTAAATTTCATTTTATTTTCCCCAAGCTTACTTTTTTTCTGTCAGGCAAGATTTTTTTTTTAAAGACTTGCCTGACAATCTCTTCTCTGCTTCCATTTAATTATGGCTTAATAGTTCTTCTTTTGGCTCCTATAGCTTTAGTTCTCCTCTGGGCATCTGGTCGGTTCTACCCACATGCTTCCCTGAATGCAGTCAGCAAAAGCTGCCTCCGCACCGCAGCTCTGGGGCCCTCTGACAATCCAGTTTACGCTTGGCCTAAGACAAAATGCTTTGGCTTCCCTGCAGGCACATGCGGTACAAGAGATGGGCTCTCCTTCTGCAGGGGTCTGGTGAGAGAATGTTTGACTAGAGTACAGTTTAAGTGGGATCATTTTATCTCTTATTCACTGTACTCGACTCCTAGTCCATCCTGACAACATTATACATAGACTTCCAAGCCAAATTACCATTCCATGGAACCTCAGGGCTAATGCTATTTGCTCATCTCTAACATCCATCTTCTCTGCACCTGCGTTCTAGAGTTTTGAGTTTATTGGACCCAGTCCCAGAGCTACACAATTGGCTTTCTTTTTTAAAAAATATATTTATTAATTTTTTTACAGAGAGGAAGGGAGAAGGATAGAGTGTTAGAAACATCGATGAGAGGGAAACATCAATCAGCTGCCTCCTGCATATCCCCTACTGGGGATGTGCCCACTACCAAGGTACATGCCCTTGACTGGAATCGGACCTGGGACCCTTCAGTCCGCAGGCCGACGCTCTATCCACTGAGCCAAACCGGTTAGGGCCAAAATCGGCTTTCTTATATTAAGTGACATGTGATCCCTATTTCTCTTTTCCAATCAGTTACTTATAGCTATTTACAATGGCTTTTCCAAATCCCATTCAATCTTTCCATATCACCACTAGACTCTTTTTTTAAAAAATATATATATTTTTTGATTTTCAGAGAGTAAGGGAGAGGGAGAGAGAGAAACATCAATGATGAGAGAGAATCATTGATTGCCTCCTGCATCCCCTCTACTGGGGATTGAGCCCGCAACCTGGGCATGTGCCGTTGACCGGAATTAAACCCAAGGCCCTTCAGTCCGCAGGCAGACGCTCTATTCACTGAGCCAAACCAGCTAGGGCTAGACTCTTTTTTTATACCTCTTATTTCACCAGGAAAATAAGGTTTCAGATACAAACTTCTTGTCTTCTTTCCACTCACTCTGGCTTCCTTCCTAGATCCATTTTCATAATGCAGCCACCACTACTTCCTCTTCAGATCCTTCTGTGGTTTCCCATTGCTCTTAGGATAAAGACAAACCTCCTCACCAATGTCTAAAATAATGCTGTTCAAAGTGAAGTCCACAGACTGGCTGCTGGTTGAAATCTGTTACTCTTCTATAAAATAATGAGTTTGCTTCAGAATGTAAATCATGCCTGCACTAAATGTTCAGCAAGCAGGACTTACTTGAGAAAGGAAGCCGTGTGTAGAGTTACGTTCTAGAACAAGCTCCTTATCTCAATGTAATCTACAGGACACTGTGTTCCCTGGGCATGAAGAAGGCATGATCTCCGCAGCCTTGTCTTGCACCTCACTCCCTTTCATTCTCAGTGATCCAGCCCACAGAGGCCTCCTTTCAGACCTGCATTCTCACAGGGGTTCATTGTTCATGCTACACCTCCCAAGGTTCTTTGATTGTGCCATTGCGCTGTTCCAAACCTTCCTTGACACCCATTGCTAACATAATACTGCCCAAATTATTGAGATTGACATTTAAGGCCCGCCATAATTTGGCTTTAACTTCACTCTCCAGCCTTTTTTTTTTTTAAACCTCAGTGGTCTAATTGTCTACTTCTTTGCCCCATTCCAGCTCTACCTATTATAATATAAAAAAATTTTCTTGGCCCTGGTTCTCTTAGAAAACTTCACTGAGAATCTAAGCAAGATATGGACCTCTTCTCTCTTCTGAACTTGTAAACAGTTTACTAGGACACACCTGGAACTGCCATAAGTATCTAGAGCTTATTTGTCCTTTTGGTATCTAAGCTCTGAGAGCAGAGATGCATCTCTGCATTCAGTGCAGTTCTCAGCAAGGTATTATACACATAATCCACCTGATCAGTAAGGACTTGATGAATGAATGAATGAATGAGTGAATGAATCACCATGAGAATGTGTTCTCTGGCTATTGCTCTCATTTTCTATTTTCAAGGTTCTGTAGTTACGTTTAGATAATACACTGCTTCATAGCAACACAATACCCAAGCTCACAGGGTTGCAAATAGCTGCTAAGAGCATCCCGCCACCACTTACAGAACAGCATGTTCTCCCTTTCAAATGGTGAGAGCAGGATTCAGTAGTTATTAAGTGCCTTTGTTCACTTGGCATTTAGAGGCGCTGGGGGCATCAGTTCTCTATACTCAGCAAAATGCCCATTTTGATCGTAATTTTTCTCTGTTAATAACAGCTATCCGCAGAGATGTTCTTTTCCAATTTTCTATCTTTTTAGATTTATAAAAGCATTTTTAATTACATATAAGCAGAAAATGAATAGAAATAACGTGGCATTGTATTTAATAAACGTTTAGGGAGATGTCTATGGCACATTACCAAAATTATTTGGGGGAAACTTTAACTATGTGAATTGTATTGAAGAGGCACCAGGAGTTCAAGAATTCTTAAAATTCCTGGGTTGTACACAATTAGCACAGAGGCAGCCATCTACACAGCAATTATTTGGAGGATGCCATGTTAGCTCTGGCTGCAAAAATGCTGTGGGACAAGTCACCCCAAACTCAGTGACATAAATAAGAATTTTATTTTCTTGCATCGATGGGTTAGCTTTAGTGACTTGTTTTAGACCTCCAGATGGCTGGATTTGCTCCATGCTTTGGGTCAGTTTGAGGTCTGTCTCACATGTCTTACACCAGGGCCCTGTGGAAGGACATGGGGCAATTATGGAGCTCCTAGGGCACACTCTTCTCATGATGGTCACTGAAACACCAGAAGTAAGCCTAATGTACAAGCTAATTTGATTTTTAAAAAATTCTCACCTGAGGATATGTTTATTGATTTTAGAGAGTGAGAAAGGGAGAGAAAAAGAGGGAGAGAGAGAAACATCAATCAGTTGCCTCCTGCAAATGCCCCTACTGGGGATCAAACCCATAATAAAAGGCATGTGCCCTGACCAGGAATTGAACCCACAGCCTTTTGGTGTATGGAATGATGCTTCAACCAACGAAGCCACCTGGCCAGGGCTTAACATTTACTTTAAAATGAAATTGCTATTCTCCCCTCGGGGAGAGCAACTTTCATTGTCCCTAATCATCAGTCCCCCTCCCCGTCTCCAGGGCTAGGCAGTAAAATGCAAACCCAATTTACACTCTGCCCCTTAAAATCTGACAATTTAACAAAAGTGCAGACCCCATTAATTTAGAAAAAATATAAGTTGAGTAGTCAAATTCAGATTTTACCACCCACTGGTTGTGTGTCCTTGGTCTTTATTCTCCTCATCTGTATTATTAGTGTGTAGCAGGGGATGGGATCGCACGGCAAACCAATGACCAGAAGTCATACAACATACACCTATCATAAAATGACTTGAAGTTCCCCCAAAGACTTATAATGGTTTCTAATTGCAACCTCAGTTCAACTTCCTCACTTTACTGTAGGCTTCTTGCTTGGTTTGGCTGGACTCCCAGCCTTTTCTTCATCTTTTCCCAGACAGAATATTCCTGAAACATTCTCTTAGGTTTAACACAGGTAGACTGCTTTATAGATATACCTTGGGGATATCGAGGGTTCAGTTCTAGGCCACCATAAAAAAGTGAGTATCTCTATAAAGTGAGTCATAATCTTTTTGGTTGGGTATCTTGCCTACAGAATGTAAAAACATGCCACATCTGTACAGCACAAGAAAGCAAAGCGCAATAAAACGAGGCGTATCTATTTATCTCCACACATCACTCTAAAACATTAACTTTCATTCAGCCTCCGAGAATATACCCACGTGAATATCTAAAGAAGCTTTTTGCTTTATTTTCTCATAGATATTCCTTTTTTAGGAATCAATGCTTAATCAATCAGAAAGTGGTTAAATGCATTAGGCTATATCCATTTTATGCAATGATATGCAGTCAATAAAATATGCAGCGAATTTACCTGTGTTGATGTAGCAAAGTATTCATGATATATTGTAAAGTAAAACAGGCAAGATACAGCTCATTCAAGTACTATGCCCACTAGAATGTAAATTACATGAGGGCAGAGACCAGGTCTGTCTTGTTTATCTGCAGCATGTAGTGGACAGAGTGGGCGCTCATGAATATTTGTGGACTGTGTATAAGAGCACAGAAAGTGACCTGGAAGAGCAGACATCACTTTGTTATTAGGGTTACTTGTTTTCCAGGGGGCAGCATTGGAGTGCTATTGAAGACTTGTACTTTTTGTTCGCTGCATTTCTGCTATTTCAAGTAGTTTTATTAGAATGTAAGTATTTATGTTTTGTGCTTTCTGGCCTCCAAGGTGCTTGGCCCCCAACAGCCAGCTTCTGTGTCTCTTTGCTGCTAGGGTGCCTTCAGGCTATCAGAAGCAGCTTTGCTGGTGGCCTGGAGAGCCAGAAGTGGCTGGTGGTTTGGGGTCCCTCTCCCCACACCCCAGAAAATTAGCTGACTAGAGGAATTTGAGGGCTCCTGCAGCCTAGTCCTTGTTTGGGCAACTCAAAGGCATACTTTTTAAAAATTTAATATATTTTTATTGATTTCAGAGAGGAAGGGAGAGGGAGAGAGAAATATAAACATCAATGATGAGAGGAAATCATCGATCGCGAGCCTGCAACCTGGGGCATGTACGCTGACAGGGAATCGAACCATGACCTCGTGGTTCATAGGTTGACGCTCTACCACCGAGCTACACCAGCCTGGCTCAAAGGTATACTTTTTGATCCTATACAGCTCCCCTGCAATTCAGCCCAAATGACTTCAAGGGACTTTACTTGAAATTGAACTTTCTCTCTGGCCAGTTCAGGTCCCCATGGATTGTCTTAGAAAAGTCCCCCCTCTGAAAATCTGCTCTGGGGACCCAGTCTAAGTCACTTGTGTAATTAACAACAGTTGGTGCCTACTGGATGGAGGATGAGGTCGATGATCTTCTCATCTCAAACTTTTCACCCTCCCTGGCTCTACATTAACCTTGAGGGATGTTCAGGAACAGTTCCATAACTTATAGAGCCCAGGGCAAAGTGCAAGTGTGGGGTCCCTTGTTTGGATAGCAAAAAATGTGTTAGTAGTACTAAAATATAAAACTTTTCTTTTCAAAGTTTCTCAACTTGTCAGGGCAGTTTTTATTTGCTATTGATTGTAGTGCTAACTAAAGAAAATTAAAATTTTACATTATTAGCATGAATTTTACCATTCATGTTTATATTGTGCAGTATGAGTTTTAAGTGCAAATATAAGAGCTCTTCACTTGTATGCAAAACCACCACAATGATGTAATTTATACTTTGTAAATTGTACATGCATATGTCTTTCTTACACGAATTGTAGAAATGCTGTACAAAACTAACCAACCTGTTTTAATTTAACTTCTTATTTTATTTTACTTTAGATAGTATTACAGATGTGTCTCTCATTTTCTCCCTTTTTGCCCTCCTCCACCCCAGCCCCTACACCACCCCAGGCCTTCCCCACACTATTATCTGTGTCCATGGGCTATGAATATACGCATATAAGTTCTTTGGTTAATCTTTTCCTATTTCTCCCCCCCACCCCCCCTCAGATCTATAATTCTGTTCTGTGGATCCATACCTCTGGACCTATTTTGTTCATCAGTTTATTTTGTTCTTTAGATTCCACATATGAGTGAGATCATGTGATATTTGTATTTCTTTAATTGGCTTTATTTTGTTTAGTATAATAGTCTCCAGGTCCATCTGTGCTGTTTCAAAGGGTAAGAGATCTTCCTTTTTTATAGCTTCATAGTATTCCATTGTGTAAATGTACCACAGCTTTTTATATACTCATCTACTGATGGGTATTTGGGCTGTTTCCAGATCTTAGCTATTGTAAATAATGCTGCAATGAACATAGGGGTGCATATATTTTAAGTTCATTTTTTACTACATGCAATTTCTACCACTACTCTCTACCTTCAGCTTACTGATGTGTAAAGGATTGAAAGGGAAAGGAACTATGGGTTGTTTTCTTTTCTTTTTCCTTCTATGTCATCATTTTCAGTGTAAGCAATTGGCTAACACATGGGATAAATGAGAGAAGAAGGATATAGTAGGTTCCTTGGTCATTCATTATTCTTAGAATACCATTGCCTTCTTTGTGTGTGAAGGACTCTGATTAGAATGTAAAGCGTGGTCTCTGGGGCTGTCAGCACCTCCACTTATTTAGTCATCCATGTCACAGGCTTTGAATCTTGCTGAATTCCTACTCATCTTGCGTCTACCTGAATTCTGTGCACATGGATCATTGCAATTGCTCTGTATGAACAGGGCAGCAAGGAACAGTGAATATGAATGCATATTGTGCATATTTGCTGTTCACATGTATACTCCATTGTCCTGTAGACTCACTTTAAAGTTATAAGTTAAAAGATAAAATTAAGAATTTCAAGACAGTGACAATACAATATTAAACCAAGCACGAGTCCCTTCTAAGGGTTGAATCCTGTGTGAGTGCTCATGAAGATAGCCCTCGCTGGACTACCAAGGGGAATAAGGCCCAGGCATTGTCCAGTCCTGTGGGCAGTTAGCCCACATATCTATCTCTAGGCTTTTGGTTTGGGCATACTTTAGGGCATCTGGCCTTCCATGGTGGCATATCATTCATTTCAGCACTTATAAAAAATTAGAGACCCAGTGCACGAATTCGTGCACCAGTGGGGTCCTTTGGCCTGGCCTGTGGGATCGGGCCAAACCGGCTCTCTGACATTGCCCAAGGGGTCCCAGATTGCAAGAGGGTGCCCCGGGGGAGACATGGAAGGTTGGCCAGCCGGGGAGGGATCCCGGGAGGGCTCCAGGGCATGTCTGGCTCAGTCCTAATCGGCCAGACCCCAGCAGCAAGCTAACCTACCAGTCAGAGCGTCTGCCCCCTGGTGGTTAGTGCATGTCATAGTGACTGGTTGACTGGTCGACTGTCTGCCCCCTGGTGGTCAGTGCACATCATAGCGAGCGGTTGAGTGGCCTTAGCATATCATTAGCATATTACGCTTTGATTGGTTGAAGGCTGACTGGTTGACTGGACACTTAGCATATAGGATATACTTAAGACCATCTTTTTCCTTTCAAGTCTAGTAAGAAATTTAAAGATATGTTTACTCCAATTTATCCAGCATTTGGTGTTTTGTGATGGAAGGAATTTTCAGAATACCCAGTTTTGTTAAAGTTACGGAAATGGAGATCACAGAGCACATTTTTTGTTACTTACAGATTTCACAACGTTCCAAGTCTACTTCAGATTTCACAAACCTCTGATGAATACTCATTTTTATTTTGGTTATCTTTTAGACTATTTTTTAAATTAGGGTAGTGCATACACTTTGTTTGAAATGTCAAATCTTGCTAAAAAGTCTTTCAACAAAAAACACAGGCCTCTTCTCCCCCACCTGCTTCCATCTCCAGTCCTGCTTCCCAAAGGCGATGGCTTTACACTCTCTGTAGCCATTTCTTGCAAAATTCACTTCCATATTTTAAAACAGAATGCCTTTAATCAGTATTTTATTGACGCATCATTTTTAGATCAGACATGTTGTAGTATACTCTGATTATGTTAACTCTCCTGGAATTTTTTTTCTTTTTGTTCTTCATGCAGGCAATATTTTTTTTAATTTACAAAATTTACTTGTAATTAATCAGATTTCCTGTATATCTTAAATCTCAAGTCTATTTCCCGTGTGCCCAAATCATCAAACATTCATTGCCTGTATCCCCCTGAAGTCATCCACTTAATATCCTACGTCCTCTTATTCAGTATAGACTATTTGTTTTCTGGACCTGCTGCACAGCTGCCCCCCAAGGACCCTGTTTCCTGGGTGCTGAATTTTCCCTTGTCTCGTTCCCTCGTTTTAGTGGTAACATATCCTCCAGGAGCTTCCTAATGCTGAGTAGAAAAGGAGGTCAATTTTCAGAATGGTGAATGTCTGAAAATGGTTTTATTCCATCTTTACTCATGATTGATAGCTTGAGAGGAGAGAACCCAAGGTTGGAAATATGTTTCCGTTAGAACTGTGACAACATTCTTCACTGGACCTGGCTTCCGAGGCTGCTGTTGAGAAATGCAATGCAATTCTGATTTCCCTTTTGTGGGTTCTATGTGGTTTTCCAAAGCCTACTTAGTTTTGTTTGTTTTTATTCTCATACGTACCAGTGTATACTAAAGGAAATCCATTCTTATTTATATGACTGTCCTAATTTAAAGATCCTTTCCACTCGATTTTCACAAACCGGGATTGTACTGGCAAATGATCTTTCCTCCCTGAATTCCGTGGAAAGCTTACACACCCCGGATGCTAAGTGGAAAATAACCAAAACCCCAATTTGCACATCTGTGCACTTGAAAGTGTGAAGCTGGAATCAGTCCTTTGTCTGGAGCTTGGGAAGAATACTGAATCCGGTTGCTAGGTGGCAGTGTTCTTTTACCGAAAAGATGGTTATTAGAGTCTGCAGGTCCCTGTCTGAAGCGGAAAGGAAAACACTGCCTCTTCATTAGCAACTTTTCACCCAGACTTCCTGGTTTCAGCCCACAGAGAGGCACCAACCAGCACCATCTGCAACTGCCGGGCTGGAATGATCAAACAAAATTTTTTTCCCTGCCAGCCACTGTCCATTGCCAAACGGGGCAGTCGTCAGTATAAAGTACATGGTTGCTTCCAGAAACGGTAAAAATCCTCTATGCAGGGACCAGAGTCTGTCTCAGGCCCTAGTAAACAAGTGATATAATCTCACTTGTTCAGCGATTGGTGGTACGGTGTTAAGTTCACAAAAGAGCTCTAGCATTGCAGTTACGAAACATCTGTGTATGGTGTGCCTAAGAATTATAAGTTTCTTTCCCTCCATTACCAGATACAGTTGCCAGATTTGGCAAATAAAAAATCAGTTACATTTGAATTTCAGATAAACAATGAATTTTTTAAAAGTCAGGTTTATGGAGGTATAATTTACATACAATAATCCACCTTTTTTAGGTATACAATTCTATAAATTTTTACAAATGTGTACATTGTGTAACTATTATCACACTCAAGATATAGAATATTTTTTCTCATCCCCAGAAGTTTCTTCATGCCCCTTTTTAGTCACTCCCTCACTCACCCTCCACCCTTGACAACCACTGATCAAATTTCTGTCTTTATAAGCTTACTTTTTCCAAAATGTCATATAAGTGGAATCATACAACACATAGCTTTTTGTGCCTGACATTTTTGAATTACCAATTTTGAGATTTTTCCATGTGTAGGTAACAGTAATTGAATGGGTTTTGTTTGTTTGTTTGTTTTTTTAAATATACGTGGGCCTTGAGTGGAACTTGGAACCTACAATTTTTACAAAAACCTTTGGTGTTCCCCACACAGGTGATTCTCAGATCACACTTTTTGTTGTTGTTGTTGTTATTCCTCACCTGAGGATATTTTTTCATTGATTTTAGAGAGTGGAAGGTATGGGAAAAGACAGAAAAACATCATGTGAGAGAGACATATTGATTGGTTGCCTCCCACACGTGGCCTGTCCAGGGCCAGGGATCAAGCCTGCACCCAAGGTACCGGAATCAAATCCATGACCCTTCAGTCCGAGGTCCAATGTTCTATCCACCGAGCCAAACCCGCTAGGGCCCATATCACACTTTCAAACAGCAAGGATTTGAAGCAGTGGGGTCTTGAGTCTCCCTGGGAATCTGCTTAACTCAATCAAGTTTCTACCAGAAACAAGTCTCTATTCAGAGAAACCAGTAATTTCACAGTTTCAGGAAGTTGCAGGATTCACCAAAGCTCATGAACCCCACGAACCTGAGGTTATGATCCATAGTGTTATCATCGCATGTGCTTTACTGAAAGCTCACGTCTTCCACAGAAGTGAGAGGCGAACAAGTTCGTTTTAGGTTCTCCCACCCCCTGTACTCATCATTTCCCCCACACTTCTCAGCATAAGGGAATTTCTTTTTGTCTTTCCACAAGATATATGTCTTGCAATTCTGTTCCCATTCCTATTAAATGTTTATTTATTAAAGCAAAAATGAATTGACTATTTTTATATCATAAAAGCCAGACAGTTGTCATAAAAGGTTAAAATTGCAAAGAAAATTAGAAAGTGAAAAAGAGTAAATGCATAGTCCTACCCCAAAGATGTAGTGAGATAATTTTATTTGTCTTCGTTGTTTTTTGTTGTTGTTTTTTTCACAGTTGTGACAATAATGTAATGATGCCTGGGTCCCACCCCAAGTATTCTGATGTACTTGGTATGTGGTATGCTCTGGACTCAGCATTTTTCACAAGCTCCTTAGGTGATTGTTAGATGCTGCAGAGTTTGAGAGTCACTGCCACACGAGCACCTGTCATCAACTTGTTCTTCGCTCTTTCTACATTCTCGGTTGGGCCATGTAGAATGGATTTTTAAAAAAACCATTGGGAATTAATTATAATCATAGTTGTGCATCAACATGAAAGGGAAAAATCTTCTAAATACTGGTTCATACTGAAGGGATACCTACAACTGGCCATTCATGCTAAAGGATAGCGAAGCCCTGCTTGAAGAAATAAGAGTAGGTCAGAATTGGAGAAAATTACAAGCAGGAATTGTTAGATTTCACCACAAACCCCTCGAGTGGCCTAAATTCTTATGATTAGTGAGAACTTATCATGGATGAGTAAGAAACGGAAACAATGATGATAGCACTTCAAGAGGAAGACCTAATAATAGAGTTAAGATCGGAAGCACCAAGGTAACCCCCGGTCCCTAGAAGTGATACAGGCATGTGCTCCAATGATTTGAAATCCTATCTCCAGCAGGAAACTATGTCATGGAGAGGGGTCTCCTCACTGCTCACCAAATCCCAAACTTGCCAGGGCTGGCCTGGGAGATTCCTTATAAGTTTGCTCTCGTTGTAGTGAGATTCATTGCAAGTGAAACCCCTGTGGCAGCCTTTGAGTACTCACTCGTCCAAGTTGGAAGGGTTTTTAAATTCAATCTTTAGTCTGCATTCTTTGGAAAGGGATCCAAAGAGTCTTGAGTCTAATTTTATAAGAGGTCTCAAGGAACCTCTTATGGTTGGATGTGCCTGTAAAGAACTCCATAATCACAATAACTAGTCCCCAGCCCCAGCCAGATTCAGAGATCCTGGAGAGAAGGATTGAAATCGGGGCCTTCTCAATGCTTTTCCTTCTCAGGGGGCCACACATCAGAAACAGACAGGCTAGCCCTCCTATTGATGGTGGAATAAATATGTCGGGGGACCTCAGGGTGGAGATTCTGATGTGCACATCACGTTAAAGTTGTTGCAGATTATCTTTTAATATAATTTACTATAAAATTATGGTAGTTAGTAGACCTGTTGCTAAATATTGCTATCTATAATAAACGCATAGTGTGCTAATTAGACTGGACGTCCTTCCAGACGACCTTCCAGATAAAGCTGAGACGTCGGGGCTGAGGCAGAGGCAGCCACAGCGGCGGGAGGCCAAGCCCCTTGCACTAATTTCGTGCATCAGGCCTCTAGTTGATTAATAAAGCAGCACATATGTTACCATAAACATTATCTTAGTGCCTTGACAACTGTATTTCAATATTATTCCTATTCTTTGTAATTCTATTTGCTTTATTTTGTGCATGTGCAAACATCAACAGGGTGTTATTTTGTGTTATTTGAGTGATGCTTATCACTTGGGTTCATTAGTTTAGAGGTAATTTAGGACTTGGAAGGAGGAACTAGCAGAGGAAAATAGGGAGATTTTACATTGTGACGGTTTATATTCTTTTATTCTGCACTTTATTTCCTTTGTTCCCAGGGTATTTTTTTTTTTATCTGATAGTGTTGCTTACATATGCTGATTTGCTTTCTATAAGAACCCCATTTGAATTACCTTCCCCGGTGAATAATTCTTTGCTTCCCAATAGGAGGCTAGGACGACTCCTGCTGGTTCCATTGCAGAATCAATGATAAGGTACTTTAGTAAGTCTCAGAATCACTCTCGGGAGACTGGTTTCCTTTCTGAGCTCTATCCTGTGATATTTCCTCTCCTTTTCACAGTACTGGGAATTGTAATTCAGCTACATTGCTTAATAGCTTTATTCTCTGTGTATCCAGATCACAGGTAGAGATGTGACTTTCAAAAGCATCTCATGGTCAAAGTTCCAAAATCAATAGTAGGAGCAGCCCAGACATGGTTGAGGTACCATCTCCCCTCATGGCTATCGTAGGAATAAACGTCAAGAATAAAAATGGAAATTATCTCTTCTGGGAGATCTAATCATGAACTTTGTCAGGGCTATTTTTATTGGGGGATATGCTGTAACACTGCTCCTGAGCTCTTTTCTCAGATGGGCACATGTCAGAATGGCCTCTCAGAAACTTGTTTTACCAGACAAAACAGTGCTAGTGAAAGTTAGTGTTTAAAACAAATAAGCGTGTTTGTTTATGTGCATTTTAATATTTCTTTATATAATGAAGACAATTGTATTTTCATCATATATTTTTGTGAGTCCTATGTAACTCCCCCCCCCCCCCCCCCCCCACACACACACATTTTTCCTGGCATGACATGAGGTTGGCCCATTTCATATTCAACTCCTCCTTTGGTGAAATATCTAGATATCCAAGAAGGGGTGCAGGGATAGATTAGTGTGTAATGCTATGTAGCTAAACAGTTCTGTACCTAACCACTCCCTTCATCTTTTCTTGGGTCTGTGACCTGAGAGGAAGCTACAAAGGTATCCTCTCTGCTGTTGGCATTAACCAAGAGAAGAGAATTGAGGATAGTGTGGCCAAGGTGTGGGATTTTGGGGTAAAAGGGTTGGGCATTTTGTATAAATGTGTGAATCCAAATGTGTGTAAGAATGTGGAGGGATGCAGGCCTTTTATTTCTTCTGCTGACCCTGGTCAGGTTCCTGAATGCAATAAGTGGTTGGGCTTATTACGCTTTGCCCAACAGAGTACCTGGCACATAGTAAGTGATCAATACATATTTATTGACTGAATGGAAAAGAAAGGGGTATGGGTTTCTTGTAGAGATGCTTTTCTGCTTATTTGGCGGGGGGGAGGGGGTAAACTGTAGGTCTCCTGTGTATACTTTACACCTTTCTTTATAGATATTATATGCTATTTATTGTCACTGCCATGATGCATTAGGTTTATATATGCTTAAATGTAAACAATGGGAATTTTAATGGAAAAGGATTATGGTAAGGGAGCATTTTCCATAATCTTTTTTTTAACAAAAAGGTCAGGAAACAGTTTTATTCTCATTTATTAAAATAATGTCTGCATAGGGTTTTGTTTGGGCAAATCAACCCCTCTTGCATGTTGACAGATAACAATGTGAAGAAACATAAACATAATTGCATATGTCAGTGCATATCTCTGAAAGACAATGTGCTGTGTACTGCAAGGCATTCATGGACAGTCTCTCCCTTCATGACCTTCAAATCTCACAATGGGGAGGAGATAAGCACATAAAGCATAATGCAGGGAGGTGAGTAAGTTAAAAAATATATACATAAAAACTTTGGAAGTTCAAAGAAAGATAAGCCTCAGATTCCAGCCCTAACCCTAAGGGTTTTTGAACTATGGTGGCATAGCTTCAGGCTTGTAATACACAGGTGTAGGTTTATGGTTGTATACTGTTCTTGCTATTGATAAAGGGCTTTGTTTCCCATTTGGTTATTATCTATAATAATAAAAGCATAATATGTTAATTAGACCAGATGGCCGAACGGTCTTCCAGATGACCTTCCAGATGAAGCCGGGGCTTCGAGAACCGAGGCAAGCTGTGGCTGCGAGGACCGTGCCCCTTGCACGAATTTCGTGCATTGGGCTTCTAGTATTGATTTTAGAGAGGAAGGGAGAGAGGTAGAAACATCAATGATGAGAGAGAATCATTGATCAGCTGCCTCCTGCACGCCCCCTGCAACTCAGGCATGTGACCTGATTGGGAATCAAACTGGGACCTCCTGATTCATAGGTAGGTCAACGCTCAACCACTAAGCCACATCGGCCAGGCTCCCATTTGGTTATTGCTTCTTGGGTAGGATTCTTGGATACTTGGCAATGGTGGTATCATAATAGTATATAAACTTTTGTTCCCCCAACCAGGTACATTGTGATACCCAGTGGATTCATGTGGATATCTACCTAAGAGCTGGTATTTGGGCCAAAGTACCATTTAGGGAGATTGAGGCTGTTGGTGCACCAGTGACAGCTGACATTGTAATCTGAGATAATATTAGATTGTTAGGAAAAGAGGTACTTTTGTGGTCAGAAAATGCTCAATAAATAGATGTGTTAGTTACTGGTAAGTGGAGGTGTTTTTGTTTTTGGTCACCAGTATTTTATTTTTCCAATTAAAGTGTTTAGTCAATTTATTATTATTTTTAATCTTTATTATTGAAAGTATTACATATGTCCCCTCCCCCCCCACCCCTTTGACCCTTTCTAGTCCACCCCTGCCTCCTGACCCAGGCCTTTACCAGGTCTCTGTCCATGGGTTATGCATATATGCATGTAAGTTCTTTGGTTCATTTATTTCCACCCATCCACCCACCCCCACCTTCCCTCTGAGATTTGACAGTCTGTTCCATGCTTCTATGTCTCTGGATCTATTTTGTTCATCAGTTTATTTTGTTCATTAGATTCCACATATGAGTAAGATCATGTGATACTTGTCTTTCTATGACTGGCTTATTTCTCTTAGCATAGTACTCTCCAGGTCCCTCCATGCTGTCTCAAAGGATAAGAGATCCTTCTTTTTTACTGCTGTATAGTATTCCATGGTATAAATGTATCATAGCTTGTTTATCCACTCATGTACTGATGGGCACTTGGGCTGTTTCCAGATCTTAGCTATTGTAAATTGCTTAAACTGTAGAAGCTATTTGATTCCAGGGGTCTAGAGAACATGAATGTATGAAACATTTGGAATTTAAATTCTTAGTGCTTGGCTTGGGTAAGTGGCACTAGAATGTTAGTTTCAAATCTAGTTTCTCTTCATGTTATTTTGAAGAGGATTGAAGGGGAAGAAAATTACTGTGGAATTCAGCTTTAGATTCATGTAGTTTGTCCTTGGGTCCTAGAGTTCACTACCCTGGCCCCTCATCATCGTGGTTTCTAACAACACATGGCCTCACACTGGTTCTTACTTGTTTATTGTATAAGCTTAAATAATAGATGTGAGCCAACTTTGTGGGTTTGACTGTGGTGGGGTGGGGTTGGGGAATAGCATGAAGGGTAATTTTGTTTTAAACAAATGTTTAAAGAGAAATGGAAGCTCTTATTAGTCAGGTTGATGTACAGAAGAATTCAGTGAGATTATTAAAAATCTAAGAGCTGAAAAGGAAATTTAAAAGCTTGTACTTAAACTCTGTACCTCCAGATTCGGGTTTGCTTCAAACCTTGAAAAGGAATGTGATCATCTTACAAAACAGGAGTTGGTTTTACAGCTCGAACAGAAAGAATATGAAATGTTTTTTCTATTTTCTCCTGTTTTCTTTGTCTACCACCTTTCCCAAGAAAACATTAAGTGTCTGCCATGTTCTTTGACTGTCAACAGCAATGTGGTCTGAATTGTGTCATAGGCTGGGATCTAGATAAATAACTTTGCTTGGAAATAAACTGCTGTCATAACTTAGTATTCACTTGTATTTCATTGGTGTGGGCCGATCCATTTATGTTGTTATATATTCTGCTGACCCTTACAAACTTCAGAGGACCAGAGTGGTGAGACAAGTGAGTTTAGATTAATACAATTTTAGAGGGTTTGGAAGGAGCTCCACCCATCCCAGTGGAAGATTTTCAGGCCACAACTGTGAAAAAAAGGAATTGAGACTCCATGTGCGGGAAGCAACTCCAACTGACAGTGAGCAAAATAAGAAATGAGAATCATTGACTATAATTTCTTTCAGGCTTAAATTTCAATGAAGGGAGGGGAATTTTGTTTTAGGACTTTAATTTCTCTCCAGTGAATTAAATGGGAGAAAATTCACATTTTTTAATTTGGGGGTATTCTTTAATGTTTTGTTTGAACTCATGGTATGAACTCTAGCAAGCCAATCTGAACATCACGATTGCACGTAGGGGATGAAAAAGAGAATAGGAAGTGAATTTCTTGTTTTAAGTAACTTGTGGTCTTTTAGTTAATATACTGTCGTGACTTGTTTTAGAGGCTTTGGGGGATAATAGTTAAAGTAAACAAATTCCAGGAGGGTTCTAAGAAAAAGTGATGAAGTGCTTAATGTTGGGGTAACTATTCCAAGTCTGAAGGAAGTTCTATTTAAAATATGTTAAATAAGTAAGTAGGGTGACCAACTTACTCTGAGCTGCCTGAGACTTTCTTAGTTTTAGTATCCCAGGAACCCTTCCCCATCCCTGTGTATTAGTGTGGTTTGTCCAGAGAAACAATAGGAAATTTTATATATAAGAGACAGTATAAGAGATTGACTCACACAATTATGGAAGCTGAGAAGTCCCACAATCTGCCCTCTGTGAGCTGGAGGCCCAGGAGGTAGTTCCAGGCCAAACCTGAAGGCCTGAGAACCAGGAACACTGCTGTCCATGGGCCGGAGAAGATGGATGTCCCACCTCAAGCAGGAGAGCAAATTTGTCCTTTCTCGCCTTTTTGTGTTATTCAGGCCCACAACGGATTAGAAGATGCCCACCTGCATTGGTGAGGGCAATCTTTTTAAACCAATCTGTTCAAATGCTAATCTCTTCCAGAAACACCTTCACAGATACACCAGACAGAATGTTTTACTAGCGATGTAGACATCCCTTAGCCGAGTCAAGTTGACATACAAAATTAACCATCACACCCTGTATGAGTGAAGGATAGCCCACCACAGTGGTCCTTAATTTCTGTTTGCCATCCCAAGGGGATAAGAGGCAATTAAAATGAAAGTGGATGAGACACGTCAGTACCCCCTGGTACTGGTTCCCTGAGAAAGATGGAGCAGTTAATCAGCATGGATGGCGAGATCTCTGGACATTCACCACATGTTCTTTTTAAAAAACTTGTGGGTGAGGTCACTGCATTTGAAAAGTCTATTCCCATGTGGGCTCTACTCTCTTGCCTTCCTACCTCAGAACTAAGCAGAGTCTGCCTTCCAGAGACTGGCCAGCCATTCTTCTTTAAAAAAAATATTTTATTTTATTTTGTTGATTTCAGAGAGGAAGGGAGAGGGAGAGAGAGAGAGAATCATTGATTGGCTGCCTCCTGCACGCCCCACACGAGGGATCAAGCCCACAACCCGGGCGTGTGTCCTGACCAGGAATCAAACCGTCACCCCTGGTTCTTAGGTCAATACTCAACCACAGAGCCTCACCAGCCAGGCTGGTCAGCCATTCTTTTCTCCAGTAGTTCCCAACCGGCGGAGGATGTGTGTGCTATTGTCATCTAGTGAGCAGAGGTCAGGTCAGGAGATGTCGCTAAACATTTTAACAGTATGCAGGTTAGCACCCCTCTCCCCAATAAAGAATTATCTGGTCCAAAATTTCAGTAGTGCCAAAGTTGTGAAACCTGTTCTTCACTTTCTTTTTTTCCAAGAGGTTATATATGTAAGCGGGCCAGGGTATAGGCCATCCTATGTTCTGCAAGTACAATTCAATGTGTTGCTTACATACAGGGGGACAGAAGGCCTTAGGTCTCTAGGTTTTAGCCATGTTTTTGAACCTAAACTTTATGAGAGAGCCTTGCATTGTCTATCTCATCTAATGACTTAAAAAGTAATAATGTGTTTATCTTTTGCCTTTTATTCCTCATATTTGGTTCCCTCCATTTGGAATTCTGTAGGAAAAGAGTGGTGAATAACAGGTCATGATTTGGACATTCCTTGTTTCTGGGTTGAAGTGCCATCATAATATGAAAACTTTTCCTTCTTCCATCTGTTGTTCCTTATCAGTGTAACTTTAACATTTCCCTCTATACATACTCTTTCCTATCAGTGGAAAAACATGCTCCTATTTCCTGCTACAATTTAACAAACAAATAAAAAATAATTCTTAAAAGTCCTCTCCCTTTTCCCCTCATCCCTCTTCTCTATTTAGTGAAGCTTTTTTAAAAGAGTTGAGAAATGGCAAATTTAACACAGCCAATGAGTTGTATTGGTAAGTGAGGTAAACCCATGCTCAGACCCAGACCACATATGTGCTCAGTAAATACTATTACAGATGAATGAAAATGAAAGAGATTAACAGGTGAATCACCTCTCAAAGTTCTTGCTATAATTTAAACACGGAACATTAAAGAGAGTCAAAAAATTTTGAAAGTTCAGGATACTCTGTATTAGGGACAGATTACTTCTAAGCACAGAAGCCAGATTTTCATTTTCCTTCACCCCCTTGAAGCTAAAACTCATGTATATAATTTACAACTACCCAACCAGGGGCCACTGTGTCAGACTTAGAGTCCATTATTAGTGATGCAAAGAATGAGGGACTGTGCAAAATCAATTATGAAGATAGAGGCAGCCTGGATTGCCCTCTCCAATTTCCGAGGCAGTAGGGATGTTTCCTATAGCTAGGTCTAGGGTCCAGAAGGGGTGGTGAGAGTAATACAAGAGATTTTTTTGTTGTTGTTTAGCCGTAGAGTCAATATGGCCTTTATGGGACCAGTTTTATAGATTTGGGGTATTGTTTCTTGCCTTGTAGCCTCTAGACCTGATTCTTCAACTTTCCTGGGTAGGAAGTATCTACCCATATCTCTCAATTCCTTTCTTTCTGACTAAATTACCTAGAGTTTGTTTTTGTTGTTTGTCACCAAGAACCCTGATTGATACCTAACTGAGATTCCTTGGCATAATGGCAGCCAAATGTGGTATAAATATGATACAGTCAAGACCTGTCACAAAAAAAGGGACAATTAAGTGAATTGTTTAATAACTATATTTTGAAGAACCAAGATGGCGGCGTAGGGAGCGGACCTGTGTGTGCTGCTCTCTCACAGCATCATTGAAACTATCAACTATGAAGTAAACAACCGCCACTCAGAACCATGGGGAAGTTGGCCCAGTGGGAGATCTACAACTGGAGGAAAAGAAAGAAGCGCAGTGAGACTGAGTGGGAGCTACGGAGGCACCAAAACCAGAGGTACGCAGTCACACGCCACGCGGGCTGCAAATGGATTCTCGGTTTTTTACGAACCCTCGAATCCTCTGGGCTTGCTCGGGGCGGGTCTCTGAGGCCCCAGATCCCACAGGGAGAGGCGGCCACGGCCTTGCAGTGGTCGGAGAGCGAGGGAAGCTCTGATACGCGGCTGCTCGCCGGCACCGAGGGACAAGAAGTCCTGGTGTCCCGGAGAGGCGAGGGGCGCGGAGACGCCGCCATCGCTATTTCCTCCACGCTGGTGACTCCCTGTGACCCCGCCCTACCCTCAGGGCTGTGCCAGAGGCACAAGAGGGAATGACTGTGCTTTTACAAACTCTCAAATCCACTGAGCTGGTTCGGGCGGGTCTCTGAGGCCCCAGGCCCCAAGGCGAGAGACGGCACGGCCTTCCAGCGGTCAGGAAGCGAGGGAGGCTCTGGCGCTCGGCTGCTCGCCGGCACTGGGGGACGCAAAGCCCTGGTGTCCTGGATAGGCAAGGGGCCACTGAGTCTCCACCCCGGCGACTCCCTGTGATCCCGCCCTACGCAATTTACATTCCCATCTGGGGTGTGCCAGACCCACAAGTAGAAGCGCCTTCTTCTGCAAACTTTCAAATCCACTGAGCTGGTTCAGGCGGGATCATGAAGCACCAGACCCTACGGGGAGAGGCAGCACGGCCTTGCAGCCATCAGAAAGCGAGGGAGACTCTGTTGCACAGCTGCTCGCCGGCACTGGGGGACACAAAGCCCTGGCAGAGAGTCAAGGGGCCGCGGAGACTCAGCCAGTGCTATTTGCTCCGCCATGGCGACTCCCTGAGACTCAGCCCTAATCAATTTACATCCCCATCCAAGCTGTGCCAGGTGCACAAAAAGACCCACCTGCGCTTTTGCAGCCTATCCCAACAAATTGCAGACTTCAACTGCTCGCAGCCATGAGAGACACACTCAAGAAGCAGACCCAGGAGAACCAGGATGGCGGCATAAGGAAGAGACCTGTGCGTGCTACCTCACACAACAACATCGAAACTACCAAATATCAGACAAACACCTATCATACAGAACCATGGGAAACTTGGCCCAGTGGAAGCTCTACAACTGGAAGGAGAGAAAGAACATTGAGACTGAGTAGGATGTGACACCAAGTACAGAGCCCAACCCAACAAACTGCAGATTTCAACTCCTCGCATAGAAAGAAGCGCATAGAGACTGAGTAGGATGTGCTGAAGCACCAAGTACAGAGCCCATCCCAGCAGGCTGCAGATTTCAGCTCCTTGCATCTGGGAGGGACGCAATCGGGGGGCAGAGTCGGGTCCGGGGCCGGCCAGGGCTGGGCTTGACTCGGCCGGCACTGTGGAACTGCTGTACCAGCAAGCGCACAAACATGCCCACTGGTCCCAGTCTCTGGTGGGGCGCTGCGGGACAGCAGACAAGCAGTCTGTGCACTTGGTGGAGGGCAGGAGCGCTGGATGTGCAACCACCAGGAACGCCTGGAGATTTTGTCTAGTGGGGAGCCGCCGGCAGGGGACAGAAGGCCAAACTTCCTGTTTCCCCGGTAAGGCTGGGATGGCCCCGGTGAGGTTGAAACAGCCCCCGTGAGGTAGGGACGACCCCAGTCAGGTCGAAACAGCCCCGGTGTGGTAGGGACAACCCCGGTGAGGTTGAAACGGCCCCCGTGAGGTAGGGACGACCCCAGTCAGGTCGAAACGGCCCCGGCGTGGTAGGGACAACCCCAGTCAGGTTGAAACGGCCCCCGTGAGGTAGGGACGACCCCGGTGAGGTTGAAACAGCCCCCGTGAGGTAGGGACGACCCCAGTCAGGTCGAAACGGCCCCGGCGTGGTAGGGACAACCCCGGTCAGGTTGAAACGGCCCCGGTGTGGTAGGGACAACCCCGGTGAGGTTGAAACAGCCCCCGTGAGGTAGGGACGACCCCAGTCAGGTCGATACGGCCCCGGTGTGGTAGGGACGACCCCGGTGAGGTTGAAACAGCCCCCGTGAGGTAGGGACGACCCCAGTCAGGTCGAAACAGCCCCCGTGAGGTAGGGACGACCCCAGTCAGGTTGAAACGGCCCCCGTGAGGTAGGGACGACCCCAGTCAGGTCGAAACGGCCCCGGCGTGGTAGGGACAACCCCAGTCAGGTTGAAACGGCCCCCGTGAGGTAGGGACGACCCCGGTGAGGTTGAAACAGCCCCCGTGAGGTAGGGACGACCCCAGTCAGGTCGAAACGGCCCCGGCGTGGTAGGGACAACCCCGGTCAGGTTGAAACGGCCCCGGTGTGGTAGGGACAACCCCGGTGAGGTTGAAACAGCCCCCGAGAGGTAGGGACGACCCCAGTCAGGTCGAAACGGCCCCGGTGTGGTAGGGACGACCCCGGTGAGGTTGAAACAGCCCCCGTGAGGTAGGGACGACCCCAGTCAGGTCGAAACGGCCCCGGTGTGGTAGGGACGACCCCGGTGAGGTTGAAACAGCCCCCGTGAGGTAGGGACGACCCCAGTCAGGTCGAAACGGCCCCGGTGTGGTAGGGACGACCCCGGTGAGGTTGAAACAGCCCCCGTGAGGTAGGGACGACCCCAGTCAGGTCGAAACGGCCCCGGTGTGGTAGGGACGACCCCGGTGAGGTTGAAACAGCCCCCGTGAGGTAGGGACGACCCCAGTCAGGTCGAAACGGCCCCGGTGTGGTAGGGACAACCCCAGTCAGGTTGAAACGGCCCCCGTGAGGTAGGGACGACCCCGGTGAGGTTGAAACAGCCCCCGTGAGGTAGGGACGACCCCAGTCAGGTCGAAACGGCCCCGGCGTGGTAGGGACAACCCCGGTCAGGTTGAAACAGCCCCGGTGTGGTAGGGACAACCCCGGTGAGGTTGAAACAGCCCCCGTGAGGTAGGGACGACCCCAGTCAGGTCTAAACGGCCCCGGCGTGGTAGGGACAACCCCAGTCAGGTTGAAACGGCCCCCGTGAGGTAGGGACGACCCCGGTGAGGTTGAAACAGCCCCCGTGAGGTAGGGACGACCCCAGTCAGGTCGAAACGGCCCCGGCGTGGTAGGGACAACCCCGGTCAGGTTGAAACAGCCCCGGTGTGGTAGGGACAACCCCGGTGAGGTTGAAACAGCCCCCGTGAGGTAGGGACGACCCCAGTCAGGTCGAAACGGCCCCGGTGTGGTAGGGACGACCCCGGTGAGGTTGAAACAGCCCCCGTGAGGTAGGGACGACCCCAGTCAGGTCGAAACGGCCCCGGTGTGGTAGGGACGACCCCGGTGAGGTTGAAACAGCCCCCGTGAGGTAGGGACGACCCCAGTCAGGTCGAAACGGCCCCGGTGTGGTAGGGACGACCCCGGTGAGGTTGAAACAGCCCCCGTGAGGTAGGGACGACCCCAGTCAGGTCGAAACGGCCCCGGCGTGGTAGGGACAACCCCGGTGAGGTTGAAACGGCCCCCGTGAGGTAGGGACGACCCCAGTCAGGTCGAAACGGCCCCGGTGTGGTAGGGACGACCCCGGTGAGGTTGAAACAGCCCCCGTGAGGTAGGGACGACCCCAGTCAGGTCGAAACGGCCCCGGCGTGGTAGGGACAACCCCAGGCAGGTTGAAACGGCCCCCGTGAGGTAGGGACAACCCCAGTCAGGTTGAAATGGCCCCGGTGTGGTAGGGACAACTCCGGTCAGGTTGAAACAGCCCCGGTGTGGTAGGGACAACCCCGGTGAGGTTGAAACGGCCCCCGTGAGGTAGGGACGACCCCAGTCAGGTCGAAACGGCCCCGGCGTGGTAGGGACAACCCCGGCCAGGATGTAACGGCCCCCGTGAGGTAGGGACGACCCCAGTCAGGTCGAAACAGCCCCGGTGTGGTAGGGACAACCCCGGTGATGTTGAAACGGCCCCCGTGAGGTAGGGACGACCCCAGTCAGGTCGAAACGGCCCCGGTGTGGTAGGGACGACCCCGGTGAGGTTGAAACAGCCCCCGTGAGGTAGGGACGACCCCAGTCAGGTCGAAACGGCCCCGGCGTGGTAGGGACAACCCCAGTCAGGTTGAAACGGCCCCCGTGAGGTAGGGACGACCCCGGTGAGGTTGAAACAGCCCCCGTGAGGTAGGGACGACCCCAGTCAGGTCGAAACGGCCCCGGCGTGGTAGGGACAACCCCGGTCAGGTTGAAACGGCCCCGGTGTGGTAGGGACAACCCCAGTCAGGTTGAAACAGCCCCGGTGTGGTAGGGACAACCCCGGTGAGGTTGAAACAGCCCCCGTGAGGTAGGGACGACCCCAGTCAGGTCGAAACGGCCCCGGCGTGGTAGGGACAACCCCGGTGAGGTTGAAACGGCCCCCGTGAGGTAGGGACGACCCCAGTCAGGTCGAAACGGCCCCGGTGTGGTAGGGACGACCCCGGTGAGGTTGAAACGGCCCCCGTGAGGTAGGGACGACCCCAGTCAGGTCGAAACGGCCCCGGCGTGGTAGGGACAACCCCAGTCAGGTTGAAACGGCCCCCGTGAGGTAGGGACGACCCCGGTCAGGTTGAAACGGCCCCGGTGTGGTAGGGACAACTCCAGTCAGGTTGTAACAGCCCCGGTGTGGTAGGGACAACCCCGGTGAGGTTGAAACGGCCCCCGTGAGGTAGGGACGACCCCAGTCAGGTCGAAACGGCCCCGGCGTGGTAGGGACAACCCCGGTCAGGTTGAAACGGCCCCCGTGAGGTAGGGACGACCCCGGTGAGGTTGAAACGGCCCTGGTGAGGCTCAGACGGCCCTGGTGAGGTTGAGACTGCTCCAGTGAGGCTGGGACAAATAAAGGGGACCAGTATGGACTGATGAACAGGTGTAGATACAGAAGCAGAGCAACATTGAACAGAATGTTAAACTACAATGGGGAGCCTGGGAAGGGTTGGGGGGGGGATTAAGAGACCAACTGAAGGACCTATATGCATGCATATAAGATTAACCAATGGACACAAGACACGGGACGGGGGGGGGCGGGGGGTAGGGGCCGAGGGAATGTCATGGGGGGGAAAAAGGAGACATATGTAACACTCTTTGTAATACTTTAAGAAATAAAAATTATTATAAAAAAAAAAAAAAAAAAAAAAAAAAAAAAATAACTATATTTTACTAACTGTTCCTCTTCTCTCCTTCCTCTGTTCACGGTAGCTGCATCTATTAGAATAGAAATGGTGCAAGCAGAGTTTTCTTTTCTGGATCTTAGGACCAAATCCCTTCTCTCCCCTTAAGTTGTAGCTATGCCTTGAGTACACAGTGATAGATGAATAATAATAGAGGAAAGGAAATAGGAAGTAAGGGAGAACTGATAAGAAGTGTGGATGTAGACTATTCAGAAATCAGTACTCTACAACAGAGATCCACAAACTTTTCCTGGAAAGAGAAAGTACATATTTTTGACTTTCTGGGCCATAGCATGAACGTAGCCATAAACAACACATAAGAAAATGGGTGCCATTGTGTTCCAATAAGACTTTATTTGCATAAACAGGTGTTTGGCTGAATTTGGGTTATAGTTTGCTGACTCTTGCTTTAGGTTCTAGTTTTTTTTTCTCTTCACGTTAACATTTAGGGACAATTTTCTTATATTCATTCATTCATTCATTCATTCTGTAATCACTTATTGAATGCTTATTTTGTTTCCACAGTCAAAGATTCCTACATATAGGTTACGGAGCTCACAGTGTGGGGTTGACCTGCTAGAAGTATTGATCTCTTGTTGCCTTAGTCATATCTGCTCAATCTTATCTCTTCAGTTCACACAGGCCCAAATACCTACTGCCAGAACCCATATTTCTTTGCTTTAGGAATTTCTCTGGCCATGAGTTATATAGACTTGGATTCCTCAGAGCTTCCCAATGCACTCCTTCCCCTGAATCAGGGTGGGCTCTGTGGCTACTTTGGCCAGTAGAATCTCGCAGATGTGAATATGTAATATTTGAGCCCAACCTGAAGAGATTGCCAGTTTGTACTTTCTATCCCTTGCAACATTTGTTCTTAGAATCTAGGCTTCTTGCTATGAGAAAGCCTCAAGAGCTTCATGGAAAAACCAGTGTGACCAGTGTGGAGAGAACCCAGTACCAATTTGCTAGCCATGAGAGTGAGTCAGAAAGTGGATCTTCCAGCCATGGTCCAAGCCATCCCACTGATAATGTGTGGAGCAGAGTTGAACTATCCCCACTGAGCCCAGCCCATATTACACGTTCACTAGCAAAATGCATGATGTTGTTTTAAGCCTCTAAATTTTGGGGGGTTTTTAATGAAGTAATAGGTACCCAGGACACTCACCTTGGACTGAAAGTAGTTATTATTATCAGCCTTTAACAGATGAAGGATCTGAAGGTTAGAACAATTAAGCACACTTTACCTATGGCTTCACAACTAGTAAATTACAGAATTAGGTTTCAAACCCAGGCCTCCCAGATTCCAAAGCATAGGTTATCTACCTTGTTCATTGACTTTGCTGTTTCTCTAAGCCAGAAACTGAACTGAAATGAAATGAAAGAAAAGGAGATAGGAGATTGCCTAGCTCAGGCTGTCTGGTGCCACTCTTCGGGGAAACATTTTAGGGTTACAGTTCTCCCCACCACCACCCTCACACCTGGGCCCTGCCTGTGTTAACTAAACTTATTTTTCTTAAACTGCTGAACTAGCACTTATCACATGCTCTACTTGCCTGTCTCCTGCACTTGGCTGAAACTGCTCCAGATACCTTTAGTCTATGTATTCCTATGTCTGGGTTAGTGCTTGCTTCATAGGAGATGTTTAATAAGTCTTTGGATGGAAGAATGAATTCTGGTATGTATTGTGGATGCACAAAGAACTTTGTAAGTTAGATTATGTTATGCTACTATTAGACAGGTGCTATCTATAACTTGGAAAGCAAGGCAAAGATGTATAAATAGTTAATAAGTTCTCTCATCCATCCATCGCTACCCACAACTGCCTCCCCAAGTTAATCCATGTTAATAAATCTGGTTGCATCCTTCCATGCTTTTCTTTATGTTCATACAAATTTGTACATAAACACATTATATAGTTTTTGGCTTGTTTGTTATTATTCAAATGTTGCCTTTTCATCTCTCTGCAAGTTGTAAGCTAGTGTGTAGGTATAAAAAGCATAAATTCTTGAGTCAAACTGATTAGGCTTGAATCCTAGCTCCTTGCTAACGAGTTCTGGTATTTTTGGCAAATCACTTAACCATGTTAGCTTATGTATAAAATAAAGTAGGGGATATAATAGTTCTCATAAGACTGTAAAGTGTACAACACAGAGCTGATACATACATAGCAAGCATTTAAAGATATCAGCTACTATACTTGCCATTGGTAGATAGGGTCTAACTCATTTTTAAATAGCTGTATAAAATTGCATAGAATGGAAGTACCAACATTCATTTGACCGTTCCTAAAGATGGCCTTTAGTTGTTTCCAATCTAGTTACTACTTCAAGTGTTGCTACAGTAAGCATTTTGGGACTTAAATGTTGCTGTTTTTACCCCCTCATAGAGGGATTGCTGTGTCAATTTAATTGAGTAGAGCTATCCCTGGCATGGAGAGGGTGTATCTTTCTCCACACAACTGGGTCTCAGAAATGAATTACTGTATGCAATCCCAGCCAGTGTAGAGATTAACGACTGCAATCCTCCTGTCCCAGAGACCTGGCAGCCATTGTCTATAGCCAGAAATCAAGTGAGCTGCCATTTGTCATGTGTCCATCTTACTTTTGGTTAGAAGTTCAGATGGGTTCTTTCAATCTGGATCTCAAGCCCCTAGTACCTGAGAACTTTGTCTTTTTAGATACATTTATTTTATTATTCATCTTTTAAAATATGTTTTTATTGATTTCAGAGAGGAAAGGAGAAGGAGAGAGATAGATAGAAACATCAATGATGAGAGAGAATCATTGATCGGTTGCCTACTGCATGCCCCACACTGGGAATCCAGCCCGAAATCCAGGCATGTGCCTTGACCAGGAATTGAACTGTGACCTTCTGGTTCATAGGTCAACACTCCTCTACTGAGCCAAACCAGATACATTTATTTTAATAGTCATGCAGGTGAATGTTGAAGAAATGCTCAGTAATGAAATGACACTGGAACAATTGGTGTTTTAAGCTTAGAAGAGCATCTGCATAAAATTAAAAACTCAGAAAGAAATAACAGGCCAATCCTCTTCGAAGTGAGTACACCATATTCTTTCATATCTAATGCCCCAGGTGACTCCGGTCTTAACTGATCCTCCACCTGGGAATCCATTGGTAATTCCAACAGCCCTGCATGAAAATGCCTGCTGCCTAGTCCAGCGTTTCTTCAGCAGAACAGGTTATCTCTTTCCCAGTTTGGGTCCTTCTTGTTCCCTATTTTTCATTTCCCCTTCCCTTTTTACTTAGAGCTCAGATCCTTGAATAGGCTCACAATACTACCCCTGAGATTTAGAAGTAGATTATTTTCAAATTGCTATTTCCTTACAACAAAAGCAGCTTTTTGGATTTCTCCGGCACTAAGCACCTCCCAAGTTCCTAAAACAAAATACGTAATCTTCCTTGACATGTTCCTGCTTATCACTCATCTTTCTTCCTAAATATTAAAAAGAAATATTTATTGCTCCCTTCTGTGGGAAAAAGGGGTCTGGCTTTCTTCTGCTACTTTCTAGTGGAAATGACTACCGATTCACCTCCCAAAATAAACAGGCCTCAGGCACCCATGAACACAGAAAAGCACTCAACCATACAGAGGTATTTGAATCTGTACTCAGCAGCCTTTTTTTTTTTGTCAGTATCAAAACAAAACAAGGAGCTAACCCCTGAGTTATTCCCAGCAGCCTTTTGTCAATATGAAACTGGAGAACACGGGGCAACAAGTATGAACAGTATGAGGGAAAATAAGTGATTCTAACAACCTGGTTTATGTTAGTATTTTCTATGCGATGCGTCAACAGCAGCAATATGGCTTTTGGAAGCTTGGCAGAACCCTAAAAATGGGCTCGTATTATTGCAGTCATCTTCAAATAATTTTTGCTGTTGTTCTTTGTTTAGATCTGTTTTCTACTCTTACACTGACTTCAGGCTCTGACCATGTTCTACATACACATACTTTCTAAACCCACTTATTTTCTCTAGCCTTGG
Organism: Myotis yumanensis; assembly: GCF_028538775.1. Classification (NCBI taxonomy): domain Eukaryota; kingdom Metazoa; phylum Chordata; class Mammalia; order Chiroptera; family Vespertilionidae; genus Myotis; species Myotis yumanensis. Next base: position 37,109,198 of record NW_027223763.1, read on the forward strand.
AAGCAGAAGGAGAGAAGTTGTGAGGCCGTTGAGCACACCTTTTAAGGACTGTTTTCAGAAAGGTCTTTTGGTGAGGTCTCTTTTCAGGATGTCTTGGTCCCTGGCCCGTTGTCCAAACTGCAAATTGGCTTGGCAGCCCTTTGGAAATACAGACAAATGGGCTGCTCAAAGCTTTTCTAATTTCTTCTGCAGAGACAAACTCTTAATTATGCCAAGTTGTAGAGATCTAGAAAGGATGCAGCATTTCACACCCAGGAGGAGCAGAATGAGACACTGCCTTCCAAAAAGGGCTAAAACTACCCGATTAAAAACCAAAACAAAACAGAGTTAAAATGAAAGGATGGGCAAAGTTATGTTAGGTAAAGGCTAACGAAAATAAAGCATGTGACACTATTTAGTGAAGTATACCTGAATTAAAAGTAAAGATTAAAATGAACTAAGAAGGATTTATTGAGAAGAGGTAGAATTCTACAAGAAAAAAGTTATAAATCAAGCCCTAAGTAACAGGACCAAAATACATAAAGGAAATAATTGCTAGTAATGCTAAAAGAAAATGAAAAATACATGACAATAGTGGTAAAATGTAACATAACTCTATCATAATTGACATACCAATATTCAAAATTTAAATTAGAATATAAAGCTTTGCAAATTTGAATATTCAATTAGTATAATGACTTAATCGATATATTGTTAAGTGTGTTCCAATGAACAGAAAAATCACATTTTTTTCCTAATAAGTATAAAAATATGTAGCACCAGATCAAACATTAGGCCTGAAATAAAATCTCAATATATTCTAGGGGTGTATATACTAGATTATATTCTTGGATGATAATCAAAATCTAAAAATTAATATTTAAAGGTAGCTATATGTATGTGTTTAAGTCACACATACAACTGAAATTGAGAACATTTTCTAAGTGCATCTTGGATTAGATATTTTAAAAAGCTAAAATTACAGATTAATTGGAAACAAGTGATCATAAGAGGTCTATGTACTGTTAATAGGATGTGGACAAAGATATAGACAGAAATACAGAGTTCAATGTATAGGATATTATTAGGGCACAATAAGAATGTAAGTTATAAAATAATCTGAATAATTCTTTAAATAAAAATTATTTGTTAATATTTACATAATTAGATTTTTCTAAAGGGATAGATACAGTGGCAGCTATTGTTGGTTGCATACCAAAGAGCAATTTCTCCCAATTTCTTGCTTGTAACCAGATGCTACTTTTATTTAGATGGTAAGCAGCCACATGCTTCAGGGGAGACTGGGTTCCTTCCCATCCTTAGGAGGCAATTCAGAATTGGCCTAAGTCAGGCATGCAATTTTACCACCTTCTGATTCAGGAGGGCATGTGGCACAATTCTGGTCAATAAGACGTGAGGAAAAACTGGCAGTGAGCCTTTGGCAAAGTCTTCTTTGATCATATACGGGGACATTTGAAGGGGTATCCTACTTTCTGCCACTGAACAACTGCATGAAGATGAGGTGCTTGGAGCTGCTGCAGCCATCCTGTGACCACAAAGATGAAAGGCTGAGGGCAAAAGCCAAATACTCAGGATGGGTGGCTGACAGGTGGAAAGACTCTTGATGATCTTATCTACTGAACATAACTACCCGGGAGCTGCCCTTTCTCTGAGTTTTCTATTATGTGGCATAAAACGTCTCAGATGTGGTCAAACGTTTAAATAATTTGCACTTGGCTTTTGTAACATCACTTCTCCAGGGGCAGCGTGCTTCCAGAGGTCTAAAGTCCACGCCCCTTCCATCCAAGCTCCAGCACTCTTGAGGTCTTTGTTTGTTGCAACTCCATTTCATTTTAATTCTCCCTCTGACCAATCATATTTATTGTCTCATTCACAATTGTTTATCCCAAAGGAATTCCCTAGTAAACTTTATTTGTGCAAATCTCCATCTCAGAATCAGTTCCCAAGGGGCTTAACATAAGCCTTGTGGGCCAGTATAGAAGAGAGAGAGAGAGATGTTGATGAGTGGAAAAAATCAGATACATATTTAAAGCAGTACTGGTATGATTTTCTGATGGATTTGAAATGGGATGTGAGCAGAGGAGAATAGATAAGGTTTATTCCAAATATGAGGTTGAAAAATTAAGTGAATTGAGGTGCTAATTACCAAGTAAGAGAATCACTGGGAGAGAATGTGTGGAGTCTACTTAAGAATTAGCAAAAAATAAAATAAAATAAAAATTAGCTATTAAAGCTTTTTTTTTTTTACAAGTATACTTTTTACTACATGGAGGTGGAATAATACATTTTTTAAAAATATATTTTCATTGATCTCAGAGAGGACGGGAGAGGGAGAGAGAGACAGAAACATCCACGATGGAAGAGAATCATGAATTGCCTGCAAGTCCCCTATTGGGGATCGAGCCCACAGCCTGGGCATGTGCCCTTGACCGGAATCGAACCTGGGACCCTTCAGCTCATAGGCCAATGCTCTAGCCACTGAGGCAAACCGGCTAGGGCAGCTATTAAAGCTTTTAATGAGATGCCTATTAGATATTCAAGAGTAGTCTCAAAAATATAGTTGGGTAAATAAGTGTGGATATCAGGGAAGGGGTTGAGATAAGCATTACAGCATTTAGCATGTTGTAGAAATAAAATAAAAAAATCCACAGTAAATACCACATTATCAGATTAAAGAAAGAAGAACCATATGACCATCTTAATAAGATAGAGAGACAAAAAAGTATTAATTGAAATCCAACACCCATTCATGATTAAAAGCTCTTTGTAGAATTCCTATCACTGAATATACAAAAAGATTGTACTAAAATATCACAGCAAACATTAGTTTACATAGAGAAAATCTGACAGACGAGATGTCAAATTTTCATCCCTCTGTTTATCATTACATAAAAAGTGCAATAAGATAAATAGGGTAAGAGAAATAAAAACTGAAAATAAATTAAGAAGTGGTTTGGCTGCATATAAGGGACATTTCAAAATAACAGTCAATTTAAACAAAATAGAAAGGGTTGAGGTTTTTTTTGTCATTTCATCAGAAATCCAGAGATGGGCCATCCAGGGCTGATGCAGTACTTCTGAGGAGTACTCAACCACAAAGATACCCTCTGACTTCGTGCTTTGCCATCACAAATGCTTGATTTTCATTCTCAATGTGCCTTACGTTCCAAAATGCTTTCTGGAATTCCAACAGTAATGTTATATTCCATGTAATAGGATGTGGAAGGGATGAAGAGGTGCACAAGTTAGCTGTTCTTATTTGAAATATCTGTCCTAGAAATCCCACCCATCAACTTCTACACATGGCCTCATGGCTCATATCTGGCCATTGGAATGTGAATACAAGTGGTGTGTGTGATGTCAGCTTCATTTAAGTTAAAAGAAAATGTGTCCCTCCTCCTCCCCATTGTGAACTCTAATATGGACATGCCAGCCACCCGGCCTTAAACATGCAGTTGAGGAAAATCCCTTAAGGAAAGAAGAGAATCAGAATGGAAGGAAAATTGGTTTTCTACATGTAAATAACATTAGGTCCCTACCTTATACCATCCATGAATATAAATGCCAGATGGATCAAAAGCATAAATGTGATAAAATAAAATTTCAAAAAATTTATGATATCTGGGTTCAGGAGGAATTTCTAAATAAGACACAGAAACAAAAATTTAATGGAAAAGATTGAAAATTTGACATTAAACTTTAAAACTTCCTGTAGGTAAAGGGAGCTATAAATACCTTAAAAAGGCAAGATTGGCATGTAGCTAAACTCTAATATTCCTACCCATTGATAAGAAAACTAAACAATGCATTTCTAATGTGGGCAAACATTTGCACAATCAATTTAAAAGAGAAAATTCAAAATGGCCAAAAAACAGATGAAGTTAGCTCATTAGCTCAGCCTTGCTGTTGATCAGGGAAATGCCGATGAAAACAATAAGGTGTTTTTCTTCACAATGGCAAAGATTGTAAACATCTGATGCGGTCAGAACAAGAAAACAGCTTTACTGTCTATAAAAAGGAAAACTGTTTAATAAGCTAGGGTAGGTTTGTGCCATAAAATATTATGCAGTTATTAAAATAATGAGGTAACTTTCTATATATTTGGAAATAAGTTTCTCATATTTTTAAATAAAAAAGACTTCTAGAATAATAAATATAGTTTGATCTCATTTTTGTAAAAACCAAGGGATCCTGCCCCTTGTAAGCAAGTAAATCCTTAAAAATGGATGTAAAAGAGAAAACTTGAAGGATATTAGGTGGGTCCACTTATTAATGTAATTCCTGCATTACCACATGGCAGCTTTCAGGAGGCTGTGAGCAATGCTTTCTGCTGTTGACACTGTTGTCCCATTTATTTGTTTTCCATTATTTATAAAATCTAATCTACAAGTTTTGACTTTTATAGTAGTACCATCTTCCAAGAGCACATTGATGAGAAGATGAGGCCTTAGCAAAGAGAAATGCACAAGCTTGAATGTTGTTAATGCTTCTTCAATATCTATATGAATGACTCTGAAACCTTTTATCCAGATCTTCACATTCATATCCAGATCTTACAAAGTTGAATCTGCTGATAATTTTGTTCTCAAAATCATTTTTATCATATTTTGAGATTGGGATAAACCATTATTTAGGAAGTTTTTTAAAAGGCTATTAATTTTTGAGAGAGAATGTGACATGGGGCCAAGTCACTTTCTGTTAATATGTTTGACACTCGGGTAGAAACATTAACTTGTTCATGCCATTAGGATGCTGTTAGTTAGTGCACCAGTAATGGGCTAAATGATTCTACGGGTAATGCCTATTCCCAAGGAGATTCTTAAGAACAGAGTTCATTATGTTCACTGATGCTGTGATATTAGGAATCAACAGAGAAGCAAAGTAATCATGACAAGATATACAAGTGGCAGAAGGACAAAAAGATAAGGCAGCATAATGGAACAGGAATACGCTCTGCCTAGGGGGGCTAGAGACCTTCTTTAATGCACAATTTCACTTTGTCAACAGGAGTGTTTCCCCAAGTACATTCTTTGAAGCTCTGTTTGATATTAAGAGAGAAAAAAAATGGGAGGGCTACTATGTGGGCAAATCTGGGAAACGAATACACCCCTCTTCTGGAGGTCCAGGGGGGGAGATGACAGGCACTCCCAGGGAGCCAAGGCTCAGCCATGGGGGAGTGTTCGGCTCATAGCACACAGAGGCTGAGTTGTGAGGGATGGGTGTTCAGGTCGTGGGGTGAGGGGATAGCCCCACCAGGCTCCTCCATGCCCCTCAGTCACAGAAGATCCCTCCTGCTATCTGAAGGCAGCTGAGGGTGCTTCAGGGATGCACGCAAGCCCCCAACTCCACCTTATTCTGTCCTTCTCCCTCCCTGACCCACTGCCACAGCTGCCAGTATCTGTTTTCAAACAAAAATTTAGTTAAAAGAGTTTGAAAATATCACAACAATCAGTATACAGTTTGGACATACAACTACTTGAAATGATGGAGAAGCAGCTTATAGATTTGGGCCAAGTAGTTAAAAGCCACCTTGTCCTGCCCTAACCAGTTTGGCTCAGTGGATAGAGCGTCGGCCTGTGGACTAAAGGGTCCCAGGTTTGATTCCAGTTAAGGGCGCATGCCTGGGTTTCGAGCTTGGTCCAATGTGCAGGAGGCAGCCAATCAATGGTTCCCTCTCATCATTGATGTTTCTATCTCTCTCTTCCTCACCCTTCCTCTCTGAAATAAATTTAAAAAATATATCCCATATAATAAAAGGATAATATGCAAATTGTCCTCTTGACCAGGAGTTTGACCAGGAGTTCAATTGGGAGCTCAACAGGGGGCAGGGCCGGCTGCCAACCACCTGTGGTCCCTCCCCCCAGCCTGCCCTGTCTCTGATCAGCCACCCCACCCCAATCAGGGGCGGGGCTGGCCCATTAACTGCCTGTGGCCCCTCCTCCCTGCTGGCCTGGCCCCAATAGGGGTGGGCCGGCCAGACCCCACCCGTGCATGAATTTGTGCACTGGGTCTCTAGTCCTATATAATAAAAGCCTAATATGCAAATTGACCAACTCGCAGAACGACCAGTTGCAATGATGCACACTGACCACCAGGTTGCAGACGCTCAACGCAGGAGCTGTCCCCTGGTGGTTAGTGCGTTCCCACAGGGGAAGCACTGCTCAGCCAGAAGCTGGGCTCACTGCTTCTTAGCGCTGCCTCGGAGGTGGGAGAGGCTCCCGCCACCACCCCTACGCTTGTGGCCTCTGAGGCAGTGCTAAGGAGCAGCTAGCCTGGTTTCTGGCTGAGCAGCACTTAGCTGGCGAGTGCAGCGGCGGTGGTGGGAGCCTCTCCTGCCACCTCCGCTGCAGGCAGGTGGTAAGGAGCCAGGGGTCCCAGACTTCGAGAGCCCCGGACTGTGAGAGGGATGTCTGACTGCTGGGGATCAGGCCTAAGCCAGCAGGTGGACATCCCCTGAAGGGTCCTGGACTGCAAGAGGGTGCAGGCCGGGCTGAGGAACACCCCCCCGCCCCCGTGCACAAATCTCGTGCACCAGGCCTCTAATATATATATATATATATATATATATATATATATATATATGGCCATTTGTCCCAAGTCATGGTCCCCTAACACCTCCTGGTGGTGTTTCCCAGGCATCCTTACTATCCTTGTTTTCCTCCCACATTCTGGGACTATCTTCCCCTCAGATTCTGCAATTCTGACTGTCATTCTTCTTAATTTACCAGTTTGGCTCTGTGTGTACTAGAAAGTAGCTTTCCTTTTCCAGCCAACCTCACACTGTTAATACATTGAGTCAAATACAGATTTCCTGTTCTGTGGGAACTTCCAGACCCCTGGTGAACATCTGCTCCCTTGGGTACTGAGAACAGATTTGATCAGAGAAAGGAAAGAAAAGTACAGTCATCTGGGATTAGCCGGATTACCTCCCCAAAGGGTGCTGGACGAATTCCATGGCAGATCACCAGGCTAGGGCTTCCAGGTGCGCTAACAAGCTGCTGCTTCTCTGACTATGCAAACACAAGAACGTCGGATTCTGACAGCTACCTGGCACCACGGATTTGCCCTCCAGAGTAATCTGATTCTCTCATAACATAAGTAAATAGCAACAATAACTAAAGTCAATGCAGATAGGAAACGTCTGGAAGGAAACACAGCAAAATGTGAATGATGATTTTCTCTTAGAAGTAGAACTAAGAATGATTTTTACTTTTTAAAAATCCCTTTCTGAACTTCATGACTTAAAAAAAAAAGGTTTTAGTTTAGAATCAAACAAAGCTGTCTCAAGTTGAAGGCAATATGCTGATTTAGCTTAGCTAAAAAGAAAATTTACTGATTAGCTGGTTAAAAAAAAAAGGAGAGAGAAAAGCAGCCATTTCACCAGCATTGGTTATTAGAATGTAGTGTCCATTATAAGGCTCTACAATATAAGCTTATCAGGGATGTATTTGAAAGATACTTAAGACTACAAGGAGTGGAACATCTGACTAAAAAGTAGCTTAGTCGGTCTTCTCACATAACTAGAATTTGTAGGTACATGGCACACGGTTCAGTTTCTCTATGATTCATTTGGCCTCTCCTCATGGTCCCAAGATGGCTATAGCTCCAAGCATCATGCTTTCCAGTGATGAAAGCAGGAAGGAGAGGGTTTCTATTTTGTCAAGAAAGAACATCTTTCCAAAAGCTCTCCCAGCACATTTGTCTCAGTTCCTGTTGGGTCACTTGTCCATTCTCCAGCAGCAGTGGATGCTGGGAAGCTTCAGCCTGGTGTGAAAAGAGTCTCTTTCCAGTAAGAGGCAGCCCGGGCACATGGCTGTGGGGTAAGTGTGTAGGAATGTCTGCACAATAGAGAACTTGGAGGAAATACAGAGAAGAATATATGCAAAACTATTAAGTCCTTTATAAAATCCTTTATAAACATCTAAGATTTCTTGGCCTGAAAGAAAGAGAGCAAACAGATTAAATTCACTTTGACATTTTCTACTCACTATCATATAGATACTTTTAAAAATAGGAAAGTGTGATAAGGGAAGGAAAAATATCTACTACGTGCTTACTATAATTGGGGCACTGTTGCAGGTGATTTAAATATATCATTTCTCTTAGACATTCAAGAGAGGGATTATTGGATTTGTTTTACAGATGAGGAAATGGAAGCCTCAAAGAACCAGGCCATTTTCACACCTTCCCCTCTTTAAGCCCCTTCACTCCAATCCCACACCTAGCAATGCTCTTTAAAGGGAAAACCTTGACCAGTTTACACAGGTATACACAGAATATGACTAAGTAAAAACTTGGATTTATGCATTGATAAAAGATAGTGGAGGTAAATATGGATGATCTCAAAGCTGATTAGGCTCTATTTATTTTCCCTTTAAAGATTTTAATGGTGTTTTGAAAGACAAAAGAGCTTCTGGAAATTTTTATAGAGATCCAAGCTAGGTGTGTTCTTGGCTACATGTGAATAGTTTATTTACATATTTATGTTGTGTCAATGACTTAAAACCGTGGTCGGCAAACTGCGGCTCGCAATCCACATGCGGCTCTTTGGCCCTTGAGTGTGGCTCTTCCTAAGCCTTAGGAGTACCCTAATTAAGTTAATAACAATGTACCTACCTATATAGTTTAAGTTTTAAAAATTTGGCTCTCAAAAGAAATTTCAATTGTTGTATTGTTGATATTTGGCTCTGTTGACTAATGAGTTTGCCAACCACTGACTTAAAACAACAGGAGCTATCACCATATATATAATGTTCCTATATATTCATTAGCATGTTGTTATGTCCCATTATTAATACTCTAAATTATTTAGTATGATGAACAGTTTAAAGATAGACATTTTCCAGTTTAGTAAATACAGTTGTTTAAAAGATTGAAGCATGTTACTTTTCCTCTCAAAAGGCCTAAGTGTGAATTATAGAAAATTTTCAAATTAGAGAAAAATTAGAAAGAAGGAAATAAAAATTACCCATATCTTATATCATCCAAAATAGCAACTGAATTTATCCAGAATTTTAGTTTTTATCTTAATACTTTTTACTTTCTTAGCAAAATAATATCTATACTAATAATAGAGGAATATGCAAATTGACTAGGATACCATCACAGTAACGACTGAACAGCAGGCTGTGTGGGGCGACCAGGCTGGCGGGGGCGGGGGGGGGGGGCGGGTAGTTAGGGGTGACCAGGCTGGCAGAAGGGGGTAGTTGGGGGCAACCAGGCTGAAAGGGGGGGCAGGTAGGGGCAACCAGGCTGGTGAGGGGGCAGTTAGGGGCGATCGGGCAGGCAGGCAGGTGAGCAGTTAGGAGCCAGCGGTCCCAGATTGTGAGAGGGATGTCCTGGATTGGAGAGGGTGCAGGCTGGGCTGAGGGGACCCCACTCCTGTGCACGAATTCGTGCACCAGGCCTCTAGTATCTATAATACTTATGAAAATAACCATCTCCTCTGCCACAATCTACCTCCCTATTTTTGTTCCCCAGGGGCAATCACTCTGAATTATTTTAGCTGTTTCTTTGTCTTTTCCTTTTATTTATTTTAAATTAGGTATTATCTATTGACTCTCCTACAGAAGATAAACATTTATATTTGTTTCCTCCCAACTCCTTGTTTCTCAAATACACACATTTCCTCCCACAGTAATGCCAGTGGAGTTATGTTACATCTCGGTATGTATATTGAGTATGGATATTATTGTGACAGTACAAGTACTATTCATCACTGAGCCATGCAGTTACCTTTGATTACATTTTCTTTATGACTTTTTGTGTTAATGCTGCAATCTTGGCCTTGATTTTTTGCTTGCTTCATTTTCTATGTTACTATCATTCTCAAATTCTCTGAGAGAGGTGTATCTGATTTTATTAAATCATGAATATATGTTCATTTCTTTATTAAACTTTGTGTGATATATCTTGGTGTGGAACATATTTTTCACCCACTATGTGGAGCACTCAATAGGCCTTTCCACTCTGAATTTTCATTCTTCATTCGTGGAAATTCTTCCTGTATTATTATTTAATAATTTCCTCTGTACTTTCTCTGTTCTCCCTTTCTAGAATGCCTATTAGATATAGAATCAGTTGTCTGATCCTCTCCTTTTCTTAAATTTTTTTCTCTCCAATTTTCTACTTCATTATTTTTCTGTTCTAATTTCTAGAAAACATATCCCACTTTATTCTCCTACCATTCTATTGATTTTTATATGTCACCTATTATATTTCTGATTTCAGTACAGCAACTTGACCCTCTTTTGGAGGTAATAACTTTTTCCATATCTCTGAAGATGTAAATGATTTTCAGTTTTCTTCTGGTTCTGGTATTGACTATTTTTCTTTGGGGTTTCTTTTTATTACCATCTGTCTGGCCTCTACACTTGCTGTTAGGGGTTGCCTCCAAATGGCTGGTAATCCTTGGATTTCCAACCATGTTAACGAATGAGGGCCTCAAAAGCTGATTGGAAGCTCTCTGTGCAGGTGATGTGGTGGACTGTCTTAGAAGACAGTGTGACTATTTTGTGAAGAAATCCTCAATATTTTTTTCTTAAGCTAGAATGAAGAAGATCCAGTCTGTAATATAAAAAAGTATAGAACCTGGCAAATTGTGTTCTTATAGGTGAGTGGGAGATACTGGGTTCATCACTTAATATTTCTCTTTTTTCTATTACTCACCATCCAGTAATTTATCTGAATACCTTGATGTCCTTTGGTTTAACTCTCTTGTCAGCAACCTTCAGTCTTTTGTCAGGGATTGTCTCCTGGTGTGTGAGAGCAGCAAGATCTAGAGGTTCTAAATGTTTTTAAAGTAGACTTTGTAGCAATTCTACACCTCCATTATCAAAGATAATCAACTTCACCAATTCTTGAGCCTCTCATGGGTGTGAAGGCATGAAATGGCTTTCTTCTCTGTTTTCCCCTTATTTCTTTAGCTTTTCTCATTTTCCAAGTCAGTTACTACTTATATATCTACTTTCAAGGATCTAAAATTTAAATGACACCTGTTTGTTTTTTAACAACTCTTTTATTGTCATTTTACTGTATTTTCAGGAGGGAGCAGGGAAATGTTTGCATTCAATGTATAATGTTTACCCAGAAGTTGCATCTAATACTCTACATGCCTTTGAATTTAGGTTACATAGTTGATCACTATGAAGAATACAATTTAGTATCCTACTCTTTATGTATTATTTTTATTTTTTGTTAATCCTCACCCAAGGATATTTTTCCATTGATTTTTAGGGAGAGAAGGAGAGAGAAGGAAAGACGCAAAGAAACATCGATGTGAGAGAAACACATTGATTGGTTGTCTCCTGCACGAGCCCTGACGAGGGCCTGGGCCAGGAAGGAGCCTGCAAACAAGGTACACGCCCTGGACCAGAATCGAACCCCAGACCTTTTGGTCCTCAGACCCAATGCTCTATCCACTGAGCCAAACCAACTAGGGCTATGTATTATTTTTTTATAAGCATTTTTTCCAAGATAATATGTCTATACTTTTTGAACACTAGGATGATATTCACATAATTCATTATTATTTCAAGCATAGAGCTTCTAATTTAATAAGCCACCTCTCTCTCTTTCTGTCTGTGTCTCTCTTGCTCTTGCTTTCTCTTGCTCTGTGTGTGTGTGTGTGTGTGTGTGTGTGTGTGTATTACTTATACATAATGATTAGGGGAAATGCTACTGAATAATTTGTATGTAGGCAGACTATCAAGGTAACCAGTCATTTCACATCTAACTTACGCTTTTATAAATGTAACGGTTATGTTCTGTGAAGAGGAAGAAAATGAATTTCATTAAACATTAGGAAAAAACTGATCTTTTATCTAAATAAATTAAAAGGAATTAAAAGGAATCATGAGTTTGCTCTTAATGATATGGCAGTAGTAAACCCTTTGAATTCCACTATCTTGCTCACAACACAGAGATCCTTTCATCACACCAAGCCTAGTTTCTGGTTTAAGCAAAAATTATAAAGGGAAAGTGAAGGCCCTGTTTTGTTTTTCAATATCCACATTAGTCAGCTAGGATGCTTAGATTCTAATATCAATTGTGACCTGCAATGAGTATACATATTGCTGGGCTTATGTACACTTTAAAAATTTATAGATCTGAAGCTACTTTTGTTTTCTGCTCTGACTGCCTTTTGTATACATCAGTGTTGTAATAAGCTTGGCAGTACTTGGTCCTTTCATATCTGATACTCAGTCACACACAACCAGCTATTTTTTTCATTCAGACATGCACATTCCTCTTTCATACATTCTAGCTACACTTCCAGGAGTGGAATTGAAAGGGTTCACTGTACTACTGACATATCATTAAGAGCAAACTCATCAGTGGAAGAAATGGAAAAGTATACAGATAAATGAAAAGATATTCCATGCTCATGAAGTGAAAGAATTAATGTTGTTAAAATGTTCATACTACCCAAAGCAATCTATAGATTCAGTGCAGCTCCTATCAAAATTCCAATGACATTTTTATAGAAACTGAACAAACAATCCTAAAACTTATATGGAATCACAAAAGCCTTCAAATAGCCAAAGGAATTTTGAGAAAGAAGGACAAAACTGTAGGCATTACACTTCCTGATTTCAAACTATATTACACAGCTATAGTAATCCAAACAGTGTAGTACTAACATAAAAAGAGGTACATAGATCAATGGAACAGAATAGAGAGCCAAAAAGCCAAACTGATTCGTATATGGTCAATTCATTTATGAGAAAAGAGCCAAGAATATATAATGGGGAAATGACAGTCTCTTCGGTAAATAGTGATGGGAAAATTGGACAGCCACATGCAAAAGAATGAATCTGGACCACTATCCTATACCACACAAAAACTAACTCAAAATGGACTAAAGACTTGATCACAGACCTAAAACCTAGAAGAAAACTCCTAGAAGAAAACATAGGTGGTAAGCTCCTTGACATCTGTCTTGGTGATGATTTTTTAGATTTGACACCAAAAGCAAAAATAATCAAATGGAACTACATCAAATTAAAAAGTTTCAGTAAAGGAAACCATCAACAAAAAATGAAAAGGTAACCTACTGAATGGGAGAAAATATTTTCAAATTATATAAGTGGTCAATATCCAAAATATATAAAGAGCTCATTCAACTCAATATTAAAAAACAATCTGATTAAAAAATGGGAAGAGGATTTGAATAGACATTTTCCCAAAGAAGATATAGAGATGGCAAAAAGGTACATGAAAAGGTGTTCCACATTACCTATCATCAGGGAAATGCAAACCTAAACCACAATGAGATCTGGATGCACAGAGAGACTCCAGGGATGTACAAGCACAGAGTAAAGACCAAGAAGGTAGCCATCTGCAAACCAAGGAGTGAGGCCTCAGGAGAAACCAAACCTGCCGACATCTTGATCTTGGGCTTCTAGACTCCAGAACTGTGTCAAAGTAAATTTCTGTTGTTTAAACCACTCAGTCTGTGGTACTTTGTTATGGACGCTCTGGCAAACTCAAGAAAAATCTTTCTCTCCCCATTCCCATCTGACTCTGCCAAATCACTGAGTGAACCTCCAGACTCCTTTATTTCACTGAGTAATTCTCTTTCTTAACTTTTACTTGACCTCAGACCTGGACTCCTCATCACAACTAAGCAAATGCGGTCCTCTCAGAGAGAAATTGGAGAATCAGGCAGAAACAGGGAATCTCCCCAATGTGGGCTCAAGGGCAGAAAGGTATAGCCTGTAAAGGTAAGCTGATAAAGTAGACACCCAGAAATGAACAGGTAAAGGAGACCGGGAAACTTCTGAAAGATTTCCTTTTTCTAGTCTAATAGAACTTTCTTATGGACCAGTTGCATTCCACGTAGTCTTAGAGAGGGCCTGGTATTCTTATTATGAAATCTCCATTTTGATTAAGTCATCTCAAGTTGATTTTTATGACTTGCAACCAAAGAGTCCTAAATAACCTAGGTGCAAAGAGTGGCCATTCATGGGGTGAGGCCTCTGCAGAAGATGTGAGAGGACTCCTGACCCTGGACCTCACTGCTGGCACACCCAGAAGTAAGAGGAGGTAGCTTTGGTGGGGTCAGGAGATCTTACATGAGCAAGTGGGCAGGATGAGTCAAAGAAATTTGAGTTATTACTGTAAACATGATCTCATCTGTGCTCATAGCTTTAGAGACCTGGGGAGATTTGAGTAACAGAGAAGTAAATTGAAAAGAATGATAGGAACCTGTGACAATAGTGTCAGGCAGGTCAAAAGCTAGAATGAATTGGGATTTAAAAGAACTACTCAAAGAAAAGAAAAGTCACTTCAGAAAGAAACACAAGATGAATCTGCTGGCAGTGTGTTATGAAATGGTTGGCCAGGATGAAAAATATAGTAATAATAAAAGAACACAAAAACAGTTTTTCAGGAAGAATCTGCAAAGACCAAAAAGCAGCCCAAGGGGAAAGCCTCTGGGCCCAGCTGCTAGTAGGAGGGTAAAAGGAGGAGGCTCATGCTTGTTCTAAGCTTGCCAATCCTGACCTAAGTCTGGTTGCAAAGCAGACCCAAAATTCATAATGGATGGTTCTGTCATGGGTTGAGGAGAAGGACAAATGCTGGAGACCTGGCCTGGGGAGGCAGTTGGGGCCCAGTGCACCAGCTAGAAACTCAGTCCCAGCCAAGGACTCAGAAACTTCTTGCCCCTGATAGAGAAGCAGATACATCTTCATAATCACTTGAGCAGCACACATCCTGACAACAATAACACATATGGTAAACCGAATTACTGTTCCTGAATACTCGCATCCTAGGGGAGGATTATATTTCCCTATGCAACGGATGCCAGGCCAGCCCATAAGATTTCCTCTGGCCCAGGAAGTGTAAGCAGAAGTGGCATGTGTTGTTTCCAGACAGTTGCTTTTAGACTCAGAAATGGCTTGCCATTTCTTCTTTTTCTCAACCCTGAGATTGGCAGTGTTCCAGATAGAGGCTGTGCCATCATCCTGAGTTCCAGGGTAAAAGCAATTTGAGCCAAGCTGTACTGACGTGCAATGAACATGAAGTATAAGGAGAACTAAGTTTTTGTGTTGCAAGCCATTGTGATTTGGGGACCATTTGTTCCTGCAGCATAACTTAGTCTTTGCTGAGTCGCAGAGCCTACAGGATCCATAGCACTGGAAATGAGAAGAGAGCATTTCTGATCACCAGGAGGAAACTGCAGGCTTCAAAGCATGGCAGTGAAACAGTATTATAGGAAATACCAGGATAACCCCAAAAGCTCAGGAGCCAATTTAAACATGAGAATTGCCTGGAGAAAGCAGAGCGTAAGAAATCCCCTGGATTAGCAAGTATATTATTAATTTTTACTCCAACTGAAAATGCAATGAACTGATGATGTCTGATAACACAAAGGTTATGTTAATGAAAGGATTTGAGGGGATTTTAAAATTTTGTTTGTTTTGTTTTTCAACTAGGTTCTAAGCCAACGGGTAAAGTGAGGATTAGGCAGACTTAATTGAGAAAGAAGATCAAATGAAGACAAATTCACACATACTAGCTGAAACCACTATTGGTTTTGGATATCGTCTTTGAATGTAGGACTCAGGATACAGTGCTTACTGCTGACCCGGATCGGCCCCTGGGTGTCACCCCTTTTCACATACTGTTTCTGTCTCCATTATAAAAGCCAGTTCCAGCTCCCCAGTGAAATAAATTCTCCAGTGCAGCCTTGCTTTGCTTTCTGAAGCTCCCTTTTTGGGGATAGGAAATCTGCCCCCGAACCTTTGCTTGGGGGCATGGTCCTTGTTTGCCCTGGCACAGATTTCCAATCTGCTATCTGCCTGCCTCCTGGGTTCTGAGTCTCCCACATTGGACTCCCTTCCAGGCTCACTGCTCACTTTTGAAGATATCAGTAGCATCTTGGAATCTTCTGGATTCCTCCCGTTTTTGTTTTGTTTTTTGCTGGCCCTTTGCCTGGAATAAAACAGAGATTGTTGGGACCCTAGGTCACCATTCTTTACTTTCCAACCTAAGGCTCTGCATTTGCCACAATGTTCCTTCAGGCTACCCTGTGGTGGGCCTGCCTGAATAATCCCTGTGCCCAGCTCTTCCCCCCTGTGTCCAAGCTGTGCTCAACGCATGTGGGCATGTCCCAAATCAGAGTGACAGCTGGTGTGAATGAAAAGGAGATTCCACCTTCAAAATGGTCTCCACTATTTTCATGAGTGATCCAAACCAACAGGAAAGAATCCACCAGGAAGGTTTTGTAGGCAATCTCAAAAATGGAATTATGTGACTCCAAGATGGGGGAAATCTAGGCTGGCAGGTATCTGTAAGAAACGGGCCTGGGGTGTGGTCTGTCCTGGGGTGTGGTCTGTCCTGGGGTGTGGTCTGTCTATTGCAGCTGCTAAACAAGCTTTCAAAGGAAAGGAGGTATTAGACCTCCCCTAAATTGTCTTTGCTTGTTTATATCTGGAAGAGGTTGTAGGCTGTGGCTTCTCAGGTTGAAGCTGGTCAGGGGGGCTAAATTAGAACTTTAACTTGAGCAATGTAATGAAGTTCACATGAAGTTGGAGGGACTATTGTAGATAAAAGGAGACTAAAGAGTCATGAAAGCCAAATGCAATGTAAGATCCTTTATTTGATCCTAGAATTAAAAAAAAAGAAAGCTAAAAAGGCATTCTTTGAGTTATAGGGAAATTTCTTATGGTTTGTATATGACATATTATTAAATTTATTAAATTGTAGTTAATTATCTTAAGTGAGATAATGATATTGTGGTTTTGAGAACAGTGTTCTTATCCTTAGGAGATATATGTTGTCATGCAAGATAATTAGGCATGATGTTTTTAATTTACTTTAAAGTGGCTCAAAAATAAGATATATCTATATATATATAAAACCCTAATATGCAAATAGACCAAACAGCAGAACAACCAGTCACTATGACATGCGCTGACCACCAGGGGGTGCGTGCATAACACGGTGGGTATTGGCAGCAGGCGGCAGAGCATTGAACATGGCAGGCATTGGCTGCAGTGAGATGGTGGAGCAGGTGAGTGGGGGCGCCAGACCAAGGCGGGGTGCCGGTCACTGTTGTGCCGCGCCAGCACAGCCAAGGGTTCAGTGAAGCTGAGGGGAGGCGGCGAAGGATTTAGAAAAGACAGACAAAGAGAATAAGCTGGGTCTAGGTGGATCTTCCTGTGCCTGCCTGAGGCCACAGAGAGAGATCCAGACAGCAAGCTTAGCCTTTATTTTATAGCCAGAGGTAAACAATGTAGTGGTCACAATAGTTATAATGTTCTTGTGAGTTTCACTTGTTTTGGCAGCACTTGCTGCATCTCCCTCAGCCCATTAGCTACCCAGATAAGATCTAGGGAGTGTCATAAGGTCAAGCCTAATTATGCTAAGAGGGCTGTGCCCTCTAAGCTGGGACTTGTTTGTGGCTTTGCCAACAGGTCAGTCTGAGGCTTAACCCTATAGCCACTCCCTACAGCTGTCATCAGGGTGAGCCTCTGGTGGTTACTGAAAATTCTTTGCTCCCGCATGCTGCGGTCCCATCCGGCGCTCACACCTGCTGCCAGTGCCAGCTCCGCTCGCACCTGCTGCCGGTGCTGGAGCTGCCACTTGCACCCACTACCAGTCCCAATTGCTCAGTGCCATCAGCGGGTGCAAGTGGTGGCTGCTGGCCCCGATCACCCCTGAGGACTTCTCCATCTCCCCCTACCCCTGAGGGGTGATCGGGGCCACAGCCACCACTTGCACCTGCTGCTGGCGCCAGCCCCAATTGCTTTGTGCCATCAGTGGGTGCAAGTGGCGGCTGCTGGCCCTGATCACCCCTGAGGACTTCTTCACCTCCCCCTACCCCTGAGGGGTGATTGGGGCAGCAGCCACCACTCGAACCTGCTGCTGGCGCCGGCCCCAATTGCTTCGTGCCATCAGTGGGTGCAAGTGGGGTAGGTGCCATCGACTCATGGGAGCGGTGGTGGCAGGAGTGGGGTTGCTGGCAGACAGGGGATGGGGGGCCGAGGCAGGAGGGGCTGGGCAGGGGTGCAGAGGATGGGCCAAGACCTGCCCCTGTGCCCACTGCAGCCTTGCGGCCCACAGTTCCTTTCAAGGTGCATGAATTTGTGCACTGGGCCCCTAGTATATATATAAGATAGATAGATAGATAGATAGATAGATAGATAGATAGATAGAAAGAAAGAATCTAGGTAAAGGGTATATAGGTACTTAGTGTGTTAGTTTTCCAACTTTCTATAGGTCTGAAATTTTTAAAAAGGAAATTTTATGGTGACAAACCATTCAGAGAAGAGGCAATTATACGAGGAACTGTTGTAGAGGAAAAGGGTCAGACTTACTCAGAATTCCTCCAGAGAGTAGAGGTAGGATCTAGGCATGGGAGAGACCAGAAAATAGATTTTGGCTTAAACTAAAGAAAACTGTGTAATAAGACCTCACATCGTGGCTAGAGCTGGCTCTAGTAGCAGAGAGAAGACATACTTTTAAAAGTGAGAATGTGTTTGTCACTTAATATGATCTTTGGATTTTCACTACCTGAGAATGATGAACAAAATTATGGGGGCTGCTTGAATTTTAACCCAAGAGCAAGGGAAGCATATCCCTACTTAATAAAAGTTTTTAAAAAATCAGTAAAGAGTAAAACAAATTGTTAAATAGGGCTTGTTCAAAAATACTGAAAGAAACCTGTCTAACCTTTACACACAGTAGATTATAGAACCAGTGGTGTAAGAGATGACTCAATGTGGTGCATAGATATTGTACCTCATCCTTACTAGTAGCTCAGAATGTCCTATATACCTCATTTTTGCTGTCTCTGAACCTCTCACGTCTGTGGGGACTCTGACTCGCTCATGTATGTGGTGTTCCCAGTTACATCTGTATGTAATTAAATATGGTCATTTTCTCTTGTTAATCTATCTCATGTCTATTTGATTACTAGACCAGCTGGAAGAACCTAGAAGGGGAAACTTTCTTCCTCCCCCACAATACCCATTCATCTGTCAAAACTGAAAGGGAAATATTACTCAAGAGAGTGTTCAAAGGCACATGTCTAAATAAATTCAACATAATACAGTGAAAAATGGCTCAGGCCTAAATATCCTAAGTGTTCAGGAAACATGTACATTTAAAAACTGATTGCCTTTTTTTTTTTAACTTCTCTATGTACCATATTCATCACTGATTTCCTTGATGAAGAGTTTAGCAAATGCAGAAATCGAATCTTAATTTTTGAATGCTTTGATTGCTTCTAATTGCCTTTTGTTTTTTGTGTGTGTGCCTCAGTTTAATACCACAGAAAGCTTTTGAATCATTTAGCTCTGGAAACATAAGCCCGTCACTTAATCACATAATGAGTGAATCACTGGCATTCAGGCAAGCCAGAAAACCTGACCTGGAAGTGTCTTTCTGAGGCTCAACCCTGGGAGAGTCATCTGTATTCAGCAGCTCAAAACATTTCTCATCCTCGTGGAAATTCTCAGGATGCCCTCACAGCCGGCATTTCCAGCCTGGCATAGCAACTCATTGCCTCATTCACAACTGAACATTCTGGAGAATGGAAGAAGCTTTTTGTTATATTCCCTTTCTGAAACAATAAGGGACTCTCAAATGCCTTGTATTGCCAACCTTCTCTCCTGCCTCTCCCCACACCTGGCAAGGGGAACAATATAATAATGCAAAGGTAACTTTAAAATGACATGTACTGAAGATTCTGGTTAGCTATTAGCTTAAGAACACAAACTTCAGAATTAGACCTGGATTTAAATCCAGACTCTTTACTTTCAGTTTCACGCCCTGGGGAAAATTATTTACTCTCTCTGAGCCTCCATTTCTTCATCAACAGAAGGGAGGAAATAATTTCTACCTCAAATGATTGTTATAAGAATCAAAGAAGATCATATATAAAGCACATAGCCTAGTTCTTGGCACACAGTAAGTACGCACGAAATGGTGGCTATAAATGTTGTTGCTATTGTAGTTTCTATTTCTAAGTTCTGTCTGCTAATTATTCTGCACTCCCAACAATCAATGAAATCTTTGTATCTTATCAGTGGAAGGGAGTTTAAAATTTTTGTCTCCCAATTCACTTAATTTACAGATAAAGAAATTCAAGTCAAGAGGTCACAGACTGTCCAAGGTCATATGGAATGACTGGCACAAAATGGCCAAGAATTATAGTCTCTTGATTTTCAGACCAGAGTTCCTTCTGCTCAAAATGCTGAAGTACGTTGGTTGTTCTTCAACACGTGAAGAAATCTTTTTCTTGCTTTCCTATTTTTCTGATCATTTACACGTTTACTTCTAGCTTGCCAGCATGTGAACTTTAGGCTAACCAATATACTCATGTGAAAAAAAATGTGAACAGTGCAAAATAATGAAAAGGTGAAAAACCCACGTGGAAGAAAAAAATAGCACTGAACAATTAGAAATTCATATGCAAAGAAATATTGTAGAATAATGACTTTATGATGAATGATGAGAAACAGTTTTCTTTCTAATTTTCTCAATGACTTTTTTTCAGGAAAAAGGATGTTTGATGGAAAATCTGATATATACTCTTCATACATGTAGTGTATCTGTGTCTATATTACAAGAATTTACTTAAGTTTTTCTTTCTTTCTAAATATTTCAGGTAAACAAGAATAAAGGTTTGGGAGAGGAAAAGGAAAAGAGAGACCTGGTGCTGCTTTTGCCCCGTGACAGGAGGGAGTTTACCAGGAATCAGAAGACGGCTGCCTCTCTGCTGGGCCATGGGCACAGCCAGAAGAACTTCCACTAAAGCTCAAAGCAGAAGAGGGAGTAAGTAAGTGATCCTTGCTGAGCGCGAAGACATTACACTGGGAGTTGAGGAGAGGCACTCCTCTCTTGTGCTATTTCAGCATTACCTCAGTCTGTGCTCTTGGGCCTCTAGCCTCTTGCCTTGAGTGTCACACACCACTCCTGACCTGCCAGGGCATAGCCCAGGGAGCCTACTGGGCACATGAGAACTGTAATAGCACTGCTGTGCTTACTTTTATTCCCGTTTATGTAAGCAGAACGTGCTTACGACAATTAATACAAGTAATGTGAAACTGCTAGAGTAAAAAACCAAGTCTTCTTGCTTTTTTCACTTGACCAGATGCCTTGGAATTCTTGTACGTAATAAATGTAAATCATCATATAGTATTCCACCATATAAATGTATCATATTTAAGTTAACCATTCTCTAATTGAGGGAAATTGCTGCCCTTTTTCAATTTTTCTTTATTATAAATGCAGCGGAAATACTATCCATGTTTACTTATTTTATGAACATGTGTGGATATTTTAGAAGAATAGACTCTTAGAAGTGGAGTTCAGAACTCCAAGGAAATGGTTATTTTAAATTCTGATAGATATTTCTAAGTTATCACAAAAAAAGTTGTGCCAACTTACAATCTTATGAACTATATATGAAATCACCCATTTCTACCTGAGAATGCTGGTGTCAGTCTATTTGATTTTTAACAAGTTGATTGTTTACAAAATGTAACTCATTAGTTGTTTTGCATTTCCTTTATTATTTTTAAGATTAAACATCTTTTAAAATTTTATCATTCTTTTTGTGTGTGTGAATTATCTCTTTTTTTTTAAAGTATGTTTTTATTGATTTTTAGAGAAAGAGGGAGAGATAGAGAGAGAGAAACATCAATGAGAGAGAAACTTCATCCATTAACTGCCTTCTGGATCCCCTTACTGGGGATTGAGCCACAATCACCAGAAATAGAACCGGTGACCTCTTGGTTTCTGGGTAGATGCTCAAACATTGAGCCACACTGGCCAGGCTAGCTCTTCATTTCTTTTACCCAGTTTTACAATTTGTATCTTTTTAATAACTTTAGGAACTTTGAGTACTTTGTTTTACATATTTTGTAAAGGATTTCACTAGGATCTTTTATTTTGGTGTCTGTTGACATACAAATCTTTATGGTGGTTGTTTTGTTTTGGGTTTTTTTGAAGTAAGACCTTTTTATTAATGTCTCCTTGAATTTGTCTTTCTTAGGAAGGCCTTCACCACCCACTCCAAAATTATAAAAATTGATGTATCATATTTTACTGTAGTTTCTTTCTGACATGGGCTTTTTTAAAAATTAGTGTTTAGAATTTAATCCATTTGGATTTTGTATGTATGATATGTTACTGGCATTTGAGTTTCTTTTTCAGAAGGATTTCCAACCCTCTCAATATAATTTTTGAATAGTCTGTTCTTTTTACGCTGTTTGGAAATGCTCCCTTTTTATTGTCTTAATGTCCCTTTGTTCCTGAGCTGTTTTTTTTTTTTTTTTTTTTTTTTCGGTTCCATTTGTCCGTGTCTTTACTCTGAAGCAATACAACCTTATCTAACATAAACTTAATATACTTGATAACTGAAATGTCAGGTTCTTCTTCATTGTTCTTTTTTTTTATTCTTAATGTTATTGTGCATTTTCTCTTCCATGTGAATTCTAAAATTAGTTTATCAAGTTTGATAAACCTCCTGAATTTATGAATTAATCTGGAAAGTTGACATCATTAGAATATCAAGTCTTTCATCCAGAAACATGCATACTTTCTATCTATTCAGATCTTTTTTTTTTATATCATCAATATAATGTTATAGTTTCTTCACATGGACCTTACATTGTTCTTGGTTTATCCCTAGGGGATGTTTTTATAGCTATGTTGCTATTGGGAATGGGCTCTTTAGATTTTGTTTTCCTACAGAGAAAAGGATCTGAGGGGGAAAAAAGCAGGAGTTGAAAAAACAGGAGAGAGATGAAAAAGAGGAAGAGAAATTGAAAAGGTAAGTTGAGGTGATACATAAGGAAGACAGGAGAAATTGTGATTTTTATTGAATAACAGTAGGTCCTCAACGTTGTTTCATTATAATGTCTATGATATTTAAAAAAAATCGGTTCCCTGCCAGGGCCACTTCTCCCCATGTCTGCGTAGGTTTTCTCCAGGTACTCCAGTTTCCTTCCACATCCCAAAGATGTGTGCATGAAGTTCATTGCCTTATTACATTGTCCCAGTTTGAGTAAGTGCAGGTGTGGGTGTGATGGAATGCTGTCCTGTCCAGGGTGGGTTTCCACCTTGAGCCCTGAGCTGCCAGAAGAGGGTGGCCATCCAAGACCCTGAACTGGAATAAATAGATTGGAAAATCATTATCCTCCTTGTTATTAATCTTTCATGAATGTCTATATAGCTCACATTTATTTCAGTGTTTAACATTAGAAGTGTTTTGGGTCTTTATTTAGAAGTTTGGTGATGTTTTTGTGACTAGCAATACACATTAGGAACTTAACTCTTGTTTATATCCATTTGCCTACACTAAAATTGGTTTCCTTTACCAATTTTAATGTTATTTTCTTAAAGTCGTAGTTTCCAGTAACCTACCCACAATGTTAAATGAGGACTTGATTTACCTGTAATGTGACATGGCCTGTGGTAGAGGCATTCTCAAGCACCGAGTCCTGCATTCTTCTGACAGGTGGCTCATTTGAGAAAACTGACGTGTAGAAAGGTCAGCAAGGGAGCATGGAACAGGAAATGGAAAGGAAACAGGTTTGGAGTGAGATCTGGGAACCCATCCCAGATTTCACTCTTTCCAGCTGTGTGATTTTGCTCCAGTTACCTAATTACGTTCCTCATTTGTAAAACTTGCATAATACCTGCTCAGGTGCCTGTGAGGCTAATTAGGATAACATATCTAAAGTGTCTGCTGCATTAGATGCCGCTCTCCAGGAGTGCCAGTTCCCACCTATGAACCCATCTCTTCCCAGTCCCCACTCCCACCCCCGCCTCTCTGCCAGGGCAATTCCAGAGACTGCTCCAGATAGCACGGAGCCTTCATGTTAACATGAAATGAGATGTTTATTTCGTGAGTGCCTAACACCCTGAAGTACATACCTAGCATTCTTAAGAAACATTGTAGGAGGAACAGTTGTTAGGAACTGTGATCTGAGTCTGAAAAAACAACAACACACCCCATAAGCCTAAAAAAATCCTCCATTTTTACAAAAGGAGGCGTTGAAATGTGAATCCTTATTCAAGCCCAAATCCCTGGTGAGAAACACCCTCTATTTCTACGGGAACAATAGTTCCTTGTCCTGAGACAATGCAGGCTACATAGCTCTGGAAAGCCTCCAATCCCCATGGCAATGGCAGTGGTTTCTCTGGGGACAGTGGACACAGTATCTGGAGGAACTGCACCACCTGACCCAGGGCCTTGGCCATTGAAAGGAGGCTCCTTTCCCAGCCCGAGCTGCAGGACAGCAGAACTGGCCTCAAGGTCCTGGCGACATCCGTCCTGGTGACATCTTGTATTTGCTGCAGGGCTCTGACCCTCTGGGGAAGTTGTACTTAGGAGATGAGGATGAGGTGGAGAGAGATAAAAATAAGATATACTGAAATGCCCCAAATGAGTGTTCTCTTCTAGGGAGTATGTACACGCTTGTTCCCAAAACGTTGCTCTTAGTCATCAAGAAAATGTGCGAACTGGCCTGCATTTAAATTGTCCTGCTCTGCAGCTGGGAGCTGGGAGGAAATTAGCTCACCTCTCTGAGCCTCATTTTCTTCATCTGAAAAATGAGGTTAATAACAAGGACCTCAGAGGATTGCTGTGAGGATTAAATCACACAAATATAAAAATGTGCTCAATAGAAATCGGAATTATTCTTTCATCATATAGGGAATTGCATTCAGAGCCTCTGAATGTCTTCTATGATTCTGTGTTTCACTTTTCAAGGGGAAATTTGATTTGTGCAATGCCAAATGTCATATGATCCTGGGACTAGTAAATAATATATGTGATAAAGCTGAGAAACTGTAGTTTTTACTTTTTAAAAGCAGTGGCCTCTCTTAACTACTGAGACTGGTGTCCATTTGTGACTTGTAAATGAACCTCGACCCATTGGATCTATATTCAAATTGTATCAGAAGCCAACTCCTTCTCACCACTTCCTCTGCTATTACCTCTTGGAATTGAAGCCATCATTATCTTTCTCCTGGGTTATTGCAGATAACCTAACTGGCTTCCCTTGCTCAAAATAATTTTTTTTGAGCAATGGCCATATCATTGCAATAAATGCATCATCTCCCCAGAGGAATGCTTTGTTCATAATTTATTGGATATTCACTTATTCAAAAAATATTTATGGAGACCCTACCATATGCTAGCATTGTTCTGGGTTCTGGCGGTACAGCAATAAACACTACAGGTACAGATCCCTGCCTCATAGAGTATGTATCGTGATAGTCACAGAGACCATTAAACAAATAAATGACCACAATATAGCAAATGCCAGACGGTGATGGGTGCTATGGATAAAAATAATATGGAGTAAGAGGGAGAAAGGAGCACAGGGAGTTAGGGTTGTTATTTCAAAGATGGTAGCTGGGGAAAGTCCCTCTGATAAGCTGACGTGTGAACAGAGACCAAAAGGAGAGGAGCAAGGGAACCTTGTGGTTATGTGGGAGGTGGGAGAGGGAAGGATATCCAGGCAAAGGGGAAAACAGATACAACGGCCCTCAGGCCAAGCAAAGAGGCCAAAATGGCTAAGGCATAGTGGGTGAAGAGAGAATGGAGAGGTGGTTATAGACATAGTGGGAATGGGAAAGGGTTATGGTGGGCCCTGTGGGCCATCATGATAATTCAGACTCCTACTCTGAGGAGCTGGAAAGCCACTAGAGGTTTTTGAAGGGAGAGATGAGGGTGATCTAATTTATATTTTAGGAGGATCATTCTGGCTAACCACTTCTGTAGAGTAGTGAGTCTCACACTTGAGTATGCACCAGGATCACCTTGGAGACTTGATGCTGGGCCCATCCCCAGAGTTTCTGATTGAGTAGGTATGTTGTGGTACAGGAGAATTTCCATTTCTACCAAGTCCCTAGGTGATGCTGATGCTGCTGGTTCAGGGCCATATTGTGAGAACCACTGGTGGAGAGAATAGTTTGTAGGAGAGACAATAATAGAAACAGGGAAACCAGTTAAAGGACCAGGAAAAAGATGACGATGGCTTCAACTCAACCAGCAGAGGAGGTGGTGAGAAGTGTTTGAATTCTGGATACAATTTGAATATAGATCCAATGGGATTTGCTGGGTGATTGAATGTAGGGCATTATGAAAAAAATAAATGAGTAATGGATTTTAGATTAAGCAACTAGATGCTGAAGTTGCCATTTACTAAGATGGGAAAGACTGTTAGGTGGGGGTGGGAGCAGCTATCCGGAGTTTAGTTTGGGGAATGTTAAATTTGATATGCCTATTTGATACCCAAATGGAAATGTCAACTAAACCTTTCTTTTTAGAAGAGTCTAGATTTCAGGAGAGAGTTCTGGGCTGGAGATAGACTGGCAGGAGTCATCAGCATATAGATGGCTTTGTAAAGACTGGCTGAGATCATCACTGGAGAGAATGAAGGCAGAGAAAATGGTCAAGGACTAAATCTGTGTTAGTCAGTTTAGTGGATAGAAACAGGGCAATAAGAGGGATCAGAAATGAGACTGAGAAATTACCAGGGAAGTGAGAGGAAAACCTGCATAATGTGGTGGCCTGGATGTCAAGGGAAGCAAGTATTTCAGCAAGTTCAGGTACAAAGCCACCTTGTCATGATAGTTACGACCAGGTACCCACTGTGAAGGAGGCAATACTGGCTAACATGGTATATGCCAAACTTTAAAGTGGGTTCCTATGGATAAATGATTGCCACAAGAAAAGATGGTCATGGTGATTGAAATTTATTATTTTTTTACATATATACTTTTAAGCTGATTTTATTTTTGCAACCCCACAGCATTGAAACAATTTAAACACTGACCTAGACTAGAATTGTTCTTTCATCGTCAAGCGTTCTAGCTAACTCTTGTCATTAAAGCAAATTGTCCAATTTTTGGAGATGGAGCTATAAATCTTAGTAGTAGTATGTGTGGTCAGACTGCTGGAAATTTGTTTGGGCAAATTTGATAAATGTTTCAGGAAGTACAGAGTGTTTTTCTTGCCTCCTTCCCATTATTTTCTAACATTGGGTTTTGGAAATCTAGTTTTATTTTTTGGAAAAGACAAATTGTGGAAACAGTGCTTACAATTGTTCATTCCTCAAGCTCCAAGCAAGCTGGTCTTTAATCTTTCCCTTTCTCCGAGTACAGCAGGTTGGGTGTAGCCACACGATTGTAATGCTGGGAGGACTAGGGAAGACTGGACATAAGACCAGAGCAGGAATTGGGTTGGTGACAGAGAGCAGGCAGAACATCATCTGGATTTCTTTCAGAAGCCAAAGTCTTTGGAGGACAGTCTACCATTGGGGCTGAGAGGTGGGTTCTGCCGTTGGTCAGCTTGGGTTTGACTAGGGAAGCAGAGGATATGAAGAACACATAGCCCAGAGCCTTATGCTGCTCACCCTGGTGAAATCCACCTGTGGGCAGGTCAGCTCCTTGAAATTCTTCTGCCAGAAGCTGTTGCTTGCTTCTCTGTGAGAATTGCAATTGCTGGCAATTCAGAACTCACTGAGCAGAGTCATTTGTTGCATCTGTTATCAAGATATATCTGATGGCAAGTCAACCTTACTCAGTAACCTCGCTATAGAAAATTCATTTCACAGAATTTCACATTGCTCTATTTTTGTGAGTTACAACTTCCGGGAACTCATCTTCAAACCCCAAATAGATGTAAAAAAAAATACACCACAGACTGTATTGCTTCTCAGTATAAGGAAAAATGCTATGTGTAACTCAACATTATATTTTCTAAGCAAATTGGGTGATCCAACTGTCAGGAACTTGACTTTACTCCAGAAGAGGTGAATGATACACACAACCCATTGCTGTATGTTACTTTTTTCAGGGGGGCTGTAGATGCTGATGCTAGGCACTCCTCCCCATAGAAGCTGTTGAAGCAGACTGCATGGAGCTATATTCTGCTTCTCTATAAGGAGAAAAAATTGTTTATTATTCAGGTTTACTTCTGAAATGGGTTATTAAAATACTTAGGACTAGGTAGATAATCTCTCCATGTTTCATTCATTCAATAAACAGATATTTCAGGCACCATTCTCTGTGTTTGGGATATATTGAGTCAATACAACAGACAAATGTTTTTGCTTTCTTGGAGCTTACATTTATAGGAGAGTGGAGAAAAAATAACTAAAAACATAGTGGATAGTTAAATTATGTAATATGTTGGAAAGCCATAAGATGCTATGGAAAAAGTAAAGGGGACAAGGTAAGTCACTTTTGAGAGAGTGACATTTGCGTAGAGTTGCAAGAGGTGAAGTAGTTAGGGTTATGTTTTAGGAAGATCATTCTGTATTAGGAATAGCTTCTTGAAAGGCAAGTTTGGGAACAAGATGGCCAAGTGGGAAGCTGCCAGTGATAATCCAGGCAAGAGATGATGATGACTCAAACCAGGTTGGTAGCTGTGGGGGTGGAGGGAAGTAGTATGCATGAGAAGCGTCAACAGTGATACCAAGGATTTTGGTATGAGCAATTGGAAGGGTGGAGTTTCCATCTACTGAAAGGGGAAAAACCTCTGATGGAATAGGTTTGTGAGAGAAAAGGAGAACTTCATTTTTAGAATGTTACCTTTGAGATGCCTGTGAGGCATCAAGTGGACGTGCCAAATAGGCAGCTGCATGTATGAGTCTAAAATTCAAAAGAGAGGTTGATCATGAGATAAAAATATGGGAGTCATTGTCATATTGGTAAAGGAGTTCATTAAGAAAGTTTGGACAGGGAAAGAAGAAATCCAAGGACTGACCCCTTGGGTGCTCCAAAATTAATAGGTCTTGGAGAAAAAGGGGAACTAAAATGAAGGCTGAGAAGGAATAACCAATGAGATAAGCAAATGTGAAAGAGTACAGTGTCCTGGGAGCCAAATGAAGAAAATATATTGAGGAGGAGGAAGTGATTAACCAAGCCACTAGATTTGCAGGTAAATTTTCTCCTCTGTAAAATGCAGGTAATATTAGCATCTGCCTCATAGGCTTAAACAAGATAATTTATGTGAATGGCCAATCATAACTCCTGATGTCAGTAAGAGTTCAAAAATACTATTATTTTTATTCCTAACACTTCTGAAAAACCAAAAGCTTGAAACCAGAGCAATCAATTTCTTTTTTTTTTTTTTTACAAGCACACAAATAGAAAAAAAAAGAGCTTTGTTTCTCTCTCCCATGCTTCCCTCCCCCGCCGCCCCCAATCAGATCAGCTTTTTGGTTTGTTTCACTATTCATAGAAATTTGCTTATCAATTCTGATTCTAGTTAGAACAATTCATGCAATCTTTTTAGATCTACAGCGTCAACCATCCCTATTTTACTGACAGTTCCAACAGAACATTATAAGAGACACTAGCATATTTTATCTAACTTCCTGATCGTTTTCATTGTGGCATCCTGTAATAATTGCAAAATCATAGTTAAATAGCAGCATGATGATGCTATTTATTGCTTTTAGATATTGACTTGGCAGTACAAAATAATGTATTTATGTATAAAGTTAAAAAGTAGTCACAGGGTTGTAGAATTTTAGAATAAGACGAGGCTTTTCAAAGAGCATTGAGTCTACCATCTTCATTTTACAGATGAGGAAAATGAAGAACAGAAAGTATAAATAAATAGAGCAAAGTCCTCCAACAGTCTTCAAAATATCCTTTCTTGGATCCAAAAGAGTTGTAGCAGCTTCTAAATATAGCCCAGCTCACTCCTAAGTATCAGCTTTCCTCCCTCTTCCCACCACAAACATTTAATCAGTCATCAGGTCTCATCCATTCCACCTATGGAGATCTCCCACATTTGTCTTTTCTTTCCATTTCCAACATCACTACCATATTTTAGGTCATTACTGCTTTGGGGATAAAGTCCAAACTGCTGAGCTTGGTAAGAGCCATTTACAAGCTTAACCCTGCCAATCTGTCTACCTTTTTTGGCTTCACTTGCTTCTTCCACCCTATGATATACTACTTACAGTTCTGTGTTAGACCACATTCTTTGTCATTTTTAGTTCCATGCACTTATTTCCTTATCATGCATCTGCTTCTTCTTCCTCCATTTACATTAGATCTTCTTCACCCATTAGATCTTAGCTAAGTCATTTCTACCCCTCAACACATTCTGATTTGAGGGCTTTTTTATGTATTCTCTTGGTACCCATATTTCTCATAGTACTCTTACTCTACTCGTATTCAGAACACTATGAATACTATTGTAATGTCAGGTGGCTTATTAAAATCCATGTTTAGATTGTAAGTTCCACGAGGACCAAGATTGTATCTTGTGAGCTATATCTTTAGAAACAGCAAAAAAGAAAAAAAAAAAAAGGATACTCAATAAACAATAGTAACAACAGCAGCAATAATAATAGTTACTTTTTATTTTTTGTTTTCTGTGTTAGTCATTATGCTAACTTTGTTCCATGAATTGCCAGTACACCTCCTGTGATGGTTAATTTTATATGTCAGTTCGGTACCTAGATATTTGGTCAAACATGTCTACATGTTACTGTGAAAATATTTTTTTTTGATAAGATTAACATTTAAATCCCTAGACTTTGAGTTAGTCAGATTACCCTCTGTAATGTGGGGGGACCTCATCCAATTAATTGTAGGCCTTAAGAAGAAGACTGGCCTTCCCCTAGAAAGAGGGAATTCTGCCAGAAGACTGCCTTTGAACCCAAGCTGCAGCATCAGTTTTTTCCTGTGTCTCCATTCTGTTGGTCTAACTTATAGATTTTGGATTTGCTAGTTTTCACAATTATATAAGCCAATTCCTTAAAATCTCTAAGTCTCTATGTCTCTATTATCTATCTATCTATCTATCTATCTACCTACCTACCTATCTATCATCTATCTCTGTATCTATCCAATGCAATACACACAATATGCACACACATTCTGTTGGTTCTGTTTCTATGAAGAACTCTGGCCGAAACCGGTTTGGCTCAGTGGATAGAGCGTCGGCCTGCGGACTGAAGGGTCCCAGGTTCGATTCCCGTCAAGGGCATGTACCTGGGTTGCGGGCACATCCCCAGTAGGAGATGTGCGGGAGGCAGCTGATCGATGTTTCTCTCTCATCAATGTTTCTGACTCTCTATCTCTCTCCCTTCCTCTCTGTAAAAAATCAATAAAATATATTTTTTAAAAAAGAACTCTGACTAATATACCTTTCAATAGTTCTATGATGAAGGTAATATAATTTTCATTTAAAAATGAGGAAATAGGACCACAAAGAAGTCAATAAGTTCACTGTCCAAGGTCATTTATTTAGAAAGTAGAGAAACCAAGTCCCGAATCAAAGATTATTTGACCATTAAATTCATGATCTTAACTATAATATTCCAGAAATGAATGAATAATTAAATGAATAAATCATCAGATGATTGAAACTGGCTCCTTCTTTATGTAGCTGTAATGATTCAAGACCTTTAGTCTGAAATAGATCTTCAAAATCATCCATTCACTTAATCTGTTATTTTACTGATGAGAAAATGAGGCTTACTTTTGTTATTCAGTTAGTGAATGACTTGAGAGTTAAAAAAAAAAAAAATCTAGTTTCTTAAAGGTCAATACTGGAATCTTTCTACTATGCCAACACAGCTTCTTCCACAAGAACATTTAGTCACTGACTCCAATTTTCTATGGAAAATGGATGATGTAAGCAATGTTCCTGGGGTAAAATCATTGGGCCACCATCCCACCCAACTTTAGAGAGGACCTTTTTCCCTCCTCTCTCCAAAACCTACATGAACCAGAGCATGAGTTCATAATGAATTTTAAGTCTAGCTTATGCAACTTTCAAACTATGGTTTAATTAACTGGGCAAAACAATGGGATAGAAAAGAGAAAGGAATCTCACAATATGAAGTTGAACTTTTCATTGAACTCTTCAGCCATAGTTAGTAGTTTTCCTCTCTCATTTTCTCATAGCCCTTAGAAAAAAACTCTACAATTCCATCCATCACAAAGGCTTTTATACTTTGTTGACCGTTAAGTTAATTGTGCTTAATGGTGCCTGTGACATTTTCATTTATGCTCAGTGCATATTTGTTAAACAAACTCAGGATTGATGGCTGAGCCCATTAGACTGAAGGAGATTTCAAGAAAGAGGGTAACTTCCATCAACTCCCCAAATATGTCTTTTCCCTTACAGCCACCAGCATGAGTGCCTTGAAACTGCCTGAATATTAATGAGAGCTCATGCAGATATGCCAGAAGGGGCATATTCCCTACCTTCTGGGAGAATACAATATGCTATTTTCTTCCCTCCCCTTATAATGTTAGTTTTTTTTAATTTAATTTAATTTAATTTAATTTAATTTTTTTATTGCTTAAAGTATTACAAAGGGTATTACATATGTGTCCTTTTTTCCCCCCGCCCTTGACAATACCCCAGCTTCCCCTACCCCCCAGTGTCTTATGTCCATTGGTTATGCTCATATGCATGCATACAAGTCCTTCGATTGATCTCTTACCCCCCTCCCTCCTGCCCCCCAACCCTCCCCGGCCTTCCCGCTGCAGTTTGACAATCTGTGTGAGGCAGCTCTGCCTCTGTATCTATTATTGTTCAAAAGTTTATAATGGTCTTTATTATCCATGAATGAGTGAGATCATGTGGTATTTTTCCTTCATTGACTGGCTTATTTCACTTAGCATAATGCTCTCCAGCTCCATCCATGCCGTTGCAAATTGTAAGAGTTCCTTCTTTTTTACAGCAGCATAGTATTCCATCGTGTAGATGTACCACAGTTTTCTAATCCATTCATCTACAGATGGGCACTTAGGCTGTTTCCAGATTTTAGCTATGGTGAATTGTGCTGCTATGAACATATGGGTGCATATATCCTTTCTGATTGGTGTTTCTGGTTTCTTGGGATATATTCCTAGAAGTGGGATCACAGGGTCAAATGGGATTTCCATTTTTAGTTTTTTGAGGAAACTCCATACTGTCTTCCATAGTGGCTGCACCAGTCTGCATTCCCACCAGCAGTGCACAAGTGTCCCTTTTTCTCCACATCCTCTCCAGCACTTGTCGTTTGTTGATTTGTTGATGATAGCCAGTCTGACAGGTGTAAGATGGTACCTCATTGTTGTTTTGATTTGCATCTCTCGGATGATTAGTGACTTTGAGCATGTTTTCATATGTCTCTTGGCTTTCTGAATGCCCTCTTTTGAAAGGTGTCTATTTAAATCCTTTGCCCATTTTTTGATTGGATTGTTATCTTCCTTTTGTTAAGTTGTATGAGTTCCCTATAGATTATAATGTTAGTTTTTATGGTGAACTGAAATCTCTGGCCTATATACTTAAGAGATGATGTAAATATGGCAGGAACAAAGATGCAGTGAAGAAAAAGAGGAAAACTGATAGTAGTTTTATTCTCTGAAGGTAGAAACAGAAGCTATCTCAGGGGAAAATTTATCTTTCTTTTATGAAGATGCTCCCATGTGTCTATTGTTGATGAAAGAGAGATCCCAGGCTAGTAGGGCTAGATGATACTGAATTAAAAAGGGGGCTCAGCCCTAGCTGGTTTAGATTAGTTAACAGAGTGCCAGTCCTCTGACTGAAGGGTGCCAGGTTTGATTCTGGTCAAGAGTACATACCTCAGTTGCAGGCTCCATCCCTGGCCCCAGTCAGGGCATGTGCAGGAGGCAACCAATTGATGTGTTTCTCTCTCATTGATGTTTTCCTCTCCCTGTCTCTTTCCATCTCTTCTACTCTCTCTAAAAATCAATGGGAAAATATCCTAGGGTGAGAATTACCAAAAAGGGGGGTGGGGCTCAGTTCTTCTGCATGATAAGGTAACAGTGATTTTTAGATTGGCCTCTGGTACTTTGAGGAAAATAATTGGGACAAAGTCTACATAGGAATGACAGGTCCCACCTGTCATTGCCAACACATTGGTTGATGGGGCTATGAAAAGTGAAAATAGATTCTCTATGGCAGAGAAGGGCAAGGATTCTAAGACCAGTGATGGTTGCTTGCATTTTTTGCTTGTTTCTTATCCTGAGGTATAAATCACCTCTATTATTCCTGTATTAAAATCTGAAGCACATGGACTATTGCAATAGGGGTGCTTTAGGGCATGAAGAAGAGAGTGAAAGGGCATGAAAAATATGAGCTGCTCAGAAGCCAGCAGAGGACATGGAGGGGAGGCCAGAGAAGCAGTTCAGAAGGAAATGAAAGTACATGGCCCTTGTGTTTACTCTCAAGAATCAAAGAAGTTATGAGACTTGTTGCCATTATTCAGGAAAAGACCTCAAATATAATTAGGGACTGCCTGAGAGTCCTGGAGAAACTGAGGTCATTCTGTTTGTAAGAACACAAAACATCAGTTAAGAAGACTATTGTATTTAGAGGCAGAACTCTTGGTAATTATATACTTGTCTCATTCCACAGCAGTGCAAAATAGATAGATATGTGGATGGATGGATGGGTGGATGGATGGATGGATGGATGGATGGATGGATGAGTAGAATGATAGATAGATAGATAGATAGATAGATAGATAGATAGATAGATAGATACAAAGATAGATACTACTACTAGAAAAGAAGGAGAAGAAGGAGGAAGAAGAAGAGGAGAAAGGAGAAGTATTGGGACTGGTGTGAAGGGGAGAGGAGAGGGAAGGGGAAAGAAGTGAGAGGAGGGTAGGAGTCAGGACAGGGTAGGAGAGGAAGATAATTCCAGCTGGGTGAGCTAGAGCTTCTCTCTTACTAGAGTTTCTTTTCTACCTATGACCCTTACTCTGGACTTTGTAAACAGAAAACTTTTCTAATCTTTCTCTTCTATAATAAAAGAATAATAATACCTACATTGCAAAGTTGTTGAAAGAATCAGAGCAAAAATATCTTTCAAACTGTTTAGCACAAATTAGGCATTCAGTGAATGCTACCTGTTATATTAAATATTACCATTTCTAAAACAACAATAATAGCAGCAATCTAGTCTCCTAAGCATAAAGAGACTTGAGGCAGTAAAAAAAAATCTTTCTTTACTTTTTTCTGGAGCCCTTTTGCACATTTTTGGACAATAACTAAAATTTAAAAAGTAAGAGAACCATCTTTGAGTATCAGGTAAGAATGAGTTTAGATTCCAATTTCTGTGAATCACTGTTAAATGCATCTGTCCTAGGTTAGTGCCATCAGCTTCATCTCTTATTCTATTGAATTTCTGTTCTAATTATCTTCTGTTGGGGTTGTGATACTGACCAACCTTTTCAATTAGTTCGAACAGCCATTAAAACTCATCCGTTAAAATTCAGTTCCCCACAGAGCTGAAGAGTAATTTTCTGCAAAAACCACTTAGGGTTGTTACAAAGATCAAAGTAAAGAAAGTGTGAAGAAGCTTTTTTGCAGGCTGCTTTGTGGGAAGGGCAAAGAAGTAGATGGGAACATGGCATTTAGAATCAGAACTCTTTATTTAAAGTCTTCTGATTGCTTCCTTTGTACTCTATGCCTTCATTTTCTCATAAAATAATAGGTATAATACTTTTATTAGATAGCTTCATCCCATTGATTAAATTCTGACTATGGTACATGATTTATATATGACTCCCACAATCATCCTAAGTAGCATGATTCTCTTTTCTCTCAAGTTACAAGGAAGGAAACTGAGGGTGGGAGAGGTTAAGTATCTCACATAAACTCACACAGCGGTTAGGTGATACAGTCAAAATTCCAGCCTCATTCAGCTCTACTCCAAAAGCCATGCTAAACTCATAGTAAGTGAAGTGATGTTTGTGAAAAGCCATTTTAACTGTAAATTGTATGATATTGTTAGCAATTATTACTCTAGTATAACAGGTGGTTTATCCTCAAGTGAAACAGGGAGTTTAGAATCAGCCCTCCATAGACAGAGGAAAACAAATTCAAAATAAAAAGGCCTGTGCCTTAAGTTAGTTTACATAAAATAACATAAGGAAGAGAAGAGTCCAATTTGCTCTAAGCAGGTAAATTTTGTTGAAGTCTGAGAATCATTATTATCCTATTTAATGAATATGCATTGTGTCGTACCCTGTATTAGACACTGTAGAAAAGAGACCTAAACAAGAGAGAGGACAAGAAAACATGAAAAAAAATCACATAGAGACATACAAAGTAGAGCAAGGTATTCTAGTGCAATGCCATGGCACACACAGTGAAGCCGGCTTTGGAGTTAGTGGATTAATCATCCAAGACGTCTTATGGAGAATTCTGGAAAATTTTTAATAAGGAAGGCTCAGGGTGAGAACTGGTGGACAAAGCATGAGGTACACTAAATGTTCTGTGTCTCCATAGCAGGAAGGTGAAGGAAGGAAAGAAAACTAATATTTATTAGCAACTGTGATGTCAGGTATTGTAATGCTTACTGTGTTTATATTATCGTATATATTTTTCATGGCAATTCATTAGGTAAATAAGTATTCATTAATTCAACCCGTTTCCCTAACAGTTATTTGTAAAGTGTTTATTCTGCAGCAGGCTTTGTGTGACCATCAAAATATATGATGAATAAG
This sequence comes from Myotis yumanensis, assembly GCF_028538775.1. Lineage (NCBI taxonomy): Eukaryota > Metazoa > Chordata > Mammalia > Chiroptera > Vespertilionidae > Myotis > Myotis yumanensis. Next base: position 37,145,665 of record NW_027223763.1, read on the forward strand.
AAACAGTTAGATGCAAGAAACAGAAAATCTACTAGTAAACACATCAATTTGTTAAAATGTCTCCACTTTGATAATGAGAAAACTGAGGCTCAGAGAGGTTACGAAATTTATCCAAGTTCACCAAATAAAGTATTGACCGAAACAGTATTAGAACTACTGCTCTCATTTGGACTCATTCGCTAGCTATACACTTAATGTAAGAAAGAATTTATACCATAGTAAAAGGTGATATGAACTCTACCTGCTTAATGTGGCAAAGTGTGAACACTTGGTGGTATTGATACAAGTGTCCTTATCTTTCTATCAATAACTCAGCTCAGAAGGGTTTTTAATGTAGAAAATATTTTTAAAATTTCACTTACTTCACTTGCTATATATTATTGGTAACCTTGAGTATGGACTAGAAATATTGCATTAATATCATGGGTCAAGTGAGTTCATAACACTAGAGATCTGGTGTTTAAAATAAAGAAAACTTTTCTGTTTCTCTTTTTGAGAAAAGATGTAGAACTATATGGCCTTAAATCAACTCCACTCAGAGCAGTTTCCTGGGAGAAATGAAAAACTTGCAATCATGGGCTCTGGTAGTCAGGCTCCTTTGAATGCAAGCAACAGAAACTCATTTCAGGCTGCATTAAGTGAAAAATGATAAGTTATTTACACACATAACTGGGAGGTTAGAGGTAAATTGATAGAATCAAGTAGATGTCCTTAGAAATATTTTCCTCTTCCTCTCATCCCTTTACTTTTCTTTTCTCCATGGGGCTTTAATCTCTTGATCTAATTTTATATAACAGGATTTCCCTCTAGTGGGGAAAATGGCTGCCAACATTTGCAGACTTACATCCCACAGCTCTATATCCACAAATCAAATCTCATGGAAGAACTCTGATTGGTCCAGCTAGAATCACATGCTTATCTTTGGACCAATCACTATCATCCAGGCAGTACAGGGCTATGACTGGTCAAGCCTGGCTGCTCTGTCCACCACTGTAATCACTGGTGATTGATAAGGACACCAAAATAGCTTGAAGTGCAGAGAGAACCTTTGGCCCAAAGAAGGGAATTCTGGGAAGGAAAGGGAACAAAATTAAAATAAAACATCTAAAACAGGATCTCTCTTTCCAAAATACTACAGCTTTTGAAATCTGATTTTGCTAAAAGTGAGAAAAAGACTTTAGCATCTTGATATTTAATGGTATGCATTTTCCATTTTGTAATTTTTATAAACTGTATCAAGGAAATATATTGTACTAGAGGCCTGGTGCACAAAAATTTGTGCACTGGTCGGGGGGAATCCCTCAGCCCGGCCTATGACCTCTTGTAGTCTGGGACCCCTCGGAGGATGTCCACCTGCTGGCTTAGACCCGCTCCCTGGGGGATCAGGCCCAAGCTGGCAGTCAGACATCCCTCTGGCAGCCCGGGAGCCCTTGGGGGATGTCCACTTACCAGTAGGGAGCAGACCTAAGCTGCAGTCAGACATCCTTAGTGCTGCTGAGGAGGCGAGAGAGGCTCCCACCACCACCACTGTGCTGGCAGCCATCAGCCTGGCTTGTGGCTGAGCAGAGCTCCCGCTGTGGGAGCACACTGACCACCAGGCAACAGCTCCTGCATTGAGCATCTGCCCCCTGGTGGTCTGTGTGTGTCATAGTGACCAGTCATTCCCAGTCGTTCTGCTGTTAGGGTCAGTTTGCATATTACCCTTTTATTATATAGCATAGAGGCCTGATGCATAGGTGGGGGCCAGCTGGATTGCCCTGAAGGGTGTCCCGGATCAGGGTGGGGGTCCCGCTGGGGTTCCTGGCCAGCCTGGGTGAGGGGCTGATGGGTGTTTGCAGGCTGGTCACACCCCCTTCAAGGTGGGGGTCCCCACTGGGGTGCCTGGCTAGCCTGAGTGAGGGGCTGATGGCTGTTTGCAGGCTGGTCAAGCCTGCCCCCCCCAGTGGGGACCCTCATCCCATGGAGGTTTGGACAGCCTGAATGAGGGGCTGATGGCTGTTTTCAGACTGGCCACACCCCCTTTAGGATGGGGGGTCACCACTGGGGTGCCTGGCCAGTCTCGGTGAGGGGCTGAGGGCCATTTTCAGTCTGGCCAAGCCCCCCGGCAATAGAAGCTCCCAGCCTCTCCTTTTTTTCTTTTTTCTTTTGGGATTTATTTACCTTCTATAATTGAAACTTTGAAGCCTTGAGTGGAGCTCAGAGCCGGCCAGGGCGGGATGGGAAGCTTGGCTTCCTCCATCGCCAGGGGCAACCCAAGCCTCCTGCTTGCTCCAGCTCCTTGGCTACGGCCGGCTGAAAGCAGGTATCTAGGGTTTATTTATCTTCTATAATTGAAACTTTGTTGCCTTGAGTGGAACTCAGAGCCGGCCGCGGCAGGTGGGAAGCTTGGCTTCCTCCATCACTGGGGCAACCAAGCCTCCTGCTTGCTCCAGCTCCGTGGCTGCCGGCCGCCATCTTGGTTGGGTTAATTTGCATATAGTCGCTCTGATTGGTTGGTGAGCGTGGCTTAAGGCATAGTGAAGGTACGGTCAATTTGCATGTTTGTCTTTTATTAGTGTAGATAATTCAAAGATGGCACCATTCACACCTACAATGAGTTATAATTGAATAAAATGTGCATAGTGACCTTGAGTTTGTACAATGTGGTGGCCCTGAACTAGAACAAAGTGGTTAGAAATTAGTCCAATTGAAGCTCAAATTTTTATTTAGCTGATTGCATATACATATAAAAATACACAAAGTATTTGCAGCTTCAGTCATGTTATTAGTTGTTGGTCACAGTGTTCATAACAGGAGACCTAGGAAGAACAAATTGTTGCATAAGTTGCTGTCATGCTTCAGTCCTTATATCAGTAGTTTACTATTTACTATTTTAAAAAATGTTTTTATTGATTACAGAGAGAGGAAAGGAGAGGGAGAGAGAGTTAGAAACATCAATGATGAGAGAAAATCATTGATTGGCTGCACGCCCCCATTGGGGATGGAGTCCACAACCCAGGCAGGTGCCCCGACTGGGAATCAAACTGTGACCTCCTGGTTCATGGGTAGACCCTCAACCACTGAGCCACACTGGCCAGGCTACTATTGACTATTAAAAAAGGATTCCTAGTCCCTTCCAGCTTTCTGCTCTACCTAGAACACATCATTGTCTTCTAGAACATAAATTATCTGGCCATATATGTCTTCTCCAAGGGATTAATTCCTAAAATGGTCATTTTATAGTGTTGGAAGAACCACTCGGATTGCCATTAGTTCAACATTTCAAGCACAAATCTTTTAAATAACATCCAGTTCACAGACAATGTAGACACTGTCTATTTCCTTGAACATTTGTGTCAATCAATTATGTTAAAATGGTTAAAAGAAAAATAAATGTCATTGCACATCCATGTGCCATCACTTTAAATCAAATTATATTGGTTGGCAGGGCATGAAGAATGTGAGGCTTTTATGCATTTAATAATTTGCTATGATTAGAATATGACTTAGGTAAAGAAGAAATCATAGCTCATGAATCACTGAGTTTTTATTTATAAGTCATTATTAAATATCTGTTATGATGGTATGTCACAAAATGAAACTATGACAACTTTCATAGTAAAGTAAACATTACAATATGAATGACAATTTGTTCATGAAAACTAGTAGTGGAATTGAAAAGGGCTTCTGGGGCGATTGAGTTTCTCCCCAAATTTGTTACCCAAACAGCTATCATTACTCTTCAGTGCTTTCTCAACAGGTGGCTCTCAGAGCCAGGTCTGTATATTGCAGGGGATGGCATTTCTTCAATATTGGTTGGCAACAGGCACCATTATTAAATCTGTATAAGTTTTCTTGTTGGCTTGAACATTTCTGGCCTTAATTTATTATCTTTCTTGTTCAGGTACCTTTGTAGGAAAATTCCAGGCCCCTCTTTCTCTATCAAATTCTGTTAATAGAGGAGAACCAAGATGGCGACATAGCTAAACACCTATACTTGCTGCCTCTCACAACCACATTAAAATTACAACTAAAAGGCAGAACGACGACCATCCCGAACCACGGGAAAGCTGGCTGAGTGGAAGTTCCACAATTAGAGAGGTGAAGAAAGCGCATTGAGACTGGTAAGAGGTGCAGAGGCGCAGAAAGTGCTGGCACCTGGATGTGCTGCTCTTTTAATCAGGAGGGAGATACAAGCTCCCACTTGCTCTGAACTCCAGTTCTGGGTGAGACTCTGGAGGACCCAGACACATACAGGGAGAAACTGGACAGTCTGGCATTGGGACAGGAATGCAAGGGCAGCTTTCACACAGAGGTGCTCAAAGCGATCATTGTTTCTGCACGGGGGTGTGGGACACAGAGACCTGGGGACCTCTCTGGTGCAGGGCTGACTGGCAGCCATTGCTGTTTGCTCTGCCCTAATGATTCCCAGAGACCCTGGCCCTCCCAATTTACAACCCACCCAAGCTGTGTGCAGCGGCTTTCGCATATGAATGGCTGGCCTTTCTCGGCATAAAACCTGTCAAACTGCAGCTGAGTCAGAGAGCCCCAGAGCTTCCAAAAGAAGACCCAAGGCCCTGCAGCAGCAGCTTGCCTTGCTTCACAGCTGGGCCTCATCTGGGCACTTCCAAACCCCATATAAAGAGGAGGAATCTACAGATGTCTTTGTAGCTCCTGCTGGGCAGCCCCAGACAGTGGCTGACCTTGCACCTCCTTGGAGATCCAAGAGCCAGTATACCCAGTGGTCAGAGTGAGACCATACTGGATTACAACTCTTCACATCCATAAGAGACACACTCAAGGGGTAGACTCAGTGAACACCAAAGCCCCACTGAAGCAAGTCCTGCCCCATAAGGGTGTCTCCTGCGCAACAGGTCTTCCAGTGTAGACACAGCTGGTCATCACAGACAATTGGCCTGGAGGTCAGTTCCTCCCAGTGATATCAACAGCAATCAAGGCTTAACTACAACAGGACTCTGCACCCAGCCCATAAGGGGGTGCACCAAGAGTGTCCACCTTAGCTGACTGGGGAGGCTGAGCCACTGGGCCCTATAGGACACCTACCACACAAGGCCACTCTATTAACTCAAAGAGACTTAGCAGCTACCCAGTACATAGAAACAAACACAGGGAAGCAGCCAAAATGTAGAGACAAGGAAACAAGTCACAAATGAAAGAAATGGATGAAAGCAAAATACTGGATATAGAGTTCAAAACCATGGTTATAAGGTTACTCAAGAATCTTCTAGAAACCTCTGAGAAATTTAGTGAGACCTTTAAGGATATGAAAAAGGACCAATCAGAAATTAAGCATACACTGGACTGAAATAAAGAATAATGTACAGAGATCCAACAGCAGACTAGAGGATCCCAAGAATCAAGTCAAAGATTTGAAATACGAAGAAGCAAAAAACACCCAACCAGAAAAGCAAAAAGAAAAAAGAATCTAAAAATATGAAGATAGTGAAAGGAGCCTCTGGAATTACTTCAAGCATACCAACATCCAAATTATGAGGGTGCCAGAAGAAGAGAGAGAGAGCAAGATATTGAAAACCTATTTGAAGAAATAATGACAGAAAACTTCCCCTACCTGGTGAATGAAAAACACAAGGTCCAGGAAGTGCAGAGAACTCCAAACAAGAGGAATCCAAAAAGGACCACACCAAGACACATCATAATTAAAATGCTAAGGGCAAAAGACAAAGAGAGAATCTTAAAAGCAGCAACAGAAAAACAGGCAGTTACCTACAAGGGAGTACCCATAGGACTGTCAGGTGATTTCTCAACAGAAACTATGCAGGCCAGAAGGGAGTGGCAAGAAATATTCAAAGTGATGAATAGCAAGAACCTACAACCAAGATTACTCTACCCAGCAAAGCTATCATATAGAATTGAAGGTCAGATAAAGAGCTTCACAGACAAGAAAAAGCTAAAGGAGTTCATCACCACCAAACCAGTATTATATGAAATGCTGAAGGGTATTCTTTAAGAAGAGGAAGAAGAAGAAAAAGGCAAAGATAAAAAATTATGAACAACAAAGTGACAACAAATACATGTCTGTCAAAAAGTGAATCTAAAAATCAAATGAGTAAAAAACCTGATGAACAGAACAGACTAGTGAATGTAATAGAATCAGGGGCATAGAAAGGGAGCAGACTGACAATTCTCAGGGGGAAGGGGTTGGGGCGGGTGCGGGAAGAGATTGGACAAAGAGCTTACACCCATGGATGAGGTCAGTGGGGCGGGGGAAGGCCTGGAGTCAGGTGGGAACCGGGTGGAGGGGAGCTATGGGGGGGGGCGGGGGGAGAGGACCCTCTGTAATAATCTGAACAATAATGATTTTTTAAAAAATTCTGTTAATAACATCTCATATAACATGCTCTTATTAGAATGTCATCTTTCCCCAGAAAGCTTTGGGTTGGCCCACTGTGACTCCTGTGCAAATCTGAAAGATTGATTTGTTGAACAGTGTACACTGTGAAAACCTGGCCCTGAATGTTGAATCTTTTTTTTTTTTTTTAAGTTTTTGTCTAGTTGTTTCACACTCAAAAACAGGCACACAAACCCATACAGTACTTTTCCATAGGCTTGGATAAAGTATCAGGTGAGAGTGTGCTCCCTGGTGCTGTCTTACTTTTTGAAATGGACACATATAAAGTTCAAAATTAAGACTATTAGAGCTGCCAGTGACCAGTGGAAAATAGAGGCCCAGACAATTACTGTAATGTGCCTGAGGTCACACTCCAGTTCAAGGCAGAGCTCAAATTAAATACGGTGAACCCTACCTTCTAGGTTAGTGCTGCTTTTTTTTTTTTTTTTTCCTAGTCCCATTTGTTTCCTATGTGACTTTGACCTTGAAAATTAAATATGTGTATATAAAGTTTAAATGAACCCTCATCTGTAAAATAGACACGGGAGAATTGAAAGTTTCCATGGGTCAGCTTCTAAATTCTATCATTGGTTAATATTTCTGTAAAATAAAAGTTGCTTCTTAATTTATTTTCTTTTTTAGAAAATATATTTTTATTTTAGAGAAGCTGCTTAGAAAATAGGACATGAACTTAGCATAGATAAAAAGCTGAAGGCATTAACAGATCATAACATCTCTTCTCTGCTTGCCAGCAAGACAATGAGTCATTAGTGGAATGTCCAACCAGTTCCCTCTGTCTTTCCTCTGCCTGTCTGCTCACCAACACCCCACCCCCTTGTGAAAATACAGATGTACAGCTCACAGAAGAGGAACTGGTGAATAGAAATGAAAGTGGCAGCCACTAAAAGCAGAATACTGCAGTTAACTCTGGAGTAGATTTTTATAGATTACTAAATTTTATAAATTACATTAGTCTACTCTGAGGTGGTGATATCAAGCCACCAACACACTTTTGAATGATTCATCCCTCTCTGCAAGGGAGTGCATTGATGTATTGTCCTCTTACATGCTGTTTTTTACTTATTTTTTTTTTATTTCAGAAAGGAAAGGGGAGAGAGAGAGAGAGAGAGAGAGAGAGAGAGAGAGAGAAACATCAATGATGAAAGAGAATCATTGATCAGCTGCCTCCTGCACACCTCACACTGGGGATCCAGCCCGCAGCCTGAGCATGTGCTCTACCGGGAATCGAACCATGACCTCCTGGTTCATAGGTCGACACTCAACTACTGAGTCATGCCGACCAGGCTCATGTTGTTTTTCTTTACTTATTCTGCTGCTTCTTTCCATTTACAAATGTCTACAAAATTCAATGTTCTGTTGAAGGCTACCTACTTCAAGTTTACTCCATCTCATGGTGATGTCTCCCTTTTCTAAACTCCTCGCACAAATGATCTATACTAAGCACTTGCCAAATATTTAAGCAATTTTTGGATGTATATTGTTGTCTTGTAATATGATTTACTTTTTATCAGTTTTACTTCTCGATTCCCTAACATCCTGAGGGTTTTGTACTGTGTGAGTTTTAGAAATTTCTGACCATTTCCAACAGGTTTCCCCCGTCCCCTTCCCAAGGCCAGTTCAAAAATTACTTTCCTATGAAGATTTGCCCAAGCCGTATGGTGAGATTTATTGCTTACCTTTATTTTTTTTTCAGTGTGAATGTGGGCAGGCCCTCTGAAGTAGGAAATGAGAAAGCACAGTGTTTTTTTTAAATGCTTCAAGAAATGAAAGCTTGGCGAAGTAGGGCAAAGTAGGATGATTTTTGGACACAATTTAAGGGTAACACCTAGCAAAAGCACATTACAAATGACAAAGTCTGGTTTAATTGGCAGCCAGTCAAGGAAACACACTGACCTACAGAGCTAAAACCAGGGGAGAAACAGAATTAATGTATTTCATTGGACACACCCACACAGGTGGTGTCCCCTAAAAGGAGAACCCGCTGTTTATCTCAGAGCCATGTTACCATGAATAGCAATGCATTTACAATTAAAACCATGGTTCAGCCATATCCCAGCTAATGTATAATTTTCTCCAGTTTTGATCTTTTCCTTTCTTTTCTTTTTAAAAAATACAGTAAAGCTCATTAACTTCATAAAAAATATTTTTTATTGATTTTTAGAGAGAGGGGGAAGTAAAGGGGGGAGAGAGACAGCAACATTGATGTGAGAACACAACATCAATTGACTGCCTCTTACATGCCCTCTACCAGTGATTGAGCCCACAACCTGGGCATGTATCCTGACCAGGAATCGAACCAGCAACCTTTTGGTGCATGGTACAATGCCCAACCAACTGAGCCACACTGACTAGGGCCTCTTCCTATTTTTATGGCTCATAAAAAATATAATCTGAGAAATACACATGTGCACACACACACATATATACATATATTTCTAAATGGTTGTGTAATTTCATCAAATTGAGATGGGTTTCAGTGATAATACCACTTTTCTCCCCTCAAAGCATATTATTCAGTTATTAGCTTCATATTCCAGTGAGTCATTTTCTTCCATTGTTTCAGAATTTACCTTGTTTGATTATGTAATTTCAATGTTTTTTAATTATTGCAAAACAAGAACAGCTTAACATTTTTTAAAATCACAACTATTTAATTGAAATCTATTTTACATAAAACATTGTATATATTTAAGATGTACAACATATGGGTTATATATATGTGCATACACACACACAGACACACACACACACACACACACACACATATATATATATATACATATCCTATATAATAAAAGGCTAATATGCAAATTGACCAAACTGTGATGACCACCAGGGGGCAGATGCTCAACGCAAGGAGCTGCCCCCTGGTAGTCAGTGCGCTCCCACAGGGGAGCGCCGCTCAGCCAGAAGCCCTGAGAGGATGTCCTGGACTGCAAGAGGGTGCAGGCCAGGCTGAAGGGTGTGCACCACCGCCCCACCGCCCCACGAGTGCCTGAATTTCATGCACTAGGCCTCTAGTATATCTATATATATATATATATTAAGATGATTGCCATTGTAGTGGTAGTTTGTACCTCTATCACATTATTTTTTATGTGTAGTGGGAATAATTAAGATCTAGTCTCCTAGCAAGTTTGACAATTATAATAAAACTGCCTATAATTTTATAGTTTTTAAATATGTAGCTTGTATATAGAGTAATTCTGTGCATTTGTAGGCACTCTAAAACACACACTTACATCCTTGGCAATTTCTTCTTCAAGTCAAGTTTCTTAAGTGTTCTTATTTAAAACAAATTACAAAAACTAATTTCTTCTATGCTACTGAACCATTGTTTTTATATCATTATCTTTATTAAATTATAGTTCACAGGTATCTGTAGACCCTCATAATCAAGAATTTAAACTTTTGTGGTTCTAAAGATTTTCAAGTGACCCCAAAGGTCTGTGGCCTGTAGATATTTGTCATTTTATCTGACACACATACAGTTTTGATTTTTGAGAGTTGTAAGGCTACCATCCAGAATCAAGCATTTAGCTGGTGAGATTACCCAGTGCTTCGTACTTATGTTTCAACACTACTTCAGCATTCCCTACTTATTATGATTGCCCTGTGGTGAGTCTTATTAGATGGAATAGTAATACTCCCAAAATCTTATATTCCAAGGCGCTCCTCTCCTTTTTTGTTACTGGAGGGTAAATTCCTTTAGCCCAAACAGATCAGGTGTTAGCATTATTGTAACCCCTGGTGCTTCACATGCTGCGTGGCATATACATGTTGGAAAGCTCGTCTTCTGCCCCCTAAATACTCGCACACACATACAGTGGTGCTCATGTGCACATTCATACAAACACACACATGCACACATAATCTGTATATAATAGAATTATGATTTAATCTCCTCTTTCAAATTCTCTCTGTCTCTGCTTCATTCATTAGGCTGGGTCACTGGGAGAATTGATTTGATCCCTACAAGGTATAATCTTTTGCATTGATAAGCATATTGGTATGGAACAGTGGGTCTCAAATGTGGCTGTATATTAGAACAACCTAGGAAGTTTTAGAAAAATTCTGATGCTTAGGCTGTACCCCAGACCAAATAGTCAGCACCTTTGGGAACAGGACCCAGACATCAGTGTATTTAATGCTTCCCTAGTGATTCCAAAGTTGCCAAAGTTGACTACTGCTGCAGAAGAGATTTTCTCATAGCAAGTGAAAAGGAACACCCTAGATAAAAAGGCAACATCTGGAGTGGTGGAAAGAATGCTGAAGTAGGAATCAGAAAACTTGGATACTCTACTATTTACAAGCTGTGTGACATTGGGCAGTGTTCCAGCTGCCTATTCCAGTAGCAAACTACCCCCAAAATCAGTAGAGTGAAGAAACAATCCCATGGTTAGGAATTCAGAAAGTGCATAGTGGGCTTGACTTGTCTCTGTTTCACAAATGTTTGGTGTTTCAGTTGGGAAGACTTGAATAGCTGAGGCTGGAATCACCTGGAGATTTCTTCATTTACTTTTCTGGTGCCTGGGCTGGGATGTGTGGGCTCAACTGTGACTGTGGACTGGAGTGCCTACATGAGGCCTCTCCAAGTGGCTTGGGCTTCCTCACAGCATGGCAGCCTCAGGGTAGTAGGATTTCTTATACAGTAGCTCAGGGCTTAAAAAATGTTTCTTAGACACTGCATAGCCCTTTACAACTCAGCCTTAGAAGTCACATACTAGTAGTGTCACTTTCAGTGTATGCTCTGGTTGGAAGCAATCACATGGACATAGAACTCACCTCTGGATGGCAGAAATGTTTAAGAATTTGTGGCCATATGTTGCTGTTTCCACAGTCAGGTTGTGTTCAGCCTCAGTGTACTCTTGGTATTAGTTATCTACTGCCGTGTAACAAATACCACAAGGTGCTCAAGACAATGCACATGTAGTATCCCACAGTTCCCTTGGGTCAGGGATCTGGGCAGGGCTTATCTCTCTTTTGTACGTCAGGGTCTCCCAAGGAGTTGCCTGGACTGTAATCATCTCAAGGCTTACCTGGAGAAGGGTCCACTTCCACCCTCGCGTGTGTTGTCACGTGGGCCTCCCCAGCACGGCAGCTTGCTTCATCCAAGCACGTCAACTGAGAAGCAAGGGAGAATATGCTCCTCAACAGAAATCACACTTTTCTAACCTAACCAAAAAGTGTCATCCTATCATCTTTGTTGTAGTCTATTGATTACGAGAAGTCACAAAGTCCAGGGCCTACTCAATGGGTAGGAATTACACAGGGGCCTGAATACCAGGTGGCAGTCCTTGGGGACCATCTTAGCAGGTGGCTTACCAAATTCCTCTATAAAATGGAATATTACTCCCAGCCTGCTCAATTCACAGGCTTTTTATGAGAACCCAATAAGCTGGTATGTTTGAATGTTTTCAGATGTATGTCACTGTACAAAAGTAATTTTCAACAGAGAATACATTGTGTCTGAGAACAGCCTTTCCTTTGGGAAGGAGGGGGTGTCTGGTTGTAAACTGATATATTTATGTAGAGAGAAGAGAACCAAAGTTCTTTTTAATCAGTAATTTCCCTGTGGTTTTCTTTATAGCTACCTAACATTGTTCAAATAAAGGATATGACCTCTTGTTCTAAGGATAAATGGAATTTATTTTTTATTAAAAGCATTTGCTAATGTTTAAATCCATCACCTCTTGTACATTTCCAAAGCAAACTGAGCAAACAGTCAATGTAAATGTTGTTATGAATCAAATCTTAAAATGTTCACATCCTAAAAAAGGCCAACCTTTAGATAAAACTGCTGAGAAATTCTTGTGGGTTTTTTTAAATGCTACTTTCTGGTTCTTAAGCTAGGGATAATATTTGATCACCAAAAATATTGACTGATGATTTTATGTGTGATTATACCCATTAGAAAAAGGTGAATGAGTGCTTCACTTTCTTGTAAAAATCATTTTGTATGCAGATGTCAACCAGCATTAGCAAAACATATAGCATATAAACTGAAATCTTTAAAAATCAATGCTTATGTGAAAAATTTTACACCTAGTAGGTATAAAACCAAAGCTACACATTAAGATGCATAATATGATCCTCATTTTGTATAAAATATATATAATTTCTATATATACATGAGCAAAATAGGTACCAAACTATTAAAAATTATTATCCCTAAGTGCTATTAGAATATTTTATTTTCCTTGCCTTTTTTGAGTTTTTCTATAGTACATTCTTTACTTTTATAGATACTGAAAAAACTGTAAAGAACTAAACCTGAAAAGGACCCATATGATTCCACCTTTAAAATAATGGTACGAGGTCATCAGCAGCACCTGGGCAGAATGGGAATACCCCGGTGAGGGGGAAGCAGAGCTGACTTTGGAGCTAGGCCATTCCTGTCCCCCAGAAAGGCCCATGGCCCCCGCAGCACCCTGGGATGCTTCAAAGAACAGCTCACACTACCGTTTTAAGCAGAGCAGCAAAGCAGAGCCAGTAAGAGTGAAAACACCACCCCACCCCACCCCCACCCCCGTCTCCTGATTTAAGAAGTAGAATTCTGAAAAGACTACCATTGAAAGAACTACCTCTTGAACCATTTCTGATTAATACTTGAATTTTTGAGTTGCATTCATTTTAGAAATAACTGAAGTTGAACACAGGCAATAGAAGTTTCTTCCAGGTGTCTGCCTGCCCCCCTCCAGTTTATATAAGGACAAGGTGATTGCTTCCCCGAGGGATCCCAAACCAGGTCTTGGTAGAGCCCAATTGCTCTTAAGGTTGCTCCTGGCTACTGTGTGGAAACCACCTTAAACTGACTACCTAAATTCCAGTCTTGTGTCTGGGCTCTTTCTGGGAGACAAAACTAAAAGAGAAACCTGAGACTAAAGCACCCAAGCCAAATGGGTGGGGCAAAATGTTTCTGAAGAAACTGGACAAGAGAAGGGCTTCTTAGCAAAATTTTGGTTACAAAGTAAACTCAGCACAACATAGATGTTTCCAGAACTGCTGTGGCTGCCTATGGCTTGACTGTTGCTGTACGATGAATTTTTTTTAAAATCCAAAACTGTTGCAAAAGAATAAGATAGAAACCAGCAAAGGAAATAAGATAAGAACAGTTATGTTTTTGTGTGTGTGAGAGAGAGAGGAAGAGAGCATATCTCTAGTCTGAGTAGATTATGCAGTTGCTGGCAAGCACCTTTCATTTAATACAACTCAGCAAATGTTTGCTGAGTGAGTGAATGGATGGGGGACGAAGGGATTAATAAATAAGCAAATATTCATTTGTTCTGCCAAAGAAAGCCTCTTGTTGCCCACTCCTGGAGAGGCAGAGGAGGAGGAAAGAGCGTGGTGACCTGCGTAATGTACGATGCATTATGGTGCGCTCAGGCAGGACAGAGTCAAAAGTGCTCATCATGATAAGGCCAGGAAGGGAGTTCACTGAGAACAGAGGCAAGATTAGGGGAACAGAAAGATGAATTGGTCAGGTAAACCCGCTGGGCGTGGGAACATGTGGAGTAAACCTTGAGGAGTGAGGCGTGTGCTATCAGATGTTCCAGAGGAGAGTTTATGGACTCCAGGACAGTAAGGGGCTGTAGCTGGAGAAGCAGTATTCATGATTCTCTGACCCTTCCCATTTTAGAGAAGCCTGCCTCGCATATCCTATCTAATAAAACAGAAACATGCAAATTGACCATACCCCCGAATGCTTCCCATTGAATAATCAGCAGGATATGCAAATTAACTGCCAACCAAGATGGCAGCCGGCAGCCAGGCAGCTGAAGCGAACAGGAGGCTTGCTTGCTCCAGTGATGGAGGAAGCCAAGGTTCCCCGCCTGCTGCCGCCCAGCTCTGAGCTCCTGATGCAACAATGTTGCAATTATAGAAGCTAAACAAGCTCCAGAAACCTGCTTTCAGCCGGCAGCGGGCTCAGAGATTAGAGCAGCAGTGATGGCAACAGAGTTTCAATTATAGAAGCTAAACAAAGCCCAGATATCTGCTTTCAGCAGCTGAGGCCTCAAGCTGGAGCTGGCCTCAGAGCTAAAGCCGGCTCTCAGCTCCAGTGACAGCCATAGAAAGTAAATAAATCCCAGAATAAAAAAAAGAAAGAAAAAAGGAGAGGCTGGGAGCTTCAGTCACCCGCCAGCCTGAAAACGGCCCTCAGCCCCTCATCCAGACTGGCCAGTCACCCCAATGGGGACCCCCACCCTAAAGGGGGTGTGGGCAGCCTAAAAACAGCCATCAGCCCGTCATCCAGACTGGCCAGGCACCCAAGCGGGACCCCCACCCTGATCCAGGACACCCTTCAGGGCAAACCAGCCGGCCCCCACCCATGCACCAGGTCTCTATCCTATACTACAGGCAGGGCGGGACAGCGCGAGCTGCCATCCGGGCCCCATTTGCAGCCCTGGGCAGCGGGGCATAAGCCCCACCCCCAGCCGGGACCCCTATGTGCCACCTGAGCCCCCAGCTGGGACCCCTGTGCCGCCTAAGCCCCACACTGCTAAGCCCCACCCCCAGCCGGGACCCTATGACTATTGGAGGGCAGGAAAGTGTCTCTGGGCCTTGGGTCGCTGTGGTGATCCGTCCATCGGTAAGTAGAAAAGTGCAGCCTGTAGGCAGCCCCCAGCTGGGCCTGCTCCCCGGTTGCCATGGAAACCTGGAAGCGGGAAAGCCCGGCCTGTGGGCAGCCCCAAGCTGGGCCTGCTCCCCCGTCGCCATGGCGATCCTGGAGCAGGAAAGCCCGGCTTGCAAGCAGCACCCCCATCCTGGCTATAGCTCAAGGGAGAGTACAACATGCAGTAGAGGCCAGGAGCCTGAGAGATCAACACAGAGGAGCTCCTGCTCTAAGCCTCCATGGCGTGGCTGGGGGCAGGCCCCAGCAGACACACACACACACACACACACACACACATGGGATGCCTGCTCCGAGCCTCTGCTGCCAGACTGTGGCCATCAGTAGGACATCCACTGAGGGCTCCCGGACTGTGAGAGGGGCAGGCTGGGCTGAGGGAACCCCCACCCCCCAGTGCACAAATTTTGTGCACTGGGCCACTAGTCCTATATAATAAAAGCCTAATATACTAAGTGTCTGGTCTTCCATTCAACCAATCAAAGCATAATATGCTAATGATATGCTAAGGCTGCTCAACTGCTTGCTATGATGTGCACTGACCACCAGGGGGCATACAGCCGACCAGTTGAACAGTCACTGACATGCACTGACCACCAGGGGGCAGGCGCTCAACACAGGAGCTGCTACCTGGTGGTCAGTGTGTTCCCACTCATCCAGAAGCCAGGCTCATGGCTGGCGAGCGCAGCAGCAGCAGCAGTGGAAGCCTCTCCCACCTCCACAGCAGCGCTAAGGATGTCTGACTGCTGGCTTAGACCCGCTCCCCAGCCATTAGTTGGACATCCCCTGAGGGCTCCCGGACTGTGAGAGGGTGCAGGCTACACTGAGGGACCCTTCCCCCCCAACCCCCGAGTGCATGAATTTCATGCACCGGGCCTCTAGTTACATTTATAATAGTCTTTATTTATTCTCCATCCTAAACTATCTCCTCTCTTTTCCCTATCTCCTTCCCTCCTTTCATTGTTCCTTCCATTCCTCCTATATCTGCCCTTCCTTGCTTCCTTCCTTCCTCCTACTCTCTTCCCTTCCTTCCTCCCTCCCTCCCCCTTTCTTTTTCTCTTTCTTTCTTCCTTCCTTCCTTCCTTCCTTCCTTCCTTCCTTCCTTCCTTCCTTCCTTCCTTCCTTCCTTCCTTTCTTCCTTCCTTTCTTTCTTTTTCTTTCTTTATCTTTATTGTTCAGATTATTACAGATGTTCCTCTCCCCCCCCATAGCTCCCCTCCACCCAGTTCCCACCCTACCCCAGGCCCTCGCCCCCCCCCCACCCACTGTCCTCATCCATAAGTGTAAGATTTTTGTCCAAACTCTTTCCACACTCCCACACCCCCTTCCCCCCAAGAATTGTCAGTCTTCTCCCTTTCCATGCCTCTGATTCTATTACATTCACCAATTTATTCTGCTCATCAGATTTTTTACTCATTTGATTTTTAGATTCACTTGTTGATAGGTATGTTTTTGTTGTCACTTTGCTGTTCATAATTTTTTATCTTTGCCTTTTTCTTCTTCCTCCTCTTCTTAAAGAATATCCTTCAGCACTTCATATAATACTAGTTTGGTGGTGATGAACTCCTTTAGCTTTTTCTTGTCTGACCTTCAATTCTACATGATAGCTTTGCTGGGTAGAGTAATCTTGGTTGTAGGTTCTTGCTATTCATCACTTTGAATATTTCTTGCCCCTCCCTTCTGGCCTGCATAGTTTCTGTTGAGAAATCAGCTGACAGTCGTATGGGTACTCCCTTGTAGGTAACTAACTGTTTTTCTCTTGCTGCTTTTAAGATTCTCTCTTTGTCTTTTGCCCTTGGCATTTTAATTATGATGTGTCTTGGTGTGTTCCTCTTTGGATTCCTTTTGTTTGGGGTTCTCTGCACTTCCTGGACTTGTAAGTCTATTTCTTTCACCAGGTAGGGGAAGTTTTCTGTCATTATTTCTTCAAATAGGTTTTCAATATCTTGCTCTCTCTCTTCTGGCACCCCCATAATTCGGATGTTGGT
Organism: Myotis yumanensis; assembly: GCF_028538775.1. Taxonomy (NCBI): domain Eukaryota; kingdom Metazoa; phylum Chordata; class Mammalia; order Chiroptera; family Vespertilionidae; genus Myotis; species Myotis yumanensis. The sequence continues at coordinate 37,162,652 of NW_027223763.1, forward strand.
ATGCTTAAAGTAGTCCCAAAGGCTCCTTACACTATCTTCATATTTTTAGATTCTTTTTTCTTTTCCAGTTGGGTGTTTTTTGCTTCTTCATATTTCAAATCTTTGACTTGATTCTTGGGATCCTCTAGTCTAATGTTGAATCTCTGTATATTATTCTTTATTTCAGTCAGTGTATGCTTAATTTCTGACTGGTCCTTTTCCATTTTTTTTTTTTTTTTTGGTTGGCATTCTCACTAAGATCTTTGAAGGTCTCACTAAGTTCCTTGGAGGTTTCTGGAAGGTTCTTGAGTAATCTTATAATTGTGGTTTTGAACTCTATATCCAGTGTTTTGCTTTCATCCATTTCTTTCATTTGTGACATGTTTCTTTGTCTCTGCATTTTGGCTGCTTCCCTGTGTTTGTTTCTATGTATTGGGTAGCTACTAAGTCTCCTTGAGTTGATAGAGTGGCCTTGTGTGGTAGGTGTCCAATAGGGCCCAGTGGCTCATCCTCCCCAATCACCTGAGGTGGACACTCTTGGTGCACCCCTTTGTGGGTTGAGTGCACAGCCCTGTTGTAGTTAAGCCTTGATTGCTGTTGGTATCACTGGGAGGAATTGACCTCCAGGCCAATTGGCTGTGAGGATCAGCTGTGTCTACAATGGAAGAGCTGCTGTGCAGGAGACACCCTTATGGGACAGGACTTGCTTCAGTGGGGCTTTGGTGCTCACTGAGTCTACCCCTTGAGTGTGTCTCTTATGGATGTGAAGAGTTGTAAGCTGGTGTGGTCTCACACTGACCACTAGGTATACTGGGTCTTGGATCTCCAAGGAGGTGCAAAGTCAGCCACTGCCTGAGGTCACCCAGCAGGAGCTACAGAGAGATCTGCAGATTCCTCCTCTTTGTATGAGGTTTGGAAGTGCCCAGATGAGGCCCAGCTTTGAAGCAAGGCAGGCTGCTGCTGCCAGCCTTGGGCCTTCTTTTGATAGCTTTGGGGCTTCCTGACCCAGCTGCTGCCTGTTTGACAGGTTTTAGGCTGAGGAAGGATAGGCCATTCATGTGCAAAAACGGCTGGGCACAGCTTGGGTGGGGTTGTAAATTGGGTGGGGCAGTATCTCTGGGAATCACCAGGGTCAAGCAAACAGCAATGGCTGCCAGTCAGCCCTGCACTGGAGAGGTCCCAGCACAGGAACAATGACAGCTGTGAGCACCTCCATCTGAAAGAAAGCCACCCTTGCATTCCTGCCCCGATGCCAGACAGTCCAGTTTCTCCCCATATGTGTCTGGGTCCCCCAGAGTCTCACCCAGAACTGGAGTTCAGAGCAAGCGGGAGGTTGTATCACCGTCCCAATTAAGAAAACAGCACACCCGGGTGCCAGCCCGTACCACGCCTCCACACCTCCACACCTCCTACCGGTCTCAGTGTGCTTTCTTCTTTACCTCTCTGGTTGTAGTACTTTCACTCAGCCAGCTTTCCTGTGGTTCTGGATGATAGTTGTTCTGTCTTTTAGTTGTAATTTTGATGTGGTTGTGAGAGGCAGCAAGTACAGGTGTTTACCTATTGCCATCATCTTGGTTCTTTTCTTTCTTTCTTTCTTTCTTTCTTTCTTTCTTTCTTTCTTTCTTTCTTTCTTTCTTTCTTCCTCCCTTCCTTCCTTCCTTCCTTCCTTCCTTACTTCCTTCCTTTCTTTCTTTCTTTCTTCCTTTTTCTTTCTTTCTTTCTGTAAACAATTTATTATAGTTAAAAAGAGTGATAGTTGACTTAGATGAGATATAAAAGGAACTGCACTTTCAAGGGGCATAGTGAATCAGGAAAGAATAATTTGCAGAGAGGTCACTGGAGAGGCTCATCAGAGAAAAGTTCCAGAGAACAGGACTGAGGAAGGGAATTGCAGACAAGAAATGCCAAATGTCTATAGATTTGGCCCATGGGTTGTATTTTATTTATAGCATCTCTTATGACATATTCTTGCCTAAAAATTAATCTGAATTCAATCCAGTATCTATATCAATATTCCAGTTTATGGGAAATCAGAGAGATGGAGGAACAAGTTAAGTGATATCCAAAATATGGGACATTACTCCCAGTTTCTCCAACAAATCAAAGACATGGAGAAAGGGCAGCTGCGTGAGGGGGACTACTTTGGAAAAAAAGCAACTTAAGAGGCAAAACAACCAAAATCAACACGTGAGTCTTGTTAGGATCCTGATCCAAACCAAACACATTTGAAACAATCAAGGAAATTTAATATAAATGTGGTATTAAAGATGTTAAAATTTCAATTTACTTATCAATTAGAGATGCTTCATAAGTACCAGTTAGAGATGCATAATGAAGAATATGAAGCACCTGATATCTGGAATATGTTTGAAATTATTCCAGCAAAAATAATAAGTGAATAAGAGGGCGGATAAATGAAAGAAGATTGGCAAAATATGGCAATTGTTGAAGAGGGAAGATGGTACCCAAGCATTTATCATTCTCTTCTCTCTACTGTTGTGAGTGTCTGAAATTTTCCAAAGTAAAATGATTTTGAAAATGGGGAACAAAATTTTGCTTATTTGTACTTAAGCAGAACTTTACTATAGAAAAATGCCGTGACCTTCCTTTCTTCTGCAGTAGATTTTCTGCTTCCTGAGAACAGCCCCTATGACTCTGCACCCAGGGAATCTTCCGTCCATGACAGTTCACCTTGCAGCATTCATCCCAAATGTGCTACTTGGTTCTGCTGTCCCTGCTTCTATACTTTTGTCTCCTACTTGTTTTTACTTCCCTGTCCATTCATCAGCTTGACCTTCCTCTGTGTGAACTGATTTGAGGCTTTGTCCTGGGTATTGGATCTCCCTGCACCTCTACTGTTTGGGACGCAAGATGGACAGAACCAAGTCTAACCAAAGAGACTATCAGGTTAGCTGGTGGCCACCTGTATTTCTTTCCTGGATGGTAGAATTCCAATGTAGGACTACCATAAAGACTTTTATGACAAATTCATTTTTTGTATTAATGTGTAAACATTATCTTTTTTTTTCATAAATGGGAAAATGGAGAAACATAGCAAAAAAATAATCAAAAGTCAGTCAAAAATACCATTTTTTTGTGATGTTATTATTGTAAGTCAAATAATTCTGACCTCCAGGTATCATTTATAACCCTACTTTAAAAAAATCACTAAAAACCTAGATCTCCTTCTGAAGGGCAGTTGCTAACCAGTAAAACTTAAAGCTGTACAGTTTTACACACACACACACACACACACACACATACTCACGTGCACACAGATATACACATACCTCTGGTCCAATTAACCTTCTTTAAAAATATGTTTTTACTCTTTGAAACATACCATTATATATGTATTTTTATTATCTATACAAATGTCATGTGTTACTCATGAAATATTTCTCCAAAGATAAGCATAGTAATAATTTTAAATGCCAAATGATTTAAAATGAGATTTAAAGATGGCAACACTGGGGGATACAGTATATTAAAGAACTGGAAAATAAAGAGAACGAACTAAGTACTTCATCTGAAAATTCTAAAATATTTAAATCTTATGTGCTAGTCTGTAAATTGTTTTTGTTTTAGTTAAAATAGTGAAATTTCAATGCAAAACACATAAATCCTTATGCATCATCATTAGAGTGCTAAGTAAAAATAAGGCTTCCAGACTCGTTTGATGAGCAGCCCAGGTGGTCAAGTTCATTCCTGTTTCCAGTTGATGGTTTTTGCCATGGTGCTGTATTTAATGATACTGTCTGTACGAAAGTCATTTGACTTGGATCATAAGAATTCAAACTCTGATTTTGCTGATTAGCAGATATGAAATAGCACAAGCCTGTGATAGGACCTTGGACGTGTTCTGTGACATTTTAATCTCAATTTCTACACCTATAAAATGCAAATGTAATGTAATGCCTCCGACATTGGATTAAAACACGAAAGGTGATAGGTACATGGGCAGCACTCTTCTACGAGAGGCTTAGCCACTTTTGTGGATCAATGAGTGACTCCCTTCACTTCTTTGAATCTGTTTTCTCATCACAGCAATGAAGACAACTCCTTTACATGTTGAAGTTGAAATGAAAGAACACATGTGAAAGTGAACTGTAAACTGTATTTTTTCTTATCATTTTGATGGCATGCCCGGACTCATGCCAGGACATGTCTTTAACAGTACTTTATACTCTGAGGAAAGAGAGATATAGAAACTGAGAACATGGATTTTCAACCCAGCTCTTAAAATACTTTTTGTTAACCAAGCCTGAAAAATGACCAGCCACACTGTCTCTTTAAAACCAAGGCCCTGGCCGAAACTGGTTTGGCTCAGGGGATAGAGCGTTGGCCTGCAGACTGAAAGGTCCCAGGTTCGATTCCAGTCAAGGGCATGTACCTGGGTTGCGGGCACATCCCCAGTAGGAGATGTGCCGGAGGCAGCTGATCGATGTTTCTCTCTCATGGATGTTTCTAACTCTCTATCTCTCCCCTTTCCTCTCTGTAAAAAATCAATAAAATATATTTTAAAAAAAAACAAAAAACCAAGGCCCTAGTGGAAGACACACACACACACACACACACACACACACACACACACACTGCTGTTCCAGGTGGAGTAGGAGAGAGTGGGGAAATAGGGGAAGCCATAGAGCTGAGTCAAAGAGTTTACAAAGGAAATAAGTGAGCCCATTGATAAGATGTACGTGTACTTTTAGTAAGTATATTAAACAGGACCAGTTCAAACTGGTTTAGCAAAGGGATTTTTATTGGTTCACATAGCTGAAAATTCTAGGGGTAGGTCATTTTTAAGCATGGCTAAATCCATTCAGGATAGTTTCCCCAAGGAAAATCAGGGATTTGGGTACCAGAAGATTAACAAATAGATACTGGGGAGTCAAAATCAATATTTTCCCACAACAATAAATATTTCAGAAATGGTTTAGAATGAGAAAGGTACAATTCACACTCTATGGCTATATTTCATGGACACTGATACTAAAGTCTTGATGACATATCAATGTTCTGATAAGGACATAGATCCCATGATTATATTATTGAGCCAAATTTTTATTTTACTAAGAGAAATATTCTCAGGATAATAAATTCAAAATGCCCAGCACAAGACTGGACACATCATTATATTAGCTTCCTTTCTCCCCCTCTTCTGTACTTACTAGAAATAGATTTGCTCTAAATCAATACTACTTTTGGCTATAGCATCAGGAAACCAGCACAGCTTCTAAGAGTTTTCATCTTTTCAACTCAGGAGGCCAATCCAGTTCTGAGACTGAAATCTCAGCCCTAATTCTAAATCCTCAGGAAGGAATCCTAATCAGTCCACAACCCAGGAGTGGTTCATCCAACCAGTGATGACCAGGAAGACTGGGCACATACTGTGAAAATGACAAAGGTGCTCACCTCTAGAACCCGTGAATGGAGGAGATATTTTCAGAGAAGTAGCAATCATTGTGAGAGGGAACACAACCAAAAGTGTCTATGAGAGAACAGTCTTTAAAAAAAAATAAGGAAAAACTCTTCTAATGTGGCCCTGCCCTTTTAATATTTCAGAAGCATCAATGGTACTCAAAACAGTGACTGGCAAATACCATCAACATTTCTCCTCCATTTAGCTAAGGAGATCTTCTGGCTGTGAATTGGCCTGGGAAAGTGAGCAATCTGTCATACCCAGGAAGGCAGCCAGCTCACTGGCCAAAGGCAGCTGAATGCTAAAGAGCCCAAGCAGCATGCACTGGAAGAGAAAATTGATAACATTCTGTCTAGGAGGCCTATACCTCTTCCATCTGGCTCTGTACACATATCCTTTTACCACTGTGACCAATCTTGTAAAATAGAAACAGGTGAGCCCGAATGATGTGGCTCAGTGGTTGAGCATTGACCTATCAACCAGGAGGTCAGGGTTCGATTCTCGGTCAAATGACCGGGTTACAGGCTCGATCCCCATTGTGGGGCGTGCAAGAGGCAGCTCATCAATGATCCTCTTTCATCACTGATGTTTCTATCTCTCTCTCCCTTCTTCTCTGAAATCAATAAAAATATAGTAAAAAATAAAAATAGGTGACCCATCCTTTGTACATGGCACTTGTGAGAACTAGGGAGGCTAGCATGATAAATGGGTCATGCTACTTGCACTGGACCTGCAGTATTTCCTCTTTCCACACTGATGCTATGGGGCAATGAAAGACCCATTGGGGAACTGGCTTATTTTCCCTTTCTAATTTTGAGGCAACAGTAAACAAGATTGACCCCTTAGACATAGTAAGCACCACACTCCTGGGGGCTTTGGCCTTAACATGAGGGACTTGGGGAGCAGAGACATGCTTGCAATAAACAGGAGTGCTGCCTCTCAGAAGGGCTGCCATGAAAACAACTCTACATTATTTTGCATGCCAGGTATAAAGAAGCGGGTTGTGTTCATTAGGTGGAAATGAATAAGACATTGTCCCTGACCTCTAGGATTTTACAGTGCTTGGGAAATGCATGTAACTCTCGTGCAGGGTTAGATGTGGAGTGTCTCTTTCAGTTCTGCACTTCTATACTTTTAATTTTTTTTTTTTTTTTTTTAAAGACTTTTTTTTTTTTTTTTTTTATAATTTTTATTTCTTAAAGTATTACAAAGAGTATTACATATGTCTCCTTTTTCCCCCCCATGACATTCCCCCGGCCCCTACCCCCCCGCCCCCCCCCCGCCCCGTGTCTTGTGTCCATTGGTTAATCTTATATGCATGCATATAAGTCCTTCAGTTGGTCTCTTAATCCCCCCCCAACCCTCCCCAGGCTCCCCATTGTAGTTTAACATTCTGTTCCATGTTGCTCTGCTTCTGTATCTACACCTGTTCATCAGTCCATACTGGTCCCCTTTATTTGTCCCAACCTCACTGGAGTAGTCTCAACCTCACCAGGGCCGTCTGAGCCTCACCAGGGCCGTTTCAACCTCACCGGGGTCGTCCCTACCTCACGGGGGCCGTTTCAACCTCACCGGGGTCGTCCCTACCACACCAGGGCTGTTTCAACCTGACTGGGGTTGTCCCTCCCACACCGGGGCTGTTTCATCCTGACCGGGGTTGTCCCTACCACACCGGGGCCGTTTCGACCTGACTGGGGTCGTCGCTACCTCACGGGGGCCGTTTCAACCTGACCGGGGTTGTCCCTACCACGCTGGGGCCGTTTCGACCTGACTGGGGTCGTCCCTACCTCACGGGGGCCGTTTCAACCTCACCGGGGTTGTCCCTACCACACCGGGGCTGTTTCGACCTGACCGGAGTTGTCCCTACCACACCGGGGCCGTTTCGACCTGACTGGGGTCGTCCCTACCTCACGGGGGCCGTTTCAACCTGACCTGGGTTGTCCCTACCACGCCGGGGCCGTTTCGACCTGACTGGGGTCGTCCCTACCTCACGGGGGCTGTTTCAACCTCGCCGGGGTCGTCCTTACCTCACGGGGGCCGTTTCAACCTGACTGGGGTTGTCCCTACCACGCCGGGGCCGTTTCGACCTGACTGGGGTCGTCCCTACCTCACGGGGGCCGTTTCAACCTCACCGGGGTTGTCCCTACCACACCGGGGCTGTTTCAACCTGACCGGAGTTGTCCCTACCACGCCGGGGCCGTTTCGACCTGACTGGGGTCGTCCCTACCTCACGGGGGCTGTTTCAACCTCGCCGGGGTCGTCCCTACCTCACGGGGGCCGTTTCAACCTGACTGGGGTTGTCCCTACCACGCCGGGGCCGTTTCGACCTGACTGGGGTCGTTCCTACCTCACGGGGGCCGTTTCAACCTCACCGGGGTTGTCCCTACCACACCGGGGCTGTTTCAACCTGACCGGAGTTGTCCCTACCACACCGGGGCCGTTTCGACCTGACTGGGGTCGTCCCTACCTCACGGGGGCCGTTTCAACCTGACCGGGGTTGTCCCTACCACGCCGGGGCCGTTTCGACCTGACTGGGGTCGTCCCTACCTCACGGGGGCTGTTTCAACCTGACCGGGGTCGTCCCTACCACACCGGGGCTGTTTCGACCTGACTGGGGTCGTCCCTACCTCACGGGGGCCGTTTCAACCTCACCGGGGTCGTCCCTACCTCACGGGGGCCGTTTCAACCTGACCGGGGTTGTCCCTACCACGCCGGGGCCGTTTCGACCTGACTGGGGTCGTCCCTACCTCGCGGGGGCTGTTTCAACCTCACCGGGGTCGTCCCTACCTCACGGGGGCCGTTTCAACCTGACCGGGGTTGTCCCTACCACGCCGGGGCCGTTTCGACCTGACTGGGGTCGTCCCTACCTCACGGGGGCTGTTTCAACCTCACCGGGGTCGTCCCTACCACACCGGGGCCGTTTCGACCTGACTGGGGTTGTCCCTACCACGCCGGGGCCGTTTCGACCTGACTGGGGTCGTCCCTACCTCACGGGGGCCGTTTCAACCTCACCGGGGTCGTCCCTACCTCACGGGGGCCGTTTCAACCTGACCGGGGTTGTCCCTACCACGCCGGGGCCGTTTCGACCTGACTGGGGTCGTCCCTACCTCACGGGGGCTGTTTCAACCTCACCGGGGTCGTCCCTACCACACCGGGGCCGTTTCGACCTGACTGGGGTCGTCCCTACCTCACGGGGGCTGTTTCAACCTCACCGGGGTCGTCCCTACCACACCGGGGCCGTTTCGACCTGACTGGGGTCGTCCCTACCTCACGGGGGCCGTTTCAACCTCACCGGGGTCGTCCCTACCTCACGGGGGCCGTTTCAACCTGACCGGGGTTGTCCCTACCACGCCGGGGCCGTTTCGACCTGACTGGGGTCGTCCCTACCTCACGGGGGCCGTTTCAACCTCACCGGGGTTGTCCCTACCACACCGGGGCTGTTTCAACCTGACCGGAGTTGTCCCTACCACACCGGGGCTGTTTCGACCTGACTGGGGTCGTCCCTACCTCACGGGGGCCGTTTCAACCTGACCGGGGTTGTCCCTACCACGCCGGGGCCGTTTCGACCTGACTGGGGTCGTCCCTACCTCGCGGGGGCTGTTTCAACCTCACCGGGGTCGTCCCTACCTCACGGGGGCCGTTTCAACCTGACCGGGGTTGTCCCTACCACGCCGGGGCCGTTTCGACCTGACTGGGGTCGTCCCTACCTCACGGGGGCTGTTTCAACCTCACCGGGGTCGTCCCTACCACACCGGGGCCGTTTCGACCTGACTGGGGTTGTCCCTACCACGCCGGGGCCGTTTCGACCTGACTGGGGTCGTCCCTACCTCACGGGGGCCGTTTCAACCTCACCGGGGTCGTCCCTACCTCACGGGGGCCGTTTCAACCTGACCGGGGTTGTCCCTACCACACCGGGGCCGTTTCGACCTGACTGGGGTCGTCCCTACCTCACGGGGGCCGTTTCAACCTCACCGGGGTCGTCCCTACCTCACGGGGGCCGTTTCAACCTGACCGGGGTTGTCCCTACCACACCGGGGCCGTTTCGACCTGACTGGGGTCGTCCCTACCTCACGGGGGCCATTTCAACCTCACCGGGGTTGTCCCTACCACACCGGGGCTGTTTCAACCTGACCGGGGTTGTCCCTACCACACCGGGGCCGTTTCAACCTGACCGGGGTTGTCCCTACCACGCCGGGGCCGTTTCGACCTGACTGGGGTCGTCCCTACCTCACGGGGGCTGTTTCAACCTCACCAGGGTCGTCCCTACCTCACGGGGGCCGTTTCAACCTGACCGGGGTTGTCCCTACCACGCCGGGGCCGTTTCGACCTGACTGGGGTCGTCCCTACCTCACGGGGGCCGTTTCAACCTCACCGGGGTTGTCCCTACCACACCGGGGCTGTTTCAACCTGTCCGGGGTTGTCCCTACCACACCGGGGCCGTTTCAACCTGACCGGGGTTGTCCCTACCACGCCGGGGCCGTTTCGACCTGACTGGGGTCGTCCCTACCTCTCGGGGGCTGTTTCAACCTCACCGGGGTTGTCCCTACCACACCGGGGCTGTTTCAACCTGACCGGAGTTGTCCCTACCACACCGGGGCCGTTTCGACCTGACTGGGGTCGTCCCTACCTCACGGGGGCCGTTTCAACCTGACCGGGGTTGTCCCTACCACGCCGGGGCCGTTTCAACCTGACCGGGGTTGTCCCTACCACGCCGGGGCTGTTTCGACCTGACTGGGGTCGTCCCTACCTCACGGGGGCTGTTTCAACCTCACCGGGGTCGTCCCTACCTCACGGGGGCCGTTTCAACCTGACTGGGGTTGTCCCTACCACGCCGGGGCCGTTTCGACCTGACTGGGGTCGTCCCTACCTCACGGGGGCTGTTTCAACCTCGCCGGGGTCGTCCCTACCACACCGGGGCCGTTTCGACCTGACCGGGGTCGTCCCTACCACACCGGGACCGTTTCAACCTCACCGGGGCCATCCCAGCCTTACCGGGGAAACAGGAAGTTTGGCCCTCTGTCCCCTGCCGGCGGCTCCCCACTAGACAAAATCTCCAGGTATTCCTGGTGGTTGCACATCCAGCGCTCCTGCCCTCCACCAAGTGCACAGATTGCTTGTCTGCTGTCCCGCAGCGCCCCACCAGAGACTGGGACCAGTGGGCATGTTTGTGCGCTTGCTGGTACAGCAGTTCCACAGTGCCGGCCGAGTCAGGCCCAGCCCTGGCCGGCCCCGGACCCGACTCTGCCCCCCGATTGCGTCCCTCCCAGATGTAAGGAGCTGAAATCTGCAGCCTGCTGGGATGGGCTCTGTACTTGGTGCTTCAGCACATCCTACTCAGTCTCTATGCGCTTCTTTCTATGCGAGGAGTTGAAATCTGCAGTTTGTTGGGTTGGGCTCTGTACTTGGTGTCACATCTTACTCAGTCTCAATGTTCTTTCTCTCCTTCCAGTTGTAGAGCTTCCACTGGGCCAAGTTTCCCATGGTTCTGTATGATAGGTGTTTGTCTGATATTTGGTAGTTTCGATGTTGTTGTGCGAGGTAGCACGCACAGGTCTCTTCCTTATGCCGCCATCCTGGTTCTCCTGGGTCTGCTTCTTGAGTGTGTCTCTCATGGCTGCGAGCAGTTGAAGTCTGCAATTTGTTGGGATAGGCTGCAAAAGCGCAGGTGGGTCTTTTTGTGCACCTGGCACAGCTTGGATGGGGATGTAAATTGATTAAGGCTGAGACTCAGGGAGTCGCCATGGCGGAGCAAATAGCACTGGCTGAGTCTCCGCGGCCCCTTGACTCTCTGCCAGGGCTTTGTGTCCCCCAGTGCCGGCGAGCAGCTGTGCAAGAGTCTCCCTCGCTTTCTGATGGCTGCAAGGCCGTGCTGCCTCTCCCCGTAGGGTCTGGTGCTTCATGATCCCGCCTGAACCAGCTCAGTGGATTTGAAAGTTTGCAGAAGAAAAGGCGCTTCTACTTGTGGGTCTGGCCCAGCCCAGATGGGAATGTAAATTGCGTAGGGCGGGATCACAGGGAGTCGCCGGGGCGGAGACTCAGTGGCCCCTTGCCTATCCAGGACACCAGGACTTTGCGTCCCCCAATGCCGGCGAGCAGCCCAGCGCCAGAGCCTCCCTCGCTTCCTGACCGCTGGAAGGCCGTGCCGTCTCTCGCCTTGGGGCCTGGGGCCTCAGAGACCCGCCTGAACCAGCTCAGTGGATTTGAGAGTTTGTAAAAGCACAGTCATTCCCTCTTGTGCCTCTGGCACAGCCCTGAGGGTAGGGCGGGGTCACAGGGAGTCACCAGCATGGATGAAATAGCGATGGCGGCGTCTCCGCGCCCCTCGCCTCCCCGGGACACCAGGACTTCTTGTCCCTCGGTGCCGGCGAGCAGCCGCGTATCAGAGCTTCCCTCGCTCTCCGACCACTGCAAGGCCGTGGCCGCCTCTCCCTGTGGGATCTGAGGCCTCAGAGACCCACCCCGAGCAAGCCCAGAGGATTCGAGGGTTCGTAAAAAACCGAGAATCCATTTGCAGCCCGCGTGGCGTGTGACTGCGTACCTCTGGTTTTGGTGCCTCCGTAGCTCCCACTCGGTCTCACTGCGCTTCTTTCTTTTCCTCCAGTTGTAGATCTCCCACTGGGCCAACTTCCCCATGGTTCTGAGTGGCGGTTGTTTACTTCATAGTTGATAGTTTCAATGATGCTGTGAGAGAGCAGCACACACAGGTCCTCTCCCTACGCCGCCATCTTGGTTCTCCTATACTTTTAATTTATGATGCATCTTCCCTTTGTGTAATACTTTTTCAGCAGGCCAAATGTGCAATGTAGACTGCCAAATTTAACAAGCTATTTCATGCCAATGTCAGCACTCCCTGTAGGATAGAGATTTGAGTATCTACTGATCTATAACATCAACTACCTGATTACAACATCAAACAGAAAATTGGATGACTTGCCAACTTATATGAGAAAGTACCTGGCATTTCAAAATGCACAGCTCCAGGCAAGGCTGAATCCTGAGGACTGGTATCTAATGGGAATAATCGCTCTCATGACAGTGTGCAAGTCTGATGACTACATTTTACTCTATGGACTAAACTAGTATTTTAATATTAGACAAAGAGAGATGCATGAAAACAAAGTTAACATTAGTGTCACTGCCTGGCTTCTTGGACTTCTCATATCAGTGACAATAACACTGAGGTCTCCTGCATGTTGGTAGTGGGACCATGAGCTAGTGTGTTTGCTTTGTAGAAAGGACTGGCTTTCTGCATTGGTTACCTGATTCCACTCTAGATTCTCTGAGGGGCCTGGGGTCTTAGGCTCAATGCCATGCCAGGTGCCTGGGATCATCCCAAAGTGCCCAGTTCTGTCCAGCTTCCTCCCTTCAAAAGTTAAATCCAAGGCTCATATATTTTCAGCTGATGAACAATGTTTTATTAAAGCTCATAAGCCTCATGACCCTAAATTTCTTTGAGTATTAATGGTGTCAGGAGGCCCCCTTGGTCATATTCTATGCACCTGAGCAGATCCTTTGGTGTGAGCAAATGTGAATCAAGACTGAATTGGCCCTATCACTCTCGAGACTCCTTTTCATGCTACTGGTCTCAATTATTAGGTAGAAGAGTCCTCCTTTGTCACAGTCACAGTCCTGAAGTCCCAATTTGCTCCCATGTTGTGAAAATCACATCTGTGTGTGTGTGTGTGTGTGTTTACAGAGAACAATAAATATATTTATGTTAAATGAATGCCATTGGCATCTTATTTTACCTTTTTCCTAATGTTGTATTATCATCAGAAATGACAGAATTCTTAGGTTTATGCATGTGAGTGTTTTGCCCTGGTTTTTTTTGAAACATTTGTTATCATCTTGAGAAATTAGATCCCCAAACTGTATATAAATTATCTATTCAAGATAGTGGAATTACATTACTTCATCAAAATGTAAAAATGATGGGACTTGGGACTCTTACTGAATCAGTGATCCTATCTGAATGACATAAAGTGAAAATTATCTGCTTGGTTGCTGTCAGACACCACAAGTGACCATGCAGTGTTTATTTGGGGGTCATGTGAGTTTCCACTATTAAGTCATATTAAACCCTTCAGTCAGATTATGCAGACCTGGCATTGGCAGTGAAGCCATAACTCTCTGATGTTAGTAAAAACAAAACTGGTGGTTTGAAATTAAATAATGCCAAGGTTTTGCTACAGTTGTCTCAAGATATTAATGAAACACTTCAAAACACTGATATGAAGTGTCCATATTCTCAAATGTCTGTTATGTGAGTTTTGTTAGTTGTGTGTATTTTTTTCTTCAGAGAGTATCTGGCACATTGCAATACCCAAACATGTGGTTAACTTAACTGTATTGGCATATTCAGTGACTTGTACATTCAGCAATAGCATTGGAGTAAGTTTTACTAGGAAGCAATATTTTCAGTTAATACAAAAAGTTTTGAAAATCACATAAGATGGATTTAAACTTGCTGAATATAAAGATTGAATCTCAAGTTACTGTAGCTTTAGTAATTGTTTATTTTATTCGTTTAGGTTAGGGGTGGGGAACGTCCAGCCATGGGCTGTATAAGGCCTATGAAATCATTTGGTCTGGCCCTGCCAAGGCATTAGCAGTGAGTTGATAAAATGTTTTACCAAATAGAGCAGGCTAATTTTTAAGTTGATAATTTTGTATGGCCTTTGGATGATGTTATAAATATCCAGATGGCCCTTGGCAGCAAAAAGGTTCCCCACCCCTGGTTTAGATGATAGTCTGTATGTGTTGTGCATATTCTGATTTTATAAAAATAAAAAGTTGAACTGCACCACCCAAAAAGTAAGTAACAAAAGGGTGATTATGGAAATGGAAATACATATTTTAAGAAAACTGTGACTGGAAATAGTGACCTTTATTATGGTTAATAAGTATATTTTTTCAAGATAGTGTTTTAGTATATTTTTTTATGAGACAATACTGGAACAGTACATTATTAGCTAGAGCCCATAGTTTACATTAGGATTCATTCTTTGTGCTGTACATTCCATGGATTCTATCAAATGTATAGTGACATGTATTCACCATTGCAGTATAATACAGAATAATTTCAGTGACATAAAAATCACCCGTGCTCCAATACTCATTCCTCCCTACTCTGGAAACTACTGAAATTTTTACTCCCTCCATGGTTTTGTCTTTTCTAGAATGTTATAGATTTGGAATCAGATTAGCTTCTTTCACTTAACAATATGTATTTAAATTTCCTCCAGGTCTTTTTGTGGTCTGATAGCTCATTTCTTTCCATTGTCTGGATGTACCACAGTTTATTTATCTAAGTCTTAGTTGATTCCAAGTTTTGGCAATTATAAAAAAAGCTGCTATAAACATCCACGTGCAGGTTTTTGTGTGGTCACAAATTTCCAACTCATTTGGGCAAATACCAAGAATACAATTGCTGGATTGTAAGAGTATGTTAAGTTTTGTAAGACTGCCAAACTGTCTTCCAAAGTGACTACCATTTTGCATTCCCACTAGCAATGAATGAGTCCCTGATGTTCCACATCCTTGTCAGCTTTTGGGGTTGTCAGTGTTTTGGATTTTAGCCATTCTAATAGGTAGGTGGTTGTTTTTCACTGTTTGTTTTAACTTTGCATTCTCTCATGACATATGATGTTCAGCATATTTTCATATGATTATTTGCCATTTACTTATCTTCACTGATGAAAAGAACTATTCAGATCTCTTGCTCATTTGTAAATTGAGTTATCTGTTTTCTTTTTGTTTTAAGAGTTCTCTATCTATTTTGAATATCAATCTTTCATCAGATATGTGTTTTGTAAATATTTTCTCCACATATGTGGCTTGTCTTTTTCATTCTTTTAACAGTGTCTTTCTCAGAGAAAATGATAAATTTAATGAAGTCCAACCTTTTCTTTCATGGATCATGCTTTTAATGGTGTATCTAAAAAGTCATTGCAAAGTATAAGGACACCTAGATTTTCTAATAAATGTAACTTCTTATTTTGGTAAAACATAACATAAAATTTACCATTTTAACTATTTGTAATTGTACAGTTCAATGGCATTAAATACAGTCACATTGCAGTATATCTAATAAATGTACTTTAAATAGATATATTTTTAATTTCAAAAGTAAAATAGGTTATTTTTGAAACTTTAAAAATACAGAAGAGCAGAAAGTTTGAAGTAAAGATTACCCACAATCCCCTTTCCAAGATACATTATTGTTATCTGGGTGCAACCTTACACACAAACACACACACACACACATACACACATACACACACACTCCTATTATCTACACTAATAAAAGAGAAACATGCAAATTGGTGTCACTCTGCTATGCCCACCAGCCAATCAGAGTGACTATGCAAATTAACCCAACAAAGATGGCAGTTAATTTTCATATGCAAGCGCAAAGTGAAGACTGAAGGCTCCGACCGAGTGAAGACTGAAGACTGAAGACTGAAGACTGCAGCAGAGAAGCCAAGCCTCACTGAGGCCAGACCAAAGGCCTGGGTCCTGGGTGCCGGAGGAAAACCAGTGCCAGTGGCCAGGGGAAGGAAAGCCTATTGCTCAAATCTTCATGAAATGGGCTTCTAGTGTATATATAAAAATTTTAAAAACATAATTAGGATCATTCTGTTCACATGTTTTACAACCTGCTTTTTTATTAACAATGTACTATAGTTCATATTACATTTTTTCCAATATTAGGAATCATTTTTATATGGATGACTAGAGGCCTGGCACATGAAATTCGTGTGCGGGTACGGTCCCTAGGCCTGGCCTGCGATCAGGGCCATCTTCCCCAGCTGCTGCCGGTAGCTGGCTCCATCCCCTGCTGCCACCCACCCCCGGTTCCCCTTTCACCACTGGGCTATGGGAGCCTGCCAGCCAGGGGAAGGGACTGAGAGGTGGTCAGTGCGCCTCATAGTGACTGGTCTAGCAGTCATTCTGGTTGTTCTGCTGTTAGGGTCAATTTCTATATTACTCTTTTATTATATAGGATTATTTATGGTTACTTCTTATTTTATCATGTGGATATAATGTAAGGCATTTAGCTAATTCCCTAATATTTTTTATATATTTTTATTGATTTTAGAGAGGAAGGAAGAGGGAAAGAGAGATAGAAACATCAATGATGATAGAGAATCATTGATCAGCTGCCTCCTGCAAATCCCCCACTGGGGATCGAGCCCACAACCCGGGTATGTGCCCTTGACCGGAATTGAACCTGGGACCTTTCAGTTCACAGGCCGATGCTCTATCCACTGAGCCAAATCGGCTAGGGCTAATTCCCTAATATTTGACTCTTGGATTGATTTATAGAAATGCCATTACTAGGTCAAATGATCTACATATTTTTCAGGCTTTTATTTTTAAAATTTTCACCAAATGGTTGTCCAAAAAAAGTGATGCCAATTTATAAGATAATAGCATGCCTATTTCTTCACACTATCATCAATGCTTGACAATTAATTGTAAAAAAGAAAAATAAATTTTTACCATACAAAATGCATCAATACATTTTGCAAGATGGGAAAATCTCCAATGTTTTAAGCTGTACCTTTTCCACAAACCATTGATCTATTTAAGTACTGAGGCATGTGAAATGTTAATTGCTGCATTTTTAACTTGTTGGGAGTCCTAACTACAGCTACATTCTTAAAAATTTGGACATAAGGATAAGACTTTACTATCTTCTTTACCGTTTTTGCAACAGTCAGTGGGGGATGGCTGCATCATCATTTTCAAGTCTTTCAAGAGTTTTCTTGCCCTGGCTGGTTTGGCTCAGTGGGTGGAGTGTCGGCCTGTGGACTGGGGGGTCCCTGGGTTCGATTTCAGTCAAAGGCACATGCCTGGGTTGCAGGCTCGATTCCCAGTGGGGGGTGGGGCATGCAAGAGGCAGCCAATCAATGATTCTCATTCTCTCTCTCTCTCTCTCTCTCTCTCTCCTCTCTCTCTCTCTTCTTTCCTCACTGAAATCTATAAAAAAAATTTTGTTTAAAAAAGAGTCTTCTTAAATGATGAGAGGAGTTATCTTTCTAGGATGAATGATAATTGGTCACATGAAAATTGGACAGATAACAATGGAAATTATAAATTATGACTTAACTACTTTGTGTCTGATTAGTTGAGTGGAACAACCACAAATAGAAGACTACCTCTAAAGGCATTATTTTTTCTATTTCAAAGACTTCCAAAGATTTTCAAGAAATTAATCAAAAAAGTTTTCCTGGAAATATATTATTTTAGCATTTTAAATTACCTATAAATGTCAAATATTTTATTTATCATATATACATTCTTTTTTGTAAGGGGATGATTTGTAATGGTTCATGTAGTTGAACATTTTTTTTATTGTTGCAATGGGAGTACAACATTGCAAGGAATCTAAGTAAGTTCTAGGGATCTTCATTGTCACACATCGTTAAGATGTGTAAGCACTTAGTACTTGGCACCCAGCTATTTAAGTGACCCCATGCAGACAGAAACTGAACCACATGCTTAGTCAGGCCATGCACTTCACCAGAATCCATGCAAGAATTAAGCATGGGCCCTAACCGGTTTGGCTCAGTGGATAGAGCGTCGGCCTGCAGACTCAAGGGTCCCAGGTTTGATTCCGGTCAAGGGCATGTACCTTGGTTGCAGGCACATCCCCAGTGGGGAGTGTGCAGGAGGCGGTTGATCAATGTTTCTCTCTCATCGGTGTTTCTAGCTCTTTATCCCTCTCTCCTCCTCTCTCTGTAAAAAATCAATAAAATATATATATTTTAAAAAAGAATTAAGCATGATGTTGACTATGAATGCATTTATGAAGACAGGCTTTGATAACTCTAATCTTTTGCAAATCAATTAGGAAGTGTGACATATAGACTGCATACTGTTAATTAGCAAAAATGTGTTAAGTATTGGAGAATGTTTATAACTCACACTTTCTGTGTGCACAGACATGACATTTGCATGGTGCTAAAGTAAAAAAAAAAAAAAAAAAGATTTCCCTCTCCCTACTGTAGATTGGATAAACTACTTCTAATTTAGAGACCTCTTCCTTTAGAAAAGTTTATAATGCATAGAAAAACCACAAGCTTCTTTCTTGTTCACTTGAATGTGAAATTTTAGCACATTTAGAAAATTTGAACTACGTTTGAAATGAATAGCAAGTGAAGGCTTACTTTTACCTGTCATCTTGCTGGAATAATTACTGAAGTTTGGGAACTGTACTCTGCACAGTCCCAAAGGCACAGCAGGCATTCTAGAAATTCTTGGGGGTTGTAAAAAACCCAGGAAGCTTTTCCAAAAACAGGTCCACCATTTTTTCCATCATCTTCAGAATAAGATGCTTGGGTGGCATTTTACTTACCTTAAATAAATGTCCTCAAATGTATCAGATAAACATGTCTCATGATGTCATTCGGCTCTTTGACATGTACTACTACATATCTGGATGGACACAGATGCTTCACTCCCCACCCCCCCAGGAGAGCTAAACCATGACAACTTTGTTTGAGGAGTAGCATTTGCCTTTGCATACTAGAATACATCCAATTTGGTCATGAGCTCAAGATACAGCTGTGTCGAGTTTCTCACCATCTCCCAGAATCAGCGCCCGGCATGTCTCTGCTCCTCTTTCTCAAGGTCAATTGGAATAGGACTCCCAGTCTGCTGAAACCTAAGTCCCACACTAGGTTCAAGGTAAAAGAGAAGTTAGGACTCTAGGTAAGCTGAAATTAAACATCTTGAATCTTCCCTCCCTTCCTAGTATCTCCGTCTCCTTTTTAAAACTTAGCTTTGGTTATTGTCTGGCAGCCACTGCAATTGTGCACTAAGGTTTCCAGTTCACTACCCCTGAGCTCTGTTCTGCTAACCTTCCTTGAACCTAATGATTCAGGGCACTTGCCCTATCCCAGGAACTAGAGCTGGGCTCCAACCTTCTTGCCTGGAGGCCAACTTTCCTAATCCTGACTCACCTTGCACTTACAGACTCCTTCCTCTTCCTGTGCCCTGCCTTGCTACAAATGGGAGTTGCATGAATACATGAATGAATTTGTTTGAATGGTGAGCTCATGTAGCTGTAATCCTTGGACATTGTGTAATACTCAGCTGCCTTGGATGGGACTTAAAGTGGGTTCTATCTTGTCAAGCTTCATGGACAAACTAGCATGGCCCTCCCCTCTTGCTGTCCAACTATCCCCCTGTTACCCGAATATGATGCCTGTCAACTCCAATCCTAAGATGTATCAGGAGTGGTCCCCATGTTTAGCTCAAAGAGTTTGAGGTTTAGCCATACAGTGACACAACAGCCACCTTTGCAAGACATGTCTATTTTACCAAATTGACAAGTGTGTGGGGCGTGCAGGAGGCAGCCGATCAATGATTCTCTCTCATCATTGATGTTTCTATCTCTTCTTCCTGTCCCTTCTTCTCTCTGAAATCAATAAAAACGTATTTTTAAAAATACATTGAATAAGATGTATTGAGGAGACACAAATTATTTTCCTGCCATTTTACCAATACTTTGCCTTCCACATAGGGCACAAAACCCCATTAATCAACCTGTCATTGACGTATTCTTCATGGAGAGGAAAAGAGAGTGATTCTGGCCTTCTCAGATAACCTTTCTTTTTCTATTCCTGCCTTGAAGTTGTTCAGGATCTGTAGTCCTGTAATTGCAGTTAGTGGAACTGGCAGCCTTATGCCCACCCCTGTGGAAAGATATACACCAGAATAAATACCTTTGGCACAATGACATGGCCCAGGGGGCATTTCAGAGCCAACAACAGGCACCTAAGCAATCTGCCATCTCATTGACATTCTACCACATGCCTCAAAATTCTGCAGGCAGGTCTGACTAAAACAATCTTACAAGGCATGTACTGCAGGTAAGTTCTAACTATAATTTAGGTGCATTTGAGTCATTTCAGACCTTCAGATATTAATCACTTGGCAGGACATAGAGTCCAAGAGAAATGGTGTGTGATGACTTTTAAAAGATTGAAACAGATTCTTTCATGAAAGAATTCCCATGAAATTGCTTTATCCCCACTTAATCTGGCTCTTAGTTTTTAAAACCAATAGAAATGTACTATATTTGGAGATTTTCCCAACAAGTAAAATAGCAAAAGTGCAGCATGTAGCCTTTGGCTTGACAAGGTAGATATTTAATAGGACTTCCTATCTTTCTGGGGAGCATTTTTTTTCTTTCCTGGGTAATTGGTAATGTCTGTCCCCTGATCCCTGCAAAATGTCACTGTTGAGGTCTAATCCTCATGCAGCTGAACAAGCCGATCCTTATCTTGGCTCCCTGTGAATGGAAGGGAAGGCTTAGCCAGTACAGTTTTTATTTGCTCTGGGCAAGCTACATCCCTAGGTGCAGAGCCGAAAGGGTATTCCGTGTCTTCAGAATGAAGTTTTTTTTTTTTAAAAAAATACGTTTTTATTGATTTCAGAGAGGAAGGGAGAGAGAGAGAGAGATAGAAACATCAATGATGAGAGAGAATCATTGATCAGCTGCCTCCTGCACATCCCACACTGGGGATCAAGCTCACAACCCAGGCATGTGCCCTTGACCAGAATCCAACCCAGGACCCTGCAGTCTGCAGGCTGATGCTCTATCCACTGAGCCAAACCAGCTAGGGCCAGAATGAAGTTTTGAAAATACATACAGAACAAACTCAAGATGTAGCCAAATAATGGGTCTTGTGGATTTGTGTTAAAAGAAAGCCTGAAATATTTTAGATGTACTACCATGAAGACTTTCTCCTGAATTACGGGTTTTATGTATTATTTAAGCTCCCTAAAATAAAATGACTTTAAACTTATTAAAAATAAGCTTTATCTATATAGATTGTTATTCAATTAAGATAGTGCTTATAATAACTTTTAAATAGAGGCATATGTTTATAAAGAATCTCTGAAATTATTAAAGCCTCAGAGTAGTTTATAATGATAAAGAAAAATCTATACTAATAAAAGGGTAATATGCTAATTAGACCAGGAGACCTTCTGATAGACCTTCTAGACATCCTTCCGAACAAAGCCATGGTAGCGGGGCCAAGGCAGAGGCGGTTAGGGGCGATCAGGCCAGTGGGGGGAGGCAGTTGGGGGCGAGCAGGCCAGCAGCGGGGGCAATTGGGGGTGAGCAGGCCAGAAAGGGGGGCAGTTGGGAACGAGAAGGCTGGCAGGGGGGGCAGTTAAGGATGATAAGGCCAAAAGGGGGGGGTAGTTGGGGGCGATCAGACTGGCAGGCAGAGTGGTTAGGGGCGATAAGGCAGGCAGGCAGGTGAGCAGTTAGGAGCCAGTGGTCCCGGATTGCAAGAGGGATGTCCAACTGCCAGTTAAACTGGCAGTTGGACATCCCTCAAGGGGTCCCATATTGGAGAGGGTGCAGGCTGGGCTGAGGGACACCCCCACCCCATGCACAAATTTCATGCACCAGGCCATTAGTTATAGTTATAATTTGGTACTATCAAAGGCCTTAAAAAGTGTGTGTGCTTTGGACCAATAATTCTACTCTGTTGAATTTATTTAGGGACTCTGAGACACAAAGATTTGTATACAAGGATTGTTCATTGCAGCATCATGAATAATGATAAAGAATTGGAAACAACATACATGTCTAACAATTCAGTATGATTTGAGTAGGTTATTATAAATTTATACAGTGGAATACCAAGTAGTACTAAAATAATTTTTGAAGCATATTTAATAAATAAAAAAATTCATGGGAAGAACAAAGAACTAAATACATAAATATTTTAAAAGTAGCATAACATTAGAAACAAATACCCATAAAAAATGGACTGGTTAAGAAATTGCAGGAAATCTGCAATGGAAAACGATGTGGTGTAAAAAAAAAAAAAGCCTGATATGGACCCATCTCTGAGATATATTTTGAGTAGGAAAACTAAATTACAGAATAAATTGTATAGTATACAACAATTTGTCTGCATATATATAGATATTTCTGGAAGTCTGCCAAAAGACCGGTAACTCTGGTTGCCTCTGGGGAGGTAAGAAGTGGATTGGCAGTGGAAGGAAGACTTCTTGTGTAAAATTTCATTGTATTTGAGCATTTTTCCATATGCCTGTATAATCTGAAAAAATGCCAGCATGTACTCTATTATTTTAATTTACAAATAATTTCATGTCTATCCATTTAAATTTCTAGGACTCAAAACCTAACAAAAAATGACTACTTTGGGTGATAGGATTATGGACAACATTTATTTTCTTCGACGTGTTTTCCTGTCTTTTCTGAGCTTTCCCCCATCCAGGGCATTCACCATTGAGAAAAATTTTAAGAAAATAGTGAGGGGAAAAGGGAAATAAAAAAATATCTGAAGGTCTAATGAGACATGGGTGGGCACCAGGACCAGCTTGGTTCTGCTGAGCCCTGAGATTACTACAGGACTGGCTGTACCTCCCAGATGGCGTAGGTAATTATGGCTGCATTATCCACCTACTACCTGAGGCCTTGCACATATGTAATTAGTTTTATTACTATAACCCAGTGGTTCTCAGTTTTGCCTGCTTATTAGAATACCCGGGGGGCATAAAAAACCCAAAACCTAAAAACACAACAAGCCCTAACCCAGAGCAATTAAATACAAATATTTGTGGTGAAAATCCAGCATCTAGTATGATTTAAAGTCTCCCCAGGTGATTCTAATGTGCAGCCAAGGGTCAGAGCCATACCGTTGAAAATGCAAATACTCCTGCCAGGGTGCTGTAATTTATTATCACTAGGGTATGGGCTTCTGAGAATAGGTAAAAGATTAAAGGAACCATTGACCCTTTCCCAAAAGATGACAAATTCTGAGACCCGAAAAGCTGGAGACCAAATATAACTTCCTCAAGGACTAGTTCAGGTTAAAGGCAGGGGCATCAGGGCTAATAAACTGGGAATGAGAAAACCCAACCTCTGGTACTGCGCTTGCCACTTCCTGGCTGCAGAACCTGGACCAGTTTTTTGACCCTGTAGGTATGAATGACCCTGCTGGAAAATGTGCCAATGGGATTAGCTCAGAGGCATTGAAAATGGCCTGAAGGAAGAGGGAAGAGGAGGAAGCGTGGGGATTCCATGTCACCGCTCCCTCATTAGTACATCTGTACCTCTGTCCTTTTATAAATGGGCTTTTGAGTTCACTTTATTTTTAAGAAATATTTCTTGGATTTAAAAAACATTCCTTGGGCATCTTAAGTCTCTTTCTTCTATGGCTTTTGCTTCTTATTGTAAGCCAGAGAGTGAGCTGAGAATATGTAATATTTTCTGCGTTTTTCTCATCATCTCCGGGTGGGGGTGGGGGCTGATTCTCCTGATAAGCATGTGTTTTTGGAGGGGCCGTAGCAGCTTCTGCTTCAATTCAGACCATCAGTGGCTTCTTAACCCAGCTCTTTTGTTCCAGTTCCACAGGCAGAAATCATAGAAAATTTTAAATTGTAAAGAACAGGTAATCCTCCACAGCACATTCTTTTTCTAGGGTGACAACTTCTCCACTGGTATGCCAATTCACGCACAACTTCTCTACCAGGGCCCAGAGAGGGTGAGGAAGTGCGGCATCTGCCTAAGGTGCAAAATTTGAGAGACCACCAAACAGCTCAGTAATCAAGATAAATAATATTTAAAGGCAAATTTTTAAAGAATTCATGCAAACCCCAATGAAGAACAAATTATCAAAATTTTTAATGAAGGAAGATTCACTAATAGTTCTGTGTGGAGTCATATTGGAGCCTAAGGCAAAAAAAACTAGTAGTACCTCACTCACCTCATTCTATTCCAGGCCCCATTCTATGCGGTCCAAAGTCCTTATCCCAAACTTGGTTCTTAAGAATTTGTATGACGATGAAAAGAAGGCGGTACACTGACAAATTAAAAAGGGGCTTTTGGAAATTTTTGTGGCTCAAATAGATTGTCATAGGCATAAGAGATAGGAAAGAAAAAAATAAGAGAGATACTCTTATATCTAATTTTTGGTCAGGAAAGGATATTTTATATTTCTACTTAATATTGAAAAGCTATTAAGCTCTCTTACATCTTGATAAAATTCAGAATGGCAGGTTGAAAAAATTACAAAGGTAGTAATTTATTGAAAGGTTAATATTAAGATCATTTCGATCGAGGAGGCAGCACAACAGATACTTTAATTACTTATGTATTTTTCATCAACATGTGCTGTGTTTCATTAATTCTTCACACATTGAGCAATTAACTTTGACTCCATGTTGTGTCATGATCTCCAATATATAACACGCACATTACTTGAAGTTGTGTCAGGAATATCAACTTTCTATAAAGTTGATTTAGGTGGAATTAATACATGTTTCCATCTGGGTTTTGAACAAAAATGTTGCATCCCCAGCTTTCTTGATATCCCAGTGATGACTAATTTTCCTTGGTGAACTCATTTGAGGCAAAATTTTGAAGCACGGGGCCAAGGAATGAGAAGGAGCCCACTTTGGTGGGTAACATCTGGCTAAGGGGGCGGGGGGGGGGGGGGGGAAGAGGCAGACTGCCATGTGGCCTCTTTGATTGGAGGATCTCTTTTTCATTCATTCAACAAGTGTTTACTAAGCATCTACTATATCCCAGGCACTATTATAAGTGCTGGATTTAGGAGTGAACAAAACAGACCAAAAATCCTGCCCTTATTGAGCTTTACATGAGAAATCATCAAAGGGAGGTGAGTATAATGATGAGTATAATGAGATAAGTGATTATTTGATTTAGAAACATGGAAACAAAAAAATGGAGAAATAAATTACCTCAACTACCTGATTAATTCCAAAATCCAATCCCCATCCTGCTAACTGCCTTAGAGTGCCCACCTGGAATGCTCAGCATATTACTAAATGAGGAGCATAAATTGGTCCAGGTTTGCCAGCAATGGAGAGTGAGTCCGGTGGGGGGAATGGTCATGATGTGGGAATATAGACCTGGTGTGGTCAGATCTTGACCAGGAAACAGAAACCTTGATTTCTCTGGGAATCTCTTGATGTTTAAGTTCTAACAGCTAATTAAAATTTTTTGATAGCACCATTGAATAAAAATAAAACTTCTGCAGGCCAAAGACCACCAGTTTGTATTTCTTAGGTGAAAGTCCAGCAAAGGCATAGAGCAGGGGTCCTCAAACTACGGCCTATGGGCCACATGCGGCCCGCCGAAAACTTTTATCCTGCCCGCTGGGTGTTTTTGCCGCCGCTGCCTGTCCTGCTTAGCAGCGGACTCGTCCCGGGCCCGCAGTGCGCATGTGTGGAATGTCTGAGGGACAGTGAACTGGCCCCCTGCTTAAAAAGTTTGAGGACCTTTGGCATAGAGTCTTGGGGGACAGGTGGCTCCAACTTGTAGTAACTTCAGGGCAGGAAGAAAACTCCTATATTAGCTATGTTAATCTTGATCCTTTGGATGCCAGAAGTATTTGGACTATAATTTTGGGCGACCTGATATCTCACTATCTGATTTTAGTACATATTCATTCATTTGCTCATTCATTCCTTCATTAAACATTAGTAAATAGCTTCCAATGCTGAAACACTGGTCTACTCAGTTTAAAAATTGTTCCCATGTGGCCAAACTTTTAGGGCCTTCCAGTCTGGTGGCACTTGGATGGCCTTTGTACTGTGAGTACAATGCTTCCTGTGAAAATGCTGACCTTTGATAAGCACTAAGTAGGTACATTAGATTAGTCAGAGACTCTCTTGGATGCATTTTTGAGGGTAGTAATGGAAATATGTCACTGGGGTACTGTAGAAATATCCGTTATATCTAGAACAGCGGTTCTCGACCTGTGGGTGGTGACCCCTTTTGCGGTGGAATGACCCTTTCACAGGGGTCGCCTAAGACCATCCTGCATATCAGATATTTACATTACGATTCATAACAGTAGCAACATTACAGTTATGAAGTAGCAACGAAAATAATTTTATGGTTGGGTCACAACATGAGGAACTGTATTTAAAGGGCCAGAAGGTTGAGAACCACTGGTCTAGAATATCAGTTTGGTTTTGCAGTGTGGGTATTTTCGTGTTTCAGAAGAAGGTGTTCTGTTTCACACCTGGCTTTTCATCTTCCACATGTTGACCCTAAAACCCTCTTTTCTTTCAGCTAATCATATTTCTGCTGTAATGAAAACTGTCCTCTAGGTGGTGCCATTTGCAGCTCTCTGAGTCTTCCTGGGCCTGCTTGCCTGCCGTCCCACCAGCAAGGCCACCTCATTCCTTGGCCAGACAGCTGTGCCAGCAAGCTCTGCACAGAGCAGTTCTTTCCCAGCTCTTGTAGGATAGGCAATGCTTCAGGCTGGTTTCTACTTGGTCTTTCTGGTGACTATCGTGTGCCTATCAATACTCTTTAGGGTTGCTTTGAATGGTGGCCTGGATAACTGCTTCTTCTTCTGAACCCCTAGCAATCTGTTCTCTATACTGTACATCAGCAGCCAAGTCCTCATTTCTCACCGTTGTCTATTCTTTTATGCATGAGGACTGTTTGCCCAAATAGATTATTAAGGGCTTTGTATGCCTCAGGCATCTGGCACAGGCAGTAGTGTGTTTGCTGTTGATGGAGGTTCTGGTATCCATTTGTTTATTCACTGCTTACTATCTGTTGTAGGATAGACACTCTTTTGGGTGTCCTGAAGACAGTTAGGAAAAACAAGCAGCTCCTAACTGAGGAGAGGGAGAGGCAGAGGCAGAGAGAGGGAGCAGGGGAGAGGGAGAAGGAAGTAGACAATTACAGGGATGCGTGTGGTGTATGCTGTGAAACAGCCATGCTAAGTGCCTCTGGGAACAGGGAGGGCAGGCTTTTCCTTCCCCAGGAACTCCTTTTAAGAGT
The DNA here is from genome assembly GCF_028538775.1 of Myotis yumanensis. Taxonomy (NCBI): domain Eukaryota; kingdom Metazoa; phylum Chordata; class Mammalia; order Chiroptera; family Vespertilionidae; genus Myotis; species Myotis yumanensis. The sequence goes on from NW_027223763.1 coordinate 37,189,879, forward strand.
GCAGCCTTTTCGCTTGTTGACTCTAGGTCATGCCTGGAGACTAACCTCTGTTTTTGACTGGTTTTCTTTTCCAGATCCCAAAGGACAGGCAGAGTGATATGATCATGGGGGTAGGTATCCCTCTCAGGATACCACAGAAGAGGCGACGGTCTTCCCATGTTCCTCTGGCCTTCAATATTCAAGCTCCTAGGGTTTTGTGGTTTGCTTTTCAGCTACCTAGTGATTGCCCTTGAATTCTCAAAATGGCTTATCGTCTTACTGTCTGTTTGGGGATGATTTGGAATTACTGATTTACTTTTTAGTGGTATAGATACAGATTTATTGACTACCTACTCATTCTTTAAGATGCAGCTGAATGTCCTCTTTCCTGTGAAGTCTTTGGCAGTTCTCCAGAACAGAATGAATTATGCCCTCCTTTTTAATACCTTTAGATTGTTACTTCTATCCTGATTTTAATACAAGTTGATTTCATTTTGTCTTTTATAATAGCTGTTCAGAGCCACATTTCGCCTTAAGACTATACGCCTATAGAGGGCAAGGATCATATTGTATTCATATCTGTATTTCTCTCTTCCTGCACTTTCACCTTATTTACACATAGGAGGCAAGAGGTAAATGTCTGTTGATTTAATGAACTAGGACTTTGTAACATCCATGTTTAGTTGCATATTTTAAAGAGTATTTGCCTCTAGAACATGGTCAACAACTTTAGTTTCTGCATGGATTTAGTTTGCTTGATTGGTATGAATATTTGCTTGGCAAATGCTTTCCAGATATATATGCAAAGATTTCAGCCCAGAGTGGGAATTTTCTCTTCCTGTTTCCTTCTTGACACCATATATGGCTTTATCCCTGGAGAGCCTTGCTTTTCCTTACTTCCTGATTTCTTCCCAATATTTGAAAGAACATCCTCCTATTGATTTGTCTTAGCCTTTCAAATATCTACTAAATGCGAAGAGTGTCCCTGATGCTGGGGATTCAGGGGTAAAAAAACAAAACAAAACAGACTTTTACGTACAGTGAATTGAAACAGTTTAATTCCTTTCATCACAAAATAGGTCAGTTCAGTCCAAATGGATTACCTGGTAGCTTGATGGCACAGTCTGAGAGACATTTTCAAAAATCTCAGAGGATCCTTGGCTAGGAAACCCAAACACTCGAAGCTTCCTGACTGTCACTTGATTTTCTGCTGTTTTATCTCTCTCTGAAACCCACTTATATGCATATATTAGAGAAGGCAAACTTATAATTAAGTTTTCCTCCTGAAGCCATTTAAAATTTCTGTATATTGAATTTCAATGTTTAATTTCATTAGTCACTTAATTTTAAATTTTAATTTCACAGCAAATCTAGAGGCTTTCTGTAGGCATTCACATAAAGAGAGTGAAGTTTGTCCTTTCTGTTCTCTGGACCAAGGTGAAATTTAATCATTTTCTAGGCTAAATATCCTTTAAAAAAAAGAAGCCTAACATATAGATCATATGTCTCCATGACTTGTTTGATCTAAGTCCTAGCCGAAGGGGTGGAGAGAGAGAGAGAGAGAGAGAGAGAGAGAGAGAGAAAGAGGGAGGGAGGGAGGAAGGGAGGGAAGGAGGAAGAGCGAGTCAAGGGGTGGAGCTAATGGCAAATGAAAGAAGGTAGTCACACATCTGTCATCCAAGAACCCTCTGTGGGTTCTTGACCTGTAAGCAATGACCTTACCAGTGGTTCTCAACCTTTCTAATGCCGCGACCCTTTAATACAGTTCCTCATGTTGTGGTGACCCACAACCATAAAATTTTCGTTGCTACTTCATAACTGTAATTTTGCTACTGTTATGAATCGTAATATAAATATCTGATATGCAGGATGTATTTAGGCGACCCCTGTGAAAGGGTCGTTCGACCCCCAAAGGGGTCGAGACCCACAGGTTGAGAACCGCTGCTTTAAACTCTGGACCAGAAGGTTGCACCAGAGACATCTCGGAGAAAACATGCAATGTGTAAAAGGGATTCCCTTCATAAAATGCAATTTACTTTCAAGATCTCAGGTCCCATTAAGCCAGGAAGCAATGAGTTTTACCTTTTGTAGCTATTACATCAAATAAAACCTGAATAAGCAAGGAGATTTTGGGGGGGCTATTTTTCAGTCTCATATCACAGCAAAACATGCAAACAACATTCTAAAGTAAACTGCCCCGATTGAAAGTGGAAAAACAAAATACTAGAATAAAATTTTGCTGGGGGAATCTTGGTTTTCCCATTTGTCTGTTCTACTCTATTTCTTTTCTTCCACATTATTTTGCATTTTCCCAGCAGTCACCCATAATTCAATCTCCGACCAGAAGGGTAAATTCGATTACTTGGCTGTTGAACATCCTGTGCCTTTTCAAAAACAAGAGGACGGGGTGAAAAAAAAAATATATATCCCCCGAACAACCTCAACGGCATGAAAAGTTGGAAGCTCTTGGAAACTTGCGCAGCTTCACTTTTTTTTTGCTCAGGATTTAGATTTCGATGTCCAGTAACTTTGTGGACTGTTTCGCCTATTAGTCACCCCCCACCCCAACCTGTGACAATGACTTTTCTTCCCCAGGCGTACTCCACGATCTATGTATCTTATTTCTACTCCTGAGCTGGGGTCAGAGGTGACGCGAGAGACTTTCTCACCGAATGGCCTTTTGGAAACAGTACCGGGAAGAGTACAGAGGGGGCTGCGGCTCCGCGAGCGCCTCGGCACCGTCCGGGAGCCGGAGCCGCGACGGCGGTGCACGGGCTCGCGGAGCCGAATCCCGCGGCGCCCGGAGCCGAGGCCGCGCTCCCGGGCCGGTGGGCTGAGCGGCAGGCGGAGGCCGCCATATTCCTGCGTTTCCACTCCCCGGGGCGGCCGGCCGGCAGCGGCAGGTTGGTGGCGGCCCCGGCAGCGCCTCGGAGACCCGGCCCCGCCCCGCCCCGGGGCCCACGGGCGCAGCGGTCACGGTCGCCCCCGCAGAAGGCGCGGGAGCGGGAGGCGCCCGCAGAGCCCGAGGGTCCGGCCCAGCCCGGGAGCGGCGCGCGCGGCGGCTGCGAGCCCGGGAGAGCCTTCCAGGAGGGGCCGGGCGGCACCGCCTCCCGCTCCCTCCTCCCTCCTCCCTCCTCCCGCGCCCATTCTCCCTCTCCTCCTCCTCCTCTCCCACCTCCTCCTCCTCCCGCCGCCTCCCTGCCGGATCTGTGCTCCAGTTCAGAGAAAGAAGAAAATGTGTGTGTGTGGCGAGGGGGAGGGCGAGCTCTGAGCACTCGCTCCGCGCCTGGCAATCGCGGCCGGGGGTGGGCGCCGGGCGGAGGCGGGGCGGAGGCGGAGGCGGAGGCGGAGGCGCGCGGCGGCCGGCGGCGGTGGGCGCGGGCAGGGCCGAGGGCGCCCGGGAGCCGTGTCAGGCTGCGAGCCGCGGGCGCGCGGGGAGCGGGGAGCCGTCGGCGGCCGCTCGCTGCGGAGACGCCCCGGTGGATGTGCTCTCGCCGCCCAGCGCAGGGAGTAGGGGAGCCTCGGCGGCGGCGGCGGCGAAGGCGCGGGGGGCGAGGCGGGCCGCCCGTGGCCGGGGAAGGAAGCCCGGGCGTCTGAGCGAGGCCGGGCGCGGCGGCCTTTCCTCGCGCGCCCCCCGAACCAGCGCCCGTGGCCGCCTCCCGCGCCTGCCTGGCTCCAGCCGGCGGTCCCAGCCGTCGCTCCTGCCGCACCCCCGGCCCTGGCCGCGGCCCCCGCGGCCGTTCCCGGAGCTCGTCCCGGACGCGCGCCCGGGCGGCGGGGTCTCGGCGGCCACCGCTGCCTCGGGGGAGCGAGGGCGGGAGGGTGTGTGTGCGCGCGTGTGAGCAGGGGGTGCCGGCGGGGCTGCAGCGGAGGCACTTGGAAGAATGACTCTGGAGTCCATCATGGCGTGCTGCCTGAGCGAGGAGGCCAAGGAAGCCCGGCGGATCAACGACGAGATCGAGCGGCAGCTCCGCAGGGACAAGCGGGACGCCCGCCGGGAGCTCAAGCTGCTGCTGCTCGGTGAGTACCGCCCGGGGCCGGCGGCCGCGGGCCCTCCCGCCGGTTGACGCCCCCCACTCGCCACCCCGGGGCTCTCGGGGCAGCTGCCCCCAGTGGCCTCCACCCCTGGAGCTCGGGGCTGGTCATTACCCTCCCCCGGCGCGTCCCCGGCCCCTACCCGCACTCGTTCGGGCGCGCGCGCGGTTGCACAGACAGACAGACACACGCACACACACACGCGCGCGCACTCGCGCACGCAGAGGGGTCGGGCTGCCCTGCCTAGGGCCTCGGCTTGTGCCTTCGGGTATCCCTGAGCGCCGTGCATTCGGGGTGCGCCTTTATCTGCTGTGAATCAGCTAAATGGCAAATTGCTTGGTGGGGCATACGTGCGGGGGTGGGAAGGTGGGCAGAGGGGTTGAACTTCCAGTGTCGTGGCCATCGTGCCCGGTGGGATGGTGGAGTGGGGAGCTGTGTGTGTGTGTGTGTGTGTGTGTGTGTGTGGGGCCCTGGGGTGCCAGCGGAGCCAGGGCATGTTGGAGGATGGCGTGTGGCGGGGTGGCCTATGTGCATCCATATCAGTGTGTCTGGGGTCCGGAGAGAAGGGTGGAACACAGTGGACAGACTCGCGACTGGATTCTCCTAGGAGTGATGATGAAGGCGCCCAGTGGTTGTCCCTCCAAAGAAAGGAGGCTTATGTGTTGGAGGGCGGAGTGGGGGGGGGGGGGGGGGCAAGGCCAGATGTGTCATGCAAGTGCTGTTCGCTAGCCACCTGACCACCGAAAGGAGGGACCCCAGAAGAGTTTCTTGACCAGTGGATGGTGGCAGGCATGTTTCTCGTCTGCACCCTTCTTTCCTGATTAAGAAGAGGGACAGGGGAGCGCTGTGCTGTGTGGTTGTTGACAGCGACTGGTATCTTTTGTTTAATGAGACAACCCAGATGTAGGCCTGAATTCACAATAGTTACTACTGAAAACCAGTATAGCCTCTCAGTTACGCTCATGGAAACAAATAGAAACCTTTTGTTCAAAACGGACAACATTTTAGTATCTCGGGAATCTGGGCTAGAAGCAAAACGAGAAGTGCACAGCAAAAATTTCCCTTTAATCTCTTAAACAAAACACGTAACTCAACATTCTTCCTTAACACCAAGTTAGCAAGAAAATGTTGGTTCTCCATTAGGAATTCTATTGATTATTATCTCTGAGAGAATGTTCAGAACCAACGATCAGGGTTCACATTCAAGCCAGTGTGACATAACTGAACTATTGTGGTAGGAAGAGCAAACAGCTTTGCAGTTACAGGCCTGAAAACTGTCTGCACTTGTGTCCAGTATATTTGCATGTATGATAAATACGTTTCTCAGACATTTCTGGAAGAAAATATTGTATTGTCAGTTGGGATTTGAGAAACAGGCGTTTTCTTTCTTATCTTGAGCATTCCATCTCTTGGTTCAAGGACCCAGTTGCCTTTTGGACTGAACTGCTTATGTGCTGGATCACTTACAAGCAGAAACAAAATATGATGATCACAAATAGTTACCAATGGTTACTTCACATGCCATGCTTTATGTCTTCATTGTGAAACCAGATTAGATAAATGTGCACATGTTTATAAAGAACAGAAAGCAAAGGGCTGGGTAAAAGAGTGGGCTTTAGGAAATGAAGCCAGGGGCGGGGAGATGCAATGGGAAGATGAAGATCTTTTTATTTTCATTTTGGGCTATGTCTAATGGCTGAAAATGCTTTCTGAATTCGTGCAGTTGAGAAGAAAATAGGGCAAGAGAGATGTATAGGGTGTTTATGTGCAGGATTGAGGAAAAAAGCATGTATTTTAGAGACACTTAAGAACGGTTTTCTTTTTTCTTCTTCCCCGTTTACAGTCTTTACTTGTTTCTGTTTAGCTTCACATCAGTCGGTTGAGGTCTCTCAAGCCATTCCTGTTGCCTGAAATGTGACAGCTCTGGGTTCCTAGCAGCTGAGTTAGAGCCCAGTGGGTTTGTCTGTCCGAGGGCCCAGGTTTCTATGTCTAGGAGGAATTTGGGGGAAGTACACATATAGGGATGCTTCATTACATACTGTGTATTTAGATAACATACTGTGCTTTAAAAAATGAACTTGGAGGTATAAAAAAAATTAAACCAGTTTTACTGCTAAAGTGGTGGTAGTGTGGAGAATTCCGCCCCCCACCCCCTTACTAGATACTTGAGCAGGGTTTAATATTGTCCCGCCCCAGCCCCCAAATGTGGCCTATTAGAAGTGGTAGAAAGCTATGACTTTCATTTAGCACCTACATTCATTAGTAGCGTTTAAAAATTATACAAACTTTCTGTTAGAAATAGGATGCCTAGACATCATGTAAGATTTGCTACCGTTTCATATTCTAGGTATGTTGTTTTGTAACATAACTTCTGCAGTACCTATGCTATTTATATAGTAAATGCTATATACTAAATGTAGGTTTGCGTGCACATGTGTGTGTGTGATCGATTTCACGATTTTCTTCTCTCCAGGAGAGAAATGAATAAGGTTGATATTAACAAGGGATAGTATTGGGGAGAGGTTTCTTTTGAGAACTTTGGACCTGCTGCTTTCTTGAGTTTTGCTATTCCTTCATTTTTTTAAATGATACCTATCCAAAGGAGGTTATAGGGTATATTATTTCACAGTTTAAAGAGTCACCAATATTTTTAACTAGTTTATTTAAATTGAGGAATCACCCTTATATTGAAATAAAAATCATGACACAATTTTAATGCAAATTGATTTATTTGGCAGGAGACCCTTGCATTTGTTCACATAATCATTAAATTTTATAAGTTAACAACATGGAGAAATTAGAAAGGGAAATAGTGGTTACCTACCAAGATGAAAGGCTGGCAGTAAAATTTGGGCTATTTTGATTCATACTCAGCAATTATGCCACTATGTTCCAAATTGTGCAGTAGTTACATATTTTGATTTTTTTATTCTTTTCAAAAAATGAACCCAGAAATCTACCACCATAAAATATATTTAATTTGTAATTATTTTCTTGTTTCCTTAAATGTAATCATTTATATTTGTGTTTATTTTCTTTGACACCTTTGAAAACTTTGTATTCAACACATGTGTGCAAGGGGATACTTTAACTCATTGAAATGTTTCTATACTTTCTTGGTATAAAGTATATTATATTTCCTTTAATTGATTAATATTCATGAATATTGATAACTAAATATTTCTATTGGTGGTGCATAGGACACACTATAAAACATCAACATCTTTAATTCTATATAAAAGAAGTGGCTTTGAGTGTCTGCTTCTAGTCACAGATATTTATGCTGGAATTGTTTTTTTGATTCCTTGAAGATACATTCTTTTTCCTACCTGTTCTGATTTTACATGCTTTTGAAATCTTTACTCCTCAGATCTTAATCATTAAATATGAAGATTTAGAAAACATTTTTTGTATATTGGGTTCCACCGTTTGAAATCATGCATAGTTTGGGCCAGTCTTACATGGAAGAATATATGCTCTCAGTCTTCTAAATGAATTACATGTGCAGTTTTCTTCCTATTCTAGACTGGAGGCTTATAAAGGTAGGGATTGTGTCCGTATTGGTCTCTATTAAATCCCAGTTTCTAGGATAGTATGAAACTTACAGAATGCTCTCAATTAGTATTTGTTGAATAAGTAAATTTATTTATAACCTTCCTGATAGAAATTGGGACCATAAAATAATGAATAAATTATAGAGACATGGGGATATGCAGTGTTTTCAATCTGTGGCAGATAAATTCATGGTTGTTTTTTAAAAACAAAATTGTATGTATCTCTTTGAGCCAATTGAATACAAACGCATTCCAGGATAGGAAGTGTTAATGTACAATGTAACCACATATCAAACCCGTGTGTTACAGTACTGTGCTGGGGGCATTTGGGAAGATAACAGCCATGCTTTAAGTATGAAAGTTTAAAGGAAAAAGAAAAAAGAAACGATCCCATGTCTTGCTATTTTTTATTGTGTAGAAGTTAGTTTAACATTATCAGCTTTTTGCCATTCACTTTTCTCCATGGCACACTCATCAGGATACAGGTGGTGACTGAACAGATTTTTAAGATTTACTTGTCAGTGACATGAGGAGAACCACATTTTTGAATGTAGAATTTTGGCAGTTGCAGGTAGAACATTTTAAATTTGAGAGGTATACATTTGTACTGAAAACTGCACAGAGCAAGAAGGGACATAGAAGGCTGGGAGTGCTCTGAATGGAAAATTTAGATTATATGGAGAGTTCATTCACACAGGTCTGCATGCAAACCCTCCCTCCTGCCCCTCTGTTTGGTTCACTGGAGAGAGAAGAATGGGGATGTTGATTGCCTGAATTAACCTAGAGGTTAGTGGTTGTCTAGGATGGCTACTCAGAACCACAGAATGAAAGTACCCTTCTAAGCAGCCCTAATAACAGCATCTCCCAGTAAATACCAAAATATGGTGTTTATGAGGCTGCTTTAACACCACACCGGTCTTATTTTTGGTACTCTTTGAGCTTTCAAGTGTTGAGTATGTTTCTAAATGTCAGGATTTATTTGGACTCATTTCCTCTTCCATCATCTTTTTTTTTTTTTTTTTTTAAAGTGTTTATAGTTTATATCTGAAAAGTGAAGTGGGAGCATCCCTCATACAAATCAAAACGGTAGCTGACTTTTAACAAAACCTTTCAAAGTAAGATTTTTGCATTGAATCATGTGAATTCCTTGACTAGAGCTGCCATAGTAGCTGTCAATCCTGTACTTACGTTATTTCTTCGGATGGGAACCTTGGCACAAATTAAAACCCTACTGAACGGTGAAATCATCCCATGTATCTCTCTTCCAATATTTTTACGTACGTTTGGAAAGGAGAACCGGAAGAATAATTTAGTGGCTGTTTTGTTTATTAAAAATACATTTGATAGCCTCTTTTTCATTAAAAACAACAACAAAACACCACCAAACCCAGTCGCACTTTCTAAGAGGTGGCTTAGGCTCGATTTTTAGAGACGCCTATGAAATGTAGGTATTGTTTTTTATGACAGATGCGTTTGTAAGGACCTGAGACCGTGTTTTTTTTTTTGCAGTTGTGAGGCTGCCTGCTATGCTAACCTTAGCAGAAAAAGGAACAGATTTTTCCTTCATGATCCAGGCAAACTTATACTTGAAAGGAAATGAAGATGGTTGCCCGAGGGTGATTTTATTCCAGCATTTACATTAATTTTTCTTTAAGGGGAGGTTATCCATTCTGTTGACATTAATGGAAGTGTTGACTGGATATTGTAGAGGGAAAACAGGGAGCCCAAAGGGTACACCTTGGAAGAGAGAAGCCATTTTAAGAAGGTTAGGATTGCTTTCTCCCCAGGATCGGGAGGGAATCTGTTTCCTCCAGACCTTCTGTCTTGGGTTGAGGGGAATACAAGTGTTTGTAGCAACAAATCTAATGTCTAACTTCCTAGTTGAACAGGAGGGCAGTGACATCCTTCAAAGGGAGACTTTTATCATGGCTTGTCAAGGCAATGTTAAGATCTTTGCAGAATTAATCCCAGAGAAGTGCGAAATAGCAATAGAAGGTAAAATGTGTGATTGTTGGTAATTAAGTCTGTGGCAATCACTGACTACAGTAAACAGTGAATGTTTTGTCTTGTTCTGCTGCATGGAGTAACATTAAAGAAAGCGCTATTATCAGGCCCAAACACTATTTTGTGTGAACAGCTGTTACTAATAAAATTATAGGAAGTTGTTCGACAGTCACCTTTGATTTGTTACGTTACTGATATGTACATATCTGTCTTATTTCTCAGCTAACATGCAGTAAAAAGGGAAAAAAAGGATCTAAACATGCTGTTGAAAATGAGTTCATAAATCCTCGGTGGTCATGAATCTGGACTTGACAAACAAAAGCAAACATCCATATTGTGATGCCTGGAACCGAAAACTGAATTTGCTAAATAGCTCTGGGGTTGACCCTTATCCCTAGCCATAGTTTTGGAAATCAATGCAGAATATTTTGTTAAAAGCCTTCATGGCTCAATTTTAAGAACACAATGAGTAGTATTATTTAAAAGTAAAGTTATGAAGAGATTTCAAATATTCAACAAACACTTGCCAGTTATTAGAACATAAATATTTCCTCTAAATTTTATTATTATTATTATTTTTTTAACCAGGCATACCATAAGAAAGCTGCATCTAGAATGCTGGTCAAATGAGCAGATACTAAACACCTATTTGGTGCAAGATCATGGGCTATATGAGACACTCCTTATTTCTTATTTGCCAGCAGGAAAGGCTACAAGCACTTTTCACATTTCTTGTTGTTTCACAGTTGACGCCCTCGGACTGACATGTCCTTCTGAGTATTATTATCCTTCCTGGCTTTGGCTTTTCTATTGGCTCTTGATACAAAGAAAAAGACAAAATAATCTGAAGGCCATTGTAGAAGCTTTCCGGGGATTACACAACTGGGGAAGCAGATGATTTGAGAATTTGAACTCCTGAGTTATACGTGTATGATTTCCTTGGAGTGGATCACGTTTTCCCCCCTTTAATTGTGAGGAACTATTAATGACCACTTACCCTAGATTGGTAGCTCTCTGGGGGCAAAGATAGTGGCTGTTGTTTCTTTGTACCTCAGTGTAGCACAATGCCCCGCTGGGTTTACAAATATTCTGTTGTCAGTAATTGGAGGCCTATGGGCATCAGAGGGTGGGGGCAGGTGGGCAGCTGGATCCCAGCTGGAAGAAGTGAATTTAAACTTCTTGCTTTCTTCTAATGGGTACCATCCATATGCTCTCCATTTGCCCCCCCCCCCCACGTTTGCTGTTTTGTGGGCCACCTGGGGCACAGTAAAAGGAATTCTGTTTTAAAGACGAAATGGAAATCCTCTTTGTCTCCTGCTTGCTTCTCATTCATTTTCCGGGGAGAATGATTCATTTTAACATTCTTATATTGTTTCGGGTTGAAAAGCCAATAGCGTTTATCAAGCAGTTTGAATGGAAATCGGTTACACTCACAAGTCCTTTGAAATTTGAAAATTCCATGCACCTTTATTACAAGATTAATCTTGGATTGTGAGCAGTTTATTGCTTTAGAAACAAAATAGTTGTTTCAAGAAAGTGTATAATGGGTTGTGGTGTGGTTAGGAGCTAGAATGTTATTAGTGCCATTGTATTCCTGACACCTCACAGATGGGAACAATAATTGACCCACAGATTAAAGAAAAAGAGCTGGAGTGAGACTTTTTGGCTCTGTTGCAGGAAGTGAATAGTGATGTTTAGGAAGATATTCATGTCTATCTCTAAGAGATAGCCTCATGTTTTTCCTTTTGGAGAACCAAAATCACGAAAGATAATTGCCTCTTCCAGAATTTGACTTGTTTTTTTTTTTAATTGCCATCACTTGCTAAAAAAATTGAAATATATATATATATATATATATATATATATGGCTTTTTTATGTTTTAAAAACTTTTTTCATCTCTTTTGTTTTTCTTGTTTCTTTTTTATGTTTTCTTTTGCTGAAGTGGCAGCAGGGTGGTAGATGGTGACACGTATTTCCTGGTGACTGACTGTTTCTGAGGGACATGCCTCAGCGTCTTACCCACTCATTACTCAGTCTTCTTCTGTTTGCTGCAGCACCCCTTCTATGTGAATACTACCCACCCATTTACTCTCTCATAGCTTCCTTAAACAGATGCTAGGAGGGGTTCCTTGGATCCTGTGGTGTGCACATTTCTTTAAGATTTAGGGAACTTCCTAGTGGGTGCTACTTTCAAACATCATGTGGATGAACTGGTGAGAGGGAAGTTGGGGGCTTTAATACATTGAAAGAAAGACACTTGTGCTTTTGGGAAATGATTAACTTTCTTTAGCAACACTTGAGTCTGCAAAACAAAGAATGCTGTCATTAAATAAAATGGTATTCTCCTTCCTTTTCTGTAGGATGGGTAGGACTGGGACTTGAGCTTGTTCATGACTACCAGCAGGGAGTTGGTGAGCCCTGCTAGGTGACCTATCTTGGGCCGCTGGGTTTCAAAATAGGATGTAGCACATTTGTTAGAAGGGGAGAAAGTGCTGAGGCCTGTGTTGAGCAATAGTGAAGGTTCCTCATTTAATGATTTGAAAGTCCCCATCTCAGTGACTTGAGAGCCTTAAAACATGTAATTGTGTTTTCATGCAGATAGGGAGGAAGATATCAGCCGGGATCTTTGCTTTTGTTGTACCCCATCAATCTGAGTTTTTTTGTGTTTTTTTTTTTTTTTTTTAATATATTTTATTGATTTTTTACAGAGAGGAAGGAAGAGAGATAGAGAGTTAGAAACATCGATGAGAGAGAAACATCGATCAGCTGCCTCCTGCACATCTCCTACTGGGGATGTGCCTGCAACCCAGGTACATGCCCTTGACCGGAATCGAACCTGGGACCTTTCAGTCCGCAGGCCGACGCTCTATCCACTGAGCCAAACCGGTTTCGGCATTTGTGTGTTTTTTTTTTAAGGTAAAGATAGAATGATTTCTCCTCCTCCTCTTCCTCCTCCTTGTTAATCCTCACCTGAGAATATTTTTTCATTGATTTCAGAGAGAGTGGAAGGAAGGGAAGGGGGGAGAAGAGAGAGAGAGAAAGGGAGAGAGAAGCATCAATGTGAGAGACACTGATTGGTTTTGCCTACCTCATGTGCCCCAACCGGGCCTGGGATCGAACCTGCAACCCAGGTATGGGCCCTAGACTGGGAAGTGCCCTTGACCTGGAATGGAGCCCAACCTTTCATTGGGTGGACAGGTGCTCTATCCACTGAGCAACACCGGCCAGGTTCCAATACTGTTGTCTTGCCATATGAATTGATATTTTAGGGCCTATCCTTTTCAGAGCTCCTACATTATATCATACATTTTTTTTTTTTTGGCAGATGGCAAAGACAGTTTTCCTCTTGTCCTAAAGAGCTGACCCATTTCCTGTGACTTGTTCTAATAATACAAGATGACTTTAATTCTTGTTTCTGGTTTGCCCTTCAAAGAATGCCAGGGTAGTTGTTAAGCGTTTAACTCTCTTGTCGCTATGTTGTGATACATATTTTTGAAAATTGGTAAATCCTGCAAAAACAGTGGCAGACTGGCTTTGTGAACGTTTATTTGGCTAAATAATTAAACACTCCTTATGACTCTGCATAGTGGTTTAGGTATGTTTTTTCTAAAACCTGTAACTGAAAGGCGGTCAAGTACTGCTGCTCTACCTCTCTCTATCGTTTGTTCCTTTACTGTTTCTATGGAAACTTGTAGAATGAAGAGATTGCACCAAATCTAAGGGCCATTTGAACTTTGGAACATACCCTGCTTCCCCTCTGTAGCCTTGGCCATTGTGGCCAATCTCTGCTCAAACTCACTCCTGGACGAGGGGCCTGGTCCAGAAGTGATGGGATGTCTAAGGAGGCATTGCCAGGGCTGATGGCCTCCTCCTGGCCTCCCTCACTCTCTTCTTTTTCCCTTTGGGAGTAACTCTGGTGTTTCGCAGGCAGCTCCCAGCTCCCTGGGGAAGAGCTGTGAGGAGGAGGAGGAGGAAGAGGAGGAGGAGAAGGAGGAGGAGGAGGAGGAGGAGGAGGAGGAGGAGGAGGAGGAGGAATCCGCATTGCCCCTCCTGCTGCCTGGAGTGCTGCTGATAGTTTCACTGCCTTCCCAGGGAATGGTATCACACGCCTGCTGTCCTATCAGCATGGGTCCCTCGCTTCCTGCAGGAAGAGCAACATCCTGGGGCGCACAGGGGTGGAGCCCAGAGGCTCAGTGTTCACTCCTCACTCTGGCCTGGGAGTTTTCTTAGACACCCTGAGGCAGCTACCTGTGACTCACCATTACTTTTTATTTATTATTTTATTTTAATTTTTTTGCTTCATTGGGTTTTAAGCAATGCTTTACATTTGCTTACAAAGAATTTCTGTGCCCAGGCTATTTCTTCCAGTTTCAGTGAGAGCAGGTTGGCCATTTGGGCCTGGGCACTGCCAGTGCCTCATACCCCTCATTGGAGCACATTTGGGGGAGGAGGGGACTGCTTTGTATTTGGAGCCCGTAGATCCTTTCTCCAGGGCCTTCCAGAAAAGATTTAGAATTAACCCTTGGATGAGCCTTTGTGTCCATTTCTTCTTTTATGATTGTGTGTGTTTTTTTCTTGGGGCTTTCATTGACACCAGAAAAACAGATAATGTTGAACATCTAGATTATCTATCTATCTATCTATCTATCTATCTATCTATCGCTGTGGCCTCTGAACTGCCCTCAGTTGTCATGGCTATGGTCAGAGAAACTTTAAGAAAGCAACTTCTGCCCTAGCTGGTTTGGCTCAGTGAATAGAGCGTCGGGCTGCAGACTGAAGGGTCCTGGATTCGATTCCAGTTAAAGGCACATGACTGGGTTGTGGGCTCAATCCCCAGTAGGGGGCATACAGGAGGCAGCGGTCAATGATTCTCTCTCATCATTGATGTTTCTCTCTCTCTTTCCCTCTCCCTTCCTCTCTGAAATCAGTAAAGAAATATATATTAAAGAAAAGAAAACAACTTCATGTCTCTTTTATAAAATATTTTTTATTTTTTTAAAGTTTGTTTTTTGTTTTTGTTTTTTTTAAAGTGATTTTTGGAGAGAGAGGGAGAGATAGAAACATTGATGAGAAAGAAACATCATGAATTGGCTGCTTCCTGTATGCCACCTACTGGGTATTGAGCCTACAACCTTGGGCATGTGCCCTGATTGGGAATTGAACCAGTGACCTCTTTGTTCATGGGTTGACGCTTAACAGCTGAGTCACACCGGCTGGGCTCTTTTTAAAAAAAGAAATTTTAAAAAAATTTACTGATTTTAGAGATAGATAGATAGATAGATTTATTGTTCCACATATTCATGCATTCACTGGTTGATTCCCGTATGTGCCCTGACTGGGGATTGAACCCACAAATTTGGCGAATCTGGACAGCGCTCTAATGAACTGAGCTACCTTGTCAGGGCTTCTGTGTCTCTCGTCTGCATTCTAGAGAAGGGGCTCTCTGACCAAAAAAGGAACAGCTAGACTCTCACCCTGCTCTTTCTGAAAGAGTTACACTGTTATAAGATCCAGTTCTACGGGAGGAGTCAGGCAGGTGTTTGGCATTCTTTGACCCCTACTTTGCTCTTGGCACATGGCCTTCTCATTATCTTATCGGCTTCAGGCTCATTTGCTTGATTTCAGATTGGGAGATGGACAGGTGCAGGGGAAACAAACAGTCACACGTGAAGGAGAGTCATGGGGATCTAGTGGGCCTTGGCAGGGCAGAGGGTATTGTTCTAGTAAGTTGGTGCAGCCAGGTCTTCACTAAAGGAGAGGTGCCCTGCATGTCGGCCTGGTGTCTTTGATCAGGAAGAGCCAGGCAATGCAGCTTCCTCTTGTCAGCTCCACTGCCCTGCCGCATTTCTTTATCATTGTCACATCTACCCTGCCCTTCCTCTTCTTCCTCTCCCGTAGCTTGAGTTGGGAGATGAGCAAGTGTAGAAGCCTGGGTTGTATGGGAGGAGTTTTGTTGTATTGCATTATCCTGTCCTTTTGTTCCTCCAGGTGGTTAGATAGACTAAGCCCAGATATCATGTCAAGCAGTGTCCTGAAAATCCCTTCACATAATAAAAAGAAAATTTACAACATGATTCCATTGACACTGCTCCCCCACCCCCCCTCCCACATCAGTTCTTTAAGGCGGTAGAAATACATCTATTACTGGATTGAGAACTCCGTTAATCTGGTGATAAGTTATTAGAATGTCTCTGGAAGGATTCTTGTCTAGGAAGTCTGCTTCCACCTGGCTGGCTTCCTCCTACAATAGAGCACCTTTCAGTTGCCCAAGGCAATGAGTAGATAAGTAGTATCATGAGATATTCTTGCCAAGTGGAGTCATACCCAGATGGAGTATGTAATATAGGCACTCTTTGGAGATATTGTGGGTTTGATTCCAGGTCAGCACAATAAGGGAGTTTGGCTGGTGGAGGGTCTTGCCTTCAATTTGTAAAAAAAAAAGCAACATCTATGAAGCACAATAAAGCGAAGTGCAATAAAACAAGGTTCAGAAGTAGTTTGTAATTTTTAGCTGAGAAAGACCCCTCTCTATTGGTTGTGTTGTGTTAGGGAGCTGTACGCTTCCTGGGCTATTACATCCAAACCCAGGGATTGGACTCTTTTCTCAGATTAGTCAAGGTCCCTAAAGCCTACTTCCAATTATGAACAACATTCAAAATTGGCTACATTTGTTTATGATAGAATTGACTTAAGAAAATTTCTTGTCTCATAATGTAGGCAAATATATTTTGAATAATTTGAATAATTCTGAATAATTTGAGAGTACTGAAATAAAAGATACTTGAAATCAATCTCAGTTTTTATTCCCAAACACTTCCTAATGGGTCAAAAACTAATGAATTACCATAATACTAGCTCCTCTGGGAGCTAACCTTGGATCAGACTAGGATTCTGCAGATGCAAGGGCCTTGATGTGTTCAAGGCCTAATGAAAGGGATGTCATCTGAACATTCTAGTTTCTCCTATTATTTGTTGGCTCACCATCTAAGACAGTGGGTCTCAACCTTCTGGCCCTTTAAATACAGTTCCTCCTGTTGTGACCCAACCATAAAATTATTTTCGTTGCTACTTCATAACTGTAATGTTGCTACTGTTATGAATCATAATGTAAATATCTGATATGCAGGATGGTCTTAGGCGACCCCTGTGAAAGGGTTGTTCGACCGCCAAAGGGGTCGCGACCCACAGGTTGAGAACCGCTGATCTAAGATGTTATCCAGAGCCATTAGAAGTAACTCAAAAGTGTTGGGCACATAACATTTCTTGTAATGATGGTTCCCATCTTCTGTGAAAGAAGATACCTAACCTGTATATTGCTTGATCAGTTTTGGATAAATAATTTGTATTTCCCTATCCACACAATTCTTGGCAAAGAGTTGCATTTTAATGGAGGAAATCATAGGACTTCATTAATATTTCTTCAGGGAAATCTTGACTCCAAATATATTTTCATGAAAATCACCAGCTAGGTCCTTTGAGAAACACTTTTTCTGTAGTGCTTTCCACTCCAGGCCATGCTTTCTATGGGAACAGAGATTCTTGTCTTGGGTTTTTCTAAATCCCTAGAGTCTTTCTGTGAATTGCTACTCAAATTACAATGTATCCTTCCCAGAATTAAAATTAAGGCATTGTGCATCCCTAGTTCTGAATCACATAATGATTTATTTTTTCTATTAAACATACACACACAGACACACTTTTGTTAGAATAGATTAACACACATGTTATTTCTAGGTCAGAGAATATGAAAAATTTTATGACTCTTGATTACACTCACCTAAAACCTTTTCAAAAATGATTGTATATAATTTGAAGCATCATGAGCAATATTGTCAGAATATCAGTAAGTTAGGCAAAAATGGCACATAATTATACATTTGCACTTATTTGATCACTAGTGAGAATAATCATTCTCCCATATGTTTGTTTCTAGTTGAATTTCTTATTTTGTAAGTTGTCTCTTCATTTCCTTTGCCTGTTTATTAGCTCTGAAAACACAAATGAAATTACCCTTTTTTATATTTATGGCAAATAACTTAAACCCAGTCTGTTATTTTTCTTTTTCTTTGTTTGCTATTATTTAATACAGAAGTTTTTAATTACTTTGAAGTTAAATCATTTGTTGGTCTTTTGCTGTTCTGTTTTAAAATAAAAATATAAATCTGTTTTTTATACCTCTTGAAAGCCAGATTTACTGCTATTGTTATGGGTAAAACTAGATTGAATGTAGTGTTTACACATCACTGTTGAATGATTCTTTTTCTCTGAAAAGGAAAATGAAATATACATATAAGGTCACACTATGACAGATTACACAACATATGTTGTTCTGTATGTGACTGGCTTTTTTTTGGTCCAGTAATATGTAATGAATATCTTGCTATGTTAATATAAATCTTTTATATCATCTACAGTGGGGCCTTGACTTACGAGTGTCCTGACTAACGAGTTTTTTGAGATACCAGCTGTCTCTCGGAGGATTTTTTGCATTGAGTTAACGAGCTCCTTAATGAGCTTGGTCTCCAAACGAATTAAACTCATAAGTCAAGGCCCCACTGTATTTTGGCTTTTCAGTGTTCAATGTATTTTTTGTTAGTCCAGTGTATTTTGACTCATATAGTGGTATGCTGTAGCTAGCTTGCACCTGCTCATAAAAGCCGATTGTATACATTTCTTCTCAACTCTGTATTCAGTGACTTCATTTTGGTAGCTTGAAATCATCCATGATGGGAGTGTTTACACCACAGAAATTGGCAGATGCTACAAATCAGAGTTTTTCCTTCTCCTTCCTGAAGGACTAGTTAAATATTTACCAGTATACTACCTTTTTTGCTTTCTTTTTTTGGTTAATCCTCACCCGATGATATTTCTTTCCATTGATTTTTAGGAGAGTGGAAGGGAGGAGAAGAGACAGAGAGAGAGAGAAACATTGATGCGAGAGACATATTGGTTGGTTGCCTTCCGAATGTGCTCCAACCTGCACCGGAGATCCAGCCTGCAACTGCGGCTTGTGCCCTTGACCAGAATTGAACCTACCATCCTTCAGTCCTTGAACCTGCCATCCTTCAGTTCTTGGGCCAATGCTCTAGCCATTGAGCAGATTGGCTAGGGCAGTACACCACCATTTATTCCTGACCCTTGTTGATGGATATTTAATTTGATTCCATAAACAAAAATTATAATCAGGGCTATAGTGAATATTGAAAGGGATACATTTTTGTACACTTGCACAATTTGCCCCTTCAGATAAGGTCCTCAGAGTTAGGTCATCAGCCAAGTAGTAGGCTTATTTTAAATTTTAATGCACAATTCCATTTTACCTTTCAGAAAGGGTATATTGGTTTACTTTCCCACTACCAGTTTATGTTAGTGACTATTTTGGTTCGTCTCAGCTATCATTATGGTTTTGTCAATCAAATGGGGGAAGAAAAAGATCTTGTATTTATTTACATTGTATGGAATTAGTTTTTATTACACAGTATTTTCTACATATTTACAAAAATATATAAAATGCCTCAATTTATTACTTAATTAGATGTTTTAAAAATCACATTTAACTTCAATTTTATTAGACATTTCTAGAAAATTGGCCATTTTATCTGGAAGGATGGAGTGTCCTAGGATGAATGTCTTAAAGGAAAAAAGAAAATGGAATCAATAAGATTATATGACAACTTTGGCTATGTGCAAAATTGTACCAAAACACACAATTTTTAATTGTGATAAGTCCAGTTCATCTGTTTTGTTTTCTTTCATTGTTTGCACTTTTGGTGTCATATATAAGAAGCCAATGGTAAATCCAAGGTCACAAAAATTTACCTCCATGTTTTCTTCTAAGACTTTGTAGTTTTAGGTCTTATAGTTAAGTCTTCGATCCAGTTTGAGTTGATTTTTGTATATGGTGTGTGGTAGGGCTTTGACTTCAATCTTTTACAAGTGGGTATCTAGATGTCTCAGCATCATTTTATTTTATACCTATATTTTCTTTTCTTTAACAGTCTTCTCAGAGACAACCCTGAATATATTGAATGAAAATAACTCTTTTATGAACAACATAAACTTGTCCATGGCTAGAGACATTTTTCTGAGGGTTCAAGTCTATCCCTGTGACGTAATGATGGTCATTGAAAGGCTAACCATATAGAAAACTGAAATTATCTTACTTGGAATATTAAAAGGATGTTGTGTCAGAGGGAATGAGAGTTGTACATGGTATTCAGGATTGTTTTCATGCTCATTGTTTGAATCCACATTTTGTCTGTTCTGCTCTTTCAGTTATAGCTTCCTGACTTTCAGATTCCGTGGATGTGCTCTCCTAATCCTGGCATGGTTTGCTTCTCTCCTTCCACCTGCGTTCCCCTTGAGTGCTTTCTGTTCATCTTTGCTGGCATAAAGTTAGCATTTGATCTTGCAGCCTATGTGATATTTAACATTTCAAAAATGATTCTATAGTGTTACACAGTTCATACATAGAGCTAATTTATTTTTACACTTCTAAAAACTCAGTCCTTTGATTATTATACTCAATACCTGGGAAAATCGCAGGGAATCATTTCCAGTTAAGCCTAAAGAAATTCACCTGAGTATTATTTATGTCATATATTGCTTATTTATTATTCAGCGTTCTTTCAGAAATTAAAAAAATATTTTTTTATTGATTTCAGAGAGCAGGGGGAGAGAGAGATAGAAACATCAATGATGAGAGAGAAAAATTGATCAGCTGCCACTTGCACGCCTCATGCTGGGGATCAGGGATTGAGCCCGCAACTTGGGCATGTACCCTGACCGGGAATCAAACCATGACATTCTGGTTCATAAATCGATGCTCAGCTGTTGAGCCATGCTGGCCAGCTGGGCTCTTTCAGAAATTTTAGTATTCTTCTACATTTGTATCTGCAATTAAAATTACATATTTAGTATTAATTCTGCATTTAAATAAATGCCTACCACCAGATATTTCTTCTCTCTGTTTCTTTAATTTTATACTTTTTAAAAATTGTATACTTTTATTTATTTTCATTCACTTATGAGTTGATTGGTTTGTATTTTCAGATATATTTTTCTCAAAAAAAATCCTTGGATAGCATATTTTCTGAGTTCTTGTGTGTTTGAGAATATCTTTTTGCAGCATTCACATATTAACAACTTGCATGGGTATAGAATTCTTGGATTACATGTCTTTTCTATCCACTTTGCTTGCCTCTTGGTGGATGTTCCTCCATTGTGTCCTGTCATCCCAATTTAATGAGAAGTAGTCTGCAGTCAGCCTGAATATATTTTTCGTGATTTCGTTTTTTTTCTATTTGGATGTTTGTTTGTTTTGGATGTTTAATAACTTTACCAAATTATGCTTCAGTGTTTTCTATTTATTATTTATCCTAAAAACTCTGAGCATATACATTCCATCTGTATATTTTTATTTTAAAGGATTTTCCCCAACTTATCACTGAATGTTTTCTCTGTTCCCCAATAAGTTTTTTCCCTCTTTAGGCACAACCATCATTCATATATTCGATTTCTGAGGTTTCTTTAGCGAAGCTGTCAACTTCCCTCTAATTGCTTAATTTCCCCGTTCTTTTCCTTGTGTGATTTGCTCTAATTCTTATCTGCACCATTGATTTGGCAGTGGTTGATATAAATGTCAAGTGCTAGCAAGTAAGTTTTGGATGACTGAAGTGCCTGCTCTATGTTTTTGATGCTTCACATTCATTTTTAAGTTCTGCAATATCATTAATTTTTCTTCTTATTTACTTTGTTAGCTCTGACAGTTTCTTTCTACCTTACTCTATTATTTAATATCCCATTTTAAATTGTTCACATCTTCTTAATTTTTCTTGAATGTACAAAGTAATTATTAGCTATCTTCTGTTTCCTAGAGTAAATCTTTTAAAGTCTCTTCATTTTCTTTTTTGCATGTTCTGTGCCTTGTCTTCATTTTTTTCTTAGGAATGTTCCAAATTTTGTCTGGCCCTACTGTTGGTCCAAAAATAGTGTGGGTGGACTCTCATTGACTTCCTTCCCTATTTGTCTTGGGTCTGTTTGTGTTTTTCCCTTAGCACTTGAGCTGGAGGGCTGGAAGATGGTGGTATATATTCTGTTTTTAGCTCTTTAGTTGTCTGAGTAGGGTGGTAGGGAGGGCTCTCTGGCAGTGGGCAGCTTCAGGACTTTGCCGCTTCTTAATTTTGTTGTATTTTATAACCAGTTTCATTTGTTCCTTCTCTTTTGGGTGAGCCAGGCACTTTGATGAGAAATCATTCAGAATGGCACCTCACTGTTTATGGGATGTTTGTTCTGTGTATCTATTGGGTAAAGTGTTTCTCTACATTTTTAGACCACTTCACAAAGTTGGGGCGCGCTTTGAGCCCTCCGCCTTGCCAGGTCAGAGGGACCCCCGGGATCAGCTGGCTGTCTAATTTCTTTTTAACCCCTCCACTGCTGATATAGGTGGGCACGGGAGTTCCAAAATGACGTCACTTGTTCTTCAAAGTTGGGTGGTACCAGGGAGTCTTTCAGAACCTTTGTCACGTGTGTCCCTCTATACTGCCCTGTTTTACAGACAGCAGAGCTGTGGACAGACCCCCAGCAGATTCTCTCCT
Source organism: Myotis yumanensis (assembly GCF_028538775.1). Taxonomy (NCBI): domain Eukaryota; kingdom Metazoa; phylum Chordata; class Mammalia; order Chiroptera; family Vespertilionidae; genus Myotis; species Myotis yumanensis. The sequence goes on from NW_027223763.1 coordinate 37,212,048, forward strand.
TTTGGTCCATTTGTATTGCTTCTGTTCTCTAAGTCCTTTGCTATTATTAACATAGATGAGGTTTCCTCCCTCCCCCCATTTTTGTACATTTTGAAGGATAGAAAGGAAGTTGTTATTGTTGTTGTTGTTTTTAGAGCACTTTGCCTTCTTTCCAGGAAGTCTGCTTTATGAGTCTTGAGAATTATAATTAACACATGTGAAGTCTTTCATAGACAGATGTAATTATAGAATCTCAGTTAACAATGTGCTTTAAAGTTCAAACTTGCTCCCCATACTTGAGCCACCTCTATAACATTCCCTGATTTAGTGTTAGTCGTCCCCCCCCCCCCCCCCCCCCCCCCATACACACACACATTCAGTGGTGGGAATATCATCCCCCGGAGGGAATTCTCTTTGATCATCCATATGTGTTTGTTGACATTTTTCATATATTGAGCTGAAATCTGGCTGAAAGTAGCTTCAGGTTGCATCCTTTGGAACCCACCTCTACTTTTACAAATAACTCTAGTTGGCCTCATGGCATGCCTGGGGCTTGCTTGCTTTGTGTGAAACATTGTGTGTTCTTTTGTCATTTTTCATAAGACAGGTTTCAAGCCTTGTTCTTTATCATACTTGTTTTCTTCCTTAAAAATATACTCACAGTGGAACCCAACACTTGAGGTATGGTTTTATGAAGTCACAGTAGATAATATGTCTGCATTTTCTCAATGAGATTCCAGAAATCTTTGTCTTTATAAATCATCCCAAGAGATATAGAGTGCAGCGGGCTTCTGTAAGCTTCTCTACCAGTGTTCTTTTTCATTTACTTTTAATACAGTGCTACATTTCTAGCCTTGTTTTTGACCTCTGGTTTTTGACCTATGACCTGCATACAGTCCTCTGTATTTTTGCACATCCCCTTATCATGTATTTACATGGATTTTCTTTTTCAATTGCTGAGAGTACTTATCACTATTGAATTTTATCCTGATTCTGTGGGAACATCCTTCCAAGATTAAGATCATTTAAACTTTTTCCCCCCAACTTCTAGCATTTGTAATCCTACCCAGTGCATTCTCAGAAGAAAGTTAGATGAACCTATTTATTACAATAAGATTCCACAGCCCACTATTGAATGTGAGTCTCTTGTCGATTCCAAGTCTTTGGTTATTACTTTGTTGTTTACTTACCTAAAAAATATAAAACCAAAACTTTGCTACCTGAATTTGATCTTAATGTTTAATCTGTGTTGGTACAAAAGGGAATGGAGAAATAAACCAAGAGAAGGCACATCTGTTCTTTCTTCCTCAACTGTGGCCTGGCCTCCTGTCAAAGAAGGAAGTCAGGGTGCCCTGCCTGAGTGGGGATCTCGTGCATCACAGCATTTTAGTGGGGTGGGGTGGGGTGGGGTGGCAGCACCCCTGACATTGCACATTGTGGGGGTCTGTCTTAATCTCTCCTTACATTCTGAAGTTTAGGTTGTCAACCAGTTTCTAATGGCCATGATCACTGAGGAGGGAAGGAGCATTTTCTTATTCCTTGTCCTCTGTGAGTTCTAATTTCCATGTAGGGAAAAAGGAAAGTTTTTGGAGAAGCATATTTCATTTGGTACCTATTTCCTTTACAGCTAAATTGGTTAACCCCCCCCTCCCCCCCCATAAGGCAAGTGGTTCCTAAAGAGAGAAAGTCAACATATAATTCTGTATATTGGTATCCCCTGCTTTTGGAAAGTTCATGTTAGGCCACTTTGCTTTTATTGACCTACATTAGTACCTGTTTTCGCCAACTGAAAGAAATCCAAAGTGGAATTTTGCTTTTATGAAAAAAGGTGAAAAGGGAAAACAGTGTTCAGTGTTTGTTTGGCAGTGAGCCCATCCATTATAGAGACAGCCTCCACCCCTAGCAGCGGGAGTGACTGTCAGGCTCCTTCCCCGGAACCACAATCAGCATCAGGCTCCATAGCTTTGACCTGTGTCAGTGCTTTATCTCCATTTATTTTGTGCATTAATTAGCAAGATGTGTCCTAAGGTATCAGACGAGCCTAAGAGAGCTTGTAAGGTGTTATGCTTAGCATAAAACTGGGTGTAATTCAGCATTTTGATTATGGTCAATGAAATAAAGACATTGTGTGTACTTTGAATTTGGGGCCTGGGAATGCTGAAAATTTATTCCATATAAATGAATGGTAATTGCTTCTTCGCTTCACACCATTTTGGCTTATGAAAGGTCCGTAGGAACGCTCTACTTTCAGATAGTGAGGGAAGTCTGTACTTTATTTTACAGGATTTGACATCGTGCTCACATTTTCACCAATTACATTACATTTTCTCAGAAATTTGGTAGTTGAGTGGAAGTTGTTTTATTCATTATATGTATGATTATTTAATATGAAATAAACTCGGTTCTCCTAGTTAGATGGTGTTGGTCATGATGGGAGAGGAATTGGTAGTAAATAATTCTGTTTCTTTAGCCAAAAATTGGAAGAGACTCTCACTTTATTTTTTTTTAATTTTTATTTTGTTACTATTTTTTTATTGTATGGTTCCATTTATTTTTTTAAAAAAATTCTCCTTATTGTTGAAAGTATTACAGATGTCCCCTTTGTTTTTTTCCCCATTGACCCCGTCCACCCTATACCCACCCCTCCCAGGCCTTTACCACACTATTGTCTTGTCCATGGGCTATGCATATTAATTCCCCAGTTAATCTCTCCCACCCACCTCCCCCAACCCCACCTTCTTTCTGAAATTCGTCAGTCTGTTCTATGCTTCTATGTGTCTGGATCTGTTTTGTTCATCAGTTTATTTTGTTCCTTAGAATCCTCACCCGAGGATATTTTTTCCATTGATTTTTCAGAAAGAGTGGAAAGGAGGGGGTAAGGAGGAAGAGAGGGGAATATTAATGTGAAAGAGACACATCGATTCGTTGCCTCCCTCATGTGTCCAACCGGGCCAGGGATTGAACCTGCAATTCTCTGTGCACTCTTGACAGGAATCGAACTCGCAACCCTTTCGTGCGCAGGCTGACCCTCTAACCACTGATCCACGCAGGCCAGAGCACCCCTCTCTCTTGAGTGGCCTGTGCCCACATGGCTTTTACCCACGTGGTAGAAGAAGACCCTTTCTGAACACTGGTCTGCCAAGGATATTGCCTCTTTGTAGGACTTCTAACAGAAAAGGTGACTGAAGATTTGAGCAAGTCACCTTCAGAGGGGCAGTTTTTCTCTCTACCCGTGTATGTGTATGGCAGGTCTCCACATGGCAGAAACACTCTTTCATGTCATTGTTTTAAGTCTGACTTTGTTAGAAAAATGGACTCATTGCTTGTAAGCAGAACTATCAGGAGTAAGTTTATTTCTTCATTAATTTGGTAATTTACCAGAATGTATTCTATTCTAGCCCCAAGTATATTCTGTTGAAATCCTGAAGTCATTTTTGTTTCCTTCTCTCTTACCCATGAAAATGTTTCTACTAGTAAAATGGTTTTTTTTTTTTTTTGGCTTTTAAACCAATGCTTTAATACTGTTCTATACCTGGATCCACAGCAGGGCACACTGTCATAAATCCAGTTATGGTTAACAGAATATTACATACTTTTCTGGAGATTTTAGCCTTGCAAGCCAAACCTGAGTTTTTAAAAATGTGCTGACTGCGTGTGTGTCAATTATGGCCATGTTCCGAGATGTGTGGACTCGCAAGGTGAGGACTGCGTGCGGCAGCATCCCCAATCTACCAGCGCACTGCTTAGGACCTGCCCCCGTTGGAAGTGTGCTTCCTGTGTAATTTCAGTGTCACGGTCAAGATTCCTTTTAAGAAAAAATGCAGTTGTGCTGACATTTACGTTGAGCAAACGAAGCACAGTTCATATCTGTTGAAACTGAAATTGTAATGCGTGGCTACGTGAGCGTTCTTCCCAACCCTCTCTGAATGTTCTTGCATATACATTTATAGAACCCAGGGTAAGTCAGATGGTGCAGAGGCTGATTTTTCCCATCTCCCCTGTTTTTTTCTGGTGGGTGGCTTGCTTGAGCAGGGGAATGCAGTAATAAATCTATCAGCATCAGAATTCATAGTTACACCATTGTATTATTTCTTTTATTTAAAATGAAATATTTTAGCCTAAAGGTTTTCATTTTCATAAGTGTTCTTTTGTAAAACAAAACAAAACAAAACAAAACGGCTTTTGGATTGCTCTATACTGTGCTCTGAAGTGCTCTTTTCTAGCTGAAAATGAAAGATAAGGAACAAATATTAGTACTAATTCTTTTATTGGCATGTTTTCCCCCGTATGGTGGTTTTTTCCTCTTAGTTCCCGAATGATGACGAGGTTAGAGGCAAACTTCACTTATTTTGAAAACATAGAGACTGAGTTTCTGTATCAGGGCTCTTGAAGTACAAATGCAGTCTGGCCTCTGAATATAAAATCAGCAGGTAGAATCCGCACTGGGTAGGTATTCTGGCAAAGCCGAACAATCCAGGTTGCAAAGAATGCTTGGCTCTTATCATTTTCACAAGGAAGAATAACATCACACGTAGCACTAAACCTCACTAGCAGAGAACTGAAATTTACTCCTGGCGGCCCGAGAAATGCATCCAGTCACCTCATATGATCTTTTACCCCATCCAACCAAGGCCATGTCTCGGAGGTTAAGAAAATTGTTTATTACATTGCAAAAACCATCTCCTTGTGAGTTAGAAGGGGAGCCTGACACCTGCCTTCATTTGTTCCTTTAAATGGTTTTAAGTTAGTGCCCATATGTAAACACCTCAATTTCCATCATAACTTAGAAAATTTACAAAAGGCAGATTTCAGGAGGCCTTCGAATAAGTGTTGTTTCTGAAAGCGTGATAAAGTGAAAGGGAAAAGCATTATCCCAGTTTAAATGATGCCTGGGAATGTTTTAGTCCTGGGATTTCAGGTGGTTTATTGTTTTGGCAGTACTGATTAGACACATGCTGAGAACAGGGGGAAAAGCAATAGTAGGTTTACTCCTAATTGTCTGGTAGAGTTTTTCCCTCTAAGATTTGTTTGTGTTTAAAAAGTAACATTTTTTTGGAGGGGGTGTGTGTGTGTTTGGCTCCAGATCTCAGTGGAAGAAGACAGTAGTAATGAATTGGGATCTTGTGGGGACAGGAGTCATATACAGTATTTTTTTTATTGACATACATAATTGCAGCCAATTAGAAATGTGTAATTGCATTTCTTATTTATATGCACATAATGGGTTTGTTTTTATATCGCACTACTTCCTGAAATTAACTGACAGGTTAGAGCAAATTTTTCCCAGTGGAACTGGCATATGTACCTATATCCTTGTATTTAACATACCCAAATACCTATTTGTGATACTTCGCCTCTGATAAGTAGCCAGACCATTAACCAGTTAACTGCCCCGCGTCCAAAACGGAAACCATCCCCACATGCCATGATATTTTGAATTTAATTAAAAAAATCAACTTGCAATGAATATTATAAAAATAAATATGTTACTCACAATTCGAATGTTCTTGAATATTTTCAGCTGAAAATTCTCACGAAAATTGATTTTAAAGTTGGTCAGGGCTGCCACTTAGGGAAAACATTTTTTTTTTTATAGACGCGCGTGGCGTATGGGGAAGCTCCGTTGCTTGCATCTATAGACGCTTATGGCGTACAATGGGTTAGATCAATTGCATGATTGGAACTCAAGCTCCAAGAATGCATTTGTGACTCTGCCGGAAAGAGTTACCATCGCAGGCCTGACTGATGTCCCCTGAAAGTCCTGTTCACAGGGTTGGCCATTGCCTGGCATTGGGAAACTTGGATTTCCAGAGAGTTCACATCCCTCTCAGAACTGAATACTGTGGCTCATGGTGCCTAAATTGTTTGTACAAACAACGTGGTTGATGTTGAATACCTGCTTTCCTTTTGGGAGTCTGGAATTTTGGCAGGTGCTAGGCAGATGGTGCCTACGTGACTGAACCCTGATAAAAACCCAGGACTTCCAGGCTCATGCGAGTGTTCCTGGTAGACAGCATCTCATAGGTGTTGTCACAGCTCCTTGCTGGGGAATTAAGTGCATCCTGTGAGACTCCAACTGGAAAGGGACCCCTGGAAGCCTGTGCCTAGTTTCTTTCAGTCTTTGCTCACGCACCTCTTCTCTCTGCTGATTTTGCTTTGTTGTAATAAATAAATCACAGTGATGAGTCCTGTATACCAAGTCCTTTGAGTTCACCAAGTGAATCATTACCAGGGGGTGAGCAGGGGGACCGGTGACCCAGACCCCCTCATCAACTCCTGAAGGTCTCAGCCCTGTTAGCGTGGAGTGCTCTGGGTCAGGGTGTTGGTGTTGCAGGCTGGCCATGCACCAGGGCTGCACCCAGGGTGTTGGGAGGAGCGCTGGGGAGGATGTTTGTAAAAGCTCTTCGAAAACACCGAATCACTATCCAAATAAATGCACAGTGATATTATTTTCCTTCTTCTTCCATAATCCGTTCTGGTCACTGCTGTGAGTCAGACATTAATTATGTACACACAGAACACTCATTTACCTTTCAGGTAATTTTAGGTCTCTCCAAACTGGACCAGGCAAACTCCCCACCCTTCTTATATTTTTCACATTTCTCGTAGGTGATTTTTCTTAAATTATATTGTTTCTGATTACCTTCTGCTCAAACTGTTAATTACTTCCAGTTAGTTGCAAAATAAAGGCCAGATATCATCCATCATCTATGTCAGTCAGGTTCATCTGATCTCACCCTCTCTTCCTTTCTAGCCTTCTTTCTTACTACTCTCCTTCATGCATCTGACCCTGGCTAAACTCAGGTGCTGAAGCTTAAGGATTCCTTCCCTTCCCATCTTCACATCTTTGCTGCTACTGTCTCTTCACCTTTCCCCTCCCCACTCACCTCTCCTCTCCTGCAGGTTGCCTATTATCCCTCTGTCTCTGCCTGTGCAATGCGCATCTCAAATGCTACCTCTTTCTTAACAGTTCCGATCTGTACTGGTCAGAGTCTCTTGAAATCCCATGACATCTTACTCTTTGTTGTGTGTCTGCGTTTATTGGGTAAGTGCATGAAGCACTGGCTGGGGAGTGAAGTGAGATAGCTGAGAGAAGGCAGCCAGTAGAGGTCTTATTCAACCAGCCATCGCTGTGGGCCGAGGAGCTCAGGTCTGGGAGGAAGCTCTGGGGGATGGTGTGGAGCAGGGCTTCTCAAATGGTAATGTGCTTGAGACTCAACTGGGGACCTTTTTACATGGCGGAGTCGGACTAATCTGGGCTGAGACCCGAGAGCTTGCATCTCTCACAAGCTCCAGGGTGGTGGTGATGTGGCCGGCAGGGGTCCCCAGCCCACTTTTTTGAGAACAGTGATGATAGAGTCCAAGCGGAGGGTGAGGGAGCTGGGGTATTTATATACTAACTCTGGAAGGTCACTAGTTGGGGGCTCTGGTCCGTCAAGTGGCTGTCCCTGACGTGGAGAAAGCCCTCGGGCAGAGAGGTGCAGAGACCTGCAGTTGGAAGTCTGCTTTGGGTGGGTTGCAGTAGGCTCCATCTTGTAATTAGGGATATTAGGTGGGATCTGTGCTTCATCTTCTTCCCCAGCAGCACGTAGCACTCATGGTTTTGAATTTGCGCAGTGAATGAGTGGATTGCTGGTGCTTTCTGCTCAGGCAAAGGATTGTAAGTGCAGTTCCTGGTGGAGTCCAGCAACACAGTCTAGTTTGTCATTCCTCCTCTGATTGAAAAGAAGTATAAGACTTTCTCTTGGCCCTGAATTTATTCAGGTCAGGAGAAAAGACAGTCAATATGGACGTGATAGAAAGCCAATTATGATCTTTTTCCCACTCAATCCTAATTTCATTTATTTCCTCTTGTCAGATTGTGTAAATTGTGGGTTCAGGTTCCTAATTGTAAAGGTATAATCCTGTCACATAGGAATTTATCTACGGGCAGGCTCGTGGGCTGGCATGATTAAGGAATGTCACAGAGAATGTACAGTATTCTGGTTCCTCCTTGAAAAGTAGGCTGGCATAGAGGAGACTTGAACGGCATCAAAGACATGACAGCCATTGTTTCCTCAATACCCAAGGTCTGGTTTGGTATACAGACAGGGCCTAAAGTTATAGAAGATACCTCTGTCTTCAGTAAAACCAGCAACCAAACCAGGATTCTTGCTTTTTTTTTTTTTTTTTTTTTGGCATGTCTTTTTTGTGTTCTTTTCTTTGAGTTGGTACATACTTTAAATATTAATTTCATAATCTTGTTGACGTTGGTTCTTTCTGGCCTTTGACAACTTGTGTAAACTCCATAGATCCTTTCTGTGAGGTGGCTTAGTGGAAGGAATTAAGTGATAAGGGAGTTGTTTCTCAATCTTTACATTTGGGGAGGACACATGTTTTCCCTCTGATTCATTGTTGTTGTTGTTTTAATTTTTTCCCCTTTATTGACTTTTGAATCTTAGTCTTGCTACTTAAGAGATACAACTCCTTTCTTTATAAACTAAGGATAATAATATCTTTTTCTGTGGGTTGTTGTGAAGAGTTGAAAAGGAGATGAGGCTGAGCAAATGAAGGATCTCAGTAAATGTTTGTTTCCTTCTCCTCTCCTCTAAATTTCCACTTAATAGAAGCTGGGTCCAGAGTAAAACTTAGGTCTTCCAGCTCAGCCCATGGCTTTTCAGTGCAAAGAGGTATGAAAATTTAAAATAATATTTATTTTTATAATTCAACAGACTGAGTAAGATTTATTCATGATCACTGATAGCAGCTCTGCTTACTCAGTGCATTATAATAATCCGTTCTTTGGGGATATTTCTGCTTCTTACCCAAACCCAAGACTCTTAGTTTCTTGTTTTATAAAAGTAGTTGTCAAGACATAAATGCCTTTATTTAATTTCTTATTTTCTCTATTCTTACAGAGTTACATACTTATCTGATACTTGAGTAACAAGGTTACTACAGCATTATTTTGTTGTTTTCTGTTTTTAAGCCTGTGTTTATTCTGATTGGTTGGTGTGTCTGTTCTGATTGGTAAATGTATACTGTTTGGTTATTAAATATTTTGAGTCTCACCAGAAGTTACATGTTCTTAAATACTTTTTCTCTGTAGGGTTCCAGGTTGTGTCTTTAAGAGAAAAGGTTATTTGAGTAAAGTCTACTAAATTAAAAGATGAATAGTAAGAATTTTCTGGTTTCCTGTTTAAAGTTCTATCGGAGCAAAATGTTTATAGTTACTTTCTAGAATAATCTTAAGTTAATGCTAATAGAACAATGCATTATCATTCCCATGTTGGAAGACTAATTATCAGTCTGTAACCTTAGCAAATTATTATGCATGTTGGTGTAATCCATGTCAGTGAGGTGACACACTGTAATTATATAGTATTCATTTTCGCTTACTCTTCGTCTTCTGCATGTATCATCAAACAAGCTTTCTTATTAGAGTTGTGGTTCTTTTAATGTCAACCATTTTCACTTGAATTGGCACAATGGTCTTTTCTGAGACATAAACGTAGTATAACATTTGCTACATAATCTTTTCTAATGATATGTGTGTAGACACCTTAAAGCCCTTTTTGTTCCTATCTGAACTGGTGGATCATTTAGCAGTTTTACCAGTGGACTGAGGTGTTTCTCTAAGTTCTATTCACATAAAATGTAGGCCTATTTGTCATCTGTCTACGTTAGTTTTCTCTATAAATCATCCCATAGTTTTCAACCCAGAAACAAAAATGAATTGTTGATGTTAATTAACCTCTTTTTACTTCTCTTAATTGTAACTAAAGGTGCTATATTAGATTTTAGCTACTAATAGTTTATGTTCTCTAATATTTGAATTTTAGATGGTTTTCTAAAACAAAAGTGTCTTGTTCTACAAGCAAATTTCTCTATTAAATATGTGCTTTTAGTACTCTCTAAGCATATTCTTACTTTTTTCTTAAGTTATGATCTATAACCGATGAATGATTAATCTGTTTTGGCTCAAGGAAGGCTAGATACTCATTTACTAAGTGTTACTTTATGTTAGAGCTTTAATAACATTTCCCCCCACTAGGGAACTAACCTACTTGTGGGAAGCTGTTCTTTCTTTGTACTGACTTCTGATTTCTGTATTTGGTGATTTTTGATCGGGTAGTGTATGAAATTTGATGTTAGAGCTGGCTTAGAGCTTCATAAGAACAAATCATTTCTTTTCATCTCTGTAGCCTTGTCTCTTAGCACAGTGTTGGGCCCACATAGACAACTGAAATAAATATTCCCAAAGGCTTGCTTGAGTCTTACTTGTTCAGTCACCTGGCAAGAAAAGGCGATCTTTATACCAATTTTGTTCTCGGAGGCCCAATTCCTTACTTTTAGTTCTTGTGCAGATTGGCATTACATAATCTGTCCACTATTGGGGAACGTTTTCTGTGACAGCACACTCCTTTGGGTGAATGAAATACTGAGCTCGGGGTTAGAAAAATGCAGAAACATTTGTCTCTCAAGCCTAAAGAGGTTGTTTAGCAGGAGAGGGGAAGTATTTAAATCAGAAAAATTTGCTTTCTATTTGAGATCCTTCCTAGCCATTCAGGCTGGCCTTCACTTCCCGGATGCAGTAAATTCTTTTGTTAGATGATTGAATCTTGTAAGCCCAAATTATTTGCTTGTTAATTCTGTTTGCACTTCAGGATAGGAATAATGCTAAACATCTGCAGGTACAAATTCCTATTTTTTCTTCAAGTTTTATTGCAGTGGTTCTTAAGTGGAGTTAATAAGCATCTTTATCATGTGTTTCATTCAGTACAAAGCAATACCGATAATTTTATTCAGCGGTTTAGTGAACCTCATTAATTAATATTTTGATTTATTTTGTCTTATGTGGTATATTCTTTTTGTTTGTATATATAGCAGAATATAATTTCTAAGTAACTGTATTCATTAGGGGATTTGAAGCCATTCCCATAAATGTAATGGTATATATTTATTTTCTATGAAGTCAGATTCAAATCCAGTGCTCTCGGCTCATGTGACGGAAACTGTTTGCAATGACAGTCCAGATGTGGGAGGTAAAAGGGAATGTGGAGTATGGGGATACCGTGTCACTATTTTTTTGCTTAGGGACCGGAGCATTGATTTACTGAGAATCACGGGGTGATGTTCAGCATGAGACAGTGGTTTATGCCATTTGTGTTTGGGGTATTTCGTAGAAACCCGATTCTTACTTCAAATCTGTTTGAAAGTAGGTAATGTATAAGTTATTTTTTAAAATGCTGCCGACAGAAAAGGCAGCATGAGAGATGCCAGGGTCTCATTTCTTCATTTGGTGTCTGGTCCTGCTGGGAAACTGGGAGTGTGTCCTCCTTATCAGTGAGTGGGAATGCCTGAGGCAGCCTTCAACAGGAAACCGGGCTGCCTGACCCTGCCCTTCCTGCTCAGTAAATGACCGCTAGCTTTACACAGGCATCGGAGGGAGGGCTTGGTCTTCTGGTCTGAGCCGTGTGTGTGTGTGTGTGTGTGTGTGTGTGTGTGTGTGTGTGTGTGTGTCAGTCAGAGAGAGAGCGAGAGCGAGAGAGAGAGAGAGAGAGAGAGAGAGATTTTCTTGATTTTGTTGGCAGTTGGCATAAGTCACCTGATGATGTAGTTCATCCTCTTTTAAGGAAAGTCACTAACCATATTTATTAGCAGTATAATGGTCATGTACAGGAGCCTCCTCAAGTCTCCTCCTGAGATGCCTTCTCCTGGAGAATGCCTTCTCATAGTGAGTGTGAGTCTGGGTCTCGAGTGAGGGTGTAGCCAGCTCCAGCCTTGACTTGCACCTCCTCCACCAGGGCACACAGCCTTCTGCTGGAGGCCTTGTCCTGGGGATCAGACAGAGCTCTTTTTTTTTTTTTTTTAATGTTTTTATTGACTTCAGAGAGGAAGGGGGAAGGAGAGAGATAGAAACATCAATGATGAGTGAGAATCATTGATCGGCTGCCTCCTGCATGCCCCCACTGGGGATCGAGCCCACAACCAGGGCATGTTCCCTGACCGGGAATGGAAATGTGAGCTTTTGGTTCATGGGAAGAAGCTCAACCACTGAGCCACACTGGCCAGGCCAGGCACAGCTCTTGACTACACAAGGGGAACCTGGTACTAAGCTCTGTTACCTGGTGAGGTGAGACACCAAGTCCTGCTGGGGAAAGAGCATAGCAGGCTAAAGACAAGAGGCAACCCAGAGACAGAGTTTGGGGGCAGCAGGAAATTGAAGCTGGAGGTCGCAGAGCAACTAAGCCCTCAAGAATCTCTGGAAATGTGAGAGGCTGAGGTGGACATGCTCGTTGATGAATGTGGGAGGGGAACTCAAGCCCTTTCAATTTATGATTTATATAAAAGGGCGACTGCATATTCTGGAGGTCTGGGGGAGACTCAACCAGGCACCTTTGATATTACTGTTACCTGCTTTGTGAGACAACTCACAAACCATCTTTTAGGATGCACGGAGTATGTTGGCTTAAAGATATGAGCTCTAGCATCGCCCAGCCTGGGTTTGAAACTTATCTTCAACATTTGTTATCTGTGTGATAAAGGATAAAAGTTACTTTATCTTTCTAAGTTTTAGTTGCCTCCTCTTTAATGGGAGATAATCACAATGATTGTTGTGAAGAATTAATGAGATATATTATGTGGTAAATATTTTGCATAGGTCCTGGCAATAAAAGTTATGGAGTATTAGCTGTTATTTCTATTTCAATACAGCTATTGTTGACCTGTGTCTGACTCATGTCCATAGAAGGAAAGAACAGTTGGCAATTATTAAAAACCACTGCTTATTTACTAATTTACTGAGATTCGAACCAAGTGTAGCCTTGAATCTGGATTCCTTTTGTGAAACAGAAGGGCTACAAAATTAAGCTTTATGTGTGTAAACAAAGGAAAGACCTCTTAAAGTCTTTATTTGACCATTGCCGATTTCCGATAGCTGGGTCCAAATGACCTCGGTGATAGTATTTGTGCTTGTTGTGTTTGCAGTGAAAACCAGTGAATTTTCCATTAAGTTTTAAACTTATCAAAAATAGAATAAAATAAAAGAAAGCCCTAACCCACCTCAAGTCCCTCCTAATTCAGGGGAAGTAGGTAGAAAGCAGTCCTGGGAACAGCAAAGTATTTATGGTGAGCTCTTATGTCCTGCCCACCGTCAAGTCTGCAGCCTCTGAGCCCCCCAAAGGGGGCCATTTTCTGTGGATTCCTGATTGTGTGCTGGCGGACAGAGGAATTGTTAGATAAGCTGATACCTCCTTTATAAGTAAGAAAGTCTTTAGCCTTGTTTCTATGAGCAGGTAGAAAGTGTGGCAAAGATTAGTCACATAGATTCCTTCGTTTTTTACTTCCAAGGAATTAAATTGACCAAACCATCTAAATGAAAACAAGATCTCACCATTTTATGAAACCGAAGTCTCTAATGACTTCTAGAAAACTCTCCATGGCATGACAAGTTTAAGTCTTCCTATGGACCAGTGGTTCTCAACCTGTGGGTCACGACCCCTTTGGCGGTTGAATGACCCTTTCACAGGGGTCGCCTAAGACCTCCTGCATATCAGATATTTACATTATGATTCATAACAGTAGCTACATTACAGTTATGAAGTAGCAACGAAAATAATTTTATGGTTGGTTCATAACATGAGGAATTGTATTTAAAGGGCCAGAAGGTTGAGAACCACTGGTAATGATATCCTTCTGCTTCTGCCCTCCCACCTGAACTTTGTACCCTGAAGATTTCTTGGTGATGCCTTTTCTCAGCCTTCATCCTCCACCCCCATTGTATCATCATTGGTCATATTAATAGTCCTTTGAGTTATAAAAATTAGGAGAAGTAGCATCACACAGTGGATAAGAGCATGGACTCTGGAGCCCTGGAGCCCGAGTTTGCACCTGGATCTGCCCCTGTGTAGCTGTAGCATCTTGGACAGTCTGCAAGGCTTCTCTCTGCCTTGGCTTGTTCATCTATAACTAGGGGTATTAATGATACTGTCTCATCTGAACCACCATTGCTGTGAGGATTAAATCATCAGTTCATATGTGTAGAGTACTTACATTTGTCTGCCACATAGTAAATACTATGTAGCCATTAACATTTATTTTAGAGCATTGTAATAGAGTAATATGAGCTGCTGTAACGGACAGACTCCATACATCAGTGACTTAATTTAGTAGAAGATTATTTCTCACTTATTTAAAGTCTAAAATGGGTTTTCTCGATTGGTGGGAACCTACCAAACCAACTATCACTTACTATTAATCAGTGCATTCAAATGTTAGAATAGCTTTCTTGAAAAAGGGGAAATTTCAGCTGATCCCAGGGTTAGTTGTATGTGATCCATGTTTAGGCCTAGAACCAAGAAACTGCTAATAAGGATGTACTTATAATATTGGGAATGCCTTGGAGTATTCAGGTAAAGTTTTATAAAAGTCCTTATAGGAGATAAGCTAATGGTTTTGAAAAGGGGGGAGGAAGTGAAAGTCCGCTCGAATGCAGGGAAACATAGAAGTAACTCGGTCTATATGAGAACGGAAAATTGTGGTTCATGTTGAGTACAGGGAAAGAGATAGCTTTTGAGTGTGGAGTGTTGTTAGTGATTGAGGTGTATTGTAAGCAGATATGGAAATAGGAGTTGGTAAAAATGAAATTAATATTAGTGCTAGAGTTGAGTAACACATCATGAAATAGATGAATCTGAAATTATGGTAGCCCAGGATGAAGGATGGATAAAATATCCCACTCAGTTCTGAAGGGATAGTGACAGATTCATAGACTTCTTAATCATAAAGAGAAAGCAAGCAGAGTAATAGGGCTAATTAAGTCCTTAAAGACTATTAACATAGCCCTGGTTTCCTGAAATAACTACAGACATACCTTGTCTAAAACAAACTCAACGTATTTGAGTTTACACAGCAACTTCATTACGGGAAAATTATGTTTCCTCCACAAGGATTTTCAATATTTTTTTCATAACTTGCTAGTTTGAACATGATTTTATGAACTAACTTTAATTCTAAGTAAATTATTTCACAATGATATTTGATAATTATGTGTCCATGAAGCTTCTCTTAATATATATGTGTGTGTGTGTGTGTGTGTGTGTGTATTCTGTTGAAAGAAGATTCCAAGTGATATTATAAAGATGAATACCTGATAATAAATTATAAATTTACCTGCTCTTTTATGTGCTTTTTTTCTTGTTAGATAGATACACACATAAATCAATAGTGTGTTTATATTTCTTTATTATTTGCTTTGCTTATAAATGCTGAAAAATTCAATACAGTCTATTATTATCAACAGTTATTAGTATTTTATGACAACTAATTATAAAGATTGGTCACCAGAGCATATTTCTCCATTAGGGTTTTGTAGTTTAGACCTTTAGAGCATATTGAGAGCTAAATTAAGTTGACTTGCATTGAATTTAATGAGCTTCTAATGCAAACAAAGACACCATATTTTATATACCAGTATAAGGCTACCATTAATATAGCTGGGTGTTTAAGCTAACAATATTGAAATTTTTTTTGTTAGAGGATAGGAATGTCTTGAATTAGAATAGAAAAATAATAAAATTAATTCCACCTAAAATCAAACTATTTCCTTTTTTGTTTCAAATCTGTTGCTAGCTTTTGAAGAGCTATAGAGACAATACATTATTCCCATACTTTTGTAGAGGTTTACTGGGATTAAGCATTTTCAGTCTTTATTTTTTTTAGGACTTTTAAAAATATGTTTTTATTGATTTTTAGAGAGAGAGGAAGGAAGAGATATAGAGCGATAGAAACATCAATGAGGAGAGAGAATCATTGATCGCCTGCCTCCTGCACACCCCCTACTGGGGATCAAGCCCTCAATCCAGGCATGTGCCCTCACTGGGAATTGAACCAGTGTCCTCTTGGTTCCCAAGTCGATGCTCAACCACTGAACCACACTGACCTGGCTTTTTAGGAACTTCTAAAAATACTTTTAGGCCTTTGGCTGTCACTGAAAAGTCTGAGAGGCTTAAAAAAATTAAAAAACAAATTTCAGTGTTTCTTATTCTTTCTTTTTAGAATAAAACCCATAAGGCAAAATAGCATTTGGTGACCATAGGCTTTTCAGTCCATGACTAATCTGTATGTGACATCAATGCCAGAAGCCAATAGAAAATTTTTACTTTCTCATGGAAAATAAAGTAATTGACTGGCCCACTTTAAGTGTTTCTTACATGGTTCTACTTTGCAGAGGAAAATGGTAGAAAAAAGTGCAGAAACAGCTAAAATGAGGGAAGGGAATTCTGAAAGGTTTGAAAAGGCAATGAATGGGGCGCTGGAAATGTGAAGATGTAATATTGAAAAGATGCGTCTCTTTTGTCTCCTGCTGCTGGTGGCATGCTGGTCCCAGTTAAGAACTGTGGTATTTATTCATGTGTCCGACTTTATGCTTTTTTTGACGTTGGAGCCCATTTATATTTCACAATGGTTTCTAACGTGTGATGCAGTCTTTCTGCTTTGGTAGAAATATCACGGCTATGGTAAAGCAGAAATAGGTCAACTTTCAGTGTACCTCCCTACAAGGGACTGATTTAGCCTGAAGAGCCACATAAGCCACCTGAACATCCACATTCCATGTAAAACACCCACTTTGCTTTGAAGGGACCTCTGACTGGATGAGTGATTAGTCATTTGTGAAAGGCAGATGTCCTCAAACTAGTGTAGAAGCAGTTTGGCCACCAAGATTTTTTTTTTGTTTCTCTTTGTGCAGTTTCTGTTTGGATACTTGAAAGCAGTTTCCGTAGTTTGAGTGTGTAAGTAGCCTTGAAATCAGAAAGTAATAGGACTCTAGTAAATACATTTTGAAGAAAATTCATTTGGCATTGAGGTAAGTGAACCCAGTGGAGATTTTCTTTTGCACATATAAAAAAGGCCAACGTGGAGTTATGCAAGGAATGCGTTCTTAGGTCATGTGTGTTTAAGAAAGCAAGCAAATAAACATCTTCTCTCTTTGTGCTGAAAGGGAGGAAACGTCGTTTATTGGCATATTGTAACTACAGTCAATTTTTGTGAATCTGTTTTGCAGGAAGGCCATCATTTCGTGAAATGCTTAGGCAAAATTTTAGATTCCTGCATTTTTTTACACTTAAGTTGTCTCCAAGGAAGAACTTATAATGACGGTAATTTTCACATACATGTACTTTTATGTATATGCACATAGACACACCCTCCAGGATTCTTGAGACACTTAATGCAGGGAAAAATGTGAAATACCTGATGGCTCTGGGAAGGACTCGGGAAAAGGCTTAAAAGGAGGCTGCTTTTCAACAAAACCCCTGTAATTCCATGAGGCACTGAATACCTACAGAATAAAAGTGGAGCACCAAGGTTGCAGTAAATCTTCCCAACCTTCTAGTTGCCAAAATACCAAAAGCATTTGTGGGCAAATAGTTTTCATTAGCTTCCGTGAGTAACCAAACCAGAATAATTGTAAGTTTAATAAAAATGAAGACATTATTTTTTAAAAACCTCAGATTTATGGGATTTTAAAATGATTTTCAGAAGGGAATATATATTACACTTATGAAGAAAAGCAGTAAATACGAGGGGAAAGGGATCTGTTTACTCATTGAGTAAGTATCCAGATACTTTCAACTATAATCCTGGGTTAAAAGGAAATTAGTACTCACTTATTAAAACAGGTTGTAGCAGGCTGCTGGTAGTAGAAACACCTGATTCTAATTGGCTTCAGTAAAGAGGAAATTCTTTCATGTCAAGCAAGTCCGTAGGTAGAGCTGCAGACGTGGCAGCTCGGGCCTCTGGCTTCTCTGGGATTCTTTTTCCTTAGACACTTAGCGAACTAGACACAGAGCTTCCATCTCCATATCCAGATGCAGCAAATCTAGGTCTCTTTTTTTCTGGTCTTTCCTTCTTGGGAGCAAGGCAGACCTCCCCAAGGTCCCTCCAGTACACAGTCACCGCCAGTGTCAGTGTTTAGTCCTTCCTGGAGTCTCTGAGTCAGACCTGCCATGAAAGGTGAGCTCACTCCCCTGGCAAGGGGAGCCAGACCCTGGATGCAGTGATGGTCCCTTTCAGGATTCGGGATTCACACCTGAGCTGGGGGCAGGGCCACCACCATCCCTTGAAGTGTGTGAGGGAGGGAAAGAACACCTAACAGAATTGGGGCTCCGCTAGCCAGGTTAAGAGGGAGTGGATGTTGGGTAGGCAACCAGAGGTGTCTGCCTTGGTAAACAGAAAATGACGGAAAAGAATGGATTTTAAAAAAACATGAAATGTGTCTATTAAATGAAACCTTTGGTTTTCTAGGTTACTTAAAAAATACTCATTCTTTTATAAAGAAAAGATAGCTATTGCAAAAAAATTAAGAATTTATTTTTAAAAATTGGCTCAACAGGGCAGTTATCTGGGAATTCTTAGGTAGCATCTGGCACAGAGTTGGGATTGAACATCATTTATCTCCATCACCAATAATAACAGAGTTCTAAGTCCATAGCTAACACTCACCTTTGATCTTTTTAGTACAACTACTGCTATCCTTGCTAAATCTAATGAAGTAATATACTGACGAAATGCAGGTATTTAGACTTGCGCTGGCTTTTGAAAAAGTCCCTGGTATTTGTACTTTAAAAGAGGGTTTGAGAGTTGAGCTTAGTAAGTGCTACCTAAGTCTTCATAGACCTACAGCATGTGGATTTTTGACAAAGCCTTGGGGTCTCCGAGCATCGTCACTGTAACAATGGTCACAGCCATAAAGATTCATCACCTGCACGCTCTGCCAGCCTCCATGTTCAATGGGTACTATGCTCACTTTTTTTTTTTTAAAGGAGGAAACATAACTTGGCCCACACTTCCCATCTTACAAGTAGAGCAGATGGGGTGGAAACCAGGTCTGTCCACCCTGAAGCCCATGTTTCTGATATATCAGACTTCTTCAAAAGAAGAAAACTGGAAAGCAATAGTTCTGTCCTCTATTGATGGAAAAGTCCCAGGTCAGATCCTCCGGCACATTAATCCCTATGCTCCAAAATGCCTTTTGGTCTCCATGTAGAACAAAAAAGATACTCTTTCCACTGTGCAGCTATTAAAGGAAGTTTCCTCTCGCCCTGCCAGGGTTTTTCCCCACAGCAGTCAGTTATCCTGTTCGGCCATAAGGCACCTATGTTACTGCTGCGCTGAGGACCACCTGGGAGCTTCCTGTCTCACCCTGAGTAGAAGCTAAAATCATGGAAGACCTACTGGCCTCTGCCTTCACTGTTCCTGATTCCCTCCCTTCTCTGACATCACCTCCTACTCTTCTCTTCCTGGACTCTGTTCCTTGTTCCCTCCTCCTTAATGTTCCCCAAACCCACCAGCCTCCCTTCTCTGTCTGGGACTTTGCCTTTGAGTAACGTTTGTCCTAGATTGCTCCTCTGCCTGGAAGCAGCATAGCTCACCCCTCCTCTCTTGCAAACCTTTAACCACGTCGTCTGCATGAGCACTTCCCTTATCACCATTCCACACAGCACATCCTAACCCTTCCTTTTTCTTGCTTTTCTTCCTAGGAGTTTTCAGGACTATTTTACATCCTGAACATTTATTTGCCTGATGTCAGTCTCTGGCTGCTAGAAGCTCCATGAGAGCTTCTGTGCATTCCTAGATCCCACGTATTGAGAATGGGGCTGGGCACAGTGTAGCGGCTCAGTAAATAATGTTGGCTGAATGAATGAGCGAGTGACTCATTCATAGACAGAGCCCTGGCTGTGATCAAGCAGGTGAACTGCTGAGAGATATTCAAAAGGACATGGAATTACTTAACCGGGAATCCTGCTTTAGATGGTCTTACCTGGTTAATGGTGTTCAGTCCTTTTTTTTCTCACCAAGAGTGACTTATAGTGTCTGGTTTTGATCAGCACATCTTACTCTGATATTCCTCCAAGCATGGGACGTTGCTATAATTCTTAGTTGCCAGAAAAGTTTCCCAGCCTTCTTGACTTCTAGCATTTTAGAAGTCTTGAAAGCAGCCACCCAGTAGCTTCCATGAGCCAACGACTCTGAAGACCCAGAGAGACACCCAAGATAATACTGACATTTTTGTAGTTTGCATGATGCTGTTTATAGACGATAAGCTAAATGAGGACAGAGCTTTGTATGGAATTAGTATTGTTTTTGCTACCCCAACAGCATGATGACAGGCAAAGAAGAGAAAACTAAGGCAGGCTAAACAACGTGTACATCAAGGAAGGAGAAGCAAGTGGCCAGAGGGAAGGTGCACATGGCGATGGTAGTAACCAGCTCTGAGGGACAGGACCTTTGCACCTCTGGCATCTCGAATAGTTTTCATTATTTTAAAAAAAACATCCTTTGGTGATATGCCAGGTACTTTGCTGAGGGCTAGGAATACAGTGACACACAACAGATAAGATCCCTGTCCTCTTGGGCACATCCAAACAAGTAGGGAAAACAGAAATTTTAACCAGTACACACACAGATAAATGATCAAAAGTCTGAAGAAAAAGAACAAAATTTGGCAGTGTGGGAGGGAGTAACAGTGGGAGGGGCCAGGAAGGATCTCTCCTAGAAACTTAACCATTTGCACTCCATGAGCATCTATGGACACAAGCAGCGGACCTTTTTTAATTCAAAATATTATGGCAGTTAACTGGTTAAGGTCTGACTTTTGAGTAGGTCTGACTTGACTTTTAGGAGATGATTTTGTAATTTCACTAGCCACAGTCACGGTGAGCCTCATGTCAAACCCACATCTCTGAATAGGGTACACAAATTGGGAAGTTCAGCAAGATTCAAAGGTTACTTAGAAAGAGCATGGCTGTTTTTATCAGGCTAATAGTGTTGCTTGGAGCAACGGGATTCTGTTGGAAGGAGAGTGAGTGTGCAAACAGCAGGTGTGACCAGGATATCTAGGCAGGGTGGCGGCAGCTATAATCTACATGGCTGAAGAATAAGCAAATATTGCTGTGGGACTTTAAACTGTGGCAATGCCAGGAAACAGCAGCAGCAGTTGGAGGGGATACTTTTGGTTAAGGTGTCTTTGAGCATCAAATAGGAAGGCTATATAAATCAAACTGCTCTAGAAAAACATAAATAAATAGAAAAAGTCTTCATGTTCATGCCCTACTAAGAAGATCAAAGTTCATTTAAATTTGAATGGAATGAAAACTGGGTTTAAAAAATCCTACTTGCGGTCCTGGCCCGTGTGGCTCAGTTGGTTGGGCGTTGTCCCGTGCACCAAGAGGTCACCACTTCAATTCCCAGTCAGGGCACAATCCCCAGTAGGGGGCGTGCAGGAGGCAGCTGATCGATGTTTCCCTTTCCCTTCCTCTGTCTCTCAAATCAATAGAAACATATTTTAAAAATAATCTTACTTGCACTGTTCTAAGCAACACCCAATCCCAGCGTTTTGTTGCTTCTACTTGTGAATAGTATGTAATATTTTAAATGACATACAACTATCCTTTACTCTGTGGAATATGAGTTTCTGCAAAAATGACTGCTCATCATTCACCTTCTTTCATTATATAATGTGATCTGAGTTTCCATAGGAGGAAAACCAAATCAAAACAAAATTCCACAGGCTCCTTTGAAAACTGTTTTGGAGCAAGTAGTATATGCCCGTGCTGTGGACGTTGGAATGCTCAAATGGTAGTTCACTTTAATTTTGTAAATTTCTGCCTTTTCCCCTCAGTTGTTAAAAATCTGAATATGTTTGAGGGTTGCTCTAGAATTTCCCTGGGAACTTACCTGTTTGTCAGTTCCAGTGATAAACTAAGTAGTTCCTGGCTCTGCTCTGTGCCCTTCAATGCAGTCTCTCAGCGTGTGGCAGGAACCCCAGCTTCGGAGCCCCTGGGATGCTTCTGTGAAAACTGCAGGTTCCTGGGCCCAAGCCCAGAGCTCCTGAGTGCACACCTCTAGGATCCAGGTAGGGATTCGCATTCCAGCTCAGTTCCCACAGTCTCGGGACCACATACTTACCGTGATTCCATCCCAACATTTTGTGATAATTCTGTGGTGACAGAGAACATCAGAGTTTTAAACACGTCCACCTAGGCCTCTTGCCTGTACTTACTCAGAAATATTACCTAAAAAGTTAGTCATCGCTAGGTGGTGGTTTGTTTTTTTTTTGAATTTTGATCTGTTTCTTTCTTTTCAGAATAGGCTGATAATTTGCCTATTTGTTCTCCAACGTCAAGTTTTAGAGATGTTCTATGAAGGGACTTTTTTTCATGATGGTTAAAAAAAGACATTTAATATAATCAAGGCATATGAATTTGTAAAAAAGTTCTAAAGAACATAACAATAAAATAAATTTATCCATTTAGGGATCACGTCTTTTCCAAGGTCTTGGTTAATTATTTCATCAGCTCTGTAAGGTATTTCAGAATAACCACAGTTCTATTCAGAGTTCACCTGAGATTCAACAACGTTTTTTTTTTTTATACCCTTCTAGGATGCCTGGTCACTAGGTCTAGCTGTTGTTTTTCTCCCAAAATTCTGTTTGCATATACAGCAATGATCCAGTATGACTTCTGAGGGCAGATAAATAGTCGTTGGATGTAAGGACAGAAGGATAGCCCTTTTATTTCTGTGTCCCCTGGTGCTGAGCACAAGTGACTGATGTGCAGCAGGATCCTGTCAGCCCTCCTATCCCTGAGAAGTCTTCGCAGGAAAGATCTCCCTGAGTGTGAATTAGAGGAAGTGGCCATTTGAGTCACCAAGTTCTCCATGCCAAGGTCAGACATGCCAGTGATGCTGGGTTTACATGCATAGGTCACTAATACATTTGCTGGGATTCCATTAAATGCAAGAAGAAGAGGACAGACTAGCTGCTCATTAAACAGCCCAACTCAGTGAACAGGCAGGAGGGTGGTGGGCCTTCGGAGAACAAGCAGAGTGCACAGCCACCCACTGTGGGGAGTGAGGCTAACAGCTTTTTAGAGAGGCTCAAGGCCAGACCAGTTCTCTCAGGGTCCACTAGAGCACCTGCGAACTGAGAGGTTGTAGAGATAACCTGAAGCTACCCAAAGAGGAGTTTGGGAGGGAAAAAACAGAGCCACAGCCATACATTCCTTTAGATTTTAGCAGTATGGGCTGCTACTAACAGGTGGTCTTTTACTGTAAGAATCTTTAAAAAATAACATAGTTGCTTTCTATGAAAATATGATGTTGATAGTCAGCACTCCATAAATAAGTACTGCGTAAATGTTATTATCATATGTGAGATCATGCTATTACATGGAAATAGCTGCTAAGTTAAAAAGGAAACGCTGGTTTCTGTGTAGGAAGTGTTTGAACACTTCAGTCTTCTATATCCGAACAGCAGAGGGCTGGGTAGTGTGGGTATCTGATGAATTCAAGCATCGGCACATCCTATAGGTGCCAATTAGAGACCCATGTATGTTTTCTTTACCATGCTTTTTCTAAAAACATTTATCTTGTAAACACTTGTATTGGTTTTGGCTTTTTTTTTTTTTTTAAACACAGAATCCAACCTTGACTACTGGTAGAGTATTCATTAATGAGAACACATTTTTTCACTACTGTGCAATGAATATATAATGGTAGTTTTGTTGCTTGTAAGTACCTTCACAGAAGCTTTCAGTAAGTTGACGTTACTTCTCAGAAAAGGCTGATGCTTGTCTGTGTAATAACTCGAAGGCATGACTGTAGGTCTCTCCTCTCCCCCATGTTATATATGTCTATCTCTTATATTTTGCCAACCCTATGAAAATATGTTGTTTCCCTGTGAAAAATTCCTATGGGGTTCAGTAGCCCATAGTTCCATGACCATAACTGGTCTTTACCCTGCCCACTGCTCAGATAAGAGGATTCACGTTTGTGTCTGTGCACATGCATTCTGCCAACACCAGCAGCCACACAGTGCCCTGTTGTTTTAAACGATGTGTCAGAAGTGGAATTTGAGCCCAGGCCTCCTTCCAAAGAGCAGAGATATTTCCTTTTTTTCTAAAACTCTTTCTGAGAATAGTGATACTGCTTTGCTAAAAAGGTTCTCCCTGTAAGCACCTAGGCAGACACACTGAGTGTGTGTGAAATGCTACGAGTAATGGGGCTCACACTTTGCAGAGGCTGTGTGACCCTTCTGTGCTGGGAGTGAACAGTAGGTCCTCGAGTCGTCGGCCTGGGATGGTTCAGATGTGGCCCAGCCGCCAGGTAGGAACCTGAGACAAATACCGAGATACTTTCCTACCTCAGGAGGCCAAACACAGAAGCAGAGCAGATCTACCCAGTCTGTTTAATTGTTAGATTCATAATTCCATAATGTGGAATCACTCTTGTGGATGGTTAGGTAGTTAACTAACCATATGGAAGTGATGTGCAATGATAATCAAGGTAAAATTGCCCATGGAGGAAGGATCCAGCAGCTCTCTGGTTCCTGTGCTATGGGAAAAGGGTCTGGAGCAATGATGTATACACGTGGTTAATTTGTTCTTGAGAAGAGCTTAATAGCCTTCCTTAAGGCTAGGGGTATGAGAAATAACCATGAAATATGAGAGAAATGAGACTTAAGATTGGCAAAAGGGATGAATATTTTCAAACCACTTCAGCCCATGGATGTTTAGTTGGCTACAAAACAGAGCATATGACCTGGGAGTGGACAACCAGCCATGAATTTATTGGATTTACTGTAAATGTTGTGTTTTCGCCTTGTCTTTATACCGACTTCACTCTGACATGTCCTGGGCTACTGTGGCTGTCTCCACCTGCTGCCACCAAGGCTCCTGGCTGTGCCTTCCTGTACCATAGGATTTTGTCAATTGCTTCCTACAGAGGAATTGCTCAGAAGGTATATGTTGAAGTGAATTTTCAAAATAGTTGAAAATATCACCTTCCAAAAGGGCTGATTTTGACCCCCCCTCTTTAAACTGAGGTACAAGACATACAACATAGAATTAGTTTTTGGTATACAACGTAATGCTTCAGTATTTGTACATAGTATTGTGCAGTAATCACCACAGGAGGTCTAGTTAACATTGGTCAACATACATATCTACAAAATTTTTTTTCTTGTGATGAGAACTTTTAAGATGTGTTCTCTTAGGCAACTTTCAAATATGCGGTACAGTGTTATTAACTTGCCACGACGCTGTACACTAAAGCCCATTACTTATTTATTTTACAAATGGAAGTTTACACCTTTTGACCCTCTTCACCATTTTGCCCACCCTGTGTGACCTTTTCTTTTTTTAAACTTTTTAAAAGATTCCACATAAAAGTGAGATCATACACTATTTATTTTTTCTGTCTGGCTTATTTCACTTAGCATAAGGCCCTCACGGTTCATCCATGTTGTCACAAATGGTATTTTAATTCTTTTTTTTTTAAGGTTGAATAATATTCCAATGTGTCTAAATATGCCATCTTTTCTTTATCCATTCATCCCTTAAAGTTGTTTTCAAATCTTGGTTATTTTAGTAATGTTGATGGACATAGAGGTGCATATGTCTTTCTAAGTTAGTGTTTTGGTTTTCTTTGTATAAATACCCAGAATTGGAATTGCTAGATCATATGGTATTTCTATTTTTTAATTTTTTGGGGAACCTCCATACTGTTTTCCATAGTGGCTGCCCCAATATACAGTCCTACCAACAGTGCATAAAAGTTCCCTTTTCTCCATTATCCTCACCAACACTTATTTCTTGTCTTTTTTTTTTTTTTAAATCCTCACCTGAGGATATGTTGTTATTGATTTTAGTGAGAGAGGAAGGGAGAAAGAGAGAGAGAAAAACACTGATGTGAGAGAGAAACATTAATTGGCTGCCCCTCTCTCTCTCTCTCTCTCTCTCTCTCTCTCTCTCTCTCTCATGTTCCGCAACCTGGGATTGAACCCACAACCTAGGTATATGGGGATGACACTCCAACCAACTGAGCCACCCCGCCAGGGCTATTTCTTGTCTTTTTGATAATAGCCATTCTAACAGGTGTGAGCTGATCACTCGTTGTGGTTTTTATTTGCATTTCCCTAATGATTAGTGACGTAGAGCTTTTTTTCATGTACCTGTTGGTCATCTATGTCAGCTTTGGAAAATGTTTATTTAGATCTTCTGCCCATTTTTTTAATTGTATTGTTTTTGTTTTTGCTATTGACTTGTTATGCATTTAGATGGTGGTCTAGATCCATCCTAACACCCCACCAGTCACTTTCAAATACAAGCTATTTTTGTAAGCATATAGGAGTCTAGTAACACCATTTGCCTAGAAGTCATTTCAAATTTACATCACTGCTGTAGCATGGATTGCAGGTGCAGAGAGTAAAATCCATATAACTAAGAGGTGGAGCTTATGTCCCTGGTGTTGGGGAAGAAGCTTTTGTGACACCATGTTTCTGTGCATGATTCTTACGTGCACAACATGTGGGAGAACTCATCATCCAGAATTCTAGAATTAATAATTTCATGATCAACTACTATATGGAGTGATCCATACAAAGCCTTTCACTTTAAAAAAACACCCCATGAATTTGAATAAATTGTGAGCTATGGATTTTTATTCTCTTTTACTATTAAAGTAGTGTCTTTTGTAATGACTTGTCAGTTGTCCAGGACATGGTATATATTGCTTGTAAAGTGTCTTAAAACCTAGTTCAGAATTACAATAAAAGAAGGGGCTTTTAGCAAATATTTTCCAGGAAGTCTGATTATAAATGATTTTTGTAGTGACATTATCATCGACCAAATTTTTGTCTAGCATTGCATGTCTTATCTTCATTTTGTACATTTCCTTTAGTTTTATGACTAGATTTCTATTAATAACTGCCTGCCACACCGCTCTTCTGTTCCTTCTGGCACCCAAATAAACACAGCCTGATGCCAGGTCTTTATTGAATACAGCTAATTAGAGAGACAGGTGAGCCTGGACATGTAAGATCCAGTTACTAAGCACTGATTTGTAAGCACCGGGACTGTCCTGGTTGTGTTACTCACATCACCTTATTTCATCTTCACAGTAGCTCTCCAATAGCAGTGGCATGTTGCCTGTTTACCGATTTGGAATCGGAGGTTTAGAGGGGCTTCAGTAACTCTGCCAAGGCCTGCAAGGAAAGTAGTCTACCCAGGATTGAAACTCAGTTTTTGTCTTACTCCCAAACCATTGCTTTTGCTCCTGTGCAACATCGCTTCCCCTGTAGCTTGGCCTAGTTCAGAAAGATAATTTATCTTGGAATAAGCAATTTACTCTCTACTAGGTGTTATGACCTATTTTCTGTTTTGTACCATTGCCAGGTAAATAATTTAAGACTGTGTGTGTTTTTAATTGTTTGTCTATATGTCGTTGCTACTGTTATTTAAAGCAAATAAACAATAACAAAGATCAAGTAGGCAGGAAGCCAGCCTGCACATAGGGAAGAAAAAAAAAAAGAGAGAGAGAGAGAAAAAGTAGCTGGTGCTAAGTGAGTCATCTCTTCACTTGGTACTTCTCTCCCCTTGGGCATATGCCTTGGAGCATTGGGGCCTCAGGGTGCTTTTTATTGCCTTAATTGTTTAGCTCAATAACTGTTCCCTTGTGCTTTCGCAGTAATGTGCATCTCTTTAATAGAAAGGAATGAACACTGTATAGTATTGAGGTCATGTAATGAAATTCTGATTCAAAAAGCCACATGAATGTCAATATTGACTGGAACTGGTGGATAACCAAATAATTTCATTTTTGTTTTTGTTTTTTACAAATCTGAAAATTAAGGTAAACTAAAGTGGTATGATTTTAAGCATTTAATGGCATGTAAGAAAAGAGAACCCATTTGACCCTGAGGTTTAGCCAGGGTCACTCTTGTAAATGTGGTTAAATAGCTTATTGGTTAATCTCTACACAAGACAAAGAAGACGTATTTATAACTACAGGAAAAACAAACCAAGGCTTAAAAACCTAGCAATGTGGAAAGTGGGGAAGAGCTACAGAAGTCCAAGGCTAGATGACAGGAAGAGGCAATCGAGGGACATGGCGGGATGCTGATTTCCTTCTCCTACGTGCTGGGGTGTCAAGAAGTACCGCATACTGCTGTTGAAACAAGAAACAGAGCTAACCAATTGAAGTCCTAAAAATAACATAATCCAGAGAGCTAGGGAAGAATTGGAGGTGAGGGAAGTGTGAATGAGTTAGATAGGAGGCTGGCAGGCAGACAGACAGTAGATTCTCTCTGAGGTTGACAAATCAAAAAGAGATACAAGCCTGTTACTTGGTTAAACTGATAACCTCCCAAGAACTGTAAAAACAATAATGGACGAGAGTAGAAATGGGGAATATAGGTCCAGAGACACTTACCCCTTATTACCATCTCTTCAGTTTGGAAAAATTTAAGTGCACATACATTATTTTAAAAAGAATGTTGAGAGAGAGAGAGAGAGAGAGAGAGAGAGAGAGAGAGAGGAAGAGGAGAATTTCAACAGTTGTGGCTATTCACACAGGAACAACTTTCCACGTGTATTAGCCCATTGCTGCTTTACCTGGCCACCAGGTACTGCTGTTGCCAATGGCGGACATCTCCAGTTTCCAAAGAATCAGGACAGTAGTAAGTTGGAGTGGGTTAACAAATAACTGATACCCCCACAATCCCATTCAAGTCTAAAACTTTCATGGTTGGATCTTGATCAAAATGTGGCCCAAAATGTGCTACTCTTCCTCAAAAGTGCAAATTGAAACGCTCTTCTGACCAGAGCCTGCCCTGAAAGCTTGCACCCCTGCTCACTCACGCT
Source organism: Myotis yumanensis (assembly GCF_028538775.1). Taxonomy (NCBI): domain Eukaryota; kingdom Metazoa; phylum Chordata; class Mammalia; order Chiroptera; family Vespertilionidae; genus Myotis; species Myotis yumanensis. The sequence continues at coordinate 37,240,706 of NW_027223763.1, forward strand.
GCCGCTGCCGCCTCAGGATCCTGCTTCCTGTTCTAGGATGCGGTGGCCATTCTGGAGGATAGATGCCTGGATGCCTGCATTGCCTTTGTTTTCTTTGGTCTGAGGAGTGGCTGAGCTACGGGGCACTGACTTCCTTCCTGGAACTTCCTGTGAGGGGAGATTTTGACTTTTCTGCATGAACACTCTGAATGGCTGTGTGTCAAACAATGGCTACAACAGTTGTTTTTCAAGAAGGGGCTTGGTTTTGGTTTGACCTTGAGAAGACTGGATTGTTGTGTTCATGGCGCCTCCAGGTGGGAGATCCAGAAAAGGCATCTTGGTGGGGCTGGAGCCCTGGGAAAATGGTGACTTGATTGTGCCATTTTTGCTTTTAGCCTCAGTCTCTGAGGCCCCAGGGACAGCAATTTAGTGATGGGGTTTGGAGTGGGGAATGGAGTCCCAGAAAGGGGTGGGGAAAGAACTTACTAAGGAGTTAGTGCCAACTGCTCAAGGATGTATGTACCCTGGCTTAGGAGGTTTTGTAAATAGACACCTTTATCTTTTCTGCCTCTCTCTAACCAAATTTCTAACCCCATCTTTAAAAATGGAGGTGATAAAGGGGTACTCTGAGGTTCCCCCAGCAGCTGGAAAATCCTGCCTAATAATTGTAGCTGCAGACTTCTTTATCAGGAATTGATTTGCCCTTGATTTAGTCCAGAGCTGCAAAGTCAAATGCCACAGCGATTAAGGCAGGGGGTTCTAAACGAGTGGCACCATCTGGCTGGGGACTCGGGCAACTAAGACCACATGGCTCCATGAAGTTGTTCAGCTTCAAATGTCACCACTTATGGAGTGCAGGCAGGGTTACAAGAAAAACAAGGAATCTGGATTTTTATGTGAAATCTCTTGGATTTTAAATGTTGCCAACTAACTCAAAAATTTTAAAAGTACTGTCTAGACCAGTGATGGCGAAGCTTTTGAGCTCGGTGTGTCAGCATTTTGAAAAACCCTAACTTAACTCTGGTGCCGTGTCACATATATAAATTTTTTGATATTTGCAACCATAGTAAAAGACTTATTTTTTTTGATATTTATTTTATATATTTAAATGCCATTTAACAAAGAAAAAATCAACCAAAAAAAATGAGTTCATGTGTCACCTCTGACACGCATGTCATAGGTTCGCCATCACTGGTCTAGACTTTAAAAATAAGCCTGTTGGATGGATCCCTCTCCCCAAGTTTAGGAATAACTTCTGTCACACAATTGTTTTTCAGTTTTGATTGTTGAAAATGAGCTGAACATCCACTGGGCACTTATTTATATTCTACTTTATCTCCAAAGCATTTTAAAGATGCTCTTATTATATGTAATATAACATAAATTAGAAGTAGATGTAAAAGTAAAAACCAATTATGATAATTATATTTTAATTGTAATGTATAATTGGATATACATAATATCCTATATAATAAAAGGGTAATATGCAAATTGACCCCAACAGTGAATCACCTGTTGCTATGATGCGCACTGACCACCGGGGGGCAGACACTCAATGCAGGAGCTGCCCCCTGGTGGTCAGTGTGCTCCCACAGGGGGTGCTCCGCTCAGCCACAAGCCAGACTGACAGCTGCAAGTGGGCCTAAGCCATAGTCGCCCCCCCCTCCCCCAGGGCTCCCAGGCTGCCAGAGGGATGTCTGACTGCCAGCTTAGGCCTGATCCCCAGGGGAGCAGGCCTAAGCCAGCAGGTGGACCTCCCTTGAGGGGGTCCCAGACTGTGAGAGGGCTCAGGCCAGGCTGAGGGACCCCCCCACCCCCGTCCCCGAGTGCACAAATTTTCATGCACTGGGCCTCTAGTATAATACATAATTGGATAATAAATGGAACCTGAATGAAATTATGTATACACATGCATAAACATTTCAGTGGATCTTAAATTGGGCATTGAACTTTCTATTTCTAGCAACTTTATCAGCTCTACAATTTGTAGTGTTCTTAACCATTTAACAGATGCACCTCTTCATGATGCCAAGATCAGAAGGCTACCTATCTAATGGGTCTTCAAAGGAACACACTGAATCATATGAGAGGCAAGATTGTTATGGTATAGTGCAAGTTTTATAGGACTATTTGCTCTATTGCCCTTCATTCAAAGGTTGGTAATATTGTACAAAATTTAGCTAGAAAATGAGATTGTGAGGAGGGTTGAACTGTAGGTAAAAACTTCTGGTGGTCTAATTTAAGCTTGTGGAGGCGGGTGGAATAGGGGATGGGATAGTTAGGGAGACAAGTAGTTAAGAGCCCAGTCTCTGGAAGCTGAGAGCCTGGGTTTGAATCCCAGCACCAACTCTTATTGGTGGTTGGAACCTTGGTTAAGTTCCTTTATTTTCTAAACCTCAGTTTCCTCATCTATAAAATGGGGATGATTATATAATGGGATCACTCACGGGACAATCGTGTGACTTCACTGGTTTAATTCGAATATTGTACTCATTGCAGTTCCAGGTTTTCCGTCAGCATTCCATAGACATGATGAATTAGAGAAATTGCTAGCAGGGGGAAGTTAATTGTCAAAATGATTAAATGTGGCTAAGATTTATTTACAGGGCTTAAATGTTTTTGTTTGTTTGCCACAATAAAAATATTTATTTCACTATATCCCTGGTAACCAAAGTTTTAAGTACTATGTACAAAGAAACCTGCATTTTGGTTAACAAAATAAGAATTCATGACCATCCAAGCGAGGCTGGAACCATTCAGAAGGGGGATTGACACAGTGGGCTGATACCAAAGTAAGATTTCACAGGTGATGATCAACTTTATTGTTTTCGGGATAGATGTTTATAGTTTGAGTAATTCAAAACACTGTATAACAGTGGTTCTCAACTTTGGCTGCACATTAGAATCACCTGGGAATCTTTTTAAAATCCTGATTTCTAGGCCTCATCCTCTGGAAATTCTGTTTTTTTTTTGTTAATGGGGTGGGGCCTCAACATTAGTAACAAAGAAACAGAATTTCCAGAGGATGAGGCCCAGAAATCAGGATTTGAAAAAGATTCCCAGGTGATTCTAATGTGCAGCCAAAGTTGAGAACCACTGCTGTAAAAGAATAATTTCAGCTATGTAACAGAGTACAAAGATTTAACAACAACAATTAGCCATGCTTTGCAATTTATATTAATTAAACTTTATTGCTGGTAATTTAGGTTGGGCCATCATATGCATATTTTCTCGTTACAGAGAGTGCTCTTAGCTGGCCTGGGGTATACAGAGAGATGGAGTTCTGGGCCAACAGGTGTGGTGCTACTCAGTCTTGCACCTCGATTGAAAGCGAAGGCTCTGGAGCAGAACCTCTCAGCTCCTCCACTAGCGGTCTCTTGTGACCTTTGGGAAGTTAGGTGGCCGCTCTATCTGTGCCTCAGTTTGTCATCTGTAAACTGGGGTGTGATTGTACTAGTGTGTACTTCATAAAGCATGCTTTAAAGATGACATGAGTAAGTATCTTTGAAGGCCTAAGAACAGTGTCTGGCAAAGAGTAAGCACACATGTGTTAGTTATTATCATTGGTCCTTCTTGGAACAATCAATACTAAAATTTAAAAGACTGCTGTCTGGTCAGGCTTGGGCATTGAGCCTGTTAGTTCAGAACAGAATACAGCTGACTGTGCACATGGGGATGGAAGCTCATAACTTAAGACCCTCTGGACCTCATTAGCTTCGTGGCTATGGGAAAGGAGGGGGGAATTGGGAGTGTCCCTGTTTCAGACCCAGATATTGAGAGCTTAGCCCAGTCTCAGCTGCAGCTCATGTGCTCTGTGATATATGGCAAGGTCTCCAGGCTCTTGTCTGTATCTGTGAAACAGGCCTAACCTCTTATTCTTCATGTATGCTGAATTTTCATCCACTTGGGAAGTTGGGGGATGGGGGAAGGAAAGGAGAGAGGGGAGAGGGAAGATAATGTTTGGGAAATGGGTGGGTGAATGAATTATATTCTAGAATGCTTTAAAAATTAAGATGTAAATGTAACCAGTAAATATTGACTTCAAGTTTTTATAGGAATCCAAATTTAAAGTATTCAACACAGGAGAAAATTAAATTTTTACCATATTATCCTATAATAGCCAAACAAAGTCTTTCATTTATTGCTCAATTTATGTGTTTCCTGGAAATCTTTCATATTGAGCTTCATCAAGACTCAGAAAAATGCATTCTCAGCAGGTCCTTCTCCCCTCCCCCCTCTTTACATCAAAGAATTGACTTGAATCTCAGTGTGCTCTTGAACCCTTCCTAATGAAGGTCTGTTCTTTGTGCTGGCAGCCGTCTCTCCTGCACAGTAGTGGCTTCACGCACATCTGGCTCCAGAGGCCTCCCTGAGGGGGGAGTTGCTCTGCCCTGGGAGGTTATATAGAGGTGAAGCCAGACACTGGCCGTGTATGACAGCCATGCCAGCCTCGGGAGCTGCACACGCAGGATGCGAGCCACCTTGCCGCAGAGCCAGGCTGTCAGCCCACGGTGTCTGAAAATGCAGGGATGATATCATGACTTCTTTTTTGAAGTTCATGTTTTTCTTAAAGAAAGAATGTTGGCCATTCTCACCCAGTTATCCTTCAAATGAAATTTAGAAGTGTTTTGTCAGCTTCTTTAAAATCCCATTGGTATTTTGAATGTGATGGCACTCAGTATATAGAGTAATTCTGGGAAAATTTGTACTCTTGCAATCTAAGAACATGGTATGCCTGCCCTCCTCCCCCCTTTTTCAATGTCTTGTTCTTGCCTCAGTAAGTGAAATACTTTACTTTTGTTTATGTAGGTCCTATACATTTCCTGTTACATTTATTTCTAGATATTTTATATTTTGTTTTTGATTGTTATACTGAATAGACTGTTTTTAAATTATATCTTGTAACTGGTGTTTGCTGATTATAGAAAAGCTGTGGATTTTTGTACATTTATAAGTGGATTTATGAAGCCCATTTACTCAATTGCCTGAAAATGGGAATCGATGTTGCCTGATTTATACTGCTTATGAACACAGAAAAAAAGAGTAAGAGGAACTTATATTTTTATTTTATTTTCTGTTATGCTCTAAAATGTACCTTGGGTCTCCGTGTTTTATTGATTGTATCTCTGACGCATGCCTCAGGATTTACCATGGTACATACTGGATTAACACTTGTAGAATATTTCTCAAAGTTTTAAATTCTACTTTATAAGTAGGAGCCCAGTGCGCGAAATTGCGTGGCGCCACCCACCCACCTGCAGCCCTGCCTTGACACCCAAACCTGTCCACGCAGAGCTCCAGCGTGCCTGGCCCAGCCCCCAAACCCTCTGGACTTCTCTGGCCTCTCCAAGCCCCGCCCTCAGTCCCTCTAGTCACCTCGGGCTGGTCCCACCTTCTCCGGTGCCTCCCCACTTTTGCCCGTTCTCTGGAGCAACACTGAGGAGAGCGTGGAAGCCTACTGCCTGCTGCGCTGTGCTCCTTCCCCTGGCAGGTGGGCCGCGGGGCACTCAGAGTGTGAGCGGTGGGTGGCGAAGGACTGATGAGGGGGGCACTATGGGCTCTCACCCCTGCCTTCCCCAGCATGGGATGGTCCTGCCTCCTCCAGGAGCCTGCTTCTGCCCCAGCTAATATGCTAATGATCTGGTCGTTACCCAATACGGCGTCCCGACCATTAGCATATTAGCTCTTTATTAGTATAGATTTTCAGTTGTTTTTCTTGTCTTTTTAAAGAAAGGGATTATATAACCCCTAAATAATAATTTTTTCTCCTTTGTAGTATTTGTTTCTTTGATTTTAATTCTTACCTTAGTATTTTTCCTAAAACTTCTAGTACAATGTTCAGTGATACTCACTATTACAGGAATCCTTATTTTGGTCTTGAATTTAATGGGAATACCTTTAGTGTTTACCTGTTGGGAGTTTGCGAAAGGTTTTTTCTTTAAGTTGCATTAAACATAGGTACTTCTATTCCTGGTTTACTAGAATTATTTTGTTTAAAATCAGGAATAGAGTCATTGCATATATATTGAGATGATTATTTGATTGTCCAACTTTGACTTATGCAATGTTATTTCTCTATATAGTCTCATATTAAAGTATATAAAGGTGTCATTTACCTTTAACTATCACAGATACATTTATAAAGGAAAATTACCTGCTGGTAGTTAACGGGTAACCAATAGAGAGGAGGGTTCATCACCCTGACTAGAATGGATGAGGAAACACTCCGGGTGTGCAGGCCCTGATGTTAACCTGGTTAATCTAATTAACTTCATAGCCCTTAGGATAAGCCTTGGGCATTCCGGGTACAGGCAGTGCTGGCGTCCAGCCAGGCCTCAGAGGCTTCATAGACTGGCCGCCAGTTCCATCTTCCTGTCTCTTTTATCTGCTCATGGCTGTGAGCCCGCATTTATTGTGTCTGCTTGCCACCAGCCCATCTTTGGGAATACCAGAAGAAAAAGCTAAAGCCTTGGAGCAGCACTTTAAGAATTACCATTTTTATCAAAGTAAAATTTGTTATATGTATGAAAAAACGCTCAAGGAGTACAAAAGTATATAAAACAGAGATGGAACTTTCCAACCCCAGAAATTTTCCCAGAAACAAGCCGCAAACATGTGCAGTTTGGTATCTACCCTTCCAGGCTTTGGTTGGTTGGTGGTTTTCTCTGCAGCAGCATAAATTGGGGGGCAGGTATCTTCATATCTTCTCCCAGTGACAGCAGGGAAACTAACATGGACTGAAAAGGGGCCTTGCTTATGTTATTATATATAGTTTCATGACTTTTCTCCACTAACATGCTTTTCACACTTGCTCAAGGTCAGTGGTCCTAAGTGGCAGAGCAAGGATTTGGACCCACGTCTGTGTTCATGATGCTTTTCCCCCTTTTTCAGGGACCAGACCTGTCTGCCTAAACCTGCATTGAAACAACAGCCATTAGGCACAGTGGCAATTTAAATGAAAATTAATTAAAATGAAATAAAAAAAATTCAGCCCTCAATTGTACTGTGTTTCAAATTCTCAGTAGGAACGTGTGGGTAATCACTACTAAACAACACAGGTAAAGACCAGATAGATAATATGCATCACTATAGGAAGTTCTATTTGACAAAGATGGAATCACTGAAATCTGAAAAGTCATGAGTAGAGGGCTTTTATTTTAAGCTCTATCCTAGCACATTGACTAGATTCTGATGTCCTAAATTTTGAAAGATCTCAGAAAAAACCTGCTTGTTCATGAAGTGGGACAAACCTGCTAGGTCCAAAAATTTTAAGTGAATTATTGGTCACCTGTTATATTTCTAGCTGTGCTGGGCAAGGGATGCAGGTGTTCTAGGAAATGCATTTGTTGTGGTTTGGGTGGATCTGAAAAGTGGAGCATCCAGAGCAAGAACTTACGTTTCCTGACAAAAGTGAAGGTGAGGTATTCCTTTTCCACCCTGAGTTTTGACTGTGGCCCACATCGGCTGCTTCTGAGAGGATGAGAGTGCTTCTCTGACTGCTGTGTGCACTTGGGCCTTTCGAGGCTGCATAGTGAACAGAACTGGGGAAGGACATCGTGTTGGGGCACAGGTGAGGCCAGCAGGCAGTGTATGACCGAGTGAGGGGAGACTAGAAAGGAAGGAAGGGCTTGTGACCATCAGCTTTCATAACGAAGTTCAAGCCTTTCATGTCCTGTTGGTCATGAAGACTTTGAGGATGTGTTGGGGAGCAGGGGTGCTGGTTCCCCGCGTCTACGGAACACGTGCTTGAGACTGAGAACCTTACCCCTTTTGCCTTACATTTCGTAGGTGCTCAAGACATGATTGTGATGCCTTCATCTACGTAAGCAAAGACCTGCCTCAGATTTCTTGGAAAACCCAGTAGGGTTGAACTGTTGATGTGCCTAGGAAGTGAGCTAGGATGTTTCCCCGGGATGCTGAAACTACTGAAAAACATTTTGCTGTGTGATATTTCAAATTATTAGTATATTAGTAAAACTAGTGGTATATACCCACATAGGTAAATATATCTGTGGTAATACTATCCTTCTTCTACCACTTTTCTCCTTCACCAAATGAAGGATTGGGCATCTCATTTATTGCCCGATGTGGACATCTACATTTTATGACTTTTCTGTTTTCCAGTTGGCCTTAATTTTATTCTTCAGTATCAGGCAGTGTTAAACCGGCAGATCAGACTAATTGTATAGGGAGGCAAGATCTTGGGCAATAAACAAGCTAATTCCCGAGTTTAAATGGGAAACTTTCATAGTTGCATTAACTTTCAGGACAGCAGAAATTCTTAAATTGCTGCTTTAGGGCCCTGGATGGTAATTCGGGTGTGTGGGGAAATTATAGGGAATCACAGGGTGTGAAATCATTAAGAGAGCCATGGTTATATTTCCCACCTGCAGGTGGCACGGCCAAAGGGAACACATGTAGGGGTTGAATAAGACTGAATGGTCTGCTTGGCTGCCTTATGGAGAAATTGCTGTATTTCCCAGCGCTTAGAAATAACAGACCTGGGGGGTAAACTAAACGAGGCTGTAAAAGTAAATAGACTATAAGTTCTTCAGGGAAAGAAATGCTGTTCTACCATGATTTGTCCAAAATGTTTTTATTTAGAGTAAACTCTGGTGCCCTGCAGTTGTGCATCCCTGGGGGAAGGGTGCTGCCTCCTGTGGGTACAGATGCCGGCAGCATCGCTTCCCTCAGGCCCTGTGAGAGTGGAATAAACTTGCCCACAGGAGGTGATTTCCCATAAAATCCCCACACTTAGGAATTACTCACGCAGCCAGTGCTGGCCCTGGTTTTTTCCCTGCGTTCTCTTTAAGAAGCCCAGCATATTAGTGCCTCAGCTTTAGCAAACAGCACCGTCTTTTCTTTGGTTTCATACACTTATGAAGATTAATTTGGAATGAAATGTAATTGAAGGCCAATTACATCTGTTGGCCAGATCTATGAGAACAGAGCAGTGTTGTTGATTAGGAAATGGAAAGCATTTGAGATAGTGTCTGGGAAATACATTAAATGCCTCGAATGTCACTGCCTTGTCTAATAGCCTAATTTAGATGACGTTTTCCTTTGCTATTGCATTAGGTTGCTCCAGATAGTCTTCGGAGACCAAGAGGAAGGAAACTGTATGGTAATGAGCACTCAGGCATCTTGACACACTTATTATCATGGGTATAAGAATTGGAAAACACTTAAAGGAAATCTTTAGTTTTTGATTCTTCTGCAGAGAAAAAAGGGAAATAATTCTCCTTTTCAGGGTAATGGCTCATTTAGCCCATAGGGACTTGATTTTATCTGAAGTAGCTCTAGAATACTTTATTCTAAGCAAACGACATTCTTGGTGTCTGTGTCTGCCTTTCTACAGTTCCTGTAATTGAGATATCTTTTTCAATTTTTAAAAAATTTATTGATTTTAGGGAGGGAGGGAGGGAGTCAGAGAGAGGGAAGGAGAGAGAGAAAGAGAAACATCGATGTGTTGTTGTACTTATTTATGCATTCATTGGTTGATTCTTGTTTGTGCCCTGACTGGGGATAGAACCCACAACACTGGCATATCGGGACGATGGTCCAATCAACTGAGCTACCTGGCCAGGGCTTAAAAATGGTTTTTAAATTAGTAATTGAGGTATCTTTTTTAAAAATGGAGATATGATATACATCACATAAAATTCACTATTTTAAAGTGTTACAGTCCAGTGGTTTTCAGTATATTCACAGAGTTGTACAGCCATCACCACTATCTAATTTCAGAATATCTTCATCTTCCCAAAAGCAGCCTCTCTCCATTTCTCCCTTCCTCCAACCCCGATAACTACCAGTCTGCTTTCTGTGCCTGTGGATTTGCCTGTTCTGGATTTTTCATATAAATGGGTTCCCACGAGATGTGGCCCTTTGCGTGTGCCTTTGTGCACTTACCCTACTGTTATTAAGATTTATCCAGGTCGCAGCCTGTATCAGTACTTCCCTCCTTTTTGTGGTGGCTAGGAAAGGGGAACAAGAGGGCACTTGTGAGTACAGAGAAGGCTGGAACGGACCTGTGCCAACAAGACTGGGCCTGAGATTTTAGGAGAGAGGCTGGTTCTAGGCACAGCAGGTGGCTGAAGCCTAACAGTTGTGCAGGTGACATTCACATATAAAACGCTGCTGCATGGGAACACAGGTTTTTGGAGGTGTGTAGTGGTCCCTGTTTGGAAATAGAATTCTTCCCTCCACAGAGGCAGCTGTGGCTGGACTCTCAGGGGTATCAGGAGACCGGGGACAGGGGCAGCTTTCCACTCTGCGATTCCTGTGTTGCATCCTTGTTCTATGAAGGAAAATGTTTTGAAAAGAAGATGAAATAATAATAAAAAAGAACTGAGAAAGGAAATCCCTTAGGGGAGAGTGATGAAGAATGAGTGTCTGGTAGAAACTGCGCAAGAGGGAAGACAGTGGCAGCTGATGCGCTGACCAAGCTCAGACCAAAGAAGGACCTGGGGCAGGACCATGGCAAAGGCAGTGGCAGGCCAAGTAGCACGGGAGGAGGAAGAGGCCTTGACCTCTGCTGAGAGAGCACGTCCAGATACTGAGAAAGAATCTGGGCTATTGGAGGGTGGTGGGGTCCAAGTTCAGCGCCCGTGCCAAGGATTAGTATTGGAAAACGGACATTTCAAGAGGCAATGTGCAGTTACAGACTGTATATCATTATTTCCCACAAATTCATTACCTCTTCCCCCTCCTGGGTCTCTTAGCTTTGAAATTCCTGACTTTATGATGAGTAAACTTTGTTTTAATGTTTATTAATGCCCTATCTACTTTCCCTCGGGTGCAGTTTTGGCTAGTAATAAGATTCAGTGTCTGGGCTATCGTGAGGCATTGCTTAGTAAAACGAGCCTGAGGAAAATGAATTTTATTCCTTTGGGGAACCGTAATTACCTTTAAAAAGTTTAAACTGTGCTTTGCAACTTAGTAAAATCCTATTATAAAGGAAAACATATATAGCAAAATATTTTGCTTGTGTATATTAGTAATATAATCCCAGTGAAATATAATTTAGATAGGCCCTAATAGTTTGTTATAATATAACATTTTGTAATGATAGTTTTTTTGGGATATAATTGATATACAGTAATCTGTACAAATTTAACATGTAAAATGTAATAAATTTTGTCATTTGTATATATCGCCACCATTAAGATCAAACCCAAAAGTTGCCTCTTTCCACTATCCCAGCGCTCTTGGCCCTGGTGCAACCGCTGGTCTGATTCCTGTTACTATAGACTAACTTGCATGTAGTGCAGTTTTACAAATATGGGATTATTCAGTATGTCCACTGTTGATGTTTTTCCCACTCAGTAAAATTATTTTGAGATTCTCTCATGTTGTGTATCTCAATAGATAGCTCCCCTTTTTTTTTTCTGTGACATATTATTGTGTGGCTATACCACTTTTTCTTTATTCATTCACCTACAGATGGGTATTTGGATTATTTGTAGTTTTTGGCTACCACAATAACATTGCTATGAACAGTCATCCTTTTCTTTTTTTTTTAACCCTCTTGAGTAAAATACCTAATGGCTGGAACACATGGTAAGTGTATGTTTCACTTTTTCAGAAACTTCCAAGCTGTTTTTCAAAGTGGTTGTAATACTTTACATTCCCAGTAGCAGTGTCCCATTGCTCCACCTCCTTGCCAGCACTTGGTATGGTCAGTCCTTTTAATTGTTGTCATTTCAGAAGGTGGGAAGTAGTGTCTGGATGTGATTTTACTTTGCATTTCCCTAATGACTAATACTGTGGAGTAGTTCTTTATGTTCTCATTTGCCATCTGTGAGGGATGCACATCTGCCCCCCCCCCCCCTTTTTTTCACTTGGATTACTTGTGTTGAAAGTTCTTAATATTTTCTGAATATAAGTCCACATATATGCTTTGTAAATATTTTCTCTTTGCCTGTAGTTTGTCTTTTTAGTCTAACAGTGTTGTTGTTTTTTAAAAAATTATATTTATTGGGGTGACATTGATTAATAAGATCATATAGGTTTCAAGCACACATTTCTATGATAAATGATCTGTATATTACATTGTGTGTCCACACCCAAAGTCAACTCATCTTCCATCACCATATATTTGGCCAACAGTGTCTTTTGAAAATCAGTTTTTTAATTTGATGAAATCCATTTTATCATTTTTTTTCTTTTATGGACTATGCAGTTAGTGTCATAGCTAGGAAATATTTGCCTAATCGAAGGTCACCAGTTTTCTCCTATGTCTTTGTCTAGATCTAACATTTGGACTTTGCTTTTCAGTGTTTCTTTCCCAAATCTTATGGAGTGTTAGCCTCCACATCCATAGGTCACATCTGAGCCAGGATGCCAGGGTGGCCCTCTGCACACCCTCTGTGCAGCTCTCTCCTTCCAGCATCCTATCATGCACACGTTAGCCTCCCTGAACTCCGTCTCTGCCCTTGCCATGTGTGTAAACTGCTCTCAGGCAGTTGTCTGGGGCAGTCATAAAATTTATCTTATTTGTGTCCCTGTGTTGCCTATTATCCAACATCTTAAAACAATTGTTTTGTATATTTTATTAGATTTCCTAGTTGTTTCCCATTGTTTGTTTTTAGTAATGGAGTATAAATTCAAACTCTGGTATAATTGATTAGATTCTGAAAGCATTTGTCTTTGTCATTTTGATTTTATTTATGAAAATATTACCAGATATTACTTTTAAAGGAAAGACTACTTTATTTTTGTTAGCAGTACACAGAAGGAAGCAGTATTTTAAACTGTTTTGTTTCTTGGATCCTGAACTCTGAGTTTCCAATAATGAAATGTATTAAGGATATCTCACACAGAGAATGATCTCATACATCTTTTATGAAGTGGTTGCTTGTACAAAATGATTTCCAGGCTTTCTGTACTCATTAGTCCTGCATGAAAAAAACATAGGCATGAAAAAATGAAGGAAAGAAAGTGAGTTCAACGTTTCTTGTTTTTCTACTTGTTCTAAGTGTTAGTGAAGGGAATGTTGATGTAATAGGCTGAAATAATATTTTGGATTCTCTGAGTCTTAGTTTAGGTTGGTTATCCCATCTTTTGCAAATGATATATTGTGGTAACTATATTTTCTTATCTTTTATATTCTCGATGATCTGGCACCTGGCCTTGCAGATCCTGGAGAGACCACTCCTCCCAGGGCTGGCTGATTCCTAGAGTTAGCAAACTACTCTCCAGTGAGCATGCTTTTCATATGCAAACCAACCAGTCCACAGCCCACAGCTGCCAGCTACCTCCTTTAGAGCTCTCACTGTTTGCACATTATCTTCTTGCCCGAATGTTACCCCAGGGTCTGGTACCAGAGCCCACTGGAATTGTTCATACTGGCCAGTCCAGTCTGCCTATTGTGAAAACTACAATAAAGGTTCTGGCCATGCTTTCTTGCTCCCTCTCCCTCCGGGCTGACCCTGGCGCTTCCCCGTGTGGTCCTGTGTGATGTGACATGGCTTTACATGATGTGGCGTGCCTGGCCTCTTGGGAACTGTGAGTAACCAACTGTCTTTTCAATGACAGTCATCACCTGATGTTGGCCTCACCATACCTGAATAAAAACAAAATCCCAGATACATTTTAAAACATACGTGAAAATTATACTCAAGTATTAAAATGCATTTCTTAGAATAATCTAGTTGACTGTAGTAGAATAAAGTTAAGATTTGAGTAGAAAAAGAAAGGGATGCCTGTCTTTTTTTGTTGTTACTCTTCATCCGAGGATATTTTTTTCCATTGATTTTTTAGATAAGAGTGGAAGGGAAGAGGAGAGATAGAAACATCAATGTGAGAGAGACACATTGATTGCTTGCCTCCTGCACATGCCCCAACCAGGGCCGGGTATCCAGCCTGGGACCGAAGTATGAGACCTTGACTGGAATTGAACCCAAGATCCTTCAGTCCAAGGGCCGATGCTCTAACCACCGAACTAAACTGGCCAGGGCAAGGAATGCCTATCTTAATCGACCAATATCAATTCTTTTGCCCATCTCTTGCTTTTGAGGAGTTTGGAAGGAAAAGAAATGAAGGAAATAGAGAAAAGAAAGGAAAGAAAGGGCAGGATGATAGAGCATTTTAAGTAGAATTAAAACTTCCTTACCCCAAGTAATAAGCAAATTCCTTACCGCTAGTAATAAAACCAAAGCTGTACCCATTCTTTTCTCTAATACTCAGAAGACGAACGATAATGATCCCATTCAGGTCGTTGTTATTCCTAATAGCAATGTAAAAAAAAAATGGTATTGAACGAAGAGGCGAGGAATCCATTTATCCACCTTTGCTGTGCTTTTGGAGGGTGGAGTCTGTGCAGAAGATTATATTTGGCTTTCATCTGCAGGTTTTACATAGAGAGAGGGTGGGGCCCTGGCTGAACACACAGGATTCCCAGAATTGTGGATCCACCTTTTCTTTGGACCTGAATCGTGACATCCTTAGTTTTCAAGAAGTTTGCCATAGAAAAATTGATTAACATATAGTTAGATTTGTCAGCAGTTATTTGGAAAGACTCCTTTAACTTTTTAAAAAATATACGTCTCTTTGAGTAATTGTGAAATACTGAAATTGTGGGGAGTAGAGAGATAGAAAAAAGTCAGCGAGTCTTAGTAATTACAGAGATAAAAATACGTGAGGGAATAAAGCAGTGAGGGATGAAGATGTGCTGTGCTATAAAGTTTGGATAAATATTCAATACTGACTTGTGTTATTTCCTCAAAAACATACTTTCAGGCAAATTGTGGTTTGCAAATGATAGTTTAAAGTTTTATGTGCAGAACTGTTTCTATAAAATCCTGATTTGTGATGGCAGTCTTTATTTTTATTTCAATATTTATTTGTATTTTATGGAGATTTTATCATACATTTAATACTTATAAGTTTTATATTCTCTCTAAATATAAAGGACATAATAAGACCTATATAAATAAAAATTATATACAGGCAGTCTTCAGGTTACGTTGGACTCGACGTGCGTCATTTGGTGGTTACGTCACCATCTCCTATTTATTTATAAAAAAAAGTTCCGTCATTTTGACATATGTACATATGTGCTTTATGTTTTTTATTATTTATTTACCACAAGTAAAGTTCAGGAATTGTTATCTTCCTTTTAAATTTTTTTACTGTTTCACTTCATTATTGCTGTGTGTGTGCTCCATGTGAGTGACGTAGGTGCTTATGTAGGTGGGTTCCGACTTACAGCGAAAATCGCGTTACGTTGCACCATTGCACCGTAGGAACGGATCTCCGACGTAACCTGAGGACCTTATGTATAGAAAAGGAGATAAAACAGATAATTCCAAACTAATGGTTCTTTGACTTAGAATACATCAGAAAAAAGAAAATATTTTTTATTATAGAATGAAAGTTAGAAATTCTTTATTGACTTTAGAGAGGGGCAGTGAAGGAGGGAGAGAGAGAGAGAGAAAACACCACATTGATTTGCTCCACTTACTTATGCATTCACTGGTTGCTTCTTGTATGTGCCCTGAATGGATATGGAACCTGCAACCTTGTTGTATCAGGATGATGCTCTAACCAACTGAGCTACCTGGCCAGGACCAGGAAAGTTTAAATGAGGCAAAAGTTGGAATGATAGAACCCAACGAACAATCTGAATAGAATAGAAAAATTTTGCAAAATAAATTGTTCTAGGGAGAAGAGGTCTCTTTAATGTGTGGAGGAACATCTCGGAAATTTGTACTCTTTGGGACCTTCTCCCTTAATGATTCTGATGCAGGTGTTTGTATACCAGACCTATTAAAAACAGTGACAGTGAAGCTTATATTACAACACATACAATAGAGTGATCACTTGTTTCTTTATTTCTCTTAACAGTGAATTGCATTAAATACTGATAACAACCCTAACTGGTTTGGCTCAGTGGATAGAGCGTCGGCCTGCAGACTCAAGGGTCCCAGGTTCAATTCCGGCCAAGGACATGTACCTTGGTTGCCAGCACATCCCCAGTAGGGGGTGTGCAGAAGGCAGCTGATTGATGTTTCTCTCTCATTGATGTTTCTCTCTCATCGATGTTTCTAACTCTCTATCCCTCTCCCTTCCTCTCTGTAAAAAAATCAAAATATATTTAAAAATAAATAAATAAATAAATACTGGTACAAATTTGAGTACCTTTGAGCTGGGAAAAGGGAAATCATTAAAAAACAGAAGCATTTATCAAGGGTTTTAAACTGCTAGTCTAAGGGTTGAAATCAGCTTTCAGGCATATTTTGTTTTGCATACTTCCGTGTATCTCTAACTTTAGCAAATAATTAAACCTAAAGTTGCTTCTTTAAAAATATTTATCAGTTTTACAAATAATCATTCTTACATTTTGTCAGTTTCATAATCTCCAAAGGAAACCCTAAATTTTTCACATTAGTGAATAGGCCAGTGTCATTTACAATATTGCACAATCTGAAAGTTATTATTGTTTCAGTGGTATATTTTATGGGTTGGGGCTATAGATGTACTTTTTTAGTTATATTTTATTTTGTCAGTTCAAACTAATCTTTATTCTTTTTGTATAAGTACCGCGCGCTAACCGATTGCGCCACTGGAGCTCCTCTTTATTCTTTTTGAATTGGCAGGAGGATGTAATGGAGACATAATCCATAACATATGAAAAAGGTTGATCAATTCATATAATTTTAAATTCTGACTCTTGAAGGGGTTTTGAGAAACAATGAAAAATAAATAGCAACAGCCAGCATTTACTGAAAATTTACAATGCTCCAGGTACTGAGCTTAAATACAGTTATTTGTCCTTTTAACTCTGCAAACAAGTTTCTCCGTTAATAGCTCCTCTGCTGTTCCTCTTATAAATATGAAGAAACTGAGACCCAGAAATACTGTTTGTCCACGTTACCTTTATAAAGGCAAAATTTCTTTTAAAAGACACATGTGGGGTTTTTCTGTTTGTTTGTTTTCTTTGTGGTGCATTTTATTATTTGGATGCCAGAGATCCAAGACAGCCACAGGCATAATACCTTGAAAAAGCAGCCCTGAACACCTCCTTTTAAGCCAGCATTCTATAAGGTTAAATATAGAAAAAAA
This sequence comes from Myotis yumanensis, assembly GCF_028538775.1. Classification (NCBI taxonomy): domain Eukaryota; kingdom Metazoa; phylum Chordata; class Mammalia; order Chiroptera; family Vespertilionidae; genus Myotis; species Myotis yumanensis. The sequence continues at coordinate 37,257,749 of NW_027223763.1, forward strand.
GGTAGTAAAAAAAAAAAAAAAAAATCTAACAACTGCGTGTAACAACTGTGTGAGTTCCCAGGGACTGTTTTCTTCTGCTGCTGCTTTCTTTCTTTTCTTCTTCTTCTTCTTCTTCTTTTTTTTTTTAAATAATTCTTTGTTGTTGAAAATATTGCATCTGTAAAAGACACATTTGTAAAGTTAACTATAGACTAATAATAAAGTGTCTGCTCTTGTAAGAACATGCCTGCCTGTATGAGCTGCCCCATGATTGGTGTATCACAGAGGCAGCACGACCAGTAGAAATGTTTAGGTGGCAACAAGCCTGTGCCTAAACAAATCCTGCCCTCTCATTCCGATTAGACTTTGCCACTGGCAGCCACAGTTGGCTCCCTCGAATGCAGCGGTTCTCAACCTGTGAGTCGAGACCCCTTTGGGGTTCGAACGACCCTTTCACAGGGGTCGCCTAAGACCATCGGAAAACACATATTGAATATATAATTACATATTGTTTTTGTGGTTAATCACTATGCTTTAATTATGTTCAGTTTGTAACAATAAAAATATATCCTGCATAGCAGATATTTACTTTACGATTCATAACAGTAGCACAACATGAGGAACTGTATTAAAGGGTCGCGGCATTAGGAAGGTTGAGAACAACTGCTCTAATGGGTGCAGGACCCAGGAAAACTGTTCCTCTTCCATCCTCTGATGGAGGGGCCAGCCTAAACTATATTAAATAAGGTGGGCTCCCTGATGCCTCCAACTTCCTCCTTCCTTACCTCTTCAGCTTGCACATATCTGATCTTTCTTTCATTCAAGTTACTCATGAAATCTCATCGCCTCTGTGAACCTGACCTAGTTGGAAAAGAACAAGCAAATTCCCCATGCTCTCCTCCGCCACCAGAGCGTCCACTTCTCAGTAATTGCTTCCCATGCAAGAGTGACTCTGCCCATTCCTGTGTGTTGTGCGGATAGTTACACGATGCAGGGCCCAAGGGACAGAGACAGGGACCTTACCTGTTGTGGATATTATTATCATTATTATTTTATTTTTACGCTGCAGCATTTATTTCTATCGTTCCGTCCCCAGCTGTACTCTTCCAAGATTATTAGGTGTTATCCTCATTCAGAGTTCTGCACTGGAATGTTATCATTCCTGGGTATGATTGATACCTACACTATCCTCTCTGCCCATCTTCCCAGGCCGCTGGAGAATCATCTGTTCCTATTTCAAAACTCCGAGTAAGTGATGCCTCCCTGTATGACTCTTTGTACCATTCTCCTCTTTCATCCAATTCCTGTCGTGTAATTCAGGTGTTTCATTACTCTGTTACCTGCTGTCTTTAGGGAAAGAGGCGGTGTGTCCCTGGTGCCCAACAGTGGGCATGGAGTGCGGGGGCGGGGGGGTCTCATTTCATCTTGAACACAGTTGAATGCATGTTGCATTGCAGACAGTTGGTCCCCTTCACTTCCATACCTGCAGTGAGTGTGCACACGCTCTCCTCCCTGGGCTGAGAGTTGGGTGAGAGGGTGTTGTCCTTCCTCATCCTTCCTGGGACTCTGTATTCTCCATTGGCTTGGGAGAGGTGGAAACTGGAATTCAGAATGCTGAGAAGAGACTGAGCAGTGCTAATCCAAGAGGGCTACAATGTCTGCCCTAGAAATTGATCTTTTCGTAGGATGTAAGGCTTTGGAAGTAAGGGATCCTTGTACTAAAAGGAAAACATGAATCTTTTGGAGTTTGAAACCATTTTCTCAGTTCTTCCCACATTCCAAGGACATGAGAAAGGAAACTGGATGTTTGTCATGTATAATAGGGTCATGACAGGGCCATGGCAGGATGGTAGGGATTGAAATTTGCACAAGTAATAAAATTTTTTTTTCCTTAATGGTTACTTTCAAATTCTCTGTCTTTGAACTATACATTTCTCCTTCAGTTTTTCAGTCCATTAAGTTTCAGATGGAATAATGCTGGGTTTCTATGTAATGGTAGTATTACCTACCTTTTATTAGATTGTTGGGAGGGTTAAATTACCCCAGATAAAGCACATCAGAACAAGGCCTGGTAAACAGCAAGCTTTCAGTACACATATTATTGTTACTATTTATAAAAAATGAGAGCCTTTGGTGAAAAAACAAAGGAATAAGAATATTTCGCGTGGACTTTATTATGTATCATGGGTGCTGCTTATTCACGGACCCACTGAAGGTCGCCGTGGAGTCGTCCTCAGAAGGGCAGTATCCCCTCTCGGTTCCGAGTAGAAGCAGGGATTACCTGTCGTAGGTGTGTCCATAGCTCTATGTGGTGAGGATTCTGGACAAATCTAAGTCAAAAAGTCTACTGAGTATTTTAGACAAAGTTATTACTAGAGAGCACTTCCTTTATTCATGTACATCTAAAGGTTCAGGTATAATGAGCCTGGAAATCTAAACACTTATCATACCTTTAAAAAAGTTGAGGTAAGTCCATAAAATTTATCTATCAAGTCATTTGAAGTAGGCAAATGAAATACCCGTTTTAATCCTTTCATATTTATGCGAGTCAAACTTCTAACAAATTCATCTAGCCTTTTTGAGAATTATTGAGTATAATTCTCAAATTATTTACCAAATTTCGCATGAATAGAATTTGCTGTTATTTTTTATTACTTAGTTACTCAAATTTGTTTTGTATATGAATGGAAACTATAAAAATACTTTTCTTTGACTTCAGTAAGGAGTAAAGATTCTAGAAAGCTGCCCCTCACTCCCCCCCCCCCCCCATACTTATTTTGAAGCAATCACTATGGCATTTGAACATTTTCAGCGTTGATAGTGTAAAGTGTGTCATGCCTGATTCTTTCCCATTTCAGGCTTATTAGCAGGCCAGTTGTTATTCTGTGGTTATGCAGGAGAGACCTGCTGTAACAGAAATCATGCAATGGTCAGGCGCACATTTAATGAAAATTGAGCCTATTACCCAGAGTGCTAACATGGAGTTTTCTCTGGACACCACTATTGCCTTCCTTAGAAGGACTTCGTTATTGGGTTGGTGGTTAACACAGGAATGACGGGGACGTTTTGTCAGCTTAATAGCACTGTGGCAAGAACCAAGAGACCTTGTTACCAGGCCTGGTTTTGCCATTAGCTTGCTCTGGATTTAATCTGCTCTCTTAATCGCTCTGGGCCTCTGTTTATGTGTCTGCAATAAATGAGGGGTTTGAGGTGGAGGATTTTGAAAACCTTTTGCAACTCTGGGATCCTAATTTTGTGTCCTTTTAACTCTAGCAGTTTTTGAAATACGACAGGCTTTCTTCAGTGCTAGTCTGAGTTCATTAGGATGTGATGTTAAACTGCCTGGGAAATTCTGTCTTGGGGGAAGTCACACAATTGGTGTGTTCAACGGTGTTACTGAGCCTGACTCTTGGTATCATTCTTCATGTTTGATCAAGCATCAGGATGCTTCTGAAACACAGGTCTGAAAATCCAAGTGCTCTCAGTTCTGCTCCGTAAGCCCTACGACAGTGGCACTGTGGCCAAGTTGACATCCATTAGACACCTTTCTTTTTGACAATTATGGAACAAAAGGAAGATGACTTCCTGTTAACTGGAATTCTCTAAAACCATTTGGCATGTGGCTGAGCTGAACATATTAGGAAGAAAAAAAGACAAAATACCTGTTGAGAGAGGGTGGAAATCTGGTTACAGTGCCTCTTCCATGGAAACCCAGCTGAACCCTGTCTCTATGTCGATGTTACCATTTGCTGGTATCAGATGCAAGCAAAGGGGTGCAACTGAACTTTTCAAGCTCACGTGCTAAACTAAGGTGATAAAGAAGTGAAACCAAGTTCATTATGGGCTCCCTCAGAGACATCTTAAACCTTGTTCTGGAAGAAAGCATAATGCTTTGTGCCACTCAGTTAAATGGAATAGAAAATATTTGTGCCCAGATTTTTTAGTTTGATGAGAATAGAGAATTAAATATTTTGAAAGTGAGAGATAACACTTTACTTGGTTGTTTCTCTAACAGTGAGTATGTGTTGGGGTGAAGAAAAATTCTAAGAGCCAAGGTGGGTTTTCAGGGAAGGCCTGTCCCGCAGCAGGTAGGAAGCCAGGTCAGTGGTGCAAGGGTTCATTGCAGTTGTTTCTTGGTTCTCTCTCGTTGCCAACCAGCTGTATTCTGTTTGCTTCCTTAGTTTTGATAGCCACAGTATTTATTATCTGTTCAAACACAGGCAGATTAAATGCCTTAAGAGGATTATTTTACTTCACAAAGCAGTCACACATGAACCATCTGCTCATATTTTGTTTTTGTTTTTGTTTGAAGAAAGAAAAGAAGGCCTGCCACTGGGTTAGGTGTGCAGGCATTCAGTGCCTGGTAGGGCCAGCAGGTTCTCATTCTGGCTCCTCCCTTTTGGATGTGCCTTCTGCTAGCCTCCAGCAGATTCCTCCTGGGGAAGGCAAAGGAGAGGCGCGCCTTTTCTCCATGCAGCTTTCTCAACTCATCTGTACCAACTTTTACATATTGCCCTGAAAACATTCAATAATTTTCAAAGCACACAAGTTATTATTTTTTAATACCACAAACATGGAAATAGCAACAAACACCCAGAGATGATTTTTGTGGGGAGACAGCCAGAAATAATTAGGGGTTCTTGCACTTGGATGCATATCAGAAGCATCTCAAGACCTTGTCAAGATACACCCGGCCTGCAGCTAAGTTGTTAGACTTAAGGGTTGAGGGTTTGATTCCTGGTCAAGGGCATGCACCTGGGTTGCAGGTTTGCTCCCCACCCCCGGTCAGAGAGCATGCTGGAGGCAACCAGTCGATGTGTCTCTCTCACATAGATGTTTCTCTCTGCCTCTCTCGCTCTCTCTTTCCCTCTCCTTCCCTCCCTTCTACTCTCTCTGAAAAGCAATGGAAATTTTTCCTGTTGAGGATTTTAAAAGAAAAATACACTGGGCCCTCCACCTCCAGGGATGGGCTCCACAAAGAGCACATCTCAGACAGGCCGAGGGGACTCCCAGGGCAGTGGCTGAGGAGTGCTCTGCCGCTTCTACCCTCACCTTCAATGCTCTCCACCTGGTGGGCTTCACCGAGATGATGGACTTGGGAGCTCAGCGTGAGGCAGCTGCCATGGAAGTGTATGATTTTGTCCATATTGCCAAGTTACAAATATTTTTTCATGTTTATTAAAACTTCTCTCTAGAGAATTGTTCATTTTGGTGGGGTTCTTAATTTATATTTATTATTTCTCTGCTTTCCCCATTGGAAGTGCTCTTCATGTTTTCCCAGTTTCAATCTTGTCTTTTGGTTTGAGTCACTAGCATGACATCTGATATTTTGTTTTTGCTCATTATTTATTAATGGGCTTCTTAGGCACGTACCTATGAATTATTAAGCAATAGATGGAATGAAACACATGTTGCATTTTAGTAGTCAAGTGACACATTGCTGATTTAGCATAGTAAACTGAATTTGGAAAACAGGAAGTTAAATGCATAGTGGCTATTTTGTATTGAAATTTGATAAGTAACTTAAAGAATAACTTTATTAAAGCTGAAACTTAATTTTTTCTGCAATCTTAATTTCTCCTAATTTCCTAACTGTTCTAAGTTAATGATTTGAAAACATAATAAACTTGGCATAAAGGCATATCTGATTACTGTGAACCTACTTGGTTTCTTTTTTATTATTTGTGTACTATTGATATTTTTGTTCTACAGTGATTAAATGGAGGGAGAAAGGAGAGAGAATTTCTTATAGAACAATATCCCATGTGCTGTTTCTATTTTTGTGTTGGATTTAACATATACTGGAAAGTTCTAGGAAAGGTTTCTTTATGTTCCTCTGTTTTGTAGAATTGTTAGATCATGTCCTACCCCAGTGCAACTTTTGAAACAACATCACCACATAAACTTCTTCTTAAATACAAAAATGAATATATTTTCTGCTTTGAATCAATACACCTTTAGGCATACTTTTTCACATTATTACGTGGAATAGAGAATACAAAATACAAATATTACCTAATTTTAGCCTTGCCAAGAGGCTTTTTAACCAATAGAGACTTGGACATATTTGAGTTTTGTCTTTTTGTGCACTCATGGTTATCCTAATGATCATAGAATGCCTTTCGGCAGGTAGTTAGAAGGAGGGGTGAAGGATCACTCTTTGTAGTATAAAGGCCTGGAATCAGTGCACCCCCTTGGCCTGCATCAGTAGACCTTCGTTGTGTGGTGTTGACTGATCCTTGGGGCACAGTGAATACTGAAGGAGCTTATTTAGGAAATTTTGAAATGTAAACTTTGAAATCATTCAGATCTTTTGGATCTGATGCCTTTTCGAGATAAGCCCTTAAAGGTCTTTCCCACAAATGGAATGTGGAAAATCATGAGGTTACATGGCACAGAGGGCCTCGGAGCTCACTCTCCTCAAAGAAACTTCTTCTCTGGTGTCCAAGTGAGGGGCTCGTTCTAGCCGTGGACTGAGAACAGATGGGCTTTCCTTCAGGAGGTTGACTGCCTATAATGTCATTTTAGTTAAACAGATGAGTGAGTGAACTGTAAGGCCCAGAGGCTGATTTGTCTTGTATAACTTGTAAACGGACTCTGAAGGTATTTGTGAAAGGTGAGTCCAAACACCTTTAGCAATGACCATTGATGAAAGTAAGTGAATGAAGGCAATTCTGGTAAAGGTTGATTATGTTCAGCAGTCTTATTTATAGATGTACCTCACACAGTGTAGATGGATGTGAAGACATCACAGTGCTTTCAGTCCTACATAAGGAATGCACATTTTTCCCAAATTAAAAGAGTTGCTTTATAAACTACTTAAATTATATATATATATATAGTGGTTGTTTCCAATGACAATAAAGTATTTTTCGTAGCTGCCCAGTATTGGTTTATAGATTTAATCTGATTCATTGCACCCAGACCCTCTTGATTGATTGATTTAGATGTTTCCAGGTTCTACCTATTATTTTCCACCCTTTTCCCCAGCCATGAGAACATTGCAGTGACTATTCTTGTGCTTACACATGTTTGTACATGTTAGCTGGTGCTTTCATAAAAAGCATTTAGTGAAAAATAAGTGCAGTGCACGCACGTGGCAAAATATTTCAAATAGCACAGAGATGAGGGGAAAAGGCTGCATTCCCTTTCCCCATCCCCTCCCTTGAGATAACTGCTTCTAAACATTTTCTTGTTTATCTGTACAGATGTTTTTAATCCATGAGAAGGCAGATATTGAAATAAGCAGGATGTGGCGTGGATGACAGTGGGTGCAGCGGGGAGGTGTGCCTGATGGGGAAGGTTTGCTGGACACGGCGCTGCCGGGGAGGATTTCAGAGGTGGGCTCCAAGTATGTTGTAACGTGTTTTCCTGAATCACGTAGTGATGGCGCTCTGGTGTGGAGGGACAGAAACCAATCAAGAAGGAAACAGTGCAGTGAAGACGCCCGCAGATGCAACCTACTGCAGACAGGGCATGCTGTAGTTCCCTGAAACGCGAGATTCCCTTTGTAGGGAATTGAGCATTTGGTGATGAGTTGAGCTGACCAACACATGGATCTGTGTTTGATGGGATTGTTTATAATTGCTGACAGGGGAGCATCATTTCAGGAAGGGCGCCCGGTGAGAACATCGCAGCATGTAGTTTAACCCAGATATGGCAACGTTTTTAAATAGGAAGATGCATCTGTAAGAAATAAAGTACAGGGAGAAGCAGTGGTGGGGAGAGGACACCAGATGGGGTATGAAGCTGTAATCTTTTCTGAGGGTAGTTTCTTCCTAGGGTTCAAGACAAAAACCAGACTGCAGGGAATTCAAGAGGGAGGCAGAAAATAGGATTCTGAACCAAGGTGGAGCTTTGAGTTTGAATATGAGTAAAGATATAGAACATATGGAAACGTTTCCTGCTCTTAAAGAGAATTTGCATGTAAGTCTCTTAATGTTTTTCTTTAGAAATACAGTGAAGTTCCCAGCTCTGGACCTGGTAGCACCCCCCACCCCCACCCCCAGCCTGCCTAAGACGAGCAATAGGCTTTCCCTCCTGCAACTCACCTCCCCACTCCCAGGGCTGTGACCTGGGGTGAGATGGCAGTGGTGGCCCTGTCCAGCCAGAGGCTTTAGACTTGAGTGGCTTGCACTGCTGCTGACCAGGAGTGTGGTCCATGCTGACCTCAGGTTCCTGCCTTGCTCCCTAGGTCACGCCTAAATTTCAGAATTTGAGTTCTGCTTTGGTTCCCACTGAGGAACAGTGCCTTGACAGTCTGCCTCATGCCTCCTGCTTGGCCTCTCTGTGCCCTCAGGTTCCAGGGTCAGCTGCTATGGGATTATTCATTTTAAGGATGGGTAATGAGTAAGTCTCCCAAACAATGCTGGGAGGCATCCTAGGCTGCACATGGGGTAATAAAATTTAACCTTTAGGGTCACCATCAGGATGAATAGGATGACTGAGGCCCCTATTTACTGCACAATGGATGCTCAGTAAATAATAACGCCACCATTCTTTTTGCTGTGCTCAACCCACTCGTTAGGATTCCGTGCTGATTCTTGCAACTGGGGGCCTGACCCAGCACTAGGGAAGGCTGGATCCTGTGTGGCTGAGGCTACCCTCCTGGCTGAACCCCCACTCCAGACCTTTAATTCCAGGCTCTCCTTCATCCCCAACTCTCTGGCCCTGCCTTCTTAGGTAGCCCCCCGTCAGGCCTCAGTCTCTCTTTGGCTGGAAAAGGGTGAAAGGCCTCCTGGCCAATGAGTACCAACAGTTGTGTCCTTGAGTTGGAACAGTGAGTGAAAGCCAAGTCTGAGATTTCGAGAGATGGAAGATATTGGATGTACCTCCTTATCAGTTTAAAATGACTAGTTTTAAATTCTGCCCATGTTTTATTATTACTGCAATGCCCTCTGAGAATTTTAGTGTGCATACTATTTTATTTATTCATATTCTCGATTTATTAAAAAATAATTTCATTAAAAAACATTGATTTCTGCTTTTTCTATTGCTGCTCTTATTGGTGTAGAGAGGTAGTCAGAAATACATATTAATAATAACAATAACTAACATCTAGCACTTTCTCTGTGCTATATACTCTTCTAGACATGTTTGCACATGTTCACTCATTGATCCTCAGTAACTACCCTAGGAGTAGGTACTTTTATGTGTGGATGGAGGCGGGAAGGCCCAGAGAGGTGAAGTTTCTTGCTCCAGGTCACACAGCCATGAAGTGACAGAGACAGGCTGTGAACTCAGGCAGTGTGGCTCTTACTCTGTGCACTTCTCACATGATCTCGTAGCATCACTTGCCCCACCTGGTTAGACAAGCAGGCTCTCAGGCTCCACCCCAGCACTGTGGAATCTGAATGTGCATTTTAATACTATTCCCAGGTGATTCGAATGCCTGGTCAAGTTTGAGAAGCATGGCTGTAAACCACTCTGCCGTACGATTTCCCCAGCATGAGAACTTCACAATGGGGGAGTAGTGTAACGGGGAAATGAGATGGACACAAACATTTACAAGTCATGTAGTACATGGAAACTTCTGCCGTTCTGACATTTGGGTAAAACTTAGCCTGAATGTGAGGTTAGTGCTTTAGGCATTTCAGAACCCTTCCAAAACATCCTCATGGCATACACTTGATCTTGTTTTTTTCCGTGGAGTCTCTCTCTTTCTCTCTCTCTCTCTCTCTCTCTCTCTCTCTCTCTCTCTCTCTCTTTCTCACTCAACCATGTTTGACTTTGTGAGGTTTAGTAACTTTGGAGAAGATATGGGGACATCTTGAGCATAGGGCAGTGTCACATCTCATGCTCTTTGCATCTTTTCCTCCCTTCCTTTCACGTTGAGACTCTCCCAAAGTTTGTGTTCCTGGGAAGCGGGTCCTGCTAATAAGCCCACTGCCTCATGGAAATAGCCTGGACATGCCCCCCCCCCCCCCCCATCCTCTCCATTCCAGTAAATAAATTTCTTTCTTGTTACATAAGTAACTATAATCCAAATGTAATCACATAATAGACATAGATGGAGCCGCCAACTGGCCTCAGGGGAGTTGGCCAACTTAAAGAACAAGAATGAGAGAGATTTGGCCAGGCAGAGCCGGGCATGTGGGAAAAGGGACTAGGAATCAAAAGCCAGGAAGTCTGCAAGAGCATTGCTTGTTGGGGGAGTGTGGAGATGGGCATAGCCCAAAGTATGGCCAGCATGTGGGCAGAGATGGGAGATGGGGCTACTTAGTGAACAGCTTTGGGGTTTATTTACCATAATATAGTCACAGAATTTTACTTTGCGACAAGCAGTCTGCTAAGGGTTTTACATGTGTTTTATCTGCAAAAACACCCTTTGAGCTAGGCATGCTTATCTTCATTTTGCAGATGGTGAAAGTGACAGCAGAGATTAGGCAACTTGCTCCAAGCCACACAGCTAGTCCTAGTGCCTGAAACTGTCTGTCCTGAGAGCCCGGGCTTCAGTCACTGTGCTCTGAGCCGAGCGTGGGGCCAGCAATTTCTTTAGCAAGGAATTTTAAAAGTTATCGTAAATATGCTGCTAATGTCTAAGATGCTTCCTGTGGACACCAATGCAGAGCATATTCTATTTTGTTTTTCCATTTGCTTTTGGGTCATTTTAAGAGACTAGCTTTTCAGGAGTCTAGTGGTGGAGTGCATGGGTTCATATGCCCAGGGTTTGTATGCAAGGGCTGGGGATCAGGCACTCACTGCAGCATGGCCTGTCTTTGATGGGGTTTCCATTACCTAGGTAATTTTGGGGTTCCCTTAAAATGTGGAATCTTAAGAAGAAGAAAACACATGATTCCTACAGCTAGAAAAGAGATTTGTTCTGCTTATTCTAAATCCATTACTGACATAGTGATCGTTCTGCTGGCTGGTTGGTGTTGTGATACTATCTTGTTTTAAGTGAAAATTTTCTTCTGGTAATAGGTAAATTAGTAATAAGGATACCTTATTCACCTTGAAACTCCTAGGAACTCTGTTTTTCTAGCCATATCAAAGGTAATAGAGATTTTCTGTTTGCTTTAGTTCCCGATGCTTCTCTTTTCATGCCCTGTCAGCGAGCACCGTGGCTGTTTTTCTGTAGCTGGAGATGTTACTACCTCAGTGTTGGTGCTCTCTCCTCTGCATCAGTTAACTTTCCTTCTAATATCTGTTCTGAGCATCGCTCCAAGCTTCCTCAGCCCCCCCCTCTGCACCAGCAGCAGCAAGGCATGCTCCCATTTTCTGTTTGGAACCAAGAAGCACATGCAATTTAGGAAGTGTGGCAACCGTATACGTGCTAGGAAAATTAGAGGATGTAAACTTGGGTAAGTCACTGAACTTGAGCAGACCTCAGTTTCCTCATTTGTAAATGAGCAGGCGGGGGTCTGGAGCCTTCAGAAGAGGCATTGAAGGATCCTCACCTAAGTGAGGTCTAGAGATAATGTACTCAAGAAAGTTCACCACCAGTTCTTGGCTGTCTTTATGTTTAATAGGTTTTAACGGTCCTGTAAATTTAACTATCATATCCATTTTTCCCCATTTACAATTTATTAACAGCTTTAATGAATTGTGAATAACAGTTTAATTAGATCATTCATGTATAATTAGGACAACCATTCCCTCCACCCCAAGAGGATCTGTTTTTTATTTCTGAGTATGCAGCTTACTTCTCACCTAAGTAATTAAGCATTTTTCAAAGTAGGAAAGCTTTTTCTATCTTCTAATAAACATAAAGATCATTTTGCATTTTCTTGAAAAGCCACACGAATAAAATATTGGTGAGCAATTCTGGCCGAGGTTTTGCATGTGATCATAACCCAGACAAGCATGACCTAAGGCAGCACATTTACTTTAGTGGTAACAAAGCAGTGTAGAATTTAAGAAAATCTGGTTTCTGTTTACTACTTATTTTCCTACTTTCTGTGCAAAGCAACTTTACAGCCACTTCCTATCTGGTTTGAGTGCTAACTTTCAAAGCTGGCAAGGAGATTTTCATTAAAGCGTTCTTATCTCTTTTGTGAAGGTGCCATATTAAACATGTAAAAGAAAACGAACCTTATCTGATGGATGGTCTCCAACTAATAGCCAGGGAACCATTCGGATTTGGCTTTGCAGTGTGTTTTTGTACTTCCACGTGAGCATGGGTGTGCCCGATATTCTGGGAATTTACAATACTTCAAACAAATAAGGAAGTCCTACTGTGAAGACAGACTCAGAAGGAACTGTGAGCCGACAGACAGACCTTGTGCTTCTCCAGCTGCTCGGCTTCATTCTGGGCAGCGGTGGGCCACGGTCCTCAGTGTTCTGGGGCGAAACATCCCTCCCGACCTGAGTGGTGCTCTCATTTCCCATGCCATCTTTTTATTTTCCATTTTTATTGATTTCTGAAAGGAAAGGAGAGGAAGAGAGAGATAGAAACATTAGTGACGAGAGAGAATCATCATTGATTGGCTGCCTCCTGTACTCCCCACACTGGGAATCGAGCCCACAACCCAGGCATATGCCCCGACCGGAAATCGAACCGTGACCTCCTGGTTCGTAGGTCGATGCTCAACCACTGAGCCGTGCCAGCTGGGCTCCATGCCATCTTTTAATTTAGGTCCTCCCAGGAATTGGTTGCATAATGGGGCATTTAGATGTTGAATACCTGAATTATTTAGTTGTTCTTGTCACTCTGGTCATCAACAAATAATTGTGGAATCACAGCTGACTTAAAGAGGCAGTGTGTCCTATTATATTCCTTGACTATGTGACTGTACTTTGAATGATTAATCCCACTCTGGATAAGCTAAGTCAGTATCATGACTATGTGAGGCACTGCTCTACTGATTGCAGAAGAGATGGCAGTGGCCAAGGGTTAATATTGGGGGTCTGTGAAGCTCCACTGCCCTCAAACATCTTCCCCATGGGCTGGACCAGAACCGGCTTCAGAGAATGGATTGCACAATGGGGGAGGAAAGAAGCATGGTTTGGTGTCTGATCTAAAGAGAGTAGATGGGGTAAGGCAGCTTAGATGTCTGGGGACCTTGGGAGAATGGTGACAACTTGTATCCTGACAAAGTTTTATAAAATAGCCTCTATTGGTGATATGCTTGGCTTCTGAATGAATTTAGAAAGAAGTTGAATGCAGCCAGGTTACTTTGTTCAACTGAAGCTTTGTGAACCCTATTAGTATATTTCCGAAATGCTGTTTATTATTATAACTTTTGATTTAAAAATACATTCAAGTGTACCAAATTTAGGAAATACAGAAAAGGATAAGAGAAAAATCACTGGTATTGCCACCAAACATACTGTATTGTTAATATTACATGTCTGTTCTGTATGCATCAATATATTTTGAACAGGTATCATTTGTTCATGCTGCTTACTTTCCCTTCTAATATTTGATGAATATATTCTCTTGCTATTAAAATAATTTTTAAAGCATTACTTTGATAGTTGCCTAACATTATGTAGGACAATCTTAAAATAATACTTTAGTCACTTGCATGGTAAAGGTACATGGTTCTGCCCCCTCTTCCCCCCACTTGCATTGTGGTGAAAACCAAACTTTAATTAAGGGTGGCCTTGTAAAGGTATTAAAGATTTATATCATTATAGAAATAGAAGGCACTTTTGAGTTTTTCTAGTTTGACTATTATTGCACATAAAGGGAGTTATGGCCCATGTTTATGTGACTGTTCAAGGTTGAACATTTTAATGGTAGCAAAGGGACTAGTTTCTCCTGAACCCACAGCTAAATTTGCCCTTTGGCTCAAAACAATCCCCATACTGAAGCACATCTTGGGGTGTCTGGCTCCAAACCCTCACAGCTATCTACATAATTTTTTGGGGTGTAATATTTTCTGATTAACTTCATTTCTTTGAACTCCTACTGTGTTCAAGGTCCTGAGATCAAGGACTATTGTTAAATATTTACTGGGGATTGATAATACTTCCTATTTTGGGGTGAGTTTCCCAGGAAACCTATTGAGAATGTCCTACTAGTTTTTCTTCCTTTGATTAGAACAAGGTCTAATGAAGTGAGGGTTATGGTTTTAATCCAGCGCTCCAGTTTGTTTATCCTCTTCCAGCCAACCATTTTGCAAATGTATCATGATACTCATACAGATGGATCACTGCAGAATTAATAAGAAAACCCAACAGTACATGTTCTGCTAAAGGCTGACCATCTAGTAGAATCATTCCTTATATAATACTTGATCACACTTTAAGATTTTCTTATGTATTTTATCTCATTTTTAACCTCAGAAGATAGGTTCTTGGGGAAGTCCAAATAAGGCTGTAAACCACCTCATGTTTCACTTGTTCTGACTTTAAGATCAGTATTCTTTCACCTTTATCACCACTTCTGTTACATCTGTGATCTAAAGTCCTCTGTAAGGGGGTAAACTATATTTTTTTCAGTTTCTTTTAAACATCTGTTTGCTTTTTACAAAATAATTATTCAGTTTGTTGAATTCAGAATATATAAGCTAGCAAAAAGAAAAAGAGAAAAGCTACTCATCCCACATGCAAAGCTAATTACCTTTAACACTATTGTAAATCTTTTCACCCTATCCTTTCTATACTTTTATAGCATCTTTTTAGCTTTTTTGATGCTGTGTTGCAACCCTCTTCCACTTTTGTCTAGTTTCGCTCCTGTAAAGTCTGAATATCCCCTCATGCCATGCCTCTTGTCTTCTTAATAGATTCCTATGATAGAGTTAACACCTCCTCAAAAACTTTTAATGGCTCCTTATAAGATGCTGAATCAAATCCAAACTCTTGAGCATGTGTTAAGTGGAAAATGAAGAAAACAACAAAGACCAAATATAAGTATATACTTTAAAAGGAGAGGGAATGCATTTAGTAGCAAGCTTTTCTAACTAAGTAGTCTGGTATTTTGGCTAGTTAGATATTTGGCAACTCACTAAAGTTTTATAACCCTAGATGAAAGTGTTCTAGAATTGATTATGATAATGGTTACATGAATAAACTGAAGACCATTGAATTGTACATTTTAATTGGGTGAATTGTTGGGTATATTAGTTATGTCTCAAGAAAGCTGTTATTAAAAAAGTGTATTACCATACTTTATAAAATTCCCATTTTTGTTATAGTACAATACAAGTAATAAGTAACGACTTAATCACCTTAGCAATGATATCTGTTAAGAAGACTGCACAATCAGGGGACGTTTCCTCACCTATATTCTCAACTGCTGTCTGTGGAATATCTAGAAAATTAAGTTATTCCATTTAATATGTAGTGAATTAACAGGCTTTAAAAAAAAGTCTTTGGTGAGTAAATATAAGAGAGCCATAGGTAGACAACAGGATATGAAAGTGCTTATTCTAGTGTCAGCAGTAGGCTAAAGCATATGGTTTTTGAAGCCCTGACTCAACTGTGTGTGTGCGTGCGTGCATGTGTGTGTGTGTGTGTGTGTGTGTGTGTGTATGTGTATGGTTTTGTAAACGCCTGGAAATATCACTACACTTAGCAAGGCTTAGTGATTCAATATTTCTGTAAAAATAAAAAATTTTTTTCCATTCAGTTGATTTAATTTCTGCCAACTTCTTTATGGTTCATGTAAGCAAGCACTGTCCAGATGATGCAAGCTTTCATTCGATGCCTTAGTGATTTGTCTATCTTTTCTGTGATGAAATATTTCAGAGAAATGTTGCACATGTAATGGTTTGTTTTTGGTTGTTTTCTCTTTACTCAAACTACCATTATTACACAGCCTCATATGTTATATTTATGTATTAGTAGGTCAGTTTGTAAGAGATCGCATCAGAGTATATACTAATGTGATTTGGACATTTGTTAGGTCATATGACCTAAAATCAAGACTCAATTCTAAGAGTCTCTTTCCCTTTAACTAATTTTTGTTTCCTGGAACAATTCCGTAGATTGCGTAGTAAGAGGAGAGACTCAGTTTAAATTAAGAGGGTAATTAGTTTCACTTCCCCTTTTATCAGCAAATGGTAGAAAGTCATCATATGTGCAAGCCTTACTAAACATTAATAAACTGCACAGCTGTGCTTTTGCTCTATTTTTACTTCTTCAAGGAGCAGGTCTGGTTGTCTGTCCTTTCTTTTTTTCCTGACTGCTGGTTATACGTTTCTAGGTGTGATCCTTCTGAGCAAAGAGTGTGTTGTCTTCTTCAGGAAGAAGGCGTATTTTCCATGGACAACATGCTTAAGAGTAAGGGAAAAGGCCCTTTTTATTTGAGACTCAGGATGGCCATTACTATTTCTAAAAAAACTAGTGCGCAAAAGCGGAAGGGACAGTCTGCTTCATTACCACTCTGTTGTATGCCTGTTATTGTCACTGGCTCAAATGCTAGAGAAACATGGCCATCAGGAAAAATAAATTAGGGTACAAAATTTAAATTAATGAAACAAATCATGGAGCAACTCTTTAATTGACCTGAGAATTGTCTTGACATCAATTGGTGGGTGTCCAATGTTGCCCTTGTCTTTGGACAGCACATGTGAATGCCCAAGGTGCATCATTGGTCGCTTTGGACTAACTAGGTCAAATATAAAAGAGCAAGGGCATTTCATAGTCCTCTCCTCAGAGTTCCCTGAGCGTTGAATACAAAGGGGCTTCTTTCTCCCTCTACTGGTAAATGTTCCAGCTTTTTTAAAAAGCTGAATTAAAAATTATTTTTTTTACGCTTCTGGAGGAAGTGAGAGCCCAAATGATTTCCTAATGCATCTCTCCATGGTGTGGTTGTTGAATGCTCCCAAATTAGCCTTTTGGAAATGATTAGTTTTAAGATCCTTGCTGGGTGGTATTCATGCTAATAATGAGATCCTCAGCAGGTACTATGTTTTATGTTCAACATCTACATTTCCTCCCAAGAGAGGATTTAAAATATGTGAACACTGCATAGGGTTGGCTTGCTTGTATGTGTTTGTGTTTTCAATTGTGCTCTTTCTCTTCCTTTCCGAAAAGGGAAACGTTTCTCTAAGTTGAGTTTTCATTTTAATGAACTCTCGGATGCTACAGGAACAGTGAACTTCTAAAAATCTCTTCTACCCAGCAGATTCACTAACTCTTGTTTTCCATGATATTGTCCCTCCTCAAGATCCTGTCACAGTTTTATGCTTACTAGGCAGACATGGAACCATGTACATGTCCTTCTTGGTACTCCTCATGTCACTGTTTGCAATATTGGGGTGATATTGACTCAAAAAGCACGCTGTGTTCTGCAGTTCAAATGCCCATGTACTTCGTGAGACAGCCCAGATCACAGCTTCTCTTAATTGGAGCAGCACTTGCTCCATCCCTCCAGCACCTTAATTCCTCTACCTCAAAAGATAATTATTTTTAGAGGCGCAAATAAAGAAGCCACATGAGTAAAAACAAAAGTAAAATAAAATAATATAAAAATCTTGACATATTAACTTTGAAAGAAGACTACTACAGCTTTCACTCAACTCATTTGAAGTAGTGTTTGAGTACAGAGTAAATAATAGGTAAAAAGCCTCCCCGCCCCCCCCCCCCCGCCCCCGCCAGCCCTCGCTTTGTGAGAGATACAGTGAATGGTTTTTAATGCTGTACAACATTCAAAGAAGGAAAATACTAATAAAATCCAAAAGCTGCAGGAAACCCTTGAGCAGTGCACTCATCTTCAGCCAAGTGACAATGTGCAGATCTCTGTCCTTGGTGTGGCCGGCTTCAGAGTCCCCTCATATCTGCTGTCCCTTTCCATGCCACACACCTGCCTGTAGATCATCTCCTGATGAACATGACATGAGGTTGGAAATGGCATTTCAGATCTACCCTGGGCCTTTTCCTCCACTATAAATTTAATTTGTTGCTTTCCCATAGGGAGGGCCCCATGAGCCCCTCCATCCAGGGGGAGTATTTATTGGTTTACTGAGGCCTTCAGAGTGCTTTCCAAAGTGCATCCCCTCATGTCCCACCCCGTGCATTTATAAAATAGCGGCTTATGTTGATGTGTAACTGAAAAATCTGGAATGCTTACATTCATGCTTTTTATTATGTGAAATAATCAATGTTAAAAAAAAATCTGGGGGTGGATTTTTATTCTGAAGAGATCTTCTTAAAATGTTATTATTATGACATTGTTATGCATTCCAAATAATATATCAAGTCCCGGTTTTCTCTAAGGGTGCGTGTAGAAATGTTGCCATTTATAAATATAAATAATTAGGTGTGTGTGTGTGTGTAACTGAGAGGCTAAAATGTTTCATATCTTTTTTATATAAGGAGCTCTATTTCATAGGAAATGAAATTAGAGCCCCAGTTTTGCAGACTGCACTGACTCATCTATTAGCATAAGGATTTCATTCATGGCTGTGTCCTTGTTTTTATTGGAGGCCTAGAGAATGTAGGACACAAGTTGTATCTTCTATTTCATGTGGATGTGTATCCTCCACATCAATGCAGGGGACTTTGTAGATATACAAAAAGTGCTTCTGGTTGGAATGAATAAACATTGCAAAGTGAATGAACTTCTCTAAGAATCTAGGACCTCCATCAGTCTAGCTAGCTACTCAAGCCAAAAATCTAGGAGTTATCCCTATATCATCTCCTTCCCTTCTACCCACTTCCCATTCATCTCCAGACTAGATCCTGAATCATTCCATTTTCTCCATCATGTCTCCTGTCATTCTGGTCTAAACTACCATTATCTTTTGTTTGGATTGCTGAACTACCCTATTAGTTTGTCCTTACAATACATTCTTTACTTGGCGTAAATCAAGCCATTTTAATTTCCTGGTTGAAATTCTCCAAAGCTGTTTAGTGCTCTTAGAATAAAACTTAAGCTGGTTCCTGAAATACTACACCCCATATGATTTAGCCTCTGTAGCTAAGGCTCCCACACTATCACCTACCTCTTTCCCCATCACTGATCCACCTTGGCCACTTGGCTCTCTTGTACCTCCAACATGCCAGCCAAGTTTATTCCCACTTTGACCTCTGTGTCAGCTGGTTCACTGCCTGGAATGCTATTTCCTTCTAATTTTCCTGTGGCTAGATTTTGAATATTCAGGTATTGGTATAAATGCACCTTCTTAGAAAGGCTTGCCCTGGCTTCCCAAGTTAACATAGCTATGTCACTCTAGTTCATCATCCTTTCACTTTTTAAAAAATATATATTTTTATTGATTTCAGAGAGGAAGAGAGAGGGAGAGATAGAAACATCAATGATGAGAGAGAATCATTGATTGGCTGCCTCTTGCACAACCACACACTAGGGATCGAGCCCGCAATCTGGGCCTGTGCCCTTGACCGGAATCGAACCCGGGACCCTCCAGTCTGCAGGCCAACGCTCTATCCACTGAAGCAAACCAGCTAGGGCATCCTTTCATTTTTTAATGCATAGCATTCATCTCCTGATATTTTATTATTCATCTATCTATTTACCTAATGTCATCTGCTTCTGATACTTACATGTTACCTTTGTGAAAGTAAGGACTGTGTGTCCTGTATTCTATGCCTACAACAGCGATTTTTCAACAGGTATGCCACAAGAATTTTTAAAACATGCAGTGCCCAACTGTGTAGTCAGGGGCACTAATCTCTTTTCCCTTAGATGGTCAAATAAAAAAATGACAAGAGCCAACACAATAATAGCTGTCTGGTGTGATTGAATCAAAATTATACCTATTATTTTTGTCAGCTTGGCAAAAACATATTTTTTGGTGTGCTGCAGAATTTTAGTAATTAGTTTATGTGTGCCATGAGATGAAAAAGGTTGTCCAGCATGGAGTATACACCAAATAAAATTGAATAAACAATTGAAGCTGAAAATCTCCAAACACTATGGCTTTAAGTATTGAACTACTGGAGATAATTATCTCAGTTATTTTGGTGAGTTAGAGTCAGGGCTGAGACTAGGGTAAGGTACTACTAAGGTATTTGCCATGGATACAGTATTTAATGCAGCTTGTCAGAGGTTAGAATGGTACAGCACTGGTATTGATCCTTCCTGTGTTTATTTAAAATTGTGATATTTTGTTCATCATGGATTATTTTGGCATTAATTTTTATTTTTTGAAAATATTCTATTGAAATATGGTTTCTCTTAAATATCATTATTAAAAATAAATATATAAAATACTATTTCTCTTGACTACATTTTTGCCCTGCCCCCCAAACCTGGTATTCTCTCATTTTCCCACTTGATTTTGCATTGTGAGTTATAGCTAGACACTGTGCTTCACTTGATTATGTCACTAAAAACTCACAGCAGAGCTGCAAAGTAGGTAGGAGTATTGCTTTGCAAGGACAGGTAACTTACCCAAGGCCACAGAGCTGTGAAGGGACGGAACCAGGATAGGCAGCATATGCAGAATGTGTCATGTGGGTAGAAATAGACTTACAAGTGGGAGTGAGAAGAGAATCTATAATAATCAAAGCGTATATGCTAATTAGACCGGACATCCTTCTGGACAAAGCTGGAGCTGTGAGGGAAGCCCAGGTCCCGGATGCCAGAGGGAAGCTGGTGCCAACTGCGGGGGAAGGCAGGCCTACTCCTGCACGAATTTCGTGCATCGGGCCTCTAGTCTTTAATATTTTGGCTTATTTTCTCTACTGTTTTGCAGAGGGCTTTAAATGTGCAATGAGTAGAGGAAAGTTTGATCTGCTAGCTGGGTAGGGACGTTGAGGAAGAGGCAACAGAAGGAATATGGTGAGCTGCTTTTGGAGAGTTGGTTCCATATATTTTATTGATCACCATTTGGGAGCCCATTAGGGGATATGAAAAACCACGTGTTTGGATCAAACACTCCATAGCTTTAAAGTGTAGAATGATTTTGGGGGGAAAAAGTTTTGGGAGATTAAAAATATTACTGCACACCATACATAAAAATATAGAAGATTAGTTCAGTGTAAAACATAAATTCATAAAAGCTAAAATAAAAACATATCTGTGGGCCTTTTTTAGAAACATAAACCAATTAAAGAAACCACAAAGGAAAGTACAGATGAACTAATACAAATTTTAAATTTATGTACAAAATTTTGTCAATAGATGAAAAGAAAATGACAAGTTGGGGAAATATTTTTAAAAATATTTTTATTGATTTTAGAGAGGAAGGGAGAGGGAGAGAGAGATAGAAACATCAATTATGAGAGAGAATCATTGACTGGCTGCCTCCTGCATGCCCCCTGCCGAGGATCGAGCCCGCAATCCGGGCATGTGCACTTGATAGGAATTGAACCCAGGAGCCTTCAGTCCATTGGCTGACCCTCTGTCCACTGAGCCAAACCAGGTATGGCTTGGGGAAGTATTTGTAACCAAGGATTAATATTTTTTAAAAAACTTAATTGTTCTAAGAGATCAATAAGAAAGACACTGAGTTCTCAAAAAAAAAAAAGGCAAGTTCATAGAAGAAATACAAGTGACTAAGTAGGAAACATGTTTCATAAATGAAGATGTAAATTAAAACAAAGATTTATTTTTGTCTCCCAAATTATAGGTATTAAAAAAGTCTAGTGTTGGTTTTAAAAAAAAAAAGGGAGGGGTTAAGAAGAATCTTGATGTGTGTGTCAGTGGGACATACTATATGACGGGTCAGAGCTTTTATAACTTGTTCACCTAATTGCATTCCTATGATGTTCTTATAAGAAAGTAGAAATTCAGGTCAAGATTTTTCTTTAGGGATGTTTATCACAATTTTTTCAGACACCTTTAGGATTGCCTTTCAGACAATCATTATTAACCATTTCTGAAGAATAATTAGTATCTTGGGATAATTATCACAATATGTTGAGTGAAAAATAACAACACAGCATTATTTCAGTTTTAGAACAAGAACAGAAAAAGTACATTTGCCTACAAAAGGAGACAGGAAAGAAATATATTAAAATATTTAAATTTTAGCAATTTTGAAAATTCTGTTTTTCTGAATTTTCTATAATAAATAATTTTAACTTTTATGAGTTGGAGAAGTGTTTTATAAAAAGAAAGTTGTGAGGACCGAAGATTAGAAGTTCTGCACAGACAGGAGACCTTGGTAGAGTCTAGTCTAGTCCATCTTCTTCCTAATTAGTTGTCAACTGCAGAATCCTGGAACAAGTCACTTCCCCCTCCTTGTAAAGTAAGTGAGTTCAGGACTTCTTAGACTTCTTCTCTGAAACACACCCAGAGGCAGAAGCAAGTGAACATTCACTGGAGAAGAAAAGGATGGGGGGAGGTTGGGCAGGTTGGCTCAGAGTCATCCTCTGGAAAAGTTGTAGCATGAAAATTTATGTAAACTTCCTATTCTTCTCCAAGCTATATTGATGTTAGTTTTTAATTTTTAAAAATTGAGATATAATTATTATACCATAAAATTCACTATTTTAAAGTGTACATTTTAATGGCTTTTAGTAAATTCAGAAGATTGTAGAACCAGTGGATGCTGGTTTTTAACACACAGATATTTGCCATGGATATTCCATGATACAATGGATTTTCCAAGAAAATGCTCTTCCACCTTTGAGTCACCTTGGAAGCATTATCAGGTACTTTCCCAGGAGGATTTTACCCCTTGGAGACATCCAGGACTAGATAATTTTCCAGATATTTTTAACAAAGTGCATTTTCAATGCATCTTGCCTCTCATTCCCTTGAAAACAACTTAACTGGGTAAGTTGTTATTAATAGTCCTCGTTACTATAACTAACCTACCCATCTATTCAGTTTCCGCTCACAGTTGGTGAGACTAAATTCAGTTAATTTCTATGCTGTTTTATTTTTTTTATTTTTATTTTTTTAAATATATTTTATTGATTTTTTACAGAGATGAAGGGAGAGAGATAGAGAGTTAGAAACATCGATGAGAGAGAAACATCGATCAGCTGCCTCCTGCACATCTCCCACTGGGGATGTGCCCGAAACCCAAGTACATGCCCTTGACCGGAATCGAACCTGGGACCCTTAAGTCCGCAGGCCGACGCTCTATCCACTGAGCCAAACCGGTTTCGGCTTCTATGCTGTTTTAAAAAACTACTACTTTCTGCCAGAAGCATGCTGGGGATAAAGGGGTAAGTATCCCCCACCCTGGCCCTCAAAGGACAGACTTTAAAGGAGAGGAAGTTATGGTGACTTTGGTATTAGAGCCACTCAGTTTGAGGTTCAGAGTTCCAATTTTAAGTGGAAGAAAATACACAGAAGGCAGAATACATGTATTTCAGAGTATATAGCCTGGAACGTGGACAACACATGGATTGTATTTTGGCTCAGTGTTACTAAATCATTTTTATCTCAGTACTGTTAATTTTTTTCAGGTGTGGGTTGATGGTGTGCTTGTGGGTTGAAAAGTTCTCATTGAAAAATGTGGTTCCACTATATCCAAGTTTATGTGGAAGTAGCCCAAGTTCAGCTTTGGTGGCGCTGAGATTCCATATTTTAAACTATTGGCCTAAACTAGTGGACCTTAAAAGTACAGTATTTGAGTTATAATTGAGCTCTATGAGACTTGGGTTTGTTCTTTGCCGTTCTGTCGCTGGGTGCTGGCCAATCCAGAGGGCAGGGCAGGGTCATTTGGCCGGAGCCTTCATTAATTAAAGGCTACAGATGTAGACTTCTGATGGTTTGACAGTATCGCCAAATACAGTCATCAGAGGCACTGGCAGGATAAAACAAATATATTCATTGTACAACTTTAAATACCATAGTGTTTATAACTCCATTTTGGAATTTCTTCTTTTTCTTGGGAGCCTAGAAGAAGGGGCAGTGGTGAGGTGTACTTTCTGCCTTTCTTTCAGGATAAAGAAATGGACCATGAGGACCCTTGAAGGTCCTGGCAGTGCAATGTTCAGTAACTATTTTCCAGGACCCTGTGTGGAAAGTGGGAACATCAGCATTCTTCAGAGCAGTGACACTAGTAACTGACATGTTTGGGGCATTAAGCAATTCTACATGGATTGTGTTTCACAGATCTTTTGTGGTCCAAGAAGCCAACTGAAGTAGGAGAGAAGGGACCATGAGTCCACGATAGCTTTCAACAATAAATAATAATTCATTGTCATTAAGAAGTTAATGTATTACCGAATTTAAAACTGTCATTCAGATAGGGTGTGGAATAAGGAAAACTGACCTGCCTTTACCGATTAATTGGACAGAATTATTTACAGATTACATTATGCGGATGGGCAGAATAGTCAGTGTAAAGTTGAGATGCTTAGTATGAGTGGGATACATGGAGTAAGTATGGATTTGTGGCCCAGGCTGTATGTGGAAACCCTCTTGTGTTGAAAAGCCTAAAATGGAAGCATCAGATTGTGTGTGAGAGTATGTATGACTAGTAGGCTGTATTCTAACAGCTTACAAAGGGATGCACTCCATAGTAGGATATTAAATTCACATTTGATGTTTGTTCTGATGGAAGGGCATGTGAAGTGAACTGCGGATTGCTCTCTGTGCTTTATCTTGATCCAATGGGTCGGGAAGGGAAGAAAGTATCCCTCAAAGCCAATTACACATGCTGGATGAAGTGGCTTTTTAAATAGCGTGAGTCTTAAATAGTCTCATTTCTGGGTGTTTTGAGGAGCCGGGATAAGAAAAGGCAGAGTACTTGCCTAAAACTACAAGTGACTTTTCTGGGGAAAAATCTTCAGCCACATATATAGAGACCACTGAAGGAGAGAAGCAGGAGTTTTGTGGGACTCACACCCTTGCCTGTGTTGATATGCTTGTTAAAGTTACTAATTTGATGGGAGATTTAGTCAAATTAGCAAAAATGAGACACATCCCCACACATACACACACATTTTATGTCAGGCTCCTTGCTAGATTTTATTTTATAAGTGTCTTTGGAAATAGTACATTTCTATTTCTTTAGATAGGTCAAGAGTTATTTGTGCCCTGTGCTGTGAAAAGAGATTAGCCACCACTGCATTCATGAAGCAGTCTACTGGTGGGGAAGTTGGCTTTCTTTCATTTGGAGTTAAGTAATTGTGAAGTCTCTCATTATACTTTCATGTGGCCTTAGAAAATAACATAATTTTATATAATTTGTTAATAGCTGGGGCTTTTTATTGTACCAAATATTTTCTTCATACTAATCCTGAGTAGATTGTTAAAATGCCCATTTCAGACCCCTGAGAATATTGTATAAGTCTATAAAAATAGGAGAAGTACACACTCTTTGGGTTATACATTTGCTAGGAACAAGTCATTTGTTTCCATGCCAAAACTCTTTGCAGAACAAAGAAGCTGAGGTTTTTGCTTGGTTGATAGTTTAGTTCATATACTGTCTTTTGGATTAAATCCAACTATTTTAGTTGACTACTTTTATCATTCTGCCTACAACATTTGGGTAACACAGATTTTCTTCTAAGTGAAGCTTCGGCTTCACTTTGAATTTGCTGCATTTATATAATTAAATCAAAGTGTGAACATTAACTTCATGAGTGAAATTTACCTGGGAGGAATGGCCAGTCAATTGAAATATGGCACCAAGATTCAAAATGGATCCCCATTAATAAAGTAGTATTCAGAAATTCAAAATTAGTTTACATGGATAAAAGTGAGGTATAGTCAAAGAGGCAGTAGAAGTTAATTATCCTGAATTGTGGCAGCTGTGAACAGTTGGCCCTTGAATAACTTGGGTGTTTAAGGGTGCTGACCTTCCACGCAGAACTACAGCTTCCCCTCCACATAAGCAGACTCCCAACCATGCAGCTGACTTTTGAACAACGGGGGTTTGAACTGCTCCCTTATAATTGGACCTGTGCAGTTCAAACCAATGTTGTTCAAGGGTCAACTGTAGTGACAAACCCAAACTAGGCAACTGAAGGCTGGGTTTGAGCCCTCATGCTGGTCGCTACGAGCCATGTCATCTCAGCCATGATGCCTCGCCTCTTCAAGGCCTTTTCCTTTGCATGGGATAAGGATAATAAACACATCAACCTTACAGATTTCTGAGAGGATAAAATGACCGTGTATTTCAGAGTGCTTGACAAAAACATAAAGGATTGAACACAAATTGCTTTCAGTTTCCTTTACAAGAGAGGGGATATTCAGGAGAAGGAGACCACTGTTGCCCCTGTCTACATTGGAGATTGGACATAGACAGAGGGGTGAAAAGAAGGAGAGTACACATGCATGTTCTGGGGGACAGGTACTGGATTTATCAGTACTTTGGGGGAGAGTCAGGAGTCTGGATTCTTATTTGGGGTCTATCATTTCTCCACTGTGATTGCCCTTCAGAAGAGTGTTAAGCGCCCAGCTGGTGTGGCTCAGTGGTTGAGCATCAACCCATGAACCAGGAGATCACGGTTCAATTCCTAGTGGGGCACATGCTGTGGTTGCAGGCTCTATCCCCAGTAGAGTGGGTGCAGGAGGCAGCTGATTGATGATTCTCTCTCATCATTGATGTTTCTGTCTCTCCCTCTACCTTCTTCTCTCTGAAATAAATAAAAAAATGAACAAAATACCCCCCCCCCCAACATAAACAAACAAACAGAAGAATGTTAAGAGTATAACTAGAAGCAAGTGCTTTATAAATAAGATTTATTGAAAAAGGGCAGAGGAAGAAGAGGGTACCCTCCGTTTCCTTGCCTTCCCGCTCCTTCTTATTAAGCTGCTTCGTCTTTCCTTTTGGTATTGTACCACTCAGGTCCCAGCAGAAGACATATGGCTGCTCCAGCTGGGTGACTAAAGAGAGTTTTGTACAGGGGCTCTTTATAAAGGCGTGGGCCAGGTAGATAACCAGTGAGGGTTGGTGCAGTAACCAGGGCCCCACAATAGCTGGGCAAGGGGAGGGTGTAGGTACAAGAACATGGAGAGGGCCACCCAGCTGGGGCTGGGGCCTCTTGGAGGGGACACAGCATACCTGTGGTGCTCTTACAGGGAGGGAGCTGGGGGAATAAATGCCCCATTCTCATTCTCCTATTCCCTGGTCTCCTCCTGGTGTCTCCCATGGACTAAATCCAAGTGGAAGACTGAGGACAAGAGAGATGTTGTGAAATCCTTGCTGGTCTGCCTCCTAGGGCACCAAGCAAGAAGAGGAAATGAAGAGAGGGACTCTGGGTGTGTCTGGGGCAACAGGAAATTATCTTATTTTGGAGTTGATTTTTGGATTCTTTTTTCGTAACCTCTTAATTCCTTCCCATTCATTGACTGATCCCACATTCTTAGGAGACTGCATTAGTGTGCTGCCCAGGGGCTTAGTGACTAGGCCCAGAGAGTTGCCATGCGTAGACTGCTCTTGCATGATGTAAGTGAAACACTAGCAAGGTAGTTTGTGCTTCATCTACTCTCTTGTTTTTTTTATTTTGTTTTTGGAGGATGGGTATACAAAAACTTCTTGGATAGCCAGGAGGGAGGCCTTGTTACCTGATTCTCTTTCCTTTTCTTCTCATACCAATAACCTTACACATGAAGATTTCTTATTATTGTTGTGGGGGGAAAACGGCAGAGATTCTGATTTCATGGTTATGTCTTTAGTTGGGCTCTCAGAACAAGCCTCTGCGATGGGGATAATACACAAAGAAGCAATCTAGTTTTTCTCCCCTACATCCTTTGTATTGCTTGGGAAAGTAAAGGTACCAATTCCTTTCTATAACATGTTGATTGATCATGAGAAACAATTTCACAGCTTTATTTCCATTAGAGATGCTACTTGTTGGATACTCCCCTCCCCTCAATATTCATGGTTGGAATTATACTCAGTGCCCCCGCCCCCTGAAATCAGTATATTTGCTGCCCAGAAAAATCTTCATTCCTATCTGTTTACTGTGCTCTCTATACGCCCCGTTTTCAAATAAGAAAAAGTGTCTAGAAAAGATTAGGCATTTTTCTCTTGTCACCCTCTGAGCAGCTTTTGTGTAAGAGCATTGTCATTTCCAAGCCCAAATCCTGGCCCAAGCAAACAGCCTCCTGGAAGCTGTTCAGCTATCCCCTGGGGAAGAGCTTTATCAAGTGTTTATTCTGTTCAAAAGATGCTGTTTTCATTGTATTTCTTAGAAGATACATGGTTATAAATCACTATCAAAATTCATGCTGAGTGGCCTCCGATGGGGTGACAGTTGTTGTTTTTTAAGCTCCTCTGCCTCTGAAATGAACTCTCATTCTCAGATTTGGCTAAGTGTTCACCATGGGTAGCATGTCCACCCCGTGATGCCGCTCTGCTCTCCTGTGATGTTCCTCTGAGCAGGCGGTTGGGGAATGTCAAGTCCCAGCAGGCATTTCTGGTTTAGTGTCTGGGAGACTGTGGGGAGGTATCATGGTCTGATGAGCTTCTGTTGTTTATATCTTTCAGGGACTGGAGAGAGTGGCAAGAGTACGTTCATCAAGCAGATGAGAATCATCCACGGGTCCGGATACTCTGATGAAGACAAAAGGGGCTTCACCAAGCTGGTGTATCAGAACATCTTCACGGCCATGCAGGCTATGATCAGAGCCATGGACACGCTCAAGATCCCCTACAAGTACGAGCACAATAAGGTAGGCGTGCTGCCCATGGGAACCACTGGCCAGGCCATTCGCTTCTGGGATGCCTGATGGGCTTTTGAAATGTACATTTTTTTTGTCTCATCTAATTGGGTCTTTTAATAGTTTAATAGTTGTTTTAAGATATTTTTTCCCTAAATCTTTAAAGTCACATCTATAAAAAATTAGAGTTGTGTTCTTAGCAATATCAATGAAAGGCTTATTTGGATGTTCGACGATAAATATGTGGAGGTTTAAAATGTAGGGGCACACATTCCATTGAGAAGACAGTTTGGCAGTTCAAGACAAACTGACCAAAGTGAGAGAATTCAGAGAAGAGGTGTCTTGCTTCAACCTCCCACTCTTTGTGCTTCCTTGAAAAAAGAATGAAATTAGCTTATGGCCATTTTGTATGGTTTAATTTTGTGACTTCCTTTCAGTAATACCATAGGCTTAATTTTATTTCAAAATAGGTCCATCTATCACTTCCAATAACCTTTCAAACATGTTCCTCTGCAATAGTGTTAAAGACATGGAAACTTCTAGAATCATTTGACAAAGGGTTAGGAAAAAGAAATAGAAATTTGCAGCTTTTTAGAAAACAAACTTTTCCAATATCTAGCATTAGCTCTTAATTGAAATAGAAAACCAAGTTTATATTTGGGTGAAAATAAATGCTGTCATTGCTCACCCTCCAGATATTATAGATACATGATTCCAAACAAGGTGGGTGTGTCTGCTGTGGTGGCTCCAGGTGTGAGTGACACTGCCGTTGCCCCTCGAAAAGCTGTCAGCTGCCTGCGGTTACACCAGGGAGGACATCTGTGCAGAGGCCCCCAGCCCAAGGGAAGGGAAGTCTATTTGGAATTTGTAGGAATGCTTTACAGTCTGTTTTCTTCCATTCTGTGAATCAGTGCTTCCAGTGACGTACACAGTCTTATTCCTTAGGGCTTTTATCTTACAGTAAGCTGGTAAAATCTCATCTCTTTTGACAAACACTACATTTACACCAACAGTTTTAGTGTCTTCAATCAGAACTTCCATTCTCTCAGTATTCTTGATAATCTGCTCTTGAGGATATTTCCATATACCAGGACCAATAGGTAATAGCAAGGAGTTGGCATGCCCAGTGTGACTCATAACTAGATTTAATTCATAAAAATGAATTATCGGTGAAATAAAGCAATTTTGTATACCTTCACTTCTGTTACCATCTTGAAGTTTCTAACTATATGGATCATCTTGAAATCAGACATTTCTGTTTTTTGGGTGGTTCCTTGAAATTAACGGACTGTTTCTTGTCTAATGATATCCTCACACTTTTTTTTTATGGCAACAAGAAAGTCTCTCCACAAATAACAGAGACCCTCACAAATGATCCTTCCTGCTGCTGTTCTCAATAGTGAAAGGATCTGGGCAGCTTTGTGGGCCTGGGACTGGGGCACCTGAACCAGATGAGACTGCCTGCATATCTAAATAACAATTTAAAAGGATCAGGGTTCCCCCACTCCTTACCACCACCACTAACGAAATCTCATATAATGCATTTCTGAAGCAGGCAACATGCTAGTTTTGTTGCAGTTGTGAGACAGTTCTGTTGAAGGAAATTTTCTTAATGCCAGTGACTTTTCCAAACTATAATTGGTGACCTGATGAATGTTGGCTGAGTTATCACATGTGTGGTGTGATTGATGTGTGGCAACAGATACATGTTACCAATTTACACCTTATCATAGTCCCATAAATTATACCAAAAAAACCCTTCTTTCTTGGATGCTCCAGAGAATCCTTTAGGACCTTGCCATGATGTTAGATTTTCATATAAAGATCATTTATTGTACAGTCACGTAGAAGTAGAAAGTGGAGTGGAATTTATGCCTTCTTCATGTAACCCATTGAAGAATACTTAACAGTGTGTATTATTTGAGCTCTTTGTGTCAATTCTAGTTAAGTAGCCTTTACTGTGTTGAATATCATTCAGTTAGAAATCAGTATCCTAAAAATTATGTTAATATTTTTCTCAAATATCATAATTATCCCGTGAAATCTTACCATGTCTCTTGGTTACTTAACACACTTTCTAAAAAAGTGACATTAGTGTGTGCTGACTTCTGAATTAAACATTCTTTAATATGTTTAATCCCTTTTAAATCATAATGTAAGTTATTTTCACATTTGTTCCATCTTCACTACAGCATCTGTATTCTAACGTATCACACTCCCCTTGCTTCATCCATTAACTTCCTGAGCTCTGCCCACTCCTTGACTTTGTTAATACTTGTTCAGGAATTATGTTCTCTCCTTCCTGTTCCACCCAACTGCAGCTTCCTCCTAGAGTTCTCTACTCCCCCCTCCCACAGCACTAAGTAATCCCACCCTCCTTTAGCAGAGCCTCTAGTGGAGTATTTATAATTGTCTAGCTTGTATTATTTATGGCAATTTGGTATTGATCTGATTTCCTGACTAGACTCAACTAAGCTCCTTGAAAATAAGTATATGCCAGTTTTATCTTGGTATTCTTCATTGTCCCTGGCATTGTGTCTTATACACAGTAGAGGCTCAAAACATTCCTTGTTTTATGAATAGCTAAATCATTTGTAAGCTTCCACAACTGGAAATCTCCTTTTCTGCTTCCAGTGTGGTTGAGATGATTATTCAGATAAACAAATAGCTGTCAAAATTGTTGATCTGCGTAAGAGAAGAGATGCAGTGTGCTGTCAGAAATAGGCAGAAATTCACAATTCAGGAAGAGGCAAGGGAATTGCTGAGGGAGGGGCCCACAGGAGAAGAAGATGGCTGAAGTGAATGTGCAGAAAAGGAATGTGCACTCCTTGAGCAGAATTCTTCTAGAGGAGAATTGGAAAATAAGAACCAAAGTATGGTATAGGATATGTTTGTGAAAGGTTTTGAATCCAGACTAAGAAATCTGAGTTTTAGTTTCTCGTGTTCATGATACTTATTTAAGAATAACACTTTATGTTTTCATTAGAATTTTCTACAGAAGTTTTTGGTTACAATATGATATGCTTTATATCTTATAAATAGTTTAAAGGATTTAATGTGCGTTTTATTAGCAATTACTGGGAAGCAGTGCATTGTGATTTATATTATTTTGTGACATTAAAGCTATAAAATAAATAACCATTTCATTTTTTAAAAAGCTTCTTTGCACCACCTGCCACATTGGCCATAATCTGTGTTAGTAGCAGAAATAAAAATAAAGACTTTCTAGGATTGTCCAGCCTAACTTTATGCTTTGCTTCCGAGTTCACATATTTTATAAGGCAAAGCATAACTTACAAATGATATGGCCTATTCTTAAACTGGAAAACTACTTGAGTTTTTTTTTTTTTCTGTGGAAATGGTTCTGGTTATGGAATGCACACCAGAATATTGGAGTTTATTTTGCTCCTGTGTGTTACTAGATTGAATCAAGTGTCCCTCTGGTTTGGTGGGGGTAGGGGGGAGTGGGAGGGATGGGGGGGTACTGTCCAGTGGCTACCCCCCCCCCCCCCCCCCCCATAGCACTAAGTAATCCCACCCCACTATCCTGTCCTTGGACTTTCTTTGCCAAACAAATGTTTATAGGTGAGCTGCTTGGACTCAGCCCATGTGAGGGACTTCACTGTGAACTAGGGTTTGTTTCTTCCACAATGGTACTTTGCCATTTCCCTAAACACAACTGTTGATAGCTGATGTTGAAAGGGATTAAGTATTTGTTGCTTAGTCAAATCAAAAGTTACATTTAAGGCTCCACTAGGCGGAAGGCATTGGACTGCGAGATTACTGCATCATTCCTTACTTTCCAAAAGGGAGAATTTTCATTCCTATTACATTTTTATTTTCTTATATAGGTGTACTTTTTTTTATTATTATTCTTTGCTTTGCTACTGAAATCAGCTCTTAATAAAAAGGAAGAGATGAACAATTTCTGAGCTTACCTGGCTGGAAGGTCTACATGGGGAAGGAGCAGCTCATTAGGTTCTGCCCCTGGATTTTTATGTACTTTCTGTCTGTACCTGGCAGTTGGCATGCTTCCTGCATTGCCTGATCCTTTGCACATGCGTGTGCCTTGTTTTCCCAATCAGATTGCAGATTAACTGTTTTTCTAATTTGTCTCTCCTCCACAACATGCTGCAAATGTGGTAGGAGTTTTTGTTCATGGAGTGGATTACTCCAGATACAGATCCTGGTGTCCCTTTATTGTCGCCTCATGCTTTCTGTGAACTGTGAAATCAAGGTATTCTTATGCCAATTTCAAAGTATCGACAGGCTGCAGCTCCCTTTGCCAGTGCCAGAAAGAGAAAAGCATCTGATGCAGTGCTTCTTCAAGGAGACCTGCTCATGTTGGGTGGACAACGTCACCTCTTCTGTTCTAGTTTCCACTTTTGGACTCATGACCACAGCTTATGTGGCACCTAGGCTGCCGCTGCCTTCGACTCCCGACCAGCAGTGCGCAGGCTCCACACCGTGTGTCCTTTTTCTCTTGGTCCAAAGGCCAGGAGGACAGGTTGCTACAGTACCTGCTGTCCTCTGTGAACCCTTCTAAGAAAGGACTTGTCACAGGGGAAGAACGTTGTTAAACACAGTTACAGCTTTCTGAATTTTCTCTACTTCCCGAGAAATCCAAGATCTCAGAAGCCATTTTTCAAAAGAAAAATGTAGCCGAGATCTTGGAGAATTTGCCAACTTATTCCTGTATTTGATAAGATGAACAAGTAACTTCTGTACTACCTTTTTCACCATGAGGGAATTTTCTACTACTCTTTTCACCATGAGGGAATTTTCTTAGTTTACAGAATGCCAAGAGCCTGATTTGATTTTAATATTTCTCACTTACATACTAAGCACATACTAAAAGCAGAAGTTAATCAGTATATGTTTCAATCTATTCCTCTGAAGAGTTGTCTCAATTAAGGTTCTCTGCTCGCACGCAACAGAAGCCAGCACTGGCTAACTGAAGCAGAACTTGGGGGACTAGGAGGAGAAACCAGAGGACTAGCTCTGGGAAACCAGGGCAGGTTTGAGGAACTCATCTGAGAGACAGATGAACTCTGACCCTTTTTAATCCTCTTTCACTCCACTCAAGATACAAATTCCCAGGAAAACTTGCCTGATTGGGCTGGGCAAGCCTGGGCAATTTGATTGACAGCCTCTGAGGAAAATGCGGTTCAGTTAGTAGAAGGGGGATGATGCTGGCACAAACCATAATTATCCACTGCAAAATCACACTGTCAGTTTAGAAAATAAATTGGCATGTGGATTCTCTGTAGAAGTAAACTGTTCAGTTTTGCTCAGCATTTGCTAAGTCCCAAAGTACAACTGCTTGCTTATTCTGGGCTTGGGGAGCTGGAGGAGGTTGATGGGTTCGTGATTTAGTAACAGTTACATATGAAATGAGCTGAGTTTGGGCCCAAGCACTGCATAACTGAGTTACCTTGGGATTGGCACATCTCCTCCCTAAACCTAAATTTCTTAACTCTCTAAGCCTGAACTTCCTCATCTGTAAAATGGGACAGATGATAATCATAATAGGGTTGTTTCAAGTGTTAAATATATAATGTATATGAACATGTTTTACAAATGATTAATAAGGAGTTTGGAAGTTCTTGTAAAATGAATTGTCATCATGGAGACAATTCTGGAGAAAATGAATGCTGTTAACTTTCCATTTTTATTAAAAATAAAACAAACAGGAAATAATTTAAATAGCGTGACCAGATTTAGGAGATTTTTAAGGAAAACTTTCCTCTGAGTGACAGTCATTGAAATGGGATACCAAGGGAGGTAGAGAAATCTCCTTTTCTGGTTGTGTTAAAAAATAGAATGTATTTTTAACATGTGAAATTCTTTAAGGAAATTTTGTTGAAATAAAAGATGGACTAGACAACCTCTGAATCTTTCCCCACACTATTTTTTGCGTGCTGATTCTTTGATTCCACAACTCTAACAGTTAAAGGTATTTTGTTATAATTTAAAGCTCCTACCTTTTTTAAACTTTGTCCATTCCAGAGCCCTTACACATTAAAAAAAAAAAGGCAGTAAAAAGATTCATTTTGATAATGGCCTCTAGCCCAATGGAGATTTTTCTTTCTTTGTATCTAAATCCCATAGTAATTATAATATTTACGTTTCTGTAGCCTTTTTTTTAAAGCAGTGTTTAAAGTTCAAAATCAGATACAAGATGGTGAATACCAGAGGAAAAGGGGCAGGTGGGGAGGTAAGAGAGGGTAATGGGAGGATACATGGTGATAGAATAAGACTTGACTTGGGTGGTGTACACACAGTACAATATACAGATGATGTGTTATAGACTTGTACCCCTGAAACCTAAATAATCTTATTAAACAATGTCACCTCAATATAGTCAGTTAAAAAAAATCAGATGCAAGTTTTGTGGGCATTGTTAGTGATATTTTAATTGCATTGTTGGCTACTGGCCACCAAAGACAGCCTGCCCTTTTTCACAGGGAAACTTTCTACTCCCAATTCTGTAAATTTTGAGAGTTTTTCCCCCCCTAATGAGTAGTCTAAAGCAATCTAGAGACTTTTTATGACTGACTTGATCTGTCCACTACCTTTTTTGCTGAGGTTGGTTTACCACTTTCTCTGAGGACTTTTATTGGGAGCTGAATCCCCACTGATAAGCTAGTACCTATATCAACTGTCAAAGTCCAGTTGAATACTTTCCTTTCTCTTTTATTATCTTTTAAATACTTCATAGCCACATTTGCTTCTCCTCCTCCATCTATCCAGGTTCCATTGCAGTTCTTTATTCATTTTATATCCATGACAGCCATGTAAAAATAGACAATGAATATGAGATTTTTTTTATCCCTTTTTCTTGGCTAAAATTAATCTATAATCCTGAGGCATGCTATTATTGATGCAGAATGAGCATCTTGAGTTCAGTTTTATCCGAGGAGACTCTGAAGCCAAGAAAGACTTCAGCAATAGGCTAAGGCTGCATTCTTTTCTCTTCTGGTGTGGGGTAATTTTTATATGCTGGAGAGCACACACATCATCAGTATTAAGTCCATATATTTTACCAAATAATATAATTGTTCTCCATAATGCAAACATCTTCCCTTCCTTAGGGCCTTTGTTTATTTCTTTATTCAGCCTACCTCCGTACAAGGACTTCTAATTTTCCTAGATTAACAATGACATTTTTATTATCAGTTACTTTATTTACAAAGGGTGATGGAACTGCTGTGTGGTTTTGTCATTATTCAGTGGGGTCATGTTCCTTCTCACTTCAGCATTTCCTCTAACAAGAGTGGGAGCTGGATTATGGTACAATGGGCTTCTACCAAGTTCTCTTCCCCTACCTCCTTTTTAGGTTAACATTGCTCTTCACCACCCAAATCTGGCTGATTTGGCACCAGAATCCCTTCTGGTTTCATCTCGTCACTATCCATAGGATATTAGAAGAACTGAACAGGCTCACTTGGGTTTGTAAATTTGTTTTGTGGTCTCCAGCTGCTGTGGAAATAGATCATCTAGTGAGGCTCAATGTGAGGGCTGTAGTCAGGTAAAAAGGCAATGCAAGCTGGTTTTGCCCTTTTGTTAACAGTATTTTATTCCTATTATGTAATTTTTTTTATGCATTTATGTTTCAATGAGGATATTGGGTAGCAACTCATTTAGGTGCAGTAGGGTTATTAAGCACAGGCAGAACTATAGATGTATGTTTCCATATATATATATGCACACACACTCGTGTGTGATTGTTGTCTTGTGCATTAGAAATGACTGTTGGACACTGCTTATATATGTGGGGATGAAGCTGATGGAAGACCAGCATCCTCACCACATTGTACACATATAATGACTGTCTTCAGATAATGTTTCCCTAGCTTACTTCTCTAGTCCGCTTTGCAGCCCGTCTCATCTGAAAGTAATTCATCCCATGTGTCTGTCTGTGTCTTCAGCTAATTCACATTGGTTACAGTTGGATGAAAGGAAGAAAATTAACACTTGAGGACAGAGATAGGGCTTTAATTATTTAAATTAGCACAGTATTTGGCACATAGTTCCACTCTGTTAAATAAATGAGCGAAAGTATCTTTTATGTGCTAGTCAGCATAAAGCAGTTTGGCTGTTTTTTAAAAAGTGCTCTAAGGAACATTACTGATTTGTCTAAACACATGAGAGAACGCTGCTTAAGCAATTTCCTTCTAAATCCCTTTCAGCTGCTCAGACCTTGGATGTCCAGGACTGACAGCCAGCATATAAAATACATGTGGCATAGTTTAACACATTTTAGTAGGAAGTTGTGAATCTGGTCATTTGGCTGTTCTTAGTTAACTCCTGGCAGAGCTTCACATAAATACTTTCTTTTTTCTTTTAAACCAAGTAATGCATGATTTTCCCCTTAATTTTAAACCGGTACATCTACTTTCAATTAAAGAGGCAGAATGTATTTGTTGGAGCCAAGGAAAGTGAATGCCTAATGAAGTCTGAAGCGATCTAGTAAGGGTATGAGAAATGCTAGCACTTTTCCTTTTCATTCTCACCCCATTGAGGAAGTAAATTCAGTCCCGGGCTTACTTTCTGCTTTTGTAGACATTTACGGTAGGGCTTGCTTTATATTTGGCAAATCAACAGTTTTGCTTATCTAAGTCATGTGTATCAATGCCTAAAATCTTATTGTTTCTAATGTACTGTACTCTTATTCTCCACTACATTGTTTTGCCCTAAATCAATTATACTTGCTACATAATTGGGCTTTTAAATAGGATATTATTAATATAATCACGATCTTTATGAATATGTGTGTGTATGCAAATAAAAATATCAGCAAGCAAATGTCCTTAAAAAAATTATGACATTTTTGTGTCCTGTTATATAAGGACACCTATCTTTCAAGGGATAAAAAAGTATTTCATTAAAAGCTATGATTACTAACTTTGGCTGATACGTTGTAAACTTATACTTTGAACACATTTTCCTGATTTTATGTTTCTTAAAGTGAATTTGCTATGATGATGCCTTTCTGTCATTACCACCACTATTTTGTGAGGTGGTTATTCATCTTATTACAGTCTCATATTGTTTAATATGAGAAGTGACTTAGAGGAGTGGCATTGCTGGCGTATATCAAGAAATTTGGTATCTCTGCTGAGATGAGCAGCAGTAGTAGATTGGTTGGTAGGTTATATGCTTCTTTCGATGTACACACATCCTCTGTGGTAAAAACTCTAACAGTTTTGAGCTAAAAGGAGGATGTAGTGACAGTAGTAGACATTGGCATGTCTAGGAGGTGGTGAGCAGTCAGTGAATGATTCTGTGGTGGGAGTTCAGTTAGTTAGGTGATCGCTTTTGTGCATTCTTGACGACTAGGCTAGTCTTCCCTCTTTTGACCTTTATAAGCCATTTTTTACTGTCTATTAGTAGGCTCTGCCATGACAAAGGGAGTTAAGAGTGTGTAGCTATTTAGTTATATAAGTGCATTGCAATCAAACCCTCACTAAAGTTGGGTGTGAAAATATTTTGGATTCTGTTATTCTTCAGTTGACCTTGATCCTGTATTCCAGGTTGTAATAGAAAATTTGGTGTTAACAGTGCTGTCAGAGTTTTAGGAATTTTGACCTTCACAGGGCTATATGGTACCCCCTCCATATAGTTGACATGGGCATTAATGAGAGAACATAGAGAGACTATCTAAAACTTTTACGATGATAACATCCATATAGTAAGAATCTACTAAATGGTTGTTGTGAATTCTTCCAAGAAAGTGCTGGGTCAGGAGAAGTGCATGGGCCTTTGGGTAAAGTGCAGAATGTGTGAAGGAGAAATTGTTGGTTGTTTAAAGGTATTGAAGAGGCTATGACTCAAAAATGAGAAATGAGTTCCCAGTATCAGGTACACCAGTGGTTTCCCAAAGGCAGTGGCCTGTCCTCTAACAGGACCTAAGATAGCTGGTCTGGAATGTAAGTGATTGTGGGGAAGTAAATAGGAGGGGTTCATGGGTCCTTGTTACACCTGAGACTAAGGAGCCTCGAGAATTCCGATAGTCAGTGTATCTTGCTGTCTTGATTCCAGGCTGTTTGCAGCTTAGAGAGGGCAGCCACTCCAGTGAGGAAACGGAAAGGGGCGGAGTAGGAAAGGGGAGAGAAATAACCTTTGCCCAGTGCTTCTGGGCCTGATGCATTGCCAGGTGTTTAATATGCTCAAAAGTATGAGGTGTAGGGAGTAGTGCTCTAGTTTCACAGATGAAAAATGTTTAAAACGTGCTTCCCAATTCACTCAGCTTGTAAGTTTATGGGGCTGGATTTTAAAACCAGAGTTGGGCTTAATAACTCCCAAAAGGCAATTCATGCACTTGGCTCCATAAACACCTTTGACACCAGGACACATACAGTTTAATTTCCTTATGAGAAAGAGTATGTGGAGTTCTGTGCGGCTACTCCAGCTTCTGCCAGGGCCACAGGAAGACTGCTCTGCTCACTGCTCTGTACTTGTATCCAGTACAGTGCCTGATCCCCGGTTGGGTGCAGTAAATATTGTAGAACAAATGAATTGAAATATAACCAAAGGGAGCTTTGTGATACTATTACTATTGTGAGCCTTGTAAGCTCTTAATTTTAAACAATTATTTATTTGACTTCTGTTTCCTAACTGTATACTTTTTTATTTCTTCCTTTTATTTTTGATTGAAAACGTGGTTATTTGTTTAATGTCCAATTTAATTAAACCAACAACACCCTTAGCATTTTTTCATTTTTCTTCAGGCCAGAGGAAGTTTAAAACATGTGCTTTGCTTATAGGACCTTGCAGGTTTTTTGGAGGGGCAAGGTTACTCAACAAAATTGTTTGCTTGTTTAATCTGCAGTCAAGACAAAGATTTTGACATGAAGGTATATATATTCTTTTTTCCTTTTTGTAATTTCCCTTTCTTTGTCCTCCTTCCTGTCATTCTGGGTGGTGCATGTAGTGATGCATCTGGCACTGTTGGAATGGTCTTTTTTGGGAGTCAGGGGAGGTGTCCGAGCCGCTTCTGTACTCTTGGTCTGCCACCGGGTCTTGATCTAGATGCCTATAAAGATGTAATCACACAGTTCTATGATACACTTAGTCACAAATCAAGAAAGTGATGGGAAACCTTATTCATTAGAAAAATTACTTGGCTAAGTACTATAATACACACATAGCTATAATATGTGAAATTAAGGTATAATATTTATTTGATTGGGTGTTTTCATAAGGACAAACATTTGATTTTTTTTTTCTCTTTTTCCAAATGGAACTATATTGGTTTTTATAAATATAAAAACAAATGTGTTCATTGTAAAAAGAAAATTCAGGCAACATTAAAAGCAAAGGAGGAAAGTAAAATTCACTTGTAATTTTACCATGTGAGAAAGCCACTGTGAGCATTATGATACATAAACACACTAAGATTTAACTATGTACATATACATATAGGTTCACTGTTGACATTTCAGCAGCTAAATATATTAATATTTGCAATTAGTGGGACAAATTATTGTAATTAGCCTTACAGCTGGTCATGGATGACAATGAATGAAGTTAAATGAAATACAAAATAAAAATCTTTCAGTTCTTAGAACTTTTGCAATGTCAGATTATAGATAAGGGACTGTGGACCTGTATATAAATACTGACTTTTTATTGGATATATAATACTTTATTTCTAATTTGCTTTCTCACTTGTGCTGTAATGAACATCCTTATTGGATAAATTCCTAGAAATGGACTTGCTGGGTTAAAATGTATACATACTTTTAAGGATTTTAATAAAGATTGCTAAATTGCCATCCTGAAAGATCATACTATATCACATACAGTATAGGGGCTGAGTATGCTTGTTTTTATCATATCCTTGTTTTATTAATGTTTTAAGTCTTCACTTTAATAGGTGAAAGTAATGCTTTAGTTTATTTTTTTTTAAGAAAATATGTTCTTTTTGAAAATATGTTTTTATTGATTTTAGAGAGAGGAGTAGAGAGAGATACATCAATGAGAGAGAAACATTGATCAGCTGCCTCTTGCATCCTGCACGCCCCCTACTGGGGATCAAGTCTGCAACCTGGGCAAAATGGTGACTCTTGGTTCATGGGTTAATGCTCAACTACTGAGCCATCCCGGCCAGGCAATGTTGTTCTTTTCATAATTGTTTGGCCATAAACATTCTTCTAGATTCATTCCAGAAATTGGGTCATTTTAAAATTGGGTCATTAGATGGGGCTGTTACAATTTTTGGGCAATATTAATTATATGTCAGGTAGGATCACTTGCATTGGTTATTTCATTTGAAAAGTGAGTTGTGCCCTAACCGGTTTAACTCAGCGGAAAGAGCGTCGGCCTGCGGACTAAAGGGTCCCAGGTTCGATTCCAGTCAAGGGCATGTACCTTGGTTGCAGGCACATCCCCAGTGGGGAGTGTGCAGGAGGCAGCTGATCGATGTTTCTCTCTCATCGATGTTTCTAACACTCTATCCCTCTCCCTTCCTCTCTGTAAAAAAACCAATAAAATATATTAAAAAAAAAGAAAAGAAAAGAAAAGTGAGTTGTGATGAACAAATGTCACTGTAGGTGACAGTAAGGTTGAGGCCAGATATGTGTTTAATCCCTGGCTGGTGTTTTGTGCTTATTCTCAGATGTAGCTCATCATAGCACCCCCTTGTTTAGGATGGACAAGTATAATAGTTCATATATGAGGACTCTTTCAAGAATCATTTGGACAGAAATTTTCTGAATGCAGAAGGGGTATTGAATGACATTCACATCTGAAGCGTTCAGTTTGAAATCTCTCCCAAGTTACATCATCAATCTTTGGCAATATTAAGCAAGTCTATACCCAGTGACCCTGTGCAGTTACCTCATGCAGTTTTCAGACAGATAGGAAATAGTATGGTCACACTGCCCATTCTAAAAAGGACTTTTGATGGTTCATCCCCTTTCATTCTCTAGGCCTGAAAAGATTTCCCCTGAGTTTGAGGCAGTGGTTCTCAGACATTGGTAAGGCCTGAAATCACCTGGGGAGCTTAATTACCTGGCAGATACCCAAGCCCAGCTATCCCACAGACACTTGAGCAGGCAGGTCTTGGTCTGCCTTGAGGAAGGTAGCATAGCTCTGATTTTAATGGATTATTATAACAATAGTAATAACCATAGAAGTGTTTTTCTACTTGTCAATGTATTGTTATAATAGCAATATAGATCATCATAAAATTCTTAATAGTACTGTTATAAATATATGCGATAACTCATTATTAGTTCTATTTTAAATGAATGAGGAACTTTTGGATTCGTCATCCTTAATATCTGATCACATTTTATTTCCTGGTAGTAGAGAATGCATACTTGAAATAAGGTCCATTCCTAACTTTTGAACATAGAGAAAACAAATATGTGCAGCATTTTTATGATAAATCATGTTAGGAAGGAGATTTGTTTTCTTTAGTTGAGTAATAGAATACTACAGGCAAACTAAAAAATTTCCTATTGACATTATCTCACTACTGTATATTTGATTAAGTTTGCATTTCATTTCCTTACAGTTGCGTTGTGTGTATCTTTCTTTGTGTGTCTTTTTTTTTTTTTAATGACCCTGTGTGGAGTCTAGCTTCTTCCTTGGAGACCCTATCACATTGTTCTGAACAATTGATGCAAGAAAGCAGAACGGGTTTGCATCATTTTCCAACATGTTGGTGTGTTTCAGCATTCTGAGTCAAAGAAATGTAAAAGAACGTTAGCCTACACCACACCAACTGCTATTTGGGTCACCTGAAAAGACTTGCTAATTATTTGACCTAAGCACTAATTATTTTATGAACCTTGTTCTTAAAGCATAAGCAAGTGTAAACTTCCATCAGCTTCATTATCCAGATCCCTTTATGCTCTGGAAATTGATTATTTGTGGTCACTGCAGTCAGCTATTTACTAAACTAAGAGCAAAAGTATGCCAAAATGTAAAAGAGAGACTTTCTGTCCCAGCGGAAGCTGGATGTATCATTAATCTTCTATGGGCTCACTCCAGCAAATGTTCAACCTAGCAGGGGAGAGGACGTGGCTCTGTCTTCCGCCAGCAAGTCTGACCTGGCTTGCCCAGTTATCCAAATAGATGTAGGAAGTCAAAAGCCACCCCATCACTCTTCTTGTCAGGGCATTTACATTTTGCCTTCAGTTTCAAAACGATTTGATGGGACTTTTTGTTTTGTCTTCGTGTTTCCCTGAAACATGGAAGGTCCATGTAGCCTGGCTGTTAGGTGTGAGGAAATAGGCACTGATTTTTATGTGACCTCCTACAAGAATTATGGCCGGGAGCTGCCATTGGAGAAATGACAGTTCACTTTTGAACAATTTTGTGTTTTCTCCTTTAAAAATAAGGTATAGTTACTTGTGCTTTAATGATAGGTTTGGACTAGAAAAGCCAGTTTCAGAAATTATTTTGCTTCCCATCCCTGCTTCTCCCAGGTGGATCACTTGCCCCCCCTATAATCCAGACCGAGCCTGAGGGGAAGTCGTCCTAGTCCCCGGGGAAAGAGAAGGGAATTAACATTTAATGAGAGCTCCACTCTTAGCCAGCTATTTGTCCCCACCAGGTACCAGATGTCCTAGGACATCTCAGTGTCCCATTTTATTCCTCACACGCTGCTGCTACTCTCTTCCTTCCATAAGTAAGGAAACGGAGGCTTTGCGGGGTGAAATAGTATTCAGGGTTGCAAAGTGGGTATGTGACATCTCGCGATGAACCTAACACCTGGCTTTTGTCAGGCCACCGTGAGCCTGCTCCATGCTTGCTGCCGGAGTCCTGTGTCTGTGACCAAGCCCACTTAGGTGGAGTCAGACCCTGGGTTCCTCAGACCTGAATCTTTTATGTCCAGTCTCCTCATTCATAAGTGCCTGACCTTGCCACCCTGAGTTGACCTCTCTCCTTATGACCTCTGACCCACACTATCCATGACACCTTCTAGCCCCTGTCCTGACCAGCCTGATGCTCATTCCTTCCTGGCCTTGCTCACACCATTTCTTCAGCTAACAGACTGTGATGTCTGCCTGGAGATCAGCGACAGCTATGAATTTTACGTCCTCCTATGGTTATGAACTGGGCATGATGCTGAGGCCTGGGCCAAATTGCAAAATTATTAAAGCCAAAACTCCAAGATGGCATGTTGAGGTGGTATGTGAAGTAAAGCAGGGCTTTGAAATAAGTTAACTCAGTTACTGTGGCTCACAGTTTAGGACGCCAGCTGGCTGGTGAGCAGTGCTTGTACTCTCTCGTGCCACCAAGGACAAAGCTGGGGGAAATTTCACAGTCTCCTTTCAAACATATCCTGTTTTGTCCAGAAACAAATTGGAATTCATTTTCCTACCCCAGTTTAGATTTCATAAACCCTGTTCTTAAGCCTGAAATCAGAATGCATTATTGCTAACATTTTGTGGATTATTGATTTTTAAAATCAATTTAGATCTCCTGTCCTTTATTATTTTTAGCATTCTCACTTCTTTCTTTCTTTCTTTCTTTCTTTCTTTCTTTCTTTCTTTCTTTCTTTCTTTCTTTCTTTCTTTCTCTCTCTCTCTCTCTCTCTCTCTCTCTCTCTCTCTCTCTCTCTTTCTTTCTTTCTTTCTTCTTTTCTTACAATTTCAAAGTAAACGTAAACGTTTTAGCAGATGTCAGACCAAGTATACCATCTGGTACTGTCATAACCTGTTCAGGTATTCCTTGCAACTTTGCACAGCAAAGTTTCA
This sequence comes from Myotis yumanensis, assembly GCF_028538775.1. Classification (NCBI taxonomy): domain Eukaryota; kingdom Metazoa; phylum Chordata; class Mammalia; order Chiroptera; family Vespertilionidae; genus Myotis; species Myotis yumanensis. The sequence continues at coordinate 37,301,813 of NW_027223763.1, forward strand.
TTGTGGAATTCAGCAATGAGGCTGAGATTTTTAATGAAGTGGGATGCTAATGCTAATAGCCAAAATAATATTATTGAAAGCATGCTTGGTGAAACTTGGAGATATACCACAAGTGTAAGAAGAAAATATTTTTTTCCTAAGGCAAATTATAAATTACATTATTTGGAAATTAATTGTGATGACAGCAAGTAGAAAACAAATAAGATATATTTTCATGTATTTGGAGTGTGCTTTAGGTATAAGAAAATTCTGAAAGTTGCATTTTGCTTTACCCAGTGGACTATAATAAATTTAAATTTAATCCTAAAAGGTGAGCATTGTTAATTTACTAATAAAGAAACTGAATTCAGAAAAGCTAGGTAATTGGGCTGAAATTGTAAAAAGTACAGGGAAGATGGATTCAAATTAGAATTTTTGGGGACAGCTGTGTGAGGAATACAGAGGTGAGTAAGGTATTAGAGGGAGTGTGGTGTCCTGGGAGGGACACAGCCATGTGCCAGCTACTAAGAGAGTGAAGCGGAAGGGAGAGCAGCCCTGCCTGCAGAGGAGGAGACCAGCGGTGAGATTGGCGCTGGACCCTGAAAACTGGGGAGGGTTCTGACAGATGAATGGGAGTGGGGGAAGGTGGAGCAAAGGCACAGAATAAGAAAGCACAGAACTGTTCCCGGGAAAGCAAGGTGAGGCAAGTTTTGTGGTGGGTTGACAGCTGGAAAGGTACCAGGGAACCAGATTGTGAGGACCCTCAAATTTCACACTCCTGAGATTGATTCCATCTGCCTTGAGGGCCTTCCAGAGCCCAGGGCAGGAGAAGGAGGGAAGGGAGACTGTGCTTTCAGAATACAGGTGAGGCCAGTGTGACACGTGGCACTGTCTAGAACAGTGGTTCTCAACCTTCTGGCCCTTTAAATACAGTTCCTCATGTTGTGACCCAACCATAAAATTATGTTGTTGCTACTTCATGACTGTAATGTTGCTACTGTTATGAATTGTAATGTAAATATCTGATATGCAGGATGGTCTTAGGCGACTCCTGTGAAAGGGTCGTTCGACTGCCAAAGGGATCGAGACCCACAGGTTGAGAACCACTGGTCTAGAAGCAGGAGGAACACTTGGGGAATGATTCCCCCCCCCTCCCTTATTGATTAAGATACTACAAATGTGTCCTCATCCCCCCAATCCTGCCCTCACCCTCACCCCCTGTTGTCCACATCCATCACTTATGTGTATATGCATGCATACAAGTCCTTTGGTTGATCTTTCCCCCTTACCCCCACCCTCCCCTGCCTTCCATCTAAGTTTTGAGCATCTGATCGATGCTTCTCTAAACAGGGCTGGGGAAGGGAGATGGGAGAGAAATGGTAGTCTGAGGGGGAATCCAGAAGCAAAATTCAGACGAGTTCTTTTTGTTTAGTTTTTTGTTTATTTGTTTAATATAAGACTAGACCTGGGTGTGTGGGTAGGTCAGTGAAATTCATTGTTTACGAGGGAAACTGTTGACGATAGGGAGAACATAACAAAAAAAAGTTTTGGAGAAACAGGCTATCCATTGCTTGAAACCGTTGGAAGTGAAAAGAGAATCGTCGAAGTTCAAGTTCCCATCACTTCCTTCCGAAATGGTAGGCAGGATCATCTGCTGAGCAGGAGGGGAGTGAGTAAAGCAGGGATGTTAGGATGGTGAGAAACATGAAGGGGAAAATTGCTTAAGGTGCAAAAAATTGGGAATTAGTGAAAGAGTGAACCTGAGAGGAATTGCTGAGAATGGCTGAGCACCCCACTTCTAACCACAGGGAGATGTTATCAGCTGCCCTTCTGGGTAGCGGATTCCAGTCATCACTCAATTTTCCATGATAAGGGAGAACAGGGAGAACATGAATAATTTAAATATCCTGCCAAGCCCCAAATCTCATTTAGCAATAAACTTCTTCCACAGTAAAACATTTTAATGTCCCCTGATGAGTGTCAGAAGCATCTTTTGACTGTGGTATTTGTGCATATGGTTCTGTCAGAATGCATAGTCCGCGTGGCCCCCGACAGCTCAGCCACCCCAGGATCACCGATTGGCCTAGTAAGGAACTATGTTGAGCTAAGGAATGCAGTTCAGTCAAGAAATCCACTTTGAGGAATCTCCTGAACAAGTGGGCCTTGGAAGGGCTGAACAAACCCCAAAGTGGGCAGCTTGAGAGCATGTGACACAATTTAAATTGTATGTTCTCTTTTAGCTAGCAGTTCCTCTCTGCAGAATTTGCTTTTGAATGAAAGCTTTTGTTCCTGCTAAATCAACAGCACCTAGCACAGTTCTTGCATGTACTATGTGCTCAGTACATATTCGTTAAATAAATATGTGACAGAAACACTCATAAAAGTGTGCAAAGGCGCCTGGCCAGTGTGGCTCAATGGTTGAGCATCAACCTATGAATCAGGAGGTCACAGTTGAATTCCCAGTCAGAGCACATGGCCGGGTTGCAGGCTCAATACCCAGTGTGGGGTGTGCAGGAGGCAGCCGATCAATGATTCTCTCCCATCATTGATGTTTCTCTCTCTCTCTCTCTCTCTGTTTCTCTCTCCTTCCCTCCCTCTCTCTCTCCCTCTCCCTCTGAAATCAATAAAAACATATTTTTACAAATTTTTGAAGTGTGCAAAGGCACTGTTCTCCACCAGTATTCTCTGAGGTCCAGCTAGATAGTCTTTCACTTTGGTGTTTCTGCCATGTTTCCTCCTGCACATGCAGCCACCCCCCCATTCTTCCAGATTCTTTTATGAGATGGCTCGAGTATAATCACATTCCTTTATTTCTGAGCATTTATCCCACTTGTAATTATATATTTGTTAATGTGATTATTTGAAGAATGTTAATCTTTCTCATCAAGCTCTGATCTCCCTGAGAGCAGGTTAGTATCCTTTCACCATTATATCTGAAGGGTCCCGCTGGTACAGTGCCTGCTACAAAGCAATCTGCACACTTGCACGTGTGCATGCGCGCACACACACACACATTAATTGTGAGTTAGGGTCTGTACTGCATTGTTTTTAAGAGTGAAAACTTGTAAATGACCTAAATGTCTATCACTGAAGAAATAAATTGTAGTATAGCCACTCTTCCGAATTCTATGCAGGTGAAATTAAGAATGAAGTAGAACTGTATGTACTAATCTGGGAAGTCATGAATGATGACATTATTATGTTTTTTTAAAAAAACAAAATTTGCAAACTGTTATGCTTAATGTAACCCTTTTTAAATAAAAATATAAAAGAAGGAAATAAACACCCAAAATGTACATATTACTAGTATAAGAGAATAGCAAAAAAGTCTAAATGGATACATAATAAACTCATAATATCTTCCAGTATCAGACTAAGGTTTTCAGTTTTCTTACTTTTTGTCTTCAAAAAGGAAATATAGATCAACAAAGAGGTTGATTTTTGAGTGTGGAATCAAAGCTCGATTTTTATTTCTTTTATATGTAATTTATTTGAAAATATGTAGCTTTGTTGTCTGTAGACTTCTTTCACTGCCCTAGTCATTCATTCAAGATATTTAATAAACACCCATGTGGCAGGCACTGGTGCTAAGTATCCTATCTAATAAAAGAGAAACATGGTAATTAGCCGTACATCCGCTACCCTTCCCATTGGCTAATCAGGGCGATATGCAAATTAACTGCCAGCCAAGATGGCGGCCGGCAGCCATGCACTGAAACGAACAGGGAGGCTTGCTTGCTCCAGTGATGGCGAACTCCAACATTCCCCGCCTGACTTGCCGGCCTCTCAGCTGCAACTCTAAGCAACTATGTTGCAAATATAGAAGCTAAACAAAACCCCAGAAACCTGCGTTAGTCAGCCGGGCTTCAGCCAGCCGGACCGCAACATTGTATCAAATACAGAAGGTAAACAAAGGCCAGAAACCTACTTTCAGCAGCCTGAGAGCTAAAGCTGGCCCAGAATAAAAAAGAAAAAAGAAAAAAGGAGCGGTTGGGAGCTTCAGTCACCCGCCAGCCTGAAAACGGCTCTCAGCCCCTCAGCCAGGCTGGCCAGGCACTCCAGTGGGGACCCCCACCCTGATCCAGGACACCCTTCAGGGCAAACCAGCCAGCCCCCACCCGTGCACAAGGCCTCTATTCTATATAGTAAAAGAGTAATATGCCTCCCTGCACCGGGATCAGCGGAGCCTCGAGGCCTCCCGGCACCGGGATCAGCGTGACAGGGGGCAGCGCCCAAACCCGCTGATCGCCCTGTGGCTCTGTGTGTGACAGCGCCACAACCTCCCTATCCTCCCTGCTCTGTTCCTGACAAGGGAAGGCGCCCCAACCCCCTGATCAGCCCTGCTCTGTGCCTGATAGGGGGGAGCTCCCCAACCCCCTGATCGCCCTGCGGCTCTGTGTGTGACAAGGTGTGGCGCCCCAACCCCCCACCCCCCCATGGGCCCTGCTCTGTGTGTGACGGGGTAGAGCCATAACCTCCCCATCGGCCCTGCCCTGAGTGTGACAGTGGCGGCGCCCCAACCCCCTGATTGGCCCTGCTCTGTGTGTGACAGGGGGCGGTGCCCCAACTCCCCTATCAGCCCTACTCTGAGTGACAGGGGGGAGCTCCTCAACCCCCTGATGGGCCCTACTCTGTGCGTGACAGGGGGAGCTCCTCAACCCCCTGATGGGCTCTGCTCTGTGTGTGACAGGGGGGAGCTCCTCAACCCCCTGATGGGCCCTGCTCTGTGCATGACAGGGGGCAGCGCCCCAACCCCCTGATCTGCCCTGCTCTGTGTGTGACAGAGGGCAGTGCCCCAACTCCTCTATTGGCCCTACTCTGTGAGTGACAGGGGGGAGCTCCTCAACCCCCTGATCGGCCCTGCTCTGTGCGTGACAGGGGGTGGCGCTGCAACTTCCCTATTGACCCTGCCTTGAGTGTGACAGGGGGCGGTGTCCCAACCCCCCAATCGGCTGTACCCTGAGCGTGACTAGGAGTGGCATCGCAACCTCCCGATCCACCCTGCTCTGTGCATGACAGGGGGCGGCGCCCCAACTCCCCAATCGGCCCTGCTCTGAGCTCGACCAGGGGCTGTACCTAGGGATTGGGTCTGCCCTCTGCCACTCGGGAGCGGGCCTAAGCCAGCAGGTCATTATCTCCTGAGGGGTCCCAGACTGTGAGAGGGCACAGGATGGGCTGAGGGACCCGTCCCCCCCCCCCCCCCCCCCCTGAGTGCACAAATTTTTGTGCACCGGGCCTCTAGTTATATATAATTAACAACTAAGCTGCTCTCAAGTTGTTAAACTGCTAGCTGGGGCACAAGCAAGGAAGGACATGGCCAGTTTACAATGTAATGTAATAAGTATTATCAAAGGAAACACTACATCAAGCACGTCAAACTCGTGGCCCACCAGCCATGCTTGCACTATATCATACCTGGACCGGCTGTATAGCCTGAATGGGTGAGGGGGACAGGAGGCTCCCTAGGACAGCGGTTCTCAACCTGTGGGTCTCGACCCCTTTGGTGGTCGAACGACCTTTTCACAGGGGTTGCCTAAGACCATCCTGCATATCAGAGATTTACATTACGATTCATAACAGTAGCAACATTACAGTTATGAAATAGCAATGAAAATAATTTTATGGTTGGGTCACAACATGAGGAACTGTATTTAAAGGGCCAGAAGGTTGAGAACCACTGCCCTAGGGCTTTTTTTTTTTTTTTTTTTTTTTTTTTTTTTTTTTAAATATATTTTATTGATTTTTTACAGAGAGGAAGGGAGAGAGAGAGAGAGAGCTAGAAACATCGATGAGAGAGAAACATCGATCAGCTGCCTCCTGCACACCTCCTACTGGGGATGTGCCCGCAACCCAGGTACATGCCCTTGACCGGAATCGAACCTGGGACCCTTCAGTCCGCAGGCCGACGCTCTATCCACTGAGCCAAACCGGTTTCGGCACTGCCCTAGGGCTTTTTTATTAAAGCTGTTATTTATTGAGTGCCTACTGTGTGCAAACCTCTAGTCTGATTTAAGTACATTCCCTGATCCCCAGGAACCCATAAGCAGTTGAAGAGGGGTGATAGCAAGTGTGTGATGTATTGTGCATTTTATTAGCATGAAGTAACACAAATGCACAGCATGTGAGATGTAACCTCAGATTGGAGAGGAAGAGGGAGAATAGCCTATTATCCCGTGACAGAGCAATTGGCCTCTAGGTGATGAAGAGTGGCTGTATTTTATTCCTTCTAAAGATGTTGCCCTCCCATAAATTTAGGGCACCTGATAATTCTGGATAATATTCCCCACCCCACCTTCTTGGCCCTGCCTACCATTCACTTGCTTTATTCTAAATGAAGAATGTCTTGGCTTGCTTTTTCTTGAGAGAAAGCCTCTTAAATGATCATTGATTTTTTTTTTTAATCACCGTAATTTCTGAAATGAGACAGGGGTTTGAGCCAGTACAGTGGAGTGCAGGGGAGCAGGAAGGAGAAGGCCCAGTGCCTTTCAGCCACACCAGGACGTGGCCAAGGTGGATGCTTGCAGCAGCCCTCCAGATCCTGAGTGGCCTCACTGCGTTCACCTACGCCTTTTCCTTGGTGTTTCAGGTTCATAGGATGTAAATCAGGAGTGTAAAATGGAGAGGCTCTTTATGAGACTCTCAGGGGACATAGCCACAGGAAGCTTTGCTCCGGGCCACTGTCAGGCTCATCAGCCTTTGGCTCAAGCCCAGAGCTGAAGGCAGACAGTGAGGGCAGAGCAGGAAAGAGCTGCAGCTGACAAATGCAAAAAGGCCACTGGTGGCTTCACCCACAGAACTGCATTTGCCATTCAGAGCCGGCCAGTTCTCCCTTCTTTTGTGTGTGTGCCTACGGACCTGATAGTCATTACCAGTCAAAAAGAGCTGGTAAGAAGCCCTGGCTCCCTCGCCCGGCTCTCAGCAAAGATTTAATAGCTGTGCCCTGCTGCAGTGAGGTTTCGTGTTACTAAGACTTCATTATTATTACAAAACATGCGATGCAACTTCATCATAAATAATTAAAAACCCCTGACAGAGAAAATGAGCTGAGCACATTCTGTGATAGAGCAAACTGATTCCCTCCCCCTCCCCCGCTGCATCACAGTCTCTGTTAGCCAGCTAATTCCCCAACTCCATAATTAACAATGGGCAGCTCTGTTCTTGAAGGAATTACCCAGGTTTGGCACTGGTGCCTCCTTTGTAATGGGGCAAAGGGGTGGGTTGGCCGGATTCCTGCCAGTCTCTCCAATAGGACTTCAGTGTGCTCCCATTGTAATTAAGTATCATTGTAGTAACAGACATGTTTAGTCGTTAGTAATGTAGATAACTTCTGGAAGACAAAACACGGCTGCCCCTCCGATGTGTCATATGTAGTTGTTTTCTTCTTTGAAGACAAAAATGTAAGGGAACTGAAAAACGGGCTCTGGGATGGAAGGTATCAGCCAGGTCCACTCTGTTCTGAGGTGCATAGTAAATAATTGGGAGCATGAAATGAATAAAATGGTTTTAACGAAACTAGTTTCTTATGTAGAAGTTGCTGGCATGATAGAAAGAGGAAGTTCAGGAGGGGCTGTTCTAGATTAAAATGAACTAAAGAGACAAAATGCAATGGGTGCCTTCTTATTTGGGTCCTGATTTGAACAAAACAAGTTAAAAAAAAAAAGAAAGATAATTTTCAGATAATCAGTGACATTTGAATATGGACCAAGCCTGATAGCAAGAAATTATTCTTGGTTTTGTCAGGCTTGAAAAAGCACATTGTGGCTTATAAAAATTTGTTTTTATATACATTTATATGCATTTTTAGAGATGCGAATTAAAGCATGTAGGCATCTATGACAATTTTAAAGGGTGGAATAAATGAAGCTACTAGGACAGTATGGCAAAAGCTTGATGACCGTTGAGGGGTTTATGGAGATTCATTTTACCCTTCTCCAAACTTTTATGTATTTTAGAAATTGTTCATAATGGTTATTTTATTTTATTATTATTATTTTAAATATATTTTATTGTTTTTTTATAGAGAGGAAGGGAGAGGGATAGAGAGTTAGAAACATCGATGAGAGAGAAACATCGATCAGTTGCCTCCTGCACGCCCCCTACTGGAGATGTGCCTGCAACCAAGGTACATGCCCTTGACCAGAATTGAACCTGGGACCCTTCAGTCCGCAGGCCGATGCTCTATCCACTGAGCCAAACCGGTTAGGGCCATAATGGTTATTTTAAAGGGATTGAATTTTAAGTTCTTTTGAAGGAAGTAGTTACTGAGTATTTTTAAGTAACTTACAAATGTTCCGATTCAGCTTCTTTAGTTGTAAATTCCTGTATTTCTAAGTGGAGATAATGGATTTATTAACTAAAGAAGTGCTAATAACCCCCTCACCCCCAAAGGCTGTGAGCAGGCTTCCGCTCAGGGCGCCTCACTGTCTCATGGTACCTCCTACCGTTCTATACCAAATTGCACCATTTCAGATGTTGGCTGACATAAGGATTTTCTGTATTTGCTCTTTGCCCAGTCCTCTGTGTTCTTTGTCATCTCCCACAAGGAGGAATAAGGTATCAAGAGCTCTACTCCCACCAGAAGTCTGTGCTGGCCTGACTCCTCTGAGGGCCTGAGACCCAAGGATCTGGTCTTTCTGGGGTGTCGTCACCTCCGCTCTCAGCTCTGACGCCTCCTTTCCCTGTCCATGCAACCAGAGTTAGTTCCTGAATGTCAGGATAGCCCAGGGGTCAGACTCCCCATCACCATTTGGACATCAGCGCAGCCACGTACTAGCTGTGATCTTGGGCAAATCAGTAACGTTTTCTGTGCTTTAGTTTCCTTTTCGGTTAAAGGGCAGTGATAATAAATAGCTAACTCACAGGGGGAAGATGAAATGAAGCAAACAGGTAAAGCAGTTGCCAGAGTACTTTCCACAAAGTACTCATAAATGTTTGTTACCATTTTTCTTAAGTTTATTACTAAATATTTCTGGAAAGTAATGCTTATATGACCAGTGAAAAAAGTAACTTATTTCGTCTCCCCATCTTATCACAAAAAAAAATAAGTAAATAAAATAATTCTGTTCAGAGTATTAGAAGCAATATTACTTTTACTGTTTGTAAAAATTGATATTTTGTGTTACTAAAGCCTTCAAATTGATAGATGAGTGAAATGTCCATTTTAAGGATTTAGTGACACCCTTACCTACGTGATGCAGTTAAGGTAGAGAACTAGCGTGTGGGGTGTGGCATTCTAGAAGGAACATGAGCTTAGAACTAGCGAACCTGGCCCGGGATGCCAGCTTTGCCTGTTTGCCATTGTAGGTAATTTTTCCAAGCCACATTTTCCTCTCCTCTGAAATGGGGAGCATGAGGCCTACTGTGAAGGCCGTCCTGAGGATTAGGAGAGCTGCGAAGCTCTAACACAGTTCCCAGCATGTAGGAGGCGCTCCGTGGTTGTTTTCGAGGTTAAGACAGTTTAGCACAGTGTGCTGTGGGGAGAGAGAGGGGGGAGGAGGTGACAGACAGGATGGGCGCCCTCTGGGAGACCACACTTCACCTCTGCTGAACGCTGAGGCTGCGAAACCTCATGGCTCAAGTGCAAGGACCAGATTTCCTTGAATTCTTCTCAAGGTACCAAGTAAACAAGAACCTATACATTCACGTAAAGCTTTTACTCTTAAGTACTTGTGTGACCTCCTAGTTCACCTCTTTTCCTCATCACCCAGCTGGTTTCCAAGCCTCGGATTACCCATAAAGTGGGCAGCTTACCCTCAAATAATTAGGAATTGGCTAGAACAAGAAAACTGTTTGACATTCCAGTGGAATTCTCTTATGTACTATGTTCAAATATGCATGTATTCTATCCACACCTTATGTTTTCTCCTATTTCAGAGGGTAAGAAAAGAACTTTACAAAATATGACAAGAGGTTTTCTTGCTTTTCAAAATCTATATTATTAACTAAACAACTGTATTATTTCCAAAAGGGATCATTTGTTGTTTTTAATCCACTCACAGATCCCTATCTGAGCCCCACAGATGAAGCATTATCCAGGAAGAATGGCCAGCCTGTGTTGGTTTCCATACCAGTAATGCCATAGAATAAAACCCAGGTCATGTTGACTTTCAGTAACACTCTTCAGCTTCAGTTTTTAACAAAACATGGCTCATGACTGTTGTTAAAAATCGCTCTTTCAACATGGAGGGATTTCATATCACTGAATGGGCTGTGCTTACAAAATTCACTCTTGTATGAGAGAACATTGTATCACTCCGAACACTGTCCATGACAATGGGCACTGACCTGGAAGGAGCCAGGGTGGACGTCATGCAGCCAGCATGACCAAGAGGACATCCTTCTCTTGATTCATTGTGCAGTTGATGATCAGTTGTAGTGGTAGTGTAGCTTGCGCCTACTTCATGTATATACACGGCATCCAGTGTGGCAGCAGGTGCCAGTGATGGGTGGAGTGCTGAGTTAGAGAGGGGGGTTGAGACTGACCATAGGTCGGAAGGGCCCAACTGTAAAGATGAGATGAGGACTCAGGCCTTGCGTGTGTCCAGTAACATTCTAGAGGACTCAGTGGACTTGAAATCTATTTATAAGGCTGGGTTTAAGATTCTCTAGATGCCAAAGGACAAGTGAAACTAAAATCCAGTAAGTTTTTAAATAACAAATTTGGTGCTCAAAGCACATAAAAGGGCTGAGGGGCTTTCTGGGTACAGAACTTTGGCTTCTGAATGTTGTTAATCAATTAGAAAGTTAAATTCTGAATCAAGGATAAATAAAACAGATTATGTAAAGTAAAGCATTCTCTTCTTTTATTATGACTTTTGAATGAGATATTCTTATTTAACCAGTCTCTGGGCAAATGATTCCCAGACAATGATGTTAGGTCTTTTGAAAACTGAGTGTGAGTATCCTGATCACCTCTCCTCAATGTATTTTTGTTAGAATTTATGTTACTATTAAAATGCTGTTTTATGACTTATTTTTATTCTCATATTATTCTAATCCATGTATTTTCAGAATAAGTTAAGAGCATTTAGGAAATGACTGCTACTAAGCCTTTCCCAGGCACAGCTTAGCTAATTCAGGATGGCTTGGATAAATTTATAAAGTCTTTATTCGTCAAATCACATGACAGGGGAGCTGGGGAGGATTCTAGGAGTATCAGTATTCTGCCTACCTACCCTAATAACCATGACAAAGATATGTGCAAATAAGCAATTGTATCTTTATTTCTATGAGAATATTGTATGTGCTGGAAAGAAAAAAAACATTTTGAATAAAAATTTTAGTTAAAAACTAAAGAATAAATGGAAAGTGTGTCAGGCAGATAAACCAGGATCCATTTGGAGGATTCATTTATATGTGTTTTATGAGTAGATAAAAGGAACAACTAACTTGTAGTTTTGTTTGTTTCTGTTCAGTAGGTGGGTAGGACTTGCTGTGTTAATAGAATTGCTGTTTGTAAAACGAATACAAATGGACTTTGACAGAAACATTATCTCATAATTGGAAAATTATTCTAAAGATCAAGACAAAACCTCCAAAATGGGATGACATGGCCATTTATTAAACTTTCTAGCCTACTGTAGCTTAAGATTCTGGGGGGAAATAACAAAAGAATAGATATAGAGATAGGACTATGTTAATTGGTTAAGAAGTAAACAATGATTTATTTTGACAAAGAGAAGCAAACTAATTTAATACAGCAAGCAGAACTCATTAGAGACTGTGGTAATAATGGGAAGAGGAAAAAGAGCAAGAAACATTTCTGCCTAGTGTCAAGGGCCCAGCATAGACAGCAAATTGGAAATGAGCTTGCAGTGTGACATGGGGTCTGGAAGAATCAGCGTGGTGTCCGTAAGCATTGGGGGAATGATCCCTCTTTGGAAATATTCTGAAAACGCCTGGAATGCCATATTTACAAAGGCAAGATGCTAGTCACAGATCAGAAATGAATAAACTGCCTTATAAAAGATTAGATAGGATTAAGTAAATTTTTGAAATGTTTAATTCAGTCGGTATATTTTGACTAAAGTGGAAGGAATCAAAAATTGTTTTGAGGTGTTTAGTTTAAGATATGATGCATGGTATTTCAAAGGAAACAGTGGGCATCAAGGGTGTAGAGCAGGGGTGGGCAAACTTTTTGACTCGAGGGCCACAATGGGTTCTTAAACTGGACCGGAGGGCCGGAACAAAAGCATGGATGGAGTGTTTGTGTGAACTAATATAAATTCAAAGTAAACATCATTACATAAAAGGGTACGGTCTTTTTTTTTTTTTTTTAGTTTTATTTCAAATGGGCTGGATCCGGCCCGCGGGCCGTAGTTTGCCCACGGCTGGTGTAGAGGGACAAAGGGGAATTCAGGCTCATGAGCAGAATATAAAATGTTTCTGGTTTTCTAGTTTGATTATCGGCTCCATGTTGAAATGGAATCTTAGGCACTCTCCCATGTGCTACCCTCTCCGAGGGAGCAAATGGCTTTAGTGTTTTGATGCATCAGACACTTAAGGGACCTTTGCTGGGCTAATTGTTAGTGAATAATCTGGAGGCTCCCCCTCTGCTGTTCTGACTTACAGGAACAGTTATTTTCCTCATCTTTCTCGTAAATCCAGGCCAAAAACTTCTTTCCAAAAGCTGATATGCTTCTTAATCAGTGTCCCTGGTATAGAATAAGCAGACTCAGTGTTGATTTTTTTCAGATTCAGGTATTTTTTTTTTTTAAAGACTTCCAACCACAAGATAACCCCAAGTAAATATTTTTAGGTTTAAATTATAGCCATTTTATACTGAGGTATGAGGGGATTGGTGACATTTGCTAGACATGTAAACTGTTTTCACTCTTATAGCTAACCACTTGCCCCTTTCTTCCCTTTGCCCCATACCCCTAAACCCAGTAAAATTACTCAGCAGGGCTATTATTGCTATACTTAATTAGCTTTTTTTTTTCTGGGAACACTAATTTTTAAGAATAAGAATTCCAGAAACCACCCAAGACTTAGTATTCGGAAGTCTTTATAGTGCCAGGAAGCATTATTGCTAGCTCTAGAATGGAGAGTCTCAAACATATTAGTCTCAGCACTTCTTCACATGCTTAAAAATGACTCTGGACTCCTAGATGGACTCCTAGGTCTATTGATATTTAGAAATTAAAATTGAAACACTGTCAAAACATAAGCGCACATTCCACTAGCCATTAGAGCGATGGCTTCATTACGTGTCTTGTAGCCTCTGGAAAACTCCACTGCCCAGTCAGAAGAGAATGGGAGCAGTAAAGGCGTGGCGTGCTTTAGTGTTCTCGTGAGTTATTAGGCTTCCCGGACCTTCTTCAGTGGTCTCAGCAGTCCCCAGAGGCACCCAGATCACACTTTGAGAATGCTGATCTAGAGTAGTTGCTAAGACATAGAATCATTACTTGAGCCAAAGAGCCAGTACTTGGCTTATAATAAGTCTTAAGTAAAAGCTTATTGAAAGGGTGTGGATGAAATGATCCCAGTAGTGACATAAAATAAAGTTCAGGAGCCCACTTTCTTTGTTGTGATTGACTATATGGCCACAGACCATATTCAGTTCTCAGTAAAGTTTTTAACATCATTTACTCTTCCATTTGTCTTGTAAACACATTATTGGATGGTATATATATTTGAATGGCCCATCAACAAAAATCTTTCCTGCTAATCAGCCCCCTTTGTTTTAAGCCAATGGAATCTGTTTTTTTAAAAAGAACTCAAAATTTATTCCAGGAATCTATGGGGCATTATTTCTGTTCTGTGGCAAGTCATAAGGCTCCCACTTTCTGGGAGAAATGGTTGAAATATTAAAAATTAGTTTCTAAGATGCTGCTTTTGTCACTGCTAAAAAAATCAATTTAATTAAATTGTGTAAATATATTTTCTGACAAGTTTCTCCAGATTTATTGAATTTAACAAATAAAAATGGCACTACCTTTCTTTTTAAATGCTGAAGACAGTATATTAGAGCATTTTAGTAGGTCACTAAATCATATTAAAAGCTTAAACCTTAAGGGGAAGATTTTTATGTCCTTTTAATATCCATGTATATTGAATTTGAATCTAGTTTCAACAAAAGATATATTGTCAAGATGATAATACCTTTTTTTTTTTTTGTCCTTAAAGGAAAAACTCTTATTCCTCTTCTTTACTTTGCTTTACACCCAATACTTCTGGCCAGCAAATGTGGGGTTTTGTCCCCATCAAGCAATTCTGTGACACAAACTGGATGTCTACAGTTCAATTCAATTCTGAGACACTATCTACCTGTAGTTAGTATCAGACCCACAGGTTAAGGGGTCAGCCCGACAAGACTGCCCTTTACCCCCACTTCAGATGCCAACCACAAATCCAGGGTGTTACTTGGGCTTCTGACCAGTCGGCTATGAATCAGGTTTTCACGACTCCCCTCCTCAAGTTTGACAGCGCAGCTCACAGAACTCAGAAAAAAAATTTATTTACTACATGATCTGTTTATTATAAAAGGATGTAACTCAAGAACAAGCAGACAGAAGAGATGCATAGGGCCTGGTATGTGGCAGGTCACAGCGCTTTCTGTGCCCTGAGCTCCAGTGTGCCACCTCCCAGCACCTCCACGTCTTCACCAACCTGGAAACTCTTCACACCCTGTACTTCAGGGATTTTTATGGAGGCTTCACCCTATAGGCACTGTTGATCAGATCATTGGCCATTGGTGATTGATTCAGTTGAGGGGAAAGCCAGCCCTCTAATCATGTCATTGGTTCCCTCCAGCAACCAGCCCCATTTTATAATTATCTAGGTGTTTTCCAAAAGTCACTCATTAACATAAATTCTGGTGTGGTTCAGAGGGGCTTATTATGGGTAACAAAAGACTCTTCTTTCACCTTTATGGCTCTTATCACTTAGGAAATGCCAAGGTGTTGGAACTCTGTGCCAGGAATAGGATGAAAACCAAATTATATATTTCTTATTATAAATCATAATATCACAGTCCTCATCCTTGTCTTTTTAACTCTCTTCCTAGAAGTTCTCTCTTTCACTCTCATTTTAAAAAATTAATTTTAGAGAAATATAAGTTGTCCAAAATCATGAAGGATTTTAGGGAGTTTGAAAAGGGGCTTTAGATTTGGGGACTTGGTGTTTTCAAAACCATGAAAGCAAAGGATAGTCTTTGTGGGCTGTAAATGTAGAATACCATAGCTCCTGGAAAAGCTAAAAAAATCTAACTTATACATTTTATGCTTTTTCTTTTTTTTTTCAAGCACAGTTACTAAAACACAGTTAACCTCCAGGCCAGTTGTGCTGTAGAGGGGTACTCCATTGGTGTTTGTTTTCTTTTCCATAACCCCTAACAAGTAGAAAGAAAATAGTTCATTAAAGCCTACTGAGCCCTCAGCAGAGCTCTCAGAATTCAGCTTGTTCTTGGGACTTTGTTTTCATCGGCATCTTTATTTTGCATGCACTTGGGTTGCTTGGTATTCTCGGCTCCTCGAGCCTGAAGACTCCTGAGAAAGAGCCAAACTTACACTCTGCCAGTGTGATCATCGTTGAGCACCTGGAGGTCCCAGGGAAAAGCCGAGACCTCTGGCACATCTCTTCATCTCCCCAAGCTCCAGTTTTCTTAGTTATAAAATGAAGATGTGGGACTAGACTGTCTCTAAATGCCATCCCAACTCTGCCGTTATTCCTCTGGCTTTAGTCGGCTTGCTATGGCTGAGAATCTATGTAGTCTTATTTAGTCTTTAGAAAACCAGCAGATGGGACCACTGCTTTCTCCACTTTACAGATGAGGCTTGGAGGAGTGGGTTTCCCAAGATCACAGAGCTAATGAGTAGAGCTGGAGTTTCAGACCACGGCTGTGTGATATCAGCGCTTTTCTCTACTAGCCCTGCTGCTTCCTAAAAAAGAAGCCAGTGCCTGCCATGAGGACTTGCTCTATCTCAGGCGGAGTGCTGGACACTTTGTGTGTAGTTCTGTGATGTAAATATCATATCATTTTTGTAGATGTGGGAGTTGAGGTTCAGAAGTAATAAGCTTGTCCACGTTGAAGTGAGTCTGATGCATGGTGAGGGGTGGGGAGCCACCGCTCCAGGGAATGGGCACTCGCTTCCCTGACAGTGTGGCTGGCTGGCTGCAAGGCAGCATGGGTAAAGGGCCGGCTCTTCAGAATTGGGGTTTGAAATGTTGCTTTTATCTTTCACGGTTGAACACAGAGCATCTCCTTGTTGTAAATGAACTCCCTAATTGAAAAACACCTGCCATTCCTCCAAAACAAGGCCTGCTTTCGTGTGGTATTAAAGTGCACAGCCTTCAGAGGCCTGATTCAAAAGTAAGACATCTTGACAAATGGGTTTATTGAATTCCTCCCATTTCAAAAATGTCCTCCCTTCCTGGAAGCAGCTGCCATCACCGTTGCTCTCTGAAGAGCCCGGAAATCAGAAACAAACGGCAGCCCTTTGCCCTTAAAGAAAACACAGCCAAGGATAGAGCACAATCCTCACAGACAGTGGGCGTTTGTGGCTTTCTTTTTTGAGGAATCTTCACAGTCATTGTTCATTAAAGAACTAAACTGTGGTACAAAGTCCCAAGTGAGAGAACAGTACTTCCTCAAGCCTCTTTGGACCCTGACCCCTGCTACAGATTGCTGAATTCTGATACGTTTCTTAACTCACAGTCTCCTTAGGAGAAGGAGACATTTACAGTTCGGGGAAGGCTAACAGAAATTTAGGGTGTATTAGCTGAAGCCCAATGTGCCAAACATCCCTCAAGACCGAGCAGCCACAGCCTGCCATCATCGTTGGGAAAGGGTGACCTTTCCTAAGAGCACCAATTGATGGCAGGAGGTGTCCGCTAGAGTTTTCACTTCAATTTGGAGGGTGGCAGTGGGGCGAGGAAAATATTCTCCAGGCTTCTCTAGTCTCTGCAGCCAGGAAGAACAGAGATTCCTAACTCCTTATTCACCATTATGGAAAGTTTCACTTTTGTTGCAGCTTGCTTCATTCATTGTTTTCTTTCATGCTTTAAATTTTTCCCTATTTCAAATAAACCCCCTTTGGATTTCGTAATCATTTGCCTTTTCTCTTCCTCTGAAGAAGTGGAGCAGAATGGAGCTTTTGGGCCAAATGGCCAGCACACTGATGAGAGACAGCTAGCATGTAGTGTCCTGAAGGCACTGGCTCTCCAGGAAGAGAAAAAGGCTTTACACCTCCACAGGAACTTGCCAGAAGCAAGTGCGAAAGGAATCACCTAACCAACCTAATGGAGGGAATTTATATATACAGTGTATGTGTATATATATCTATATATAGAGAGTTATACATACACATTTTTTTTCCCCCCGTTCTAGCCCTGGGAGTATTTCTGAATCTCAGAAATGTTAGTAGCTTTGAGCATGTTCTTGGACTTTCTGTCTCTGTGGCAGTTGTATGATTTGTGTCACCCAGAGCAACCATCCATTTAGAGCAGCGGTTCTCAACCTTTGGGTCTCGACCCCTTTGGGGGTCGAATGACCCTTTCACAGGGGTTGCCTAAGACCATCGGAAAACACATATATAATTACATATTGTTTTTGTGATTAATCACTATGCTTTAATTATGTTCAATTTGTAACAATGAAATTGGAAGTCACCACAACATGAGGAAGTGTATTAAAGGGTCTTGGCATTAGGAAAGTTGAGAATCACTGATTTAGAGACTTATCTGTCTTCAGGAAGTCTGCCTCCATGTCTGTTTGGAGAGCATATTGATAAGTCAAAGACATCTTTTTGTCTTCAGCTAAACTCAATATTCTGCAACATCAAAATCTCGAGAAGAATTTGAGAGCCTGTGACAGTGTTAAATAAACTTGGTAGTGTCTATTTCACAAGTTGTCGTATTATTTTGGTGGGGTTAGGCAGGGAACAGGAATTGGGCAGTTTGGGATTGGAGTGAGTTGAGGAAGCAAAGATGGGGGTAGGACAGCATGGAAGGAAAATAAATGTTCCTCAGACCTGAACACTGTTCATATCTGGGTTCATAAGTGATCTAGAGACTCGATGTAGAAGCAAGTGTATAACCCAGGCATCAAAAAGAACCTGCCCTTTCTTTCTCTCTGTGGCAAGGAACCACCTTTCCTCAGCCTTCTTAGACAAGCACTCTACCCAGTCTTTGTTTCTTCTCTGTGAACTAGGCAGTGAGAATTCAGGTAGTGAATTGTCCAGATGTTTAGATGCTGCTGAAGGTCCTGAGACTCCCAAGTGTAGCATAGCAGCATGTCACTTCCCCGGCCACTGCAAAGGCGAGGCCAGAACATGAGGTGGAGGCTGGGGGCACTTGGTGGAGACAGGACAAAGCCTGTGTTTATACTGAGAGGTAGATATTTGGGGATATTGCATTTTTGTTAAGTGATGGAATTCAGATGGAAAAACATGTCCCCTTCTCTTTACAGCTCCTATGTTTTTTCCCCAGTCACCTACCTAAACATCTTAATTGATTTTAGTAATCACTTCTGTTCTCTTGTACGATAGTTTCTTAGGTTAATAAGCTGTGAACTGAAATGTTTGCATGTTGTTTCCAAGAGAATTTGCTTTTTTCTCAGAAGGGCGATAACTCTGTTAAGCATGCCTTTGATAACTGTGGATAAGACCAACAGACTTACTGGGTTGAAAATCATTAAGTTAAATGCTCAGTTTGTTTCACTGTTGACTTGGTCTCATGTTCTTATGTATCTCATCTGCATACAGGTGCTTTAAAAATAGTTTTCTTTATTACAAAAATAATTAGAAAATGCAGACAACTGAAAAAGAGGAAACTTTTCTATCAAGTGTCACTTCCCAGGCCCATGAATCATGAACACTTGCTTTTCCCATTTCTCTTACCAGAAATTGGATCTCAGGGTGCCCCTTTCGTGAACCTCATTGTGAATGCCTTTCCACGTGGACCATTTCCTCCGGCCCCTTGTCTGTGGCTGTCAGCCCAAATTGTTAGATATATACATTGTTGTAGTCATTTGCTAACAAGCAATGCTGCAATGAAACTCTGAAAACCTTTTATATTTACTTGATTGCCACCTTTAAGTAAATTCCTAGAAGTGTTATTCGCCGAATCAGAAGCTTTTGCCACATTGCCCTCCGGGATGGCTTACTTTTCCACAACTCTGGGTTCAGTTTAGGTCACTCAAGTACAGAATGTGGGCCAGCATTTCTGCTCTCCCATTTGTGCATCATTTGGGGAAAGGGAACAGAACTTCAAATCGATTCATGTCTTAGCAGGCTCTGTTTTTCACAAAACTATGTATAAAGACATGGCAGTACATTCATAATACCATTTAAAATCTTGATAGCTAATTCGGTCAGCAACAGTTCTCAGAATTTGAATACTCTGTACACCCTTGGTGGTGTCCATAAAAACTCAGTGAAAGACAATACTTGTCCAGAACATTGGCTTTGAGTGAAAGGGCCAGCCATCTCTTGCATATGTTACAAAAAATCAGCTGAAGGAACACCATCCATTTTTTCACCCAAGAGGTTCTGAGCCCCTTCTACATGCCATGTGCTGTTTAGGTGCTTGAGGTACTTCAGATGGCAGCCCCTGCCTTGTGCAGCTGACATTGTGGTGTGTATCTCTGTAGCTGTGTGTGTATAGGGGTGTGTGTGTACAGAAAATAACACAACCTTTTACATAATATGTTAGGAGATGATCAATGTTATGAACAAAATTGGTAGTAGTTTAAGGGGGATGGGGCATGTTGGACAGAACGAAGGAAGATGTTGGCTTCACTCGAGATGCCTACAGTTGGGTCAGGACCTGCAGGAGGAAGGGAGTGAGCATGCTGACTCCTACAGGGAGCCTGGCAAAGACAGCCAGAAGCAAGACCCCAAGGCAGGGACATGCCTGGCCCAGGCCTTCAGATCTTTCCTTGCCTACAAGCTGTTGTTGCACATGCATATGCAAAACTCAGAATGTGTTCAGCCCCCGTTTCTGTGTCCTGTAGAGCACTGTCTTCAGCCACAGGCTTGGCAGACCCTGGGAAGCATGTTCTTCCCATAAAATAAAAAATGCAAAACACACTCGATGTCTACCTGCGGCACCAGGTGTAAACTAAGGGTAAACAGTCAGTTCCAGAAGAAACAGCTCTCCCTGATGAATGCCCATTTTCTATCACTCTCAGCTAAATGGAATTTAGGATACCATGAAATTAATGAGCTAGGCTTTTGAAAATGAAAATATGGCTTAGTAAAATATCCAGGCTTATTGTTGGTAATAGAAGCTATGTGCAAAAAGGTGTAAGTAATTCCAGTTGGATTTCAGTGGAGCTATTACAATTCTTCTGAATCCCTGAATGCTAAGAATCAGCCAGGACATCTTTCTCAACTCTCTCCCGTTTTGCCACAGAGAGAGAGAGGAGCCAGGTCGGTTCCGAGACTTGTTCTCAAGCCGGTATTGAGCCGCAGTGTTGCTGTGGGCCTGCTTCACAAAGCCACACTCTCTGTCCTACGGCTGGTCTCTCTCAGGGCCATCGTGCTTCCCTCAGGCTTCCTTGTTCATTAGAAGGACCCACTGATAAATACATTTCTCAATACCATCAATTATGAGGTAATTTCCTCTCCCCTTTCCTTCAGGGCTAATCGATTTTGTACTTGTTAATGTGCTGTGTGGCATGCTTGGACACTAAACGGATTACTGATCTGGGTATTTTCCTTGAAGGAAACTGTGATGTACCCATCCTGAAAAACAGACAAGGCCAGGAGTTATTAAGCTCAGCAGCAAAGCAGAACCTGGAGGTTAGAATTTAAGTCTAAACTCAGGGATCTGGTTAAATGAGATTTTTCAGATCTGGTCTGACTTGTTTACAGACACAACCTAAATCTTCCTGTTAAATCTCACTCTTTTATATCTGCTCCTTTGGATGCTAGTTTACAAGAATACATTTTTTTAATCAATAAAGGCATTATGTATAATTCTTTAAATATTTTAGGCCTTGTCCACAAATATCTACTAGATATTGAGTGGATATTTGTCAAGGAAATGATCACCAAGGCTGCAGTTTGGTCTTCTAATGAGTCTGAACAGATATTACTCAAAGGTGTATGTCCAATAAGAACAATCCAGCATCCAGTAAGAACCATTAAAGAATGGCGTTCCACAGGAAAAAGAAAAATAGGCATTTAGTATCACAGTTAAAGCTGCAGTCTGTTTCTACATCTTTTATAGATGCTCTTCACTTGTCATTACTTTTCAGACTCATTATTTTGATCATTTTAAATTAAAATATACTAAAAAATCTCATAAACTTTAAAATTTCTATCTCAAATGTTTAGCTCAGTAGCACTGTAATAGGCCTTAATTTTTACACCCCACTTTTTTTCTTTTTTTTTTTTTCAGGAGCTTGATTATCATTATTTCTTTGCTTTAAATAACTAGAGGTTGGAAAGGGACCCTGGGAGAGGCAAGGAAGCCAACCTATTTAGTACATTTTATGGCCCAGAAAGTGTGCTAGCATTTTATATGTAATGCATTTAAATCCCCCAAACAATAAGTATGTTAAGATTCCCATTTTAGAGATGAAAAACCCAGCCCATGAGGATTAAATTGCCCAAGGCACACAGCCCATAAGCCACAGAGGTGGCATCCAGACTGAATCTTCTGAATTAAAAACACAGCTTCACTTTGTCCTTCCCTTTCTGCCATTACCCTGGGCTATTATCCCTAGATGGAATTTAAAAATTCAGTTGAATTGCCATTTTTTATGTGCTTGGAAGGGATTCTTAAAAACAAACAAACAACAACAAAAAACAAGAACAAGTCCCCCATTGCTTTGCATAATTCCTACCAGAGAGCCAGAACTTTATCTGTCTAATGCTCCTGGGAACTGGCAGTTAAGGTGGAGACTAAACAAAAGCAGCCATTCTTCACTCAGCAAATATTTATTGATCATATGCCCTTTCTGAAAACTGTGCTCAGTGCTGGGGTTAGAGGGGAGAATGAGACTTCTGCTTCTGTCCTCATGGGAGAGAGGGACATGGTCATTAAAAGTGTGGTGACTGGGCCGAATGGGGAAGCGGCTGGTTTGTGGGAGAGAGTTACAAAGTAAGCTCTGGTCAGTGGCGTGGTCTGAAAATGCATTGGACATTCAGGGAGGGGAATACAGTTGACCCTTGAACAACGCTGGGGTTAAGTGCATCAACCCTGTGCAGTCAGAATCTACATAACTTTTGACTCCCCAAAAACTTAGTTTCTCTTGGTATCTGGGGGTTGGTTCTAGGACCTGGCCTCCCCGCCCCCCCACCACACACACACAGATACTGAAATCCAAGGATGCTGAAGTCCCCTGCATAAAGTGGGGAAGATCAATTCATACAGTTGGCCCTCCACATCTATAGACTCCCAACAGTGGGTTGAAAACAGCTCAGGTATTGACTGAAAATAAATTCCATGTATAAGTGAATACACACAATTCAAACCCATATTGTTCAGGGGTCAACTATAGTTCGGACACATGTATTAGAGCCAATAGAACTTGAACTGCTGGGCAGTAAATAATTATGACAGCAGAGGAGTAGGTGTTGCAGTGGGGGTGTGTTGCTTGCAGGGCAGTTTAAGCCCATTTTCTCCTGCCCCCATCTCAATAAAAATATGTTACTCCTGTTTGATTAAATGAAATGGGATCATAATAGTTTTATATGAAAATTTTAAATTAAAGCAGGTTACTTTAATTGTATCACACTTCTCAAATAACAAGCTTTACTTGGAAAGGATAAGCATTCATTACTCACCTATTTTTCCCCCCACTTGGCAGAGTTTCCTAATTTGAAAAATAATACAGCACTTTATTAACAAATATACAGAATTGCAGTTCTCCAAATCTCAAGTGTCCCTTGAAAACAACTGATGAGTTTTTACCCACTTTCCTTGTCCCAGGGAATGTTGGAGGAGCTATTTCTGTTATTGAGACCATTGTAGTTGGTATTCAGGATACCAAAACAAATTTCATGAAAAACTGATGATAATAATATTAATAACCTTCATAATGACGGCCTCTATAAAATGGAATAGGGAATATAAATAAATTATGTGGTAGTACAGAATACTTGAATAGCTACTACAGAATTTTCTATGGAGAGATGCAAGATGAACATTACAGGTATTATTAGATAGAGAAAAATGTTACAGGGTAATTGCAGCTATCCATTCATTGACGTTCTCATCCTTGGGAATGTCAGTATTGAAAATGGTTAATTTCAAATGCTTCCAAGTATGAGTTTTTTTGGTTAGTATGTTGAAAATAACCTCAGTTGAAAGGATTTATTACATTTCATTTCATACTATAATAGACATGAAGATCTGTTTCAATTGATTTTTTTTTTTCTCAGTTACTCTTTGTGGAGAATTTTAGCCTTTTAAGGTTATATTGTGTGGTTAAGAGGTAATGAAAGTCAAGTTGAGGGTATTTGAGTTGAAGATAGTTAGCGCTCCTACAGCTCTCCAAACAGTGTTTAATTGCTTCCCCAGAGATGAGACTGGAAGCCAGCTCACTGATTTATTACTGAATGACCTGGGGCAAGTCCCACTTTTTTCTTCTGTAAAATAGGGATGCGAATAATACTGACCTTATTGGATTATTGGAAGGCTCAAAAGAGATGGCATCAAATGAGAATTAACATCCAGTGCTTAGCATAAATGCCTGGCACCTGGTAAGCACATCCTTTAATAAACATTAGCTGAAAACAGTGAGTTTAGGACAATCCTGTAGAGGAGCTGTTTGCCTGTCCTCATTTTAGAGTTAAAAACAACAGCAGCAACAACAACTATAATAGACACCTTGGATTGAGTAGGAGAAGTGCTAAGCGCTAGTACATTATTTCATTTCTCTCTGTAACCACTGGGAAAAGGAGGTTTGTGGCTGATCTGTTGAACAGGGTGATTAAGTAACTTGCCTGGACTCATCCAGATAGTACTGTGGTTGGTGCTTGAAATGTAACCCAGTCCTGTCTTAAAAGCCCCCTTGCTCAATGGGTAGTTCTTAACTGCTGCCCGTAGGAGCAGTTCTGCGTCCTGTCCCACTGTTCCAGGGCGGTGACCCGACTCTGCCATCTGTGCCTCTGCTCACTATGGCCCTGTTTTTTGGGGTCCCATCCCCATTCTCTTTCCACTTCATGAATTGACTGTTTTTAAAAAATCAATAGTTATATTTAATGCTCATTGGAAGGTGTATATGGAATATGACATAAGGTGTCTTTTAAAAATATGAAGTAAATAATAATCCTGATAGTATGCAGATATGGCAGAAAACTGTGCGGGTGTTATGTGGGTGACTGGATTTTGAGAAACTGCCTGTACATCATGCACCTTTCTATATGTAGGTTTTCTCTTTTTCTTCCACTTTTTAGCCAACTTCCCCCTACCCCCACTGAAAAATAACAATGGTGAGTTAAACTGGTTAGTCTGGTTGTGGGTGGACACTGGGTGCATGGATTGGGATTAAGGTTATTTTATTGTATTTCTTCCATAAATTCTGCAATCTTTCTAGCATGGCCTTGGTGCTTCATCACTCACTTTGAGAAGTTCCCATTGTCTGAGAGATTGAAGTATAAATGATGCCTTCAGCATTGTGGCTTCTGCGATTCTCCTAATTACCAGGAAAAGGGTGACCAGTTGATGAGCTCAGCTTCTGAGGCTTTTTGTGGGCATTAAAATTGGCTCTGATCTATGCAAGTGGATGTTTTCCAGGCGATTCCCCATTCCCGAGAGCTCCATGGAGATCATATTTGCGGGAAGCAAATCCATAAAGTGATTAGTGGAAGAGTAGATGAGACCTGCCTGTAGTGACTACTCACTCTCAACCTGATAGCTGGTGGGCGTGGCTGGTACTCCTGCCTTCTTTGGGGACAGTTAGCACAACTGCTTGTTGCTGAGCCTGGTGAAAAGTTAAATTATATTTATGTATATTTATGTATATTTATGTTTATTCTAGCAGCAAAGATGTGGGTTAATGTAACCCCTTGCCCTTTGACTGAAGAGATTCACTTACGTGGTGTAGAGGATTTAATTTCTAACAAACAGAAGACTGTTTTTAGATCGGAGGGGTGTGAGGGACACTAGTTTTCTGAAGTAGTGATGAAGTCATCTCTTATTCTTTCCTTTGCTGTTTACTGAAGCCTAACCAGGCAGTTTGGTTTTCGGTAATCTCGGTAGATCAAATGCATCACACTCAACTTTAAACCTCAAATGGGTTCTTCAGCCAGCCACCCCAAATGTAAGTAGAAATGGTGGGTACCAAAGTTCTAGGGGCTTTCGGGGACATGGGGAAAGTCCCTTGCCCCAAAGGCTCTCTCGACTCCTTGAAATAACTGGTTTCTTTCTTTTGAAGCTTCTAGTGTATCTAGTTTTATCTGAAAATTCCTGAGCTAGTGTGTTAAGATAGAATCGATTGAGGTGGGAAGGGTGGTATGGTGAGGTGATAAGAAGAGCACTTTGGAACCAGGGTCACTGCCCCAAGAGCTCATGCCTAGGCCAGAAATAGGTACAAGGTTCCAGGAAAGGGAAGTGGCACTGTGAATGAAAACCTCATTTACCTGTGGCAAATCTGAGCCTTGTATACTGTGTGAGGTGCCTATGGAAGCCTGGATGTGTTCTGTACTTAAGCAAAAGGAATGATGGAAGGCTGTAGATGCATCAGTGTGAACCATCCATGATCATGAGTCTGAACACCAGTGCAGTAGGTGTTTTATGTCCTTAATTTGTTCATTGCCTAGGCACACAGCTGCTTTTGAATATCTGGCATCCTCTTGTCCCCCTGGACCCAGAAGCAGTGTTTGTGGCTGCCTTTCATTGTCTTCCTCCAGACATTTCTTCTTTCCCAGCCCTTCCCATCTCTTCCTTATCCTTATATCTCAGGAATGCCACTGAAATAAACACACCTGCCAGTGAAGTCCTGAATGCATTATTTGCAGTAAGAGAAGAGCAGCTTCGTGATTTGATTCCTACATATGCTTTCATTTCCGGGGAAATTTTCAACTCCTGGGAACACTGCAAATAAATATAAAATAAATAGGCATGTCTGCCATTAGCCCTGTTAGTGAATACATAAGTATTTATTTCCCTTGGGGGTAAAGTCAAGCCTGCAAAGGATAATAGATATAATAAGGCTCATTTCCTTTTTGTGCCCAGCCGCAAGTCAGTATGAGCTGTTATACCTTGTATGTGAAAATGAATACAGCTATTTCATTGTGCTGGCAAACATCTGCTCACCACCATCACTGCAATTTTGATTCTCTTCTTCAATGAGCTCCAGCTAAGAGGGGTGTTGGAGTGTTGTAACATCTTCAGGACTAGACCCCAAGTGAGGAATACAAAGCCTTACTCTCTTGTACTTCCCAGTACATTCTGCCTTCCAGCTAAGCAAATTTGCTTGCTGTTCCCTCCCTCCAGTGCCTTTGTGGGAACATTTTTGTGACCTGGAATATACTCTTTCTTTCCTCTAAGCCAGATCCCTCTTCTGCCAGATTTCACTTTGGAGTTTCTGTTCTTTTTGCATTTGTCTTTACGCTTGGGAGAGTGTCCAGTCAATGTGCACAACCTTTAGGTGTATTGTGTTGCTTCCTGGGCCTACATAAGCCCCCTTCACAGTGCCTGGTACATGTAGAGAGGCTGTGCATGGCACATGCAGAGGCTGTGCATGGCACATGTAGAGAGGCTGTGCATGGCACATGTAGAGTGGCTGTATACTGCAAAATGCATGGGGTCACGAGTCAGAAACCCTGAGAGTCTTCATGTGTGTGATCTTGGACTTTGTCTCCATTTCTGTGGACTTCGGTCTTCCCGTCTGTGAAGTGGAGGCTAATTTCTTCCACACCAGTCACACGAATCTGTGGTCAGAACTGAGGGTGCTGAAGTGGGTTAAAATGTACTTTGTAATCTGGACCTCCTGTGAAATTACATTTGTAGTGTAAATTTCCCCAAATCAGAAACAGTTCCGTGCACATTAGAGCTGTGTCATACACACATTTAGCATATGGCAAGTTCAGCTCACGCATTGTACCCCTTCCGAGGCTACTCCTTGGCTTCCATTGCCCCCGGGAAGGGAAAGCCACAGCTGAAATGCTAATGGAAACAAAAAAGAATGTGTGTTTTTTTTGTTGTTTTGTTTTTTTGGCTTTTAGCTACCAAGAACTCAGATCCTAGTAGTTTAAGGGTAATTTGACAGTGATTTTAGGAATTTTCACAGTTAATTTTGACCATATGTAATTTTTACTTCAAGTGCACACTTTACAGCTAAACCACAGTGAGTTGGCATTCCATTTCACATGGTTCCAATTACTTAGTTCAGTGCTGCATGGGTGCTCAAGAAGTATGGAGTGGTAGACACTATAACATAGTGTAGTAGAATATAATATAGAAGGAAGTTATAAGACTGACAAGTAATAGCATTTAGTCTTCAAAAATTTTGGACCCTTGAGCTACCTTTTATTTGATTTGGAGAAACTGCTAAAATGTAGTCCATATTAACCTTGTAATAAAGTATAACTTTACAGTTAGCGTACATGAGATACTGATTTAGGGCATAGCATTGTTTTGTTCAAACTTTCAATCTCGACTCTTGCTCTTCACACATGGCCGTTTAGGTAAACACACATTCTCCTCTCTCTCTCTCTCTCTATCTCTCTCTCTCTCTCTCTCTGGAAAATTTAGTAGAGCTCAGATGACTAGAAAATCTCAGGTTGTCCTATAGGCATACTTTTTTTTTTTTTTAACTGCAACTCGTCTGTGATGTTCAAGAACCATAGGTTTCCAGTTGTCCACTTAGGTAGTAACATTCTGCAGTTGTATTAGAGATCAGAAAAGAGTGATGTTTTTATAGCATACTTTGGACAACTGGCAAATCTTTATCACTCCATCTGGGAGCTCATCATGCAGTCAGACCTTGGGAACAAAGCAAGGTGAAGGAGAGAGGAAGCCAGGGAGAAACTGTATTTGAATACCTTGCCTTTGAAGAAGACATTACAAGGGATCAGAATAACCCAGGGTTGTTGAAGGTCCCCCTGGGATTTCATAACAGATCTATCCCCCCTCCGAAACCCCCCCCCCAAAATAAAAAACCAAAAATTCTGATTGTGCTGTAGAGGAGCAAGGAGAAATTTAAGCCAGTCTGGGTGTTTTGAAAATAACTTTTCTTAGCTCTACATTTAACCCATCTCATCTGAGCAGATCACTGGGCTGGCTGCTCTCACCCCAGTTTCCGAAACGTAATACTGGTAGTGGGGTAGTGGCTGCAATTGGTAAAGAAAAGTACAGTGCTGGGTAAAGGGATGTGATTTACTTCTGGGGAACCCAGGGAGTGTCTTCAGAGAAATAGAATGATGTCACGAGAAGAAAGAAACTGAATTGTCTTTTGCCAACTAATTTTTAATTTCTTACCTACCATGTATATCTTGTAATATGGTATAGTGTTGTAGGTAGAGTCATAACTAAGTGTTACATTAAAAAAAAGATTACCTTTGAGATGTAATTTACAATCAGTAAATGTACCCATTTCAAGTAGACAGCTTGAAGTTTTATGATTGGGGGAAAATTTGTGCCATTGCTGGGCAAAAAGCTAGCAGCTAAAAAAGGCATCAGACTTTCTTTGATGTTTCAAACTGCTTCTTCTGACCTCATTGACATGTAACAAATGTGTTTATCAATATCACATAACTAAAGTATCCCCCAAGGAAACTGTTCAAAAATTCTCCATTAGCAGATTAAGCTCTCATAGCCAGAAGATCATATTTTATCCTAGTCTCAAAAAACTGTTATTGAGAGCATATTGCCTTCAAGAGTTATTTAAAATAACCAAGAGATGAAGGGAAGTAGTTACTGATTCTGTTCCAGCTGTGTTTCTTTTTTTATTGAATTTATTGGGGTGACATTGGTTAATAAAATTATATAGGTTTCAGGGGTAAAGTCTATAATACATCATTGATATATGGCATTGTGGATTCACCACCCCAGGTCAAGTCTCCTTCCATCCTACCTCTGTTTCTGATTGCAGGTGATTCGAAGATCTCAAAGACAAAGTCTCTGCTGACACGACATAGGAAAGAATCTCTATATACATATACATATTTAAATTATCTAGTTAGCTATGTAATTAGAAGTTATAAGTATTTTTAGCATTTTCTGTGGCTTCAGTGGTCAGATAAGGCTAGTGGTAAAGGGTTAGGCCTTGAATGATGGGAAGTGAGGAGGGCATTCCAGGAAGGGGATGGGTTTGAGTAGAGACAGGGTGGTTAGGTTCATTCAGCATAGAGTGGCTCATGGCCCTGCTGAGGAGTAGTGGTACTAAAATAATCTAGGTAGGAAGTGGCCAAATAAGGAGCATTTTATAGGCCGCACAGTAAAATTTGGATTTTATCCTGGAAGCATTTGAGGGTAATTAGGAGTTTTTCAGCAGGGCAGTGATGTCATTAAAGTAGTATTTAAGAAGATTTTCATTTCTTTCCTATTCTTTGTATGTGGTAAGTATGGTTGTTTACCAATTCTGAGAGGATAATTCAAAATTCTCCATAAGTTGATTGTACTTACTTAGCCTTCTTGACCCAAGTGATTATGTTCCCATTTATCCAGTCTTCTCTTACAAATATTTCATATGTTCCTCAACTGCTGTGATAAACACAGGCAACCATGAACTGTGAATTTTATCATTTTTTTCTTCCATGTTTTCTCCTGAAGCACTTAGGTTTGGCGCTTGTTATTCCCATTGTGAAAAAAAATGGCTTAACATTGAAGAATAGAAAATATAATTTTCTGACTTCATTTAATTAGGCTTGTTCTACAAATTATTCAGTTAAATGTCCTCTTTCGAATGTCAGTTCTTTGTGGTTTTTTTTTCTATCAAAATGCTGATAGAATAATTACTTACATGATTAGTTTATTTAGAAAGAAATTTTATGTCAGTAAATTTGACAAAGACAGTAGTGAGGCAGTTGAAAATAATGTTTATATATTTAGCATTTACATTTCTTGAAGAGTTAAATTTCAGGAAATTTCATCATTTAAGAAGAAACTTAATAAACTGTTTCCTTATTAAAGGTAAGTCTCTTAATCAGACTATGCCACAAAATCATTAAGTATCCTCTGACTCATAATTCATAAAGTTTGGTCTATGTCAGTGAGGGTTGGCTTTTTCTTTGAAAAGCATTATTGCAGACGGAAAAAAGTAGGTAGCCATGTACCTTGAACACCAAAACATTGAACTTCATTTGGTTTGGATGGAGTGGGTTATTTTGAAAAGTATTACTATAGAGCTGTTCTGAGACAGAATTGGTTTAGTAATATAATTTGCTATTGTTTCTATTACTAAGTAAAATATATAGGTATCTCATATTTATATACTATGATATATACTTACAAAAACAAAGTATATCATAATATATGCTGAAACTTCTTATTGCATCTCTGACAAGAGAAGAGGTAAGGGTATGGTAACTCCTAACTTTCGACTACCCGTAAGCAAAATTGGGTCTGTGGAAGTCTGATATTTATGCTTGGGGCTGATAGAGTTTACATAGATTTACATCTCAAAGCTAAATTATGGTCCAGGTTGATAAGTCATTTGTGCTCATAGCCTACTTGAGTTCTTCTCAAGGTGTTTAATGAAAGGCTTTTTTAATTCCTGCATGTCTTTTAGACCTATATCTGGTCATCTTCTGTAATATTGCTTAGAATAATCCAGATCAGATGTGCCAGTTCTCAATGTCATGCAACTTTGATTTATAGGAAGGACTTCAGTCTTGAATCAGGAATATTTTCCTGAATGTGTTCAGCTGCATGTGATGCTTCCATACCCAGTTATTGTCAGCCTTCCTCTCATTCATGAAAGAAGACTGCCCTCAGAGGGTCACCTGAAGATGGATTGCACCTTGGGTCTGAGCCCAAGGATGCCCTTCTTCTGCTTGACTTTTCTTTACTTGCATACTTTGGGGTTTGTTTCAGATGAGTAGGTAATTTTAAATAGGATTTGACTGCAACTTTTTAAACCAGTCATTCAATTAATAATATTTTATGAACAGCCACCATATGAAGGGCACAGTTCTGATCCTTATTGGGGATCCTTTATTATTTTATTTACACTCAGCCTTGATTGAAAGAGGATTTTAAATGGTCTATGACAGTGGTTTTCAACCTTCCTAATGCCGAGACCCTTTAATACAGTTCCTCATGTTGTGGTGACCTCCAATTTCATTGTTACAAATTGAACATAATTAAAGCATAGTGATTAATCACAAAAACAATATGTAATTATATATGTGTTTTCCGATGGTCTTAGGCGACCCCTGTGAAAGGGTCGTTCGACCCCCAAAGAGGTTGCGACCCACCGGTTGAGAACTGCTGGTCTATGAGGAGTAAAAGAACATAACTTGGAAGTAGTTTAGAAAAGGAAAAAAGTATTTGTGATGCAAGGACTTTGGAATCTGGTATAAGCTTCTGTGGAATTTTCAGTGTAGTTGAGGGACTACCAATGAATACTTAAACCAACACAAAAAAGATCTTTAGATGATGAGAGCCCAAATGAGTGGCACAGATGGTTAGTGCTATTGAATGTCGAGTTCCTAGGGACGAGTTCACAGAAGAGGAGGGATTTGTGCCCGGGCTTGAAATGGGATCCGGGGAGGATGAAGAAAGGTGATATTTGCACAGGTGAAGGACATAGAAAGGATGTTCAGCACGCACTGTCTTACCAAAGGGGCTCTGTTGTCAGCTGGCACATTCTTCTAGCTCAGTAACTCCCTGTTTTAAAGTCTAATGTGAAGGATATCTTTCATTTTGTTTAAGATGAAAAGAATGAATACATTTTTAAAAAGACAAAGCATTAATTAACTTTAGGAAATAATGAGTTATAGACTACTTTTTCAATAAAAAGGCAACATAATATGCCTCCACTTTAAAAGTTTTAATTTAGATAAATTATTGACTAACTTTTATATCAACTAATTTCTTAGCTTATATTCATTTTTAACTCAAAAAAAGGAGGCTTAGTTTACCTTTTAAGAACTACGCAGGTTTTACTTTCATATTCCTTTTATAACTCATTTGCTGAATGCAACTTTTAGTTACTGTGAGAAATTTCTAGAGAAGTTCTGATTAGATTGATTTTGTCCATTCATATAGTGTGTACACCGATAGTAGTGTATACAGTTGAGACTTTGATAATTTGCTCAGCCATGGCAGTCAATAAAGATTGACAAGATGTCACAACTAACCATTTTGACAGCGGGGTTCTGGTTTTATTTATTTATTTATTTGTTTGTTTATTTATTTATTTATTTAAAGAATAGTTTATTGATTTTTAGAGAGAGGAAATGAGAGAGAGAGAGAGAGAGAGAGAAAGAAATATGTCAATGTGAGAGTGAAACATTGATTGGCTACTTCCCGAGCACCTCCTACCTGGGATGAGCCCGGACCGGGAATTGAACCAACCGGCAATCCTATGTTGCACAGGACAACACCCAACCAACTGAGCCACTCCAGCCAGGGCTGGTTTTGTTTTTTTTGTTGTTGTTGTTTTTAACCATTGCCCAACTTTGTTTTACCATCTCTAGTGGTAAAAAAAAAAAAAAAAAAATTATACTGAATTTATCAAGTGTGGTTGGACCCACCCCATCCAGGAATATTAGAATCAAACACAATTCTCTGTGTCCCCACTGAACCTCCTGTCAACTTCTAATATAACAATTTTTAACAATTTAATATATGTTCCTCTTCCTGTAAGCTCTTTGAGGGTAGGGATAGGTATCTTAGTTATCATTCTATCCGTAGTTCCTGAAATAGTACTGGTGCAGAGTAAATCTTCAGTAACTGTTGACTGAATGAGTGAATGTTGTGAAGGCTAGTTATAATCAGTCATTCAACTCTATATCGTTTTGTAGCACTTTCCAACTCAGAGCCATATAGCAGGAGAGCTGGAGTGACTATTAGAGGTCTGCTTTTCTTTATCATAGATGGAAAAAAGCTGAGATCCATGGAAAAAACCAATCACTTGCCAAGGGACCCAGAGCTAGTGACTTGCAGAGCTGGACCTAGAACTCTGGGTACCTTGTGGTCAAACTTTGTTCCTGTGACACCTCTTTCCACTGCCCATTGACCACTTCGCCATCTCTCCCCAACAGTTAAATGTTTTTTGTGATTGGTGATGCAGCTTTTTATATTACAGTTCCAAGGACTTCACTCCTTGGTATTTACAGCATCTAATTAGGTTATTCTGAAATAACTTTTTTTGAAAACCAAGGCTGGCACTTCCAGAAAGTTCCTAAAGTTTCAGACTATAGATTATATGAAGCCAATAGCTTTCTTACTATATATATGTTCAGTATTTTCACAAAAATGCATAGGTAATAATGAGAGAAGAACCCTTTTGTTTTCATAATATTATAAATTGCATGCAGTTCCTTGAAATGATATTCTGAAAAAGTGTGTGTCCGGTGTCATCATGTTGAACTGACTTGATGCTGATGCTGACTGGGTGTTTGGCCTGGTGGCCTTTCCTATAGGGAAGGAAATGTGGAATAAATAGCAAAATTAACTGCTTATTAAGTTAAAAGAAATAAATCAATAGATTACTGACAAATGTAGAGGAGTCCTGGGTTTTAATAAGTTGGGCTCCATTTGTATCTAAGAGTGCAAAGGATTGATTTTCTTTTTAGCAGGAGAAAACTGGAGTGTATGACTCTGGGTTCCAGCAAGGGCACAATCAGAATGGATAGAGTAGGATTATTTATAAAGAGGCTATTGGCAGGGGTATGGACTCGGCCTCCATGGAGAACCACCACCAGGGGATAGGGAGTCAAACCAACCTCCCCAGTCGTGGGCATGTTCCTTACCTTCTGTCAAACTTAGTTTCCTCCTCTATGGATTGAGGATACTCTCTGCTTCTCCAGATCACTGGCAGCAATAGTGATCATGTATGTGAGTGATCATGTTCTTGCATTCGTTGTCAGGCAGGGAAACCAGTCAGAAAGGTGGGCACCAGGCCCGAGAGAGCACGTGGAAACCAGATACCAGCAGAGCTCCCTCACCCAGCCTGCAGATGCCCCTGGGCCGGGCGCTGTGCTGCCGAGAAATAGTGAATCTGGCTCAGGGCAACCTTGATGAAATCCCAGCCTAGGAATATGTTGTGGCCTCTGTTCAATGTGGAAGCATAGAACGTCAGCCTCCTTTGAAACTTTTGCACGAAACCACACTGCACTTAATCATTCCTCCCCTGGCCTTCCCAGTATAGAGGGTAGCATTATAGAAGTCTGTGCATTTATTTGGGGATTTTTTTTTTCTTTGCTCAAGCAGTTCAATGTTTTTACCACTGCATAATTTACTAAATCCAGTGTAGAAAGTTATAATTTTGCTAGCTCACAAGTGGCTTCCTGAGGCCAGTGAGAGCTTCATTCTTTTAAGACCCAGAAAAGCTGCAAGGTGGGTTCCTGCAAACACTCTTCATTCCCCACAGTCAGCCTCACACTTCATTGCATCCTGCATGGCTGGTGCCAGCCCAGCAGTACTTTAAAACATCATTCTAGAATCTTGCCTTCCATTGAAAAAGTGCTGTTGTACAGTCGGTCCAAATCCATACATACGTGAAAAACTGAATGGAGCTCATTTTCGTGAGCTTTGGATCTTACTATAACTCTGGAACTCATGACAGCCAGGACTCAGAGTTGAAATCTGTATGTTAAAAAGCAGCCCATGCTTGTTTACTTAAAGCAAAAGTTCCAAATTACACAAATGGAGATGATTTTTAAATCATGTTTTCAAGTTTTATACTAATGGCTTAATAAACTTGATAGGCTTTTTATTATACACAGGGTGGCCAGACAGATAAGTGGGACAAAGTGTGGGATTGATTTAATGATATCATTAAATTACTCGGTATTTCACTACTATTTTCCTCTGTAGTGAAAGCAAAACAGCCCAGCAGCAGCCCATGAAGGGAATGACTAGGATAACAGTAACAGGAAAATTAGGAGGAAGCCAAGGAATAGAGTTAATTGACCAGAGGTGCCTGACCAGCTTAGAGGAGTAAAATGCCCGCAGGCTTTTGTGGGTGATGAAGATGGACTGGGCTGGAGAAGTGAGAGAAGTGGGCGTTAACCTGCACACAAGTGTTGTCTGCTGGTTAAGAAATGGCCTATATAGTCTGGGCGGAGAGAAGCACAGTGGGCTAGTATAGAATTCTAGGGGACTGAGCGCACCTGGGGGTCAGCCAGAGGAGAGACCTTGCCCAAGGAGAGAAAGGAGGCGTGGCTAGAGGGGTTGGCAGAGAACCTGCCCGCAATTTCAAGAAGGAAGATGTGATTGGTGTCACATACTGCAGAGGAGGATGTAGACTGAGACAAGGCCACAGGTAAGGCCTTTGGAGGCCTGAAAGAGCCATGTTGGCTGCCCACTGACAGCAGAAGATTGACTTTGCAAGGAAGATTAGGGAATAGTGAGAAGAGAAGATGCCATGCCTTGGTCTGATGGGAAAAAGAAGGTAGTTGTGATCACACCAGGGAACTGATATTTAGCAGCAGAACACCTTACCTTCGTGATCCACTCATTACTGCAGATTTAGAGCAATTGTCCTCAAGTGGGACAAGGTACGTATTATGTTGAAAAGTCCAGGTTCTTTGTCTCTGGAATGAGAATCTCTGTGCTGGAGGAGGAAACATAGAACCAATACTACTGTTAGGTCCAGGGACTAAATCCTACAAGCTGAACACTATCCCTCACCCCCAATCTTCCATGCCCCTCACCTGCCAGAACTGGGGTGAGCAGAGTGCCCAACTTTGGGAAGCAGAAGGGGTAGATTCCTGCTTATAGGTTCCAAGGCAGGATTGTATTGGAAATGCTACAACAACCTTCTGACTTGGTACTTGCTCTCATCCATGTAAATCAGAGACTGGAACAAACAGAACTGACAGCTCTGCTTAAAAAAGCTTTTGGGGAATTTGTAAGGAAATTAAAAGAAGCCTAATGCTATGTGAACCATGTAACCTAAATTCAAAACAAAACAAAACAAAACAAAAAAAGCCTTTATTAAGCCGTCTCAACATGCTTTATCTATAAATTGTTTTTTTTTTTATTAAGTTAAACAGCAGAAAATAAAATGGTCTTTTAAATCGAGTATAAAGTTCTTTCCTTTTATTATTAATAGGCATTAACATTAAGGGGGGGAATTTAGGTAGATCTCCCCCCTTTCCCCCGCCTCTGATGGGAATACAGTGTGTACTTCAGTGGATCTGGATTCCTGCAGGTTAAACAGAGATCTAGATTAGAAGTGAGATAGTGTTAAAAATGGTATTTCAGGGAACTGTACACCTCTAATCTCACAGAGCTAAGCGATGTGGGTCAAGTTCTAGATGCCTATTGAAAGTGATTGAATTTCACAACAGAGAATTCCATGTTTGGTCAAGAAAAGGGCCTGAGGTGGCAAGATGCTAATGCCCAGCCAATTCCATGTTTGGGTTTTCCACACCACTTGGACCTGGTTGGTCTGATTTTCGCTCTCTTGCTTTGCCTAGGTTGCTTTGCTTAACTTTTCAGCTTTTCTGTGGTTTTAGAGGTGGTGGTGGTTATATTACCAAGCTCTAGGATTTCCATGATGATGAAAGGGAGGGCTTAGTGATGGAGAGAATTTGGAAGAGGTATGTGCCCAGATGGTACTAACACCTCTTGATTGCAAAGATTATTTCCTCCCTCTTCACAAAATTCTATCAGTTAAACAAATATTTAAAAGAACTTGTGGGAAGAAGTTCTGTTTAAGTCTCTTATTTATTTCATGTTATGGTTTTCAAGGTAAAGTAATGTAATAGTAACAAAGGCTAAACTGATCCACAGCCTGATATTTCAGAAATAATTTTTAATTGCCTACTGAGCATACCCATTTAGAAAGTGCTCATAGTATATATCATAAAACTAACTTAAAGTAATTTTGTAAGGAGTTTCCCCTAATTCTGATGGTCTTTCTTTGTCCTTTCCCTTCTTCCACATGTTGAGAGTTTAACTTGTGTTTCCAAAGTGATATTAGGATACCATGAAGTGGAAGGTTGGGGTAAAGTCCAGCCTTTTTTTTTTTTTTTTTTAGCCCCCCCCCCCCCTTTTAAAAAAATTTTAGGGAGAGAGAGAAATATCAGAGAGATAGATCGAACTGCAACCTATGTATGTGCCCTGGCCAGGAATCGAACCAGGTGGTGACACTCCAACCAACTGAGCCACCCAGCCAGGGCAAGGTCCCACCTTTTAAAGGTGTTCTCTATCAGAGAAAAATCATTTAGATCTTACATGCTCCCAAAATATCAATTATTTGTGTAAGAAATATTGATATTATTCACTTACTCCAGAAAAAAAAAAATCCAGGTTTCCAGTTTAAGAGATTGACCTAATTGACTTAATTACTTGTTAGTAGTTATGCATACTTCTAAATCCCCCAATCCTATCTAATAAAGAGGGAATATGCTAATTGACCCTCACGCCATTACAAAGATGGCAGCCCCACAGCCCGTAAGGAGGGAATATGCTAATTGACTGCCCCACCCTCAAAGATAGCCACAGCCACCAGATGGCAGTACCCAGTCCCCTCAGCCCTGCCTGGGCAGCAGGCACACGGCAAGGATATCATACCGTGCACCTGCCTCCGGAGTCTCCTAGTCCCCTCAGCCCCCAGCCGCCCAGGGCTGGCCCGAGGTGCAGGCAAGCCTCAGATGTCGGCTGCCCAGTTGCCCAGGGCCACCCGAGGCTCAGGTAACCAGGGCCGGCCAAGGCTTGCGCTGCCGGCAGTGGCAGCTGTAGTGGTGTGATGGGGCATCGCGTTCCCCTGATCGCTGGGTCGCCTCCCACCCCTAAGGGCTCCCAGACTGTGAGAGGGGGCAGGCCGGGCTGAGGCCCCCCACCCCCCCCTTCAGTGCATGAATTTTCATGCACCAGGCCTCTAGTTCTTATATAATGAAACACACCATTCTCTTGAATATAAAATATTCGTCTCCTCTGCTCTGGTTTATTGCACTTGGCTTTCATAGGGAGAAGTTGTATCTGCAGTCACAAGACTAAGAACTAGACACCTCTTCAGTTCCTCCGTGTTGGACGCTCACTATACAGTATACCATATTCTTAAATCACAACCTCTTCCCACATTGGTCTTAGAACAGAAATAGTTGTGTAAGCCAAGAAATGCCTTTCACTGAAAATCAGGCACTTCCCATGCCAAAATATAAAGCAGATATAAATGATATTTAGATTATTTATTCATTCAACAAATATTTGGTAAACAAGACCCATAAACCTAGACCCATGCCAGGAATTAAGCTGTAGCTTGTGTTATTTTCTCATTTCTTTGACTAAGAGGCGTATGTATATTTTAACAAAAGTATGTATTAAATATGAGAACTTGAATTAAATGCTTTTCTGTGTTTAATGCAAACATAAAATATCAATGGATGCTTCTGATTGATTCCTTGTTTTTAGTACCCCTGTTATAGCCATTCATGACATTTACAGCAAATGGCAAAGGCTTCTCTTTAGAGTCCATTGTATTGTATGTTGTATTGGTAGGTAGTGGAACTGACTTTCACAAGGAAATTCAGACAACGTCTTTGCCCTTAAATGTGTTAATAAGTTTATATCACCACTTGTGGCATTTATTTTCTGACTGTGGATAAATCATATTTGTTTCTGTGTGTTTAATTATGTGATTTTTATTCCAATGGTAGACAAGTTCTGTGTTTTCACACAAAATAGATCTCATTTCAGCCAACAACAACAACAAAACTACTGTTGTGATAAGCTTGTTTTATACCTATACCAAGTATCATCAAAATACTAGTAGAAGCCTGAAAAATCATTCTTTGGGGTTGTGATTGGAAGCATAGCTTAACATCTCTAGCCAAGAATCATGATACTTTAGTTTGCTTTATTGATTTTTATTTTTTATGTAAGGGGACTTTTTGCAAAAAACACACAACACCTGTTCATTAGTCTTTAACAAGTTTCTCTGTTTCTTTTAATTTATTTGAATCCTCTGTAAATACTTTTGCTTTGTTGATACTAATTTTTCCTGCTACCGCCTCATTATACTAATTTTCATACCTCTTTTTTCCTTCTTTATTTCCATTTGTATTTTCAGATATATTTCTTCACTAAGATGCCAACTGACTACTCTTAGGGTATAAGTCTGTGTAATGATTTTTGGGCGGGGATGAAGCACAACAGTACCTTTGTTTTATATCATTGAAGTCTTTTCTGGGGAAAAAGGCAATAACCAGCGAACTGTTTGCAGAGCTTTATCAAATACTCTCTTTTCCTATTTTTAAAGTGTCCATTTCCCAGAAAGACTGGCTATTTGTTTTTTGAAAATGTAAGGTTTTTTCTCCCAATTAAACTTAAACTTTCTACTAGTATTTTGAAACATTGAGCTTCTAGGGGAGCAAATCTCACATACTGAAATTATACTCTGTTAATAGAAAAGCAAAATTGATACCATGTCAACCTTTAATTTCCACCATCTGCACCTTCGTGCCTATAGATTGCATTAGGTGCATGGCTCCCACAGAGCTTGCATTATATGATGCATTGGCTTAGTATAGAAAAGAGGAAAAATGCTTGCCTTGGCCTCATCTCCTTAAAAGGCATTCAGACTTTTGTTCATGAATGAGTAGGGAAATCCAGGGCAGAGAAAATAGGATATTTTCACATCTTGCTGACTTGTTTCTGGCTTTAGGGGCCATTTAAAAAGACAGTAA
This sequence comes from Myotis yumanensis, assembly GCF_028538775.1. NCBI lineage: Eukaryota > Metazoa > Chordata > Mammalia > Chiroptera > Vespertilionidae > Myotis > Myotis yumanensis. The sequence continues at coordinate 37,341,496 of NW_027223763.1, forward strand.
GCATGGACACACCAAAACTGAAGCAGTGAGTGAACAGATCCCCGAGCATGCTATCACTGACATTTCACCTATGTTTAGTCTGGCCGCATGAAGTTTCTTCCCTGTCTTCATTTCTTTTGAATATTTCCTGATAATTTCCATAGCAAGTATTTCCAGAATTTTGATGTTAAAATTGATGTGACCAGCGCTGGCTGGTGTGGATCAGTGGTTAGAGCATTGGCTTATGCACCGAAGGATCATGGGCTTGATTCCTGGTGTGGCCCTCACCTCCATCGGGCACGTGCAGGAGGCAACCAATTGATTTGTCTCTCTCACATTGATGTCTCTGTCTCTGTCTCTCTCTCCCTCTCTCTCTCTTTCTCTCTCTGTTTCTCCCTCCTTTCCCCCCTTCCTTCCACTGTCTCAAAATCAATGGAAAAAGTATCCTCAGGTGAGGATTAACAAACCACAACAAGACATAAAACAAATTGTGAACAGTAATTCCTAAGAAATAAGTGGAGCTATCCGTTGCATTATGTCTAGCCACGAAGTTAATCAATTCTTACTTCTCACGAGACAGTGTTCTTTAGCCATTTGCATGTTATAACAGTCTCAAATACATTCATCTGGGCTAAAAGTGACTTAAAACAAACAAAACTGAGCACCTTTTCCAGAAGCTAACTCAACAATTCCCTATATTATGTATTTATGAGTATAAGTTAGTTATAATTATATACAGGATGTAAGGGAGACACATGATCCGTATGAAAATAGTGGCTTTATATTTGGGCTTCAGGATAAAAATCAGAAAGAGCCTTCCAATTCAGGTTTAAAAACAGTTTGAACCCCTAACTCATTTTTTCCTTATAGCAATGACTTGTCATTATCGTATCAACAGACCTCAGCAAGCTCTGCCCTCTTGCCTGGAGGCGCTCCAAAATTCATTTAGGTGCTTTATGTAATACTGGAAAAGATTCTTAGAAATGGGACAAAGTGGATATAAGGTAATTGCTTTTTTCTAATGAAATAGTGCCTTGGTTTTTTGGTCGTAATTTTACGAAGATCCTAAATTGAAATTTAATGGAATAATAGGGCACTCAGGAGTAGCCGTGGTGTGCTGTTCTGTATTATACCCAGCAGGCCTGTCTCTGTGACTTATGGTTGTGCATATCATAGGTTCATTTCCAAACTGTCATTTGATCACAGTTTCTCAGGGCCCAATGGAAAATCTAGAATTATTGTGGCTTTACTGTATTGTCCGAGAGACTGTCAAGCTCTTGGTCAAGAGAATGGTTTTCATGTTTTGCTTTCATGGTAAATGGATTTGAAAATAAAATGTTATGCTCACAATTACTGAAGTTAGGATCTGGTATTCATCCAGTAGTATGCATAAGAATAAGAGCTGACCTAATTAACCATTTGCCTCCTTCGAGGCCCTGTTAATCCTATTTATGTGCATTATTTCATGTAAGTCCCATAGCATCCCTTTGAGATAACCACCCCTTATCTTCATTTTTCAGATAAGGAACTCAAAAACTTAAAATATGCTCAGAGCCTCACGGTATTGTAACTTTGGCTCAGATCTGCTTCCTGACTGCTATTGACAATTTCTCTGTTTTTCTCGGTGGAAAAACCATAAAGTAAGAAGGTAACATGTAGTGTGCTCTTCTAAAATTTTCTTCCTATTGGCATAGTTTGGTTAATAACAACCCTTACCCACTTTTGTCTTTTTCTAAAGTACCATCAACTTTTAGAGAAGGAGAAAGGGAAAATATAAGGCCTGTTAGAAAGTCTCTTCACCTGTGCATACTTGATGCCGTATGCTAAAAGAACCACAGTTTTGAGAACCTCACTGCTGACTGCCAGGTTGTATGTAAATTCTTTAATTTTATTTTGTCTCCATTTCCCCACTGGTAAAATGGAGATGAAATCACCATCAAAGTGCTACTGAGGGGTTGATGTCAAGTTCTTTCAACTCTTTGTAGAAAATATCGTTGTAAATTCAAGGGCAGAGATATTCAGATATTAAATTGTGAGGTTTCTCCTCATTAGATATGGAGATCCCTGAGCAGCCTGCAAAAGGTGCCATGTTTTGAAGGACAAAGGAGAAGAGTAGGCGAAAGAGCACTGTGACAGGAGTCTTCCCATAGCCCCAGAGTTGAGCAGGGACGTTTCCTGGAGATGATATGTGAACACCTGGAAAGAAGGTGTAAACTCACAGAGCAGTGAAGGGCTGGAAGAGCCAAATGCTTGAATCCTGCTGGTGGTCAACAGTGCGAGAGCTGGGAGCAGCTCACCCTGTTCAGCGGGCATGGGGCTCCCCAGGCCTGGCAGGGCAGACGATTGGAAAACCATGGTTGCTGTGGTTTTCTGCACCTGCACAGCTCGCACAGTTCCACTCCATCCCCGTTGCTGGTCGCTCTGCCAAAGCACTGTGCCTCTGAGCTTGGCATCCAGGCAAAGGAGTCTCTGTCCTAAGTGGGTGGAATGGTCAGGTGGCCCAAGAGACACTGGGAATCCATTGGAAGGAGAGCAAGGAAGAATGGAGTGTTTCCTTCTCTGGGTTTACAAACATGAGCATTCTTCCAGCTGGAGGAGTGAACTCTGTCCAGTTACACGAAAGCATGGACCTCACCTGACCACTTCGGTGCAGGCAAACCCGCCCTGCCTCCTTGGTGAAGTTCTGGCTCTCTCCCCTTTCTGGTCTCTCCACAGAGTGTGAACTCCTGACTCTGTGTCAGCAGGCAGTAGAGCCCCATGACAAATAATCTTCAGCAAAATCTCATTTTCCATATCCTATTGACTCTGGCACCTGCTCTGTTTACTTAAGCACTCAGCTGATAAGAACAGGAATCTTTGCTGATTTTTCACCCAGAGCTGGAAGAGAAAGCCTCTTAAGCCAAAAAATAAACTAAAATAAAATAAAGTAAAATAACCTTCCACTGAAACAATACATTGAAGGGGAGGTGCCAGCTCAGTTGGTGTGGGGGCATCGCATGAAGCTGGAAAATGATGGAGTGTAGAGTAAGGGGATCTTTGTAGCAAGTGGAAGCAGGGCAGCAACAACTAAAGTAAGCAGAGCAAGCTTCCCACTACATCCTGCTTGCTGCCAGTGTTTGTAATAACCTCCAGGGTGGGATAGGACTGGGAAGGAATAACCAAGTTGGAGACTGATGGAGACCAGGCAGGGACACAGTTATTAAAGCAGAGGTCCATGCAAATGCTTGGAGATCAAAACAAAAAGCAGAACACTTAGAACAGTGATGCTGAGATTGGCTTGATGTTATTTACCTGATGTACTGAAGAACTGTTAGTGACCTCTGTATATATAGACTAGAATGACCTTAGCATAAGTCCTATATACCCAGAATTCCCAGCTAATGGTACACACCAAGTACTTATTATTGAACATTTAAAAATTTTGTGGTGGGGGAGGAGGCATGCCCTACACAATAGGCACCCTGTTTTGAGGGATTTTATTACAGAAACTTTTTGTTGATCATAGAGGAAAAAACAGGTCTTTTATCTGAAAACCTGGGTCTCTGAATCTTTGCCTCTCAGCTTGTAGGCAAGCCATTGAACTTTGCTGCTCTTTCCTCACTGTAGAAATGTCCTTGTTGCATGACATAAATATCTGCACGTTGATAAACACAGGATTGCATGGCAAGAAGGGCTAGGAAATTACACACATCAGTGAAGGTCTGGGAAAGAGTAATATCTACTATTTTTTTCCAGGCAAATTTTATTGGTGGTTGCACAGTACCAGGCACTTTATTTAGGAGCTGCAGAGTGGAGAGAGAAAAAGTGGTAGTGTCTCCCCAGGGCAACCCTAGAGCCTGAGACAGACAGGTAGAGATAGATGGACATTTGCTGTGCGAGTAAGGAGACAGGAGTGACTGCCCGGGGATTGGCACAGGGAGGGTCAGGAAAGCCTTCAGAGAAAAGGAGTCGTTTGAGTTGGATCATGAAGGACAAGAAGCAGTTTTTAAGGATGGACAGGGCACATAAGGCAAAGAGAACCTCAAGAGAGAAAGCTTGGTGGTGTGAATGGGCTTGCAGGACTTGGGGAACTGAAAGGAAGTCCACTTGCTAAGATGCAAGGTGCAGAGGAGACCAGGGGATATTTGAAGCAGGTGGGAGATGTGCTTGCCTTTGAGTTCAGGAGGAATCATTTGATAGCAGTATGGCGAATGGATTTGAAAGAGAACTTCCTGAATGCAGGAAGATACGTTGAGAAACTCTTGCTGTGGTCCAAATAGAAGAGAATGAGGTCCAGACTCAACACAAGTGGAGATGGAGAAGAGGCAAACAGTACAAGGGATGGGTAAGAAGTAGATTGAATAATAGATAAAGAAGAGGAAGACCAGCTTTGGGGGTTTGGGACATGTTGGAATAGAAGGTGCCTGCGGACATCAGGTGGGGAGCCTAGCAGACATTTGGAAGTACTGACCTGGGACTCAGGTGAAAAGCCAAACTGGAAAATTAAGGTGCTACTGGTATTATAGAAAAAGGAGAATGTAGTACCAGAAAATCACAGAACACATTTTCAGACAGAGTGGTAGTATTAGCAGATACAGAAAGGAAAACAGGTGAGCGAGGCCCTCAAAGGGCTCCTTGGATTTGACCATCTTGACCAGCACAGTGTCAATGGAGCATGGAAGGGAAGGTGAATTACAGCAGGCTGGGAGCTGAGGGGCAGGAGCAGGTTGAAAAGCCAGTAGGCCTGACCATTTTCATTCGATTTGGCTGTGAAAGGAAACAAAGAACTGGCAGATAAGGTATCCAGGGGGTCAGAGTTAAACCAAGCTTTCCTTTTTAGACTCCATATGGCTGCTAACTGAACTCTGACCCCACCCCAATATCAAGGCTTGTCTGTAGCTTAGGAGTTAGGGGTATGTACTCTATGAAGCATATACAATCTTAGTAAAATACTGTTCCTTATTTCTAAAGAATTCTATTTTTATTTTTAAACTTCTAAATTTGAAAACAAAACAACCTAGGTCAAGTAATATAGTTTTCAGAGCTGAATGTGCTCATTTGGAGCTCAGTTTTTCTGCTTGAAGTACAAAAAAAAACTTTCCAAACTTCTAGGCAGGAACACTACTATTTTGATGGATAAACTGATCAACCTCAGTTGGTAACTTCCCCCCCTTTTTTTTCCTATTGGTAAGAGCTTAAAAAATTCTAGAACAGATGCAATTTTCTTGTGGCACACTGACAGTTTCATTCCAAATATCTCCTAAGAGGCATATAGCATACATGGGAGTCCATCTTCATCCTTCTCACTTTCACACACTTCGGAAATCATTGTGGCCACGCTCACCATGCTGTACCCACTCACTAACAGGAAGAAGGCTTGATCAGCATTGAGCTGTAAGCACCTTCTAATTATCTTGATGAGTTCACTCATGTTGCCATGATCGGGTAGAAGAGACTTGGTTTTACCCAGGACAGGAAGCTGCTTCTCATTCTTGTATCGTTCTTTTATCACCTGGATTTTGGTCCGATGCTGCTCTCGGATAAGCCGGACATCTACTCTTGTTGGAAGGTGCGGCAAGGCAGATGGATCCCTCAACTTTAGGTGGTGGCGGATGCGACTGTGGCAACAGTGACTTCCCTTGTCAGTTCTTTTTTTTAAATAGTTTTCAGATGCTTGTTTTGAGAGTCATGTTTTAATTCACTGATCCCTACGATGAGATGTTATGTTCCTTTCTGGAGAGCCCTTGGGAGTCATCAGTCATCCTCTTCTACAGTTAAATAAGCATTGCCCTTTGCTGTTGGCTCAAGTGGGGGGAGGGGGTAATGCTATCCTGTGACTCATGCGTTTTCATTCACAGCCTGTTGAGCAATGCACTTGGTTCGAGGGCCTAATAAAGCCTGCTGAGGATGTTGTCACCACACTTGAATTTTCCTCAATGGGGCTGGTTCCTGTCACCACACATCCTTCTGCACACCACGCTGGGAGGCGCTTCTCAATGAAACAGTAGTCCTTTTACCCTTTATGATTACGTCTAGAATAGTGTTCTCGAACATACCATTGCCTTTTGCTGCTGAATATTTGTCTTGGGTTTTGAGTTGGATTTTTAATGTTACTGGTGGTCTTTCCTCCCCGCTTCCCCCAGCATTGAAGTTCTTGGAAGGTTTCCATCCCTCCTGCCCTCATAGGCTGACTGCCTTAGGGGAGGCCAGAAGCCATTCCCAGTGCATCCTGTAATGCAGACATTGGCTCTGATGAGAGGCCAGTGCCACAGCCCTCAGAAGGGCTCTCTGGATAGACTGCTCTGTGCTCCCAGCACACTAGTTAATTGTCATCTCGGATGGCAAGGAGACCAATTGTTCCTCCATCGCCCTGGCCAAGCTGACTCTGGAAGAGGTGTGGGTCTGCCAGCTCTGCAGTTGGCCAGGAATCTGTGTCCTAGCAGTCTGTCGGGGGAAACAAGCCAATCTGGGATTTGAGTTTTGATATGCTGCCTCAGAGATGCCAGCAATGGAGGTGCTTGTTAGGAGTGTTCTAATGCAATAACTCGTGGACCTGTGAGAGTGGTTGGAAGTCAGACACAAGGGAGTGTGTGATTTGCTTGGAAAATGGAAGTTGCCCGAGTACAGTGGGCCTATGGCCCTTTGCCATTTAGCGCTTCATTGAATTTACCATCTTTATTCTTTTATTGACTTTGAACTTAAATGAGGAGGAAGATGGGGATGTTACCATACAGGAAGGCGCTGTGGAAGACGTTTCTGGACATGTTGAAGAAAGTGAGGTGATTAAACTCTTGGCAGTGGCTTCACAATGGCCCTAAGCAGCAGGGGCAGGTGGGGCTGTTCTAATTGCTTCCGCTGGAGAAAGTAAAGCAGGAGATCACTTACCTGACTCGCCAGAAGCTCCACATGGCTGCTACTCAAATCCAGGAGGTCCAGCTGACCACGTTGCCTGACACGTATAATGACATAGATTCAAAGGGCCAGACGCTGAAATGGACAGACCTTCACCAAGGCCCAGGGCTGCTGCCAGCACATCGTGTGCCTTTGTGCAAATGAACAAAATGAACAAGGGCATCCAGTCACAAAGAGGTGTCTTTTCCTGGCTGACAAGGCACACAGCTTGGCAAACAGAAGTGCCGGCAGGGTTTCAGGCCCCAGGTTGACCCCACTGCACTCACCTCTGCGTGAGGCACAGAACACACAACCAGGCGTGGAGGATCTTACAGGCATGTCTTGACAAAAGACTAGTTCACACGCCTTGCAACCAGTTGAGCAAAACCTTTATCTCCCTGCTCACTTCATTCCCAACCTGAAAACAAAAGAGTTCATCCGTTACAGAACTGTAAGCGCCCCACCTAAATGGTGTTCTTTAGTAGCTCCACTTTTTAAACCATTTTTCTCCCTGCAAATTACACTGCCCACCCTTCCTCTCTGATATCTGCTGTAGCAAATGGTAAGGCCACTGTCTGTCCACAGGACGTGGTCTTCAAAGGAGTCATTTCCTCTCGCATCTCCTCCAGGCCAACTCCTGAGTGTTTTTCATGGCACTGGCAACAGGAAGGCACGTTGAATAGCAGCGCTGAAAAGGCACTTTGTTGTTTATGTTAATACTGTGGGTTTGTCTCTGCCTAATAATTAGTGTTTCCGGCTTTCTGAATTTATTTGCCAAAATATTTGCAGGACTTTCGTGAACAAATAAGGGATGGCATAACTGACCATTGCCTTGCAGGCTGAGCAAACTCCTGGCAGTGTGAGTTTGAGGGATGGAGCTTCTGAGGGAAAGATTACCCTAGTAAGGGGAAAAGTCTCCTAAATCACTAGCCGGCATTGTTGGTATTGGAGCGGCTGCCGCGGTTCTAGGCAGGTTAAAGTGGTCCAGTGTGCCTTGCAGTGCTGAGGAGTGGTGCTGGGGTTGTAGTGGCAAAAGACCAGTCCAAATTTCATCCAAGTTCCCGAGCCTCCATTTCCGCATCTACAGCATGCGATAATACTATTTGCCTAGCATAGTAAGCAAAATTGTGGTTGTGGGGCACATAAAAAAAAAATGTGTGCAAAGTGCTTTGCTAACTCTGCAGCATTCTAGAAATGTTATTCTATTACAGTGGTTCTCAACCTTCCTAATGCCGCGGCCCTTTCATATAGTTCCTCATGTTGTGGTGACCCCCAATTTCATTGTTACAAATTGAACATAATTAAAGCATAGTGATTAATCACAAAAACAATATGTAATTATATATGTGTTTTCCGATGGTCTTAGGCGACCCCTGTAAAAGGGTCGTTCGACCCCCAAAGGGGTCGCGACCCACAGGTTGAGAACCGCTGTTCTATTAGGTAACCTTTAAGGATGCTGCTGTCCACAGGAGGATTAATCAAGGAGAGAGCCTTGTTACGATATTTAGGTTAAAAAGGGGGTATGTGCTTTACTCCGTTGCATTTTCTCATAGAAAGGAGAACATAAGATGATAAATAGTACAATAATCTCTGCTCTCTAGATGACTTAACCTGCTAATTGGTTCTCTGCCTGCCTCCCACTTTGAAGAGGTCTTTCCGGCCTCCCCAGGGTCGCCCAGGCCTCCTCGGAAGAGGCAGCTGCTTCTCGGCTTCACGTCGCTCTTGCTTTGTGGAATTGCAGGTCCTGACTTGCCACATTCCTACTGATTTTTCAAAAGAAGGCAGAAATTAGGATTTTCATGTGAAACTTCCCCATTTTTAATATTGGAAGCTATTTCAGTGTTTTTGAATAATATTTTACACATTAACAGAATGTGGCCAAAACACATTTTTAACCTGCATTTTGTAAACTGCTGGTGTGTGACCCTCCCTAGGCCTTTGCGCGCATTGTGATAGGGGTCTCATTCCCTCAGGAATAATACACACCAGGGGAATGCTCAGCTCGAGCATCCACCTCCTTTCCTGCCTTCACCCATCCATAGTGTCACTGAGCCACGTTTCTTTTTCTTTCTTTAATATATTTTATTGATTTTTTTACAGAGAGGAAGGGAGAGGGATAGAGAGTTAGAAACATCGATGAGAGAGAAACATCGATCAGCTGCCTCCTGCACACTCCCCACTGGGGATGTGCCCGCAACCAAGGTACATGCCCTTGACCTGAATCAAAACCAGGACCTTTGAGTCCGCAGGCTGACGCTCTATCCACTGAGCCAAACCGGTTAGGGCGAGCCTCGTTTCTTTTTGATCTGCTGTAATGTGGCTCCCATGCCAGGCAAGCAGGTCTTTCTTTCCTGGACAGTGACATTCTTTTAGGACCTTCTTGTCTACACCAGCCCAGGCCCTTCTGCTTTTGGGTTTCTCGGAGCTAGACCTTCCAAAATACTGCTCTTTCTTCCATTTTTCATGCATTCCAGATTATGTATCCCTTGTAGAAGTTCATAGGAAGCACCTTTACTTCTCTTGGTGTTTCTGGAAGAGAGATGGTTGAGAGACCGTTGGGGAAGGACTTACTTATACAGAGGTGGACACAAGCCTTGCCATTATGTGGTGAACTTGGTAGAATTATGTTCTATCATGTGAGAACATAACCCTGCTCAAATGAAACTGCTTTTTAAAATAATGTCCACAAAGGAACATGATAGATTTTCTAATGTTTCCTATCATTTCCAATCTAACCTGCATCTCCTTTATAAGCCAGATGGATTGCAAGGGATTCTCATGATTCTGTCTTAAGTTTATAATGAAATAATACACTAAAGGCATTTACCACCAGAGAATTTTGTTTAAAAATTGTTAAAAATTGTTAAAAAATGAAGGCCCAGTTCCAAGTTAGGTTTAGCAATTGCTTCTGACACTTGCCACTGGCTTATTAAAAGAAGCAAACAGTAGACATAACCAGGGGAAAGTGAAATGCATATTAGCTTTTCTGACAAGAACTGGAACCAAGAACGAATGCAAAAGTGGATTGTTTTTAAATCGTAAGTTCTTTGAGTTATATTCCCAACCAGTCACAGTCTTAAAATGCTAAAAAATAATTTCATGTTAACGCAGCACTTTGCAGTTTAGCAACACATTCATATATGGTACCTCACTTAATCCCCACAGTTCCATGATGAGCTAGGTAAAATAGTTTTTTTAAAGGTTCCTAATTTTATTTTATACATTAAAAATAGCCAGATTCATAGATGTTAAATGACTTGCCCTAGGGCACATGGAGAGCCTTTAGTATATTGAGACTCAAATTCTCATCTTCCATTTTTATTCTGACAATTTATGATTTTCTGAATATTAGGGATTCATTCTATACTCGGCACCTGGTTGTAGCCTGAAATTTTCCCCTTAGAATTTATTCTGATGGTTTATTTTATTCCTATGCTTTTGTCTCTGCTTAAAACACTTATGTCCTTGGGAGAAATAATATAAAGAATAATATAAATATCCATTCAATCAGTTGAATGGATCCTTTTCCCCCTATACTTTATTTTAATGGGTGGGGTAGTTAAGGAAGAGGATGAGGAACTATTTTACTGCCTCTTCCAGTTTGCCTTGGTCTTTTCATTGAAGGGTTCTTTTCATTGTTTCTGCCAGGGAAAGGCTTAGGGGGTTCATTTGTACACCATAATCTTCTATCGTGGTAACCTGAGGTTGATATTACCTTTCTTACCTCAGGCACTGCTGTAGCAGAAATTGTAATCCGTGTGATGGATATCATTGCACTGAAGTGACATATAGAATTCTATGAGCCCTGCAAAAGATGTATATACTCATCAGAGTATCCCAGGCATCCCAAAGCCAGCTCAGCCTGCTTGGGCTATACACCAGGAGGTCTCCAGGGCAGCAGAGAGGCTGTCCTGCCAACACTGAGAGAATCCTAAGGGTCCGGAGTCAGCAGCATGTGGGAACCAGGGGAATGTCTCAGTGTCTCAGCATCCCCGGCCTTGAAAAGCATACTAAAAGCACGATGACGCGCATCTTTCAACTTTTCTGTCTCTCCTGGCAGTCTCCAAAAAACATCCCCCAAAAGTCTCCAAAATAGAAATCAGAATTAAGGAAAATCTCTTTTCTCCAAAACAAGGTTGTTTTCCATCGCCAAGTATTAAGCAGGTTTCTTCCTACATTCCACCCAATAGCATGTCTAAACTGGTTTTGACGAAAACTGGGTCCATTTTATTAGCTGAGGAATGCTGTTTGCTGTGTCTGTGCCCTCCTGCACACATAGTCCTGTCAGGATTGATCAGGCCGTGTGGAGGGAATCCATTGGGTGGTGTTAATCCAGCTCTCCCCACCACGGTCAGCATTGGAGTCTGGGTTGCAGCTCCCATCCAGTTCATGTTAGGAGATGCTGCCATCCCTCCCTAAGAACAGTTGAAGTCTGCGGGCAGCCAGGGAAGGGCTGGGGTGGGCTGCAGCTCCCCGGTTAAATGTGATGACATCTGTCAAGGGGCAGGGGAAGGAGATGATCAAGGGGTTAAACTTTGTATCATTTCTTGTGTCATAGAAGTGCCCCTGGGGAGGGATTTAATTTATTGAAAATGAAACTCCCAAGTCAAATAGTCCTTAAGTGATTTCTAAGCTATCCACCTGCAGATAAAAGGCTAATCTCATTTTTAATGATTTTGCATATATTATGCAGAGCTTTCTGAATAACTGAACTGAAGCCATGGTTTTGGGCAACAGAGGGCATTCCCAACTTTAACACACAGGATAGAATTTTTTACCTCACCAAGAAGCCACTGTGCATCCATGCTAAGCAGTTACCTCTGACTCAGTTTCTCCTTGTTTTTTGAAAGTAAAATCCAAGGTTAAGGATGGTGCCATGTCAGAGTTATTCATGTAATGAAGGTGATCTCAGAGGATTTTTACCAATGCCAAACTGTCTTTTAAAAACATTGCCATAATAGAGCATCGGTCTGCGGACTGAAAGGTCCCAGGTTCGATTTCGGCTAAGGGCATGTACCTTGGTTGCAGGCACATCCCCAGTAGGAGGTGTGCAAGAGGCAGCTGATCGATGTTTCTCTCTCACCGATGTTTCTAACTCTCTATCCCTCTCTCTTCTTCTCTGTGAAAAATCAATAAAATATATTAAAAATAAATAAATAAATAAAAACATTGCCATAATTTCATATGGTTCATTTCACTGAATTTTATTTATGAATATATTACTTATTAATAATTGATATAACCATTGATAAGTCTAAAACAAATAATAAATAATAATTATTGTAGATTCCTTTTAAATAAAAATTCTAGAATGCAACTTAGAGGCAAGGAGGGAAAAGGAACATTGGAATAAAACATAATGCCTGCTCTGTGACATATACCTCAAAGGAACATTTGTACCAAATTGTAGTGATTTTGCCCAATTTATTGTGAAAATTGCAGAATGGTGATTGTCCCATTGCCAATCAGGTCTCTGTGGCCATGCTGTTTTAAATATATGCTGAAAGCTTTGGGCTTTTTTCCCTCCCATTTGCCCTTGCAGGAAATGTCAATGCAAAATTTGACTTTACTGTGAGATGCTGGATTTTTTTTTTATTTAAATGCTTCCAACATCTATCTTTAATGCCACTCTATCACCACAAACCAGTTAAGAAATGTTCACTAATATATGTGTTATGTGTAGAGAAATTTTTTTCTTTTATAGGTCATCATAAACTCCCATGGGGGGGGCAGAAAATATTTTTGAAAATTCTTTGTGTGTGTGTGTCTGTGCTTCAATCTGTTTCAGTCGGGCTGAGCTTTTTGAAAGCATGAATGCTTGAGACATGATGTCTGGGGGTGCACGAGTAACAGGATGGGATCAGCAGCCACTGCAGGGGCAGTGATAGACTGCCACTGACGTCTCTCACCAGAGGACAGTCCGTGTGCCTTCGCAGTGCTGGGAAGTGGCCATGTCTGACCTGCTCTCCCCGCCTGCTACCTCTGCCCCCCTCTCTCCACTGTTGTCCCTCAAGAGAAAGGAAGAGTATGAAATGTGACCTTGGGCTCAAAGAGAAAGGAACTGCTCTTGCCAACTCAAGGCTTATGAGCCAATTATCTCCCTCCCACTCCTCCCCAAGACTGGCACGTTGACATGACCTAGACTCTAACATTAATAATGAATGCTCATCATTCACCCATTCACCATTTTCTTCTACAATTTTTGATTCAGACATATAAGGTTTACGTAACGTATAAGTTATAAAACGTAATGAAATGCACACATCTGCACTAAACACCCTACCCAAGAATGAGAACAGAGGTAATAGCTTGGACCTAACTATATGCTAATCCATTCATGTTTTTTAAAGAGGAGGAAATGTTTGATTTAGAAATACATGAATTCTTTCATATCACCAGACCACGTATTTTTTTAAAAAGTCATTATTCAATCAACCATTTACTGAGTGAAGTACGCATCCAAAAGGGTAGAGGAAGAAATGTAACATTTTCTTTTAAAAAATAAAACATGTGCTTCTTGAGCATTTGCAGAGAAAAATGCACAGGTTCCCAGACAGGAAAATGAATTAAAGATGAATCACAAGTCATCTGGGAAGGCTATGCTCTCCAGTTGCTGGCAAAGAAAATAAAACAGTCAAAAGTTGAACTTGGCCCTCTCAGAAATCTCAGCAGTGTTAAAAAACAAAGCTTTCTGTCATCATAAACTGGGTATAGGAATGCTAAAGTATTGGGGAAGGTATCTTTTGGTTAATGTTCTAATTAAATACCTAGTTTAAATAAATACATGTGAATTTTTCAGCTTTCTTAGTCTTATTAGAAAGGTGAGACTAACATTTAAGTTTGTAAATATCAGTATGAATGACATGAAAGTCAAATGTTGCCACCTCCACATCTAATTAGATGCTTCCTCCAAGTAAAGTAGAGCCAACCCTCAATATTGAAACTGCACCTCCCTGCCCTCCTGGTTCTTGTCATTCGTGGAACTTCATTTAGGTTGTGGCACAAGTGACATTTTGGGCCAGGCCACAGCTTATGAGTGCCCTGCTGTCCCTGGCAGCCCCATGATGGTTTCACTAACTTCATGGCTGCACATGCTAGAAAGTGAGATGTGCTCTTTTTGTGGAAGCCTGTATTTAAAATAAAATCTAGTGAGGAGACCCTAAGCAGAGTAGGGTCTATGTATGAAGGCTGCAATTTGGAAGTGTCAAATTATGGTTCTTGTTTTTCATATATATTTAAATTTAAATTCTTTATTGTTCAAAGTATTACATAAGTCTCCTTTTCCCCCATTGACCTCTCCTTGGCCAACCCCACCCCCCAGCACATGCCCTCACCCCCATCTGTGTCCATTGGTTATGCTCATATGCATGCATATAAGTCCTTTGGTTGATTTCTTACCCCCTCACCCCCTGCCATCCCTCATAGGTTGGACAGTCTTTTCAATGCTTCTATGACTCTAATTCTATTTTTGTTCAGCAGTTTATGTTGTTCATTATATTCCATAAATGAGTGAGATCATGTGATATTTACCTTTCTCTGACTGGTTTATTTCGCTTAGCATAATGCTCTCCAGGTCCATTCATGCTGTTGCAAATGATAAGAATTCCTTCTTTTTCACAGCAGTGTAGTAGTTCATTGTGTAGATGTACCCCAGTTTTCTAATCCACTCATCTGCTGATGGGCACTTAGGCTGTTTCCATATCTTAGCTATTGTAAATTGTGCTGCTGTGAACACAGGGTGCATATGTCCTTTCTGATTGGTGTTTCTGTTTTCTTGGAATATATTCCTAGAAGTGGGATTACTGGGTCAAATGGAAGTTCCATTTTTAATTTTTTTAGGAAACGCCATACTGTTTTCCATAGTGGCTGCACCAGTCTGCATTCCCACCCGCAGTGTAAGAGGGCTCCCTTTTCTCCACATCCTCTCCAGCACTTGTCGTTTGTGGATTTGCTGATGATAGCCATTCTGACAGGTGTGAGATGGTACCTCATTGTCGTTTTGATTTGCATCTCTCGGATGATTAGTGACTTTGAGCATGTTTTCATATGTCTCTTGGCCTTCTTTATGTCTTCTTTTGAAAAGTGTCTATTAGATCCTTTGCCCATTTTTTAACTGGTTTTTTATCTTCTTTTTGTTAAGTTGTATGAGTTCCCTGTAAATTTTGGAGATTAAATCCTTATCAAAGATTACATTGGCAAATATGTTTTCCCATGCAGTGGTCTTTTTGTTGTTTTGTTGATGGTTTCTTTCACTGTGCAGAAGCTTTTTATTTTGATATAGTCCCATTTGTTTATTTTCTCTTTAGTTTCCATTGCAGTAGGAGCTGTATCAGTAAAGATATTGCTATGACAAATGTCTGCTATGGCTTTTCTTTTTCTGACATGCTCAGCCAGGACTCCGGGTAGCTTGTAAATTCATTACTTCTGGATAAAGCTGAAGGGTGTAATGATTTATGGGGAGGACATTTCAGTCCATTCAGAAACCATTTCCTAAATCTTTCTTTAGTTACCTTAGTCACAAATAAATGAATGGAAGATCGTCTGAAATAAAGCAATGTTTGACTGGCCATCTCATTTTACTGTAAAAATTAAGGCTATAATGAGGCCTTACGGTCTTGGTCAGTCAAGTCTGACTCCCAGTTTGGGTTAATACATGGTCCAGAAAGACCTTTGATTCTTTACCTTCTACAACAGTTCTGTTCAGAGGAGGCCTGGGGTGGGAGAGAGACAGAGCCTGACAACCAAAAATGGAAGTTCTAGAGCAACAAAGGAAGGAGAAAGGCAGTCTCCAACCCAGCCAGTATGGACCCATCATTGTAAAGAGGGCGCCAATTAAAGTCAGCCCACACCTCTCTTAGAGTCAGCTCTCAGAAATTAAAGCATTCTTTTGCAAAAGGATTTTATTGCCCTTTAGGGTCACAAGTTCTGTCTAGACATCATCTTCTCTTCAGAATTTCCATTAAAAATCTTAGCTACACCCCAGTAAAAATTATGAGGGTTCTATTTTGAATGTAAACATTTATTTATATAATATTCATGAGTGATGCTGTTCTTTGTAGGCAAATTAGAAAATGCTGGCAAAGATCAATTACAAAATTAAAATCACTCAGTATCCCACTGGGTATAATCGCCCTTAATATTCTGTTCTATTTCTTTTGGCAATTTTATGCATGTGAATTTTAAAAATAAAAATGGTGTTTTACTATGTTACAATCTACCTTTTAGTTCCAATATTATATTTTTAGCATCTTTTCATGTCAAGTAATATATTTAAAAGTAATTCTGAGGCATTTTTAAGATAATGGTTTTATTCCTTTTTTAGAAAAAAAAAAATACTTTTTTTAAGCCAGTCATTATGGAGAGACCTCATTAGTCACTCAGTATCCTACCCCTTAGAAACAGCTGTTGTCAGCATTTGCTGAATATCAAAAGCATAGAGAGAACGACTGGTTAACATGTCTTTCTATATAAATATTATATATACTTATTTAACTTAATTTTACTTGAACTAAGAAGCAGTAGAAAAAAATTAAGGAGACACTGAGAAAAAGTCGCTGAATTTTAGGTAAACATTTCTTCACAAAGGAAACTAGTTCCTCCTACAACTAAAAATGGAATGTTATAAAACAACATCAGAATTTTAAAATCATTAGAGTCAGCTCTCAGAAATTAAAGCAGTTTAAAATGGTACATTTAATGCAGGCCTCATCTATTTTCTCGTTGCTGTGGAAGATAGGAAATCAGAAACTATTACAGCGTAAAGATGAATAGTAATAGTCACAATGAATAATAATACTCACAATGGTTCTGTAAATATAAATTGCACAATTTAATTTTAGTTGTAGGCTTAATAGATGCAGGATTTACTGCCTGTTCATTTCTAAGTTGACAGAATTTAAACAGATTTTTGTTTTGTTTTTATTATTCGAAGAACCATCAAAGGGTACTGTCAAAGTTGTATTCCTGTCCCTGGTCTAGGTTTCTAAGTATTACTTTTCCTCTCCTCACTAGTCACTTCTAGTCTGAAGAGTGTGTTAACATATTGCTGAATTTTTTTTCTTTTTTGGTGGAGTTTGACAACTGAAAAAAGAATTACATCACCCAGTAATGTCTTATTTTGCTAACCTGAAGCGAGAACTCAAATAACCAGTATCATGACAGAACTTGCCTATGTAATGCTCTTAAAACTCAGTCAGATTAAGGCCCTAAAAGAAGATCTTTCCTATTCCCATTTCCCCAGTCAGGGTAAAGAAAAAGCAGATTGGAGGTGGGTTTTTGTTCATTCCAGAGACTGTTCTTACTACCAGATGTCACAGTCACTACATTTCCAGTACCTGCGAGGTCTTCAAGGCAGCTCACTGTCCTGCTGGCAGGAATCAGATGCCTCGGGTCATTTTAAACAAAAGTGGGCCAGGCTTTATTCTCAGAGTAAGAATTTTTGTAATTCTTTCTAAAACCAACTAGAGTTGCAGAATATGGTGCATTAAATTTGGCTAATGATGTAGATCTCAACAGTGTTCTATAAAAAAAAAAGTGGTATCATAGTGTATTTAAAAATTATTTGCCAAAAGTCATGGACTCTCAACTCTAGTTAGCCTAAAGGCATATAATCAGATCTGCTGAAAATCACTAACCTTAAACAAATGAGCCCAAAAGCAATATACCACGTTTATTTAACAGTTCATAATGTATGCTATAAATAATCCCTCAATAGCCAGTGTTTCCCGAAAATGGTTGTAAATTACAGGGGAGCAAAATGAGGAAGTAGGAAATACTGAGTTCCGTCCATCACAGCTCACCTGCTCTGCATCTAAGGCTAAGACAAAAATCTCAAACTGCCCTCACTCGTTCAGCAGGTACAAATGCATAGTTGTAGTGAGACACTAAGTGATTATGTGCAACTATTATTACGTATTTTCTCTTTTAACACCAAGAGATTTTTGACACTCAATTTCAAAAATTTTTGACACTCAATTTCAAAGTATTTATTGGTACCTAAGTTCTGAATGCATTATTACATATTTTAAAATGTTTTTCTATGTTTAAAAAAACACACACAAAAAACCTCAACACCATTTTCCATGTGGTTTTAATTTTATCAGACTGTAGGAATTTTGGGAACTCTCTTGCCTAGATGTTGGAAGAAAATGTTTTTTCTACAGCAGCCAAGTCTTTCATACTTTAACTATTGGATCAGCTTCTCCTTATGTAGAGCCTTTTCTACAAAAGAAAGAGTGGCAATTGTATGAGCTACATAAAACATTTCCAATCTGCCTTATTGAGCAAATTGCCTGCTTAGTAATAGAATGCAGAATTAAAAATAAGTGTGTGTCTGACCAGACTCACTGCCTAAAGAGGACATGGAGCTTATGGCTTCATTGATCGCCAAAGCCACTGTGATATCATATGAGAAATATCCTCAGAAAAGCTTCTCAATTCCCAGTTTTTCTTAAAAAAACTGAGCATCTGAGGAATTAAGTAAAGTAAGTTAATAAAACTGAGCATCTGCCCTAGCTGGTTTGGCTCAGTGGATAGAGCGTCAGCCTGTGGACTGAAGGGTCCCAGGTTCCATTCCAGTCAAGGGTGCGCATGCCTGGGTTGCAGGCGTAATCCCCGGTGTTGGGTGTGCAGGAGGCAGCCGATCGATGAATCTCTCTCATCATTGATGTTTCCATCTTTCTCTCCCTCTCCCATCCTCTCTGAGATCAATAAAAATATATATTAAAAAAACACAATACCTGAGCATCTGAGGAATTAAGTAAATAAGTTAATATAAGGATATATACCTATCTTTTCAAGGATGGTTTCATGTCACCACATGGCCAAGTGCAGAGTTATGAACCAGATGACCCTGGGGAGCAATGAGAAGTTTTTACCACACCCCTGGAATTGTGTGTCATTAACCTTAAGCGGCTGGATACAAACCCACTAGTTGTTTACCTCTGATCCAAACAGGTACCTGAAACATAGAAATTCGGGACCAACTAAGGGAGCCATAGGGAATTGAGATATGCTACTGCCCCTCAGGGAAAGTCTAGTTAGGGAGATGATATTTAAAAATACAGAATAAAGCAGGAACAGCACATGCAGTATATAATTAGCTGTTTAATTGTGTAACTCGTGCCATAAATGCTACTTGGAGGCAAAGGAGAGAGATATCTATGAGCTGGTACAGTTGGCGCCTTTCCTGCAGGCCTGCCCTTATCTGAGCGCCTTCGTGTGAAATGCAAAAGGCGTTCCTGTGTGTGGACACCCTGTGCCTGGCCTGCAGCACGTGGTGGGGCTTCGTTCCCACTGCCCCCTGGGCTTAGGGCCTTGTATAGTGCATGACACAAGGCGACTGTGCTCACACTTAGCTTCCTCTTTTGGCGTATCACAGATTTAAGTGTAAGGAAGGACATCTGAAGAGCTCCTAGAAAGATCTGCATATTTCCTCATGCACATTTGGGGGGATACCTCTCAATTGCACCCTGCTTTGTCTGCATTCTCTCCAGGTGCCTTCCTTTATTATTTGTCTTCATAATTGTCTCACTAACCATTTGCATCTTTTAAAGTGTCCATCAGAGTGCTGTGCACCAAATAGGTGCTGAGATATTAAATAGAATAAATATTTCACACATACCCTGTAAATGATGGGAAGAATAATGTTAAAGGTAAAGTAGTCTTGAAGGAGTGGGAAATAAGCATTCCATTAACCTGAATAAAAAGGGGGATTGGTGATACCTGTTATCACAGACTTGGGTACTCCCAAGGTCATGTTTTGGGGGTTTGCTAGGTGCTTTTCTAAATTTTAATATTAACGTTATGGGTGCTGTGGTTATTCACCTACCCAGATAACATTATGTTACCATGTACTGGGCCTCAGGCATCTCCTGCCAGATCTCTTCCTGGTGCACCATATCCATTTCTTCCCACCCCCTGGTGCTGTACCGCGGTGTAGGATACACATACAGCTCTGCAGATCTGGATCTCCAGTCTGTATCATAGTTTTCAACCCAAATAATGTTGTGAATAAACTGCAGTAAGAGCTTTGTTACTGGACTCTGGGTTTCAGGAAAAACCAGTGTCCTGATAGGTGGGACCTAGTGTAGATACACTGTGTCCCTTTTCCAGCTCCTCTCCGTTATGAATCAGCAAGCGGGCAGAAAAGACACCTCCAATAAAATGAGCAGCACAGTTGCATGTGATGGGGACTGCACAGAGAACATGAAGAAGCAGGAGAAATTTGTGCCCCAGATTGAAAAATAGGAAAGCAGCAAAAGAGGGGGCACAATGGTGCTCTAAATGCTGCCTGGGGTGTCGGATGGGTTTAAATCTCTTCAAAGGATGTCTTTGACCTACATGTGCTATCTCCTCAGTTATGCAGAGCAGAGGCACCTCAGGTGAGAGAAGCACGTGATCTGGAGCCTGTGGGGAGTTCTCCTGCTGGTTAATGCATTCTGAGAGCAGGCCGAGGAGGGCCATTGCATACAACTAGTTTAGGCCACAGGAGACCCTGGCACTGTAAGGGAACCGAAGGGGAGTTGTATGCATACATTAAAATGTTCATGAATACTTATTGCCTGTAGTTTCTCCATTTCCTTAAAGATTTGCTTTTCAGGATAATATTTCACAAAAGCGGAAACTGTTTCCGTGATCTGAGATGTAATCTCTATGTAACAGTTTCCATTATATCACAGGGGCATTTTTATATGCACAGTAATATTAAGATCAGGATATTTAGTGATTCCAGCAACTAAACCAAATATTAATACATGGAGTGTGAAACAGATAATTCTAACAGATTGAGAGTGGGTGTCTTCTGGGGCTCAGAACACTGTCGCATAGTTTTCCACTGTACTATATTTAACAGAGGCTTTTTATTATGCAATGATACTAATTAATAATTTTTCCACTTCCTAGTGACTGACCATTGTAGATATTGTATCAGCACAACTCATTGTCAGCTGTAAGAATGGTGATTTGATGTTAAATTAGTGGAAGTGGATCCTATTGCCACACTACTGAGATCGTATAGTTTTTTCACCAAAAAATAATTGGCTGTTGTCAACAGCATTTATTGAGCACCCACCATACAAAACCACAGTATGAGACACTGGGACAATGAAAATAAGAGGCACAGTTTCTCCCCAGGCTCATGGAGCTGGTGAAATGTATGTATACTTGCCTGCTGACGCAGTTATGCTTGATCACTAAACCAGTCTTTAGCAGATTCCAGAAGTTTCTTCATGGCTCACTCTATAGGACAGAATTCCTAATTTTTCCTTACCTCCCTCTGGTATACTCCCAACCCAACAGGTAACCAGGGTCTATCATCTCCAGTGCAAACGTCCTCTCTCATTTCAGATCTCTGATTTTGGGATGACTGACTAAATACTCCTTGTATTGATCATGTACCCCATCGATAAAAATTATTTTGGTTTTTATTGAAATTATACTAAACAAAATTTTGAGTCCTTTGTAATGTAAAACATTTTAATGTTTCTAATTTGATTCTTTGTGGCAGTGATTCAGCGGTCTGGTTATAAGTTCAGTTTGATTTAGTACGTATTTTTATTGCCTCATAAATTAGAGGGTATCACACAAGATATATAGTTGTAAATGGAAGGACCTGTCCCATTGGCTGTGCCTACTAAATCATAGTGCTTATTTCCAGTCCCATTCATCAGTTATGCAAAGGTTTTTAACTGAAATTTTGCTAGTAAATTTCCATCCTCACTGATATCCCCACCAGCTCTTCTTTCAAACTAGTTGAAAGGTGTTACATTATTCATCTTTAATAAATGGGTTAAAAACCCACTGCAACTCTTTCTTGAGAAGATTCCCCTCCCCCCATTTTTAAAGTTTATACATGTAATAGCTTTCTTCTTCCTAGTGTCACACCTTACATTGGTTTTGACAGCCAAACCACACCACAATGGCAACGTTTCCAAGTACCCATTTTCAAAATGCTCTTTTCACAGCACAAGTTCCCTAGTGATTTCTCTCTCTGGTCTCGACAAGATCGTTTAAATGTGTTTATGTTTTTAAAAATATCTCCACCCCCTTGTCATGGCAAAAAATAAAAAAGGTCAGCATATTTGAAACACTTGTCGTTTTGAAAAAGAAAAACATAAAGTTCTTTTAAGCGGTTTGCCATCACATCATTAGGAACCCTCTCATGGCTCACAGTGTTTCCCTGACTCTTCCCCTTCTCATTCTACACTGTTGTCAGGATCCTTCTCTTTCCGATAAGACCATCTGAGAATGACCAACTGGGGACACATAATGGAGCTGTGTAGCCACACACTGAGAGGAATGGAGAAAGGATTTCTCAGGAGCCCTGCCTTTCCCTCAGGACTCCTGGACACCACCCATGGCCGTCAGATGCATGAGGGTGTCGTTGTTTTCCCATCCATTAAATACAGTTAAAACGTATTATCTTTCTCCTTTTCAGGTTAAACACAGAGGTTTTGATAGGTTGTTTTGCACCCTGTGGGTGGGTTATGTGTCCCCTACCCTGGAGACCACAGGTGTCCACCATTGCTCTCAACTGTGGCTGTACATGAGACCACCAAGGGAGCGTGAGCAACCTGGGCCACTTCCCAGACCAATTAAATCAGTATCTCCAAGGTTGGGACCCAGACAGGAGAGCTTTTTTAAAGTCCCCCAGGTGATTCTAATGTTCATCCAAGTATGGACATGACACCGGGTACCACTAATACACCTTTCTACTTAGTAGAGCAGTGGTTCTCAACCTTGGCTGCACATTAGAATCACCTGGGAATCTTTTTAAAATCCTGATTTCTGGGCCTCATCCTCCGTTTCTTTGTTATGAGGTGGGGCCACAACATTAGTAACAAAGAAACAGAATTTCCGGAGGATGAGGCCCAGAAATCAGGATTTTAAAAAGATTCCCAGGTGATTCTAATGTGCAGCCAAAGTTGAGAACCACTGTAGTAGAGGGTTACATCCGCCCTCCCCACTGTTTGCTGCATCATCCTCTTGGGCTCTCAAGTTGCTGGCCTCCCTGAGATGCAGCTGTGTTCAGAGGGGCCACAGGCTCCTGGACAGGACCATGATTGCTGTAGCAGGTCACAGGGAATTTTATTGTGAACAAAAGCACTTTTCCTCATCGACAGAACCAAGATAAGAGTTAGGTCTGTTCTTGGACTTGATGTTTTAGTTATTGAGCAAAGCAGGAAACATAGCAAGGTTTGGGCTTCTCATTGCAAGATAATCTAATGCTGTTGTGGAGAAGGCAAGGAGTTAAAAAATGTTCAATTAGAGGTATGGGGAGAAGCGAAATAAAAAAGATACATTATCAATGGTGTGGTAGGAATTTCGGTTTTCATTTTATTGCAAGCTCTGTAAGCAGTTCTGTGCCATCAGATGAGAATAATAAGGTTTGAATAAAATTAACATATTTATGATTCAAAGATATTACATATAGGCTGAGTTGCTATTCAGTTCTTACCCATTTTTAATACAGTACCAGTGCTAAAAATTTTAAATTATAATATTTTAAAGCCACTGCCTCAAGTTCCTTGAGTGACCCCAGCATCCCTGCTTCTACCCTGGGACACTCCTGGCTTCTATGTGGCCCAGCTGCCAAAAGGTTGATGTGAGGCATGGCAGGGAAAGTCCAGAACCTGCTCTGTGCTTTTGGCCAGTCCCCATGCATACCTCTGGTTAAATACTTTAATTTCACCCCAACTTATATTTGAGTGTGTAATTATTAGAGCAAGGCATCACAGGCATTCCCTAAAACAATAACTCAGTTACAGGGGTCAACACTTAACTAGTAAAGGCTAGGAGACTAGTCCAAGATCATACCAGAGGCCCAGCCAGGCCTCCCAACTTCCTGGACTGCTTCCTCTGTCCAATGCTGGTCGTTACGCCTTCTTATCCACCATCTTGTTAGATCACATTGCTGGAGAAATATATTAGAAAGTAGACAGTTATGTTCTATTGCAGAAGTACTTATTAAGTAGCCTTAGCATTGTGCTAGAATATAAGAAATATTTTGTAAATTGCTGCCCTGTACACAGACATGGAGCAGTTAAATAGCAATGCCAGTAATATATGCCCTGTGTTCAACAAATGGTTTATGAACACTGTGAATGCCTCAATAAGATAATATAAGGAAAGGCTTAAATGGGAGAATGAATAGGATTCTTGGGAGACTGAGGCTTCACTATACATACTTTCTTCACCAGTTCTGTTGCTTAGCAATTTAATTAGGGGCTACTGCTCTATGTGACTAATGATTTCCTTCAACAACTTCTGGGCAGTTAGATTTACTGCTATCCACTTAGGTTGTTTCTGCTTATAATTTTGAATATATTGCTTAAAATTTTCCCTTCATACCCCCAAATTTTTATCACTATATAATTTACCTTTCTTAAGTCTGATATTAATAAATGGAGAATAAAAAGTGAAAAACATTTCATAGAATGGTAATTAACCCAGATAAACTATTCTGAAATCTCTGTATGAGTGTCATTGTGTTTAACCTCATTCCACACACCAATTCCCTATACCACCCCTTCTTTCTCTCTCTTTCTTTGTTTCTTTGTTTCTTTTTTTTTTTTTTACCTTGTTTGAAACTAGCCCACAGACTACAATCACTGTGAGGCCAGCTTCAATATTACTTTTCCTCCTTTTATGATCACCAAGATCGGTGTTCGGATCCGATGGGAAAGGGAACCGGAGGGTCCACCTCTTTTTGTTTTCTCTGCACTCCATCTTCTTCCTTAGCCAAAAAGAGCTGTTTCTTTCTCTTACTTAAATTTTCCTAGCAAGAGATCTGTTTAATAAAAGATGGTGAAGCTCTAGAAAGGATGAAATTTTCTCCCACCAAGTAAAGGGAATTTTAAAATACTACTTAAAATATATGTAAATGGTGTCCATAGAAGCTGGGGACAGGAAGAAAGGGTCATCTCGTACTGTCCACAAGCACAGAAGAGGTTAGTGAAAGGTTATCTTCCTTCTGAGAGGCAGTTTCCATATATGTTCCTTGGAGTAAAGATCAGAATGTTATCAGAGATGGACTGTAGCTCCGATTGCACAGTAAAAAGGAAGTAGGAGCTAAATTTAGAACATACATGAAACCTTTTCAAAAATAGATATGTAGCTAAGAACACATAAAAGAGGCAATATGCATTTTTATCTTCCTGAAAAAGCAATGCAATTTGCTAAGTTCTTTTGAGTTATATAGAGATGGATTTGGTTTGGTTTTATTTCATGATCCATGCTACATCACCAATCACTGTAGCTTTTCATTGTAGCTCATCAGAATTTAAGGGGAAGAGTATGTCTGGATATATAATCCCAAGTAAATTCTTCATATACATCTTTAAAAAGGTGTCTTTAACAAGGTTTTAATCAGGTTGTGATCTTTGCATGTTTTGAAAACATGACATCAAGATGAATGCAGTATAGTGAGATTTGGGCTTTCTTGTGGAGAAGAAAACAATTTACATGTTACTTAAAGTCAACATGCTTCTGGTTGAAAAACCATTGTAACTGTAAAATAATCACCAGTAACCCATAATTTAAGAGTTTAGAACAGTGGTTCTCAACCTTCCTAATGCCGCTACCCTTTAATATAGTTCCTCATGTTGTGGTGATCCCCAATTTCATTGTTACAAATTGAACATAATTAAAGCATAGTGATTAATCACAAAAGCAATATGTAATTATATATGTGTTTTCTGATGGTCTTAGGTGACCCCTGTGAAAGGATCGTTCAACCCCCAAAGGGGTCGCGACCCACAGGTTGACAACCACTGGTTTAGAACAACATTTCCTTAAGATATAAAACTGGTAGTGCTATATAGCAGGTTGGGAGGCATCATAGAAACTATTTTGTATTTTTGGAACAGATTTCCAAAAGTTGAAATCTCCCAGAGTTCATTCACTGAGGACATTTCACTATCATTCTCCTTGGATCATACCTGAAATACAAACTCAGGTTGCTTCTGTTTACTGAGCCACTAGTATGTGCTTGTTCCTCTGCTCTTTTATACATAATATCATATTTAAGCTTTGCAAAATGCTGTGACAAAGGTAACATTACCTCTATTTAGAACAAAGGAAACTGAGGTTTGGAGAGGCACCAAGCAAGTATATGGAAGCATGGTAAAAACTCAGTGTTTGGCTGTGAAGTCACAGGCCCTTAGCTACTGTGCACTATACCTCATGACCCCTAACAACCCAGATCATGTAGAACCATTGGTAGATAACGCATGCCGGGGTCAGGTCTCTTTGGTGGATTGGAACTCAAAACATACACATTTGAAGTTAAGTGTAACCACAGCTCTGGAGTGTAAATTAAGGGACTGGGGGAGGGGAAAACATTGGAAGATCCCATGTACACATTATTTTTTAATGGATTCTGACCAGGAAGCTGAGAAAATTTCCACTGGTTAGAGTCCTATTCAGTGTAATTCTCAATTCCTTTTATGCAGAATGCACACAAAGAACAGAAGAATTAACCAAGCTATAAAGGGAGTTGGGGGTAGGGAGTGGGGTGCAAAATCAGATTACTTCAGCACCAGGCAGGCAGTGTAAAGCCAGCCAGGTTTTATTCTTCCAGTTGGTGAGTTAGTGAGTGAGTTAATTAGTTTTGGCATTATAAGACACACACTATTCTTCACTTCCATGAAGAATTATGCTCCCATTCTTAGGGACAATAGTGAGAGGCAGGTGGCAGCCTAATGGCTACAGCGTCTTGTCCTGTTGGAGTATGGGCACAATGTTGCTGGGTCTTCCATTTTTCAAGAGAAATAGGAAATTGTTTAATGAGGAAGCTTTCAGTTTTAGATGTTGACCCCATTAAAAAATCGTTTGTGTTAGAACAAGTAGGTCTGTAGACTGTCAGCATACTTCTAGGATTATTAATTTCCCTCTCACAAGTCTTCCCCAGACATAGGTTGATCCTAAGTCCTAGTTTGCCCAAGACACTTGGGTTTTACACCTGTTGTGCTAGCATCCCACCAGTTTAACATTTGCTCCAGTTTTTTTTCATTTTTCAGTGAAGCTTTCTTATTAACAGGTGCACCAAAAAGATCCAGGATGGTTCTGATAGACTTTCATTTTTGTATTTCCAGATTCTGCCAGGGCAGTTGAACAGATTTCTCACGTTATCACTTGGTTAAATCGGAAAGATGTTTCAACTCTCTTTCAAATCCTTCCCAGATGCAGTAAAACTGTATCTCCCTTTCAAAGACAGCATGTGAGCACTCACTGCTAATACACAGTCTGCTCAGACAAGAGGGACTAGGGACAGTCAACTCCTTGCAGCCTCTAGGGTGGTAGAGAAGGATGGGTGCTGTTGCCTTTGCTATTTGATGTTATTAGCCAATCTTGCTGTGCTCTGTCTATAGGCTGTGAGGTCCACTAAGACACCAGGAAGTCATTCAGCAGGATCAACAGGATATTGTTAGGTGCATGTAGAAAATCCCCACCGAACACTCTTGCCATGGTGGTCTGAAAGCTTTGGCTTCAATGGCTTTATTATTTATTGTTTGGCATAAATCTATTACTATTTGCTTTATTTCCTGATCATGTATTTATTTTGCAGTAAATCCTTTTGGCCATAAAAAGCTTTAAAAAAAAAACAAACCTGAAAATGCATGTTTAACAAAAAATTAAATACTGAATTTTCTTTCTCAAGAAAGTAAACAGTAATGGGTAACTTGTACAAAATTGTTGATATTTAACATCACCATTGTAGCCATAGTGATGTCATCAACCACACAAAATTCAATGGTAAATGCTTTTGCTTCCTTAAAAATGTTGAAAATAAAAGTATTTTGTGATAATGATATGAATATAGTTCTTAATGGTGCATGGGTATCATGATAAATAGAACATGTATTAAATTACAAAGCCTTTGGAGCAGAAATGTTTTTGGAATTGGTTATGACTCACACATAAGTCATAATTGTGTCCAAACAAGTTGCGATAATCTACCAGTCATCAGTTCCATCTCCTAAAAGTATCTGTGAAAGAATAATATTATGAACTGATAGAAAAAAATAGTTCATATGAAAATACTTGAACTGAAATATTTACATATTTGCATTTTAAAAAATTAGAGTTAAGAATACTTTCCATTTAGCAGAATTTGTTCTAGGCTTCACAGGCATTTCAGTGCCTAAAAGGGAGGGTATTTCTAAATTAAAAATAGTCTTCTGAAAACTGTCAGGGACAGGATATTAGGAACGGATATGGCTAAAAACATGACTAAAGTACATGAATGTACCAAGAAAAATTCCTCTGCTCTTTCTTCTTTTCTTTTTTTACTTTATACAGATACATGAAAGTTTTACTTTTTAGGAAGAATTCTATATTTGAGAACATTTTAATAATACCAATGTAATAAACTGATTGGTTAATAAATATCTCAAAGATATATAACATTAGCTTTTAGTAATTTAATTTTAGTAACCATTTTCATACTCAAAAGTGTCATGTGTTAGACTATAATATCTAGCATCATACTTTCACTAGGCTGTTGCAGGTTTCTCCATACTGGTCCAAGTAACTTTCTCCAATTGATTCTTATCTGTAATCTTTCTGAAATTTGGGTCCTTCTCAGATTGACTGATTATATAACTCATTTACTCCCCCCAAGATGCTTTTAAATTATGAAAAACAAGAATGCCTAGTGAGATGTGGGTTCTCCTATTTCCCTTCCCATCTTGTTGCTTGGATTCTAAATGTTTCATTACTGTTCTTTATAAGACAAGTTTGCCGTTGCTGTCCTTTCTTCTTAAATTCTTACTATCAGAACTACTTCTTGTTCTTTGAGTTAAAGGGATAGTTAAGTAAGTGTTCTAAGAGACTTCTTTCCTTCTGCGAGATTTGGAGACCCAGAACCCTTTTCACTTTCAGTTCTCCCAAAACACAAGATCTCAAGCTACGGTGGTCAGGTTTCACATTGGATGCCCCAGAAAGATTACATTCCCTGTGCAGGACTTGGAATCCTGAGACCATCTGGGACACCCTTCATTAAGGAACCTGCTCTTTTTATTTTTTCTGGCTTTGCTTAAAAATCTACCAAGCTGAGCAGGGGAATCATTTTTATCTCTTTTTCCTGTTGTCAAACAAAATAAAACCCCAAACCAGCAGCAGCATGCTCTTCTGGTTAATAAGATTGTAGGAGCACAGACATTGCAAAGGGCTCAATGATTAAGTTTTTCTGAGACGTATTGTCATCAGGAAATGAACCACATGCAAAATGTGATCTCAAAAAGGAAGATGATATGAATCCATAAAGCAGGCATTTACCTATGATGGCAGAGTTGGGGGAGAGCCAGTTAATTAATTGTTTCATTTGTGTAAAATCAACCCCTGGTTTGTTGTTGGGAATCTTAGTCTCTAGTCAGTGTTTTTCAAAATGTGATCCACGAGAAGGCCAATCTCATGGACTGATCCGAGCGGGGAAAGCTGCCCTGGTCAAACAAGTTTGAGAAATACAGTGATGTCTCCAACCCCACCGTGTGCTCATGGATTCCTGGCACCATTACCTTATTAAAGGTCCTGAGTTCTGCAGTACACACATCTATTTAACTTTGCATAGCCATCATTGTCCACATTTATCAGATTTTGATTTTAGAACCCATTTTTCAAATAAGCAGCCATTCAGATCCCAAGTAACTAATGTTCCTCAAATATTCTTTGATGGCAACATACAGGTAGACCTCATTATTTTGGATTTTAATGAATAGGCATATATTTAAAAGAGTCTCCTTTTTCTAATTTCGTTATCACTTATACAAAGACTTTGTATAAGTTCTTTGAAAATAAACTTTTTTGTAGCATTTGTTATATATATTTACATATCATATTATCATCATAATCATGAAGGTAATAAGGAACATTTCAAAAATAGTGTAAAATTTTATATGGCATCCCAAGATTTCACAGACCTGGGGGCAAGATTCTATTTAATGGAACCATGTAATTACATCAGTTGCAGGCCCTTTGGAACTGCTTGCCATTCTGCATCAAGCATTTGACTTTCATGTCATTCATACTGATCATTATGAGATGGCAGACAAACATGAAGATGAAAAATGATAAGCAAAGAACTAAATAGAAGGATATTTTACATGGACAATTATAGTGGTAGGGCCAACAAAGAGATTGAGTTCTTTTAAGGAAAAAGAATATTTTAAACAGAAAAAATAGAGTGTTTCCTTCTCCCAAGAAGGAATCCATTGTATGTTAAAATAAGGAAATCTAGTTGATAGTGAAGTAACGGCAAAGGGAGAAATATGTCTTCAGCAAATGTTTTTTGGGAAAGGCAATGTACCTTATAGTTACTAATTGCCTTGCAAATGCCGTAATGGAGATTAAAAATAAAATCTAATGATGGAAGTGAAAATTTAATAGTGGGGTAATAAATATAAACCTAGAATAATATGTGACAGTTTGATAAACTTTCTTAATATTTTGTTACCTGGAACATTTTATTTAACATAAATTCTCTGCTTTATCAGTGTCCAATTCATTGCCTGACACACTGTAGATAAATATTTATTGAAATAATCAACATGTATTAATGGTAATTTTGAGATAACAAAAATTCATAATTATAATATTGTTTTTTGAGATTTTTACCAACATTTTAATTTTCCTAACAGCCCTACAGCATACTATTTTCCCCATTTTATAGATGAGGAAGCTGAGGTTCAGGAAGGTTGAGTGACCTGCGTAAAGGCACAGGGCTGGCATGTGGCAGCTATGATTGAAACCTGGTTTGATCTCAGCTACTGTTCCGTCTTCTCTTCTCTCCTCTGGTTCTCTGGATTTCTCATTGAGAGATTCAGTGGTCTTCAGGTGAAGAGGGACATGGGCGCTTAGGAAAAGACAATCAGCAGATTTCTGGGTCTGAAGGATTCCAAACACAGGACTTACAGTCTTCATCAGAGACTCCAAAAGGCCGTGTCATGTAGTAATTTGTAATTGTGCTGAGCCAGGGGTTGAACTGTAAGTGTGGAGTGGCTGTTCTGTGGGAATGAATCACTTGCTATGTGAATCCAGCTGTGGTAGCTGCTCAGTGGGACTTGGCTGCTGTTTGTCATTTATGCAGTAATGCTCATTAAACAAACAAAAAAGAACAAACATCAACTGTCCCTCTGTGTATAATGCACCTATGAAGGTCAACCGTTCAAATTGCGATGCAGTCAGAGACGGTGAGGTGGTCTAAGAAAGGACAGTTCTTATCCAAGTTTTCTGTAGGAAAGTTTAAGCTAAAGAATGCTTGCAAATTTGAGGAGCCAGAGGTCCTGTATCCAGTATGACCTCCAGAATGTCACTTCACATTTGAGCAAATTAAGGTTTGGGTGACTTGCCCAAGGTCACAGAAACTAATAGGTGTGTACATCATTGTTTATGTTTTCTGTGCTGTTTTCCTTTTCTTTTGCTTTTTTAAAAAATATTTTTAAATTTATTTTTATAGAGAGAGGAAGGGTGAGAGAGAAATATTGATGAGAGAGGTGCTTCGTGCATGCCCCTCCACTGGGGATTGAGCCTGAAATCCAGGCATGTGCCCTGTCCAGGATTCGAACTGGTGACCCCTCAGTGCATGATGCCCAACCAACTGAGCCACACCAGCCATAGATTTTTCTTTTGCTTTTTAAATAACTAGTAGCTTTAGGTGTTAGGCTCCTCCTTAAGTGTTGTGCATGCATTCTGTACTTGAAACCTCTAAGATAAGTGCTGTTATTACCCCCCATTTCACAGATTAGGAAACAGAGGTTTAGAAATGTTAAATAGCTTGCCCAAGGTCATGCTAAATTTGTACAGGGTAGAGGTGGGATTATAACACAGCAATTTGATCCCATATTCTATCCTTTTACTTGGTACTTTCTTTGAGCAGAAGAAGAAAAATAAAAGCCTGGGGTTTTCCCCCTCAGTTTTTTAGGGGTCTGCATTTTCTCTAGAGTCAAATGCCAAAATGAAAATACTAGTAAGTACCAAGAAAAAAGAATGAGATGTTGTGAGCCTCAGTTGAGAATTGAAAGGGACTCCAACAGTGGTTCAGACTTTCCTAATTTAGAGGTCCTCTGTGTATCGGGCATCCCTTCAGATGGAGCAGGCCTAAGGAGCTGAGTATT
The DNA here is from genome assembly GCF_028538775.1 of Myotis yumanensis. Taxonomy (NCBI): domain Eukaryota; kingdom Metazoa; phylum Chordata; class Mammalia; order Chiroptera; family Vespertilionidae; genus Myotis; species Myotis yumanensis. The sequence goes on from NW_027223763.1 coordinate 37,373,457, forward strand.
TGTGTCTGAGAGCTTCAACAAATGTGGAAGTTACCATTTGCTTTTCTACTTCAGGAGGACAGGAGCTGGGATAGGTGTGACATTCCAGCCTCAAGCCACTATGAGGTGTTAATGAGTTTTTGAAAATCCTTCCAGAGTGACTATAAGATCCTTTTTGTTTCATCTGAAGGCTTGGCCTTCTGTGGGCAGAGTAAGGCCCACTATGGTGGGAACTCAGTTCTTCCTTCCCTTTGCCTAAGCAACCATGGAAACATCAACACGTCTAAGATTTACCTGAATTTCATGACCACCGAATCCCTAAAACAAGACATTACCACATTGGCACATCTTGCGGTTTCCATGTGGTCTTTCCCTAGAATTCTGCCAGTTTCAAGGGTAGCTACTTAGTTCTTACAATGTTCCCTCTAAGGCTTGCTACCAGCTTGCTAAGAATTCTGAAAGCTACCATTAACCATTAAATATTTTCATCTAGTGTGCTCAATTTTAACAAAATGAAATTGAATTATATTTTGTTTATATGATTTCATTCATAGATGTTTTGCTTTTCTCTGCACAATGTTCAAAATAAAAAGGGTAGTCAATTGTAATTGATTTGCTATTTATAATATTATTAGAAATTACTTCTTTTCATCATAGCTTTTTTATTAGTAATTGTTTAATTTCACATAATTACTTGTGTTTTTTATTACTATTCACATTTGACATTTGAACAAATAGAAAAGGGCCTAATTTATTTTCTTACTCTAGCATCCTGAAAAACATTCTTTCCACATACAGAATATATTCTACCAAAAGATGAAAGGATTGAACTTCTATTGGTGTCATGTATTTAGGCAGTTTTAAAATTCTGTATTTTGTAAAATGCTGTCATACTTTAAACAACTTAGAGAACGTCAGTTGAAAGCTCTTACATAAATACAAATTACAGTTGATTATATTTGAATGTCATTTTCCAAAACAACAAGGATGGAATGAAGCTTGGGAGGCAGTAAAAATGACTTAGAAATTCTGACCTGGATGAAGGCAACATGGTGATCTTTGTGCTATTGCAGGCGATATACTTTCATGGATGCTGGAGATTGACCTCAGAGTTATTGCTCATAGCTGATCTTGTTCATATTATAGCTTTCACTGTGGAGATTAATTTGAATTAATAGTCAGCATGAAACTCCTCACTAGACTGTTTTTCCCCCAGAGTCCAGTGAACCTTTGTCCATCTCTCCCTCCTCCTTGGAAATGTCATGCATTTTCCTCTCCACCTGCCAGACAAACCCTGTCTTCTCTCTGACACCTTCTTTGACCTCCTTTGTCCATGTTGAGTTCTACTTGCTCAGTCCACATGTGGCATTGCTCATGTGCAGACTTAACTATGATTTGCCCTATGTTGTTAGGTACTGTTGGAAATAACGGAGTCTTATTTTAATAAATGATATTATGTGATCCTGGAGAGACAGTGTCATAACCCTTTGGTCTTCTGTGCATTGTAGATGTATTTATTATATATTTATAATTACGTATACAGTTTATGGCTAGATGAGACTTATAATTTACTCCAGCTGTATCATCTTATGGACAAGAAAAATATGAAGTTATAAAGATGTAAAGTAATTTCTCCCAAGGGTTAGAGCTAGTGTTAGAGAGCTAGTGTTAGAGATAAAGCCAGGACTGGAAGTTAGATATCCTGATTTCCAGTTTAATATAATTTCTACTTTTCCTTCCTTGCATTCAACAAATGTTTATTGAGTATCTACCAGGTGGCAGGCACTCTGCTAGGCTCTGATACTGCAATGTTGAGCTTGTTTTGGAACTTATGCTGTGATCGTGGAGGAAGATGTTAGCAAATATACAAATACTTGTACACTAGCTATTGTTAAGGATTATGTAGTGCTGTGAGAATAGGTAATGGACAGAAAATTTCCTCCATTGTAGGACTTGTAGGACTTGGCATTGTATTTATATGCATCTTTAAATGCTGTTAAGTTAGACAAATATTTGTTTGCTTATTATTCTGTGTTGGGTCCCTCTCAAAAATTAGAGTCATTAAGCTACAGCCCCTTTCTTCAACATATAGTCTACAACAGGGATAAGGCAAGACGTTAACAATTCACACAAAGTAAAATGTAAAAGTCCCATTGTTCAAAGGGCGCAAAGGCCACATTTTGGGTGGAGAGGAGAAAACAGTTTCAACATACCAGACACTTTTCACCATTATGACATAGCCCCAGAACAAAAGCTAAAGAAAGTACAGAAAGGAAGAGGGGAGATATTGCAGATGTGAGAAAAAGCAAGCAAGCTAGACCACGATAGGAAACTACAGACGTTTTCTGGCATGAGAAAGTAGTCTCACTTTGCAGGAACAGGCGCTCAGTGGAAAGTTATAATATGCTGTTGAGAATGTTGTCTTTAGTTAATACCCTTACAGTCAACTGAAATTAAGGCTGGACATGCAAGAATTCCCTCTTGCTCCTACTCCTGGATCATATAATCCTGTGTTTTGTTTGGTTGCCATCTATATGGATGGTTCCCCCCATGGAGACTACGTCTAATTCCCTGATGCTATATTACCTAGCATCTCACGGGGGTCCAGTAGACAGTTAATCATAATGGTGAAAAGTGTCTGGTATGTTGAAACTGTTTTCTCTGGCAGAAGCTAACCTCTCTAGAAACAGAAACAAAACTCCTTCCAAATGGCATGGCTGGCCCAGTGTAGTGAGTATCAAATTCATTTTAAATACTGCCTACACTAACCTATGTCACCATGTAGCTATTAGCCAATTCACAGAGAGGTCTCAACCTTTTGTCCCTATGGATAGTATAATAGTTTGTCTAAATATTATCGTAGGAAGGTTCTGGAAATTGCTTATTTTTTAGCATGTGTTAACCAGTGGCCAGCTACCACTTTCTAGGTTCTACGCAGGGCATCGTGTTATTGGTCCAGCTTATTAGGGAAGCAAATGGGAAAGAATCTTTTAGAACAAATGCAACAAATGACTGGCCTCCAATGGGCACAGATATGCTTTATCTTTTCTAGGGTTGCTGAGGTTTAAAATTAGAAATATTTCACAGAAAAATCTACATTTTAGCTTCCCTTGGAAAATTGGAACTTCTGGAAACAGTGAACCTACATTTCCAATGGCAGCAACTGGTTGGAGCTAAATAGCAGCCGCCCTTTTTAATTAGTGTGTGTATTTCCCAGTGTGCCACAGTCCCCATAACTCCCTATTGCATATACCTACCCTGTTGTACTTATTCCGATGGCTTCTTAGCCTTATGAACACTTGTTAATGACTCCTGCTTTGGAGAGACCTTTGTGGGCCTCTTCTCCTCGTTTCCCATAGCAATTCTGTGGCCCAGCCTCATTCCTAGAGCTTCTAATTCAAAAGGTTTGAGGTGGGATAAGAGGATTTGCATTTCTACCAAATCCCCAGGTGCTGCTGCTGGTGTGTGGATCACCTTTGGAGAACCACTGACCCTACAGTATTGTAACACAATACAAAGCCACGTGAGGCTAGTGGGGCAGTATGTTCCCCACCAGGAATAACATTGGGGCCATATGAAGAAGGAGTAAGATTCAAAACCCCGTCTTGAGAGTATATCAGGTTGGAAACCATCCTATATATCCCTGCTTCTTCCCCCAGTGGCCCTCTGAGATCCACTGAATCCCCAGAAAACCCTGGAATGCAGATGTAGTGATGGTGAGTCTAATTTAGGATTATAGCCAGGGTAATCACTATCATATCTCAGGACACAAAGAGCTAGAGCTCATATTCAGTGAACAAGGGCAGAAAAGCAAAGGTTGAAACTTAACATTCTTACATACCTATTGGGCAGGGTTGGGGAGGCCCCCACGTCCAGTGTTTTATGCTTGGAGGAGGTCTAATTCAGCAGGCCAAAGGCAGAGAAGATGGGTCTAGCACAGACAAACAAGTGTTCCAAAGCCATGTGGAGCACCGCATTGTGGATTCATTGGGTCACCAGTGATGATTGTTTTCAAAGAGTTAATCTTGTGAGGGACTATGATTGAGGTGGGTGCACCTGGAGTGGGACTCAGGAACAGGACTCCAGGCTGGCAGGACCGCTGGAGGGATAACAAGGCAGATGGCCTGGATAGGGATTAGGTACAGAAAGCAACTACAGGGATCTGTTTTCTAAGAGTGACGTCCCATGTGGAACTGGACTTCTCCATTACTGGATCTGACTATCAAGGTCAGAGCAGAACTAGCAAGAAAGGTGGTTTCTTCAGTCCTTAGCATGTTGGGCTTCTTAAAACTCGATTAAAGTTAAGATTAGTCTAATGACATGGGGCTCTTTTCACATATGGGCAGAGAAAGAAGGTAAAGGTTGGGAGCTAGATAGGACCTGACATGATTTAAATTTATTACTGTTCTATCTACTTAATAACTCCATGAAATGAATAACTAGGTCATCATGTGCCCATGATAGCCACTCACTAACCTAGTTCAGAAGTTTGTATTTTTGTACAAAATCAAGACTGAATAAATTATCAGTCATCTGCCTTCAGCTTCCAAGGTAATTAGTTATTTTATTTGTTTATTTAAATATTTATGTATATATAATTTGCATACGTATTACTTCCATGAAACCTATTCTAATTGGGATTGTTCAGCAATGGTATATTCCTGTTAATTTGAGGAGTGAACATATAATATTTTTATTTTAATCTTATGGAAAAAATCTTTTAAATCTCCTTACCTATTTCTTGCTTAATGTTGTATAATGAAATAACAAAGTCCTTTTTCTTTGTTGAAAAATTGAATAGGGTCCTCAATCTGATAACGTAGGTAAAGCAGATATAAAATAAATGTTTTAGAATAAATGTTTTAGAAGTTGGGGTATGTGGGAATGGAGAGAGAATGGTTTCTGTTTTTCAAATTAAGTCATTGCTATTAACTGTTGTTCTAGTGGTTTTATACTCTGTAAATTAGGGAAACTAGTCCTGAATAGTTGAGGAGTCTGGTTGAGTTTCTGCTCAGATGTAAATGTAACACCCATGGGCTGGGGTATTATGTGTTTGATTATAATAAACTATAGAGGAGATAGTTCCCTTTTTCCCTTTAATGATATTACTTGCGTTCGGAATATGATTATCACCTAAAACCAGTCGTGTGTGTCGCATGACATCCTCATCATTCTGATGAGATCCTAGCACCCTGCTTTCCTCTAGTCATCTCTAAGGAGCCTCAAGGTTTACTCTACAGGGAGAGATTTAGGACTGGGCTCTCTCAGAAAAAAAAAAAAAAAGCAGCAGCATTACTTTATTATAAACCATTTGAAAACCAGTATATGAAGGAAAACCTCAATGTACTCAATGTAACATGTGAACCAAAGGCAATGTTCAATGATGGAAAGGAGACTAAAACTGCTGTTTTGTTTTTTTAAAACAGGCTCATGCACAATTAGTTCGAGAAGTTGATGTGGAGAAGGTGTCTGCTTTTGAGAATCCCTACGTAGATGCAATAAAGAGTTTATGGAATGATCCTGGAATCCAGGAATGCTATGATAGACGACGAGAATATCAATTATCTGACTCTACCAAATAGTGAGTATTCACCCAGGATTTCTCTTTACTTTCACGTGCAGGTGCTCCACAATGATAACTTCGGTGTTCTGTGCTTTGTGTAGAGTGTCTGATTAAACTTGTGACCAACTTATAAGGAACTGGCATGAGAGTTAGGGAAAGTGTTTCTTTTACTATTTTCTGTTTGAAAAATCAACCGAAGACTCTAGGAATCTGAGTTCACCAACCCATCTCTTCCCCAAAATTGCAAACCAGTGATTCTCAAACACAAACTCCATTGTAATTTGAAATCTTATAATATTTGTAATTTCAAATACAAATTTATAATCTTATTTATGTGCTAGAAAACACTGACACACAGTAAGAACTGCAAACGAGTATGTTTGAATATGGCTTCTAAAGTATCAGACTCCCTAGTTCCCAGATTCCAGACACAGAACCTTGACTGATTTCTTGGTGCCAAAATTATATTGATGGATAGGTTTATCTCTGCATGAAAATTGCATGTGAGTCTAATTTTGCATGCATGCCAAAGTTATTTTGTGAGCTGTCAATCAAAATCATGTGTCCTGGGAGAGATTTGCATCCTAGAGAGATTTGTGAGTTCTCTAGATGAAATCTGGCCTAACTGAAAGAAAGTCAAGACTTGGCCATCATTGGATTAATGTAATCAATGCAGTCAGCAATCTAGATAATCAGGCGCCTGAAAAATGGATTTTTTGGTGGTATTTAGCCAGATTTCTGTCTACATTAATTACGTGAACCAGCATTTGCCTCTTGTGTTGGTGCTGGGCAGACAGAAGAATGAGTGGAAAATATGCAGCTGCCTCAGGTCAGTTTATATGATGAAATGGGGAAAATAAGGAGCCTGTAGGCTGATTGGCTCACTCAGTAGTGCATAGGGGATCCAAGAGCTAGTCAGCTTTGTTTTTTCTATAAAGTTGGTCAAGCTTTTACCCTACTTCCAGGCATTTGTATAAGATAAGTTATGATTCAGGTAAGCCACAGAAATGTTGCCTGGTCAAAATAGTTCTGGTATTCTTAAAGTAAATTTGAATTACACAATTCTGGAATGGGGCATAGAATGCTCATGAGCACTGAATGTGTCAATCATATTTTATCTATATTAACTCCCTCGTGTGCTTCTGAAGTGTGTGCTTTACCCATTCCTTATTTTCTTTTTCCTTCTTCACGTCATTCTTCCTATCCCGTCTTTCTCTCTGCCTTCTAACCGCCTGCTTTCCCTCATCTGTCTCCCTCGCTCTCTCCTTCTCTTCCTCCCTCTTTTGCTTTCTCCTCAGCTCCTACCATAAAAGTGTCTGAGCACAGAGATGAAAAAGATGCATTCAGCCCTTGTTTGTTCCAAATTCTGCCCCCTCAACCTTTGACCAGCTGTCTTTCTTTACTTCCTGCCCCCTCTTGTCCTTCTGTTTCCTCTGCCATTTCAGATTGCATCCATCTCCCCAGGTTGTTGTTGTGTTTTGTCCCTTGTTCTCTGTTCCTGTTCATTATGTTTTCTCCTCTCTGTGTATTTACCCCTCCGCCCTCATTATTGGTTCTCCTATAACTCTCACTTTGTGATGTCTCTCCTAGCCCTTACTAATGAATAAATCCTCCATTAAGAAGGTATATTTTTATGAAGAAATCTTCCATCTCTCATCATTTCTCACCCTTTTTACTTTTATCCTTCTCCTCTTCCTCTGTTCTGTCCTTTACCTGTCACATATCTGTTCACCCCTTAGAAAGTCTTACTATTTGGGGCATCAGAACACCAATGTCTGATTAAGTATGTGCTTACCAGGGTTAGGGCTTCCTGTTAGCAAACTGTTTTACCTCCTTCTTCTGAGCTAGGCCGTCTGAGTAGAATGCAGAACTGATGTCATGCACTGGTTTGCCCATCATTGGTGAAGGCAGTGTTCATCACAGTATAGGACACAGACACCTTCCATTATAAAGTCATATTCTTCCTCCTGCCACCAAAAGCCATCAGTGTGGCATCACTGAGGGATCTTCAGTTCCCCATCAACTCTTAATAGCTTTCATTCCAATGGATATTAATTTAGTAGTTCCATTAGCATTTGTGAAAGAATGATTGTCTACTTTGTCAGTTGGTGTACATTGGCATTCTTCTGTGAAGTAAAAGGTCTTCTCTTCAAATGGTGCTCTTTGATTATCCTGAAATTCATTTTCTACTGAAAGGTATATGTTTCAATCCTTTCTGTTACACTAATTTGTTACATGGACTAAATGGAGTGAGGAACCTTTTTTCTGCCAAGGGCCATTTGGATATTTATAACATTATTTGAGGGCCATACAAAATGACCAGACTTAAAAATTAGCTTGCTATATTTGGTCAAATATTTAATTAATTCACCCCAAATGCCTTGACAGGGCCAGACCAAATGATTTCATGGGCCTTATATAGCAGACGTTCCCCACTCCTGCACTATGCCATCTGTCTTAACATTTTGTACATATCTCTTTTGTGTCTGTTATCATGTTTACTAAGGTCTCTTTCCTTCCCTCAGTGCCTATCAGTAACTTCACATGTTTGACCTTCACAAATGACTGTTCTATGAAATAATAGATGGTTACTTTTCCACTATTTCGATGACCATGATGTAGGTAGGCACTGTCTTTCCATAGCCACTCTACTAGTAAATGAACTAAGAAGTTTAAGAGCTGAAGGCATTCAATTCAAGTCTTTTTGTCTTGATGTTTTTGAAGGTCTGGAATCTGGAAGCTCTATTATCAAAAACAACGGCAGCTACTACTTGCTGAACACTTATTATATGTTAGATTCTGTGCTTAGTCATTTACATGCATTATTTCATTTAATCCTCAAAGCCACCCAAAGTGGTAGATATTTCTTATCATCCCCATCAAACAGAGGAAGAAAACTGGTCTCAGAGAGGTTGAGTAACTTGTTCAAGGTCACACAATTAGTAAGTGATAGGAGTAGGAATCGAATTTAGATTTGTTGCCTCTAAACACCAAGTTTTTAAGTACTGTGAAATATAGCCTCACAGAGGATGGATAGATGGACGGGAGATAGATAGATAGATAGATAGATAGATAGATAGATAGATAGATAGATAGATATAGATAGATGTCTATGATTAGATAAGTCATTTACTATGAACGGTACAAATTATTTATTCATTTTTATCAATGTTACCTATAGGTAATCTCATAAGTATAAAGTCAAGGAAAATTATATAGAATTTTTTGAAAAAAGACCTAATAAGGTTGTGATTATCATCCAGAAAACTTAGCCATGTTTAACAGGGCATCAATTATTCATACAACATGGATGATGTTCTGAGTCACAGATAATTTCAAAATATTATTTCTTTATTTTAGCCTATACTCTTAATCACTCCCCTCTGCACTCCATACAATAACTTTTTGCTGAAGTCAAAATAAAGCCAGTAAGAAGGACACAATGAAATGATATGAGCTTCCCTTTTTCTACTTTGATTAGCCAAGTTGCTGATCATAACAGGCAATCAGATGGCTCAAAGGACAGGCAGCACTGGTAGAAACAAGGAGATGAGAAATTCCAGATGATGGATAATCAGTTTGGGATAAGTTGGCTTTCATTTGGTGCATTCTTCCAATTCTCTTTGAAGCAAGAATAAAAGCATTCTAAAATGCTGAAGAGTTTTCACAAATTCTTTTTTTTATTATTATTGATAAAAAAGCTTGAGGGCTCTGAATAGCTTTAGATAAAGAGCGCAATAAACAGATGGCTGTAGGTTTACTTTTTTTTCTGGGGTTTACCACCTGCTTTAATATACTGAGACATCGGGTCAAATGAGTTCACTGCTTACAGTACCAAAAGCTCCCTGACATTAGCCAAAGAACACAAACTTCAATCACATTGGCATATAGTGAGAAAAGTCCTTATTCTGCAGGCTTTTGGCAAAAGACTACTCAGTCTGTGTACAGCTTATGAAATCAAATCATTCCTAATCTCACTTTACTGAAGTCCCCCCAAGGAGTTGAGAAGATCAGACATCTTCTTTTAAAAATTTTTTAAAAATTTTTTTCAATTACAGTTTACATTCAATATTATTTTATTTGTTTTAGGTGTACAGTATAGTGGTTGGACAATCATATACTTTACAGAGTGCTCCCCCTGAAATTTCAAGTACCCAACTGGCACCATGCATAGATATTAGAATATTATTGACTATATTCCCTATGCTGCACTTTACATCCCCATGAGTATTTTGTAGCTACCAATGTTTACTACTTAGTCTTTTCACTTTTTTCACCCAGTCCTCCATCCCCCTTCCCTCTGGCAACCATCAGTTTGTTCTCTGTATCTATGGGTCAGATCAGTCACCTTCTTGAAATTTCCACATGCTCTGGAGCCCATAAATCCAACATACATAAATAAATTGGCTTTGGGACCTAAGTCAGCATTGGAGTTTACTTCCAACCCCATACTTAGATTTTTAACTTAATTTTTAAATTCACAAATAATGTGAATATTAAATTTAAATGAAAAAGTAATTTCAGAGATAGGTTAGCACATCCACCAGATTTAGGGCCAAATCCTTCTTGAAGAGGTATCTTGCTAAAATGCTCCTGAAAGATGAGCCATATACTTCAACTCCAGGGTAGTAGTATGTTGGCTGTCTCTTGCAGCCATCCTGACTTTGCTCTCGATCTTATGATAAAGAAGAAGTGTAAGCCTACTTCAGGCTTTTGGAGGTGGACAACTATATGGTGAAAACATTGAGTCCGGGTCCAGTGATTGAATTCCCTGTCATCTCTGGGCCATTGACTTGCCTCAGAAATAGGTGTCTGATCTACTAAACTCCATGGAGAGGACTTAAGTAAAGCGAGATTAGAAAATAGAAATGATTTGATTTCGTAAGGTGTACACCAACAGAGTAGTCTTTTGCCAAAAGCCTGAAATCTGACATCTGAAAATTCATTTCTAAATTCAGAAGGCCTTTGAGTCCATGGCAGTGGGCTACTTGAGAAACCATTATCTTGTGCAGGCAGGTGAAACCCTGGCCCCCCAAATTTACCGGGAAATGTAATGGACAGAGAAATCATTCTCTGCGTGGTTAAACAACTAAAACTGTTATCTTAACTAAGAAGTGGGCAATGATCTTGAATATGTTTGCTCTTTTCTAAAGAGTGACAATAATAGCATGGCATTATCTCTTTTTTTTTTCACTTAGGTGACATATTTATTTTATTTTTGTTTTTGTTTTGTTATCTAATGAGCCAAAACCTCCTGTATTTGTCTTCCACAGTGAACTCAGATGATTCTAAGGTCTTAATTATTCCTTTTTCAGAAAGCTTGGAGCTGTTAGAGATGGTAAGATACAGCTGAGATATGCTTAGCCGCTTTCTAACCTTCATAATAGACTAGAGCCTAGTTGGGAAAGGGCTTGCATTGGCACCTGTGTGCCCATCCATTCTCTCTGCCTAGAGGGCACAGTGGGTATGGGAGACACACTTCACTTTGTCAGTTTGCTGCTTGCTCACATTTTGGCAGTTGCACCTTCAGTAGTTTGACTTCTTCCATATCTTCCATACATTCCTTTCCATTGTCTACTTAGGATGACTTTGTATCCAGCAGAAACCAGGGTGCTGTTACTATGGAATAGGGATTGGCAAACCCAAAGCTCAAATTCAACCTGCTGTGGGTTTTTATAAGTAAACTTTTATTGGAACACAGCCAAGCTCATTTATTTCTGTATTGTGTATTGTCTATAGCTGGGTTTGCACCCAACAGAAGAGTTGAATAGTTGATTAATGGCCCACAAAGCCTAAAATATTTACTATCTGATTTAAAAAATTGTGAGCTCTCTCCTAAAGAAGATTGAATGTTAAAGGGCAACTAGTACTATGCTTCTTCTTCAATCATTTAGATAGAACCTGGCTCAGGACTCAGGTTCTGAGTTAACTCAGAGATAAGTTTCAGAATACTGAGAGAATGGGTGGCCTGCATTTCTTCGGCAATACTCCATAAATATTGCTTTGCACAACAAAACTTTTGATAGGAAGTGAATATCAGAAAGCTCTAGAGCAGTGGTTTTCAACTTTGCACATTAGAATCACCTGGGAATCTTTTTAAAATCCTGATTTCTGGGCCTCATCCTCCAGAAATTGTTTCTTTGTTACTAATGTTGTGGCCCCAACCCATAACAAAGAAACAGAATTTCCAGAGGATGAGGCCCAGAAATCAGGATTTTAAAAAGATTCCCAGGTGATTCTAATGTGCAGCCAAGGTTGAGAACCACTGCTCTAGAGTGTCAGTACCTCTAAATGCTGTGCAAAGAATGTCTGGTACTAACAATGATATAAATGACCAGAAATGTTCATTGAGTTGATTTGGCTCTGAGAGCAAGGATTTCATCTCATGTGTCTTGGTTTTTGACTCTGTGTAGTGCTTGTTGCAGTTAAGGAGAATGTGACAGGATTTAACTGAACCAAAAGTAAGGCCTGACTGACTTTTGTTAAGGGGCCTAATAGATCGAGAATTGACTAGAAGACAACCCACCTGTGATCACAGGTGAGCCTAGGAACTTCTTGTCATCCTAAGTTCATTCAAGTTTCTTTATTCTTACTCCCTGCCTACCAAACAGCCTTTGAACTCTGATTGGCCTACCCGGATGTTCTTCTTCATTATCACTATTGTTTCTTGATTTAAAGTTATGAATTGAATTTATCTGTAATTAGTTCAATAAGGTTAGTTAGTATGACCAGCTCCTCAGATCTCATCATCCTTGTCAAAATGAAACTTCTTACTGAATCAGTATACAAGTTAAGGTCACATGACCAGGAGAGAGCTGCTTTCATCAGCAACCTTTTGCTCACGGCTGACTCTTGGCTACAATCACTGGAACCTCTGTTAGGACCCACTTGGTATTTGCATTATATCATGGTTATTTATAGCATTTTTATCTCCATTGAATATAAGCTCCTTGAGGACAGGACTCACATCCTGTGTGTGTGTGTGTGTGTGTGTGTGTGTGTGTGTGTGTGTGGTTCCCCCTAGCTTTCAGTATAGGCTTTTCGTGAAAGTTGTCAAATGAGTAAGTAATAAAAGAATAAGTAAATTTTGTCTTTGCTAAAATTTTTTCTCATCTTTCTCTTTACTTCTTGTCTTCATGGTGTAACTCATCCCCCACTTCTTCTCTACGCTGTTCTCTAGTGACTACAGTTCATAATCATCTCTCCCTTCTTATTGCACTCACAGTTAGCAGCTCACAGTTTGACACTTAATTATTTCTTAATTGATTCATCTGTGCTATCTTTGCTTCCCAGGTAGCCTGATGCCCCAAAGGCAAAGAATATATATATTTGTATATATATGTGTGTATATATATATATATATATATATATATATGTATGTATTTTGTACCAACTCTCTGTGCCAACCCCCAACACACACAAGTGCATTAGAATTTAACTTATAACAGATTTTCAATAAATATGTGTAAATTAACTGAATTAAATACTGCCATTGCATTTCAAGACAGGCAGACTAGAATAAAAAGCAGTCTCTGGTGTTGTTTTTGATGTTTTAGAAATATAAAAATAGTGTCAAAATTATTCAAAAGCTTTGAAAGTTATATAAAAGATGAATAAATTAACAGAGCCAAATAGGCACATTGAAAAAGGCTCTTCTTTTCCTCTCATCTATTTATCTTCTCATCCTTCCACCATCCATCCAACCATCTGTCTATCTTGCTCTCTCTCTCTGTGTTTTGTTTTATTTTTCAGTTACAAGGCCAATTTATTTGTTTGCGCAATAGACCTAAGAATCTGTCTCTGTGACCCAGGCCTGGCCCTGGCATCCACCTGACACTTAGTTGTTCAGCTCATTTCCCATTTGACACTAGTCTCTTTTAGACATTTGGATCAATTATCTACACTAATAAAAGAGAAACATGCAAATTGGTGTCACTCTGCTACCCTTCCCATTGGCTAATCAGGGCGATATGCAAATTAACTGCCAGCCAAGATGGCGGCCGGTAGCCAGGCAGCTTGAAGCTAACAGGAGGCTTGCTTGCTTCAGTGACGGAGGACTCCAACGTTCCCCGCCTGCTGCTGCCGGCCTCTGAGCTTGCAGTTTGAAACATTGTTACAAATATAGACGCTAAACAAAACCCCAGAAACCTGCTTTCAGCCAGCCAGGATCTCAGAGCTGGAGTTGAAACAGTGTTTCGATTATAGAACCCAAACAAACCAGATACCTGCTTTCAGCAGCCAAGGCCTAAGAGCTGTAGCCAAGCCTCAGAGCTAAAGCTGGCCCAGAATAAAAAGAAAAAAAAAAAAAAAAAAGGAGCAATTGAGAGCTTCAGTCACCCACCAGCCTGAAAACAGCACTCAGCCCCTCACCCAGACTGGCCAGGCACCCCAGTGGGGACCCCCACCCTGAAGGGGGTGTGACCAGATGCAAACAGCCATCATCCCCTCATCCAGGCTGACCAGGCACCCCAGTGGGGACCCCCACCCTGATCCAGGACACCCTTCAGGGCAAACCAGCCGGCCCCCACCCGTGCACCAGGCCTCTATCCTATATAGTAAAAGGGTAACATGCCTCCCAGCACCGGGATCAGCGTGACAGGGGGCAGCGCCCAAACCCCCTGATCGCCCTGCGGCTCTGTGTGTGACAGGGGGCGGGGCCACAACCTCCCTATCCGCCCTGCTCTGTTCGTGACAGGGGAAGGCGCCCCAATCCCCTGATCAGCCCTGCTCTGTGCCTGATAGGGGGGAGCTCCCCAACCCCCTGATCGCCCTGCGGCTCTGTGTGTGACAGGGTGTGACGCCCCCCCCCCCCACCCATGGGCCCTGCTCTGTGTGTAACGGGGTAGAGCCATAACTTCCCCATCGGCCCTGCCCTGAGTGTGACAGTGGTGGCGCCCCAACCGCCTGATCCGCCCTGCTCTGTGTGTGACAGGGGGCGTTGCCCCAACTCCCCTATCGGCCCTACTCTGTGAGTGACAGGGGGGAGCTCCTCAACCCCCTGATCGGCCCTGCTCTGTGCATGACAGGGGGGAGCTCCCCAACCCCCTGATGGGCCCTGCTCTGTGCGTGACAGGGGGGAGCTCCCCAACCCCCTGATGGGCCCTGCTCTGTGCATGACAGGCTATGGAGCCCCAACCCCCCTGATGGGCCCTGCTCTGTGAGTGACAGGGGGCAATGCCCCAACCCCCTGATTGGCCCTGCTCTGTGCGTGACGGGGTGGCGCCGCAACCTCCCCATCGACCCTGCCTTGAGTGTGACAGGGGGCAGTGCCCCAACCCCCCAATCGGCCCTACCCTGAGCGTGACTGAGGGTGGCATCGCAACCTCCTGATCCGCCCTGCTCTGAGCCCGACCAGGGGCTGCACCTAGGGATTGGGCCTGCCCTCTGCCACCTGGGAGCAGGCCTAAGCCAGCAGGTCGTTATCTCCCGAGGGGTCCCAGACTGCAAGAGGGCACAGGCCAGGCTGAGGGACCCTCCCCCCCTTCCCTCCGAGTGCACAAATTTTTGTGCACTGGGCCTCTAGTCTATAATAATAAAGCTACTAGTAATATGCTAATTAGACCAGATGACCTTTCAGACGAAGCCGGGGCTACAAGGGAAGCCTGGGTCCTGTTATGGGGTGGGGCCACAACATTAGTAACAAAGAAATAGAATTTCTTGAGGATGAGGCCCACAAATCAGGATTTTAAAAAGATTCCCAGGTGATTCTAATGTGTAGCCAAGGTTGAGAACCACTGTCCTATGGGATACTTAATTTAGTTCTTAAACTCTGGATTTTTCTGGCCTGGCCAGTGTGGCTCATTGATTGAGTGTCAACCTATGTATGGACCAGGAGGTCACGTTCCGGTCGATGTTTCTATCTCTCCCTCTCCTCTCCCTTCCTCTCTGAAATCAATAAAAATACATGTATATTAAAAATCTCTGGATTAGCTTAGTTTTTTGGCAAAGGAAAATTGAAATGCATGATCTCTTAGACTTCTCTTTTATCCCACAGAATATTCTTCCTTGTGTAGTTTTCATGAACTGTGGGATTGTCACCTACCTGTTACCATTGAGTAATCTTTGTGTTAAACCTGGAATTTTGTATTGAAAACAAATAACTTCTTTTGAACAAAATACCTGTATTAAATGCTGCACCTCTTTGAATGCTCGTCATATGTGCCAGGTGTTAAAAAGGAAAGTTGATTTGCCCTCCACAGAATGAGCTCTGTGGAGATGGAAGTGTTTGTGTAATGTGTAACCCCGTGCAGCTAACCAGCCTACCCAGGTTACCAGGCAGGCTCATTTCAGCCATGGGATCTGCCAGATGAGGGAGAGACTTAGTACCAAAACCTGTACTTGACTCTTCCCTCAGGATGGCAGTTTTTCAGAACTGTTACTTTAAGTCCTATCTTTTTTAAGTTCACTTTGAAAATTTCTTTTTATTTTGCTTCCCCTTGAATCCTGTGGTCACATAGCAACTGTTCAGTAACCTGTGTTTCTGGTTTCTCCTTAGCTTCCTCTGCTTTTGACAGTGTCAAATAAGATCTCATAGCATGATCTAGCTTTCATATCCCCCTGGACTGTTCCTGTTACAGTGAGGTCTTCTTAATTTTTTTAATGAAGTTGACCTAGTTTTTCTAACCTTCTTTTCAATAATTAAAAATGTGCAGTTCTACCAGAGTCATTTTCAGTGCCAGAACTTCATCTTAATGTCTGACTTAAACTGCAGATCTGTTAAAAATATTTTGGTAGGAGTTGAAGAATGCAACATAGCATGCGACATGAATGCCCCGAGATGCTGTTTTCATTATCTTACTATGGTTGGATTGATACTAAATGTCAGAGATTTCTTTTTCCACTTACCACCCATAGGTACTTTCCCCCTTTTAGTATAATTGCTGAAAGTTGCATGTCTGTAACTTTTATTATTATTTTTTCAACCCTAGCTGTAATGTGATATAGATTACTTGCCAAATTATCTCTATATTTTATTCATGTTGCCTTCATTAAAAAACACACAAAACACTTGAATTTCTAATTTCTATGTTATTTTTGGTTTAGATTTCAATTACCCTTCTGGTCATACATGGTGGGGTTTTTTAAATAAGTCCTCATTACATGTGAAATTGGAGTATAAGTTAATTTGAAGAATATGTTAATTTGAAGGTCAATTCAAACATGTTATTGACAAACTATTATCAAAACTAAAGAACAATTGGCATATCTTTTTAAAAACATTCCAGAGAGAAAATGCCATGTTTAATTTGATCTGAGCATATTTTTTAGTGATGTTTAAGCTCCTCCCATATATTTTTAATCACTTAAAGGAATGAATTATACCCCATTTCTGAATTTTTTATTTTTTTCATTAGCCAGAGATGATTTTGAAGTTAAATATATAGAGAACTTAGCAGTTACGAGGTGTCATTATAAATGAATGTGCTTGATTTATTTAAGTCTTTCATGCAAATCTGTCATGCTACAGAACAATGTTTTGTGGATAATCACCAAAGATTAGAGATAGTTCAAACAGGTTCTCAGAAAATGACTGTCCAAAATATACAAGTGTTCATTTCATCCCCATAAACCCCACCGTTTCTCCTCTTCATTAAACCCTTTTTCTTCTCACAAGCTGGTAAACTTTTTACAGGCTGGGACCATATGCTGGGAATCTTTATACCCTTAGCACCTACCAGAATGTCATGGTCAAAATATGATGTTGAATTCTAGATGACCCTGTATTTTTCCCGTGGTAGGAAAGCAACTTGAAATTTTACTACTTGAGTCTCTTTGTTGCTTTGCTTTTCACTGGAAACCATCAGAAACCTATTTGTTTCATGAAAGAGATTATGTCAGAATTATCTGTTAATAAAGTGCTACCCCTTCCTCCATTTGGCCTGAATTAGAGTGAATTCCAAGGCCTGAAAGTTTGATGCTAAGAGGCATAAAACAGACATACAAATGATATCATTTTGTGGCCAGGACCTAAAGAAGAGCAGGAAGCATATCTAGTAAATGAAGTTAAGCAAAGGCTGCTTTTCCTTTTTGTGTTGACTTTACATTCATCAGAGGCCATTTAATTCAGAATTCAGTTCTTACGTAATAGAGGCCAACAGTAGCCCAGAGAAGTTATTACGCAAAGATGGGTAGCTGACACCCCCCTTTGTTTCCTTCTGAAAGGTATAACCACCTTTCTAAAGACTACAGCATTTTCTATAAAATAGTTTTAATTTGGGTCACGGGTTGAACACTTGCTGTGTTCCAGGCCCGGCTAAGTGTTGGTGACCAGCCGTGGACAGTGGGTCATGGTCTCTGACTCCACGGTGTGTGAGTCCTAACTGGGCAAACATGTAGAAAAATGTTGAGTTGTTGTTGTTTTTTAAATATATTTTTATTGATTTCAGAGCGGAAGGGAGAGGGAGAGAGAGAGAGAGAGAGACATCAATGATAAGAGAGAATCATTGATCAGCTGCCTCCCGCACACCCCCTACTGGGGATCGAGCCCTCAACCCAGGCACATGCCCTTGACTGGAATCAGGCTGACGCTCTATCTACTGAGCCAAGCCAGCTAGGGCAAGTTTGTTTGTTTTTCTTAATCAATTATGAAGTTATCTAGTATTGGTGTCTCAAAGCAATGGCAAGTCATAAAATCCCCATGAGTAGATTAGAGTCAGTTTAATAAATGACACCTCCCATTTTTTAGCACAGCCCTGAACATTTCCTGTCTCATCGACAGTTAAAGAGGCCTCATATGTGCCAAGGGAGCTTTCTCTCCCTGATAGCAGGCAGGCGCTGCGGCCAGCCCCTTGTTAAACATACATTGCCTTGGAAATGTACCTTGTGCCTGTCACCATAGCAACACCCTGAGAATGACCTCAGCAGCCACTCAAAATCATTTCTACAAAACAAATTATAGCTATAATTAACTTTCTGAATTTACTCTACACTATAAATTTGTTCAGACCTTGGTGTTTCTTTGTGAAAGGTTAAATGAATGGAATAATCCAGTGGGAACCCATCTGCCCAATATTCACCAATAATTTTCCCTCAGAATAGGAGATGCTTCCATGGAAAGTACAATTCGGTTAAGAGATTATTCCATTGCCCTTTCTCACAATGTGACCAGAATCAACAAATGAGGATACTCTGGTTTTATCATGCCAGAACTCCATCTGTAAGGGAATAGAGTGGCCTTTTCCCCTAAGCAAACATAAAATGCACAGAGTGCTGGGTCCCTCTCTCCATGTTCTTTAAGCCAGAGGGAGGGGCACAGGGGGTGGGACTTACACAGGCAGAAGCTCTCCTTGGCAGTGAAAATGCTGGTCTTTGTTGCCTGCAGGTTTAACCTGCTTCACAAATTACCTGCAACGTCTTCATCCTGGGGCAGCCTCTGAGCTGTCCAGACCTTCTCCGAGAGAAAATAGTTTGTTTCTTTTGGTTGGAGGGTTTTTTGTTTTGTTTTGTTTTTCTTGCCTTGTTTTGGGATGTTTGGGTTTGGTTTGGTTTTAGATCTAGATCAGCCGTGGGCAAACTACGGCCCGCGGGCCGAATCCGGCCCATTTGAAATGAATAAAACTAAAAAAAAAAAAGACCGTACCCTTTTATGTAATGATGTTTACTTTGAATTTATATTAGTTCACACAAACACTCCATCCATGCTTTTGTTCCGGCCCTCCGGTCCAGTTTAAGAACCCATTGTGGCCCTCGAGTCAAAAAGTTTGCCCACCCCTATTCTAGATAATGTGTGTTGCAACTAGCAGGCCTTGATATAGTTCCTTTCCATTTTTGTAGTTAAACTAGATTAACTTTTTTACTCCAAGTGAAGTGAGCCTTTCTGTCCACCATCCAACTGAGGCAAAGCAAAAAGAATACCAAGCAAGAACTGCGGTTTATTTTCAAGTCAATCGGAAATGCATAGAACATCCTAAATGGCCATTTCTGTGCCATAAAATGTGTTCCTATCTAGGCAAGGAACAGATGGAACAGAGCCTGGCAGGCAGCAAGCACTCAGTAGTTCATTGTGGTCATCCTGTTGTTACTCTCTGTGAACTATACTGGCATTGAAAAGGAGCATAAGAAAGGTGAAGAGGAAAAAAAATTCTTGCAAGAACAAGATGTTTTAGATATTCAGCTGATGTCTCTGTAATGCCCAGTTCACAAAGAGACACCACTGACGGTAATTTTAGGGCAACCTCTACATCCTTGTAAGTGGTTTTTCAATCGCAAGTGTATGCCCCGATTTTATCTTACCTGAACATGTTTTTCAGGCAGCTCAGTTCACTCCTCTAAATTGGAGAGAGACCAGCGGGTTCCTACTGTGCAGAGTGACAGGTATTTTCCCACTGCATGTGCTGGTTCTTTAAATTCTTCTGTGCAAATAATGTATTTAAACATGAAGCAATTCATCTTTGAGAACAGAGAGCCATGATTCTTCTTCACCATAGGAACACGACACCACCTTGTGTGCAAGAATTAGCCACTCTCTGTTCTGACCTCTGTGTATTGGGTTAAGTGAGTAGAAATGGTTTATTGGGCAGCATATATCTGAGCAAGCTTGCCATTGTAAATGAGAAGCTCTCTGATTTCTCTAAATTAAAATTTTGTATATAGCCGTTAAATAAATGTTGACCTTGTAGGTTTCAAAATGTATATTCATTTTACGTTTTTCAAGTCAAGGAGCTGATAAATCAGGAAAATATATCTACATAGAGTAGCCAGTTGGTTTTGAATTAATGTGTGGTGAGCTGGTTTATCTATAGAATAAGATACAGACCAACTCTTAGAACATGGATTTGTTAACCCCATTAGATGATTCCAAGACAGTGCCAAGAGACTGACTCAAACCTTGGGCCCAGTACATGTTTATATTTCCTTCCTGCCTCTCATGCCCATGTTCTCCCAGCCTCTCCCCCTTTTTGTCCTCCAGCCAGTTTTTTAATAATTAAAGATATCAGGCTGGTTCTGATCAGTCAGTAGAGAGCTAATTGCCAGCTAGAGAATCATTGATGTTTTGGGATAAGGCCACCAGAATACTAATTAGTTGCTTTGGTGGAGGAATTCCTAGGCTGACACATTTTTTGTCTTAATAATTGATGGACCTCTAAAAAGGTGATGATTTTATATTTATTTCTTTGTTAAAGTCAGACTTAACTCCACTATTTTATAACTCCATGAATCTTAGAGACTTAATATAACTTTTTCTCAACACCCGATTTTATATTTAATAATATCATTGATATGGAAACACCATAAGTATGAATGGTATTTAAATAGCGCTGAAAGGAAACCCATCCATCCATCCAAACAAGATATATTCATTAAGTGCTATTTGTCAGGCACTCTTTAGGTACTAAGGCAGGAATAATGATGGGTGGGACAAAGTCCTTACCTTAGGTCAAATCAATGGAGTGCTCACTGGGCTATAACATGCTCTGCACCAGACAGTCTGTGTCATACATCTCAGAGCTCACTGTCTCTTACTTGTGGGCATGAAGATATTGCTGCTCTCACCCCTTTCAGTTCTATGAAGGGCTCCATCTTTCCTTTAAGTCTTATTCATAGTTAATTACTTTGTGTCTACACTTTGTAATTGTCTTCTGAGACCATTTCTATATTGTGATTCTTTGAAGTAATGAAGATGCCACACAGAACAGTCACATTCACCTGTTTGTCATCAATGATATCAAATTATGCCATTCTCAAGGTTGGAAATTAATTTTTGCACTTTGAGAGAATGAAAAGTGAATGGAATATAATATTTTTAAAATGCCAAAATTATACTGATAGAGAACATAGATGTTGCCAGGCGTTAGGATTGGGATGGGGAGCACAGGGCAGTTTCTTTGTGGTAACAGAACAATTTTGTATCCTGATTGTGGTGGTGATTGCACGAATCTCTATATGTGATAAAATTTCATACAACTATATGTCCCCCCAAATATATGTGTGTGTGCGTGTGTGTGTGTAAAAACTGGTGAAATCTAAATAAGGTCTGTAATATAGCTAACAGTACTGTATCAATGTCAGTTTCTAGTTTTGATCATGTATTGTGGTTACTAAGTTTTTACTTTTGGGGGCGTGGGGGGAGGGTGTAAGGGATTTCTCTGTCATATTTTGCAATGTCTTATGAGTCTAAAATTATTTCAGAAATATGTGGGGGTTTTTTCTCCAAAAGGAATAGAAAATTATAAGCTGATAAATTTAAAGTTTAGGTTTGGTGACCCTAAACACTGGGAATATGTGACCTTAGCGTTACCTCAATAACTAGAAACCTCGTGGCTTCACTTTAATCATGAATGATTTAGACTTTGGACAGAAGTTTGGATAGGGTATTTTGTGTCCTCTCTTAGGCATTAAGGAAATACATTCCAGGAAGAAGCTGTCATGTTCTGCAAAAGGCAAACAAATAAAAATGCATTCTGACCTTATATGTAACTCTTATCTGTTTATTTATACAAACATCATTTATATAAATAATTTAAAAGCTATTTGCTTTAAACTTCTGTTTTACCCACCAGACCTGCTAAACAAGTAGAGGATAGGAGACTCATTTGATTTATTTTCTTCTCCCCCTTTACTCTTGTATGAGTTCTAATTGTTTGTAAGAGAAGCAATGAGCAATACAGTGAACCAGTCAATCCCTAGAGAGGTAATCTTGCTCTGACCAATGGAAGATTGAGTTTAATCTTTCGAGTTCCCTAACTTCTCTACCACTTTCTGAGATCTTTCTTTCTATTCTCCACTTCTCTCTTATGATTCATTTTTGTCCTCCTCTTTCCATAGGCAGGTGTGGTGTGATGGTGTCACTGACGTTCTCCTTGTGTCTTCCCTCCTCTAGCTATCTTAATGACTTGGACCGTGTTGCCGACCCTGCCTACCTGCCTACGCAACAAGATGTGCTTAGAGTTCGAGTCCCCACCACAGGGATCATCGAATACCCCTTTGACTTACAAAGTGTCATTTTCAGGTAGTAACTGAGTCCATACAACCCACTTCTGAACTGTTATGCTTTGAGTACACTTGGTGAACTCTATAAATATTGAAATCATATGTATGTTTTAAAACAGTATCATCTTTATACCAATTATTATCATTAGATCCACAAAATGAAACCGTGTGTCCCTGAAAGAGGAAGCAAAGGAAAGATATGTGGGCAGGTTTCTCATTTCAGGTTAAATTATCAGAAAATCAATGAAATCTTAGTTTGGTGATGGTTGAACAAAAATCAGTTCCTCCAACATCAGTCCTGATTATAATTTTGGGGGGAATCATTTAATCTGCAAAGACAATGGATATATTTTTAGATTTTAATAAGATATGAATAATCTTATGACCCTATAAGTAATAGAACTTATATGTTGGCAGAAGCTCTTTCAGGTCATTGTTTCCTCCAAGCCCCCTGGTACCAATGCAGAATTCTTCAGTAGCAATAAAACTCTGGGATGCTTTGTATTCCTAAGATACATGGCTTGAAAATTTTCAAAACACATGATTTTAAATATGGATTGAGTAACCTAGTCTAAATTTAAGAAAATAGAGTGAAAATTTATGACTTCCTCCCTCACAGCTGCTGTTCTGAGTAATACTTTAGCATAGGTATCGTCTTTTTTTTAAGATGAGGAAAAAAGTAAACAATACTGATTACTTTCACTTAATCTCTTACTCCACCATCACTCAGTTGTACTGTTAGTTAGAGTACAAACCACGGGGTGAGAAATGAAGGCTCGTGAGTCTCTTTGAGTGTGGAGAGTTGAGTTCATTACTAGAGCCCATCCTATTGAGGAAAACTGCGTGCAATGCGGGGTTGTGAAGTAGACGTGTGTAATTCTTGCTGTGTGACTCTGCCACGAGACTCTGATGAGCAGGCCCTCCGCTATTCCCTGCCAGAGCCCCCGCCAAAGTCCTGTGTGTTTTATTCGTATCAGTCTCTGCACCCGTGGTCGCATCTAGCTGCTGTACTCTGCTCTAGTAGACAGATCCCAAAGTGGGAGACATTGGAAATGATTCTGAGCCTCAGTTTTTTTCATCTGTATAACAATTGCATTAAATGATCACCAAGGTTCCTTATAGCTTTGACATTCTGGATTACTTAAATGTTTGAGTTCATTGCATTTAGAGATCTTTAATTTGAAACACCCAAATTTCCTTCCGCTTATAACGATACTACAGAATATTTTCAGAACACATATAGCATTTCTGGGAGATTTTCATCTCATTGCTTTATAAATAATGACTTCTGAAACCAGGTTACTATTCTTATTTTTTTCTACATTGTGTGCACTCACATTTGCCACTACAGTAATAGTAGTGACTTTGAAAAATAATTTCCTACCACCATCAAAAGCACGTTGTAGAGATTAATGTGACATGATTTCATGTAAATGAGTAGCATACTATTCACTCAACACCAGGGAAGAGCTAGCATTTTAATTTTTCTAAAGACCTAAGAATCCTAGTTTTGATGTCCATCATTCATAAGTCTCCTGAGTCCATGGTTTTGCCCCCGTGATACATCTTCTGTGCCTTAAAGAACTTTTAGAAGCAGTCACTGGGAGAGCCTTAATTTCTTAGTTTAGGTTTAATGCTTAGAGACAGGAGAACACCAGGAACAACTGCAATCTTCAACAAATGCTTACAGAGCCATACTCTCAAACTTTTTCCCTAAAACCCTCATTCTCTGAAAGTATTTTATCCTGCGAACATTGTGCACATTTTTGTTGAAATATGGAACAATAGTTTGAAGAAACTTGGATTCAGTGCCAAGTGCTGCTAGGTATTTTCATATATATACATAATCACTCAAATTAATCAATAATGTTGGTTTCTGAGCAGTAACTCGGCACAAAATTGAAGTGTTAAAAACAAATCCTTGAAATAGTTCAAATGATGGCCTCTTGTAGCATATTTTATGGCAGGTTAGCAAGTTCTTTTATGCATAAGGCTAATCACACTGTTACCCAATATGACTGGAACTGTCCCAAATTATTGCTAATATTGGAAGACAATAAAGCCCCAAATGCTTACCCTACTGATAAAGGATCAGGGGAGTTGTGTTTGGATTTAGCTGAAGCATCACACACAACCTATATGGAATTGTAGAGCATCTTCCATCTTCTCAATATATTTGCAATCATTTCTAGCATCTTTGAGAAATATATGAGGATCTTCATTCTCATTTTATAGGAAGATAAACTGAAGTCAGTATTTGCCATTAGGGCTTAATACAAATAAAACTCATTTTATTTACTCCTTAGTGCTTGATTAAATAAAACCATTTTGCTTGGCTTGGCACAGGATTATTTTTTACAGAGTTATAATTTTCGTACACATCTGGTAACATTCTGCTAACCACAATGATTTATTACCCAGAATGCCTTGATTTTGGTTGCTCGGTAACAGAAAATTAGTAGATGTTCAATAAGTATCAATTGAATTGACTTGGATGACTATTCTCTTTAGAGAGTATTTTTCCTAAGTTTTGTAAGTAAAGCTATATTTATATTGATTTTTTTCTTTATATGCTATTAATATGAATATTGTTAACCTTGCAGAATGGTCGATGTAGGGGGCCAAAGGTCAGAGAGAAGAAAATGGATACACTGCTTTGAAAATGTCACCTCTATCATGTTTCTAGTAGCGCTTAGTGAATATGATCAAGTTCTCGTGGAATCCGACAATGAGGTGAGTGCCCGTGCACAGGCAGTGGGTGGACATTTTATTATTTGATACAAATAAATGATAGGATGTTGGGTGTGGGATATGGAGTAAACTGACTTCATTGCTTTCTTGACTATTGACTTGGGGATTTTAAAAATAACCGTATGGTACACTCAGAAGGGTAAGCTCTTTTGTCTGATGTATGAGCAGGTCTGTGTGTTCATCTCTAATTAGATGCAATTTGATACTTTCCACACTATGCAGAGGCTCTGAAAATGAAAATAACACAGAAATCTTAGGCTAGTCATCAGATCGTAGTGTAGCCTTCTCCCTGCAGGCTGGAGTCGGGAGTGTGGGAGTGAGTCAGCCTGTTTTGTTTTGTTTTCATTTTGTCTAAATCATTGTTTGTGTGGTGGGTGGGTCCCAAAGAGTACTCAAAGCTCAAAACCCCTCTTGGCAAGTGTGAGTGACTTCGCAGCTGGGCTCTAAATCAGTCCGTTGTGGGGCCAGGAGGTGTCTTGGTGATGTGGCCTTTCTGCTCTTACAGCATAATTTTGTCTGTACTAAGCAGGGAGTGATTGAAAAAGGGTTGTTGGTATGCCTGTCTGGAGATATATGATTCAGTAATGTAAGTTCCTCCCCATTACATGAAAATTTAACAGGCGTAAATATGGATTTTGGGGGATATCAAAGGTTTGATGATGAGTCAGAGTTGAGTATAGAATATAATTAAAGGGCATAGAAAACTGACTTGGAGCTGGAATTCAGTGTGTGTGTTGGAGGAATGGAGAAGATGCCATTGATATATACCCTGCTAGAGGCAAAGAGTGCAGACTGACACATGAATAATAAGTATTAAATATACTTCTAATAGAGTAGCAAGTAAAGAGAAGAAAGTGACATATCTCCAGTAGCTGATTAAAATAAGATCTGGCATATTAAAATATACTTTTAATGTTGTACATCTGTTAGGTATACAAGAATCCTGGCTTCTTGGTCCTTTTAAGTATTTTATTATTCTGTAAGTGCTAATATCTTCATTAATAGACACCTAATCCTCCATAGCATTTCTTTTGTATGAATTGACAAACAGTTCATGAACAATTATTTCACATAGAGCTGAGAGTTACCTATTCATGGATTTCAGAATCTTTCCTGGATGCAAGTATATGGGCCTTTGAATCGATCAAAACTTATTTTTAAGAATGAAGTTTATCAGCCATTTGCCTTCTGTAGCTATAATGCAGAATGCCTGAAAATGTTATCAACATTTAAGTTAATCAATTGCCATCAGAATTTTAGCTATGATACCTCTATACAATAGTACCCCTCCCCTTATCTGAGGTTTCGCTTTCTGTAATTTCAGTTACTTGCAGTTAGTTGCCATCCAAAGATACCAAATAGGAAATTCCAGAAATAACTCAGTAAACAATTTATAAGTTATTAATTGTGCACCATTCTGAGTGGCTTGATGAAATCTTGCACTGTCCTCGCCCAGGACATGACTCACCCCTTTGTCCAGCATATCCATGCTATAGATGCTCCCCACCCCTTAGTCACTTAGTAGGTACGTCAGTTGTAAGACTGACTGTCTAAGTATTGCAGTGTTTGTATTGAAATAACCCCAGTTTTATTTAATAATGGCCCCAAAGCACAAGAGGAGTGATGCTGACAGTTCATATATGCCAGAGAGAAGCAATACAGTCTTTTTTTTTTTTTAAGTGAAAAGGTGAAAGTTTTCTACTTAATAAGAGAGTCCACATTCACATGACTTTTATTACGGTACTAGAGGCCCAGTGCATGAAATTCGTGCATGGGTAGGGTCCCTAGCAGCTGCCAGCTGGGGGCGCCTCCCTTCCCCCAGCTACCTGCCGCCACTGCTGCTGCTGGCTCCAGCCCCTGGTCGAACTCCTGGTCGAATTCCTGGTGGAGGGGACAATTTGCATATTAGGCTTTTATTATATAGGATTGTTATGATTTTTCTACTTTATTTTTAGTTATTGTTAATTTCTTACTATGCCTAATTTATAAATTAAACTTTATCATAAGTATGTGTGTACAGGAAAAAACATAGTGTATAAGGGTTTGGTACTATCCAGAGTTTCAGGCATCCATCTTGGAACATGTTTCCTGCAGATGGGGAGGTGTGGGAAATGACTACTTTGTATACATTTCTATCTTTATCTATATTGGTGTTGGTTTATTGTTCCATAATTCTTGGTTGTAATATTTTGAACATATTTCAGAAGCAGACATATGACAACATGTCTGATGTCTTTAAATGTTGAATCAAGATAAAAAATGTTTTGAGGGCTTGTCTACTATGTGCTGGGTCCCAGGGAATCTAAAGAGATACCAAAATGAAGAAAGAAAAAATCAACTTTGCCCTAAAAGACCTCGAAAATGAGGTAATGCTTTTGTAAGATGTAAGACACACACATTATTTTATTTCTTATGTCGTTTGTTTACATAATAGCTATAGGAAAAGTGCGTTTATCAATACACATTATATATGAGATAAATGCTTTGTATCTATAGAGAAATTAATGTTGTGATTTAATGCTGATCAATTTACCACTTTAAAATTTACAAACTAGAAAATAAATTTCTTAGCTCATCAGCTAATTCTAGTTAATCCACTTCTTTATCTGAACATTACAAATCATTTATTCCATTTTTCACTCGACGTTGCTAGTGGAGATCAGGTTTTTGTATAAAATAGTATATACTTTTACATATTAATCAGAATAAAATGACATTGTTTTGGTTATCAGATATCATAATTACATTTTCCACAATAACTTACCATTCAATGTATAGGCACTATGTACATCTAAAAATATTTCTACAGTTTCTTTGATTCCTATGGTGATGTATTATTCTAAAATTAAATAAATTATTAGTTTTTCATTAGGACATCCTATTCACTTGGGAATATTTTTAAAGTCTCACTTGTAATTCTATGAGATAAAAGTCTTTTTAAAAAATGATTTGAGCCCTGACCGGTTTGGCTCAGTGGATAGAGTGTCGGCCTGCGGACTGAGGGGTCCCAGGTTCGGTTCCGGCCAGGGGCATGTACCTTGGTTGCAGACACATCCCCAGTAGGAGGTGTGCAGGAGGCAGCTGATCGATGTTTCTCTCTCAATATTTCTCTCTATCCCTCTCCTTTCCTCTCTGTGAAAAATCAATAAAATATATTTTTTAAAAAAATGATTTGAGAGAGAGACAGAGAGAGAAATCGATCTGAGAAAGAAACATTGATTAGTTGCCTCCCGCATGCCCTCCAACTGCATAAAACCCACAACCTGGGTTTGTGCCCTGACCGGTAATCGAACCCGCCAACTTTTGGTGTATGGGTGCTCCATATACTGAGCCACACCGGTCAGGGCAGAGATAATAGTAATTTTGATGCTGTTGATTTTTCAGACCTCAGGTCAAGCCTAATGGTATTATGGCAGATAAATTAGGCATAGTAAGAAAAATACTGCTTTTTCATTACTTCATCCGTTAGTTGTAATCAACACTGTTGACCCGGTTGGTAATTAGAAAACACTGTCAAAGTACTTTTTAATATTGGGATGTAGTTACATTATATATATATATATTTTTTTTCAGTTGTACTATAATATATGAAAATGTCATTGCCTCTCTACTTTCTTAAATCATTAAGGAAATTTGGAACTATGGAATTCTGTTTTCCTTAAATTGTATGCTTTTGGTAAGACAAAATTGAAATAATTCCCCCAAAAAATTCTGTTCTTGGTTTTGAAATCCGAAGTTCATCACTTTAATCCAAAGCAGACTTTGTTATACCTCCCTTGGTATATATTTGTGAGAAAAACCTGTGAATGTGTACTGACAGCCTCCTTTTCTATCCTGGGGAACTGGGGAAAATCACATTGCAGACCACCCGCCAAGGCTACTATGGGAAGTATGCTAGACTATTGCTTTTGCTTTTAATATTTCTAAAAATTTCTGTACTAATCTTCAAAATTTCTGTACATCTGCTTTTGTCTGTCTGAATTCTCAGCCTTCCTAGACTTCGGAAAATGCATTTCTGTTGTTCTTTTTCTTTCTCTCCAAAGAAGGAAATACATTATCAAATAGTGGGTAAGAATAACTAGCGTTGTAGAGCTCTGTTGATTTGCATATTCCTTTTGCTGTCTGATTTTCCCTGTGATAACACATCAGCACGAAGCCAACTATTTCACTGTAATCTTTCATGCACATATTATTTCAGAGCACACAATAAGGCATCCACATAACATATTTCAGTTTATCAGTGTGTATCCAAACTCTGTCTTTTAGTCTTTATTTTTCTGGATCTTTGTTACATGAATATCTGAGCACTAATACAAAGATGCTTCCTTAGACATTGGCCTAGGGCAATGATGGCGAACCTATGACAAGCGTGTCAGAGGTGACACGCGAACTCATTTTTTTGGTTGATTTTTCTTTGATAAATGGCATTTAAATATATAAAATAAATATCAAAAATATAAGTCTTTGTTTTACTATGGTTGCAAATATCAAAAAATTTCTATATGTGACACGGCACCAGAGTTAAGTTAGGGTTTTTCAAAATGCTGACACGCCGAGCTCAAAAGGTTCGCCATCACTGGCCTAGGGTCTGCCTTACAGACCAGCCACTTTATAGAATCTCAAAGACTTAGACTTTTTTCTCCTCCACTTCTTTTTTTGAATGTGTGCTTCTAATTTATGTTGATCCTTTTGAATTTATCATGACCGGCTATGTTTTAGTTTTATGAATCTATCAAGAGAATTTCTCATATCCTAGACCCCCCTTTAACCAAGATGGATTCCTGAATATTGGTTCTCATAACCATTTATCCTTCAAACCTGATTCTTAGCATTGCTCAGTATATTTAAAAAAATAGTAAAAGAAGAGAATAGACCTTTATAATACCTTAAGTACTTTATACCTGTTCAAAACGTGCTTAAACCCATCACTTATTTGAACCACGCCCACTGACCTCCCTGTGAAGTTAGAGCCAGGCTTGCTGGTATGTTACAGATGCAACATGGAGAGATTAAGAACCATGGTCAAGATCCCCAGGGCTCCCTTCCCTGCCATTCCAGGCCAGCTTTCTCTCCCCTCTTTCCCAGCCTCTTCCAGAAATTGGAGACAAACTCAGAGGAAAAGTGAGAGGAGCTATTGACGTGACCAGGAGCATGGAAGCAGAATGAAAATCCTGCCCTTTGAAGAAGGGGTTGAGATACCTCTCCTCTGCCCCTAAGCTCTTATTATTATTCTCACAGGTCACAGTAAACTTCACCGGTAATTCAGAATTCCTGTATTGCTCATCGGATTTTGAACTATCGTAAAACAAATAGTCTAAATTATGCATTTCCCTGGGATATTTTGCCTCTACTTTGCTTTTAAAATGAAGCCATTTTGAAGTCATTCATCTGTAGCCAAAGTTTGAACATTTTCTTTAAACGTGTGAAACATGTACTTCGTTCTGCTCTAAAAACTCCAAGTGAGCTCTGGGAATTTTTTTTTTCCACATAAAATTCAGCTTTGAAGGTAAAACTGACTAAAAATTGAGGAGTAAAAGAAATTTGAACTCCAAAGGAAATGGCTAAAGGAAACTTTTAAGTGTCGTTAAAGGTAAAAGCTTAGGTTAAACTCTCCAGTCTTAATTAGACTGATTCTAACCCTCCTTTATTGACTTTTAATCAGATTATGAAATCGGAAACTACTTCTTGCTTCTCAGCCTTTGGTATACTTGCCTCGGATTCATGGCCTGATTAGCAAAGATATTCCTGAAAGACGCCCTACTTTTTTATATGTAACCCCTTTTCCATTTCCTCATTCCTTTGTTCATTTAGCCACTAGTTCCTGTTTGAAACTCCTTTCCTTGCCCTTTTCATTACTCACCGATTCTCTTTCCTCCATTATTTCATTCTTTCTCCATTTCTTCATTTGTATTGAAGGAAGTTAGAAGGAAGTTTTCTGATCCCCATTTATGAGTCTGACCCGGAGACCTTAGTACTGGTAAGAGGGTGGGGAAGCAGGCACACACGGGCACTTTTTGTATGGATGTGTATTTGAAATCTTTTAAAGACTTTACATTGAACCCATATTAATATAATCTGTGCAATACTTTTTTTTAAAGGTGAATTATGGCTTAGCTGGTGTGGCATAGTGATTTAGTGTTGACCCATGAACCTAGAGGTCAAGGCTCAATCCCCAGTAGGGGGTGTGCAAGAGACAGCCGATCAACGATTCCCTTTCATCATTGATGTTTCTAGCTCTCTCTCCCTATTCCTTCCTCTCTCTGAAATCAAGAAAAACATTTAAAAAATGAATTATATTATAAAATAGTATGTTTAGTATAATCTGATTTCTGTAATTACAACTAATTATATATGCAGAATTATTTTAGGGAAGGTTATTAGCCCCCCAAAAGAAAATAATTTGTAAGATTTTATACCACGACCAAGGGTAAACTGTGATTGTCATTGTTGCTAGATGATAGCATCACAAATAACTGAAATTATAATTTTTTCTTAAGTAAAACGAAGTAAAACTTTAGATTGGAATTTCAGCTGTGCTATTTCCCAATTTAGCTCATTTTTCTTTCTGATTATCTTTTTCTTACTGATTTGTAGGAGTTCCTTACATCCTTGGATGTCAGCCTTTTATCACATGTATTGTATACATCTTCCACTTTGTAGGTTGGCTTTTATTCTCTTAAAGTGTTTTTGATCAACAAAGTAGTATGTTTTAATAAAATCTATCAAAAATTTTTATGGTTATATGTGTGTGTGTGTGTGTGTGTGTGTGTGTGTGTGTGTGTGTACCTAACTGCACACACACAGTAGGATAGAATAAATCACCTGAAAAATCTGGATGAAAGGACAGTAAGGGTTGAAGGGTGAGATTAAGAAGTGAAATAAAAGTAACACAACCAGGTATCTTTCCTGTGGTAGTCCAAAATTTAGTCAGCATCTCTTAGCATCCAATAAAAGGAGGTAATCATGCTCTGTTACAAGATTCACTGTGGTTTTGTTTGTTTTTTAAAGTCAGCTTCTCCTGGTACTGAGCCTGAGTGACTCCTGCAACTTCATTAAGAGATGCTGTTAAAAATTATATCCATGACACAAAATTAAATCCATGATAGTATTCCTCCAGGAAACCAAATATTAGAATTAATAAGGGCTGTTTAAGCTTCCCTCAGTGTAAGTTGTTGCCATAATATCAGTGTTTGTGGTGAGCCAATATTGTATGGCCTAAACATACCACCTGATGTAAGAATAAAACTGAGAATAGCTAGGGAAGTGGATTTTGTTTACTTCTGTTTTTTAAAAAAAAATATATTTTATTATTGATTTCACAAAGGAAGGGAAAGAAAGAGAAACATCAATGAAGAGAGAGAATCATTGATTGGCTGCCTCCTGTACGCCCCACACTGGGGATTGAGCCCGCAACCTGGGTATGTGCCCTGACTGGCAATCGAACTGTGACCTCCTGGTTCATAGGTCGACACTCAACCACAGAGCCACGCGAGCCGTGCTACTTCTGTTTTTATAAACACTTTCAGTGAAACAAAAAAGTATAAAATTATAGAGAACTTACAATTTTGACATATTTGCTTTAAATCTTTATTTTCATGGAAAAAAAGTGACACAGATACAATTAAAGACCTTGTGTAACCTTCCCTGATACATTTCTCAGCATTGCTTTTGAGATTTTTTCGGGGTTGCTACACAGGGCTCTGATTCATTTATTTAGACCACCATTTAATTCCATTGTGTGAATAAGCCCTACTGTGTTTCACATACTTCTCATTCAATCACATTTTTAATGCAGATTACCTTTTTTTATCCTTGCCCATTCTCCCCCTTACTCCAACCCCACAGAGAGTTGTCTTTTTTTTTAAGAGATATAGATACAATTTTAATCATATTCTGGTGACTGTTTTTTGCTGGTTATACATATAGAAATCACCTTTCAGTGAGTGGTGTTTCCTTTATTAGTTATACTATTGTATTTTCTTCAAGAATTTTTTCCTTTCCCCAAGAATATGAAGATAGATCCTTTATTTTCTATTAAAAGTTACAAGGTTTTGCTTTCCATAGGCTTTCTATGCACCTGTACTTGATTTTTGTGTATGATGGTAAGTAAGAATTTAACATTTTTTTGCCATATTTCTGTTCAGTTCTCCCAGTACCATCTATTGAATAGTAAATTCATCATTCATCTCCACTGATGGTTTTTCAACCTTTTAAATTATGAAATATATATTTACATAAAAATGTGCAGCACACTGACATCACAAAATGTCACAGGGTGTCAAGAACGTTGCCAAGACCACTGACACCCTGCTGGTGCCCCTACCCGGCCAGTAGCCACTGTCCTTTAAGGTGAACACTTCTTTGCTTTTGTCTTTCATTTTAACACTTAAATATGCATCCTTGAACACTATAGTCTAGTTTTTACTTGTATTTCCCTTTTATACAAAAGGAATTAAACAGTGTGTTTTTAGAATTTATGCTATTTTAACTTACATAAACTTTTATGTCTTGTTTCTTTTACTCAACATTATGTTTGTAAGGTATATACATTCTATATTCTACATAATTCACTTATTTACATTGCCATGTAGTAGTCGACTGCATGAAAATACCACAGTTTGTGTATCTATTCTCTTATGTGTGGACTCTTGGTATGTTTCCAGTGTGGGGATATTACAAATGATGCTGCTGTGAATACCAGGTACATGTCTCTTGGCACACATGTACTTCCTGTTGGATATATGCCTAGGAGTAGAATCACGGGCACATAAAGAATATATATCTTCACCTTTAGTAGATGGGGCGAAAGTATTTTCCAAAGTCAAAGTACTAATTTATACTCCCACCAGCAATGTCTGAAAGTTTCTGTCACTTCCCATCTTTGCCAACCATTGGCATTGTCAGTCTTTTTCATTTTAGCCCTTCTGGTGGCTAAGTGCTGAGCTGTAGTCCCTGCATGTGCCTGCTTACTTGGGCATACCCTCACTCCTAGTGCATAGCCATAGTGCAAAGCAATGATGGTTCACTAGGGCCCTAACCCCCTTAGCCTCTCAGCTGCCACCTCCAGAATCAGCAAATATCTCTGTGGAAAGAGTGGCCCCAAATATAGGCTCACTTCTCTAGATTTGTCTTTTTCCAAGATTCTGGCCTGATATTTCTTGATGACTTTTTAGGCCTCTGAGGCTATTAAGCAAATATATTTTTTATTCTGTTAGTCCTTCTGAGTGTTCTCCTTTCCACTGATATTAATGACACACGTGATGTGTGTCAGGTTTTATTACACGCATGGGACTTTCTCAGGGCTATTTGGTTAACTTATTTACTACTCCTGTAGCAATATAAAAGTTATCAAATCACTAGTTGTATAATCATCTTGATATCTAGTGCATCAAATCGATCTACCTTGTTATTTAGAATTTTGTTCGCTACTCTTAGTCCTTTACGTACTCTTCTATTTGAATTTTAAGTTCAATTTATCAAATTCTAAACAACAAATTTAATTGGAATTGTAGTAAATACATAGTTAATTTGAGGTTACTTTTTCATCTTCACAGTATTGAGTTTTACCATCCATAAACATAACATGGTGTAGCTCACCTTATATCATTTAGAACATTGTTTATGTCTTTGTATGTGATCAGTCTTTATAAATGTCCCATGTGTGCTTGAAATTGTGATCTCGTATTTTTGGGTGCAAGGTTCTACATTTTGTGTATTAGACAAACTTGTTAATTGAGTTATTCAAGTCTTTTATAGCCTTACTAATTTCTTGTCTGCTTGATCAATTATTGTACCTGGGTTGCAGGTTTTGATCTCTTGCCCTAGTTGGGGCTCCTGTGGGAGGCAACCAATCAATGTGTCTCTCATACATTGTTCTTTCTCCCCCCTTCCTTCCTCCCTCCCTCTCTCATTTCCACTCTCTCTAAAAATCAATGAAAAAAATATACTCCGGTGAGGATTAAAAAATAATAAAATAAAGATGGATGTAGAGAAATAGATATTCTTATATGCTGCTGGTAGGAGGATAAATTGGTACAATTTGCCAATTGTATAGTAATTTGTAAAAACCTTTAATCCAGCAATTCTACTTAAAGGGATTTATGCTAATTGTTTAATTGGCTATATATCTCAAAGATATATAGAGGATAGTTCATCACAGCATTGTATATAGCTGTGAATAATTGAAAACACCTAAATTATTCAGTAGTAGGAGATTGGTTAGAAACCAGAGTATATATAAAAAATTAAATGCTATTTAAATACTAAAATGATAATATGAATGTGTAATTAATATTAAATAAAAAGTTGTTAATTGTATATTAATGTAAAGAAATGACTTCAAAATAACATTGATAGCATGCATCTAATTTTTAAGATATGTAACACAGGTATTTATTATTGATGCTAACAAAAATATCTGGAATGTTAATGTGAAACTGTGGCAGGGATTCTCTCTGAAAGGTTGAATTAAGGGCAGTTTTTTTTTATTCATTTTACTTATTTTCTTATTTTTTTCTATGAATATATATATATTTCCAGTATATATATATACTGGATTAAAGAAATGATATTTTAGAAGTTAAGAAATTTTTAAGTGTTTATCAATTAAAATCTAGTTGAATAAAAATATTTTTTAGGTTGCTTTCTGATTTCCCAATTGTTTTAAGAAGGATAAGATGAAGTTATGAGTGAATAAAGAATCAGTACAAATAACTAGTCAAAGAAGCTTAGCAGTATTAGAAAACATCCATTTTCCATCGGTTTGCTCAAAATGCCTTCAAAAGTGAGTCAGCCTGTAGAAATAATACAAGTTAAGGAGTTACTTAAATAAGGGAGACAGTTTTATGAGGTCAGGATTTATCTCAACCCTTGTTTGTTCATTTCACATGGAGCAGATGCAGAGTGCTTAAAGCTCAAAGTAGACGAAAGCTCTGTGTTGCAGATGATCAAATGAAAATGCTGTGGGCTCAACGCCAGATTTAACCAACTGGGGTCTTTCTTGAGTACCATCTGATTCTCCCCTTTTTTTGGTTTTGTTTTGTTTTTAAAGAGAAGAGTTTGCCTTTTAGCAGGGAATCTGCATTTTTATAAAACTTAAGATCATCACCTGGGGCTTTGTTATTCTCTAGAAAAATAGCATATTTGGTGGCACTTCAGGCTAAATGTTTAACGGGGTCCAGATTGCACGACAGTTTCTTCAGAGAGCTTAGACTAAGATGCAGGGGCATGAATAACTGCCATTGTCCTGGTTTCTTCTGCTGTTTCAGTTAAATCTGCTACAGGGATAGCTCCATGTTTCCACACGTGAGCCTATGAAGAAATGAATAAAAGCAATACGTTTTTTGAATTGCCAATTCATGTAACGTGAATTGTTACTTTAAAAAAGAAATAAGTGAACAGGGATCTCTTGTGAAGGACATTGGGCCGCTATGATATAGGATGACTTCAAGACAGTCTCTAAAGAGGCAACAGGGAAATTAGAGAGAGTCCTGGTTTGAATCCCATCTCCACCCTTTTCAAGCTGAGTAATCTTGAACAAAATATCCCTGTGCCTCTCTTTCGATGTGCAAAATGAGGATATTATTTGTCTCAGAGTGTTAAGAGGATTATTAAAATAGATAACATGTAAACTTATTGCAGCACAGAGAGTCAGTAAATGATAGTTCATAGTACTGTTATAATCTTAATTGTGAAAGAAACGCTGTGATAACTTCCATTTCTAAACATCATCTTTAAGAGAACTCTTTCATTTGACATTTATGCCTTCCAGCAAGAGTAATAGGCTTAACTGATATTTGTTCCATAAGATAAAATGTGGGGAAAACTTATTTGTGCAAATGTTAAAAAACAAGGAAGCTTTTGTTTAAGAAAATTCTTTTTGGAATAACAGAAGGAAAAGGTTTTATAATGCAAATAAAGGAACTGAAGAAATCAATATGGCTTTTAAGATATAGCTCATATTCATAGGATATTTGTTATCTGCTTACATGTTTTATTTATCATAGTGTTTATATTAGTCATGACTTTGTGGTTGAAGAAGACAAAAATTCCCACAAAGTAGCTCAAGCATGGAATGGCTCATGCTACCTACCAGAAAGCTGTCATAGGGATTGTTTGAACCAGGGATTTGGTTGGACATCTCTCTCCTCAAACCTTGAATCACCTCTTCCCAGCATAGCAACCCAAGAGAAAAGGGAGTTTCCACTCCAACTTCAAATTGAAAATCTTCGGACAGAAATGTAGTGTGTTGACAGTCCCCATGTAAGTTAACACTGACCCACAGGTCAGAGGCACCTTGTTTCCAAAAGAGGGGATCATGGAGGAGACCACACCTGGCAGAGACAACAATTGCCACCATTATGGTGTTTTCACATTGTGGGTTTCAACGCCTCAGTGAGTTGGAACCATTACTGGGTTTTGAATTTCATATAGTAAGTCATGAACAGCATCTTTAAAAAATGAAACAGAACAGATTTAAATAAAATTGAACAGAAAATTTCAAAGGGAATCACAACCAGTTGGAATTACAGTTTTATGAAACTTTTGTTCCCATTATATTGTGAGTGTGTGTGTGTGTGTGTGTGTGTGTGTACTAAATACAATCTAAAATGTATTGTTTAATGTGGACCACAATTTAGAAAGGTTTCAGGTCTACATTGCACATGCTCTCCTCTGTAAAGGACTGCCATCAGTGGGAAGGTGGTCTGCCTGGAGCTGGGATCTTCCCTGGGCTTTGGATGGAGTAGCACACAGCAGCGGATGGGAGACGGTTGCTCCCAACTTCCCAGTCAACAGGGTTGGGTTTTTTGGTTTGGTTAGGGAGAGTGGAATACAATATTTTTATTTTTTCTTTCTGTGACTTAATTTAAAATAAAAGTAATTATCAAAATCAGCTACAGCCATAAGTTCCACTCAATTTGTATGTGTTAACATACAAAGTCTTCCACTAGCAGGGCTGGCTTCACAGGTGTGCAATCTCATGCAGCTCCTACCTTTGGTTTAATTGTTCTCTGATATCACCATCTTAATTATTTTTTAATAAAGGCTCCCCATTTTTGTTTTGCATGAGGCCCTGTAAATTATGTAGCCAGTCCTGTCCACTGCACACTAAACTGAGAGATCAGTAGTTAGAATCATTTTTTGCCTGCACCCAGAGAGCTGGGGACACCCTCAGTGCTCACCTGTGCTCCCGGGCACAGTACTTACAAGGGGAATATAGCTTTAATTCTCTGTTAAACTTAATGTCACCTGATGCCTTGTAGTTTGAGTTCTCATTTAAAGAAATTACACTGAACATGTTCCCCCTGATTAATTTGCAGTGTTTTGATGCATCCTGTCATTACCAGGCCATTCCCGGCCTCCCTTCCATGTTAGCGCCAGGCTGGCATGTCCAGGGAGGTTGGTCAGAAGCTAATCACTGAAGCGTGGCAGCCAAACTTATGTTTAATGTTTGCCCCATTTCTCCTCCTCAGTACCCCCACACCCTTTATAGGCTGTCAACGTACAAAGAGGAAGAGACAGCATGGAATTTAAAGAGCTCGCGCTCAGGTTGTGTTCATTAAGCTGAGTTTCTAACACACGTTGTTGGTACGCAGGCGCCCATCTTAGAGTTGCCCTTTGAACTGGAGTAATGATAGATGCCCTACCCTCCCCATCCCACTCCCCTAAAACACCCAACTAATTATAAAAACTATAGGCCAACCAAACTATAGGCTAACCCCAAAAAGAAAAATCTTAAAACAGTTTTATCTTTGCTTTGTGATTCCATTTCCAAACTGACCTGTGTTCAGTGAGAGTTCCTTTGGCACAGATACACACACAGTCTCTTTTGTTTTAATTCATATTCTCTGAAATGACCAGAGTTTCTGTGCTGTTGAATTCCTCTCCCTCTGAGTAGTGAGGTCTTGCTGTGGGACTTGTCCAACAAGAGGAAAAGCTTCTGCGATGCTGGAGCTGAAAGTTAGGGTGGTCAGAGCCATTGGCTACAGGATTCTCAGGTTGGAATTTCAGATGCTAGCTCACACAGAAGTAGAGCTCTTTCCAAAGGAAAAGACAGTAATGAAAAACACCCGGGGAGGGGGACTTTTCTGACAAAGGCCTTTTGTTGACACTGATAATAAGCTCCCTGTCTTTTTGAGTTTGGCAGGCTCTGGTCTCTGGTTTCAGTGGAGATTCTGGGTTTTTTGGGTCTTGGGATGGGCAATGTTTACCAGCCTTTCCACAGATCCTCCAGGCATTAAGCTCATTATAAATGAACCAACATCTAACTGGATAAAAACCATTCTACTTGTTATTTGAGCATTCATTGATTGATATGGTCTTCCTTTCTCTCTCCCCAAGAGATTGCCTAAAAACACACACACACACACACAAAAAAAAAAAAACCATGAAAGATAAATTTTAAACGTAATCTTGTAGAATGACATATATCACTTTAAACAATGAAATTAGCGTAGAATTCTTAATATTCCAGATCATATGCTGAATTCTAACCCTAACCTGAAATTTCCCAAATTGTGCCAATCACTTTGCTAATTATTCGGTCCCATCAACCAGTCAGTATGCACATCGTGAGGAGAAACTGGTGCTTGCAGCTGTTTCATTAACCAAGTACACAATCCCCATTAGATCCTGCTTATCTTTTATACCAAGAACAGGTCATTCTTGTTGAATTATTGCAATCTGTGTTCTTTTGAGAGAGTATTATAGTCTCAGTAGGTGAGAAACCCACGCATCCTTATCTAACCTTCTGCCCGCCTGGGATATAGAGCTGTGTGAATGTTGAGCGGTGTCTGCAATTCCTGCTGCTTCTCTCCAGCAGCTTGCCCCCTGTCTTTGTGGTTTGACTGATTTGTTTTTATAAAACAAATTGCTTGACTGTTTGATATAGGGCGGTACTCCAGTGGGTTTCAAGGAGCAAAGACTAAGTTTACCCTCTGTATCCGGGACAACACACAGCCTTGTTTGATCAGTCTCTGCACATCACTGGCCAGGGTTTAAAGGATCCTCTGGGTTAGCTCTCTCATTCCATTTGGTTATCATCAGAGTGGGTTATCCAGAAGTCACTATTGACTCAAAACACCACTCAGAGCATTATTAGAGCATAACTAACTAATGTTACAGGAGAAGAAATCTCGATGATGCCAAATACCAGTCTAAGAGGACTGCTAACTGAAGTGCCCCATCAGTTTCAGAACCCACCAGGTTGGTCTAGACTCCTCTAAGTGTTTGGCTATGTTAAAGTAGAACCTGGAGAACTGGTTCCTTAACCGAAAGTTCAGAGAGAGATTTCGTCAGAAGACCCTTCCTATATAATAAAAGCCTAATATGCTAAGTGTCCAGTCATCCAGTCGTCTGTTCAACCAATCAAAGCGTAATATGCTAATGGTATGCTAAGGCTGCTCAACCGCTCGCTAGGATGTGCACTGACCACCGGGGGCAGATGATTGGCCAGTCGCTATGATGTGCATTGACCACCAGGGGGAAGATAGTAGACCAGTCGACCATTCGCTATGATGTGCACTGACTACCAGGGGGCAGACACTTCGACCAGTAGGTTAGCTTGCTGCTGGGATTAGGCCGATCAGGACTGAGCAAGATGTGCCAAACATACCCTGGAGCCCTCCCACAGTCCCTCCCCAGCTGGCCAACCTCCCGCATCCCTCCCTGGCCCTAATCATGCACCGGTGGGGTCCCTCAGCCTAGCCTGCGCCCTCTCGCAATCTGGGACCCCTCAGAGTATGTTGGATAGCCGGTTTCGGCCCAATCTCGCAGGCATAAAAGGCCAATATGTAAATCAACAGAACTACCAGTCGCTATGATGTGCAGACCACCAGGGGTCAGGCACTCAATGCAGGAGCTGTCCCCTAGTGGTCAGTGCACTCCCACAGGGGGGGTGCTGCTCAGCCAGAAGCTGGGCTCACAGCTGGCGAGCGCAGTGGTGGTGGCAGGAGGGACACCCCCCCCCCCAAGTGTACGAATTTCGTGCACTGGGCCTCTAGTCTTGATGTAAAGGAATACCTCAGAGAAAAAGTGTATATTGCTGTTCTACTTGCCATTAAAATTAACCAGTCCATTTGAAACTGTTGATCAGCAGGGCCTGAATGTCTCAATTGGTTGGAGCATTGTTCCGTGCACCGGAGGGTTGCAGGTTCAATTCTGTTCAGGGCACATACCTGGCTTGTGCGTTTGACCCCCAGTTCGATGCATACAGAAGGCACCTGATCATTGTCCCCCCCCCCCCCCCCCCACCCATCTCTCTCTCTCATCCTCCTCCTCCCTCCCTCCTTCTCTCTAAGCATGTCCTAGGATGACATGATTAGAGCATAACTAATGTTATGCTGACAGGATTTTTTTTTTTAAAGAAGAAACTAAAGAGCAGATGGGTCTTGTGGCAGGGAAGGGAAAGCTTTTGAACTCTTGTCTTCAAATCCCAAACCCAGTGCTTATTTTGCAATACCGTGCTTGAATACCAAGCTGTGGTGGCGACATTCTTATCTTGTCTCTGAGTTGAATATCTCATGGCAGAAAATTCCAGAGTTAAACATTTATTGA
Source organism: Myotis yumanensis (assembly GCF_028538775.1). NCBI lineage: Eukaryota > Metazoa > Chordata > Mammalia > Chiroptera > Vespertilionidae > Myotis > Myotis yumanensis. Next base: position 37,415,233 of record NW_027223763.1, read on the forward strand.
AATCTACACATGAGGGAATTGAGGCCTAAAGAGATCTGAGTATCCTGGGTTATTCAGAGTTAACGTCCCATTAGCAATTTTAGCAAAAAGTGCTTAGAATTCTAAGAGGATTCAGACCCAGACCTGCTACTTTCTCACTGACCTTGGAGCTCTCGGGCCTCAGTGTATTTAGCTGTAAAGTAGGAATAATGACAGTACTTTCTTCAGTAGTGTTAGGGTTATTGTAAGTATTCAATGACTTCATATATATAAAGTATTTGGACGAGTCTCTGACACATAGTAAATCCTATTACAGTGATTTGTTGTCATTATGATTACTAACCCAGGAGTCTAAAACTATTTCCTTTGGAAAATTGCTACTTAACCTGGGGCTCAGAGTATAAAAGCTACAACCTCAAAGCATTAAAACTCAATAAATTCCCTACATTTGGAGAATATTTTAGGGCTACCCCCTTGCAGAAGGAGCAAGTGGAGAGAGGGCATTAGGACTTCAAGATTTAACAGTCTTGATTCAATGGATGGGCTGAGGAGAGGAAGGATGTGAAAGGTTTTGCATATGAAATCACCCTGAAAACAAACCAGTTTGAGGTCTATGTGGTTCCTCCCCTTTTAAGCAGTTTTGTCAATAAATAAAAAGAGAGACTTCTGGTTAGATATTAATATTCTCATTCCATTTTATCAAATTGCCCTGGAAGCTTCTTGTCAAATCGTTTGCACTTTTGAGCACTTATTCTTACATCCTGACTCCTTCCGCCTCCTGATAGTCCCAGTTTTCAGTGTAGATCTGAATTCCTTAGTGAGTTTATAAACTCCTTGGCAAGAATAACTAGTGATGTGTACTGGTAGAGCAGCTGACGACCTACATGGTATGTTCAGAACAGTGCTTTTCAACAGAGCTAGGGGGAGGCTGTTTTGCCCCCTAGGGAACAGCAAAGGGCCAATGTCTGGAGACATTTTGGGGATCTCACAATTGGAGGGGTGCCATTGGCATATAGTTGGAGAGGTCGGGGATGCTGCTAAACATCCTATAATGCACAGGACAGCCCCCCTACAATGAAGAATTATCCTGCTTCAAATATTGATAGTGTAGAGGTTGAAACACCCTGCTTTAGAGGAGCCCAGAGGATGACCAGACCTCCCTCTGCCAGCAGACTGGCATCAAGAATTCTGCAGTTAGAGGTTCATGTGTTTGGGTTTTATCAGATCTATTAAAATGCCAATACACTTTAAGCTTCCCCTGGCATTTATATGTAAGGGAAATTTAGTTTACCCAATATGTCTTTCCAAAGGTAGATTTATTCTGTAGATAAGGATTAAGTGCAGGAACACAGAGTATTGCAGAAGGGAAAGACACTGGAAAGGGCTTACCAAAGCCTAAAGGTAACTTCCTTAATTTTTGCTAAGGACAGCCATACCTTGTGTAGCTCCCCAGAGAGGCCCCATGCAGCCACCTCGTTGAAAACACTAGAAAGGGCATTCACTCAGAGTCAGTCATTCCTGATAGAGTTCTAGTTCCTTCCATCAAAGGCAGCTCCAGCTGTTACTAGCTTACACCACTCTTGGGCTCCAGACTGGCAGCGGAGCTGCCTAGCAGCACTCTAGGAGTCTAAATCCAAGCCACTGTCAAGCTCTTCTCCCCCTCCCCTCCACTCCCTTCCCTTCCCCTGATCTCCCTTCTCCTCCCCTCCCCTCCTCTGCTCTCCCTTCTCCTCCCCTCCCTTCCCCTCCCCTCCTCTCACTGAACCCTGGAATGGAGCGGACACTTTCACGTTTAGCACCTCTCCCTTCTGGATCAAACTCAAGAAAATCAGAGATACCAGAAATCTCATCAAATGTGCATTGTTAGTCAAAAATCACAAGGGACAGTGGTGTTTAATAGTTTTTTCTGGATTCTGAAAAGTACACATTCCCTTTTGAAGGTGTTTCAACAGTTATTAAGAACAATTCACCCTTTCCAGTATGAATTCATTGAGTTAATGATTTATTATACATGAACTCTAAACCACTGAAAAGGAACTAAGGAAAGTTTTTAAAAAATGTTTTAAGGAAACAAGAGGGGTTTTTTTTCTCTCTAAGAATAGAGATTTTCTGATATCAATATTCATACTGATATCAATATTCTTATTGTAATAAAATATACATAAATTTTACCATTGTAATAGTGTAGAGTGCAGTGGTATTAAGAATATTCACATTGTGGTGCAGCTACCACCACCATCTCTCTCCAGAATTTCTTCTTCTTTGCAAACTGAAACTCAGCCCATTACACATTCATTCCCACTCTCCCTCCCCCAGCTCCTGACATACCACCATTCTACTGTCTGCCCTGTGAATTTGACTACTCTAGATTTTTCATATATATGGACTCAAACAGTATTTGTCTTTTTAACTGGCTTATTTTACTTAGCACAGTGTCTTCAATTTTTATTCATGTAATATGTATCACAATTCCCTTTTTAAGGCTGAATAATATTCCATTGTATGTATATATCACATTTTGTTTATTCATCTGTTGATGGACATGGGTTGCTTCTGCATTTTGGCTACTTAAGTAATGCTGATATGAACATGGATATATAGGTATTTGTTCAAGTTTCCACTTTCAATTTTTAGGGTTTCTGCTTTCAATTCTTTCTTCTACCCAGAAGTTGAATAGCTGGATTATATGGTATATATAGGTTATATTTTTAACTTTCTGAGGAACTGCCATAGTATTTTTCATAGTGGCTATACCATTTTATATTCTCACAGCAATGTACAAATATTTAAATTTCTCTACATCCTTGTACAACACTTACTATTTTCTGTGTTTTTTTTTAAAGTAATAACCATCCTAACAGATATGAAGTGGTATCTTATTATGATTTTGACTTTCCTAATGATTAAATTTCTGTGCCCATTTTTGAATCAGGTTTTTGCTATTGAGTTGTAAGATCCTTATGTGCTCTGGATATAAACTCTTATCAGATAGATGCCTTGCAAATATTTTTTTTCATTCCATAGGTGATATCATTTTCTTGAAGATATTTTTATAGCATGCCAACTAATGGAAATCAGTAACTTTAGTAAATAAATAGATTCTCATATGTCAAAGATAGTTATTTTTGACCCCTCCTAAAGTCAGGGATAATGGGTAATATGATCTTTGGATGTCTTTCCAATCTTTTGATTTTTTTTGGCAATAGATAAACAGTTCTTTCTAGCACTTACGTAAACAAATTTTAACTCTTGGCTAGTCAAGTGAGCCAAATGTCCACTAGGTGGTACTCTAACTACAGCATACAGAATTTGCATAAAGCTGAAGGTAAATTACCAAGTCCCAACAAAGACTTTTGCCTCACAAAAATATGGTGTTTATGTTAAAACACTTGGGTTGCGGGTGAATTTCCCGCCAAAATATAAGATGGCGCGTTAAAATGCCTATATCTTTTGAAGTATGGGTTCGATTGAAATGAAATATTTGGTAATACGCAGTTACAATCGGCCCGAGTTTACACGTTTCCCGCACTCCACCGCAAATCTATATGAACCGAGTTTAAGACGGCTCCCGCGGAGTACGCGCAATTCACGCGAGCCGACTTAACTCGTTTCCCGCAACCCAAGTGTTGAACAAATCACATTTATAAAATGTTAGCCCTGAAGGTTTGAGTTCATCTATTTCAACCTACTCCTTATAAATTAGAAAATTGGGATTCAGTGAGGTTAAGTGACTTGCCCAAGGTCACACACACTGTTAGTTCCTGATGAAGCCAAGCTTCCATGCATGGCTTTTCCCCTTGATCTGGTACTTAACCTAATTCCCCGTGTTGCCACTGCGTACTATTGAAAAGTCTTCCCAGAGTGTCCTAAAATGCCTTCTTCCATGAGTAAAGGAAACTATGGATGTGAACAAGATACTGTATATAGCTCCTGTGAAAGATCCTTGGGCTACAGATAAGGAAAACAGAATTTCACTAATTTACCTATTAATCTTGGGAAATCATTTAATATTTAACTCTTGGCACCGTTATCATTAAATTAAGAGGTTGCATTAAATGTACGCAGATTATACTCCAGCTTGGATTGTGTAAAAATTTAGTCTGAGGCTGGTACTCTGACACTGGAAGCCTGATATTTCCCTGACTTAATCTTACTTTCTTGTTTGAGAGCATAGCTTTGTGTTTTTCTGCCATTAAATGCTGGAAATTCCTGTTTACACTTTTCTCATGGCATTGGATGAAATCTGGATACCAGATAACCATTTTTTAACTTTTTGCAACTTTCGCTTTCTCTAGTGGTAGTGCTAAACATTACCAATAATACACAAGCCTGCAATTAAATGAGAACTACCAACCAAATACAACTATTTTATAGCAATGCATTGCAGAAAGTACACAAGTAGCACTTACATGGAAGATTTATATAGGCTTCCCAGAGCAGCTCGCGATGCTCAAGGCTGCTAGGCATGTACAGATTTTCACACGCTGTTTCTCACCTGCCTCTTCCCTAAGTAAACTGTCCAGATTACCCACAGTGCTTTGCTTTTCACTGCATGTCTGTCTGTTTATGGAATCATCCCACCAGACAGGACATTTTCGGCTTTATGTTTGTACAGCTCAGTCATGTTCAGAGTAACAGTTTTTATTTACGCTTGTAATGAATGTAAATGAGCTCTCTTCACATTTGATCAGTCGCAGGACAGTAATCCCTCACCACAGTCAGAGTTACCTTGCTAAAAGGGCAGCAGTTAGGGAAATCACAAAAAGCAAGATGATTGCGTCACAGAAAGCAGGGGTGGTGGTGGTGGTGGGGAACAATTTAAATGGCTTTACACATAGAATATTATTATTTCGGCACGTAATAGTTGCGGAAGGCAAAATGAGGCGAAAACCCTGCTCCCTTTCCATGGATTACTTGATCCATGTTGCCTTCTCGAGCTTTGTTTTACATCGTTAAAGTTTTCCAAGGAGCTCCTGTGCTCCGTCACTAGCCTTTTCCTCTTTCATTCTTCAGGTCTTAACAAAGTGTGGTTCTCATTGTCTGTGGTTCTCATTCTCAAGTGATGCTGGGGTTGAGGGCGAGGTTCCCTGGGACTTGCATTGAAGGAGGGAGCCCAAGTCAGTCCAGCCTCTGCGCATGCGCCACCTGCCTCACCGCCTGTCACAAGGGGAACAGTAACTCGCAGGTGTTCGTTCAGAGAGCTGAACTGAACACAGGCTTTTAAGTATTTAGCATATCAGTAGAAAACATGTGATCTCATAACTCTGATTAGCAAGGGACTATTCCATTTTTTGGTTTTTGAAAAATGCCTAATGAAAAGAGTTTGCTTTTGCTATGACTGAAATATAAAAAAAAAGGATTTTGGATTGGTTATGTCCATTCAGTGTCCGATGTTTTCTACCTACTAACTGAAAAGCCCAGAATAATGATTTGCTAAAATATTTAAAGCTTTTAGAGAGCTATGAAATTATGACTTTTGCTCTCCAAATAATGGCATTAGGTTCAGCTCAATATTGATAAAATTTGCATGATATTGTTTTGAGTAATATTGATCTGTAAAATCTGAAATATGTATTTTCATGGGGGTCTGCAGAATTCTGCCAAGAAAGTTTGTCTTTAGAGACTTTGTACATATCCAAATTGTTTCATTTCCTAAGGCTACTCTGTTGAGTCCTTTTATTTGTTTTTATCCGTATATTTATTTCAATGGCTGTTTTTAGACTTCACAAACAAGATGTTTTGTCTTTTAAATTAAACGTACAGCAGTCTCTTGAAAGCATTTTTGGATATCTTTCAAAATTTAAAATGTACATGTCCTTTACCTCAGCAGTTTTACTTAATTGTGCACATTTGTACAAAAACTTACGTGCAGAAATTGAAAAGACTGGGAATGAACATCAAGATGACTGATTCAGAAAATTACTCAAGTTCTTTAAGAAACATATAAGCTAGATTTACATGGGCTGACATAGAATAGTCTCAAAAGCATAGTAGGTGAAAAAAAGGAAAGCATGGATAATATGTATAGTATACTTCCATTTACCTAAAAATTGTACATAAATACATACTGTATGTCTGTATGTCAGTAAACTCTTTCTGAAATGATACAGAAGAACACAGAGAAGGTAGCATGAATCTAGGGTGGAAGGAATCCCTGTTTTTCTTTTTAAACTTCTTATGTTAAAATTTTTACCATATATATGTAATATCCATTTTAAAAGCTAGCAATTAATTAAGTTTAGAAATTAGTACTTTGATATTTAGTCACCATTAAAACACAGATGTGTCAGATATATCATTTGTGCCATCTAAATATACATTTGCTTTTTCTTTATATAATGTTTCTTGAATGCATTCCTTGATATTGTGTCTTAGAACATTTTTAATGTTTCGGGCTTCTAATTTAGTTGTTGCTTTAACTCTTACATGTTAATACCTGTGCTAAATGATTTTTAGGAAATCATTTCAAACACACATCCAGATAAATTTTTCTTTGACTTTGAATTGGCTTTAATTTCTATAATATTTTTAGACTTAGTGTTTAATCAAGAAACACTATAGTTGGGATGATTGATATTTGTATCTTTCAGAATTTTGCTTTTAGCTTTATGGACATACCTGGATGTAGCAGGCTTAGAAATTTGCAAAGCAGTTCAAAGTGCTACTTATATGTTGGGGAGCTATGTGTTGATTGGGGGGAACTGTAAAAGAGTTTTCAAGTACTACTGGAGCTAGATATTGGACTACTGGAAGTTGAAAAAACAGTTGGTATGCCAGTAGGAGATTTGTGTGCAGTGAATATAATTGGAGAACATCTATATTGCTAAGGGATTGACAGCTGGTGGAAGACAGAAATGCAGGTAGGGTTGATTTTCTTATACAAGTTGCTATTCTTATACATGATGATAGCTGATGGCTTAGTAGCAGTGGGAGAAAATATAGTGGGTATTTTCTGTGCTGATAAAAATTGGAGACCTGAGCCAATAGTGCAGATACTGGGCTCTAAGAGATATAGATGTGAAAGTCTTATTAGCAGTAATACAAAGTATTAGGAATAATAATTAGAAATAATAGGAAGTATTTGTGAGCTGGAGAGGAGGTGGAAATGGAGAAGAAAATGATTTTGTGGATGTGGGAGTCAATGTAGAAATATGGGGAAGAGATTTTTAACCTGGTAGAAAGCTGGTCATTGTTTGCAGGTCCAGTGAAGGGTAAATATTAGGGTAGCCATGACTGAAATGATGTAATCCTGGATCCTTGAGGATGGTTCTTTTGCTGGTTTCAAAAAAATGGGGGCCTGATTTGTAGGACTTGTGGAGTTCAGTTCTCACCTGTTGCAAGACAGTCATAACACATTCTCAGCATGTTTATGTTTTAATACAAGCAGAGCTTAATGTGAAGGTTCCATTTCACTGGAATCATTTCATGAATAGTCTTTGCCTTTTCAAAATCTCATCAACTCCAGTTAGTACCCGAGCTTTCCAATAGGAGCTCAATCCTTGAATTTAAGGCTTTGATCTTCAATAAATGGCAAAAGCTCCAAGTTGAGATAGCAGGCTGTTATCAGTGTAATTGAAAGCTTGGAGCAGGCTTTGACAAGGAAGGCACTGGGAAACAAACTTGAGGGGACAGGATGCGTAACAGGATGGGACCGGATAGGTCTCATGGGAACGAGAATAACGATGAATCATAGAATTTTAGAGTCAGAAAGGATTTTAGTTACCCTTCTCCTTTTACCGATAAGGACATTTGAAGCTCAGAAATGTGAAGGGGAGATGAGGCCACTATCTCCTCCTGTTTGCTTAGAGAATTTATTAGTTAGGGGAAAGTTCGGCTGCTGTACCAAAGAGTCCTGAAAATTCAGTGGCTTAAAGAATGTAGACATTCATCTCTCTTTTAAGAAAGCGATCCAGTTCAGCAGCACAGCCCTGCTCCTCATGGCCAGACAGGAGCCCAGTTCCCTCAAGCCAGCACTCCACCATTCGCTAGGGCACTGTTATCATGTGGGCAGTTGGAGTGAGTCACGGCCACATCAGTGACAGTCGCTGAAAGTAGAGAACAGAGTGGCAGAGCTATGCCTGCTGGGTTAAGTCCCAGACACAGAGAGGCACACATCACTTTGTTCACATTCCATTTGTAAAGAACTTAGTCATGTGGTCCCATAGCACTTCAAGAGATGCTTGGCATGGAGTCTCGGCGGGAAGTCATTTCCCTGGCTTCCCTTCTGCTGTTATAGGAAAAGGGAAGAAGTCCATTTGGATGGATAGTAAATAGCCTCTGCCATGGGGGCAGACCAGACTCCAGGTCAAAACAGTCTGCAGTTTTGGCTTTTTAGAAATCCACAAATATACCACGTGGTTTCCATCCAGGTTGCAATGCACCCTTGAAGTAGGTCTCCTAATTTGAAATATTTAGCAGATCTTGGAACTTGTCTTTCCTGTTAATGACTCCTATTGATCCCCAAATCCTGCGCTGGACACTTACATAGCAAAAGGCATCACTTAGCTGGTCATAACATGCCTACTGCCCAGGGTCCTATGCTATCTATCACCAAGGTCCTAATATTATATCCAAGGCTAGGAACAAGGGAATTCTGCAGCTCAGTCATATTTTTGTTTTATTTATTTATTTTTTAACTGGGGCCATTAAGGTAAAATAGCTGTTATGACTTGGGAACTTGTTATGAATGTTAAATGAGATAATCCATATAAAATAACTATTTCTTTTATCAAGAAATATTTATGGGGGGGGGGGATATTTATGGAGTGTCCCAGGAACTGTGCTAAATGCTTAGGATGCTCTATTCTGCAAGCTATTGCTCCTGTCCTTAGAAAGCTCCCAGCCCAATGGAGGAGACAAGTGGGAGGGAGGGAGAGTGCCGTGTGGCAGGAACACATGTCCATGGCAGTTTGTTCGGTGCTATGGGAATAGAAACAAAAGGCACCTGTCTTGGAGGGACTCAGTGCCTGGATGACGCCTAACAATAGAGGTTGCCAGCAAAGAGACCCTTTCGGTTTGGCCTCTCCACACTTCTCCATTGTCACTTCTCAATACTCACCCATCAGGGCTTATGGGGAAATATCGAGGTTTTGCTTTCAAGAGAAATTTTTCCCCTTGACTTTGGCGTTGTGAAGTTAATCCCCACATGAAAGAAAAGAAAGTGGACAAAGAGACCATCATGACAGGAGAGTTCTGGAAGATTTTTGCTTTACTGTTTCAAATTAGGAAATTGTTGCTGCCTTTAGTAAGTACATAGAGTAATTTAACATTGTTAAATACCCCACTAGCTCATGAACTTTTTAACTAATTCTGATATATTGGGTTTTCAACAGAGAATATCCAGTGCCTTTTCTATCATTCATATTAGGCAATAGTGATTTTAGGAAGCATGCTACAGAATAATAAGGTCAGATATATACCAGATTGGCATTTCTGTACCTCTCTAGGAAAAAAAAAATAGTTTTGCCTGTATCGTGAGGATTGTTTAAATGATCAGATTATACTTCCTCTCCCTATCAGCCCCAATCATATCACTACATTCCCAAGAATCCTCCCAAAATAATTTTATATTTATTATTTGAATTGGAGTCTGGCTGACTGCCGGCATCTTTTAATCTATGAAAGCTTTTTTTGCTCTCCAGTTAAAGAAACAATAGTCTTAGCCCTCATCATTGTGAAAGCAAAGATGTCCATATACAGCCATCAGTAAGCAAAGTGAGCATGCCTGATATTCCATGGAGGGGCTGTTTATCATCCTAAAGCCAAAAAACCATAACTTTGTACAAATGAATGTGAAGATGTGCCTTCTACAGCTATTTTATTTTATAACCTGAAGCCTTCAAGATATATGTGTTTGTGTGTGTGTGTGTGTGTGTGTGTGTGAGAGAGAGAGAGAGAGAGAGAGAGAGATTGATTGTGTGTAAATGAATGAGTATCCTACCTCCCCATGGTCACAGGGAATAACGGTGTCTCAAGTATGTGTCTGAGCAGTGTGCAGTGTGATTTCAAAACTGGACTTAAATTCTCTACCACCCATTTATGAAAAAAATCCTCAGCAAAGGCCACTAACTTTCCATCTATATGAAAGCTAACCTTAAAATTGCCCTCAATTTAAAATCACTTGGGAAGAATTAAGACAAAATTGTAGCCTGCATAGCTTCTATAGGAACCCAGCGAGTTGCTCAAGTAATTCAGGGTTGTGAGGTTTAGCAACAGAGAGAGAGCACCCTATAGCCAAATGAGGAAACAGAGCCTTGCACTTAAGAGAGAAAAAAATGAATGCTTGTCTTGGCTTTACCAGAAGTGCTCTGTGCGTTTCGGAGCAAGTTCCTCAACCTCTGCAGGTTGCATTTGGATCTGTTTTAAACAGAGGCGCTTGGGACTGGGTGAACTCGGTGTTCCCTTCCACTTGTTCCTTAATGTGTGAGTGGGAGTGGGAAGCACTTGTTCACAGCAGCCCTATCAGAACTTCTCTCGGCCTGGCAACTGCATTCATTGAGCAAACATTCAACAAGGACCTCCTTTACCTGCCCAGGGCATCAGTGAGACACTCCGTAGTATCAAATGGAGTCACTTTCTACTAAGGCTCACAGTGAACCTGTGGAACTCTCTTCATCTTAAGTATTTCCAACTTCCATGGTCCTTTGAAATGCTCCTGCCATGTTCACTGGCGTACATTAACTGCAGTTTTGCCACGTTTCTTTTGCTTTGTTATCTGTTTGACAACTCAGCTGCACAAAGAAACACTTGCCAGAGTGATTAACTTACAAGTGACTACAGCTTTTTAAAAATGAGGTTTTCCGAGTTAGAGAAAGTCGTTTTGTCATCCACGTCCAAGGGAAGCACTTACCAGCTCCCTTTGATATATGAGTCTCCCACGGCCTGAACATGGGCATGAGCCGTCATATTTCAGGACAGCAGCATCTCATTTCAGATTCATTTTTACTTTACCCATGGCAGATCCGCTGTTCTTGTTAGAATTAACATTAATATAATAACTTCGATGACCTAGTTTTTTTTTCTGTGTTTTTTTTTCTTCGCTTTTGGAGGTCTGTCTGTTCCTTGTCTCATTTCCTGGTTGTCCTGGCAACAGCCATCAAATTGAAATTACAGGAAGTGAAAGGTCTTCCTTTGTTTATTACTAAGGAGAAGGGAGAGCTGTTGACTCAGATACAAGGTCTCTTGGTATCCAAAGGGTGGCAGCATTGCTTTGAGCCAAGTCACTGTTCTCTATACCCCTCTGTCCCCAGTCCCCCCAGCACAGTACCTCCCCCTCCCCCCACTGATATAAAATGTTTACCTGCTTCTAGACTAACTAACACACTTCTTCATGTCTTTTCTTTACGGGGCTATGAAACACACTCAATTATATTCAAGTGCATAGAAGTTGCTTAAGCGAAGATGACAGCATCTGCTGGTTCATTTTACTGGTTACATGCAGGCTCCCCTCGAGTTAGTTCTCAGTATGAGATTAGCAGGTCTGCGTATTCAATCAGGGAAGCCACTCAGACCACTCTAGAATATTTCGATTCTTTTGGCAAATACCTTCACAGAACATGTGGAATTATTGCAGACCTTAGCAAGGCAAGACCACAAAGAAAGCTGAACCAACTCTTCCAAAATCAAGGTTTTAAGCAGAGGCTTTGGGGAAAAGGTAGGATATTACTGATTGCCATGCCTGGAATAATATTGGAAGCAGATGCCTAATAGCTCCCTCAATCACCTTTAATTGCTAAATGGGATTCCACTGACTACACATGATGCATGCTATTTAGACCATTAAAGCAGAACAGATTGGTAAAGGAATATTCTAAAAGGGAAAAACTTGGAAAGGCAAAGCAGTAACAGGCCTCCCTTTATTAGACTCCTGAGTTGATATGTATTTAAATCACTTTAGAGTAGCATTAAATACATGTTTTAGATAAATGATATTCCTTAATCCTTGTTCAAAATGTTCACCTACCAAATCACCTCCATGACAAGCTTATGTTTGGGTGTTGGGAGAGAGAACAGAAATAAGACACAGTCTATCAGGGTTGATGGAACATTTACATGAATAATTGCAATGGAAAGTCAAGGGGGGGTTAATATCACAAGTGGTGTCAACAAACCATGTGTGATTTCAGAGATTTTTCCCAGATTGGTGACAGGAGGCTTCATGAAAAAGGTGGCTTTTAAACTGAGACTCAAAATTGAAAATTTTTTCAAAAGAGGAAGGTAAGGATTAAGGATACTTCTATCAGAGAAAAGAGTGGAAATAAAGTCAGTGAAACCGAAAAATACAGGCATTTTTGGAGAAGGTTGAGCCGCTCCATTTAGCTGGAGAATAGAGGGCATGGGGTCAGCCTCTATATGTGGTCTTGGAAATGATCTAGACCCTTGGTCGGCAAACTGCGGCTCGAGAGCCACATGTGGCTCTTTGGCCCCTTGAGTGTGGCTCTTTCTAAGCCTTAGGAGTACCCTAATTAAGTTAATAACAATGTACCTACCTATATAGTTTAAGTTTTAAAAATTTGGCTCTCAAAAGAAATTTCAATCGTTGTACTGTTGATATTTGGCTCTGTCGACTGAGTTTGCCGACCACTGACCTAGACTGATTCAGATTATTCGTCCTTCTAAATTACATAATGATGACAGCCTGATAATTACTAATGGGATATTATCACAAAAATCTCTTTACATTTAAAATATTCTTATTAAAGCCCCATCTCTATTTGCTAATTCAGCAAAACTGCATTAGGATTAACACTGCTTGGGAGAGGAAGGCTTGCTTGCTTGGTTGGTTTTCATATTTTACATTTAAAATAAGTTTAAGTGTCCAAAAATTGAGTTCTTGATAAATCTGTAACAAATACAAGGGTATATAATTGAAGTTCTTAGTTCATGCATTAGGAATCTTTTCCTATTGATGGAAAAGAATTGTATGATTTGTTTTCTAGCACTTGGCATTTATAAAAGGAAAATTTATAGCTGATTTTCAATGGAGATAATATTTTTTAAAGATGTGCTAAGTGTGATTAATCTAATATTATTTTACCAATCAAGACTTCTACCACAAGATTTCAAAACTGTATTGATTTGGCTATAGAGATTTTTTTAGCCCAATCTTGCAAAATATTTGCTATTGTAGTATGTTTGAGGAGAAGACATTCTAAATTAGTGGATAAATACAGAATAGCCACAATATTTTTCTTCAGCATTTAATACCCATTATTGAGTGCAAAATCAATTTAATGGGTCTTGTTCAGCATTTATATTTAAAATGCAGGTGGCTGGGATAGCAAAGGGAAGATAAAACACAACTGAGTAGAATAGAGTACATTTCCTATTACAAGGAAATATATTGATTCATGAAATTTCAGTGTTAGCTGTATATGTTTATATGTGGGTATTACTGATGGCTGTGTAAACTGTATTTCTTATTGTGGGTTATGATCAGTAATTTAAAAACATCTTTTTAAAAGAAATGCCGATTTATTTCTCTCAAATGTGTACACAGTAAGTGGAATTACAAGAAGAGCTGTTGGCATGGAAGACCCATCCAAGTCCTAGTATTAGTGACTGAAGAGAAATCATCTGCCCATAACATGTGGTTTATGGGAATGGATGTTCCTAAAGGGCCTCAGTTCTTATCAGAAGCTTATTCCCATATATACACATTCCTGAGACATTTCTCGACAGAGAAAAGGAAAGATGAGAGGGACCTGCCAACATATTTAAAGCTTTCTGCCTATTTTCCTTGAAGATGTTCCGTTACCTGGTTAAGGGGGTTATAACAAGGGGTCCATTGGGGTGAATGCCCAACGCCTTCACTTCGTGGAGGTCTAGTTGGCATCAGCGCATTGTTCCTATAGAGGTGAACTTCTTCCCCCCTAAGGGTCTGGTGCCAATCGCATGTTCTGACTGGGGCAGCTGGGGAGAAGGAGAAAGTGTCAAACCCAGGTACAGTGTTGAAAGCCTAGGCACAGAGAGGGAAGTGGAGACCCCATGTGCTTCCCAAATGCTGAGGCTGAGAACACAAAAAATGGACAAGCTACGAGTGTAGGATACAGCCAACCATTGGGAATTCCAAAGCCAGGGTCCACATAGGAGACATACCCTCCTCTCATGCTTTCTCCTTAACCTGCCCCCAGCCTGAATCACTCCATCCCTTGTGCGCAGCTTGTTTACACTGGTGGAAGCTGACGGCATTGGCAGAAGTCCTGATAGAGCACCTGGCCCTGGGCCACGTGGTATGCTTGACTCCCACCCCAGTGAGCCACATATTAAATACTTGTCATTTGTCTTTACTTTGTAGCTTATTAAGGGTTTGTCATATTCATGCTGTGCCATTGATTCCCACGTGCTTTTTGACAAGAGCAGTTGACATTTCCTCTTTAGAACTAGGAAATTTCAGCAAAGAATTTCAAGTCCTAGTACTCAGAACTTTCAAAGATGCCCAGTCCTTTAATGATGGATTTTATTACTTAGCCTCCTGGGCTAGGCTGTTGTTTGAAACCAATCCCTCCACAGTTGTTTAATGGGAGGTCATTTATGCCCCACATTTACTGTGGTGCCTACTTAAGGCATCTGGATCTACAAAGCTTAATGCTCGTCCTTAAAAGTTAATTGGGAAGTGAGTACTAGGAACATCTATTTTCATTTCCCAGAACAATAGTAAATCCTTTGATCTTCCCAGGGTATTTTAAGAGTGCCTCCTTCACTTACTACCCTTTATTGCCTACTAGACTGTTAGTATCTTGAAATACTAACAACTTTTAATTTGAAAATATATATATATATATATATATTGTTTGAAGTGCAATGAGATGTAGATTTAAAAGAAAAGGTAGATATCAAAGGAATCCACTTAAAAATAATAGCTGAAAATATTTATCCTATTAGTATTTCTTCTGCTGGATTTTATTTCATCTCTGGGTTAGGAAACTGAACCTAGAGAGCTGAAAAGATGTCTCAAGGAGTGGCCTTGGGGACCAGGCTGAGAGCTAAGCTCCCCCGACTACCCATCTCTATGCCACATTGTCCTGCAGGAATGAAGCATGAGGAATGTTCACCAACATCTTAAATGAGTTGCTTTTTTAAAAATGAGAATACTTTTTGAAAAATTCCTCATCAATTGCTGTAATCTAATGGCTTATTAGAAAAGACATGGACTTTATAGACAGGGAAATTCAAAATGAAGCCACATCTCTCATCATCTGTACGGTGGTAGAAATGAATACTTCATCTCACAAGATTCATGAATTATTTGAGATGACACGTCCACTACCTAGCACAGAGCAGGAGCTCAAGATGTACTAGTAAATTCCCATGCAGGAGGTGTAAGCTTTAGACACTTTCCCAGAGTCAGCGAGGTTGGTCCCTAATGCCTTCTCACCGACCCTTGCTTTTGTCTAGGAAGTGCTTGTAGATAGGTGCGTGTTGTTCTTAGAATGCCTAGGGTTAGTACAGTGGGGCATCTTCCTCCCATGCACCATCCCATTCTGTCCCTGTACCCCACCAATATTCAGGATTTTTGGATCTATTCCCTGCTCACTTTGCTAATTAGATAGGCTCATGTTCACAAAAATGGTAATAACTAAAACTAGATTGACCTGTTGTCTTAGAATGTCTTGATGTCATTTAGAGTAGGGGTCGCCAACCTTTCAGACCTCGTGGGCCACCGGTTGGTGACCGCTGATTTAGAGCAATTAGCGTGGCCTCTCATAATCTCCTTACCAATCTTATTTTCATCTTACTGATCTTCTCTTTATCTTTTTTAATAGGAAAAGTCGTCTCCTTGACAGAGTATTCAGGAACAAAGTAAGAGTTAGGTTTTCTGTTTGACATTTGTCAACTCTGCACCATGTATCACTCCTAACAATAGGCTTGTCTTTTGATTTTTATATTTTTTAATGTAAAATAATGTATTAATTTCTTAAAACTTATTAGTAAATGTAATCATTTTAATAACCAAGATAATACATGTTCATTACAAAGGAGAATAACTAAAAATATATAGTTTTTAAAATGGCAGTTCCTTAACTGCCAGCCCTCCACAGTCCTGATAATCAGAAACCCTACCTTCAACTCTTATCTCTTG
The DNA here is from genome assembly GCF_028538775.1 of Myotis yumanensis. Classification (NCBI taxonomy): domain Eukaryota; kingdom Metazoa; phylum Chordata; class Mammalia; order Chiroptera; family Vespertilionidae; genus Myotis; species Myotis yumanensis. The sequence goes on from NW_027223763.1 coordinate 37,431,293, forward strand.
GTTTCTGTTATTTTCTCTAAATGTGTTCATCCTGCTATTTTTTTATTTGTTAAGTGTATTGTCCCCCTCTTAAGAAGAATATAGGTCATGTGCTTTAACACTCTCACCCTTTCTTCTTCCCCCATTCTTTCAACATAGCTATGTCACAGTTTTTTTTTAAATAATTCAATGTTTACACTACATGGCAGCAAAATATTGTTCATTAATGAGCTAAATAAGTAAATTGTGATTTTTACTCACTTTTTTGGTCAACTTTTTCCTCTAGAGTTAATCGCTACACACACATGTGGGTGCATGGGTGTATTGCTCGCTGATTCTTTTCTAATTCATCAACAGATCTGTGAAATATTTCAAAACATGGTCAACATTTCAGATAATATTTTTTCCCCTTTAATTGGAGATCTTCCTCCTAGAATTCTTTTTCTTTTCTAATCCAGACTGATTGTTCTCTTGCATCTTACACATTTGTCAATCTGGGACCTGTTTCACCATTATCCTGGGAGTTAAGTTCTTTCTTGTGTTAAATTCCCTGTTTCTGGATCCAATGTTGTCTTATTTCTTGGTTTATTTTCTTATTTTGGTGGGGACATATCTCCCCCTTCAGGGTCCAAGGAAGAGAGATATTTTAAAATTTTCATCCCGTCTAAAAATGTCCATATTATGCCCTCAAACTTAATTGATACTTTGGCTGGGAATAGAATTCTCAAATATAAATAATTCTGAAAATGCTATTCCATTGTCTGCTAATGTCCTTTTCAAGAATTCATGGCTCATCTGCTTCCTTATTCTTCACGTGACCCTATTTTCTATGGAAAGTTTTGGAAACTTTTGTCTGTCCTAGATATTCCCAAATTTAAGGGAGGATCTGTTTGGTATAGATTTTCACCCCCTTCCCCTTCCAGGGCCCTTTATTCTAGAGATTTAGTTATAAAAAATTTTAATTTTGTATTCATTTGAAAATTTTCTCCTCTCCATTTTCTCTTCCTATAACTTCTTTTGGCTGGAGGACTACCTTGTTGGATTGTTTTTATTTTTCTCAACTTTTCTCTAAAATTTGTCATTTCTTTTTGCTACCCAAATAATTTCTCAAGAATTATCTTCCAACCATCATGTTTGTGTGTTTGTATTTTGGTTTTCATAGATTTTCTTTTTTTGAAACTCTAAGAGCTCTTTTTATGATTCAGATATTCCCCTTTTTTAATGTCCATATCCTGTTTTTGTTTCAAGGATGTCTTTTTTTTTTTTTAATATGTTTTATTGATTTTTTACAGAGAGAAAGGGAGAGAGATAGAGAGTTAGAAACATCAATGAGAGAGAAACATCGATCAGCTGCCTCCTGCACATCTCCTACTGGGGATGTGCCCGCAACCCAGGTACATGCCCTTGACCAGAATCGAACCTGGGACCTTTCAGTCCGCAGGCCGATGCTCTATCCACTGAGCCAAACCGGTTTCGGCTCAAGGATGTCTTTCTGAGGATTTTTGTTTTCCTTTTCAAAGTATTCTCCGTTTCCCACATTAATCTTTCCTCTGATTTGTTGTCTTAGGTTTTTTGTTTTGGTGCTAGTCATTTTTTTCAAAGGTATGGAATTCCTAGGTATTTTGCAGCATGAAGGCACAAAACAGCTTTCTTTTCCTGCCCCCTCTCCAGGCAGTTCCCGGGGTTCAGAGTCCAGGTTTTGAAGAATATATAGGTGACATAACCCAGCTGTTACTCTCATCAGTCCTGCTTCCTGTATAGCCTCGTTGCGGAACTAGGCCTTTAATGTGCTCTTCTCAGCCTCTCCAAGGACCAGTTCACACCACCAGTCCTCTGTTTTCTGAGTGAAATGTTATCACGCGAGTGCTCTGTGTCCTACATTTACACACACAAATCTCAGCCTGACTGAATTATGCAAAGGTGTTTAATGGTTTCAGCAGCCTTTCTGGGTCAGTGCAGATATCACATATTTGGCAGAAACTTTTCCACACCTGTAGTTGGAGTTGTTTCCCAGTGTCTTCATTAGGTTTTATTGTTGTTTCATATTGTTGGGAGTCTCAGGGAGTCGAATAGAGTAAATAAGCTTTTCTTGGAAGTTTCTGAAAAATTCTTTTTAAATCAAAGGTGCTCTTGCCATTTTTCAAGGGTTTGAATTATTTCCAGTTTTTACATTCATTTACTTAGAAGTTTTTGAGCACCTACTAAGCCTAGAACCTGATGGTAATTCTTTTAAGCATTTTCATTACCCAAGCATTTTTTAAAAAATATATTTTTATTGATTTCAGAGAGGAAGGGAGAGAGAGATAAAAAACATCAATGATGAGAATCATTGACGGCAGCCTCCACGCCCCCTACTGGGGATCGAGCCTATAACATGAGCATGTGCCCTTGACTGGAATTGAACCAGGGACCCTTCAGTCCGCAGGCTGATGCTCTGTCCACTGAGCCAATCTGGGTAGAGCCAGGCATCTTTGATTATGTTATTTTCTTCCCAGTTCCTCCCCACATCCCCATTTTGTCTTTTCAAAAGTTTTGGTCATGGGAAAACTTGCTTTACATCCATGATAATTTTGAAAGTTTCTTGTCACCATCATCAAAATGCATTGGCTTGAGTGGTCCAAATCATACATTCAAGTGTGTCTAAATCTCTTAGGGTCAGTATCACTTTTAAAGACCAATGCTATGGAATTACATAGTAGAGTCACATAAAAAGTGGATTTATGAAAATGTAGTTATAAATATTCAGGTTCCCAAAAGGGAAAAGGACGAAGAGAGAGAGAGAAGTAGAAAAGTTATGCAAAGGGCTCTGTGAGAGGATGCAGTAACATAATGTGAGAGGGAGAGATGGAATCTATTGTTCCCTCAGTTGGGCTCATTCCTGCATGGCTTACCTCATGTAAGCAGCTCACAAGCACATAATGTGAGCCTGCTGTGATACTCAGTGAGACTAAATCTTTGTTCAGTGGCAAACCCAAACCAAACTTCGCCTGGTGCAGACTGGGATGGACATATGGCATGGCTAGATGGTCTTGAGGCCACCAGTGGATACGTTCAAAATACACTTCTAAGGGTAATTTAGACTCGTGATTTTCACCTTGTGCCCTGATCCTAGTTGTATTTAATCACAACCCTAAAGTCAACAGATTATATATATATATAACTTGTGCTCCTTTCCCATTACCACTGCCATTAAGAGCACTGTCACCCAAAATTCCTTTCACTTTCAGTTTCTGAGTTTCCACTGGGTAGTTCAGAGTTAGATTAGGAGCAGCAGTTCCTTAATCCTTTACACGGCCTTAAAGATGAAAACGTGGGCAGGCATGGAGAGGACAGGTTGGGGATTGCACGTGCTCTTCTTGAAGTTGAATGAAACTTTAACAGTTTATAAATTTACAAAACCTTAGACATGTACTAAATATTTAACAAGTATGGCACAGCTACCAATCAATCCGAAACGACCATCAGCCAAAGTCGACCTCCGCCATCAACTGAATGTTAGCCGGTTTACCACACACATCATCTGTCCCCAAGAGTTCAATTCTTGCTTCCTTTGTCAGTTTTCAGATCTGCAATGTCCATTTCCCTCATCTGTTCCATTTTAACAGTAGAATTAGTTCCCATCACTTCTCCTTTTATCTTTATTCAAATACTCTAGTCTCTAGCACATTTGTATTTGTGAGTTCATAAATTTTCCAACACATTTCTATTGTCTGGATACCTGAAGAGTTACTTCATCTCCAAGGTTTTAAATTGGATTTACTCTTTCAAGGCTATGTGCTCTCTCCTGCTTAACCTCCTGATCAAGTCTAATTACTCAGCTCATGTGTGATCTTTCCAGGTTTCCCCTCAGGTCTTTCCAAGTTGTCTGCTTTCTTCATGATACACACACACACACCACCTTTGTTTCACTATAAAGGAAGCTGATTTTGTGTGATTTTCATATTTCTGTTGGTTGTCTTTCAGGTGTTTGTTTATGTTGGACTTATCTCCAATCTCACTTGGTTATTAGCTTCAGGAAGAGATCTTTTGCTTCCTGCATAACACCCAGACTACCATTTTCTATACAGAGTGGAACATTGATACTTTAAACATTTTTTGTCTGACTGCCCAACAATAAGGTTATATTGCAAGTATTTTATAAGAAAAACATTTTATTTAAAATATTTAAAAAGCATCCTGCAAATTTTTATCAGAATAAAGAACGAAGAGAAGGAATAAACTCTTCTCTAGGACAAAATAGTGAAACTTTTCATCTTAGCACTCTACACCCGGTTCTCATTTTCTCATTGGGGGTTGTTAATACTTTTTTGTTGAAAAAAAAATACTTAGTCTCTTCATAAATTTTATAATACCATTGCACTTTGTGTATTAATTACTGTCATGCACATATTATACAGAATGCTGGGTTTTTAAAAAGGCAGGGGGAAGCCCATTGTTTCTCAAAGCTTGTTAGTCCAAAGCATATGTCAGCACTTTATAGTTTTCCCAGGAGGGATCATTCGAATCAGCCCACAAGTAGTTGAGTGAATTTCTTGTACCTACCAATAAGTCATTCAAGATGGGGATACTAATTTTTTGTAAGCAGACAGTAAGCATTGCTTTTAAACGGTGCCAGGACTTTGTTCTAGTGTGCAAGATCAAATAAGAACAAGGGGCAGATACATCACTGAAAACTGCAGATGGTGCATACAACACAATTTTTGCCAAAAGTTTACCCCAAAATCCTATAATCTATGTGGCTTGAGTTTTTCATGTGTTTTCCCTGCCCTCCCTTCACATTGTCAGTCATTTAGAGGGGTAAAGAATAAAAGCAGGGACAGAGCAAATCCACACAGATTAATAGTAGTATCTTGTTAACAAAGAATGTTTGTAGAATTATTTTCTTAAAACTACTTAAAGTAACATGAAAGATATATCTTCAACTGAGGATTATTTCATAATAATTTTGTTGGTTTAAAATGCCAGATGCATGGTATTAAAACATCTGGAAAAGCATTCCTTACATATGTGCAACATCTGGGTAAATAGACCTACTTACTGCCCTGACACTAAAATTAAGCAAATGAATTAAAACATTGATTTCTCTTTCTTAAGTTTTATCCTTCATGCTTTGGAAAAGAAGGGGGGGGGCGGGAATAAACTTAGAAATTCAATATCTAAGAATTATGGGAAAAGGTAAATAGGGAGAAAATTAAGGCTCAAAGATATTACCAAAAAATGTATTGGGGGGAATCTTTATTTTTGCTTTTACTTCCACATATATGTGCTTCATCATATATTATAAATTTTCTGAATATAATTATAAGTAAATATACTCAAACTCTTAAAATATGTATATATATGTATGTATATGTATATATATGTAAATTTTAATGTTGCTAATGATTCAAATAGCTATGATAGTTACTTAATTCAATACTAGGTGTGTTATGTAATTTTTTATCGCCTGGTGCTCAGTCTCCACATCTAGGGTCAGCAGACTATGGTCCCCAGGCCAAATCCACCATACCTTCTGTTACCGTACAGCTCATAAGCGAGAGTAGTTTTTACATATGTAAGTGGCTGAAAAATATCAAAATAAGAATAACATTTCGTACCATGTAAAAATTATGTGAAATTCAAATATCAGTGCCCAAAGCAAAATTGTATTGGAAACCAGGCACACAAACATTCATTTATGTATTGTCTGTCCATAAATGCTTTCCTGCTACCTCAGCAACATTGAGTAATTACAACAGAGAAAGTGTGGCCTACAAAGCTTCTAAGATATTTACTATATGGTCCTTCACAGAAGAGCTTCCCAACTTCTTTTACGTAGTAAAGTACTTTGAACAATCTGGTACATATTTGCACTAAACAAATGCTAGTTATTATCATTATTATTATTAAATTTTATATAAAATAAATGATATAGAGCTAAAAATACATCAGAGACTGAAAAATTTCATGATCTACTGTTCCTGAAAATAAAACTAAAAAGGAAAAAAACCCTATTAATGACATAACAATTATTGTTTAAAAATGTAAAAATGCCTGAGGAGTATAATGCACCTGGCTCATTTAATATGTATTTTGTACTTGTCTTCTTATGAGAAAACGTTCAAGTCAATAGGTTATCCCTCCTTCATTAATTTTCTTGTCATAAGATCAGTTTATCTACTTACTGCAGTCCTTCAGCTCCAAACATTGTCTGCTTCCCTATCTTAGTTCTTCATTTTTACCTGCTGTCTGATCCTGTTCAGTGGAGATTCTAGCCATATTCCTGCTGTCTTTGGATAGTAGAGAAGAGTTACTAACAAGAACTTTGCTGTGTTATGTGATCATGGCCAGGTCAGGTCAAGTGGTACTCCATTGGACAGGGCCCTAAAATGCAACCCATACAAGCCCTTGAGTTGATCTCTTTGGACATAGACAAACCAAATTCTTATCCTAACACCAATATCACCCTTTTGTGTTTGCCAAAGAATTAAACAGCCACAGAGCAAGAACGTGGCAATCTCTCTGGAGCCACTAGTGGGACTACCCAAGATGATGACACAGAATAGTGGGTATGGATGGAGTACAGGAAGGATGGGAGGAAGGTCAGTGAATTGAAATGTCAGTGATGTGAATACTCAAGACATGAGTGTTATGAGCAAAGAAAAGGAATTTATGTATATATGGATAGACTTTGGCTCACTGTCATATAAGCATAAAATTAGTAGTATATGGAGTATAGGGTAATTTTCAGTAGAAAGATCATTGTGCTGTAAAATAGTCTTGAAAAGAGATTGTTACTTGGTTACTTGACTAAACAAAAATACTAGAAAATATTTAAGGAAGTAGCCCTGTCTCTATAACTTCTAGGACTGTGGACTTCCGCATCAGAGAGGGTTACACATCTGTCATTTTTCCTAACTCACGTTGAGGCTCTCCACTCTCCATAGTGTGAGGATGTGTGACCACCTTTCCTTGTCCCTTCCCCCAGCTTCTTTCTCTGTCCTCCTGGTTTCCTCCTCCACTCCTCCTGCACCACACACTGGTTTGCACTAGCTCACTTTACAAGGGCCTGCTCTGTGATCTCATCTCATTGCCTAGAAACCTTAGACCTGGAGGTAATAAGCAAATATATTCTATATTTTTGCTTCTCTAAACATCCTGTACAGGAAGAATACATTGATTCATAGGCAGGAATTATAATATTAAAACCTTCGGGAACTCTATTCAAGCAAAATCTGATCTCAAATAATCACTTGCAAAGATTTGCAAAAACTACGTAAATCATCTAGGAAAGATATCTGTCCAGCTGAGTTTGGTATCCTTATCATTTGTATCCCTTTGTCTGATTTGGATAGCAGAAGTGGGATGGCTACAGAGTGTCTTGAATTATTTCTCATTCCAACTGCTCCGTTTATATATTATATCTGTTTTTCTCTTGGTTTGCTCTGGGGTTGAGAGTATTGAACATTTTTAGAGATTTTTAAGATACTTGAGAAACATTCAAATATTGAATGAATGAAATTGGCAGAAACCTGAATGATTTTCCAGTTTCTCAGAAATTAGATGTATATATCTGGACTTGAAACCATGAATAGGTTAACTTTGTACAATTCCATTGAATAGAAAGATTTCTCTGGGTTTACAGTTTGGCCAGAGATTGGAGGTAAGTACGCGCCTAACCAAGAGATCCTTACATAGCCATTTTACCATTTCTGACTGTGGCTGCCAGGGAAAGCTGTTGCCAGTCTGTTGGGGTCATAGCTAAGAGCTTTGCATGCACTTTCATTCTGTCCTCCCAAACCCTGGGGATAAAGGGAATCTGAGCTTCAGTCACTTGGCACAAGGTCACGTGGAGTATTTAAGTCAGAGCTTTTGTTTCAAACCTGAAGTCTCCATCTCACAGCCCTGACCATTCCTTCTCCCCGCTCTGTCCAGCAACAGGATCTTGGCACCGAATGTGTTTTGAATTCTGGGAGTGTTAACATCAGACAGGACACACAATGTGATCCTGAGGGCGGTACAAAGTCAAATACACCAAGCTTTTTCCTAAGTAACTGAGAGAGGAAACCCTTATGCAGAAGGCCAGGCTTGCAAATTTTTTTCATAAGGCTCTGGAGTTATTTTTCTTTTGAGTCATTGCATTTATTCACCCAGTTGATATATGTAAATGAAACAAATACAGGAGAGAGTAAGTTCCTAAGTTACTAACATCCCTTTTAAGGATGTATGAGAATTTTTAAAGTATTCAAAGTTGGGTAAGCTACAAATAATCTTGAGTCAAATTATACATTATCGTAGGTTACTACATAAAAAAAGGCCAACTAGTTTTGGTCTTTTAAGATAATAGTGCCCTATAGTAAGGTAATGCATAAGGTATTCTTCAGTGAGTTATGTCTGAGAGGGAATAGCGAAGCAGAATTTTCACAGATCTCTTTACAGGGTTGTGGGTGTATATTCTCCTTTGCTTTGCTTTTGTTCTCCTTGCCTTCTTGTAATCTCTCCATCCATCAAGATGCAACTCAAAACTACATTTGCTTTTAAGTCAAATCTTTCCTTCCTGTGTGACCCCACTCTTCTATTGGCCATCACATGGACCTGGAATTACACATTGACACCCCTGTCTTCTTTAGTCCTCTGGGTCACAGACCCTATCTCCAATATATCATTCCCAGCCTCTAATAAGCCCTCAATGTGTGTCTACTGAATGATGGGCAAATGAGGAATAGCACAGTGTGTGCTGGGGGTGAGGAAAGAGCCAGCCCAACAAGGGTTTGGGGAAGGATTTCCTGGGGAAGTCAGGTTGATCTGGGCCTTGAAGGAGTGAGGATAGCATTATAGGCCGTAGGTCAGGAAAATTTTATCACACTTGTGTGACAGTGACAATATTGACTCTGTTTATGTGGAGGCAAGAGCATTGGTGAGGGGTTCAGATTGAAGCTGTGCACTGGGGTCACTGTGGTCAGCTGCGAATGCCAGAGTGAGGAACGTGGGGCTTTACCTAGCATTAGTCTACCATGTGTTAGCAGGGGTTGCATAAAACAGCAATGTTTTATGCAGATTAGATATCTTGAGAATCCATTAGAGGTATGAGACGCCCTCACTGATGGCTTGAACAGGGATTTTTCTAATGACAAGGAAAGACACTGAATGGTCCTTTGTGGTTACAAAGTGGGGAGTACATAGCCTGTCCTCCATGGGCCTGGATCAGGGTGAAAGCTTCCAGTTTAGTGCTCTACTCTTTGCTGGTTCCAGCCCAGGGGAAGAGGGTTACCTGATCAGCACTAGACTGCTATATCAAAATACCGTAGACTGGGTGAGTTATAAACAACATTTATTTTTCTCAGTTCTGGAGGCTGAGAAGTCCAAGATCAAGGTGCAGGCAATTTTGGTGTCTGGGGAAGGCCTGCTTCCTGGTCTTAGGTGGTTGTCTGTCTTCTTGCTCTGTCCTCACATGGCAGAAGGGGTGAGGGAGCTCTCTGAGGTCTATAAGGACACTTAATCCCAGTCACCTCCTGATGGCTCTGCCTCCTAATACCATCACAATGGGGGTTAGGACTTCCAACATGTGAATTTTGGAGAGACGCACACATTCAGTCCATAGCAAGTGTGGTCTGGGTAAGACTGACATTTCTGTGGCCATGTTTACCTCAGCCATCCCACTGTGCTCACTTGCTCACAGCCTGTCCTCAGTTCTGTGACCACTTTGCTCTTCTCATGCCTATCTCAGGAAGTGACATACTCTGGCAGACCCATCTAGTCTCTGTCCCTCTATTGCAGCTCCCTCACCTGCATCCAGGCCACCCTTCATTGGGAGGGGCATTTGCTTTCAGTCCATGACATGTGGTAGCTGCGGCGGGGGGGGGGGGGGGGGGGGACAAGAAATCAGGAGCCTGCTTGGGCCTCAGATATAGGCCAGGCCCACCCATTTAACAGGGAGCCCTGTGTTTAGGATACTAAACCTTTACCATCAGCCATACATGTGTCTCGTACATTGCTATTTTGTTTTCCTCCTTGAAACTCCAAAACTCCATGTGCTGGTAAATGACTGAACAGCAAGTGCCATAAAGTCTCCTAGGACCTGCTGTTCCCTCCTTGATTGCAGTTCCTACTGAGCAAAGTGGATTCTGCCTCCTGCTCTGCACGTTGCACTACCTTGTGCAGCATTGTGAACATCTCATTTAATCCGTGTAGGATGTAGACCAGGGGCTTTGATATGGAGCATGTCGGTTTGTAAATACTCTCAGCTGGGGGCAGGGGAGCATAAGGAATTTTCACTGCAGAGTGAAAAACAACTCATAGAGCATAATGTCAGAATCTTTACTCACCTAAATTGGGAAAAACAAGAAGGAATGAAGGAAGCCAGCAAGGTGAGGTTTTCATAGCAGGGACTCAGACACTTGGCTGGATGTGTCGACTGGCATCTCTTATCACAGCAGTGGGATAGAGCATTGCCTTCCACGTTGTCATCCTGGCTCATCAAGCTTTCCGCACCTTCCCCACTCCCCCACCCCTGCCCCAAGTATGATTTGTAAGTCAGCAGCATCAGCCTCAATTGAGAGCGATATGTATCCAGGTATATCAACTAGAAGTATTTGATATAATAAGAAACAGAAAATATAGTTCAGCCCTTGCTCAGTGGATAGAGCATCAGCCTGCGGACCGGAGGGTCCTGGGTTCGATTCCAGTCAAGGGCATGTACCTTGGTTGCAGGCTCCTCCCTGGTCTAGGCTTGTACAGGAGGCAACCAATGGATGTGTTTCTCTCACATTGATATTTTTCTCCGTCTTTCCCTCTCTCTTGCACTCTCTCTAAAAATCAATGGGAAAATATCCTTGGGTGAGCATTAAAAAAAGAAAAAGAAAATATAGCTCAAAGCAGCTTAAAAACTAAAAGGTACTTATTGGCTGATTTTACTAAAAAATCTAGAGATATTACTAAATTTAAGCATGGGATTTGTTGTTCATTTATTTTTTTGAACGACTTAGGCCTAGATTGACCAGGTTCTGAGCCAACCAGGGTGTTGGGGGATAGGATGTTCTTGCGTAAACCACTGAGCCTCCTGTTAGCAGTAGAGGTGGGCTCAATCTCAGGCAGGCCTTTTCATTGTCTGAAATGTAGTCATAACACATAGAACTAAATTGAGGTTGGAAAGTGTCATCTGTATGTCTAGGAAGAAGCATGCCCATGCGCCATGGCTTTTATATCCTCAGGGAAAGGAGGATTCCCCAACGCTGCTGCTTTTGTGGCCTGAGGGTAGGAATTATTTAGAGGTGAATGTGGCCATGGAAGGAACAATTTTTGGGTGATTTTATGTTACCAAGGTTGGGTAGATAATATGGCTTCAAGTAAGAACACTTTCATAAGTGCTGAAGATTAGAAATATCACATTTGTATATCCGGGTAATTACATAGTCTCCACATAATCTGTGTAGTCCTGTGTGAAAATTATAGTGAAACAGGAAGAAAGTGGGCTCCAATAAATGGGAAATATGTTCCAAAAATATTGTTTCCGTATGTTTTCTTATCAGGGGAGATATCTACCTATCTATATATTATTACTATGTATGTAGTAATAATTCTAGAAATATAGATGCACTTTGGACAGTGAATTAAACTTTATTTTCATTGTTTAAAAATAGAGTTAATTCTGGTGCTTAGGAAATTAAACACAGCTTAGGAAACACAAAAATGAAGCCTAGGATTTAGCTCTTAATTCAGATCTTAAGTATTTGGTCATGAACAAATAATTTTGGGTGAAAATTTATGACAGTGTGCCAGATTCAACATGATTTTCTTGGGTTTGATTACTTTCTCTTAAGGTTGAAGGAGTTATCTCAGCAAATTTATTATTATTCTCTTTTGCTTGTCAACCTGAGAGTTTACATAATGAGAATAGTCCAGATGTGTCCTGAACCATTTGCATGTAAATCCTGGTGAAAGTGACGACAGCTCAGCCCAAGGCTACAAAAATCAAATGCATACAGAAGATGGCTGGACTTCAGAAAGGAGCACGACTCACAGATTGAGTAATCAAGTAATTCACGCCTTGTTTTTCTGATGATGTCTTTCAGAACCGAATGGAGGAAAGCAAAGCCCTCTTTAGAACAATTATCACATATCCCTGGTTCCAGAACTCCTCAGTTATTCTGTTCTTAAACAAGAAAGATCTTCTAGAGGAGAAAATTATGTATTCCCACCTAGTTGACTACTTCCCGGAATATGATGGTAAGTCAGCACGCTTCAGCCAGCCCAGTAGCTGGGGAGATGTTTTCCCTACCAAGACCAATACAAGGCCAGCAAACACATCACAGTGCCCCCCTGCTGCTTTCCCCTCATGTGTGGCATGACTGAGGAGGGACAGGTTTTTGTTTGCTCCATCTTTCAATGACAGGAAACATTTCATTCCCTAACAATGCTGAAAATTATAGCAAAAGAAAACAAAGTCTTGCGTGTTTTGAAATAAGTGTATCAGAGGAGGGAACAATTCAGCAGTGTTAACTACCTGTGTAGCAACCACTATAATTCCCTCTGTATCTCTCACTCATTTGGTGAGTCTGCCTCTGCCTCTCGCTGGAGAGAGAACACAGTTTTGTGGTCAAGAGCCCATGCTCTGCAGTCAGCCGCCCAGGTTCAGGTCCATACTTCCTTTTTATAGAACCACGATCAAGTCACTTGGTTTCTCTGGGCCTTAGGACCAAACTCCTGGGATTATTTTGTAGACTATCTACACTAATAAAAGAGAAACATGGTAATTAGCGTACGACCGCTACCCTTTTCATTGGCTAATCAGTGAGTATATGCAAATTAACTGTCAGCCAAGATGGCGGCCGGCAGCCAGGCAGCTGGAAGCGAACATGAGGCTTGCTTGCTTCAGTGAAGGAGGACTCCAACGTTCCCCACCTGCGCTGGCGGCCTCTGAGCTGACAGTTTGAAACTTTGTAACAAATATAGAAGCTAAACAAAACCGCAGGGATCTCAGAGCTGGAGTTATACATTGTTTTGATTATAGAACGCAAACAAACCAGCAGCGGAAGCCTCAGAGCTAGAGCCAGAGCTAAAGCTGGCCCAGAATAAAAAAAGAAAAAAAGGAGCGGTTGGGAGCTTCAGTCAATCGCCAGCCTTAAGGCAGCCCTCAGCCCCTCACCCAGACTGGCCAGGCACCCCAGTGGGGACCCCCACCCTGAAGAGTGTGTGACCAGCTGCAAACAGCCATCATCCCCTCATCCAGGCTGGCCAGGCACCCCAGTGGGGACCCCCACCCTGATCCAGGACACTCTTCAGGGCAAACCAGCCTGCCCCCAGGCCTCTATCCTATATAGTAAAAGGGTAATATGCCTCCCAGCACCGGGATCAGCAGAGCAGCGAGGCCTCCTGGCACCGGATCAGCGTGACAGGGGGCAGCACCCAACCCCCTGGTTGCCCTGCGGCTCTGTGTGTGACAGGGGAAGGCGCCCCAACCCCCTGATCGGCCCTGCTCTGTGTGTGACAGGGTGTGGTGCCCGAACCCCCCCCCACAGGCCCTGCTGTGTGTGTGACAGGGTAGAACCATAATCTCCCCATTGGCCCTGCCCTGAGTGTGACAGTTGCGGCGCCCCAACCCCCTGATCGGTCCTGCTCTGTGTGTGACAAGATGCGGCGCCCCAACCCCCCCTCCCCCCACGGGCCCTGCTCTGTGTGTGATGGGGTAGAGCCGTAACCTCCCCATCGGCCCTGCCCTGAGTGTGACAGTAGCGGCGCCCCAACCCCCTGATCCGCCCTGCTCTGTGTGTGACAGGGGGCGGTGCCCTAACTCCCCTATCAGCCCTACTCTGTGAGTGACAGGGGGGAGCTCCTCAACCCCCTGATGGGCCCTGCTCTGTGAGTGACAGGGGGGAGCTCCTCAACCCCCTGATGGGCCCTGCTCTGTGCATGACAGGGGGGAGCTCCCCAACCCCCTGATCGGCCATGCTCTGTGCGTGACAGGAGGTGGGCTGCAACCTCCCCATCGACCCTGCCTTGAGTGTGACAGGGGGCGGTGCCCCAACCCCCCAATCGGCCCCACCCTGAGCGTGACTGAGGGTGGCATCGCAACCTCCCAATCCACCCTGCTCTGTGCATGACAGGGGACGGCGCCCCAACTCCCCAATCAGCCCTGCTCTGAGCCCGACCAGGGGCTGCACCTAGGGATTGGGCCTGCCCTCTGCCACCCAGGAGCAGGCCTAAGCCAGCAGGTCGTTATCTCCCGAGGGGTCCCAGACTGCGAGAGGGCACAGGCCGGGCTGAGGGACCCCTCCCCTTCCCCCCCGATGCACAAATTTTTGTGCACCAGGCCTCTAGTAATAGATAACATAGGTGTGACATTTTAGTATGATGGTTGACACATAGTGACTATTCAGGAAATATTTACTTTGGGCTGATGAAGTACCATCATCCTGAGGAATGGTGCCTTTCCTTTAAGCTCTTCCTCTGGCATTTAGAATTAGTAGCACTCATTTCAGTACTCATATGGCTTTGCATTATTTACTTCCTTCTCATAAACAGATCTTGCCTCCCCAACCAGACAGTAAAGTCCTGAACCACTGGACAGGATAGCCAACCCATTCTGAGAAATACTTGATCAGTTGATAACAAAATGCATCCATATCCAGCCACTCTATTTCTTTTTTAAGATTGTATTTATTTTTTTATTGATGAGAGAGAGACAGAGAGAAACATTGATTTGTTATTCCACCCACTTATGCCTTCATTGGTTGATTCTTGTATGTGCCTTGACCGGGAATCAAACCCACCACCTTGGCAAATTGGGATGACGCTCTAACCAACTGAGCTACCCAGCCAGGGCCTACACCCAGCCATTCTAAAACAACTGAAAGAGCCACAGCCACGGCCCCATAAGGTTTTATTGAAACAGTTACACCCATGCATTTGGGCACTGTCTGTGACTATTCTCATGCTTCAACAGCAGAATTGAGTAGTCATGACAGAGATCAAATGCCTAAAATATTTACTCTGGCCCTTTACTGAGAAGGCTTGCCAAACCTGGTCTAGACAGAATGGTAGTTGAGAACAGGCTTGGCCTATCAGAGCTCCAGCCTGCTGCTTACTGGCGACAATGCCGTGGACAAGTTTATCAACTACTCATTTCCTTCCTAAGTGAGAAAGAATGGAAGGGAATCTCAAAGATAAGTCACTGAGCACATGTGGTACCTGCCACAGAAGAGCACAAACCCCACGCACCTGTTACAGAGCAGGCATCATGGCAACAGAACAGACTAGTTTTAAAATTATTTCATCACGTGGTGCCTGGGTAAGATATCAGTTCAACGTTTCTGTACTTCTAAAAGGTAATTACTTTAAAAAGCTATGATTCAGTTTGGCATCACAGCTTTCTGTGAATATACAGACACATCAGGGATGGTGTTTCACTCATCCTTTCATCCCACACGAGGAAGAAAGACGGTGCATGTTTAAAGAACTGAAGGTCCCCTCTGCAAGGACATTTTCCTTTGTGCAGTGTTGTTCCTTAAAAAAAATAAAAAACATATAACTTTCCTACCCTACACAGTGTTTTCACTTTTCCCAATTTGAATCTGCCACTAGCCTGCCACCAAGTCATAAATGCCTGAAGCTGTATTCCTCAGTCTCCCTGAGAAACTGTGGAAGGAACTAACTTCACATGTAGTTCACTTGGTCTCCCATACAACAGGCATGCTCTTAAAACACAGCATCTGCCCACGTGTGACGGGCACAAAGCCTCTAGTGTACATCCCAGACCATGTGCTTGCCTCACCCCTCTGGAAAGAGAGATTCATAAATTTTCTCAATTTGGTGAGACGTGGCAGGCGGGAAACGACCCCTTCCCCCATACACAGCACCCACCCCTGGGCCAGCATGCTTTCATGATGTGATTGCATTCAGGATGACGGGGGAGGTACAGCACAGCCTGCCCACCGAGGCTCGGGCTGCTCCGTGCAGCACACAGAGTCACATCAGTTGTATTGTTCTGTGATAAAAGCCTATTTCTCTATCCTTTTCACCCTCTCTCCCTCTCTCCCTCCCTCCAACATCTCCCTGATCTCTTTACATATCTTCTTTGTCATATTTTCCTCAGATTCCCCATCACTGTGAGTATTTTCCTTCCAACAGGTGCCCATTGTGAATGTCTTAAAATCTGAAGATGGTATTTACTGTCTGTCTCCTCCAGTACACACATAGCACACACAGGACACTTGGTCATGGCAAGGAGACACTTTGTTATTCACAAGCAAATGCAGCTGTCATTTCACGAGACCCAAAGCCCTCGTAAGATGAGAGAAGACTGAACAAACGCAAGGCCCACTCTGCAATGATGTTTTTGTAATAAACATGTTTATGGTGTTATAAATTTCACACTTCCACATTTCTGCACTTACAAGGTCTTAATCATAATGAATGCCATTTCTGTATTTCTTTTTAGGAAGGGAAATTATCATTTCCACATGGGCTTGCATTGCAAAATTGTTCAGGGATTGTGGAATTGTGTTCCTGCTATGATTTCTTTGTAGTTTATATTTTTTCAAATAACATATTTATTCTTAAAAACATAACACACTCCAAGTGCTCTTTAATGAGCTTGAGTCTAGTTCTGATATTCTTCAGAACAGGGGTGGGGATGTCCAGCCCAAGCGCTATATAGCCCTCGAAACCATTTGGTCTGGCCCTGCAAGGCATTAGGGGTGAGTTAATTAAATGTTTGACCAAAGAAATTCAAGACACTAATTCGAAAAGATATATTCGCCCCTATGCTCCTGCAGCATGATTTACAATAGCTAACATAGGGATGCAACTTAAGTGTTCCTCAATAGACAAACAGATAAAGATGTGGTACATATATAAAGTGGAATATTACTCAGCCATAAAAAAGAATGAAATCTTGCCATTTGCAACAACATGGATGGACCTAGAGGGTATTATGCTGAGTGAAATAAGTCTGACAGAGAAAGGCAATACCCTATGATCTTGCTTATATATGGAATCTAAAAAACAAAACAAACTCATAGATACAGAAAATAAGCTGATGATTGCCAGATGGGAGGGGGTTTGGAGGATGAGTGAAAAGGGTGAAGAGATTAAGAAGTACAAGTTTCCAGTTATAAAAGAGTAACAGTGATGTTAAAGTACAGCATTGGGACTATAGTCAGTAATCTACACTAATAAAAGAGAAACATGGTAATTAGCGTACGACCGCTACCCTTCCCATTGGCTAATCAGCATATCCTTATGCAAATTAACTGTCAGCCAAGATGGCGGCCAGCAGCCAGGCAGCTGGAAGCGAACATGAGGCTTGCTTGCTCCAGGGACTGCAGACTCCAACGTTCCCCGCCTGACTTGCTGGCCTCTGAGTTGTAACTCTAAGCAACTATGTACTATGTTGCAAATAAGAAGCTGAAACCAGCTTTCAGCCAGCCGGGATCTCAGAGCTGAAGTTATACATTGTTTCGATTATAGAACGGCAAACAAACCAGATACGAAGCCTCAGAGCTAGAGCCAGAGCTAAAGCTGGCCCAGAATAAAATAAAAAAAGAGAAAAAAAAGGAGCGGTTGGGAGCTTCAGTCAGCCTGAAAGCAGCCCTCAGCCCCTCACCCAGACTGGCGAGGCACCCCAGTGGGGACCAGCTGCAAACAGCCATCATCCCCTCATCCAGGCTGGCCAGGCACCCCAGTGGGGACCCCCACCCTGATCCAGGACACCCTTCAGGGCAAACCAGCCGGCCCCCAGGCCTCTATCCTGTATAGTAAAAGGGTAATATGCCTCCCAGCACCGGGATCAGCGTGACAGGGGGCAGCGCCTAAACCCCCTGATCGCCCTGCAGCTCTGTTCGTGACAGGGGAAGGCGCCCCAACCCCCTGATGGGCCCTGCTCTGTGTGTGACAGGGTGCGGTGCCCCAACCCCTCTCCCCCCCACGGGCCCTGCTCTGTGTGTGACGGGGTAGAGCCATAACCTCCCCATCGGCCCTGCCCTGAGTGTGACAGTGGCGGCGCCCCAGCCCCCTGATCGGCCCTGCTCTGTGTGTGACAGGGGGTGGTGCCCTAACTCCCCTATCGGCCCTACTCTGTGTGTGACAGGGGGGAGCTCCCCAACCCCCTGATGGGCCCTGCTCTGTGCGTGACAGGGGGTGGCGCCGCAACCTCCCCATCGACCCTGCCTTGAGTGTGACAGGGGGCGGTGCCCCAACCCCCCAATTGGCCCCACCCTGAGCGTGACTGAGGGTGGCATTGCAACCTCCTGATCCGCCCTGCTCTGTGCATGACAGGGGGCGGCGCCCCAACTCCCCAATCAGCCCTGCTCTGAGCCCTACCAGGGGCTGCACCTAGGGATTGGGCCTGCCCTCTGCCACCCGGGAGCAGGCCTAAGCCAGCAGGTCGTTATCTCCTGAGGGGTCCCAGACTGCGAGAGGGCACAGGCCAGGCTGAGGGACACCCCGCCCCCCCCCCCCCAGTGCACAAATTTTTGTGCACCGGGCCTCTAGTATTGTAATAATTATGAATGGTTTCAGATGCACACTGAACTTACCAGGGTGTTCACTTCATAAGTGATATAAATGTCTATTCACTATGTTGTGCGCCTGATGTGTTGTGCTAACAAAATATGTCAACTGGGATAGGAAAAAAATGCAGGCACCTTATTTTTAAAAAGGAGCAATACAGACGTCATCGTCATGCGTATGACCCAATAAACATTTATTGAGCAAGCGCATTCATGCCTCAACTAACAAGCTGTCTCTTGATCCTCCCTTGGCCAACAGGACCCCAGAGAGATGCCCAGGCAGCTCGAGAATTCATCCTGAAGATGTTCGTGGACCTGAACCCAGACAGTGACAAAATTATCTACTCCCACTTCACGTGCGCCACAGACACCGAGAACATCCGCTTTGTCTTTGCTGCCGTCAAGGACACCATCCTCCAGTTGAACCTGAAGGAGTACAATCTGGTCTAATTGTGCCTCCTCGACACCGCCCTTCCCTTCCTTGGTGGGCTATCGAAGCTGTACAAGAGGGACTGTATTTCTGTGGAAAGCAATTTGCATAATACTAATTTATTGCCGTCCAGGACTCTGTGTGAGCGTGTCCACAGAGTTTGTAGTAAATATTATGATTTTATTTAACTATTCAGAGGAAAAACAGAATGCTGAAGTACAGTCCCAGCACATTTCCTCTCTATCTTTTTTTTAGGCAAAACCTCGTGACTCAATGTATTTTAAATTCTCAGTCATGCACTCACAAAGATAAGAGTTGATTCGTTGTTTTCCTCTCTGTCCCTGTCCCTCTCTCTCTCCCCCTCCCTCTCTCTCCCTCTTTCCCCCTTTCCCACTGAGCAAAATGAAGCTGATTTCCTATTTCCTAACCCATAACCTCCTTCCTGATTTCTTCCGGGTTACAATGGCCTTTATCCTAGTTCCATCCTTGGTCAGGTTTTTCTCCCGAATGAAACGGTTCAGGATGACATCATTCGATTTAAGCCATCAACATCAGCTTAGTTGAACATTTTTTAGTTTTTGCTGAAGGATTATAAGTATTAATACTATGGTTTTAACTGTATTGCTCTGGATACACATATAGAGGTTTTTATGTAATTATATTGTCTTGCCTCACTTTGGCCTGGATGCCTGTCTAACAGTTAAGTGTCATTCCTTTTGGATTTCTGCCTTCAGCCATAGCGTGGCTGCTCAGAGGGATGTGCAGATGTCAGTGAGGCGAGGGCAGAGACGCGCGGAAGGAGTCCTATCTTTTGAAATGCCACATGCCATCGTCCTTCCTCCCTTCCTTGTTTTTTCTTTTTTCACCCTCTCTTCTTTAAATCACAGATGCCAAAAAAAAAAAAAAAAATGCCAACAGACACTACATTACCCTAGTGGCTGCTACCCAGGGCCTTTTCATAGGTTGCTTTTCATTTTTTTTCCCCTTGGTTAGGATTTTTCCTCCCTTTTTTTTTCTGAGTGTTTGGGCCACAATTTTTAGATTTTTATTATAGGTCTGTGTTGCCAAAGCTGGCTTTTTGTAAAACAGAATAAGAACTTAAACGATAAAAGCCGGTATCTTAAAATGTAAGAGAATAAGACTGTGAAGCCTAAAATGATTGGCTGAGAGTGAACCTGAAACACCAATTGCCAAACAATTGGTAACTGTACATCTGATTCTCACGGTCCATGCTTTTTTAGTCCTTACTGTTGAGTCTCCACGTTCCATGTCGAGTGTCCAAATCAGCAATGTGGAAAAGTGTCCTCTGTGATGCAATGTGACATTTGCTTGTGTCTCTTCATTTGAAGCCAGTTGTACTCTTTATGTTCTTTAAGGTCGAGTAGGTCTGCCAAGAACACTGATTGATGGTATTATTCTGACACCTTTAATTTGCAAAATCTGAAGCTACTGCTCGTTTACCACCTTTGGATCTTTTTAAACTGGTGACTGGTTAAGTAGAACTTAAGGAAGATTTGTGGACTAAACTCAAAAGTAACCTCTCACTGTTCTGTAGAACACGTATTTATGTAACTGAACCTGCTTGGAGAGAGATCTGGAGTTCTCTGTGTGCAATTTCCAACAAGTGCAAAAAAATACAGCACGTGCATTGATGAGCTCTCCTGTCAAGCAGCGTGAGTTGAAATAGGTTTTAAGAAAATAAATCCAGATTGTTTTAAACCTGCTGGAAAGTTAGAATGAGGCCATGACGTGGTCTCATTTTAACTATAATGCTATTTGGCACAAGTCTAAACTTCCATGTAAATCACTCTCTTGAAACAGCGAAGGGGAGGGAGAAAACTGTTGGCTTGTTAGATGAGGACCAGGGTTATTACTAAGTGGTAATGCAGTGTTCTCATTCTGCACTCTCCCAGCCTCAAACAACACAGGTTACTTTTTTTTTTCCTTGCTCAGAAAGCACCTGTAATTTAATCAAGAAACAGACTGCCTGTAAGTATAGTGCAATTATGAATGCTCTAATCGTTGTACATACATCTCTGCCTTGATATTGCAGCATCCATACTGGCTTTGTGATCATTAATTGTTTTGGCAGATTGAATGTGCTGTATTGATATGTATCTATGTAATTGTATGTCTTATAGCTAATTCACATTTTGAATAATGTTATTTTATTTACTTTTTTAAGAGAGGAGAATGTAAATTTGTCAGTTTATTTCTGACTAGGGATATTTTTTTTTTCCATTTAGAAAACAAGAAAAAAAAACCTTACTCTCGTACAGAGCGGTACTAGCATCGTGCTGTATAAAATCATTTGCACATTCCTGAGTAGAGGTATACTGATTATAAGACCCAAAGGTAATTTCATAGCAAAATACATAAAATCAGTTGGAGCTTTTATACAAACATGGAAAACAACTTTGTAGAACTTTTGCCATTTACCTAGGATTGGAATATGAGCTTTTATACAATTCATATTCTTATTTGGCAAATGCACAGTTTAGTATTACCTCTCTGGTGGCCTTTACTAGAAAGGCAGTTTTAGAAGCTATTGTGATCCACTAAGGAAATGTTTTAACAGCTAGAGACCACTGCTTGCCTGAAAGGGCGATCTTAAATTTGGTGCAGCAAAAAAATAAAAATAAAAAAGAAAATAAAAAAAGAAAAAAACAAATGTAAACAACATTTGAAGGCCTACAGTGTGTATAGAGAAAACCTCATCACAAGATCATAAGTGTTACAGTTGTAGGGAATCAAGATATTCTATTTAATAGAGCTATAGTAGATTGTAGTCGATTAAACCTGATCTCAAAGCTCAGAGGAAGCTGAGCAACACAGGGAAAGACTGTTCTATGTGTTTTTATGAAATTGGGATGGAATTGCTATGCAGAATTGAGGTTTGTGGCCTCACTGTTCCTCCTAGGGTGCATGACAAGATCCCTTCTCTCGAGAAAGGAAAAAATTGATCACCCTACCTGCAGTGATGCCTGGAAACCTACTTGTAGCCACACTAGTCAGTCGAAGCTAAAGGATTTTCTTTTTCCTTTCTTTGTTTGGGGTTTTATTGAAGGGGCTAGGGGTGGGAAGGGATTCTTTTCAGTTTTGTATAAAAACAAAGTTTACTCATGCTTTATATTATATTCTGATTGCAAGCGTTATCGGCGTGTGCCACTGGACTCCTGTTGAGGCTGTAGGTGACGGAGGCTGTGGCAGGTTTTATGACTTGGGCATGTCTTATTCAGAAACAAAAACCCCAAAAAACCTTTCTTCAGCATACCAAGGCAAGCAGCCATTTCATGACTCACTAACACATTGCAGTGTACCAGTTTACAGATGATTTTTCCCTTTTTTGCGTGGCACGGCAGTTCCAACCCACAGAGAATTCCTTATTTGTAAATTGGAGGTTGTACTATGCCTTACAGAGCTTAAATTCAGAAGTTTGTGCCTCATATCTGAAACAAAGGGAAATAACCCGCCCATTCAAAAGTAAATACATCCCCTCAAAGTGTGTGTGTGTTTTTTTTTTAACATTCCCATATAAAGAGCTCTGTTGAATGTCATGAATAGACTGGGGGAGGGGGGGGCCTTTTAGGAACCTGCATATGTTGTTTACTAACAAATGACATCTACAAAAGGTATTTGAAGAACACCTGAAACTTGTATTTTTTTGTAGATTAACTAGCAGGTCTAATATTTTAAAAGGTAATTCAGCTAAAGGACAATTTACTTTTTGTACTTCAGACTATCTTGATTGTCAAGGTGTACGAACTGTAATCTTAAAATTTATACTGCCACATGACTGTAAATTTTAGTTGTCTTAAGTTAGGAATCGGTAAAATGCTATTTATGCTGGATTTGGGTCAAAATGACTTATTTGCAAAAAAATAAAAAAATAATGGGAAGAAAGGGCTGCATAATGAAATACCGCAAGACTCAGATACTGGTTGGAAATAACCTTCAAATTACCTTCAATTTTTCTGTTTTCAGTTTCTCAAAAAAAGGACGAATGAAATGAAATATAGCAGAATGTTAACCCATATAAAAATAAAGTGTACCCAAATATTGTAATGTATATTGCTGCTCTTCTTAAAATTAACTAAGGGTTTAAAACCACTTAATTGGTAAGATGGACAGCATCTCAATTGATACAAATAAGGTGTGCTTGGTATACGGTAACATTTTCTTCCAAAGATATATCTTTGGTTAGAAACACACACACAAAATTAAAACAAGTAATACTGTATGTTTTATCTTTCTCTACATATTTCCAGCATATGTAGCGTTAATAGATCTGTCCTGGTAACTATGTCTTTGGGATTTCATTTTGGTTCCATCAAATTAGGAAAAGAAATGGCCTAGTTGTGTATGATTAGCTAGAGATTTTTGGAGCCAGACACTCTGCTGTTTCTTTAGCAGCTACTTAGTGCAGACTCTCAACTTGTCATTTGTTTTTCTCACAGAGTGAAAAACCATTTCTTGTCTTCTTCCCAACTACCAATGTCCTTTCAGTAACACTCTTGCCTCTAGAATCATCTGTTCAAAGTATGCATACACACTCAGCACATAGTAGGTGCTCAGATATTAATTTCCTTCTTACCTCCCTTATCTGTCATGTACTTCCATTTCCCCACATAATTCCAACCCAATAATAAATGACATTTACATGTGATTAAAACACCTCTTGGGTAAAATTGGATCTTACATGGATAAAGGCATTCTGATTTTCATATAAGCTGTGGTAGACAGAAAAAAAATAACAGGAAGATAAGCAATAGAATATTTCTAAGTTTAGGAAGAAAGCTGGAAAATGACTATGTAATTTTGTTCAGGTTACTTTACCAGAAGCATGTTAGTGGATTTCTTTTCCTCAAAAAACTCTCTAAATGCCACTTCTTGCTGGATTCCTCACCTGTCATCACATTGGAAACCCTTACTAGACCGACCTATGTGTTTAGGGAGTTTTGTCAGAAAACATTTTTAATTGCAGTATTTAAGAAGATCATATTTACTGGTTCTTAAAATGTCATTCAAATGCATGTATTGTCTAATGTTTGGGGATGGGAACTAGTTTTGCAAAAAAACACCTAATGTTGTATAATAATGCCCCAATGATCTTGCTGGTTAAAAATACAGTATTTTTGGCCATAATTTTGTACGACAGTATGCTTCATTCTTGAGTTTTGCTTCTCTTGAAGTTGCCCAAACTTCTCCTGGAATGATCTTTATTATGAGCAGTATTGGAATAAATCTTTTCTTAAAATACTTCATACTGCACATGCATTTTCCAAAGTAGACAAATTCAATAGTGTCTAAACCAACCAAAAATTTATTTTCCCCTCTGTGTATAATCAGAAACTTCAGCCTCCTGTAGTAGGAATATTCGTATTGATAGTATTGATCAAATTAGCTTTTTTAAAAATTGCCCTGATTTAGGTTGCACACAACTGTAAAAATAAATTTATATAGCTGCTCAATAAAGACTTACAAAGCCGCTATCTTCAACCTGAAGCAGCTTCTAATAAGGAGAAAACACTGGCCTAAAGCAGCAAAGCTTGGCTCAGAGTTTTCTGAGTCAGTGGTGTGGTGAATGGGCGTACTCCACGTGGGCAAAGGGACCTGGTGTAGGTGTCGTTTATGTCTGTGACTTAGAAACAGGTAGGCTTTCGAGATCAGCTAAAAAGTAGCTTTTCTTTTGCTGGCAGTTGTGTGGAGTTGGTGTTGATGGTGGCAAGTGTTTTGTGGTGTGTGTTTTTTCTACAGAATCAGTGCCTGTTGAGAGACTTAAAACCCTACCAAAAGCAACACCTGTCCCTCTTATCTATCATCAGGTCTCTCTGATGGACAGTCCAGCCCTTGCTTAGGGAATTGTGTGTTATTCAGAACACTGTTCCGTCCAAATACTTTAGAGAAAAAAGTGTCATTTTTACTGAAAAGCCTTTGGTTTAAGGCTCTCCTATCCCATGCTTACACCTTTTACTTTATTTTTTAAGTATATTCTTACTGGTTTCAGAGAGAATGGGAGAGGGAGAGAGAGATAAAAACATCAATGATGAGAGAGAATCATTGATCGGCTGCCTCCTGCCCGCCACCTACTCGGGATCAAGCCCACAACCAGACATGTGCCCATGACCAGAATCGAACCTGGGACCCTTCAGACCGCAGGCCAATGCTCTTATCCACTAAGTCAAACAGGTAACAGGTGAGGGCCCATTCTTACAGGTTTTAGAGACCATTTCGAATAGATGGTGTTCCCTTCTCTCTGGATCCTACTATTAAGGGAATGGTGTGACTGGGGACTGTCACTTAGTACAGGCCTGGAGTGATCAGTTCACACAATCTCTCTGCTGAGAAGGCAGGGTGTTAAGCAGCCCCCAGTTCTCCCCACTCCATAGCTCCTAGCTCTCCCCTCTCCATGACCTTCTGACCCCGGCTTGACCACTGTAGGAGCAGGGTCCGTCTGCACCATCATCTGGAAGACCATCTGTCTACTGTAAAAGCACAAACTCTCTGAACATTATTTGATCCAAGGCCAAATATTTTCACTTTTTGACTCATAGAACAAGCCTACCTAGTCGGTTTCTTTCCTGTCCTATTCTTTTGGAAGCAATAAAAAAGTGGTTGGTCTGGAAGCTTCTCTGTCTGGCTCTTCATCTTCCCTGTTCCTCCCATTTTTCTTAAATTTGTGATGGCCAAGTGCTGCCTCTAGGAACCAGTTAAACCATCGCAAAGAGTGGGGGTGGAGCTGGGAGCTGAGGAACAACAATGGTTTGTTGATAATGTGTCCAGAGCCCATCCTGATGGTAAGTCAGCCAGCTGCTTTTCTCTTTTGTCTCATGTTGAGTCATTACCATGCTGCCAGTACTCCGAATTTAGAGCCCTTACTGAAATGTTTATCAGGGTTGGAGTATGGAAAGCAATGGTAGTTACGGGTGGGCTTCTAGTTGGTTTGGTTTCTTTTACTAGTAAGTTATCTATACATTACTACCATGGTTCTTTGTTGTCCTGCCAGGGCTAGTTAAAATATGGATCCAGCTATTCACGAGGAGTAGAACAGTCTTTTAAGGAAGCTTCTTAGGTCCCTGCAAAACAAGGCCTTGGTTATAAAATGTAGGTCTCTTTAAATCTAAGATGCACAGGGAGTTCTGAAAAGATTCTTTTTTTCTTTTAATTCTTATGCCTCAAGATTTGCAATCTGATCCGTGTTGACTTTCTCTCTTAGAGAAACATCCTGTTTTCTCCAAGAATGCAAAAGGTATTTTTCTGTCCCATTAGCCTGTGGGTACAATAAGGCAACTTACCGGCTTTTAATTAAGAGGGTAATTAAGCCAATTGATAACAAAGAGCTGCTGGCAGGAATCCCTTGTGGAGGCCTTCCCAGCCCTCCTCAAGCATCCCCAGCCCTGCCCTGGAGGAGGTGTCTTTGCAGCTTAGAGGACTGTGGGCGGGTCCCATGTGATGGACTGCATGCAGTAGGGCGCCTGGGGCTTTCCCTCTGTTCTGTTTGCCCAATACACTTACATGGTGGATATTTAAAGCGTCTTAAGAAATGAGGGGGCCAGGGAAAGACAAACTGGCAAAGGGGCTTGGCAAGCCCTAGGAGTCTGCAAATGGGGATTCCACACCCTGCACCCCGCTGCCAGGCAGCGCACACAGCTGCTGACCAGACTGTGTGTGTGTGTGCTCTGGGCTGCGCCTCACCTGGGATGCCAGGCCTGGTAGTGTGGAATCCCACTGCCCGCCACTGTGCCCGGGGGTGGCACACCTGAGACGCAGGGCCCACTTCAGGGGGTGTAGCAGCAATGATTATATTCCTGGGCTCACAGCAGCGTTAGCAAAAGGGGTCTGCTTGCTTTTTGAAATTCCAAAGGTCTCACCCGTGGTATCCTGGTAAATGGTTACCATATGGGGGGGGGGGGGGGGGGGTTGAAGGGGCGTGATAGCACGGGATCACAGTGCTGGTTTATAGTGTGTGCTCAAGTAGGTACTCCCACAAGGCCCAGTTTTGGTAATGGCAGTGAACTCAGAGTTGGGAAGAGGCTACCAACCGGTGCTCTCGAGCTGTACCTGCCCAGCACCCTCAGTCTGTGAAGAGGGCTTTCTGTAAACCTGGGGAAATGGCAGCAGGACAAGCCCACCTGGCTCCCTGCACCGAGAGCACATGCATTCCTGCTCCTTGTGACCTGGGGCTGATGGCCAGAGGTGCTCCTGATGGGCTCAGACAACGGGCAGGTAGGCCAGAAATACAAAATATTTAAACTCTCAAAAGGAACGGATAGCCAGGAAGCTGGAGGGTAAGAATACAAAGTCCATTTGGATATCAGATTTACATGTTGTGAGTTGGAGTGTGTATGTGTGTGCACACGTGTGTGAGTGTGTATGTGTACACGTGTGTGTGTGTGAACTGTCTCTGCATCTCCAATCAGCTCTATTGTTGCTGAACATAGAAAAAGCCTATACAAATGATCATGTCAATTAGGTGACAACATTAATCCTAAACATTTTTAAAAATACGAATCTCTATACTTATGTAGGTTTTATGTAGAATTTAAAAATGGTTTGATTTTGTTGCCGTTGTGTGCACAGATACAAGTACAAATATACCTGAATGTGTACAGTCAGACCTGCTTATCCCGTGGACATTAGAAATATTTTAAGTCACAGAAAAGAATTCATGTTGACATGTTCAAGACACAAAAGATCATAAAATCCATGGTTATATTTTCTTAGAAAATGTTTTCTGTTGCCAGTCTTCCCAGTGCCATCTTTGAAGAGCTCCACCTTATCCGTGAAAGAAGGCCTAATTGCAGCAATGATGTTTCCTAAAGGGCAGGTGAATGAGGTGGGAGCTTCGATGTCTCTGAATGATGAGGGGCTGTGCCTCCTGCAGAGGCGAGGAGGCCCGTCTCCTGGAAGGTGTGGAAGTGGGATGTAGTCCCATCGAAAGCTTAAGGCCCGGGCCTGTCTGATTGAGTCACTGCCAGGTTCATCATTTCCATTCCTGAGTTGTCTTCCCTGTGCAGACTGCTCACTTCCCATGAAGGATGATGAATTCCCAGAGGCTCAGGCTCACACCACACAAATGCCGACACAACACCACAGGCGCTGCTGCTCGGGGCCTGGGGCTGTGCTCTGTCACTGTCTCAGGCTGGCTGGGGGTGACCACTCCATGTCCCCCGACTCTCTCTCGGGTTACTGTAGGCAGTTCTCTTAGGGTCAGGAGCTGCCGCATCCTTCCAGCATTCTCTGGCCACACCCGGAAACCAATAGTCAGCGCCTCAGGAGTGACACGCAACCAGTAAGCAACAGGAGTTGGCGGGTACACTGCAGTGTCTGGCCCTCCGTGGGCAAACCCAAGGCTTGTTCTACACACCCGTGCAGAGGGTCCCCGTGAGCCTGAGCTCCCTTGCTGTTGCTGGAACCCACTTATTCATACAACCCTTACTGGCTTTCCCCCTCCCCTGCCTCACTTCCACACTCCCTGTGCTTTCTAGGGTCACTTCTCAAAGAAAAAGCTTGCACCGAAACCCTTCACACAGGTCTTCTGTAGGAAGCCCCGGCCAGACAGGAAGGCCATCCAGGGATGGCTTTCAGGTGGGGAAGCGCCCACAGGGACTCATTAGGAATGAACAGGTCGCAGCTAAGACTAAGAAACACTTTGCCTTCCATGGACTCCCAACGGCAGCTTGTGAGAGCTGATGTTCAAGATTAGCACCTGGAACCCTAGCATGAAATGAATTTGCTAGGAAAGCACACAGTGAGATATATATCAATAACATTTATTTATGAAAAAATTTCACATTTATGAAAATAAATTCCACCTTTTCTTGGAAGCTACCACTAGAACATGTTTTAAGATAATCGTTTTTAATTGTTGAAGAAAAGTGAGGCAGACATTTCAACTTTATTGTCATTCTGTTTAGAGGGCTTCTTCACTCCTTTCCTCCACCTGCCCAGCTCTGGTCATTGCCTCCAGGATGCACCCTCACACCAGCCCTGACTAATCCATTCTAGATATGTCAGCCAGCTGCCCCCTTGGAGACAGGCATGCACTTTTGTCTTGCTCCTCCCCTTCCCCTGCCTTGCCATCCCCCCTCCACCCCCATTGCCATCAGCGGATGATGCTAACATTATTCGAGGCAGAGGGGAAAGAGGAAAGAATATTCCGTCAGAGAATTGGCACATATGGTGATATTTAGTTGTTGAGAGAAAAATCAGAGAAGAGGGAACATATATTGAAAACTATAACAAAAATAAAGGAACATTACCTAGGCCATGTTCTGCAAGACAGTGTCTGCCTACTTTAAAGAAATAAGAAGTTTCTCTAGTTTTTGATGGTTGATAAAGGTATGTTTTTAGAAAAAATAAGTTAAGGAAACTATATTTCAAATTTTGATGAAACAGGACTTTAGAATAAGAGGCTCACTGCCAGTGCAAAAACAATTATTAGAATGTCACATCTTTGTTCTAAAATATGTCAGAATGTACTTAAATCGTATTTGATTATCTAATTACTTGATTAACTAAGTCCTTGGACTAGATTGTAAAGGAATGAGTTTTTGCGTAGGGATTATATGCCTTATAAATTTTGAGATGGTTAAAAGATAAATAAAATTATATTCAAAATCAAATGCAGTTATCTTTTTAGAAGGAATTCCAAATTATTTCATGAGACCAGATTTTGTTTACCCACTTTTGCTGGGCATAATTTTATAAACAGTGGGAAGATATTTATAGAAAGAAGAAAACAACAAAATCCAATGATGGCTTAATATGTTTAAGGGAAAAATTATTCAGAATATATCCATATAAAAGAATATGTGCCAATGTGTCTGGAACTTGGAAGAAATTTCAGGTAAACTAAGGAGGGGAAACTGAGGATAAAAAGTAAATTGTTTGCCAAACCGGTTTGGCTCAGTGGATAGAGCGTCGGCCTGCAGACTGAAAGGTCCCAGGTTCAATTCCGGTCAAGGGCATGTACCTGGGTTGCGGGCACATCCCCAGTGGGAGATGTGCAGGAGGCAGCTGATCGATGTTTCTCTCTCATCGATGTTTCTAACTCTCTATCTCTCTCCCTTCCTCTCTGTAAAAAATCAATAAAATATATATAAAAAAAAAAGTAAATTGTTTTGTGGAATTAGGCACGAAGATACTTTTTAATGGTTCAAAATATAAGTGATTCAGGAAAATCTCTAAGATTGACTTCTCCCATTCTAACTAACTACCGAAATGTGTTATAATTTTTTATCATTTTCTCCATCACTTATACAATCTCTCTCTCTCTCTCTCTCTCTCTCTATATATATATATATATATATATATATATATATATATATTTCAGAGAGGAAGGGAGAGGGAGAGATAGAAATATCAATGACGAGACAGAATCATTGACTAGCTGTCTCCTGCACACCCCCTACTGGGGATTGAGACCGCAACCTGGGAATGTGCCCTGACGGGAATCAAACCTTGACCTCCTGGTGGTCTAGACAATGAACATGCCTGGTTCTCTCCTAATTCCCAACACCTGTTCACCTCCCCTGACATTACCCTGGGTGGCTTCAGCATCTATATGAATAACCCATTTGGCAGCCTGGACTTTGGAACTACATTTTCATCTCCAATGATCAATTCCTCTACTCCACCCTAGCCACCCATTTCCATGGTCACTCTTTGAATCTGTAACTTCTCAGCCTACAAAGCACTAACTCAAACATCTGACTACAACTACCTTTCCTAATTGTTGGGGTTTTTTTCCCCACTCAACTTTCCTGAATTCTAAGGGGTTTCTTCGGGATTTTTACCACTTTACTTTCTCCCAAGTCACCAGCCCTCTCTTTTCTTCACTTTCCTTCTTATTCAGGTTAGATTTCATATTCCTGCGCTAAATAACAAACCTGGAAACACTCCTTCCCAAGCAAATTTACTTGCACACATGAAGCCAACGAACTTATTTCTGCAAGCCTGCCCTCATAAAGCCGAAGGAAGCTGCAGAGAATGACCAAACGGAACAGATTAGCTCCACTATAAATTCAACCTCAATTTGACTCTTGAGGCATTTATTTCTAGAATAGCAGACTAGATTATTCAGGCCGATCAGCCCAACATGGTCATCTAGGAAAGCTGGATAAAATATTTAAAACAGCATCCTAAAAGCATAGACAAGCTGACAAGACAGTAATTACTGGACCAGGATACAGAGGAAGACAAAAGCCCTGGCGAACGAGTCCAGTGTTTGGGGCCATTGTTCCTCTGGCAGCATTTATAAGTTCCAGAAAGGGGCAGAGGAGAAACTGAGAAGCCATGTGACATTTTTTGGCCTTTTGCTCCTCGCTTTTCCTCACTGCTCACCCTCCTGTCTCAGTGCTATGAAAGAGTTCTCACAGAGCTCAGCCGTGATCACTGTGTCACCACACACAGAAGATATTCCTCAGGCCTTAATTTATCTCACATTTCAGAGGTGTTATCATGGACTACAATTAACTTTTTAAAAAATTTATCTTCATTGTTCAAAGTTATACAGCTGTACCCATTTTTTCCCATTGACCCCTTCTTGTCTGCTATGTAGCCCTCCCTGATTTTGTTTCCTTAGACTATTTTTTTTCAGGTTCACCAAGTCATTAAATGTTGGAGGACCCTGGGGCTTACTCCTAAGCCCCTTTTTGACTCTCTAACTAGAGGAATTCAATTACCACCTATGTGCCAATGGTTCCTAATTAGTATCTACAAGCCTCACTTCCGAATCATATGTTCATGACATATTAATAGATAAAAGACAGCTCACCACTGGGCCAGTTTTGCTCATCAATGAATTTCCAATATCAATCACATTTCCAGGCACATGGCAGGCACTCAATAAATGTGTGTTAAATGAAAAAAAAAAAAGCATACATTTTGATCAATGGAAGACCTTCATAAACAGACATTCAGTTCTTATTCTCTTATTCCCTTTTCTCTCACTAGTGCTACCTTCTCTTCTGAAGTGAAATAGGACTTGTGTGATACATTGTGCCCAGGTAAGTCTCAGGGGGGAAAAACACCAGATATCCCATAGGAAGAAATTCCTTCCAAAGCTGCAAGACAAAAGCTCCAGACAGTGATAAATAGGTGGTTTAGGAAATTGAACTACCACAGTGAAAACAAAACTATAAACTACTCACCTTTGGTGACAAGAATAAGTAAGGGCAGTGGGGTCATGATGAGTATTATGACTCCCTCCCAAATATGTCTACACCTAATCTTCAGAACCTGTGAATATGTTATATTACATGCAATGGGGAATTAGGTTATTGATTAAATGAAGGCTGTTAATGAGATGATCTTAGGGTGGAGAGATTATTCTCGATTATCTGAGTGGGCCGAAGGTAACCACAGGTGTCCTCAAAAGTGGAACTAGAGGCAGTAGAATTGTCAGTGTTGGAAGTGATGTGAGAATCAACTGACCATTGCTGGTTTGAAGTTGGGAGGGGACCATGAGCCAAGGGAAGCAGGTAGCCCTAGGAGCTGGAAAAGGAGAGAAAACAGATTTTCCCTAGAGGCTCCAAAAAGGAATACAACCCTGCCCACAGCTTAATTTTAGTGAGACCTGGTCAGTCTTCTGACTTCTAGAACTGTAAGATATTAAATTTGCATTGTTTTAAGCCACTGAATCTGTGCTAATTTGTTACAGCAGCAACAGGAAGCTAATACAGGATTTAAAAAAACCTTTTCCAATTAGCATGGTTGTCTACAGCTCGAAAATACCAACTTGTTGAGACCTCTCTCAGACCAGAGATGGCGCTAATCACTCAGTTATGTCACATAGCAAATACTCCTTAGACCAGTGGTTCTCAACCTTCCTAATGCCGCGACCCTTTAATACAGTTCCTCATGTTGTGGTGACCCCCAATTTCATTGTTACAAATTGAACATAATTAAAGCATAGTGATCAATTACAAAAACAATATGTAATTGTATATGTGTTTTCCGATGGTCTTAAGCGACCCCTGTGAAAGAGTCGTTCGACCCCCCAGGGGGTCTCAACCCACAGGTTGAGAACCGCTGCCTTAGACCTTTCCAGATAACTTCTGGCTGAAGATCTAGTTATAGGAATTGTTCATTAAGGAAACCTCCAAGTTCAGGGGCATTGACACTTACTTCTCAGCACTCCTGGCCTGCTACTGGACCCCAACCTTGTTATTCTTTCAGTCTGACATGCTTTCAAGCTGAAAGTCCACACGCAGAGATGGCCTTGAGACTTCTCCCAAATGCTACACTGACAACCCCCCTCTCCTTTCTCAAAGTCCAGCGTGCAACTGGGTGGCTGGGCCAGGTCACTTGGCATAGTGTCCGAACTTTGAGAGCAGGAATTGCTCCTTAGCCTGAATCTTTTGCAGATGGAGTTGTGGTTGCCTAATAGTTCAAGACTTTCCAAAAGTAAGAGCTGGAAGCCATGAATTCTCCAAGAGATAGATGTGTTTGGGGGAAAATAAAATGATGTGGAAAGTAAAGTATGTGAAACACATTATTTAAGCATTAGTACAGTAGAGCGATGACGAAACCGCAGCTGGACTAAGTGTACACTTGATTTCTCCTTGTTGGCTTGCTGCCTCCCTGTGACACAGGCCTCACTCTTGGTGAACCTGTAAGCTCTACTTCTAATTCTTTCCTTCCTGGTGTCAGTCAGTGCATAAAATAAAACTCAAGCGGACAGCAGAATTAATACTTTCTGTTCTTGAGCATATTGCTTCTGTTTTGCCTCTTGAAGTCAGTTATTTTGAATCTACGCTATTAAAGCGTTCTTCCCAGACGATTTCCTGACACAGTCAAAAATCTAACTTAGAAGGAATCCTAGGCTCACCAACCAACTCTTTTCAAATTACTCCTAGTCTCCTACTGAGTATAAAATTGGACTTCTATTATTGTAAAATTTGCACTGAACATGTGTTCCACATATGCAACTCCAATACCAACTTCCCAACCTGGGCCTAATGCAGGGGGCAGATGGAGGCCAGGTATTGGTCAGAGAAGGAAGCCGGAAAAATTTGGGTGCTGGCAAAGGGTCGCTCTTCACCCTAACTTCTCTTTTTTTCCTAATGGAACTCAGCCCCGTGGCATTGAGGATTTTTAGGGTTGAGAGCACAAAGACCAGTGGAGAATCTGGAAACAAAATGTAGATCTGTTCCCTTCCAGTCCCAAGCAAATTCTTCCCCATGTTTGTTCCATGTAGATTATATCTTTAAAGTTATACGCCTCTCTTCTTGTGAGTACAAAATTTAAGGAGATTAAATGAACTTGTGGTTAAAATTCCTTCCAAGAACCAATTTTGCTGCCTTTAGAGAACTTGAGGGAGGATTTACAATCCCTTCAGTCCTCACATTAAATCAAGCCTTCTTGTGAGTGCAGGGAATGCATCCTGTGCCATATATCACTTTTCTCTGCCACTCAAGCTGGCACCAATGCCATGATACACAGAGGAGAGGAAGTGGACAGAGAGAGAGATCTCTCTTCCTTTTCCTTTAAGGCCACTGATACGGTTATAAAGCTTCACCCTCAGGACCTACTCTAACTCTAATTACCATCTCCAAATGCCTTCACATTAGGGGTTGGGGCTTCAACGTGGCAGTTTGAAGGGGGTGAGGGGGTATATGGCACATTCAACCCATAACAATTTGGATGCAAAGTTTCTTAACAAAATACTAGCAGAATTCAGCAATATATAAAAAGTACCATGTGCCATGACCCAGTGAGGTTTATTCCAGGGCTTCAAAACTAGATTAATATTTGAACATCAAACAGTCAATCTAACCCACCATATTTGCAGGTTAAAAAGAGAAAAATTACATGATTACATCAATGAATGCATGAAAACACTTGACAAAACTCAACATTTATTCATACCAAAAGCTTTCCGAAAAATAGGAATAGAGAACTTCCTCGATTTGAGAAAGAGTAACTAAAAGCACCTACAGCTGGCATTATACTTTTCTTCTCAGATGGGGAATAAGTTAAATATGTTCATTCTCACCACTCTTTTTCAGCAGAGCCCTGGAAATTCTATCCAATGCAATGCTAGAAGGAAATAAAGAAATGCATTGGAAACTAAGAAATAAAACTGCCCCTATTGGCAGATATGATTGTTTTTTGAAAATCCCAAGAAATCCACAAAAATATTCAAGGTCTAATAACTGAGTTAATTAAAACTTCGGGGTACAAACTAAACATTCAAAAATCAATTGTATTTCTATATGTTAGCAATGGACCCCAAAATTTTAAATATAATAGAACTTATAATTGTCTAAAAATAATTAGGTGTACATCTAAAAAAATATGTACTGAATTCATATGCTGAAAACTACAAAATGCTGATAAAAGTAATCAAGGATGATACAAATGTAGAAATATACATATTGTGTTCATGGTTTGGAAGACTCAACATAGTAAAGATGTCAATTCTCCCCAAATTAATATACAGATTTAACAG
Organism: Myotis yumanensis; assembly: GCF_028538775.1. NCBI lineage: Eukaryota > Metazoa > Chordata > Mammalia > Chiroptera > Vespertilionidae > Myotis > Myotis yumanensis. The sequence goes on from NW_027223763.1 coordinate 37,466,643, forward strand.
AATTCCTACCAAAATATCAGCAAGATTTTTTGTGTAGATATAGACAGGATTATTCTATATGGAATGATAGTATGACCACAAAATGGAATAACTTAAACAGTTTTGAAAAAAAATAAGGTGGGAAGAATCAGTCTAAAGATTTCAAGATATTACATAGCTATAATAATTAAGATACTGTGGTATAGATGAAGGGTAGACACATAGATCAATGAATCAGAATAGAGAACCCAGAAATAGACTCACATAAATATACCCAACTGATACTTGATAAAGCTGCAAAAGCAAATCAATAGAGAAAATATAGCCCCTTCAACAAATGGTGCTGTAGCAATTGGATCACTATAGGCAAAAATAAATAAACAAACCCCCAGCTTTAAGTCTATATATCATACAAATATTAACTCAAAATGAATCACAGACTCAAATGTAACTGTAAAACTATAAGAAAAATTTTTAAAAGAAATCTTCAGGGTGTAGGGTTAGGTAAGAATTTCTTAGTATTGACACCAAAAGCATAACCCATTAAAATAAAACTAATAAATTTGGACTTCATCAAAATTAATAACTTTTGCTTACAAAAAGACCCTAATAAGGGCAAACCACATATCTATAATAGAATTTATAACTCCACAGTAAAAAAAAAAAACCACACAATTAGAACATAGACAAAAGTCATAAAAGCTATTTCACCAAAGAAGTTATAGATGGAAAATAAACACATGAAAATATTCAACACCATTAGGTATTAGGGAAATGCAAATTAAAACCAGAATGAAATACCACTCAACACCTATCAGAATGGCTAAAATAAAAAATGCTAAGGAAAATGTGGAAGAACTGGGTCATTCATACATTGCTGATGGGAAATGTAAAATGGTACAGTCACCTGGAAGACAGTTTGACAGTTTCTTAGAAGTTAAACATGCAATTACCATATTTCCCAGAAATTGCACCCCTGCAATTTATCCCGGAGAAATGAAAATTTAGGTTCACACAAAAACCTGTACATGAATGTTTATAGCCGTTTTATTTGTAATAGCTCCACGCCAGAAACAACCTAGATGTCTTTTCTCATGGATGAATAGTTCAACAAACAGTGTACATGAAATACTACTCAACAATAAAAAGGAACAGACTGTTTATACATGCAATAAACTGGATGAATCCCTGGGGAATTATACTAAGGGAAACGTACTTGAAATGACAAATTTATAGAAATAAAGAACCGTGTTGTGGTTGCCAGGGGTTACCAAGAAAGTGGTAAGTGCAGGGTATTGGGTGTGATGCTAGAAGTGCAATGTGAAGGCCCACTGTGATGATGAAAATGTTCTGTTTCTTGACAATATCAATATCCTGGCTGTGAGATTATATTCTAAACATACAAAAAATTTTCATTGGAAAAACTGAATAAATGGTACAAGGGATCTCTTTTGTTTTATTTCTTAAAATGGCATGTGAATCTGCAATTCTTTAAAAATAAATATTTTAATTAAAATATTAATTTAATTTTTTGGAAATGTGATATTTAACAGCAGTGTTATCCAACAGTAATATCAAGCAAGTCACAAATTTGAGCCTTTAGATTTTCTAGTTAGCAAAGTAAAACCAAAAAGATAAAATTAATTTATAATTATGTATTTTTTCTAAGCCCATAGATCCAAAATATTATCTCAACATGTAATCCATATACAGATTATTAGTCAGATAAAGTCCCAAACAGCTCAGGTTGATAGAGCAAAAAATATCATAGACCAGGTTGCTTAAACAACAAATAAATACTTCTCACCATTCTGAAGGGTGGAAACTCCAAGGTCAAGATGCCTATAGAGTTGGTGTGTAGTGAGGGCCAGCTTGCTAGTTTAAAGACAGCTAGCTTCTCACGGCGTCTTCACGTGGTGGAGTCTCTTTCTCTTCTTAAAAGGACACTAGTTGCATCACAGAGACTCCACCCACAAGACCTCAGGTGAATCTAATTACCTCCCAAAGGCCCCACCTTTAATATCCCATTGGTATCGCCTGCTCTCCTTAGAACAGGGAATCAAATCAACACCCAACACACCTGTGCTGTGAGTGAAGGCGGAGGCGTTCCCCAGGGGAACCATGGTAGATGTGTGCAAAGATGGTGGGAACAATTCCTCTCATGCTCCTTTGCAGTGCGAGTGAGTATGCTGCTTCTCCCATCAGCACGTGGAGTCTGTTTCCCTCCTTTTGAAGCTTTTGGGTTAATTCAGGTTTTCTGAGACACAGAAGGCAAGCAAGACTAAACGCGCAAGGATTTTATTAGAGGAAGCACTGTGTGAAGGAAATTCTGGAGAGAAAGTCCAGACAGCATCAAACCTAAGGCAAGTCTGCTACGGAGTGAAGGAAAGAGGGAGAGACAGTTGGGTAGAACTGTCCAAGAAATATTGGGCAAAGCCACTGGGGAATCCCTGAGCCAGAGTTAGCTGAAAAGGGAATCCCCTGTCTCTCGCCAATAGCTCTGACTTAATATCCAGTCTGTGGCCTCTATGCTAATTCGGCAATTGATTTCAAAGCCTGGTAGCTGAGACCCTCGATCAATTACATCTCCTGCGGTGGAGGCCTGCAAGATACATTCTCCGGGCCACCCACTGTACTTGCTTTGACCAGAAAAATGCAGCAAAGTGAAGTGATTTCCAAGGCTTGCCCCTAAGAGACCTTGTAGCTGGGTCTTTATTCTCTTGGAATGCTGACCCGGAACACAACTCAAGGAATTGGAGGCCCCAGCCAAAGCCAACACCAACTGCAGGTGTGTCTGAGGCTTTCTCGTGCCTGTCCACCCAGCCATCGCTCCAGCTGAAAGCAACTATGTCATCGAACCCAAGCAAAGTCAGCAGAAGAATCGCCCAACCACCCCACAGAATCTCGATGAAGTAAGTCACTGGTGTTTTAAACCACTTAGGGTTTTTGGTGTGGTTTTTTTTTTTCATTAAAAGGCTGTATTGCCTTCATTAGTTTTCTTTGCCCCAAACCTTCAGAATTTGCTTTCTTTTTTAAAATTTTATTCTCTTGTTAAGAGTATTACCGATGTTCCCCATTTTCTTCCCTTTGCCCCCCTGCATCCGCTTCCCGCCCCACCCCAGGCCTTCTCGGCACTATTGTCTGTGTCCATGGGTTATATGTTCTTTGATTAATCTCTCCCCACCCTCCCACCCCTTTCCCTGTGAGACCACTAAGTTTTGGGGTGATTTCTTATATAGCAGTAGTTAACTGTAAAAAAATAAAGGTGGTCAATATTTGGGTGACCAAGCTCAGCACATGTCCAATACGTCACTATATTGCGACTAACAAAGAACATCATCTGTGTGAGGGGAGACTGCCTCCTTGTTGATAGCAGCACTCAGGAACTTTAGAAAGAACAGCAGAATTTAGGGATAAACTACACCCAGCATTCCTCTATGTGGGACTATAGTAGACTTACCTAGAGCAGCTGTTCTCAATTTTGCATAGACATTGAGCCCACACACCTTGAAAACACACTGCTGGAATTGGTTTGGGGTGCGGCTTGGGCATCCCATTTTTCAAAGCTCCCAGGTGATTCCAAAGTGCAGCCAAGGTTCTGAGCCCCTGACCTAACGGCTTCGTTGGCCTTTTTATGCAGGCACACAGCATTTTATTGTGCCTTGCTTTATCATGCTTCACAGATGTTGTGTTTTCTTTACAAACTTAAGGCAAGACCCTCCACCACAAAAGATTATGACATGCTTTGTTGTGATTCTTGCTTTCCTGGGGTGGTCTGGAGCAGAACCCGCAGTAGCTCCGAGGTATGGCTGTATTTTCTATAATCCTGTCTTTTGAGGGACAAAAGGATGGCAGATATGTGGACTGGGGTCCAGCAGACCTTGTTGGCAGCTACCTGGCCTGCTCCCTTGTGCCCTATCTGCCACTCTGGGGGTACTGCCAGGCCTTCTTCCTCAGTTCTCCCCTCGGACTGTGAACATTTAACACACGGTCCTCCCTTCATTATCCAAGGCCCTGCATGGATGCATATGCCATTGATTTGAGTGTTAAACTGCTTCGGACGGCATGGAAGACCAAGTTACCTCCACAGTCCAATGAATATGAGGCCCCCTCCATGGACTGCCCTCCTCGCTTGATCTCTGTGACCTGAGGCAAGTCCTGTTACCTCCCATTTGGCTTCAGTTTCCTCATCTCTAAAAGTGCTCCATCTTTCTTGAATTCCATTAGTTCCCCTGATCATATTTATTTGACAATTACTCTGGTTATCAAATTTGTTTGGCTTCTTAAAAACAGCAGAGAACCAAAAGTCACTTTCATCAAAATCCTACAGGGGTAATCAGTACATCCCTGCTTGAATTTATTGTCAACTTCGGTGAACAACTGGGAACTTAAAATGTTTGCTCAGTGCTAGGAGAGCATACGTGGAAAAGCAATCATGTGGGAAGTCTGTTTGAAACAGTGTTCTCAGAATCTCTCCACTGCCGACTTGCAAATGATTTTCACCCCTGAAGCACCACGGGTCTGCTGTATTCTTATACTTATTTGTATACATCAAAAACAGCCTTCCTTTAACTCATCGAAACATGTAATCCCAGGGGGTAAACAGCATGGTGCCTATCTGTCTATAGTCATGCTTGCCCAGAAATATGTTAGGGAATAAGGGATAAAAAGTAGCAGCATGGATTGTCTCTCTAAAAAGATTCATTAGGCAAAATAGACAGTGATTGTCAATGAGGAGGGAGAGACTACTCTTCAAGGACAACAAATATATACACTGAGTGGCCAGATTATTATGACCACCTGACATTTGTAGGCAAATTAGCTATAATTTCACGCTGAAGTTGCTAGAGGGCCAGACCATTATAAATAGGGAAGCAGGTTGTTTACCATGACAGTAGAAGTGATTTTTTTCTGAAGATATGGGTAAACAACTCGATTTAACAGCCTTTGAATGTGGGATATATATTATTATGAGTGGCCAGATTATTATGACCACCTGATGTTTGTAGGCAAATTAGTTGTACACTGCATGAGATATGAAGCCGAAGGCCTGTTTGAACACCTTTGCTGTCTGCAGTTACCAAGATAAAACATCTCTAATTCACAAAGGAACACAAGGATTGGACAGTCGAGCATTGGAAAAGTCATGTGGCCCGATGAATCACGTTTCGAGTTGCATCATGCAGAGCGAAAATTTGGCAGAAACAGCATGAAAGCATGCACCCCACATGCATGAGTACAACCTTTCAAGCTGGTGGGGGCAGTGTTATGGTTTGGGGCATGTTTTCCTGGCATGATTTGGGCCCTTTAATTCATGTGGAACAATGTCTGAATAGCACAACATACCTAATTATCGTTGCTGATCAAGTTCATCCTATCATGTTGATGGCGTATCCCAGTGGAGATGGCTTCTTCCAACAAGACAATGCGCCATGCCACGGTGCTTGTATTGTGCAGGAGTGGTTTCCAGAACATGAGGGAGACTTTACCTTGCTTAGATGGCCCCCATAATCACCAGATCTCAATCCAATTGAGCATTTTTGGGACCAAGTTAAAAGAGCCATCAGGCCGAAACCTGTTTGGCTCAGTGGATAGAGCGTCGACCTGCGGACTGAAAGGTCCCAGGTTCAATTCCGGTCAAAGGCATGTACCTTGGTTGCGGGCACATCCCCAGTAGGGGATGTGCGTGAGGCAGCTGATCGATGTTTCTCTCTCATCGATGTTTCTAACTCTCTATCTCTCTCCCTTCCTCTCTGTAAAAAATCAATAAAATATATTTTAAAAAAAATAAAAGAGCCATCAGGCAACTGGTTTCACAACCAATCAAATCTCACAGAACCGGCCAGTGCTATTCATCAGGCATGGTGTCAGATTCCTCGCATCACCTTTCAACATCTTGTGGAGTCAATGCCAAGAAGAATCACTGCAGTATTGAAGGCAAAAAGTGGCCCAACGAAGTATTGATGGGGTGGTTATAATAATCTGGCCACTCAGTGAATATATATATCTCCCATGTTCAAAGGCTGTTAAATCACATTGTCTACCCATATCTTCAGAAAAAAATCACTTCTGTCCAGATAAACAACCTGCTTCCCTATTTATAATGGTCTGGCCCTCTAGCAACTTCAGCGCGAAATTATAGCTAATTTGCCTACAAATGTCAGGTGGTCATAATAATCTGGCCACTCAGCATGTGTGTGTGTGTGTGTATATATATATATATATATATATATATATATATATATATATATAAAACTATTCTTAGCTCCACCCCCCCCCCCCCCCCCCCCACACACACAAACACACTATTCCTCAAATCTTTGGCTTAGCAAATAGTGCTAGGATGAGCATTCTTTATTCACAGCTACTGAGTGGCTTACACTTGAAAAGTTTCCCCGTTGGTGGACACTGGTTGAGTCTCTCTCTAGTCTTGGTCACTAATGTGAACTCTTTATTTTTATTTTTTTAACAATCTCCCGAGTTCCCCCTTTTTTCCTAGCTCATCTCTCTTTCTCTTTCCCTCCCCCTCTCCAATGACAGGGAAGCAGGGTTACTGGTCAGCAATGAGACGATGAAAAAGCCCCAAGGCCTATGCAGGAAGAAAGGCGTTTCTCAGAATCTGAACCATCTGCAGACAGAAGAATGGAAACACTGGCATTGAAAGTGTCAAGTGGCGTTTCTAAACTCTGGCAAAGATTACAGTTGGAGTTTCTGTGCATTTTAACAGTGTTTGGTGGTTGAAGTTCAAGGAAGGCTGGTTTGAAACATAGTCCAAATAATCATTCTCAAGTTTATATAACAAGGACAAAGGACAGGCTGAAATCCATCTATGAAGTGCAATTGGAAATCTGCTGAAGGAGAGCGAGAGAACGTCATTGCCAAATATGGGGAGATTTAAGACGGATTGCACATTCTGCCAAACGGTGCCCCTTGTCTGTAAATCCAAGACTGTATTTTGCAGAAAGAAACAGATAACCAGCACATTTAAATGTTCACTACAGGGGAGCCTCTCCAGTGATTTCCAAAGCAGCTAATCTTTGAAACACAGGGAAATCTTGAGGGTTTTAATGTAGGCAGAGGCTGGCCACAGCGTCCAGCTCAGAGACATTGACAGCACAACTTAATCTAAACTAAGTGCCTAGAGCTATGAGCTCAGGCAGACCCAAGAGTCTGCAGTCTGGTTTTCAGATAAAAAACCCCAGACAACTGAATTGAGTGTTTTAAAAACTGGCAGGTGCAGGGGAAGCTGTATCATTTTATCTCCTGAGTCTCTAGTGAAATGACCCAGCCATTCTGCCACCCACAAAGACAGCTTTTGATAAAGTGGTTATAGTGGACATGGTGAATAACTGCTTCAAGTGTCCTGCTTCAAGACACTTCAGAAACCAGGAAGTGTCTGCCTGTTTCAGAAAACAGTCTTTACCATACATACCATAACAACAAAGACAAAACAAAGAATAAACCAAAAATGTAAGCCCAAAGCTTTGGGATCAGATAGATCTGGATTTAAGTCCAAGGGTACAACCTCCTACGTAGTCATGTAACACTGAGCAAATGATATAATCTCTTGGAGCCTCAGTTTCTTCATCTGTACAACGGGACAATAATAATGCTTGCCTAACAGTACTGTTGGAATAATTGAATAATGTAATGACTGGTACATTGCCGATATTAAAGTTACTTGGATTTCCTATTAACATTAGAAGGTAGAGTTATGAAACAGAACAGTAATGGTTTCTGAGTTGTTCTTTTTTTTTAACAGCTTTATTGAAATTTACAAGGCCTTACATTCACCATTTAAAGTACACAATTCAGTGGTTTTTTTAGTATATTTATGGAGTTGTGCAATCATTACCATAATCTCATTTTAGAAACATTTTAACCTCCAAAAGAAACCTCCAAATGCCTGTTGTCACTCCTCATGGCAAGCACTGATCTACTTTCTGTCTCTCTCTGGACCTTTCATACTAATGAAATCATATATTAGTAGTAGTATGCTTGTAACCGGTGTTGTGGCTTGTTCTTCACTTATTTTTACATGAATAGTAGCAAGTGAAAATCAAAATGATTCTCTGTTAAAATTATCTCATTGGTTGAATTTTAAAAGGTTGACACAGGAACCCAAGCTGGTTTGGCTCAGTGACAAGAGTGTCGTCCTGTGGACTGAAGGGGGCGTGCAGAAGGCAGCCAATCAATGATTCTCTCTCATTATTGATGTTTCTCTCCCTCCCTCCCTCTCCCGTCCCCTCTGAAATCAAAAAAATATTAAATAAATAAATAAATAAATGAAAGATTGACACAGGAGTTGAGAAAAAGGGAATGGTTAACTGCCATATTCTTTTTCAGCAACCATTAAGCAAATAAATCCTGCAGTTTGATCACATTAATGCATAACAGCCTTTCCTTGTTCATTTGTTTTCTCTGGATCCAGTCCTCAGCATTTGGCTGCATCATGAAGAAACTCCTTCCAGCACTGAGAGTGTCCTTGACTTTAGCCAAGACCTGACACATTTGTTCCTACAGCAAAGCCTATGATTGCACTAAACAGCTTCCTCCATGAGGCTGTGCAACATGACAAAAGGGGGCCTACGTATGGATGCAGGAGATCTGGTTCCAGCCCTCACTCTGCCACCAACCTCAGGTGCTGAGGATTAAAGGATATACTGAACATGAAAGTGCTCTGGGAAGAGTCCCTGTACCAGTGAGGACTCGGGTCAGAGTGGAACTGCTGGGTGGTAAGGCAATTCAATGTTTAACTTTCTGAGGATCTGCCAACTTGTTTTACATAACTGTTGAACTATTTTATATTCCCACCAGCAGTGCACCAGGGTTCCAACTTCTCCACATCCCCACCAACACTCCTTTTCCTTTAAAAAAAATTATACTTATCTTAGCAGATGTGAAGTGGTATCATTGTAGCTTTGATTTGCATTTCTCTAGTGACTAATAATGTTAAGCATCTTTTCATGTGCATATTGGCCATTCATATCTGGTCTTTAGAGAAATGTCAATTCCTTTGCTCATTTAAAAATTCTAATTGGGTTATTTGTCTTTTTGTTGTTGGCTTGCAGTAGTTCTTTATATATTCTGTATTAAACCCTTATCAGATATATGATTCACAAATATTTTCTCCCATTCTGTAGCTTACCTTTTGTGCTTTCTTCATAATTTCCTTTGACACATAAAAGTTTTCAATTTTGGTAAAATCCAATTTATTTTTGTCTTTGGTTGCTCTTGCTTTTGGTGTTATATCTAAGAAATCATGGCATAATCCAAGGTCATAAAGCAGTACACCTGTGTTTTCTTCTAGGAGTTTTATAGTTTTAGCTCTGACATTTAAGTCTTTGATTCATTTTGAGTTCATTTTTTTATATAGTGTGAAGTAAGGGTAGTTTTTACATTTCTAAATGGTTACCTTTTAAATAGTTATATATAAGTGCCTACATAATATACTCACTTTTGCCTTTTGACTCATAAAGCCTAAAATATTTACTATCTGGCCCTTTACAAAAAAGCTTGCTAACCTCTGTGGCCAGGCGCAGTCCTTGCAAATACAATCCTTAGTAAATGGTTAAAAATAGATTCATTAAACAAAATTTAACTCTTCTATTGAGTTAAAAAAGCAAAGCGCTTTCCAATATATCATGGGGTAGAGGAGGGGTTTCAAAGATGAGTGAGAACTCTTTAAATCCAAGCAGGAACGAATTATAACTGGCAGAGAAGCCAAGTACTGGAGATTAAAAATTCTTCTGTGCAAATCTCAGTCCTAAATGGTGATGAAAGCTGACATGTAAGAACAATCTCAAATTGTTTTTAGAACAAGGTGCAGAATCACTTGGAAAAATATGTGTCGTAATATATACATGAACACTCATGCACACACAGATTTCCTCTTCTTTGGTAAAGTCTAGAGAAATTAACAGAGATGGTGAGCCACCAAAGGGGACTGGGATTAGTGTCATATGAAAAGGAAAAACATTTGCAACATAGGGTGAGGCTTTGGTCACCCTTTTTTGTTATTAGAAAATAGTCTTCACCAATTATTGACTGTGGATCCAAGAATTTCAATGAATACACTTTTACAGCAGGAATCTGCTTCCCTTATGATGGCCCTCTGGAGGAGGTCAGGCTGTTAGTGTTCACAAGTGAGAAAGGAATACATTTCCCACTTCAGTCACTCTTAATGGACAAAATCATAAAGCCAAAACCAGAACAACACCCAAGAAAGTATCTGCCTACCTTCATATTTTTTAAAAATATATTTTTATTGATTTCAGAGAAGAAGGGAGAGGGAGAGATAGAAACATCAATGATGAGACAGAATTTCCTACTGGGTACTGAGCCCGAAACCCAGGCGTGTACCCTTGACTGGAATCAAACCTGGAACCCTTTAGTCCACAGGCCAACACTCTATCCACTGAGCCAAACCAGCTAGGGCTGCCTCCCTTCATATTTATACCTCTATGCCAGTGGTTCCCCCAAATCTTCTGTCAAGAAATCCTTTGAACAGTATATCAGTTAAGGATTGAGTTTGACAGTAACAGGAAACTCAGTGATTTGAACCAGAAGCTTTATTTTACTTGCATAAAAGAAGTATACAGGTAGGCAGTCCAGGGCTCTTTGGAGCTCTTGCCACACAGCCATCCTTAGTGTGTGGTTTAATGCCTCACGGTCACAAGCAGTATCTCCACCTCTACCTTCATACTAGTATTCATGGACCAGGAAGAAAGAAGGGGAGGGCCGATTGTGTGTGCCAGGTGAATCCGTGCTCTTTCCTTAACTCTTCCCCTGGTGACTTTTATTTCCATCTCATTGGCCAGAACTATGTCACATGGCAACTTCTAACTTCAAGAGAGATTGAAAATGTAGCTTTTCAGCTTGGTATACAATTTCCCTGTTAGGAAAAAGAGGAAATAGATAGTATGTCCCAAGAATGTCTGCCACAGATAACCCTTCGACTTGGAAAACCCAGTATGTCAGACACCCGTCCTCCAGTTAGTATTTTGAATGTTACTTCTCAAACTTTAACATGCATATGAGTCACCTGGGAATGTTGTTTAAAATGCAGATTTTGATTCAATACATCTGAGGAGGGATCTGGATTTTTGAATTTCTAAGGTCGGCCAAACACACTTTGAATAGTAAGGCCTTAAATTGCTGGATCGTCCTATCGATCAGAAAAGAAATGGAATGTTTTCTTGTTTTTGATTAGTTTTAATGTATCAATTTAAATTTGAAATCATATTCCCACTACATGTCTACTACTATATAATGAAATAATATGAGTAGACCTGTAGTATTAGTAGACATGTAGTATTAGACATGTAGAATACTACTGGTCTAAATTACCTGTAATATTCTTGACTATATTTTTAAATTGGAATCAAATAATGAAGAACCATCAAATAAATTAAAACTTCCCTGGCTGGGTGGCTCGGTTGGGTGGGTGGGAATATTAACAGTTGGTAAATCTAGGTGAAGAGTTTACAGATGTTCATTGTATCATGCTTTCAAATTTTTTGTATTTTTGAATTTTTTTCCCAATAAAAAGTAGGGAAAGTTTAGTCATACTAGGGTTATATAGCACATAGAGCAAGGAATTGATTTTTTTTAAATTCCCTTTAGAAATATTCTGAGAAATAGCCATATCCAACGAAGGGGATTACCCACTATCATACTTATCAAGAACATTTTTGTAATAGAGAAAACATTCTCTATCCCTGGAAGATCCCCACCTCAGTAATCCCAGATCCTGGGTGACACATCTAGCACTTTTAGGGTGTGCTGTATGTGTATTGAGAGATCTGTCTCCCTGACAGTACTAGAAGTTCCATCAAAAAATATCCCTAACTGGTTTGGCTCAGTGGATAGAGGGTCGGCCTGCAGACCGAAGGGTCCTGGGTTCGATTCCAGTCAAGGGCATGTACCTTGGTTGCAGGCATATCCCCAGTGGGGGGTGTGCAGGAGGCAGCTGATCGATGTTCCTCTCTCATCGATGTTTCTAACTCTCTATCCCTCTCCCTTCCTCGCTGTAAAAAATCAATAAAATATATTTTTTTTAAAAAAGAGAGCTCTGGCTAGTGTGTTCATTGGTTAGAGCATCAGCCTGTGCACTGAAGGGTCGCAGTTTGAGTCCCAGTCAAGGGCACCTACCTGCAGTCAGGGTGTGTGCAGGAGGCAACCAATCAGTGTGTCTCTCTGATCTCTCTCTCTCTCTCTCTCTCTCTCCCCCTCCTCCCTCCTTCCTCCTTCCTCCTTCCTCCCTCCCTTCCACTCTCTAAAAATAAGTTGAAAAAAATATCCTCTGGTGAGGATTTAAAAAGAGAGGGAGAACAGAGTCTTATGGGGGAGGATCACTTTGTAAGTTATATAAATGTCTAACCACTAAACTGTACACCTGAAAATAATACTGAGTGTCAACTTTAATTAAAATTTTTTTAAGTTTGAAAACATAAATTAATTAAGCCAACCAAATAAATAAGAAAAATACAATTTCAAATTTTGTTGCTTTTATAGAAACAAATAAATTGGAAATGTAATTTGTAATTAATGAATGGACTGTATATGACACAATACATTTCATTACTACTGAATTATACCCTAAAAGACAGAATCAGAGAGAGAGAGACTTAATAAATATGCGAAAAAAAATGAAAGAAGACATGGATTGACTGACAGCCTATCTCAGGGCAGCCTTGAAGCCAAATTCAGGATTTGAAATGAGAGACAACCCTAGACTTGGTTGCATGCCACTGGAGAGGAGCCTGTGCCTGGCTGTTTCCATTGCTCCTGTGCACAGTGGAGTCAATAAACCTGCCCAACAGGTTTGCACTGGCACCAGTTCCTTTCAAGGCACTTACCAACCTCAAGGGCCAAGGTCGTGCACAGCACACACAGTGAGTAAGGCTCCACAGAAAACGAAGACATCCGAGCAGAAACAGAATCCACTCAGACTGAAGAGAAGTCTTTCGTTTGATTATGTCACTCACCAGGATTCCTTTGCTCTCTAAATACTACGGTGCATGTGCTAGCTGGACTGAGCAGTTTTATTAACATTCATTTCTTCAGATTAAACTAAATAATCTTGTTACAGATACAGATACTGGTTCAAGAGAAGTTTAACAGATAAAGATTCTTCCACATATTTAGAAAATTTTTGTAAATGTGCTGCACAAGCACTCAAAAATTTTGCTAACACATGCATTTAAAGAAAAAAAAAAACACACAAAAACACCTACCTAATCATAGATCCTTACATAGTAACCAAAGGCACCATCAAGAAAGAAAGTTGGGCAGAAAGTTAAACAAAAGCACAACCCCCATGCCAGCTCTAAAAAGACCTTTTTGCTCATTTGTATTGTCTACTTTCTTGTCCTCCTTCCGCTTATTTTTGTGACACAGTAGAAAGAAGCTGATGGCCATTCACCATAAGTCTTTCTAACAGAAGGTAATGAAGTGGATATGGAAATATTAGGGCAAATAAAATAATCATGAATGGAGCCAGCAGAGCTTAAAACTAAGACTATCCCTAAACTTCTCTGTCCTAAGAGCCAATAAATTCCAAATCACAAATATCATATTGCTGACTTTTCCAAGACTTAACCTTATTGTTAAGAATGGGATCTGAACAGAGTTGGGTGATAAAATTTTAAGATGATGTGGCTTTCCGGATATAGGCCCTAGGGATACAGTGGTGCATAAGATGGTCAGAATCCTCCCTCTCCTGGCGCTTCCCTTCTTTTCCTGGTGGGAGAGGATGATAAATAAAGAAGGATGGAAACGACAAATGAAATAATGACGAGGGCTACAAGGGTGTGGTGATGTCGAGTGGATGAGACAAGTAGGAGTGGCTACTCTAGGCCCAGTGGCGAGGGAAGCCTGCATTTAGTAAGTCACATTTAAGTTGAGACCTTCATGACAAGTGGAAATCATACATTTCAAGATCCAGAGAGAGCATGATTCAGGCAGCAGAGCCAATAGTGAAAGGCCTGAGTTATGTAGAAAAAAAGGTACAAGTTTGTGTTTTTGTTTTTTAGTTTAAGGGCATTTAATTTTAGACAATTTACATAACATGTCCTTTTCTTTAAAGTAATGCCTCTTCTCCAAATAAATCAAGGTGAAAATAAACAAAGAGCTCAACATGACATCAGTCTCATTTGCCTAAGACCCGGTGTGTATGTATGAACAGCAGCAGCCATTTGTTAACATTTTTCCATTTCTGAACCATCCTTAAATAAAATTACATATGGGGTCACATATATGTGTGACTGGAATATATTTGAAGGAGAGGGAGAATGTTAGGATATGAAGTTAGAGAAATAGGAAATGGCCTATAATGTAGGGCCTCATGATCTAGAACAAGGACAATTAATTTTATTCTCTGACACGAATCTGTCCATGGATTTTAATCTAGAGCAAGCATGTCAAACTCAAAGGCTCACACAGGCTAAATAAACAAGGTCTAAGGTTTATGTGGGTTGCAAAAAGACAAAAGTTTCAATTTTCATAAAAACATAGGTTTATTTCGATAGAGACATGCTGAGTGCAAAGGGCTGAATAAATGAGTAATTGTTAACATAAAATAATAGAATATTTTAATAAAAATTAATATTTTTTCTTGAACATTAACTTATCAGACCCTGAATAACTGCACAAATTAATAAGTGTAATGCAAATAAATTTATTTTTCTTGTTCTCTGAAAGCAAAATATTTCCTGTTGTGCACACCAAACAAGTCAGTCCAAGACTAATGATGAGGCAATCGGCTGCTAAAATATTCGCTGCTAGTATTAGTGGAGAGAAATGGTGCGCCTGCACCTAAGGCGCGTAAGGGAAACGAATGCAACACGATTATAGTAAGCAATCATTAGCAAACGTTGTAGTTCATTATTAACTAGAGGCCCAGTGCATGAAATTCATGCATGGGGGAGGGTCCCTCAGCCCAGCCTACACCCTCTCGAAATCCAGGACCCCTCAGGGGATGTCCAAGGCAGTTGGACATCCCTCTTGCAATCCGGGACCGCTGGCTCCTAACCACTCACCTGCCTGCCTGATCACCCTTAACCACTCTGCCTGCCTGCCTGCCTGATCGCCCTTAACTGCCTCTACCACGGCCCCCACCGTGGCTTTGTCCAGAAGGACATCCAAAATGACCTCTGGAAGGTCGTTTGGCTGTCCGGTCTAATTAGCATATTACACTTTTATTATTAAAGATTACGTATAACAGGATACTGTAAAATCAAGTTACGAAATTGTTATGAAAATATTTCTTACATACCATTATATTGGCTGGGCTGCAAAAATATTTGTTGTGGGCCACATGCTTGATCTAGAGCGGTGGCTCTCAACCTTGGCTGCACATTAGAACCACCTGGGAATCTTTTTAAAATCCTGATTTCTGGGCCTCATCCTCAGGAAATTCTGTTTCTTTGTTACTAATGTTGTGGCCCCCCCATAACAAAGAAACAGAATTTCCAGAAGATGAGGCCCAGAAATTAGGATTTTAAAAAGATTCTCAGGTGATTCTAATGTGCAGCCAAGGTTGAGAACCACTGATCTAGAGAATGATGAGATCTGTTTTGGGATTTTTAAAGCTCATTCTGACTGTCTGTGGTGAGTGGATTTTCGAGGATCAAGAGTAAAAGCTATTGTTTTAGTCCAGATGAGAGATGTTGTTGGCTTGGTCAGGAGTGGTGGCAACAAAAATAGAAATGAATATACCTGAGGGACCACAGGTAACAGAACAGAGGACACTTCAGAGAGCCTCATTCATAAAGATTAAATGTGTGTGACATCCCCAAGCTGCTCATTGCAAAAGCAGGTGGCCGCATGCAGTGGTTCTAAAACAAATTCAAGATGTGGCTGGCAGCCTAATCCATAATTGCTAAGATTACACGTGGGAGGTGGAGCAAAGAGGCAATCAATTAGGTGGTGCTGAAATGGAAAAGATAGCAGGAAGGTAAACTTAGGAAAACAAATTCAGAGTGTTGTGTGTTTTTTTTGGTGGTGGGGGAGACTGTTAAATTGAGATGCCTATTAGATATCCAAGCCAATATGTCAAGAAGGCAGTTGAAGTTAGGGTTAAGTTTATACTTTGAAGTTCAGGGTATAAGTCCTTGGTAAATGATGTTATGAAAGAATAAATATCTGAATACAACTAAGAAGAGTTTGATAACATTGCCAGGTGGTGTCTCACCGATATCAAAATATTCTATAGAGCCCCTGGAATCAAATCAAAATGGTATTGATATAGAAATAAATAGCTCAGTGGGACAGTATAGACTCAAAGAAATGGATTTCAGTCAAGGTGAGACTATAATACATGACAAAGATTGAACTTTAATTCATTGGGGAAAGGATGGAATGTTCAATAAATGAATGATGTTGGCACAACTGGCTATCCATCTGGAAGAAAATAAAATTAGTCTCCTATCTTAGACATTTTATAAAAATAAACACCAGATGGATTAAATATTCAAATGTTCAAAACAAAATAATAAAAGTGCTTGCAAGAAAATCTAAGATACTGCATGTACAATCTACAAATGAGGAGACCATCCTACAAGGACTGGAACTCTGGAAGCTGTGTGAGAAATTAAAGATATTTGGATATGTAAAAATAAAATCTTTTCTTTGGCAAAAGATTCCATTAAAAATTATAAAGGACAAAAATGTATCTGGAAATTTGCAATTCAAACGACAAAGTCGATGTGTTATATTGAAGAGCTCTTACAGATTGTCAAGAAAAAGACAAATGACCTAATTTTTAAAAATGAGCAAAGGATATAAATAGACAATTCACAGGGTGGCAAATGCAAATGCTCACATGCACGAAGAAATGTACAAATTCATAGACTGTCAGGACAACACAAAGTAAAGCAACACTTTAACATTGTATCCCTTCAGGCTGCCAAAAATTAACGAGTGATATTCATCGCTGGTAGGGTTATGGATTTTCATATTTTCGGCAGAATTGTGAATTGCTATAGTCTTTTTGAACAGGAATCTGGCCACATCTGTTAAAATAAAAAAATGTATATATCCTTCAATTAATTAGTCTTTTTCCCTGGGAATCTATCCCTCAGAAATAAAGGCACTCGTGCATGTAAATTCAGGTACAGAAGATGTTATGACAGCTTTGTTTTAGTGGTCAAAAATTGGAAATAAAAATGAGTGCTCCTCAAAGGAGAAAAGTTGGTCCTTTTACATAATAAAATATTGTATATGAATATATGAAAGAATGAATCTGAGGTAAGTGGTTTACTTAGATTCCCATAAGGTATTGTTGGAGGAGAAAGGAAAATATAGAGTTCATGTACTATAGTCTCATTTTTAAACTAATGATGACACACTCCTTCCGTGTCTGTTTATATATGCTTATGAGCTTTTTGTGCTTATGTGTCATTTTAAGAGCATAAAAATAGAGAAGGAAACATTCTAGGTTGTTAACATTGGTTAATTCAAGAGGAGAGTGATATGAATGGAGAGGGGGACTTATGTTAAAAAGGAAAGAAAACAAACAAAAATCTCCAAACTTCTTATCACAAATCACAAAGATGTTTACTCCTTAGGTCAGGGGTGGGCAAACTTTTTGACTCGAGGGCCACAATGGGTTCTTAAACTGGACCGGAGGGCCGGAACAAAAGCATGGATGGAGTGTTTGTGTGAACTAATATAAATTCAAAGTAAACATCATTACATAAAAGGGTATGGTCTTTTTTTTTTTTTAGTTTTATTTATTTCAAATGGGCCGGATTCGGCCCACGGGCCGTAGTTTGCCCACGGCTGTCATAGGTTCTTGAGATACCTAATTCCCATGAAAATTCATATTTAAAAACAAGCAATAGCTATTCCTGCCCACTCACAGTCCCACGTGTTTGTAGGTGGCCTCATCGTCTGTACGGTCACATGTCTCCTAATGACTGGGGTACATTCTGAGAAATACGTCATTGGGCAGTTTTGTCATGTGACCATCACATAGTGCACGCCCACAAACCTAGATGGTCTAGCCTGCTACACACCTGGGCCACATGGTACCGCCTATTGCTCCTAGGCTACAAACCTGTACCTGCACAGCATGTTACTGTACTGAAAATTGTAGGCAATTGTAATACAATGATAAGTATTTATGTGTCTAAAGATAGAAGAGATACAGTAAAAACACGGTATAAAAGATTAAATATGGCACATCTGTATAGGACACTTACCATGAATAGGGATTGCAGGACTGGAAGTTGCTCTGGGTGAGGTAGTGAGTGAGTGGGGAGTGAATGTAAGGTCTAGGACGTTACTGTACATGACTGTAGACTTTATACACACTGTCCCACAAGCCCTCCCCCTCTTTTTTCTGACAGGCTGAGAAATAGAACATCGATGCTGCTCCATGAACAGGGGTATGGGCTGGACTGATAGGAAATATCAAGGAGAAACTGGCTAGGTAAGGCACAGATCACCATAGCAGTGACTGTCAGGAAGGAATGAAAGGTGGCTTGAGGATCAATCGAAATAAGAAATCAAGCCTGGCTGGTGCTGCTCAGTGGCTGGGCATCAATCCAGGAACCAAGAGATCCAGTCAGGGCACATGCCTGGGCTGCGAGCTCAATCCCCAGAAGGGGGCATGCAGGACACAGCCAACTGATGATGTTTCTCTCTCATCGATGTTTCTATCTCTCTATCCCTTTCCCTTCTCTCTCTCTCAAAATTAATAAAAATATATTTTTAAGAGGGAAATCAGAAATCAAGATGGAGAGATAAAGAATCATAGAGGATTGTCATGGCAATGTGGTTTTGGCTATTGCATGTTGGAGGAGTGGTCAGATTAAGGAAATTTGTGGTATTCATTAAAAAAAAAGGGTGTTTTAACATGAAGAGAGTATAGAACTGAGGACTCAATATTTTAACTTTGGAAATATGTTTTTGGTTCCAATAACCCTGTCTGGCACAAAGTGTTCTCTCTGGCATTGAATTGATGGAAGAAATAAAACTTATCTATGTTTTATATCATTCCAACCTGAAAATATGTCCAAAGAACAGAGACAGGCTGGCTCCACACTATCACAGAAAGCTTATACTCAAGTGGCAGTGGCACTTGATACTCGTTGAGGTAGCTCCTGTGGACCTGTGTCCCTGTACAGGATCTTAGTCCTCAACAGAGAATCTGCAGCAGCGCACTGTGAAGACCATCAAACTATAGCGCTGGGGGGACAGGCTCCTCTGTGGCTAACTGATTGGGGTGTAATCTGTGCACTCAAAATGGAGGTACTGTGAGTGAGAGGGAATCTATTTTGAAGCCCTACAGATATTGGGCTCATCAGAGGTAAAAAATCCTTCTGATCCACAGATTCTTCCATTTCTTACAGGAGATTGGGCTCTGCTAAGATCTTATGGAACTACCATCATGTATGCAGTCTGCCATTGACCTAAATGTTATGTGGTGCATGGCTGTAATTCTAGTCTTCTCAGTAGAAGTTATATAACAAACAGTTTCTGGTCTTCAAGCAGAGAATATTTTGGAACAACATGATAACATGTTGATTGGCTTAGAAAAATAGATGTTAAGTACATCAATCCACCAGATAGAATTATTACCCATTCATCTAAACATCCATCACTACTCTGTCAACTCATTCAAAGTCCACAATGGGCAGACAATAGACAGATATCTCACCCAGCAGGGCGTGGCTCAGTGGTTGAGCGTGGACCTATGAACCAGGAGGTCACAGTTCCATTCCTGGTCAGGGCACATGCCCGGGTTGTGGGTTCTTCTTATTAATGTTTCTATCCCTCTCTCCCTCTCCCTTTCTCTCTGAAATCAATAAAAATGTATGTTTAAAAATAGGTATCTCTAACTTACCATGCTCATCCAAAAACTAGAGATGATTGGTGGGGGAGGGGGGGGGCGGGAATGGCTGGGAGTGGTAAGAGGGGAGAAGAACTCAAAACATTATAGAGAGCAGACTGGGCTCAGAAAATTTAATGAAAAATTAGGTACATGTTTATCTCAGAAAAATGAATTAGAAAATTGAGAATCATTTAGTCCAACCTGCCTGGGGTAAGGACAAGCAAACCTCCAATGATGATTGATCTGCCTAACATTTGATACCTATGTATACACTGGAAGCAAAAGTTTCATGAAACAATAATACCTGCAGCATACTTTGATATTTTCTATTTATATTTTGTGTTTTTCTCTTATAAAAGAAAAAAAAGATTGCCACAACCCAGGAATAGGTCACAACTGCAGTTTGAAAAAACACTGTCACAGAGCAGCATCGGTGCATTAGTATTAGTGCTATTTCAACTTTGTAAATTTCAAGGTCATATGTTTACTTTGTTACTTACTGAAGTTCTAAGGTGGTACATTTGTCCAAGAGAACAGCATCTTCCCAGTCCTCTACTTGCACGTTTCCTCATAGTTCTGAATTAGAAATAGGGCAGTCACTTCCTCTCTGGGGGCAAATTGGGGACCCAAGTCTTTCCTAAATCATACATTGATTTGTTACAACAAAAGACTTGTTGGTTTTTTGCTGTCTTCCATCACAAGAACTTCCTTTTCTCTCTGAGTTGCTTTCTCTTGTCTCTGGCTAATTCTTCTTGTTTTCAATTTTATTCAGTCAACTAAATTTTATTAATTTAGAAATACCAGGATGAACAGGAAAAACTCTCCGCCTGTGAGAAACTAATGGGTCAGGAGGAGAAACCAACAAGTGAAATAGAGCGAGATATTAAAGAGAGGGACACGGAAAGTGCTTAGGCAGCAGAGAGAGATGGGTCTAACTGAAACGGGTGAAACGGCTTCTCAGAACAGAGGAGTTTGGGAAAGTACCTAACTAACTTTGCCTACGGTGAGATGACACTGCTGGAAGAGGGAACAGCATGTGCTAAGACATGGAGGTGGCAAGAACACGTAGTTACATTTTTCTGGAGTTACAGCAGAGTGACAGGAAATGAGGCTCAGCTGAAGGGCCCGTTCTGCACATTTGTGGACTGTGGAGAGTCACCCGGGTGACTCTGAGCTCTCACTGTCTGCTCTTTGGGAGGAAGCAAGAAGCTGTGGGTTCAGATTTCAGGGTCTCAGTCTTACTTCTTTCTACTAGACTACAGTCAACCTAAAGTCTGGAATGTCTTACTATCTAAATCCCCAGTGCCTGGTACAGGGCTTGGCATAGATTCAAAGGACAGTCAAAGGAATGTCAATGAGCTCACCTTCGTGGCCCCGCACTTGGCAGGTATCTGAAACACATGTCCAGGCTATGCTCTGTTCTTTGAGAATGACACAGAATTGTAGCACTTTAGGAAAACAAACATTCTCTTTCACTAAAATCTCTTTTCAAAACTACCCTTCCTGGTAACATGTTGCAAATAAATTAATAACTTAAAATTATTCTCATCCTGCTTCCAGATCCTGAAGATAACATGAATAAAAAATCCTATATAATGAAGAGGTAATATGCAAATTAACCCTCATGCCCTCACAAGATGGCTGCCTATAACCAGGCTGCAGGGGGTTAGTGAGGAACTACCAAACGACTGAACCAGCAGGCTGCGTGGGGCGACCAGACCAGCGGGGGGGGGGGGGGGGGGGGGGGGTGTTACTGTGAGGGGCGACCAGGCCAGCAGGGTAGGGGGGGCAGTTGGGAGCGACCAGGCCAGCAGAGGTGGGTGGTTGGGAGTGATTAGGCTGGTGCCGGGGCAGTGAGGAGCAACGAGGCTGGCAGGGAGGGGGCAGTTGGGGGCGATCAGGCCAGCATGCAGGGGCAGTGAGGGGTGATCAGGCCAGCAGGGAGGGGAGCAGTTAGGGGCAACCAGACAGGCAGGCAGGTGAGTGATTAGGAGCCAGCGGTCCAGGATTGTGAGAGGGATGTCCCGGATTGGAGAGGGTGCAGGCTGGGCTGAGGGGACAACCTCCCACCACCCCCACCCCCCCCCCCCCCCCCCGGCACAAATTTCACTGGGCCTCTAATAGTCAATTATAAAAATAATTGACTTGTGATATCCTAGTTTATAGTTCTCACTAACTACCAATGCTCAATAAAAAACAGGTTTATGATTTTTTTAATACTACCATGTAAGTGTGAAAATCATAACAGAATTGAATGGTACATTTGGGAGATCCCATTGAGCTTAATCTGGTTCATCCCTCTTGTTTTACAGTAGAGGAAAGGGGGGCCTAGATGACCTTAATAGAGCTGCTCCAAATAATTTTATATCAGGGAATTAACACCAACCAAAGAGCTATGACTCAGAGCAACTTATCTTGTGAGTATATGTCCCTTTAGTTTCTTAAAAATGCCTATGTGTGTTCCCATGGTAAAATTTGTTTCAAATTGTTTATATTTTTGTATCTTGCCTTTTTTACTAAATATATTATGAGTCCCCCCCCCAAAAAAAAATCTTTATTTGCAAATTTGTCACTCACATATTCACATAGTCACTATATAATATCTCATTGGATGGATATACCATAATTTATTTGACCTATTCCTTGTTGTTGGGCATTTAGGTTATTTTGCATTATTGTTGTTATTAGAAATAAAACCTTTGCACCTAAATCATGATTTCTATCTGATTATTTCTTAAGGGGAGAAATACCAGTTTGGTCAAAAGGGAGGGACACATTCAAGGCTTCTGATACATACTACTAAGTTGTATAGCCCAGGAAAGTTTCACAGATTTACCATAAATAATAATTTATATCTTTTCTGAAATCTTAGCAACTTTAGACCAATTATTCCAAATAATGTGTTCAAATTTGCCCTAATTTTAATAACTAAAAAATACAAATAATTATGATGTAGCTATTAGTTTAAGGAGTTAGATCTTATTCTCAAATTATAAATGAATCTGTAGGCTAAGGGAGATATGTGTGACTAAATGGCCAAGGATTAAATGGGAAATGTTGAGTTTTCCTGTAGGGGTCACTGTTACTGTCTACAAGTCAGTAACAGATGAAAATAAAGTCATGCATTTAAGCATACACATTCATTTTCAACGCCTGATTTGTCTACATTCTCTAAATTGCAAAATAAATAAGATCTTCAGCCAGATAGCATCATAATGCCAACTTCTTTATATAATGACACATACCATTCTCTCCACTCAATATGCTCCATTTGAATTGATTAAATGTATGCGACTCATATGAAAGGCACTGCTGCTTGCTCTTACTAGAGGAAGCATTAGCTAATTACCTAAGGCCATAAAGTGGTTTAAATGGCATATACTGACTTGAAGAACAGAAGGAAAAAAAAAACCCCACAATAAACAACGTTCAGTGCTGTGTACGGCAGGGTCCTCTCCCTTTCCCTTTGTTTTTTTCTGCTTTTCCCGTGAACCTATTTGCGCTCTGCCTCAAAATCAACACAGAAGACAAAATCAGATGCTGTAATCTGCATTTTATAGTGCTATTTGAGTACAAAGAGGTGCTTTTCAATCTTTACGTGCTAATTATTATTATCAATGCAGCTCAAACTTGCTCCCAACGTTCCAGGAGCCAGGCCAACGTGGCTGTGCGGACACACCTTTGCTAGGTGCTGAGGCCTGGAACAGGCCAGGTGTTGCTGGAAACGAATCAGCTCTCCTCTCTGCATAGCAGGAGTCTTTTCGTTATGAAATGCAAAGCAGCAGCCGTTTTCCATTACCCGCATCCCCAGCCCTCCTCGTCCGGGGGTAGGAAGGGGCTGGGAGGATATTTACTCTTGGCTCTTGGATTTCTCTTATTTAACTGAGCCCAGTGGCAGCTGCTTCTCTGAGCGCAACGCCAGCCGGCTCAGGGCTAGCCGCACCTGGAAGGCAAGCTGCAGAGCTGACCAGGGGCTTGGACCAAGCCCGAGCTGGACTTGGGGCATCGGGAAGCTGAAGGAGCCGGTGTAGGAAACCAGGGTGTGGTGGCCCCGGCATGCTGTGTCGCCCGGCAGCGCTTGGCTGCCCTCCCCTCCTGCAGCTGGGAAGAGTTGAGGCTGGGAGTTGGTGAAACGCGCTCACCTGTCGGAACCCGGATTTAGGCAGGGAGCAGGGCCAGAGCGCGCCGGTCACGGCAACCTGGGCGGGCGGCTCTCCCCACGCCCAGACGCCACAGCCAGGGGGGCAGGTGTGGGGGCTGCTCCAGAAGACTCTAGCACCCACCTCCCACCCCTACCCTGCTCTCCGCCTTTCACCCACAGGCGCCACCGGCGTGGTGTGCCCCAAGGCTTGGTGTGCAGAGGCCAGGGTTGCAGGTTCAAGACGCTCCGCCTCCTCCTGGCACTTTGAGCCATAAGTGCCGGCAGGGACCTTTCCACTTGGTCGGAGTCTTTGGTCACTGCTGAGGTTTTCGGGACTCTGTAGGCCAGGCACAGCCAGGACCTTTGCCTCTGACCGACGCCGTGCCTGCAGCCTGCCTGGGGTACCCCCAGCCCCGGGGGCGTCCGCTTTCCCGGGCACCGACGCCCCAACTTTTTACGTGCGGTCTGCGCCCTCTGACTGGGCGTCGGGCTCCCGTGCCAAGGGGCGCGCATCTTCCGGGGCCGGCATCGCCCCCAGCGGAGCGCAGCGCGCCCTCTTCTCCCCGAGCGAGGGCGGGCTGCCTGAGCCCGGGTCCCCGGTGCACTTGGTGGGTCCCAGTGCCCCGGACTCCCCCCGCCTCGGAGCCCGCCCGCGAGGAGGGATCGAACCCCCGAGGCCCAGGCTTCTTCCCCCGAAACTCGAGTCGGCCCCCTTCTGCCTTTGCTCTCGGGTCGGCCCAGTGAGCGGCCGCGCGGAGGATCGGGGCGCTCGGGCCTCTTCGCCCGCGGGCTGCGCGGCGCGCACCATGGCCGGCTGCTGCTGCCTGTCGGCCGAGGAGAAGGAGTCGCAGCGCATCAGCGCAGAGATCGAGCGGCAGCTTCGCCGGGACAAGAAGGACGCGCGCCGCGAGCTCAAGCTGCTGCTGCTGGGTGAGTGACACCTTCCCTGCCGGGCCCCGCGGCGCGGCTTCCTCCAATCCCAGGGGCTGACAAGTCGTCTTAGACGCCGGCCCTTTGCACCTCCAACCCGGTGACTTTCGACTATTCCCAAACAGGGTTGAGAGGAACACTTGACCTGTGTGTGCCTTTCCCCAGCTGTTCTGGTTGGTTTGCCTCTGTCCCTAAAGCCTCGACCTTCCCACCCCTCCGCCTCCAGGGGAGGATTCTGCAGACACTCATCTGGGATGTGCAGGTCGGGTCGGTGGCGGGGAGCTGCCTGATCCACAACTTGGGTTCAGCTCTAGCGCTGGCCCCTGCGCTCTCAGTTCTAAATAAGGACCCGTTGACTGAGCGGTTACCAAGTGAGGGATTGAGCTGAGTTCTTACGGGCACCACCGCCAAGTGATGCGTGCAGATACCCCCACTTAGAGAATTACAAATGAAGGCGCAGAAAGTTGGCAAATTGACTTGACCAAGAAAAGGCAAAGCAGATACTAAGTCAGTGGTGAAGCCCAGGTCCTGGCCACTCACCCCACGGTTCCCCCTCCCACCACTGTGCCCCCCTCTGCTTGCCACTATTGGCTCTCTCTGGGAGGCTTCTCTGTTTGCAGCCCACCCCAAACTCCCTTGTCCAGTTGACTCAGGGCGGTGGTTCCTAGGATTCTGACTTTGTGGTCCCAGGTGCTTCTGCTAGCTGATCTGGTTTTTTATTTTTTTTGGGGGGGGGAGGGGTCTCCCGCTTTAGGTAGGACACATTTCCCAAAACAGAAAGAAACGTTTAAGGTTTGCCCAATTTATGCCTTAGGACAAGGACCCTATCTGACTTTCTAGAATTCTGTTCAATACATTTGCTTTTTGAGGAATGTTTACCTTTTCTTTCTTTCAGACCAGTGTTTCAGCTGCCAAATCTCTCTAGAGCAGCTGCAAGTATTTCAGCTTTTTTAACTTTATACATTCCATACAGAAATTCTCTTTATATCAGTGAGTGCGCATGAGTGTGTGTTTGATATTAGGAGTCTCCCTCCCAGAAAGCCTTAAGGAAAGAAAAGCCGACCCAGTTAGAATAAAATACAGAAGGCTTTAGTCAGTGTGCTTTGGACCTGTGCAAGGAAACCCCTTACCCCTACTGCCCCCGATTAGAGGTCAGGGTCTGACCTTCCCCAGGCTGTGCCCCTCCCCACCGAGCTGAGTCCTCACTGACCTTCAAGCCCCAGACACTGATGGAATTCCCTGCCCCAAGTCCCCAAGCTTGTCTTCAGGGCCTTTTCAAGCAGAGAGGGCAGACTCCATCCTTGAGGAGTGCCCGAAGGGGCAGCTGTGCTGTGTGGGGTTGTGGAATAGCTTGCAAATGTGTGCTGAGGCCTCCCTGGGGCGAGGCAGAGCCTGGGTGGGGAAGGGAAGGCATCTGTTCATTGGCCAGTTCTGTTCTTTCCAGTCTGTCCTGCAACTCTGAGGGCTCCGAGAATTCTAAACTGTACCTACCTGGACTCCAGGTGGTTATAAAGCTAGATTTGTCAAGGGTGGAGGATTATGTGCCAGTTTGCTAGCTTGATTAGCACTTTAAAGTAGTAATTACAGGGCCTCCATTTGTACTTTTGCCCCAGGCCCCATGATAGAGGTGGGCATACAAGGACAGGCTGAACCCTCTTTCATTTTGATGCATTTTGCTTTGTGTCAGTGTGTGAAGTACAGGGTCTGGAATATACCGGGCGCTTGGCAAATGCTGGCTCTCTGTGTGAAAAATGAAGCAGTAAGCTGAGTTGTACTGTACTGCCTGTAAGCCTATTTGTTTGAAGGAAAATGCTTGCGTTAACACTCAAACTAGGGGAGGGATGTTTGCAGATAAATTGTTTGCCCTCGAAGTCAAATTTAATCCTGGTGACTAGAATCCTTCTTCATCTTCCTGGCCCTTGCCCCAACCCTGTTCCTGTCCCCTTGAGGCAGGACTGCCTGACCTCCCAGAACCCCCATTTTTACCAGGCCTCACTGTGACTACCTCCTTGAGTCAGTGCCAATCACTCAGAAACAACTAGAAATAGTTTCCACACCACATGGAGCTGTCCAGAACCCCCAAAGGATGGACTTTAAAACCTCTGATTTCCTTCAATCTTTAAGGGAATAGGGCACACTTCCATTTTTTTTTCTCAAAACAAAGGAGGAATCACTGACTCAGAAAACATGGGAGGCAGGGAAAGCTCATGCCAGTGGTTCTCAACTTTGCCTGCACATTAGAATCACCTGGGAATTTCTGTTTCTTTGTTATGGGGTGGGGCCACAACATTAGTAACAAAGAAACAGAATTTCTGGAGGATGAGGCCCAGAAATCAGGATTTTAAAAAGATTCCCAGGTGATTCTAATGTGCAGCCAAGGTTGAGAACCACTGCTCTATGCTGTTTTGTCTGAAGTCAGGCAGTTTGAGTGCAAAGTTCATTCACCAGAGTGTGTGGATTAGATGATCCACTGCTCAGATGCCTCAGGTGGAAGCTCCACTTTGCAAATGCGTGGGCATGGACTGAGCTGAAATTCCACCACCTCTTCCACAAGGACCCCTGCTTTTGCAACTACAGGATCTGAGGATGTTTCTGAAGTACATCGATGGTTCAGTCCAAATCCTGTTTGTGCTTAATGAAAGTGTGGGTCAGTCCATAGGAAAGATAAAAGCTGTTGTCTGGTTAGGGCTATTAATTGCAAGATGCCAGCGCGATGCTCTCTCAGAGGAAGGAGGTCAGAAATAAAGAAGATGCTGGACTTTAGAAGAAAGAAAATCCTTATCAGTCCCTCAGTTGAAAGGAAGACAAAAAGGAGTTTGGATAAGAACTCTGATAAGTACTCTTCGGTGTCAGGAGAAAGTATCAGGACAAAAGTAATGAAATGAGGAGAAATGTGATCTTTTATTGATTTTAAATGAGGCTTGGTGAAATGTTAATCAGGTTGAGACTTAATTTTGGATGTAGCCCTCACATTGGAAATGTCTGGGAAGGAACGTTCACTGGGGCATTGAAATTGAACTTATGTTGGTACTAGAGGCCTGGTGCATGAAATTCGTACACTGGTGGGGGCGGGGGGGCATCCCTCAGCCTGGCCTGAGCCCTCTCGCAGTCAGGGATGTCCGACTGATGACTTAGGTCTGCTCCTTGCCATCAGTCGGACATCCTTAGCGCTGCTGGAGGAGGAGGGAGAGGCTCCCACCACCACCACTGTACCAGTTTCTGACTGAGCAGCACTCCTCCTGTGGGAGCACACTGACCACCAGGGGGCAGCTTCTGCGTCGAGCGTCTGCCTCCTGGTGGTCAGTGCACATCATAGCGACCGGTCGTTCCGCTGTTCGGTCAATTTGCCTATTAGCCTTTTATTATATAGGATAGGAGTTAGAAATGGAGGTTCTTAGACCAGGCTGTTTGTGTTCAAACCCTGGCTCTCCCCTTTCTTAGCTGTGGACTGACTTTTCTTGGCTTTGTCTGGCAATGAATGCTTGGTAAGTGTCTGCTATCATTGCTCCATTTTCAAGCTCTTTTAGGCACCAGGGTGGTGTTACTTTCCATTTTAGTTGACCAGTTGTAGGTAACTTAGCAGTTAGTCTTTATAGTCCTGGTTGTACTTTGACAGAAATGTCTTGCTTTGAGTCTCCCTCATTGTTTTGTTGTTTTGTTTTATTTGTTTTGAGCCATAAGCTCATTATAAATATCAAGTCTCTCTTTGTCCTTGCACCAGAGTTGAAAGTCTGAGTCCCAGGAAGTTTTATTGCATTGGTTACAATAGAATCCCACTTTATGAGCTGTCATGTTTCTGGCCTGGAAGTCTATTAGAGGGGATGGTGAGACAGTATGGATTTCTCAGTAGAAGGTGATAGAATTTTCTGTCTCTGTGAAGAGGAAAAGGAAGGAAATGGTAAGTGTGCCTACGTTCCTTCCTCTTGGCTTAGTTTAATCCAGCACACTTTTCCAAAGTGCCAGGCATGGTGCTCCAAGCTGAGGATCATTTCCAAGCTGAGTGGGAGTTGTCTTTTCACAACTGTTGTGAGGAAGGTGGTCATAAGAGACTACAAGGAGTAAAAGAGGGAGGGAGGGGTCCTCTGAGTAGGGCCATGAAAGATGGGAAGTGGGGGAAGGTGATGCCAGCCACATGTGGGGCTTGTGTAGGACATGCAGACTTCTCCCTGCCTCCCAAGAGAAACTTTTGAGGACAGTAAGTGGTGTTCTCAGGATCTGGGGTTATGTGAAGGGCCTCTTAGAGGGCAGATTTCATTTGGTTTTAGTGTTTTATCTTCACCATTAGGTGAATATGTTCACTACAAAATAAATATTAATGCAAAAATGCTTAATTTTTTGTGTCATAATATGCTTCAGAAAGGGGAGACCATGAAACTTTATCTGTGGCTTATGTCTGTCCTGGGTGCAATAAACCAACCTCCCCACATAGCCTCTTCCACCCATGACGCAGCAGTCCCCGGATCCCCTCACAAGACAAATGCAAGTCCTCCCTCTTCTTCCTGCCTTTAAACGAATACACAACCTTTCAGATAATGGACTTTTACCCTTTGTACCTTTTCAAATAAGGGACATTGAGGTATGTTTTACAATAAAGTCACCAATTTTAAGTGTGCAATTTGATGTCCTGACAAATATGAACAGTTGTGTGAACGTTAGTACAATAATGATATAAAATATTTCCATCATCCCCAAAACTTCCCTGTGCCCCTTTGTAATCAATCTCTTCCCCTCTAATCATGAAAACATTTTTAAAAATTTGGAAACAATAAGGATAAGAATAGTACAAAAAACCCATAGGTATACCTATTGACCTATTACTGAAATTTTCTTTCTCTTTTGTGTGTTCCCTTCAGTTTTTCTGAAATGTTTGAGGGTAAATATGTGTCAGTCATGTATATGTACAAGTATGTGTATATGTATATGTATATGTATTACATATATATTCCCCAAACTTTAACAGTTGATAGCTCAATTTTGAAAAGGAAGTACATTTTAATAAGCACTGCCTTTATAGTTACTCAAAGTGTGTGTATACATTTTTTGGGGACACCCTACATATATTTAGTTTCTTCTAATTTGGAACATTTTCACAGGCTCTCATTGCTTTTGTGACTTTACATTTTTGAAGAGTACAGTCTCCTCTTTCTCCCCCCACCCCCTCCGGTTAAACCCTCTCTCCTTTTAATCCCTTTCTCCCTTTAATAGAAAGTTCCCCATTTGGGGTTTGTCTGGTGATTTTCTTACAATTAGAGATTCCAACTATATGTTCTTGGCTGGAACTCTGGGTAAGTGATGTGTGTCCTTCCCAGGGGTCACCTCTAGGGGCACCCCATGTCTATCTGTCCCTTGTTGGTGATACTAAGTTTGATCACCTGCTTGTTTTCTCCACTAACAATTTTGTGGGGAGATATTTTCTAAGACCTTGCAAATATTCTGCTCCTCTAGATTTTGTATTGATATGATTCCTGATCCAATCTGTAACTTGATGACTACAAAATGATGATTTCCCAACTCTAGCACTATCTCCATCTTTATCAGTTGGCCCTGTAGCAACCTTCCCTTTGATCCTATTTATTTATTTATTACTCTTACAAACTTGTGAATCCCTAGGGGTTTTTTTTTTTTTTTTTTAAAAAAATGGGTTTTACTTCATTACTGTATTTAATCATTTTGGTCCTCAAATTGTGCCCTATTTGCACAATGAGATTCCCTTCCAGGTGGTTCCTATGTCATTGTGACATGCCCCCATCATTTCTTTGAGTATTTTCTTACTTTCAGAAATAACTCTAGGCTCATCTTATACTGCCCTTCCTAGTCATGGAATTAACTATTTCTCTACAGCAAGCATGTCAAACTTGCGGCCCATAGGCCACATGCCTCCTTTATTTGGTCTGTGTTAGCCTTTGAGTTTGACATGCTTGCTCTACAGGGCCTTGGTTCTTTTAGTAGAGAACTGCAGCTTTTCTTTTAAGATGTTTAAGCCACTTTAAACAAAGATATCAAGTCCACTAATTCAAGTCAATCACCAATATCTAAAGAGCAATGTAAAAAAAATGTCTTAACCCTCAACACGTTCCTTTTCTTTTTTAAAGATGCCTTCGAGTCTAGATCAGCTTTTGCTTTCTCTTTTCCTATGATACCTGAATCACAGGGAGAAAGGCGTTCCTTGTAAGAACTCCCCTGTGTGGGGTTGCAGGGAGGGAGAGAGGGAAGTAGATTGAGAAGGCCAAGAGAGAGAGAGAGAGAGAGAGAGAGAGAGAGTGTGTGTGTGTGTGTGTGTGTGTGTGTATGTGTGTGTGTGTGTGTGAGAGAGAGAGAGAGAGAGAGAGAGAGAGAGAGAGATGTTTTCAGTGAGTCAGTGTCAAAAAGCTATGATGTTACTGAAGACGGAGGTTGAAATTCAGACCAAAGAGGACTTTGTTGGAAGGATTCTCACCGGGGCATCTCATGAAATTAAAGGAACTGAGTAATAAAGACAGGGAAAGAGCAAGTGCCAGGGTAGTTCTGGGGCACAGCCATCAGCTTGAGTGCCCTTTGGGGCTTCCTTGCTTCTGTGAGAGCCCCAGGCCTGCTGTGGATCAGGGTGAACTCCTGGATCAGTCACTTCTGGCCAAGGGTCATCCATCACAGACGGCCTGGGGCAGGCCTGCTGTGAGTCCAGCAGCCTGCTGCAATCACTGTCCAAGGCGTGGAAGTGCATCAGTGGAAATCTAAGAGCTCTAAAGGCAGAAGTCCCTGCAGGAGCCTCTGCGGGAGCTCTAACTTCCGTTATGAGCAGTTGGCTCTCTGCTGATGAGGAAATTAATGGGCTATCATGTTGGCCAGGGTTCTTGGTTGCAGACCATTTAAGCAGAAGAATAATTTATTGGAGGGGAAGCAGGAAGCACACAGAATCAATGGGAATTGCAGAGCAGGCTCAGCCAAAGGGCAGGATCCAAGGGAGTCTTGACACTGGAATCGGACAGATTGCCGGCACCCCGCCAGTGACTGCCACCCCGATGGTCCCGGATGCTCACCTCCATAGTGGCGCTGTGAATCCTCTGTGACCATCTCCTGCAGCCTTGTGTCACTTTTCGACATCTCAGGCCATCTGATTATGCCCAGCTGGCAGGAATCAGGGGGTGGGGGTGGGAGGCAGCATGGCATAATGGTGAGAACGTGTTCTCTGGGTTTAAAATCTAGGCAAGGAGTAGTTCCCATTGTGCTGCCAACCCCCTACCAGTTCAGGGTGGCTGACAGAATTAGCTTGTAGTTCCCAGAAGGAGGGTCAGCAGCATGAAGTTTCTACTGGTGCCCCTTCTCAGAGATCAGGGACCTAGTGTATGGCCAGAACAGAATCATGAAAGGAGCAGTGTTTTAAGGCTCTGGAGACTTGAGCTTCCTTTTTTTTTTTTTTTTTTTTGATGTGTGTGGGGTGGGGAGAGCCTCTGAGTACTGGATATATGACAATAAGGAAGAATTTCCTTTGAGCCCCAGGGTCCTTACTTTTAAAATGGGAGGTTGGCCCTGGCTGGTTTGGCTCAGTGGATAGAGCGTCAGCCTTCAGACCAAGGGGTCCCAGGTTCGATTCCAGTCAAGGGCACATGCCCGGGTTGCAGACTCGATCCTCAGTGTGGGGCATGCAGGAGGCAGCCGATCAATGATTCTCTCTCACCATTGATATTTCTATCTCTCTCTCCCTCTCCCTTCCTCTCTGAAATTAAAAAATAATATATTTTAAAAAATAAATAAATAAAATGAGAGGTTGGGTTAGGTGACTTCTAAGGTCTTCCCCATTCTGTCTTCAGAGGTTTTATTTCAATGGTTCTCAAAGAATGTTTCTAGGGCCAATAGCATCAGCGTTTCCTAGGAACTTGTTAGAAACACCTCTCAGGCCCTCTGGATCAGAAATTCTGGAGTGAGGCTAGCAGTCGGTATTAACAGGCCGTGCAGGTGAACCTGACACATGCTCAGGTTGAGAACCTCTGTCAGATAGCGTTGGCCTGGAGTCAGGACTGGCAGCCTCTGGTTGTCACTTCTAGGCTCTGAGGCAGGCATCCTTGCCTTTCAGCAGTTACCCAGGAGGCTCTTGGGGCTGACCTGCCTAGGGAATCTCTGTTTCTTGAAGTTGAAGCACTCTCTCCTTCATCAACTTGATGAAGGGTCTTTGGAGTCTGAGCTAAGTACTTTGCATGGGTCTTTTAGCCTTGTCCCCAAATTGGTGGGCCAAGAGGAAAAACAAGGGCATACATACAATTTACTAAGGCTGGAGTCCTTATAAAAGCAACCAGTGGTCACATTGGCGTGCACTCTCGCACTTCGATGCTTTACTCAAAAAGTTGTGCTCCTTAAATTGCAATGGTTTTGTGGCTAATAACCATTAAGTATTATCTTTATCTTGAACTAAGTGGTGCAGAGGAAGCATATTCTAGTAACAGCTCCCATATATCGGTCTTCTCTTGAAAAATCCCCGCCCTCCCCCTTGCCCCATGAAACATTGGCTGGCATTTCCATCCAAAGGGTACTGTTCCTGGTTGTCAATTATTTTTTTTTAAGTAACTGCTAAATTTTTATATATATATTTTTTACTTTTTTAATGAATAAGAGGAAAAGAGAATACTTATTTTTTAATTATTCTGCTTGAAAAGTGTCTTCTGTATTGTTAGTTGTCCGTGACCCACAAATGGATCAGCCATGCCACTATTATCTCAAATCTGTCATAAATAACACCTTCCTTTTGAACAACTCATTCCCAGAATTTTTGTTTCTCCTGATCAGCTACTAGGTAATTGGGAAATATAAGCTGATTGTATTACTGAACAAAATCAAATAAAAGAAGGTAGCAAATCATTTGCAGAATCATCATCTAATCAACATAGTGGTCTAAGTCTAAGTCAATGCCACTCAAAAACCAGTTGTGGCCCAGGCCAGTCTGGTCACATAAGACAAGTGCAGAAATCGGGAGTAAGCATCTAGAAACTTTTATAGCAATTTAACAGTGCTGTGCCATCCAAGGGATTCTTATTGTATTACATAAATGTATCACTCTGCAACTGAGGGGAAAGTTTTAAAAACTGGCTCCTTACCACAGAGTGTTTGAGGAGCACAGTCAAAACTTTATTTTATGGATGGGCGGAGAAGGTCCAGAGGGGAGAAGAGACTGGACAGATGTCACAGGGCTTGGTGCTCAGTAGCCAGTTGGCAGAATGGAGGCTAGAAGTCCAATCTCCGAGTTGCCAGACCATTCTTTCACTTAGTGACTCTGAGTCTTCATGTTGAATTCCATTGTTTCTAAGACGACACTGATTGTAAGACTAGCCATTGATTTGAAAATATTTCCCCCCCCCGCCCCAGAAAACCATAGTAATATACATTTCAGTGCAAAGGCATTTCAACCTTAAAAATGTTCATTTCTGTGGTAATAAATCTTGGAATCAAAGATATAATTTATTTCTTTTTTCTCTAATCAGATAGCACAAATTTAAAATAAAGCAAATCTGTTCTAGATATTGACATTGTATTTGCTTTCATGAGACCAATTTCCATGCTGAAATTAGATTAGGGAAGAAAGCACTTTGTATTGCCATTAGCCCACAGGTTTCCATTTTGAGTTATTATATGAAACTTGGAAAAGGGTTGCTTCCTAGATTAGAGGAACTGTCATATACAA
This sequence comes from Myotis yumanensis, assembly GCF_028538775.1. Taxonomy (NCBI): domain Eukaryota; kingdom Metazoa; phylum Chordata; class Mammalia; order Chiroptera; family Vespertilionidae; genus Myotis; species Myotis yumanensis. The sequence continues at coordinate 37,501,182 of NW_027223763.1, forward strand.
GGAAGGTTAAGAAAAAAAATAAGAGCAACCAAATGTTGTGAGGGCTCCAGTGTCTCCAAAATGGTGGATGGGCCACATCTAGGCAACAGATAGGTTTAAGAAGAGTTTCAGATGAGAGACTTTGAACTCCATGGGGACTTTGCTCACCATTAATCCCAGTGTTGAGTTCAGAGCTAAGCTCAAACACTGGTTGAATTAATATGTATGTCATTCCCTATATAGTGGCTTACATGAAATACTAGATGAGAAATATGAGGAATTTCTTGAAGGCAATGGAGATCTCTTGGGTGGTCTGGGAATGTTGATGAAAAGAAGATAGGATTAGGCTGGTTTTTTAAGAAAGATAAATTAGAAAATCCCAGAGTTGATTTTTAAAAAATGGCCAATATCTTGGCTAAGTACTCATTTTGAATATATATTTACTAGTAGCCCAGTGCATGGATTTGTGCACATTGAAAGGAAATTAATTAGAAGAAAAATTTGTGCAGTAATTACGTTACTGCTAAAAATTACATGTCAAGCCGTAACTGGTTTGGCTCAGTGGATAGAGTGTCAGCCTGCGGACTGCAAGGTCCCAGGTTGGATTCTGGTCAAGGGCATGTACCTTGATTTCGGGCACATCCCCAGTGGGGGGTGTGCAGGAGGCAGCTGATCGATGTTTCTCTCTCATCAATGTTTCTGACTCTCCCTCTCCCTTCTTCTCTGTAAAAAATCAATAAAATATATTTTTAAAAAATTACATGTCAAAATAGTATATATAATATGGTATTATAAAATTAAAACACATGTGCAATTGGTGCCAGTGAGAGCTTTATATGTATCATGCACATGCAAGTCAATGTTTATTTTTAAATTGCCAGTGCACATCATATGTACTGGTTGGTCAGACAGTCAGATGTACGTATGGTCGGTCACTTAGTTTTTTATATATATAGATACCAAGATATGTGGTTTCAAAAAATGAAAATTGAGCCTGGAAAATAGTCATTGTATAAAAAAATTCATGAAGACTTTTCCTCTTAACGGTACAGGAGAAAATTTAGATATGTAACTGGAATTATAGTTGAAAAATTTGCCCATTATTCTTCTCTATTGTTTTATTTTGAAATAATGTGAAAAAAATCATAACTCATCATGGTCTTTTCTATAACTTTTCTAAATGTGTAAAGACCTATCTAAAATAAAGGAGTTAGACCTCATGACTTTAGGGGCCCATCTCACACTTAATTTTACGAGTAAGAAATTTAGAGGCTCTGAAAGGGGAATCAGAAATTGCAAGGACTTAATTTTCCAAAGTATAAGACCTAGTTTGGTGTGTTAAGAGCCATATTATTACCTGAAATCAAAGTTGGGTGCTGAGCATGGAAAAGCAACAAGGTAGAAAAGGCCCGTGTCCCTGATTCCACGAAGCTACCATATTAGCTCTTGACTAGGAATGATGGGACCCTTTTCAATGGCAGCTAAACTGCTATCCTACTTAATAAAATATTATGCGTTCTCTTTTGCATTTAGCTTTTTAAGATCTCAGCAATATGACTGGAAGAGCAATATGCTCTTTCCAAAGCATATGCAATTCGAAAGCAGCAAAGTCAGAATGTAATGGTATGGGGGGAGGGAACCTAATGTGATGTTATTGGCCAGCTCGTGGGCCATGCTGCATCTGCATCTCTCACGCCTGCACTGGCATCAACATTGTGCTATAAGACAGGTTCTCCTGTATCTTCTGGAACTGAGTTTACAGATATTTGACAGGAAATATTTCTGTGAGCAAATAAACATTTGAAGCTGCTTTTACAATTGATATTGAGTTCATTAAATTTGAAAAATGGAAAAACCTAGTTTTCCTCAGTCTTTAATGTTCATTTTAATTTTTTAAAATCTAGCAATTTTTTGTATAAAATAATCATGCATTTCACTAATTACTTTTTACTTTACTACTAAATTAACTCAATTGATTAATTCAGTGAATTAAGTGATTAGATTTCCTTTAAACATTTTAAAACCTATTTACATGTATTAAGAACCTGAGTATCCTCAAATATTTTGACCCCCTGACAAAGCTGGCAAGCAAAAGCTAAGCATTTAAGAGACTCCAGTAGACCTCATAAATCTAAAGTTATAAATTAAATCTTATTCTTTTAAATAGTCAAATACTGTTTCTAAATGTAATAAAATACTCTTTAAATTTATCACCTCTAATAGATTATTTAATGTCAGATTGAAATACCTTAAACAACAACAGTATCAAAAACATTCAATGCTGATTCATGGTTACTTTTTTTTTTGAGAGAGAGGGGGAGAGAGAAACATCAATGAGAGAGAAACATTGATCATCTGCCTCCTGCACACCCGCTACTGGGGCTCGAGCCCAAAACCCAGGCATATGCCTTAACTGGGAATGGAACTGGTGACCTCTAGGTGCATGGGGCGATGCTCACTTAAATGAGCCACATTGGCCAGGGCTATACTTATTTTAAAATCTAACTTAGCCGAAACCGGTTTTGCTCAGTGGTTAGAGCGTCGGCCTGCGGACTGAAAGGTCCCGGGTTCGATTCTGGTCAAGGGCATGTACCTGAGTTGTGGGCACATCCCCAGTAGGAGATGTGCAGGAGACGGCTGATCGATGTCTCTCTCTCATCGATGTTTCTAACTTTCTATCTCTCTCTCTTCCTCTCTGTAAATAATCAATAAAAATATTTTTAAAAATGTTAAAAAAAATAAAATAAAATCTAACAGAGTATTATTACCACATGTATGGTTTAGGTATCCTTATTCCTTAGTGTAATGGGGCTTGCCAAGTTCACCTCAACTAAGAAAAGATTTACAATCTCAACCTAAGAGGACGATTTTTCAAGTCCCTACAATTTCTTACAACCCAACGCATCACTTATTCCTTTATTCCAATTTTTACTGTTTAAAAAAACTTCTAATTGCCTCATTTTAATTGATTACATACAGAACCTGCAGTGGCAACTAGTTTCTTCATTACCTGATTTGTGTTGCGGAGATTCTAAACTTCTAAAGCTCTTTTAGCTGTCTCACGGCCATCATTTCTAATTCTTTTACTGTCACTTTAAAGAAGAAAAACTTCTATCTCAGATTCAAGAAATGAGAGAAATGAAGTCCTTTCTTAATGCTTCTCTTTATTCTGCTCTGGATATCTTGTGTTTGAACACATCTTATCAGTCTGACATTGTTCACACATTTCTTCCCTTTCAATGGAAACATTAGCAATTTAAGAATGCGTTAAAGAACAAGGTGAAATGGAGTGAATTAAATATAAAAACCTAATCACAAGCCTACAGAAACCTCCACCAGCTGCATGCATTTAAAGCAGGCATTTGGGTTTAAATTTAAGTGCTTTTTTGTTCTAAAATGTCTAAAAGTTGGCTGAATCACTCCCTTTAACATCTTCCTGCCTTTGTATTTGTCACTGGAATTGCAGACTGTCTATAGGTAGCTCATGCATGAGGAAACTGCTTGAACTTTCCCAGACCATTTTCAAATTAGCATTCACTTAGGGCAATGAGGAAGTCTTTCTCCCTTGCCTAATAATTTCATTTGTGTCTGCATTAGGGGATGGGCAGGTAGAGGAAATGAGGAGGAGGCGTTGGTTTATTTGACATAAGCTCATTAAGAGAAGATTGGACACTAAAGTTATGGCAATCAAATAGGCATGGCACCAGTGAAGCCGTTTATTCTATTTGTTTGTACCTGCACACACACAAACACACAACCATTACCACCGGATAATTTGAAATCAGTTGGTACTTACAAGGCAATTGGAATTTTCCATTAGGATAATTAAACCGATTCTATCTACAATGAAGTTATATCTTGGTGCAAATCAGAAAATGGCCAGAAAACTTACTATCCAAGAAAAGTGTATTCCTTTGTGTAGTTAGTGTTCATCTTGAACATCTGAAATTTCTGTTTAAAGTCAACTTTCTCTTTAAGAAGAAGAACCATGTTGGCCAAAACAGAACAGGTTTGGTTTTTTTATTATTATTATTATGGTTAAGGAAACTCAAGGAATACCTTGATTTATATTGTGATATCTGCAAGAGCTAAAATTAGAAATATTATTTCAGGTTTGCATTTTTTTCAAAATTCTACACATTCCTTATACTTGCTGCAGTGCCTGTTTAGTGAATTGCTTCTCCTTTGAATGCCTTTAAACTTTCCACTACGTGCAAAAGCTGGGTGCTGTCCAAGCCTTGTAGATGGATTGCCAGAAATCTTTGGTATGAGTCCCAGTCTGGCTTCTAATTTGCAGCGAGACTTTGGGAAGATCACAAAATCATAGAGGCTCCTCATCAGTCAGATGAGGAGGCTGGATTCAGCAGTCTCTAAATTCTTCTAGCTCTGTGTTTCCATGGTAACTCCAGCCATCATGGAAGCACTAGTTACCTTGATCACTCAGGTAGAAATGGACTCTGTGTGTGTATGTGTGTGTGTGTGTGTTGGGGCGGGTGCCTTTAGCACAACTGAGGAAATAGTATCTAGGTGCTGTTTGCCTTAGTGAAAAATGGCATAGAGTTCTACATATTCCTTTGTTTTCTAACCATGTTTGAATTTTCATGCAATGTAATATGAGACTTCACATGTGTAATAATATTCAATGTATTGGAACAGGTTTGCCAGGGACAGAAATGTATTGAATTGGTAATGACTGGAACTTCTCATTGTAGAAACATCTATTGACTCAAAAATGACTCCTGAACTGACACTATTTGTCATTAGTTAAAAACCTTCTAGCCTTCAATTTACTTTAAAGCATATGCACATTTAATAATAATAAAATAATAATGGTAAACTTATATCACACTGACTATATGTCGGATATGATTTTAAGGGTTTTATATCTGTTAATTATTTCATCCTTGAGATATGTGATATACTTTTCCCATGTTATGTCTATGTAAGTGTGGATACCAGAACTAAATTGGGATATTTAGAGAGAGGACTTTGCTGTGACACAGAGAGCTGGAAATAGTTATGGTTTCATCTGGTCACTGTAACTTTATTCCCAGGGTAAGGATGAGGCCTTTTATGATGCTTAGCTTTGAATAGTGATGTAAGTCACAGGGCCAGGCATCATAACTGAGGGATGAAGAAGTATTTTCCCTCTACTGCTACATGGTCTTGGTTCTGTGCTTGGGGAAAAACTATAACCAGAGCTGATAATCAGCTGGTGAACATCAACATGCCTGTACCAGGAATTAAATATTGAAATATTCTTGTGTCAATTGGCAAATAGCCATTAGCCTGAGTGCCCTGCTGCTTCCAGGCTAGAAGAGATCTGGAATACATCAGATCTCCTTCTACTTAGCAACTAACAAGCAGTGCCTCTCTCTGCAGTTAGCTTCCTTGTCTCTATGGCAGCCACTGTAAGCATCTGTGCTGATTGGTCAGTGTCCATGCCCTGCCATAAACACTGTTAAATCTGCCATGTGAAGTTAGAAAGCGTCACCTTCATGAACCAGTCACTTACAAATAACCCAGAACGTTGATGCCCTGGATCTCTGGCATGAATTATGTTTCCGTTCTACTTTACCATTCTGTGAACACTGCACAGCATGTTTTACAGTGGCCAGCATCTGGGTTGTCAAGGTCTTACACGCTTTACTTGTATCCCAGCATGGATACCACAGATGGGGTGCTCCCCATCCTATTCTTTGGCTAAGAACTAAGACTGCAGACAGATCTTTCATTCATTTATCCCACACTTACATCATAAACTATGGATCCAAGTCCAAGACATGAAAAAATTGAATTACTATCCTATATAATAAAAGCCTAATATGCTAAATGTCCGGTCGACCGGTCGCCTGTTCAACCAGTCAAAGCATAATATGCTAATGATATGCTAAGGCCACTCAACAGCTCTATGACGTGCATTGACCACCAAGGGGACAGATGCTCTGACCTGTAGGTTAACTTGCTGCTGGGGTCTGGTTGATCAGGACTGAGCAAGATGGGCTAGACACGCCCTGGAGCCCTCCTGCGGTCCCTCCCCAGCTGACCAACTACCCGTGTCCCTACCCGGCCCCGATTGTGCACTGGTGGGGTCCCTCGACCTGGCCTGTGCCCTCTCGCAATCCGGGACCCCTCAGGGGATGTCAGAGAGCCAGTTTCAGCCTGATCCTGCAGGCCAGGCCGAGGGACCCTACTGGTGCACAAATTCGTGCACTGGGCCTCTAGTCATGAAACAAGAAAATATCTTGTGCTCTCCCTTTGATTCCATGTTCTTTCTTGTATGTTGGGTTCTCTCTGATAAAAAATAAACACAGAGAGAACTGATGATTTTGTAATCCTTTGAAGACTTGTGTGCATGATGTATAATATGCAATAATATACACAATTCTACATACATCATTTTCAATCGCTAACACTGAGTTGGGATGTTCTAAGTACAGACTGTATGATCATAGAAAAGTTGGTGAAGGGACAAAAAGCCTTGGGACATGCATGGGGGGAGAGAGTGGACTCAGCTTCTTTTTGGCCACTGCCTATGTCCTTTGGAGAGGGGACACAAACATTGAGAGGTGATGCCCAGCAGGATGAAGCAGGTGCCGAATGCCTGGTGAGGGCAGAACAGAGAGTGCCATGTCCTGACAGCTGGGGCTCGGACACATTTTCCTGGAGGTGAGGAGAACTGATCAGGACCTTGCCAAATTAGTGGTACTTTCTTGAGGAGAAAAAGAAGGCCCTTCTAGACTATAAATAAGTGTCACTTAAGATTGATTTCACTTTAATGGCTTAAAAACATCCTTCCCTGACATTCCAATTCATTTTGGCCAATTTCTGAGAAAGATGGGGAGAGTTTATTTTCTAAAATGTTAACAGCTAATTTGAAGACTGATGGAATTGGGTGGCCAGTCGCATTTCTTACTGTGGAAAGGTTCAGTGATAGTGCTCCTGTCACATTTGTTTCAGCTGCAAAACCATTTGCCTTGATTTCACAGGCAATTGAGAACGTTCTCCATGCCAAGAACTGCGGGTACAAGGAAGAGTAACATTGACAAATGTAAATGGATTTTCGGTTAAATAAGACTTCTAAGCCTCCTAGTCTTTCTAAGCTCCCAACACTTTAGGACAGTGGTCGGCAAAATACCATGTGCGGGTGCGCACGTACAGTGCGATTGAAACTTCGTGGCCCATGCGCAGAAGTCGGTATTTTGTGGAAGAGCCACACTCAAGGGGCCGAAGAGCCGCATGTGGCTCGCGAGCCACTGTTTGCCGACCACTGCTTAGGAGGCCAACTGGCATCTGCCACTTTCAATGTTGTTGGCATTTACAATCCATTATGTCATGGGAGCATTTGCAATTGACCACGCCTTACTGACTCTTTGAGAACAAGCTTCTTTTCCACCAGGTCAGCTGGTAGCTCTCCATGGGAGATCCAGGCAGTGGATGATGCAGTGAGAATGCTAAAGAGGTGAGGGAGGCCAAGTTGATCTGTAATGAAAAAGGGGGAAGGGGGAAGTCGGAAGAGGAAAGTGAGAAAAGCTGTGGGGCTGAATGTCAGGGGGCTTTTTCAGAGGGGGCGTTAGAGTGTGGAGAGTAAGAGTTTCAGGGAACGTTTTCTCTGTGTGGAAGATACTAAAAGAAACAGTGATCAGGAGAGAACATTTCAAGGAAACATTCTGAAAATTAAGAATGCATCTCTTATTTGGCATTTTGTAAAGACTGAGAAAGAAGTGGAGAATTAAATACATGTTAGTTGCCTCTCTGTGTTTATTTAAATGTGACAGAATGTCAATATTGAGCCGCATGGGGCTCCAGGATTTATTGAAGAAATACACTGAAAATACTAAGATGTGGGGACTCTAACCCAGACAGCCCAAGAACTGAGGACCCAGAGTGCTTTGGCACCCTGTGTGGCAGACAATAAGATGGGTGGGGCATGTGTCCAGTGTTGGTCGCATGAGTGGAAACGATGGAGAGAATGGTTTTTAAACCATTAAAGGGAGATCAGTATTAAGGGTCATTTATTCACAGCCTAGAATATCGGAAGTATCTCTTCTCTTTTTCTACTTAGAGTAAGTGCCACCTATTTGGCAGTAATAAATCTGGCCCATAATGAATCTCCCATCCACAGTCCTCTTCATCTCCTTCTGCAGTCATCTTTGAGGCCATTAGCTAGAGAGGGCAGAGCTATGAGATAAACAGTGGCTTGTGGTTTGAGTCACCACTTGGAGGAAAGCTGCCCAACCATGAACACATGCACTGGACCTTATATGTGTGAATGAAAAATAAATTCTCACTGTGGAAAATCACTGAGATATTGGGATTTATTTGTGACTGCAGCAGAATCTAGCCTACTCTGACTAATACACTTTATTTCCAAAGAAGAAATAGAGCGATGACCTCTCTGCTACTCTCACTGACTGGCTGCTGTTTCTTCTCTTACACAGTGGGAGAAACTGCTGCTAATTCTTAATGAATATGTTCCTCTCGCCTCCAACATGTTTTCCAACAGGATTAAAACTCTTTAAAAAAATTTTATATTTCAATTAGTTTACATTTTATAGTATTGTGTATGAGTTTCAGGTGTACAGCATAGTGAATAGGCAATCTATGTCATATTCTTGACATAGTGGTTAGACAAACTTTACAGAGTGTCCCCCTCCCCCATATATTTCTAGTACCTACTTGGCACCACACATAAATATTACAATACTAGAGACCTGGTGCATGAATTAATGTACAGGTGGGGTCTGGCCAGCCCGCCCCAATAGGGGCCAATGGGGTTGGGCCAGCCGGGAGGGAGGGGCTACAGGCGGTTGGCCGGCTGGTACCACCCCCTGGTTGAACTCCCAGTCGAGAGGACAATTTGAATATTAGCCTTTTATTATATAGGATTATTGACTTTGTTCCTTATTCTGTGCTTACATCCCTGTAACTATTTTGTAACTACCAATTTGTCCTTATTAATCCCTTCACTTTTTCCACCCAGTTTCCTAAACCTCTTCCCCTCTGGTAACTATCAGTCCATTCTTTGTATCTATGAATCTGTTTCAATTTTGTTTGTTCATTTATTTTGTTCTTTAGAGTTCACATATAAGTAAAACCATAGGGTATTTGTCTATCTCTCACTGATTTATTTCACTTAGCATAATACCCTCTAGGTCAGTGGTTCTCAACCTTGGCTGCACATTAGAATCACCTGGGAATCTTTTTAAAATCCTGATTTCTGGGCCTTATCCTCCAGAAATTCTGTTTCTTTGTTACTAATGTTGTGGCCTCACCCCAAAACAAAGAAACAATTTCCGGAGGATGAGGCCCAGAAGTCAGGATTTAAAAAAGAGTCCCAGGTGATTCTAATGTGCAGCCAAGGTTGAGAACCACTGCTCTAGGTCCACTCATTCCCAAGAGGATTAAAATTCTTAATGATTCTGCTTTGGCAAGAAGTGGAAGTGGAAATAAAGTATTGGGAGCAATTAGTGGCAAATTAGCAGCGCATACCAAATTAAGTTATGGTAGAATTTTCTTTTCTGTCTCTCTCTCTCTCTCTCTCTCTCTCTCTCTCTTTTTTGTTAATCCTCACCTGAGGATATTTTTCCCATTGGTTTTTAGAGAGAATGGAAGGGAGGGCAGGATGGGGAAAAGAGAGAGAAACATTGATGAGAGACACATCAATTGGTTGCCTCCTACACATGCCCTGGCTGGGGCTGGGGCTCAAACCTGCAGCCCAGGTATGTGCCATTGACCAGGAATTGAACACTTGACCCTTCGGTGTACAGGCTGATGCCCCAACCACTGAGCCTACCTCGGTCAGAGCGGTAGAATTTTCTTGAAGCCAGTTCATGTTCTACAGGTTTAGCCCATGAGTGAGTGTGTCTTTGTCTTACTTCCTTTTGCCTTTGTGTCTTTGTATTTGTTTGAATTTTAGATTTTGGCATTTGCTTTTCATTTTCACTTATTTGTTACACATTTTGCCTGGTTTCAGACTCAAAGAGCATGAGCTAACTCAGGGAGGTATTTTGCCTTGCTTGATAGAGATTGGGTTTGGAGCTACCTACACGCCCAGGTTGGTAGGAATGGTATCTGGAACAGGATCTTGGGGGGAAAACCTTTCCTTAGTTGTCACACGTTGTTTAACGGCTAGCCATGGTCTTTGGTGCAGATTTTGATTTTGGTCCCGTGGGTATGATCTTACTTTTTCTTTCTTGTCAGAGGCAAACTGGTGCACTGAATAAGAGCTCATTGTTTGTGTCTACATCCCAACTGTCATGTTGTGTCTGTATGACTCTTGAAGAGTAACTTAATTTCTTTAGGACTCTATTTGTAAAATCAAATAAGATTATATATGTATCTATATACGTGTGTGTATGTGTGTGTGTGTGTGTAGCCTGTCCACAAAAATGTATACACTCTTTGAATGATTATAAAGTCAACGTTTATTAACATACAGTTCGTTTTTGAAATTTAAAAGAATCTACAGAAATGAATAATTTTTTTTGTCAATGCTTGTTTTCAAACTGATGACCATTCTGGTCTGGGCACTGCTGATAACCCGAAGCAATTGGAATTGCAAACATCAAGAATCATTTTGTTCAGTATTTGTGCGCCCTCAATTTGTCAACTGTTGCCAGTTTTGTGCCATAAACTTTATCTTTCATGTGTCCTCATAAAAAATTCTAATGGATAAATGTTCTTTGTTCAAAGCTCAATCTGGCTTCACCCATTATTTCAAATCAGTTAAACCTGAAAAGGAGTGAAAATTAAGTGAGTTATCAGCTGTTAAAGTGTGTATACATTTTTGGGGAAACCTTGTGTTGTGTCCCCAAAAATGTATACACACTTTAAATAATTGTAAAGGCAGTGTTTGTACTTCAACTGCTTTTTCAAACTTCCAATAGCATTCAGGATTAATTTCTTTGTTCAAAGCTTAGTCTGGCTGAAAAGAAAGAAAGATCAATTGAGCTATCAGCTGTTAAAGTGAGTACACATGTTTTCAGGACACCCTGTATATGTATCTTTAGCATAGCTTCTGGTTTATTATAACCAGTCAGTCATATAACTCTTTGTTAGTGCAGTCATGCACCACTTAACGATGGAGATGCATTCTGGGAAATGCATTGTTAGGTGATTTAGTAGTTGTGCAAACATCATAGAGATAGAGTACACCTCACAAACCTAGATGGTCTAGCTACTACACATGGGCTATATGGTACAGCCTATTGCTTCTAGGCTATAAACTTGCACACCATGTTACTGGACTGAATATTGTAGGCAGTTTTAATACAGTGGTAAGTATTTGTGTATCTAAACATATCTAGACATATAAAAATTCCAGTAAAAATATAGTATAAAATATAAGAATATACCTGTATAGGACATTTATCATGAATGGAGCTGACAGAACTGGAAGTTGCTCTGGGTGAGTGAGTGAGTGAGTGGTGAGTGAGTGTGGAGGTCTAGGACATAATTGTACATGACTGTAGACTTTATAAACACTGTAATACTTAGGCTGCACTAAATTTATAAACCATGAGATTAAATCAAGCACAAGAGAAAATGATGCAATCAAAGGTTTGGTAAACATGGGACATATAAAGCACATGTACTAGCAGGTTTAACACTGCATACTACTTTACAGAAAACTTTTATTATAAGTAGAAAGAGTACACACTGAAATAATGACTAAAAAGTATAGTGTATACATAAACTAGTAACATTGTTGTTTATTATCATTATCAAGTATTAGATACCAAATAAGCTTGTATGTGCTGTACTTTTATATGACTGGCAGAGCAGTAGGTATGTTCACAACAGCATCACCACAAACATGTGAGAATTGCATTGTGCTGCAGTGGTTATGACATCACTAGGTGATAGGAATTTTCAGCTCCATTTTAACCTTATGAAACCATCGTTGTATATACAGTTGATGGAAATATTACGTGGTGCATTGGCTGTATTACTACTATTAGTTACCTGTTGTTTCCTCTTTAGTTTTTTCTTATGTTGATGTTTTTTAAGTTGTGCATTGATCATGGGCCTTCATCCTATGCATTGTGGGACACATGTAGTTTAGATATTTCCAGATCATGAAAGAATTCTAAGTAGATTTGTGCCCACAGGGTCACTCAGTATAGAAATCCAAAGGCCGAATGCTGTTTGGGTCACTGAGCACAGTCTTTTCCATTTTTAACTTTGGTGTCAGGCTGTGGTGGGTACAAGAAGGACAAGTCAACAACTCCACCTAGTAGCAGAACAATAAGTCATCACTTTCATTGCCTTGGCTTTGCTTCCTTCTGTTTCTCTGGAGAACCTCTGCCTGAGAAAAGGGCTGGAAAGGGGACAGCACAAAAGGAGGAGGATGAAAACCAAGGCAGAGTCACTGTCTTTCCACCTTCTGGCCACTGTTGGGAGGTAATTCCCCACGGACTGCTCAGGTTTCTGAATGTCTTGCAAGCAAGACACTAACTGTCCTTTTCCTGGACTTTCTTTTCAAGGATGTTCATATAATAAACAGTCTAGAACAGTGGTCGGCAAACTGCGGCTCGCGAGCCACATGCAGCTCTTTGGCCCCTTGATTGTGGCTCTTCCATAAAATACCATGTGCGTGCGCGCACGTACAGTGCAATTGAAACTTCATGGCCCATGTGCAGAAGTCAGTTTTTGGCCTGGCGAGTCTATTTTGAAGAACTAGTGTTAGAAGAAGTGGGGGGTGTCGATCAGTCGGGCGATGGGAGTCGCGGTGTAGGCGGGCTGCAGGATACACAGCGCGGGGTAGGTACATTGTTTTGAGGTAAGTTCGTTTGCTGACGTTGACCCCTTCCAACTCTCCCATCCACACTTGTCTATCTGAAACAAGTATACAAGACGAGTGTGGATGGGAGAGTTGGAAGGGGTCGACCTCAGCGAATGTACCTCAATCAGATTGAGGACGTTTTTCGCAAAGGCCAGCTTAGGAGTACCCTAATTAAGTACCTACCTATATAGTTTAAGTTTAAAAAATTTGGCTCTCAAAAGAAATTTCAATCGTTGTACTGTTGATATTTGGCTCTGTTGACTAATGAGTTTGCCGACCACTGGTCTAGAAGACAGATAGGTCTTTCTCCAGAGGAAAGGGCAGGCAAGCTTGCAATCCACCGTAAAAGATTCAAGTTCCCTACGCTCAGAGCTCCTCTCCTGTAATGCAACCACAGAGCATCAGGCATCCATCTGGGCCTGCCCACATACGTCCCTTGGGACTTTGGCGCAGGGGAACCGAGATGAATATGCTGATGCTCATGCTTCTTTCTATGCTATGAGTAATAAAGTTCTTTGTCTCTGACCCTTGGAGTCTGATGTTTTCTTCCAGCACCATGGAAACTGTGTGGCAGGCTAACTTTCAAAGTAGGGTTAAGTCTTAGACTCTTCTTAGTTTTAACAGCACCATCTCAGTCACCAGTCTTCTAGCTGCCTTAAACCACTTGAGAATAAGGTGGGGTCAAACAGGTGTAACTGGGTTGAAGTCATGAGCCATGTGATCCAGTCTCAGAATGTGTCTGTAACTCCTTCTTATTCTTCTACTCTTTCTTTCCTCCTGATTCAGCATTAGTAACCCCCCGCCCCATTTTGATAAAATCATCCTTGATGTACAAGGGAGGGGAAAATGTCTTAAGAAAGGAAACCAAAATCCTTTCTAACACAAGTGAGAGGGGAGAATTTGGTGACATTCAGACATTAGTCCACTCTGAAGCAAGAGTTCCATCTTCTTACATTTTGCAAATATTTCCAATAGACGATTCTTGCTTTGTCTCTCTGGTCTATAACATTGTAGCAGAAATGAATAACAGAAGCAGTTTATTTGGTTGCCTTCATTTGATCAAACTCATGTATGTATTGGCATGAATGACTCAGTGGCTTATTTAGCTTTAGTTTGTGAGAGTAGAGGGGCATGTTATGGATTGAATGACTGTGTCCCTCCAAAATTCATAAATTGAAGCCTAATCCCCAGTGTGAGGGTAGTTGAGTATGAGCCTTTAAGAGGTAAGTGGAGTTCGAAGAGGTCATGAGCGTGGGTCAGTGGCCCAAAGAGATTAGTGCCTTTATAAAGATATACTAGAGATTTTGCTCTCTCTCTACTATGTGAGGATACAGTGAGAATGTGGCCATCTTCAAGCCAGAAAGAGTTCTCTGACTTAGAATGGAATTGGCCAGCATCTTGATCTTGGACTTCAGCCTCCAGTGCCTTGAAAAAAAATTCCTGTTGTTTAAACCATCCAGCCTGTGGTATTTTGTTATGGCAACCCGAGGAAACTAATACAGACCAGCATGCCGGCATTGAAGAGATGTTCAGCAGTCAGAAACACTTGTGAGGACCTTGGGAGTTGGTCTTTCTAGCAAATCTTTTTCTGGTTCCACAGCCATTGCTTTTTATATCAGGTTCACGTGTGTGAAGCAAAGATGATGTTAATCTGCCTAAGACAGGTCTGAACACGTTTGACCCAGCGTGCCATCCCAACGCCCAATGACTACTTGCATCATCTGCCTCAAAATAGTGGTTCCATGGAGTCCTTTTTCCTGCTTATTTACTTATGATGGCTTCCATTTTCAGAATTCATCAGCAATCATTTATTCTAATTTCTTCATTGTGCTTTCTCAGCATGTCACTTGCTATCTCTGCTTGGGTGAGCCAGTGACTAATGTGGAATTCTCTTACCCTACGTCTGCGGTAATCTGTCCTATCTTTTATTATCATAGACTGTTGAAGCTTGAATAAATCTAAAATCACTCCATGCAAACCCATTATTTTCCAGATAACAAAAGAGAGGTGTCTTGGTCAGCTTGAGGCTATAACAAAGTAACCTAGACTGGGTGGCAGAAACAATATACATTTATTTCTCACAGTTCTGGAGGCTGCAAAGTCCAAGATAATGGTGCCAGCATGGTTGAGGGCCCTCTTCCTGTCTTGTAGAGAGTTGCTTTCTTTGTGTATCCTCGCATGACAAGAGAGGAAGCTCTGGTATCTCTTCTTCTTAGAAGAGCACTAATCCTATCATGGGGGCTCTACTGCATGAACTCACCTAAACCTAATTACCTCTCAAAAACCCCCCACCCCTAATATCATCATAT
Organism: Myotis yumanensis; assembly: GCF_028538775.1. Classification (NCBI taxonomy): domain Eukaryota; kingdom Metazoa; phylum Chordata; class Mammalia; order Chiroptera; family Vespertilionidae; genus Myotis; species Myotis yumanensis. The sequence goes on from NW_027223763.1 coordinate 37,516,257, forward strand.
TGGGGGTTAGGGATTCACCATACAGATTTTGTGGGGACACAGACACTCAATGGAAAACAGAAGGCTTAGCAAGGTTGAAGCTTTTGAGCTATATAGCATTTTTTCCTACCCAGAAAATGACAACAGCATGAAATTCAACTAATTAAGCTCTTTGTAGCCCATTTGATGGCAGCATTCATGCACCAATTCTTTTTTGAATCTTTGTTAAGACAGAGTGGGTATACAGGAGACATAGCACTTGGAAACAGGTGTCAGTTTTGATATTTATGATACTTGTTTTGGTAATATTGGCCATTCACCTCCTGAAAAGAATGGGCTCTGCCTATTAATAAGGAAAGTATCCAAGAGGCTGAAATTCTGGCTTTGTTCAATTACAGGCTAATATTCATTAACTAGTTGTTCCAGAAATAACAACCAGCTTAATGGGTTTGTAGGGAGAAATGTTGCTTGACTTCAAAGAGATTTGTCTATACTTGCACTAGAAAGATTCATTAAGAATGAAGATTTTCATCCTAGTAACGGGAAAATTAACTTCTCAAAATTTATTGTTTTAGTAGGAGATAGCTTTTCCTTTTTGCCTTTTAGAGAACAATAACGATTAATTGCTGGTAATTCTTTTCCAGATCAATTAGATTGCCTTCTCCTGGGTCAAGGCCTTAGACGGAGAGAATCGTTTCTTCCTTTTGGGGGAATAATAAAGCACTTACAATGTTTCTGTTTCATTTCACTGCTGCCCACTCATGAATCTAGTTCATCTTGTTTTGGCAAACATTTCCTGAATTACTTCATTGTTTGAATGGCTCCCTCCCATTAACAGGAAAGGGAGATGTCTTTCAACAGAATATATTAAACTTATCAAGAAGTACTCTTTACCAGTGGATAGTTTTTTTTAAAATCTAGTTTTGTTTTGGAATGGAAAAATAATGCTGCTTATGATAAGACCTTAGAACATGGAAGGAATTTAGAAACCATATAGTTTCACTTCATTATTTCAAGCTGAGGTAACTGGGACCGAGAGAAGGAACTGGCTGATTAGTAAAAAATCAGAACTAGAACCAAGGCTCCTTGGCATCCAGTGTGGTTTCTGCCCCATGCTACTGGCCTCCTTGCTCCTTGGATGGGGCTTTGTCATGGTCAATGGCAGAAACGAAGCAAATCGCATGGCAGCATTCATGCAACAATTCTTGGAGCCATCTCTGTGACTCAAAGATGTATGAGACATGTCTCTAGAGAAGAAGGATCATGGTCTCTTGAGAAGTTCCATAAATGCTTATTGAGCATTTCTGGTGCCAGATACTGTAGATCCCAGGGTCAAATTGGCATTCACACAGCAGTCAGTGGCTGTCATGTGCAGTGAATATTCTTGCTTAGAATCGTATTTTTTAAGAAGAAGAAAAAAAGAAAATTCTGATAGTGACTCTAGTCTATAACTATAGTCTATGATTCCACACTAGTCTAAGACTAGTGACTCTTAGACTCTAGTCCAGTGATGGCTAACCTTTTGAGCTCGGCGTGTCAGCATTTTGCAAAACCCTAACTTAACTCTGGTGCCGTGTCACATATAGAAATTTTTTATCTTTGCAACCATAGTAAAAGACATATTTTTATATTTATTTTATATATTTAAATGCCATTTAACAGCTCAGTGGATAGAGCGTTGGCCTGCGGACTCAAGGGTCCCAGGTTCGATTCCGGTCAAGGGCATGTACCTTGGTTGTGGGCACATCCCCAGTGGGGAGTGTGCAGGAGGCAGCTGATCGATGTTTCTCTCTCATCGATGTTTCTAACTCTCTATCCCTCTCCCTTCCTCTCTGTAAAAAATTAATAAAATATATTTAAAAAAAATAAATGCCATTTAACAGAAAAATCAACCCAAAAAATGAGTTTGCGTGTCACCTCTGACATGTGTGTCATAGGTTCGCCATCACTGCTCTAGTCTAAGGTCCCTGCTAGTCCAGTTGGGAAATGGAAGGAACTTACGCTTCAAAATGCAGAGATCCTGAACATGAAAAGAGAGAAACATAAGGGGCCTTAAATTGCTTGCTGGGTTGATCTTCCTCCTTGAGTTAGCCCAAGGGGAGTTTTTCTGGGGCTTCCAGCCTTTCACCTTTTACCCATTCTTCCCCTCGGAGCTCTGCAGGCCTCTCCCATGTGCTTGCTGCTTACTAGTATCTCTATGCAGGGAAGGTTCCATTGCTGTGAGCTTACATCAATCATTCTTGTTTATCAGAGCTGTTTATTTTTTAATCATTATCTCTAGAATTTGTGGAACGAAAAGCTCCCCCCCACCCAGGTAACTTCTATGTTTATTTTATATGAAAAAAGTTATGTGCAACAAATAAATATTCTTACATATTTACATTTGTTTTTTACCAGTTAGCAAAACTGTGACCTAAATCTCTAATAAAGACTATTCCTCTCTTGCACAGCCACTGTGGTTCAGTGGTTGAGCGTAGACCCATGGACCAGGAGGTCACAATTCAATTCTCAGTTGGGGCACATGCCCGGGTTGTGGGTTCAATCCCGAGTCGGGGGACATGCAGGAGACAGCCAGTCAATGATTCCCTCTCATCATTAATGTTTCTGTCCCACTCTTCCTCTCCCTTCCTCTCTCTGAAATCAATAATAATAAAAAAGAATATTCCTATCTATTTTTTAAAGCCTTTTTAACAAAAGGTTAGGGACCCAGGCCTTTAAAAATCTGGAGCAGCTGGGAGGTCCTCTCTGCAGTGACATCTTATTCTGAGCACTTAGAAGTCACCATAAGGAGTGCCTCATGTCCATCTTTCCATCCAAGGATTGGCAATCTCTTCGATCAACACAGCTGAGGTGCAGGGTGGGCTCTTTCCTATAGAAATTTTGAAAAATTTGTGGACAATAAAGGAGCACTGGTTCCCGTAGTCACTATAGCCCACTTGGATTTTCACATTTAACAATTTTATTTTAAAAATTAATGTTGAGGTATTGAGGTACTTTTTATAGGGTTAAGTATCAATTTTTACCAAGTTATGTTGGACCGTCGGGTAATGCTAAAAGCAATGAGAAGGGTAGAAAGAATGAGATAATAATTGTTAGTACCTTATACTGTTTCCTCTATTTAATTTAATCCTTATCATGACCCCCTAGGTCAGTGGTTCTCAACCTTCCTAATGCCGCCACCTTTTAATACAGTTCCTCATGTTGTGACCCCCAATTTCATTGTTACAAATAGAACATAATTAAAACATAGTGATTAATCACAAAAACAATATGTAATTATATTTGTGTTTTCCGATGGTCTTGGGCGACCCCTGTGAAAGGGTTGTTCGACCCTCAAAGGGGTCGCGACCCACAGGTTGAGAACCACTGCCATAGGTAGTCAGGTATTATTTCTATTTTCCCTTTTCAGAAACTCAGACACATTTAGCCAATGGCAGAACCATGACTTGATTTGGGACTTTTGGGCTTTGGATTATGTGTTTTTGCTTCATGTCATTCTGCTTCCTTGGTAAGATTTGTAAGGTAAACGGGCAGGTCTACGAGGTGGTTAGTTACGAGAGAGAAGCCAGATGCGGTTTATTTTGCCGAGTTTTCAGACAATATCCACAGACTCGAGATGATGGTGGGCATGGAAGAGTGATCCGCTGGTCCCGTTGCCTACGTGGCCAGATGGCCTTCGTGACGGCATGTGGAAGGAAGGGCATCAACCCTGAGCCCCACCCTGCTCTGCTGACTGGACGTTCACTTAGGGCTTTACCCACAAGAGGGAGGCTCAAACTCCACCTTTACCAGATGCTTGCTTTGCTCTAAATACAAACCACGGGACTGTCATCCTGTGAGAACTTGTCATGTGTGTGGTTCTTGTTATAGCAGAAAAGGTAGTCTGAAACCTTTTCATCTAAGATCCTTAATGGCAGAAGACAATGAAGGAGGAACCTTGGGCATTTGAGTATAAGCTTAAGCAACAGTAGCAGGAAGCATCTCTGACATCATATATTAACCATAATTAAAGGGGATTTTACATTAGGCTCTACAAATTTCTTCCTATATTGAAAATAATGTTCCTGATTAGTTACAGAGATTGTATCTACTTTCTAGACATTTCCTCCGTGGCGTTGTGTACCCAGCACACTGCCAATTACTCTTAGGTTTCTCTTCAGTTTAAGAAGCACAGACCCAGGCTAGTATTCGAGTTCCGCCTGGAGCTGGAGAAATCTGGGGTCATTTCTGATAGCTAATAGGTGTGGTTTGGGGTCTGCATCAATGGCTCTTAGAAAAGTCACCAGACCCAAACATTCCACACTGTACCCACTTCCCATTTCCACACAGATGCCATCACAGTGGCACAGTAGGCCCCCTTCTCTGCAGTTGCACTTCTGTGCTTTCAGTTATTGCTGTCAACAGCACTGCAAAAATATTAAATGGAAAATTCATGAAATAAACAATTTGCAAGTTTTAAATTGTGCTCCGTTCTGAGTAGCAGTATGAAATCTCACACCAGCCCACCTGGGATGTGAGTCATCACGTTGTCCAGCATGTCCACACTCTGTCCGATACCTGCCCATTGGCCACTGAGTAGCTGTGTGGTTGTCAAATCAACTGTCGAGTTAACCCTGTGCTTGTGTGCAAGTAACCCTTATAGTCATAGCCTAATGCTATGTCACGATGCCTGTGTCATTCACGTCACTTCATCTCCTCATGCAGCATCATAAGGAGAAGGGTAAGGATGGTACAATAAAATAATTGGAGAGAAAGAGACCCCATTCATATAACTTTTATTACAGCATATTGTTATCACTGTTCTATTTTATTATTGTTGTTCATCTCTTATTAGTCTTAATTTGTAAATTAAACTGTATCATAGGTATGTATATATGGGAAAAACATAGTACCTACAGGGTTTGATACTCTCTGTGGTTTCAGGCCTCCATTGGGGGTCTTGGAGCGAACCCCCGCAGATAAGGGGGGACCATTCTGTAGGTAGGGGAAGGACATCACTTTTGTAACAGTAGGAAGTGATGTCTAGTTTTAATACAAATGTCATTTGCTTGTGGAAGAAGAGTATGAGCATGCCCAGGACACAGATACCAGTGTGAACCTAGTGACTGTGTGAAGAGATTTTGGGCCAGGCTTTGCCAACCACTGATTTGTGGGGAGCCTGGCGAGACCGGATGTTTGCCTTATTTCAAAGAAGGCAATAAAGAGTTGGCAGCATGGAAATATAACCCGGGACATGTAGGACATTAGTGAATTGGGGAGCAGGTTAAATAATGTTCAGGACTGGCTGCATCATGTCGGGGCCAGTGCAGAATGAAAAGGGGTCCTTTGTGCGAACATGATGATGGATTTCAGGAGGGCATCTCCAGAGCATTAAACCCCAGGGCCCTTCTGAGCATGGCACAGCTCACATGCCCATGTGAGCGGCCCTGATATGGTTTCTAAAACTGAGAAAGTTCTTCCTGCGTAGAATAAAGCCCTGTTGTTACAGGAATGTGTTCTTTTCCCACTAGAAAATATTGCAAATCATAATTCCTAAAACATCGTGTGTAGGGCCAGAGAGTTTTATTTCAGGTAATATTTATTTCATCAGAATAAACGAGGATTCTGTCTGTGAGTGCTAATGTTAGTGATTGATTAATCTTGAGTAAAAAAGATTCTCCCTTTGAACTCTTCCTTTTGCCAAAGATCCTAGGTCTCTTTATCACTCACACTCTGTTTTTCACGCTGTGGTTTCTCGTCTTGCTCTCTGCACTACCCGGAGTCTCTCAAGGGGAACTTAGTGTGTTTTAGCAGCTCCAAGGTGCCATGTGACCAGCATTAGAGCATTTGCACATTTTGTGCCCCAGGAGGAGATATTGGAGGCCACAAATTTCCCTGTTGTGCCAGGGAGAACCCTCACAGGTTCCTGTGCACTCTAGGTGGTAGTTAAAGGAGAAATCAATTGCTCTCAAAATTTCCTAAGGAGGAAAAAATATCAGTTTTACTGACAAAAACTCTCTTGATAAGAATGCTTGCCCAGCTGGCATGGCTCAGTGGTTGAGCATTGATCTATGAACCAAGAGGTCAGAGTTCAATTCCAGGTCAGGGCACATGCCCAGGTTTCAGGCTTGATCCTCAGTGTGAGACATGCAGGAGGCAGTCAATCAATGATTCTTGCTCATCATTGATGTTTCTTTCTCTCTCTCTCCCTCTCCCTTCCTCTCTGAAATCAATAAATAAGTGTGTATGTGTGTGTGTGTGTGTGTGTGTATTTATATATATATATATATGCTTGAGCTCAGTTGTCAGGATAGGGACTTGACCATCATTACATTTCACTGCTTTGAAATGCAAGGATATAAAGGGAGATGCTTCAGCTGTCCTCTGCCCTTTTATTCCATTAGGTAGGTACAGCGTTTGGACATCATCATAAAATCTGAACCTCCAATGTTTTTTAAAAAATGAGACAGCTGTGAAAAGGCCCCCAAATAAGGACATCATGACTATTTATAGTTGAATCTTAAAACAGAAAGATAAGTATTACCTCGCTTTTGAAATTGAGATACTTTATGATGCTACACATACAGTTTTTTGTTTGGCTAGTTTTTTAAATGTAATTTTCTTCATTTTTATCACTAGCCACTATGTTTTAAACCTTGATGTTACATGATATGATGGTGGATGGAAGGGATGTCTCACCAGGAGAAATGCCTTAGGCCAGTGGTCGGCAAACTCATTAGTCAACAGAGCTAAATATCAACAGTACAACGATTGAAATTTCTTTTGAGAGCCAAATTTTTTAAACATAAACTATATAGGTAGGTACATTGTTATTAACTTAATTAGGGTACTCCTAAGGCTTAGGAAGAGCCACACTCAAGGGGCCAAAGAGCCGCATGTGGCTCTGGAGCTGCAGTTTGCTGACCACGGCGCTTAGACTGAAGGAGGCCTGGTGGCGCTGTCAGCTCATGGCCCAGCACACACTTGACCAATACACCTGAACTTGACCAACCCATTGCGGGAAATAGACCACAGCAGGCTCCTCCCTGTTAGCAGATGCTGTGCCCTCGGAGCTAAGCTTATCTAAATCACAAAGCTGGTGACTAGCATTTGTTCCACTCACCTCTGTTTTCTTCATGGTGATCAAATTTTGTTTACCAACAGAGCTACCTTTAGCCTATCTGGTGCCTTCCTGGGAATTGGGAAAAGGTTACCTCTCAGAGCAAATCCCTGGCCAGATGCAGCCCTGGCTTACCAGCCTTTGTGTGGGGTGTGACCTGCCCACACTTACAGGGGCCTTTGGTATTGCGGCACCGGGGTCTAGCCTTCTCCCTCCCCCCGCACCCCGCCCCCCTACTCAAAGCTTCTCTGTTGTGTGGCTTTTTCTTCCAGGGCCTTCATTTTACGAAATGACCTAATTTTGCAATGAATAAATTCAAACCAAGATGTTAATAGCAGTGGTTGTTCTAGGCATGTAATGTAATGCCAGTGCTGATTTCATTGTCCAGAATACTGTTTCCTGACTTTACGCCTGGTGAAAATTTGATGCATGTTGCAAGGCTTAACTTTAATATCGATTACTCTGTGAGAAAAACTCCTGACAAACCCCTGATGCCCTTAACTTAGTTATTTCCTTCTCTGAGACGTTGTAGTACTGGGTGTGTTCATCTATTTTCATATTCCTTACACTGCTTAATAAGTATTTGCACATCAGTCTCCCCTTGTGGGAGATCCTGTGGGGGTCAGAGGCAGTGTTAGTCATTTTTCTATCCCTGGCTCATGCTTTATTATTTAGACATGAATAGGTATCTCGCTAGTAAACAATGAATCATGGTGCTGAGCTGGTCATTCAGACTTTGTACCCACCATGGCCTTTTCCACTTAAAGAGGGGACTCCCAGAGACTACTCCTTCAGGCCGCTGATCAAAGAGAAGACGGCCAGAAGGGCAGAGCCCTGGTGGCTCTTTGCCTGGAGCCCAGTTGGTAATTTGTATTCAATGCATGGTTGAATACAATAGAAAGAGTGATTCCCCCCTCCTCCCCCTCCCAGTCCTTGTTTTTACTTGAGTCTCAGAAGCAATGGGATTTGATGGATTTGAGACAAATGTACAGCTTTTGTTTATTCAGTAGTGTAACTGAACAGAAAGCACTGTGTATGGGGTAGCATACACTCTAATAATTAGGGAGATAAAGATATAAATAATGAACTGCACAAGGGGTCAGCAATGACCGCAGTCTTTGGGGACTGGAGAAGTCTTCATGGGAGCAGATTTTGTGGTGGATCTCGAATGATGAGTAGGATTTCAGTTTGTCCATTCAACTGAGAAATGTTTGTCTGGCATGCCCCATCCCGTCATAGGGCACAAGGATACAAAGATGACTCAGTCAGGAGTACACATGGATCAGTTCCAAACTTGTGAGATGGTGGAGTCCCCAGAAGCAACAGAGTTCTCTGCCTAGCCCCATGAAATACTGCCAAATTAACCCCAAATGACTAACTGGGCTAAGCCAGCTTTCAATTCAAGCAAAAGGAAAGAGGTGACATATGATCAAAAAAAAAAGTTTCTTTAGTTACAGAATTTGTTGGAGAAAGTAAAAAGGGAGCATGTTATCAAGTCTCTTATTTTTCTGTATTTTCTACTGAGAAGATCACTGAGGATAGAGCACTAAGCAAGACCAATATTTTAAAAACTTACTGAAGAAGGTGGTTCCAGGAAAGAATCTTGACCTGAGGCAGAGGCTGTTTATCAAGGTCGTCGACGTGTTGGGCAGGATGCTGTTGGTTTAGTTTCCACAGCTCGGTTTTGTCTTTAAAGTTACACTGCCCATTCAAGGCCACTTAGTTACAGCCATTTCTGCAAAATGTGTTTATCAGTTCTCCAGAGAAGTTCAGGCGTGAGACCAAAAGGGTCTTCTGTGGTACAAAAAGGCGTGTTTAGAATATGGACACGGTGTTGGGCTTGTCAGGGCAGTTCTGAGGGTCAAATGAGGCCCTAAGGAACTTTGTTTGTCTGAAGTGCTGCTTGTAGCTATAAGATCACCCTTCAATAACTTCAACCAGGCTTCCAGTCAAAACTCGAAGTGAGATAGCAAAATGACCAAGCTTCTTTGTTCTCCCCTTTGGAATACTTTGGGATCAGCTTAATGTCTTATTTCTATTTCTTTCCCCTGATGTTCCCACCTCAAAGTGTATCCCCAAGAGCATTTACTCTCGAGTGCATCACAAGCATGCGTTATGGGACACTGTGGGGAAGACGCAGAGGAGAAAGCCAGAGCCTTGGTTAAAAGGGAGCCTGTACCATTTCCCAGTCAGGTCTTTATTTCTAACCGAGGTAAAAAGAGTCAACAAATAGAGTTGTGCAATACTGTGTTCTATACTACAAGTCTCTTTGGCCAGAAAGAAAGTAATGAATGAAAAATACCATTACCTATTCAAGGTTTCTATGACCAGCTTAATGAACATGCTTCATTTGAATCAGTAAGAAAGCATCTTTTCATCAGTCCTGACGTGTAGGTTTATACTCGATGTCAGTGACAGTCTCTACGATGAGCTGGTGCACTTGGCATTTGAAGAGCAGCGTGTTGTAGCGCAGAGGAGCATGGAGTGGCTTTGCATTTTCCTGCTCAGAAGCGTTGGTGGTGCCATTTTCACGCAGTGCACTTGGCCCGCAGGGGAGGTAACAGCTCCCTCCCTGCAGGTCTGAGGGAGCCCCTGTGTGCTGCTTCCATCCTCCCTGTCCCGGGAGATAAACACAGCCTCTCTTGGGCAATCTTCCAAAGGACTCATATCTTGTCTTTGTTTAAAAAACAACACTCAGCCCGCTCCACGAAGAGGCGCTTGTCTTTCTAACACATCCCTAAAAGCTCTGAGTGCTTCTTTCCTATCTTTCTCTTGACAAAATGGTTGCAATTTGGATTTTGCCACAGCAAAATGCATTTCCTGTCCGTGGCACTGTCCAGATTTACTTTATCACACTCAACGCCTGTCAAGCGATGGAGTGGGTGAGCTGAGAGCAGCAGGAAGCGAAACATCAGTGAGAAGCAGTGTCTTATAATCACACGGTCGGCATCTCGCTTTAGGAACCACGGTTTGGAAGGGATTAATATGCTGGGCTGGATAAAAGCAGGAGCTCTGAGGCCAAATCATCCTGCTGCCCTTTCCCAGCCTTGTGGTCTCAGGCTCAGAGAAGTTATATAGCTGCTAGTTACTCCGTGTGTGTGTGTGTGTGTGTGCGTGTGTGTGTGTGTATTGTATTGAGCGTGGTGGACATGGAAAGCCCTAGATTAGTGGTTCTCAACCTTCCTAATGCCGCGACCCTTTAATACAGTTCCTCATGATGTGGTGACCCCCAACCATAAAATTATTTTCGTTGCTACTTCATAACTGTAATTTTGCTACTGTTATGAATCGTAATGTAAATATCTGATATGCAGGATGTATTTTCATTGTTACAAATTGAACATAATTAAAGCATAGTGATTAATCACAAAAACAATATGTAATTATATATGTGTTTTCCGATGGTCTTAGGCGACCCCTGTGAAAGGGCCATTCGACCCCCAAAGGGGTTGCGACCCACAGGTTGAGAACCATTGCCCTAGATGGTATCATCATTAATATGAATAAAGAGCTAGAAGGAAGCACTGAAGGCATCATCCACTGTGCTCGTGAGCTCTGGTAGCCCATTTGGGGAAGAGATGGCACATACCCATCTGGAATTTATTTAATTCAGCTCCTCAAATTCTTGGTGAGCAAAGCCAAGGAATTAATCCAGACGTTCATTTAGCAAATAGTCATCAAGCATCAGCCATGCACTCGTGGGTCTTGCCAAGTGGTGTGGAGAATGCAGATATAAGAGATGTGGCAACAGTGGCAAACATTCCAACAGGGGCATGAAACATGGCAAACAGCTACACCATAGGGCAGCACTGCTGCCAAGCGAGGGTGTGAAGTGGTTAGCGGTTCGGAAGTAGTCAGAGATTTCTTGCAAAAGGTGGTGTTGGAGCTGGGCGGTGAAGAGCCGTGGAAATTCTGGTGAATAGCATTTCAGGCAGAGAGAGAGGCAGCAAGAAAGGCTTGGTTTAATCCCTCACACTCGCACAACATGCTGGTCACTTATTTTCTGTTCCCAAGGGCCGGCAGTATTCCTTATTTTTTATAACACATTAGTATCTTCTTGCTTCAAGCAGACACAGAGTTGTTGGCAGGAGCCATGGACTTGGGGAGCCAGCTCTCCCACTCACACGGGGAAGGCACCATCCTTGAAACATGAGCAAAGCTGGGAGGGCCAAGGTCAAGCCCAGCGTCCTCCATTCTGAGAAAGGGTTGGTAGTTACAAACTCAGTTCTAACTCAGGAGAGGGTTCCTCATGACTCTTGCGTTCTTTCATCTTTTATAGACAACAGCCTGGGGCCCTTTTCAAAATTGAGAGAGTAGGAAAGAGGACATTTCACCAAGACTGACTAGTCCTATGGCTCTGGTGTTAGCTCAGTTCTTTAGAACCTAGCAGCCTACCCATGGGCACCAAAACTTTGGGTGGAAGGCACACTGAGCTTCGGTTTTAGTTCTCCTATTTAGGGCCAGCTGGGCACCAGAGCAGGAGGATGATCCATGGAAAGTTTCCTTTTCCTGCCACCACTCTGGGCCAGTGTAGAGAGGGCTGGGGAGTGCTAGTGCACTTCTGAAACGCTGACCTGCCTTGTTCAGGAGAGCAGACATAATCTCTATTTTGGACCAGAAGAACAGAAAAACACAAGCCTGGAGTCGAGGAGCGGGCCTGCCCCAGTGTCTAAACTGAAAGTTCTTATATTCTGACTCTTTTTGAGTCTGTTGTTCCAACATGTTGCTGCTGAATTATGTCCTTATCTCTGGAGCTGTTTCCAATTTATTTAGTCTTGGCAGTGATGTCCTCTTCCCCTCCCCCAACTCCTAACAAACGAGGCCTTGCTGGTGAATGGCTTTTGGATTCCCTGGCATTAGGCAAAAAGGAAGCAGTTCTATGAATTACTTTCTAAACATTGAACGACTGTACAATATAACGTGGTTTTGCTCACTAGGAGGGAAGAATTAAAAAATACTTTAAAGCAAGCTTTTAAAACTATGCACATATTTGACCTGGATTTCCCGCCTTGCTCCCCCCGCACGCCCCCGCCCCCGCCACGTTTTCTCTGCTTTACCAATTTGTAGCTGAACAGCACAGTTGAAAAGGAGAATCTGTAGGCCAGAGAGTGATTGTGATTCTTTGCAGAATGCATTGTGACAGCCCTGATCAGAGCTCAAACTGTGCAGGCGGGCACCCTGCCCTCAGCTCAGACATCCAAGCGCCCACCACACAGATCTTCACATTCTATCAGCCAGTCCGTTTACATGTGGATTTTTTCCCCAATAAATGTACAGTCAACCCTCTATATCGCTGGGTTTTGATTCTGTGGATTCAACCAACCACGGATCAAAAACAGTATTTTCTGTCCCGTTTGGGAATCTGCAGATGTGGAGGGCCAACTATATGCATTGTTCTATGCCATTTTCTTTTATGTCATTTTATATTAAGGACTTGAGCACGTTGCATTTTGGTATCTGCAGGGATCCTGGAAGCAATCCCTGTGCATACCAAGGGACTGTAATTAAGTTATGGGGGAATCAAAAGATAGATGTGGATTTTTTATTTTGACTGTGCAAGGGGTTAGTGCCCCTAACCCCTGACACTGTTCAAGGGTCAACTGTACTCTTATTTAATGTTTTCCTGACTATGAAAGATGTATGTTGCACAGCAGCATTTTAGAAAGTTAAGTTCTCTGTCCTGAAGGCAATAACTCAGACGGTCACAATTCGAATCCTAGAGACTGCTTTCTCGGGCCACTCCCACTGTGTGTGTTGCTTCAGGTAACCTAGTTCACCCAATGTGTACCAACTAAAGGTGATAACCCCAGCAGGGAGGAAAAAGCAATATCCAGCCATCCTCAACGCTTTCTCCACCCAGCACGAACAAACACCCCCCTCCCCTTTCGACAAACACATGTCTATAAAGGCCGAGCTGACTCATACAATGGCTTTGGAGAATGAAGTACAAGTGATGCCTGAACCCCAAGATGATTATGTTGAACAAAGAATGTTCTTTGCTCTTCCAGGAACCCTGACTTCCTAATAAAAACCTAGCTCACTTCGTTTTGCCTGAATAACATTTCTAGGTCAAAGTTAAATAAATTGGCTAAACCAACAGTTTGTTTAAGGCAGAGGCAGTCAAATCGTTCTGCCCTGAAAGGCTCAAGGAAATGAAGTGAGCTGGCCTGTCAGAAAGTGAGACTGTCCCCACAATTAATTATTTGCTTACCAGGCCAGCAGGGTTTGCAAGTGAAAACCAGTGCCAGATTTTGGTACACTGGTCCCGAAAGTTAGTGAACTAAATAGATTCCTGGGGCACTCAGAGGTTCCGGGATTCCACACTTGTTTTTTTCAAATATTTTTGCAGGATCTACATAACTAATGGAATAAAAATGAAGATGCCTTTAAAAGCTAATGTCTAAAACAAACAGCTCTCCTTTTTGGCGCTTTTCCTTCTTAATGCGGCTAACATGCAAACCTTGCCGCCGTGCTCCGGGCACTTTTAGGTGGTGGCCAAGTGAAGGCTGAAGCATGTTCCGCCTTTGAAGACTTGGCCGTGACTCTAACAGTTCAGAGCAGCCCAGCAAACACTCAGTACATATTTGCAGAAGGGAGAAAGCTGTTGATTCTGTCTGGGGACAGCAGAAGGACTTCCTGGGGCCAAGGTGACCTCTGACTCAGATGAAGGCTTAACAGTGGGCAGGTCACCTCATAAGGAAGGGTGAGTGGCAACTTTCATGCCATAGATGCTAAACAGCACTCTAGCCTAGGTTTTATATTTAATGCCTTTTTCTGTTTCCTGGCTCATCTCTGCGTAAACTTACCCTTGCTCCTGCCGCCTCTGGTTAAATGCTTTTGTTAAACTTTGCATATTTTGTTCTCATCCTTTTATTCATTCAGCCCTCAGACACGTATTAAGCATCTGCTCGTTTTGCTTCCTTGTTCCTGGGAAAGCACCACGTGCCAAACATAAAATTCCCACAGATCTTCTTAGTCATTCTCCTGTTATGTCAAGAAATCTCGAAATCTTGTCTGCTGCTTTCATGGTCCCTATTTATTCAAAATGCTGAAAAATGTAAAGCATTTTATTGATTGAGATTCTGTGCTTACAAGCAGCAGACACTTGCTAATGAAAGCAAGAAAAGGAATTCATTAAAGGGCTTTGGGGCGTGGTAGACAGAAATGACCTTGCAAAGATGTCCACATCCTAAACCCCAGAATCTGTGAATATATTGCCTTACATGGCTAAAGGGACTTTGCAGATGGATTAAGGATCTTGAAATGAGGAGGGTAGCCTGGATTATCCAGGTGGGCCCAATGTAATCACAGGGTCCTTATAAGAAGGAGATAGGAGGGTCAGTCAGAGGAGATGTGATGACAGAAGCAAAGGTCAGAGGGATGGCATTGTGGAAGAAGGCCACAGGTCAGGGAATGCAAGTAGCCACTAGATGCTGGAAAAGGCAGGGTATGAGTTCTTCTCTAAAGGACTCCAGAGGAAGTACAGACCCGTCAACCCCTTGGTTCTGACCTACAGAACTGAAAGATAATAAATTCGTGTGTGTATGCATGTGTATGTTTATTAACATGACATTTACAAAACATAAAATTAACCACTTCAGAGTGAACAACTCAGTACATTCCTCAAGCTATGCAACCGTCACTCTATCTAGTGCCAAGATATTTCCATCACTTCAAAAGGAAACCTTGTACTTATTAAGTAGTTGGTTCTCATCCACTCACCCCTGGTAACCACCAGCCTGTGTTCTGTCTCTCTGATTTAACCTGTGGTGGGTAATTGTATATAAATGGAATAATACAGTATGTGACCTTTTGCATCTGCTTTGTTTCGCTTTCATACTGTTTTTACGGTTCATCCCTGTGGTAGCATATGTCAGTATTTCATATCTCTTTATGGCTGAATAATATTCTATTGTTTAGATATATCACAGTTTGTTTATTTATCTATTGATGGGCATTTGGGATGTTTCTACCTTTAGGCTATTGTGAACAGTGCTGCTATGCACATGCATATACATTACTTATTTGAGTACCTGTTTTCAGTACTTTTGAGTATATACTTAGGAGTAAAATTGCTGGATCATGAAGTAACTCTGTGTAACTTTTGGATGAAATGTCAGACTGTTTTCCTCAGTGCCTGAACCATTTTATAGTCCCACCAGCAATATACAAGGGTTCCAGTTTCTCCATGTCCTTGTCAATACTTACTATTTTCCTTTTTTTAAAAAAATGTAGCTATCCTAGTAGGTATCTCACTAGTGGGTTTCTGTTTGCATTTCTCTAATGACTAATGATGTTGAGCATGACTTTTTATGTATATATCTTATATGTAGAATGGTATATTCAAGTCCTTTGCCCATTTTAAAATTGGGTTTTGTATTCTTGTTGGCTTTATATAGTCTGCATGCTAGACCCTTAATTTGTATTGTTTTAAGCCACTGATTTGTTATAGCAGTAATAAAAATGAAATGCAGAGAGGGATTCACAGAATTCAAGGAAATGTTAACCAAGTTGTGGGAAAGATGCTCTGAGATTCTGGGTAGCAGGAATTAATGGATGATCCACGTGAGACATTTTAAAAAAGATGTATCTCTCCTAGTTGCTTTCAATTCTTGTGTGTTTTTTATATAAAAGGGCAGGGTGGCTGGTATATAGCCTGTGTAATGTTTGGTTGCTAGGTCAGAAGGCGGCAGACGTCCTTGATTGCTAGTACCACTGAGACTGCAATGCAATTAAAAGAGAAGGGCAAATGGAAAGGCAAAAACAAAAGGAATTCACCAAGGCATGCTAAGGAGGTAATGCCATAGAATAACAAAATAAACCTAATGTGCTAGACTTAAAAGCTCTGACAATCCAAGAGATAAATCTGGAGTTACAGGATGGGAAAGATATAGCAGCAGACAAGCACCAGTAAAAAACATATGGGGCTTAGTGGATGGACATCACAGATTCCATCAGTAGAGGCAGACCATCTGGGGAAAAGGAGGTGACGATTCTGTTTTGTTCTGCACTAGTCATACTCCACTCTAGAAAAGAAATTCCATTTTGTGCTCCCCACCTTGAGAGTCATTCAGGCAAAACAGGGCATGTTCAGAGATCAGAGGCCTGGAGACTGGAATCATGCCGTTGGGTAATATTCAAGAAAATGGGCTGTTTAGCTGAAGTAAGGAAAGATTTGGGGCAAGAAGAAGCAGGCTGTGATAAATGTACTTAAAGTGGGGAGGATTAAGACCAAAGTAGGTGAACAAAATAGAAGTCTCTTTCTCACTCACATCATGATTCAGAGGGGTCTGTGGTGGTGAGAGCTGAGTTCAGCCTCTTGGATTATATGGTTCCACCTTCCTCCAGACCTTTGCTTCCTCGTGCAGTTAAGGATGAAGGAAAGAGTGAGATTCCGAGCATGCGCAGGTGTGTGTGTGTGTGTGTGTGTGTGTGTGTTTTCATGGTCCAGGCCTGGTGCTTATGCACATTCCTTTTGCTCACATTCCATGGGTTAAAACTTATTCACACATCCACACCTACTGCAAGGAATGCTGGGAAAAGTAGTCTTGTTGCTCAGACAAAATGGAACATTAGTGAGCATAAATCACTTTCCTGAGGCTGTGCATAGTAGGCCCACACGCTGAGGAAGCAAGACTGATTAATTCTTGACCACCAGGGAGAAAAAAAAGGAGGAAGCAAACAAGAATCCCTGCCTTTGCTCTTTTGTTCTTATTAGCTTGGCCTCTTCATCTTGCTTTCCCATGCATTTCTTTCTCTTTTCCTTCCCCTTCACAGGATTTAGCTTGTTGTTGACTCTGACTTCATGACTTATGAACTTTGCTCTTCATTTCCTGCCTCTCTTTGTTTTAATTATGATTATGTGGCTTCAGTTAAAGGTTTTAACTCTAAACACAGTGGAGAGAGCAGACTGGTGGTTCATGGTCCAAATGTGGCTTGGAGTCTTGGCAAATTCAAGCGTGTGTGTGTGTGTGTGTGTGCATGCACCTATGTTTAAATATTGTGTGGTATCCAGTAAAATTCCAGATATGTTTTTCTTGAAATATTAGAAGATCACAGTTCTGGGTCTGCATGCCCCAACTGGGCAAAAACAGCAAGAAAAAAGTCATGCATTCTCCATGCTGCCATAGTCTCTATTACTCCCTATTGTATTCTCAGTGCTGAGATCTATGGTCAGTTTCCACTTATCATCATGTGTCTATCATTTTTAAAAACACTCTTCTCTATAATTTTCTGATCCCTCCTTCACTGTTGTAGGCATTTGAGTTTGGAATCACTGGCTTTTCTTGCTGCCCCTGCAACTGAAACATTGGTTGGAATGGAGGGTTGGGGCCGGGGGGCGGGGGGGGGGGGGGGTGGTGGTGGGGAGGGGTAAGGTCACAGCAATGGAGACTAAGTGGCTTGGAGGCAGAGGGTTGACCAAAGGATGCTAGGTTGTTGATTCCATGGTACAAGGGAGGCCAGCCGGTAGTATAGAGCAGTGGTCTCCAAACCTGGATTGTGAACCTCATCCATAAAATAATATATGCATATGTGCCCCTCAAAGTAGGAATTATTACTTAAAAATGATATGTACATTCTGCTCTTATTTCCAGATATAATGTACTCTCACGATCATACAAAGATGACTGTAAGTCCATATTCCAAGTAATCATTATAATTTTGGATTTCTGGACAAACCTCTTAGTTGGCGGATGTAGATTATTAATGTTATCTTTAATTGACAGCTTTTTGGCATTATTAAGCCTCTTATATACTTGTGAGGGTTAGTTTCAATGAAACTGGATAATGTGTCCCATAAATTCTGTACCATACACATTTCTGCCTATTGTAGTAAATTGCATGGGAATGAACAAGTAGGTCTCTCAACCCCTCTACATTGCAGTTTTATCTCCACCCTTTTTCATAATTCTTTCACACAACCTGATGGGAAGCCATCTGACAGATGGACTAACTGAATGTAATTATGTGTGTTTGGATTCAAATTTTTTAGATAAAAATAACATAAGTAGAAGTTTAATACTGTTTTCTTAAGGATCAAGGGAGTATCTCATTTGTTCCCTGGATTACCTACTTTGGGTCCAGCGGTGGAGGGTTAAAGCCTTGTTACTCAAGTAGTCCCCAAATCAGCATTGGCATAATCTGGGAGCAAGATAGAAATGCAGCCCAGCCAGTGTGGCTCAGTGGATTGAGTGTCGACCCATGAACCAAGAGGTCGCCAGTTTGATTCCTGGTCAGGGCACATGCTTGGGTTGAGGGCTCAATCCCCGTAGGGACATGCAGGAGGCAGCTAATCGATGTTTCTCTCTCATTGATGTCCTCCCTCTCCCTCTCCCTCTCCCTCTCCCTCTCCCTCTCCCTCTCCCTCTCCCTCTCCCTCTCCCTCTCCCTCTCCCTCTCCCTCTCCCTCTCCCTCTCCCTCTCCCTCTCCCTCTCCCTCTCCCTCTCCCTCTCCCTCTCCCTCTCCCTCTCCCTCTCCCTCTCCCTCTCCCTCTCCCTCTCCCTCTCCCTCTCCCTCTCCCTCTCCCCCTCTCCCTCTCCCTCCCTTCCTCTGTCTCTAAAATCAGTAAAAACATATATTTTTTTAAAAGATAGAAATGCAAATTCTAGACCACGCCTTAGGCCTACTGAGTCAGAATCTTCATTTTAACAAGAACCCCAGGATATTTGTATGCACAGAAAAGTTTTAGAAGCACTAGTGAAAAGGCCAGCCAGGCCCGGCTGGTGTAGCTCAGTGGTTGATTATCCAACCACCGGTTCGATATCCAGTCAGGGCACATGCCTGGGTTGTGGACTCAGGGAGGCAGCCAATCTATGATGTTTCTATTTCTCTTCCTTTCTCTCTCTCTCTCTCTCTCTCAATCAATAAACACATTAAGAAAGAAGAAAGAAAGAAAGCAAGCAAGCTAAGGATATTTTGTGGGGAGGGCAGGAGTCATGTAGAGGAGATCATGAGATCTCATCATAACCCTGTAGACACTAGAAGATAAAACAAAAGCAATTAAAATCCCAAATAAAAGTTTACTGGCATTTCATGAACTCATAGAAAAGGCATTTGTTTTGGAATCTGCAGTCAGACTGTAAGATTCCTTGAATGAGGCTTTCTGTTGCCAGAGGTTTCCACATTTCCCAGCTGCCTGCAACTTATCTGCCTTCTTAGCTAAAGCCTAATGACTTCAGGCATAAATGTTATGTGTTCTTGCCTCCCTTGATTGTTTTCTTTCTTCCTGTCCCTCTAAACCTGGACTCTGTCTTTAAGGCCTGGTCTCCATTTCCTGAGCAGATTCACAAAACAAAGGCTTTGCTGTCTCTTAATTTGTTTGGGGATTAGGTCAATTAGAGATGGGATGAAACTCTTGCATATCCCAAGACATTTAGGTCTTGTACCCATGAGTGCTGCTGGGAAAGCTAGATGCAGTTTGACCAAAACAAATCTCAGATGCTAGCACTGCAGAAGTCAGTGGGGAACCTGATTTAACATGGCTGAGCGAGGTGTGAAAACCCAGGCCTGCCAACCAGATGGAGGTGTCCATCAATGCAGTGGATCTGACACCTCCTGGGTAATACTTGGTGCCCTGAGAATCAAAGATAAGCAAGACCAGAGCCCAAGGTCTTGTGGCAGAGAGAGATTTGTAGACAGATATTTTGGCAACACAGATACATTGGGCAACCGAAATATGTGAGGTGTCAAGTGATAAGAGTGGAGTAAATGATTAAATTTTGAGGCAGCCGAGATGATCAGGCATAGGGGGCTGTGCTTGAAAGTTAAATAATAATTGTCTAGTGGACAGGAGAGAATAAAAAGAAATCCAGATAGATAGAATAGCTTATGCAAAACAGACATGTGAATTGGTGTTGAGTGTTGGCCACTTGCAAGGTCAAGGTGATGGACAGGATCTCAGGAGAGGCAGAAAGACAGTGACGAAGGAGTCTGGATTTATTTCTGGTGGACAGTGTCTCTTAAATCAGAGTATACTTAACTTGGGTGCGAAGTAGTAGGGGAGGGATGAGCCTGCAAACTGAGGAGGAGGGGGAAAGGCTGGTAAAGTTGTAGTGGGCAGTGACAAAGGTGGAAACTGACCAAAGGTGAGGGAAAGCACGGCACCAAGGGCCCGCTGAAATTGTAAACTAGAACTGAATACCAACACCCATCTCAAGGTTTCTTCTGATTCTTGGGGCTTTTGTGTGCAGAGTAGGATCAGCACAGGGGTGAAAGCTTTGGGTGCCATGGCTGGACATGGGAAGTGAAAGTAAGTGTCAGTGGAAGGAGATTAAAGTGATAGAACCATGTGGATTATTTTTTAAAATGATGGAACAACCTGATCCAGGCTGTGTAGAAAAGAAAAGCCAGAAAAGAAAATAATTAGAGGGAAATGGGGGCAAAGGGAACCCAAGGTATTGGTGAGATCCAAGAAGATGATTTGAGGTTGTGGTCAGAAAGTGAGATGTTAGAATTTAATATTTCGCAAGTGGAAAGTTCCAGTGGACATCAAGGTCTGGGTGCAGATGTCCCCTGCACTTCTTCCTCTGTGAATTAAAGTGGTGGGAGATCCACTAACAGGTGAAATTTGGTGATGGGAGAGCATGACAAGGAGCCACAGGAATGAATATGGGGTCAAGGCTGATTCTTCTTGGGGGTCAGGAATCTTGGGGCCTAAGGAATCTGTGACTTGGCCAAACTGTGGGAACAGGAGCTTCCTGTCACTTGTGATTCAACTTCAGTGACCTGCCTAGTTCATCAAGCATTCATTTCCTAAAAGAGAGAATCTGATTGGATTGATTCTGTCAACACTCAAACCAAAGTCTTAAAAAAAAATTTAAATTGATTTTTAGAGAGAGAGGAAGGAAGAAGGGGAGAGAGAGAAATATTGATGTGAGAGTGAAACATCCATCAGCTGCCTTCTGCTCCCTACTGGAGATCAAGCCGCAACCCGGGCATGTGCCCTGACTGGGAATCGAACTGGTAACCTCTCAGGGCACAGGATGACGCCAAACCAACTGAGCCACACCAGCCAGGCCAAACCAAAGTCTTTTGTATCAGATCTTCTCTGAATGTATCTCCCTTATGCAGGGTCGCCATGTAGCTGTGCGGGGCTAGGATCTGGATCCTGGGTGATAGTTAAGGCAGAAAACTCTTGCTGACAGTATGCGCAGGCACACGGACTCATGTTATCCTCACAACAGCCTCATGGCATAGGTACTGTGCTGTCTTCACTTTACATGTGAGGAAACTAAGGCACAGAGAGGTTAGATGACTGGCCCATGTGTACATAGCTGGGAAATGTCTGGCTGTGGAGTCTGCTCTCAACCTCTCTGTGTGATGGCTGCTTCTGAAAAGAAATGATTCCAAACGTGTTTCTTTAAAGGTGGCGGCAGCCTTCATGGTTTCCCCCCACAGATGAGGTCCATATAAGTGGGATCCTTCTCCTCCCCCTACCCCCCTACCCCAAACCTATGAGAACTCCAGGTGGATCTAGTTAGCTATAGGGTGACAACATGATTTATCAGTCAAACTGAGACAGAGAGTAAAAATGGGTGCTATTAGTTATGCCAGTACAACAGGCACAAACTAGGGCTTCCTGGACACCTTCTGATCTATGCTCACCTTAGCTGTATGCTCTGTATTCAGTGAGAATTCAAAGAAGCCCCAGGTGGATTCATAATATTTCCAACCTGCTAGAGGAAGACAAAATTTTACAAATCTCAAATTCCAAACAGCCTGGTTCAGTAGATTTTGAAGGAATAAATGGCAGTGTCAGTGTGCCCTAAAGAGGTGCGTGGAGAAGGATAGGAAAGAATCGGCAGGTGCAAGGAAAGGGCACAGCTGGTGTCAGTGTAAGAAATGTGCACACCTGTGGAGGATTTTCATAAGAATTTATTTGAGCCAAACTGACGACAATGGTCGGGAAGCAAAATCTCAAATGCTCCCTAGAAAAATGCTTCCTAGAATGGCAGTCAGTTTGCAGCTTCTTTTATGCATTTGGAATTCAGAAGGGAAGTAAAGGTTACGTGAAGGTGGAAGAAAGCAAGATGGAGCCTGGATTCAGGATAGTTAACCAGATCTTTGCTCACTTGAGAGCCGGCTTCTGAGGGTCTGAAAAGAGGCATTTCTAGATCCATAGAAACCATGGACAGAGCTGGCTCAAGGGAAAGACAAACCTTACTAAAAAGTTATGTGCTTGGGGCCTGACTACCCACCCTGACCTGCCCAGTTAGGAATTTATGGTCAGCTCACCCTGTGAGGTTACTTTCCATAGAACCCTTTTTTTGTCCACACTGCACAGTGCAAACAGGGCACTCTTTGCAGTAACTTTTGTCCAAGCACTTCACAGTTGAGCAAGTTAATACTTGCCATTAACTTAAAGAAATTAGTCAGCAGACCTAAAGGAAACTTAAGAAATCCAGTTTGTTGAAATGTATCTGGGGGAGAGCTTGGGGTCTATTCAGCATTTCCTGCCATGGGAAGCAACCTTAAATGGCTAAAGGAGGAATAGTAGGTCTTTGAAAAGCCCAAGACCAGAGATTGCAGGAATCAACATTTCCTTTGAATTTGCAAAGCTAACATCACTTTACAAAACTGGAGAAACTTGATTTTGGGGAAATTGAAAGAATGTGCCCCAAGGTCATCAAGCTGTCATGAGACCAGAACCAGTACCAGCTTAGACAAGCAGTTGGTCTCTGGTTCCAAATTTTTGTCTTTTTTTGTTAGGGGAGGGCAGGAACTGGGGCACCCCTTGCTCAGAACATCTAGTCCCAGTAGTATTTGGGTTTGGGGAAACAGTTTTGAGGGGTGTGTGTGTGTGTGAGAGAGAGAGAGAGAGAGAGAGAGAGAAAGAGAGAGCTGTTTGTTGGCATCAAGTATTGTGACCTGAAGACAATAGTCAACCCACTTGCTCTGCTCCTTTGAATTCACTGCACTCAGCCTTGGAATGAAGACCCTTAGTTGTTCAGGGTGCCCAGGGCCAGGGTGTGGTCTGTCACTCCAACTTCATAGGCGTGCCACAGGATGGGACTGCGCCACAGATCTCAGAGTTCCTGATGTGGGGAACTCTTTTCCCGCATAGTTCTGGCTGGCCTATGAATTAAATAGCGATGGCACAGATTAATAGGAGAAAATAACCAAATTTGATTATGTATGTACCTTTGGGGGTTCCATAGAATACAGGACCTGGGGACAAATTGGGCAGTTATGGCTTGTATGCCATCTTGAGCTAAAGGGTTAGTGGTTTGCACTTCAAGGGAGAGGAAGGCAGTTGACATGGAGATGAAAAGCAAACATTTGGTAAATATACGTTTGCTGGGGCCTTCTTTAACCATGGGACACAGAGAGGATTCTGATCAAACAGGGTGTGGTAGGTTCCTCCCTGTCTGTCTCACCTAGTTCATATTAAAATATAGTTATTTATGCCCTAGCTCAGCCGTGGGCAAACTACGGCCCGTGGGCTGAATCCGGCCCATTTGAAATGAATAAAACTAAAAAAAAAAAAAAAAGACCGTACCCTTTTATGTAATGATGTTTACTTTGAATTTATATTAGTTCACACGAACACTCCATCCATGCTTTTGTTCCGGCCCTCCGGTCCAGTTTAAGAACCCATTGTGGCCCTCGAGTCAAAAAGTTTGCCCACCCCTGCCCTAGCTGGTTTGGCTCAGTGGATAGATGTCCATCTGTGGACTGAAGGGTCCCGGGGTTTAATTTCTGTCAAGGGCTTGTACCTCAGTTGCAGGCTCATGCCCGGCCCTGGGCGGGGTGCGTGCAGGAGGCAAAGCAACTGATGTGTTTCTCTCACATCGATGTTTCTCTCTCTCGGTCTCTCCCTCTCCCTTCCACTCTCTCTAAAAATCAATGGAAAAATATCCTCGGGTGAGAATTAACAACAATAAAAAATATATAGTTATTTATGATGATAGCTTTCTTCTAGAGCAAATCTTCTATCTAAATTCTTTTAGGTTGTTAGGGGGAAGGCCAAAGGTTCTTACTGAGTCTTTTGTTTCTTAAAAATAACCAGCTTAAAATCATCAATATTCCCCAAAAGGGTGTATTTTGAGGTGGCAAACTCTGCTCCCCCTCATTGGGTACAGGCATCCTCATTCTATCTTCTGCATCTCACTCCCAACCTCTCACAGCTGGATGGGCCAGAGGCAGTGACTCAGCAATTGCCCCAGATATCCTAACCAGTGCTGTCCTATAGTCTGAGATAAGGGCCACAGCATCCTCTCCACCCACGAGGCTGTGTTTTGGATGAGAATCCGTTTGAAAGGATTTATTACATATGAAAACTATGGAGCTCTAGTTTTACTGGAGTATTTTGGGTGGTCTTACAGTCTCTGCACCTGTCACCCCGCTGCTCCATTCCCTTTCCCGGTAATGAATCCTCTTTGTGTCTGAAGCCTATTTCTTCTTTTTAAAAAAATATATTTTATTGATTTTTTTTTTACAGAGAGGAAGGGAGAGGGATAGAGAGTTAGAAACATTGATGAGAGAGAAGCATAGATCAGCTGCCTCTTGCACACCCCCCACTGGGGATGTGCCTGCAACCAAGGTACATGCCCTTGACCGGAATCAAACCTGGGACCCTTCAGTCCCCAGGCCGACGCTCTATCCAGCGAGCCAAACTGGCTAGGGCTGAAGCCTATTTCTTTATAAGGACAGATGTGTGCAGAAATGAGGTGCTTGAGGGTTGCTACTAAACTACAATATGGGAAACTATATGAGGATAAGGTTTCAAGTGAGATAAGTGTTGGAAGAACAGTCATCATTGTTTAAACTGAGGATCTGAATATACATGCTTGAGAATATTGCTTTGACTCTCATTCAAATTTTAAAATTTTGTGAGTTTTTAAAATTTTTATATGTTTTTATTTTTAAATTACAATTGACATACAAGATTATATTAATTTCAAGTGTACAACACAGTGATTACACACATTTATATAACTTATGCAGTAATCATCCTGGTAAGTCTAGTACCTCTCTGACACCACAGTTACTACACTATTCTTGACTCTATACATTTTGTGAGTTTTAAGGCAGCCCATGCTAATCTGTATTTTAAGATTGTAGCAACATGTGACCAAACTTGTTCTTTTCATATTATAGATTGATATTTTTCACCATTGCACCTCTTACAGCAGTTGAGTCATGTTTGGGAGCACAATGCAGAACAAGTTCTAAACAAGTTTTTCAAGTGATATAAAACTGTCATTGGCCCTAGACATAATAGAGTTTTCTAGAATTATGTGAGAGACAGAAACTACAGAATCGCTGATGCCAGATAGTCCCAGAGGCCCTCAGATAACAGTGAGGCAGGGCTTACTCATTGATTCACTCTGCCACCCTTGGCCTCTTGTTTATAGCTTCTGATGATGAGTGTCCTGGCACTACTGTGATATGAACTTGTAATGGAGAGGAGTATTTATGATTTCTTTGTTTACTTCCATAAAAAACATGACTCCTTGGAGAACAAGAGTTTGAAATCATTTGATGGGGGAAAAACAGTTTACTACAGAGCTGAGTAAGTGGCAGAGCGAGACAGAGGGGTGCTGGGATCTGCCAGAGCCTGAGGAAGTTATGAGTTTACTGCCAGAACAGCCCCCCAGAGCCCTGATAGTGTGACCAGTAATTCCAAAGTACTTCTTTCAAAATCTTTTCTGTCTTCCTGCTTCAGATTCTAGAGAGCCCTCTTGGAAAGTGGTCAATAAATAGGCAGGTTCTTACCTGACTGGTGACAACCTTGGGAGGGGTGGGGTGCCCCACTATTGGAAGGTGGGTGGATTTGTGTGTGTGTGTGTGTGCGTGTGACTGTGTTTTGAAGCACCTTGACTTGAATCCACTAAAAGGCTGTGACTACCAGACCTACTAATTAAACATCCCAATAAATGAAGACTAAGCTATGGTCAAGGCCTGAGAACTACACTCTATTTTATGGTTATACTAATCAAATTGGCAATGCTCTGAACTTCCATTTAAGGGGGAAATGGGATTTATCTGGAATTTTTCCTTTGAACTGTGGAGTGTTTAAAAAGTATGGAGCAGATGCTCCAAAGCAGTCAATTCAGGTGTTCAAATTCATATAGCCTGGTAATAAGTAAAATGAGTTCTTGAGTAATTTTAACTTAAGATAAAGGATTTCCCACCCCACATTAATGCTTAAAACAGCTTATGGATCGACATTAATATACCCAAGTGCTTTGGTGTCTAGCCTGAAGCCCTTACTTTACAATTTCTTGCAGAGGACTAGGAATATAACTCTTCCAAAGGATACTTCTGTATGATTTATTAGATTTACTAGTATGTGTATGCTCATACTGCTGCCATATGGAAAATGCTAGAATTTAGTAAGGAATAAGTTTCTGAGCTATTGGTTTATAATTAGCATTCAGATGTTTGATATTTTTAGGTTAGCAGATGAGACTCATATTTTCATAATGTCATTTACTCTGGAAAACATTTTCTCTGTTTCTGAGAACAGTCGTAAATTGGAGGAGGTTTAAAGTCTTCATCCAAGCCTTTTGTTCCTGAGTTGTTATTAGATGGAGTTATTGAACATATATCATCCCCACAAAAGTTTAAGGGAATGAATGTAAGTTTTTAGACAATGGAGAATATAAGAAATTACTGACTGGACAACTCATTTGTGATAATAATGTAAGGAATGTGGAGATAAAGGTGGGAAACATCAACCTTAGGCCATTTATAATTTTGGGAGTTATAACAACATATTAACTCATTTTTTATAAAGCCATACAAATATATCAACTAGAAATCTTCAGTGGCAGTATCATGAAATAGTATAAAATAAAGACACTAATCTGTGAATATAGGCCCTTTCTCAACTATGTCATGTCCACCTTCTTAAGCAGAAAAATAAAAGCTATATACATTTGTGCTTTCAAACTTTATATGAGAAGTAAAGTATCTTTTAGCTTAAAAGTATTTTGGTAACTTAAACTTTAAAATATTAAAGATACTATCAACAGCTAAAAAGAAA
Source organism: Myotis yumanensis (assembly GCF_028538775.1). Taxonomy (NCBI): domain Eukaryota; kingdom Metazoa; phylum Chordata; class Mammalia; order Chiroptera; family Vespertilionidae; genus Myotis; species Myotis yumanensis. The sequence continues at coordinate 37,543,326 of NW_027223763.1, forward strand.
AATATGTGGATGCTAAAGGAGCACCAGTCATAGTTATCTTAATCCATGCCTTGGTCTCTGGACAAACAGCAAAGCATTCTTTCCTTCAACATCTGTCTCTTCTCCCCATCCACATTTACTATACCCCTCAATCCCTCTCCCTTAAGCCATATATAGAACTGAAAACCCACAGGACAGTAGTTCAGTGCTTAGCAAAAGTTTATCTCTCAATTTTAAAATATGCAACAGTTGCAGATTTTATGTTCTATCATCTTAATAATAAATGCTCACTGCCCTACCAATAGAAAATTCACTACAATGGCATTTCAGCACCACGGATAGCACCACTTGGTGCTGCTTCCCCCTCCCCAATTTTTTGCCATGCCACATCTGGTCTGACAAGGGGGGTTATCGATGGCTGTGGTGCCATAAATGGCAGTTCCTGCAAAAATCACTATATATTAAATTCACCTGAAGAATTTTAAACTCCCAAAGTCCAGCCCCCACCACCTTAACCAGTTAAATTAGAATATTTGGGGTTAGTCCCAAGCATGATGAATACTTCTTAAAGCTTCCCAGTCTTAAAACCAATAGAAAGTGGAAATTTCTAGATGAGGTGAGTTTCTTCTAAAATAGAGGCTACCAAACTTAATTGCCTCTTAGAATAACCCAAGTAGCTTAAAAATAAAATCATTAACTGGGTTTGTCCCTAGTCATTGTAACTCAATTGGCCTAAAAAGGAGCATAGACATCACTAGTTTTAAAAATATCTCAGGTGATGTAATTTACAAGGATTGCTCAACAGTACTCTAAGACCTTGAATTAATTTTTTTCATGTGGAAAGGTTAGGCAACTTTGTTATTGCAATAGGTGCCCTACATTCTAGAAGGAAGCAATGTTTTATGATGTTGGATTTGAAGTTGAGAAACTTGAGTTCTGGCCCTATTTGAAATCAAATGGGACCCCAACAGCTGTCTTTTGCTCACATGAAGTATGACATCATAACCTCCTACCAACTCGTCCACAAACATTACCTTTTGTCTCCAGCTAACATTGGAGATTTCAAACTATCCTCTAGGGAAGTTAAACATTTCATTAGCAATCTCATTTACTTAACCCACAATGAGGCATATCTCTGGCTGATCACTCTTCTTTAATAAGTTGGGATTATGTGGCAGACATCGGTTAGTGTTCACCACATATTTTGCATGCCCTTTGAGTTTTCACTCCTCCCTTACAGTTATACTGGAGCCATGTAATCTAAACAGAGAGTCCCTTCTGGGACAATGCAGGTCAGAGCTTGGGTGTTCACCTTTTTTCTCTTCCTTTGCTGCCTCAAGGTTGGATGGGCCACATGTTGTAGAGAGCATAGCTTCATCATAGAGGAGGGCTGCCTGCCTGCATGAGATTGAGTGTAAATAAACAAGCTACTGAGATTATATATTAGAGCTTGTCCAATGTGATGGCTATTGCTAATTATATATCACAAGACTCTCAAAGATTAATGAATATTACTGAGAGTGTCAGCTGATTTCAATCCTTATGTTCCCACCCATTTTAAAGTGAGAGAAAATATATGTAATCCTCATGTTCCTACCTATTCCAACTAAGAGGAGAGACAGTATATATAATATATGGACTCCATATTATATAAATGTTTCATTCTTCTATTAATAACTGTACTACTAATGTGTATATATAACCATCTTTCTAGATTTGTAGCAACCAGAGGGAAAAACCCTGAAATTATCAAATAACTTATTTAATTCATTAAGTAAGGCATTGAAAGTCCTTATTTGCCTTTTTCTTCACACCTGAAGTGCCCTTAAGGACAAGCTTGGTCTTTCTGTTGCTGAGACTGATTTTAATGCCATGCCCTTGTTTACATGCAGTGACAACTTGCTCCTCTGTGTGGCCTGTAGAGTCTCTCTTGGCTAAGCTGATGGTGTGCTGTATTCCCCCTGGTTTCCTTCTATCCTGAGGTGGAGCTAGTAGCATGCCAACCTCAAAATTTACCCCAGCCTCGGATCTAATAACTACAGAGAAGCAGATATGTTAAAACACAACAAGCAAAAAATGGTGGTATCTAAATGGTATAAGAAATCTAGTTGTTTTTTGCCACTGACTCTCTGAAGTGTGAAAGTTCTTGACCTGATGTCAAGCATCCTAGTCTCCTAGAGGTTTTGATGAAAGATCTTCCTCATTTTACTCCTCATGCCTTACCTTTTCTCATCCCTTCTTCACTATCAAAGAACCTCAGATGCCCTGAGAAATGAACCCAGTCTATCTATAGTCAGTCCCTTGAGCATAGGCTGATTATATCCCAGTGGAAGTAAAACCTAGATATTCACTATTAATGCTCCCCTCTCCTGCAAACCCAACATCCTTTATGCAGAAAAATTCAACTTAGATTATTCTCTAGGAATTTTCAACACTTGCAAAAAATAATTTTCAAGGGTATTAAATTATAATCTAATTTTAGGTGAAATAACATCACTAAGTATTTATTTAGCACTACCTGTCTTGTGACGTTATTATTCATGGCTTATATCTGCAATTCCTAATTGCTTAGTTCTACAGACCTGTGCTTGTCTACCTGCAATATTATCTCCATGAAGCCACTAGACTAGTGGAATATTTAGCAAATTATTGCTCATTAAATTATGACCCCAAAGCATTTAGAAATATCCCCGTGTTCACCTTTCTAATTGGATTTGGCCTAACCTCATTTCAAAATGTGCAGAGTCCCCAGAAGACACACTGACAGCAGCTTTTGCAAAATCTTCAAGGAATGGGGTGCCTTTTAGACCAATTATTACTTAAACATATTTCATTTCTTTGATAGACTCCATTGCATTGACCAATTCAAACTAAATTGATTTTTTTATTTGTGGCCAGTTAATTTCCATTTTGAACTACAGATTGTGATTCTGATATAAATATTTTTAAAATCTGTGGATCACCCGTCACATATTAGTTTATTGCCCATTGAAACAAAGCTGCCTCTTCTAAGAGATCTTTTGAGGTGAATTTGGAATTAGTGTCTCATTACATATTCTGTAGAACTAAGATATATATGTGTTTTTATTAGAGGAGAGGTGGAAAGAGAGACATGCCAAAAGGTGGGACTGATCCAAAAAAAAGGGAAAAGAGGTGAGAGTTGTCTGGATTTTGTTATAGTATTTCCCAGTCTAAGTATATATATCCACATAAAACTTGTACATGAATGTTTATAGCAATATTATTCGTAATAGCCCCAAAGTGGAAATAATGCAAATTTCTACTGATGGATGATAAACAAAACGTGGCGTATCCATACATTAGAATATTATTTGGCAATAAAAAGGAATAAAGTACTACTACATGCTACAGCCTGGATGAACTTCAAGAAGTCTTATGCTAAGTGAAAGAAGCCAATCATAAAAGACCACATATTACATGACCTCTCACTGAAAGGTCCAGAGTAGGCAAATCTCTAGAGACAGAAAATAGATTAGTGGTTGGCTGGGCTGGATTGGTGCGGATGGGAAATAACTACTAATGGGTACAAGGTTTCTTTTGAGAAGGACAAAAGTGTTCTAAAATGAAATTGTGGTGATGATTGCACAACTCAGTAAATACACTAAAAACTCTTAAACTGTGCACATTAAATGGGTAAGCTTTGCAGTACATGGATTATCTCAGCAAAGCTGTTAAAAACTTGGGAGGAAATTGGTTTAGAATTCAAGGTCTGTATTGATTTGTCTACCTTAAAGAAAGAGAAACGACTTCCCCCAAACAGACGACAACAGCAACAAAACAGAAGCTCATCAGTATAAAATTCTGTCCTAGAATTTATGGGTATTTTCCCTCACATGATTTATGTAAAGAAAACCATATATTTTCCTCTACAAGTTGTCTCTTCTTTCAGTCTGGCTTCTTTTGGAGCCAGACAAAGACCTTCAAATCCAGTGACCCAGGAGAGAAAACAAAGTCCAGAGGTAGCCTTGGCCCTTTATTCCTCCCGCCTTAAACCCTCCTTAGACTGACCCCCAGCTTCTAAACCCTGAAGTGATATCCTGTGCAGTTACCTCTCCCTCTCCATTCTCTGAGCTCATGGGAAATTGGGACCCTGTCGTCTTGTTCACAGCCATTTCACAGGACTTGACATGTAGTAGGTCCTCAGGAAACCTGTGCAGCCCTGGCCCCTCCAGCCCCAGAGGAGGAGTTGCTAAAGCACCAGCATCTTCCTTCCAGGCGGTATCTGCTAACATGTTTCCCTTTCTGAGTTGTGCTGTCTTAGAACAGGACAATGTCCTCTTGGCCTCTCTTGTTAGTTACCTCCTCGAGGCAAGACTCAAGGAAAGAACATTCCTGAAGCATGTTTCAGGAGATGTCAATAGCAAGAGTAAAGTCAAGGTACCTTCTGCAGGGAAAAAACATTATGTTTCTACCCCATTTTTTAAAAAAGAGATACATTAGGTTGAGCCTTCAATTTAGAACGCATCTGGGGCAGTAGAGCCCTTTCACAGAATGAGAGGGGAGGCCTGTGGGACTTGGGTTTCTCATCAAGGCTCAGCTAAATAGAGGGTTCTTTCTGCCTGGACGTCGGTGAACTCATTTGGAGTTTCATCTGAAACTATTAAGTAGCAGAGAGGCCCTTGCTGATCTCAGAAGTAGTATGACATTTCTTTTACAAATTGATGCTTCAATTGCATCTTTGCCACCTCCACTAGGCCAGCCAGAGCAGGTTTGCTGGGCAGCTGTGTTTGCTCTGCAGCCTGTGGCAAAGGATGGGTGGGTGCAGAACAGGACCGTTTTGGAGAGGCTTTACTCTCCCTGCCCTGCCCCGCCTCACACACCCCAGAAAGGCACGGCTGGTGCTTCTTCCTCAGGGGCTGTTGAGAGAGGTTCTGCCCGCCTCCCACCAGCCCAGCCAGCACGCTCAGCTTTGCCTCTGAATCAAACATGGGTCACTCTAACCTGTATGCTTTCTTACCTGGTAACTGTTTTTCTCCATCTCACACTAGTTATTTTTTAAATATATTTTTATTTATTTTAGAGAGGAAGGGAGATGGAGAGAGATAGAAACATAAATGATGAGAGACAATCATTGACCGGCTGCCTCCTGCACACCCCCTACTGAGGATTGAACCCACAACCCAGGCATGTGCCCTTGACTGGAATCAAACCTGTGACCGTGCAGTCCACAAGTCCACACTCTATCCACTGAGCCAAACCGGGTAGGGCCTTCTCACACTCTTTAACCAAGTTTCTGAATTAGGTTAGATGCCCCAGGACATGGACTAGGAGCTGTGGATAGAGGGATAAACAGAAAAGACAAATCTCTTTCATCAGGAGTTTATAGCTCAGCCTCTCCCTTTTCTTTCTCATCTTTCTCTTCTCTAACCCCCCTTCTGTCTTTTATTATCTAGAGCAGTGGTTCTCAACCTTCTGGCCCTTTAAATACAGTTCCTCATGTTGTGACCCAACCATAAAATTATTTTCGTTGCTACTTCAGAACTGTAATGTTGCTACTGTTATGAATCATAATGTAAATTTCTGATATGCAGGATGGTCTTAGGCAACCCCTGTGAAAGGGTCGTTCGACCACCAAAGGGGTCGCGACCCACAGGTTGAGAACTGCTGCATTAGAGGAAGCTTATAAGAGTCACAATTTTCTTAAAAAGCTTTCTGGCAGTAGAGCACTTTCCATTTGACTTCTCATGTAAAAAAGTGAGAACATGAGCCACGTTTCCTACAATTTGCATTTTTGTAAACATGAAAATTAGAGAAGGTAAGTAATCTTGCTTCCTAAAAAAAAGACAAGGTAAAATGCAAATATGGTAGCAATGCATTTCATATACATTTTACCTCTGGGTTTGCATAACAGATTTAGATCTGCAATGTATTTTTACTGGCTGATTTAATGGCAGGATCCTCTCCAACTAATAAATATATAGTGTGTTTAGAACAAACACCTGCCCTGGCACACAACTTGTATTAGCAGTTACTACACATGAAGGTCATTCCAAGGGCAGCCTTTGCTGGGAAAACAGATAGTGCCTGGGTGTAAGATAAACACAAGCAATTGTATCTTTTTTTTAAAATTAGCACAATATTTGAAACTAGCAGCTCAGTCTCCCAGGATTCAAATATTGCCACAGTTGAAAAACAGAGAGAGATACTAATGAATTAGTCTAGTTAGTTAAAAATTAACAATGCCAGAACTCCAAGTGAATTATGTTCTGAGGTCAAAGAAGATAGGTTTTAAAAGGATGGGAGAAATCTATAAACCTCCAAATATCACTTAAAACTCTAAGACTTAAGAGTTTATATTGCCACTTCTGTTATTGATTGTAAGAACTCAGGTTAGTTCTTACATTTAGAGGCCTTTTGAGCTTTTCCAGGCTGGATTTATTTAATGATTTTCACTGATAGATCAGTGAAAACACATATGTATGTAAATAAATAGAAAAATGTCTGGAAGAGCACCTGTCATTGAGAGGACCGGGGTTGCCCTGACTGGTTTGGCTCAGTGGATGGAGCGTTGGCCTGCAGACTGAAGAGTCCCAGGTTCGATTCCAGTCAAGGGCATGTACCTTAGTTGTGGGCGCATCCCTAGTAGGGGGTGTTCAGGAGGCAGCTGGTCGATGTCTCTCTCTCATCGATGTTTCTGCCTCTCTATCCCCTCTCCCTTCCTCTCTGTAAAAAAATCAATAAAATATATTTAAAAAAAGAGAGAGAGAGAGGACCAGGGTTGTGAGTGGCAGTAGAGTTGGCTGAGGCAGAATTTTATTGTAACATTCTAACCTTTTAAATAAGGGTAAATGTATTCATGTAAAACTTGTATAATAACAAGTTCTTTAAAAAGTGAGCTCATAAGTGAAAATTACAGTGTCTGACAAGAGTCTTCCTAATCCATAACCATACAACTTCATGTCAAGTTTGGTCAAGAGAGTCAGTAAAAGTAGTTCTGGTCTTTCTTTAAAGGAATTCTAGGTAAACTCTAACAAATGAACATATATGGTGGCAAGAGCTAAAGTTGCACTCCATAGAAAATTGTCTCATAGGTAGCTCACAAAAGGATTATAGACTTTAAAAACTGTTCACTTAGATCATGAGCTCATCATCACCATTTGAAAACATGAGATTAACCATCCTTAGTATTTAGAAAGCACTGCTTCAATGGACCAATAGGAAAATGTCTTCAAAAAACAGGTTTTCCTATTGCTGTGTTCTGCCTGAATGCATGACAGTTACAATGTCAGTGCCATCCTGGGTGAAGCCAGCATAATTCCATTTGACAAGATAAGCCCCTCTGAGAATCAGGTATATTTTACACTTGAGTCAATATTGGTCTGGGATGTGGTTCTCTTACATTTCTCAGTCATTGGCCTCGTCTGGCTTAGAAATGAGACAAATCAATGTTGGCAAGACTTGCAGCCATTATCTGTCTTTTCCTAGGCTTTGAAAATACCCAGAAATTGCCTGGTTTACTGAACGCTCCATTCAGTTGTCTTAGAGTTTAAAGGCATACATTCTTGTCACCATGGAAACACTTACATCCGAACGAAATGAATTCAGTATCTATCTCCCTCCTAATGATAATATACAATGTGAGCTCTGAAGAGAACAAGGGACCTTCGTTAGGCTCCATTGCTGAGATGATGGCATTTCCTAGCTCCATGAATATCTTCCTTAGCTGGCTTTAGTCCCTGGGTGTATATTTGCTAGGCAATAGTAGATGGTGACAGGTTCGATACTTTAATCCCTTGCCATTGAGTTACTGCATTTATGTGAACAAGCCAAATGCCAGATTGGTTTCAATCAGATTCTGAAATTGTTGGACATCTGCTAGCAGGCACCCATGTTTGCTTCCAGATGCCTAGACATCTGTTATTGGGGTCTGACTCTATCTGGGGCTGGAATAAACTCATTCAGACCTGTAAGAGGCCCCATGATCTGAAGATGATCAATTCAGGGAAAAGGCTACTCAAAGTGAGTCCACTTCCACGGGGGCCCAATAATTCAGAGTAAATGTACTGGACGGTGGGGGTGGTTTAATTGGGATTTCACTTAAAAAATAAAACAAAAATTATAAACAGTTATTTGATCTTATGTTTCAAAAAAACTTAGGTTATGGTATCAAGAGTGGTTGAATATATAGGTTGGATCCGGCATGAAACAAGTATTGCATTTTTTGTTGTAAATTTTCCAGCAGAATTGATAGCTAATGGTTGCTCTCCCGCACATGGGACTTTTGCCACACTGGCGGCCCCGTTTTAACCATCAAGCCACTCACTCTTCCACAGTCCATCAGGTTTCACCCTCCCTTTCCCATGTCACTTTCTGCTTCCTGGTAAATCCCTTACTCTAGCTTGGTGGCTCCCTTCTATGCCCCACCCCTACCTCACACCTAAGAGTGTTAATAACACTTCCATATTATAGAACGTCCAATCTATGTTCAAATATCCTCACTTTCTTAAGGATAATTTTAAAACATTAGTTTCCTAACAAACACCTCAGAGACTGGGAAACAGGCAGATTTCAGAGGTTGGGGAATTGTGAAGGAAAGAATGAAGTGGTACCACACGGAAAATATGACTTGGATCTGGAGACCTGGGTTGCGGTTCTAAATTGCAGTGAGGCCTTAAGGAAGATGTTAGCTTTCCAAGCTCATTGGCAAAATAAGGGGGTTGGGTAAGATAATTCCTAAGGTCCCTGCTGATTCCCCTCTAAAAAATATTATACACTGCTAATGTAAAAATATGCAAATGATACCCTGGTTTTTTGAAGGAAGTTTTTTTTTGCCTCTTCTTTCTTGATTAGGGATTATCTAGTTTAGTGATGAAAGCTAAAGGTAACTTTCCCTTCTGTGGTGCCATTTTCTCCCATGAAAGAATCATCTATTAACCACTGTACCCTTTGTTCCACTGGGGTAGGAGCACTTTTAAATCTAGCACACTCCTTTGTATCATTTATCTAGGGCCACTCTTGTTTTCCCATCATATTTTTGTTTTGTTTTTAAAGATGGTTTCAGCCCCTGACAAAAAATGTCCCTAATGTGGACCATTCACATTTCCCGCTAACCAATATTTTGTTCCTAATGAAGTATTGTTTGGGTAGTTGTGGAGCGAGAGTGCCCAGCACTATGTCTGCAGTTGCCCTAGAACATAAAACACCGGAAAGAGCAGGGTGGTCTTCCCTGACTTGACTGGTTTTGTTGATTTGCACCGTGTTCTGGTGACCTTCCCGGTGGCTGGAATTGCTCGTGGGTGCAATAAATCTGAGAGCTGTGGCTGGTTCTGCTGGCTCATCATGGTCCCACTGAGCCTGTTGCTTCTTTTGCTTTCTGTTTTTCTCTCTCTCATCCTTCTCTTTCTCCCTCCTCCTTTCTTTCTCCTTCACTTACTCATCCTTCACTTGGTCAGTGTGTTCCTGTATTGTGGCCTTGCCCTTGGGCACAGGGTGGGCTGCTGTAGAGGGCACCCCACCCCACTGGTTTAGTTCTATTTACTTTTACGTTGGCATGGCCCACATCAGAACGAAGGGCTGCAAGAGGGTCATTGTCTTGAAGAGCTGCTTCATGACCCTAGTGAAAAAGGACCCCTGGAGTGTGTGTGTGTGGCTTATTAGTCACTTACAAGGTAATTTTCAAGCCAGCTTCTGATTTGGGGAGCCTGGGCTTGGTGAGGAGAAAGAAGGGGGAGAACTCGGAGCACACAGTTGTGACTGGCCTGGACTGCGAAGAAGAGGAAGGCTCGGTTCCCTGGGATTGGCTAGCACACAAATGGAGATGCAATGTGACACCTTGGTGGTGGCCAGGAATGATTCACTTTTATAATGAATCCATTTTACTCCTTTCTAAAGCATTTGATCTATTAAGTGAAAAAATAAATAAATAAACAGAAACCTGTCCCACGTGTTGCTCAGAATTATTGCCTTCATCATACAGGGTGGGGCAAAAGTAGGTTTACAGCTGTGAGTACACTAAACACAGAGTTTATTCTTATATTATTAGTTACTTAATTATTGTATTATTTTCCACACGAACAGCTGTAAACCTACTTTTGCCCCACCCTGTATTATCTGTGAGCTTCATCATGTCCCTCATGATCCCCCCACCCCACCCCACCCATTAGCATCCACCTGATGTATCTACCATGATTTATTTCAGCCCATTCTCCTTCAATGCTTTCATAGCAACTATGAAACAACACGTTTTGTGTGGGCTTAAAAAAGGACGTTTAAATAAATAGGATGGAAGACTCATTTGGCAGCCTGCTTTCATTTATTTACCTTTCATTCAGCACTGCTTTATAAGATCCATCTATGTACCTATACTCAGATTCAGTACACGCCTTTTCAATATTTTTGTCCACCAATTATACATTTGTTTGGCCATTTGGGCAATTTTCAGTTCTTTCCAGATACAGATGCTAATGCAGTGGTACATGTCTGTGCACATTTTTTCCAAATCATTTGTTTTGAAATTTTGAAGCCCGTAGAACAATTGAAAGAGTGTACAATAATCATGTGCATTCCATTTACCTAATGACATAATTATCCAATTATTTCATTCCACCATATTTTCTCTCTGTTTCCCCTTTCCCCTCCTTTCCCCCTCTCCTGTCTGATTGGGCTGTTATAACAGAATACCATAGACTGGGTGGCTTATGAACAACACATTTGTTTCTCACTGTTCTGGAGGCTAGAAAGTCCAAGATCAAGGTGCCAGAAGATTTTGTGTCTGGTGAGCGCCTGCTTCCTGGTTCATAGACAGCTGTCTTCTCACTGTGTCCTCACATGGCTGAAGGGGGAACCAAGCTCTCTGGGGTCTCTATGAGGGCACTACTCATGACCTAAGCACCTTCCAAAGGCTCCACCTCCTAATACTAATTACCTTGGAGATTAGGTTTCAATATATGAATTGGGGAGAGGGGTGCACAAATATTCAATCTATAGCAGTGGTTCTCAACCTTCCTAATGCTGCTACCCTTTAATACAGTTCCTCATGTTGTGGTGAGCCCCAATTTCATTGTTACAAATTGAACATAATTAAAGCATAGTGATTAATCACAAACAATATGTAATTATATATGTGTTTTCCGATGGTCTTAGGCAACCCCTGTGAAAGGGTTGTTCGACCCCCAAAGGGGTCGCAACCCACAGGTTGAGAACTGCTGATCTATAGCATTCTCACCCTCTATAGATAGATAGGAAGATAGACAGACAAATATATATATACATATGTATATACACACACACCTACATACATATATGTGCATTTAGTTTTTTTTAAACTAAATCGTTTAAAGTTTTAGACCTAGGTCCTAAATATTCCATCATTGATCTCCTAATAACAAGGTAATTCTCTTATATAACCACAGTGCAATGGTCATGCTTAAGAAAATTAAATAATAATGCCATATTTTTATTCTAAAACCTACTAAAGTCTCGCCAAAGCATCTGTACTAATTTATTGTTCCCAACATCAGTGCATGAACATTTCAACTCCACACATTCACCAACATTTGATTATTATCTGACTTTAATTTTTGCTAGTCAGATAGATAAAAAGTATCACTTTCACATTTCCATTTTTTAGGAAAGTCAGCCACAAAAACATGTGATTCAAGCATAAGATTGTATCTTTAATTGCCAACGTGTAAATGAGATCCCAGTGTGGCTACCAGCACAGGGTAATAAGCCCCATGTCTGTGAGAACTTAAAGCAGGATGCTTATAGTTTTCTGAAGATTTAGAAGGGAAAATAACGCAGTTCTTCATTTTATAAACATAGACCTTGCAGCCAAAAGTCTCATGGGAGAATGTTTTGACACATTTTTCTTGGGGATCTCAATTTTTGTCAGTAGAGTATTAATAGTTAATGTCATTTTAGAGTTCACATGAAATGGATAACTTTAGTATTAGAATAGCCCACAGGATATGATGCAATGACACTGAGACTAGGGAGGAAGCAGGACAGACTGTATCTCTGCTCTGTGTGACAGTAAAACTCATACTAAAGCTTTAAAAAATTTTAGCAAAAACTCCTAGTTTTAAACTTTCACAACTAATAGACATGATATGCTCATAACCAAATGGGCATAAAATTTTGTTTACCTATTTATGCATAATTAATAAAAATAAACACTCTATCCCTACTACCCAGTGATTACTGTTATTAACATTTGTGACTATAACTTAAAAGTGTGTGTATGGGTGTGTGTGTGTGTGTGTGTGTGTGTGTGTATGCATGCCTATGTGTATGCGTATGCAGGCATAAAAGCAATCCAGATCACTTTCACTGTAACACTAACACTTATTGCGTGTTTACTATGAGCTAAGCACTGGTCTAAGTGCTTATACTATAATCATTCCCGTTTTCCAGAGGAGGCCATTGAGGCTCAAGGGTAGACATCAAATGAGTGGCAGACCTAGAATTTGAGCACAGGGAGTCTTCATAATATTTAACATAATCCCTCCTGGCAAGCTGGGTTTTATGCATGACTTTCTCATGCACTGTACTAGAAACATCATTCCATGTCAGTAAGTACTCATCTGCATCAATTTTCTTGGCCATATAATATTTTTATGTATAAAGCCAACATAAGTAATTGATTTTACGGTGCATTTAATTTTACTTATTTTTTTGCTCTGTGTGGAACACTTGTGACCACTATCCCATTACATACATCTTCAGCCACCTGAAATCCAATGATTTCGTTAGGTTACATATCCTAGAATTGGAATTTCTGGGTGACATAATCACATTTTGAATGATGTTGATACAAGCTGTCATATTATCCTTCCTACTGCTGTGTACAGCAGGAATAAATTGGAATGGTTCTCTGTTTTCTAATATTCCCACCACTACTGGAATTTGTCAGTTTTGCTCCTCTCATGGAAAAAATACAATATCTCATCATTTTAATTTGTGATTTTTAATTATAGTGAGGCCAGATAGTTTCCCTATGCCAACTTGTATTTTTGTGTGTGAATTGGCTTTTTGTACTTTACGTGTTTTCTCTTCTATTGATGTATTTTTAAAATCTATTTGCAATAGCTCTTAAAATGAAAAATATAAATTCTTTGTTAGAATGGGTGTTTTTTTTACCAAGCTAGATCTTTGTTTTTTCATGTTTTTAATGGTGTAGTTTACATCTTGTTATATTAAAATAAACTGAAATTTCCCAATGCAATATTAGACAAATTTTTACTTTCTTGAAGTATATGGATCATTTCATTTTTTTGCATGTAAATCTTTAACTCATCTAGGATTAATTTTGATCTGCCATACAGATTTGCTTTTTTTTCTTCTATACAGTTAAAATCTAGTCCCTACACTATTTATTGAGATGCCATTAATGAAAGTGGGAGGTGTGGTCGCTGGCACACAGTTTCTCAGTAAATAATTCTTGCCTTACTCTCTCCCTGTCTCTGTCTCTTGCATTGTCTTAGAAGTACAGAGTTAAGTGGTCTTGCTATGTCCAAAATTGGTTTGGAGGGAGAGAAACAAAGAGCAGGACTAATAATTGAGATTGCACCATTTCATTAATGATAAATATTTATGCGGCTCCTATGACTGATGAGTGAGAATTGTTAGCTTTCATAAAGCTAGTTTGGGATTTTGCTAGGCCTTTTTTCTTGGGACTTGCTTTGCCAGCAGGCCACATCATCACTAGGGAAATGGGAGATTTGCTCATCTCTCAATCTCTCCAAGCTGACATATGGCCTTCACTTTTCACTACTAACTCCCCACCAGAATAAGTCCCCCCAAACAAACATGTAAAGAAATAATCTCCCAGAATCTGAATAGCATAGGTTCTTTCTATTTTATTTTAGAACTTTTTGGAAATAACTGACTGCTTGTGTGGCATTGTTTATACTAAGGCTGTATTGCAAAGATTGTCATTCCCAAATTGCTGCAGCTATATTCTATCAGATAAATCGAGACAATGAAAAGGATTGGTTTTTTTTAAGAAAAACAAAGAGCACATACCATAACCCCATTTTATTATTGTTTCTTGTTTTCCCAAAGATGCTGTTCAGATCCAGGAGAATAGTCCTTTTCCTCCATTTTCACTGCAGTCTCTCCCATGGGGCTGGAATTGACCAGACTTTAGGAGCAGGGCGTGTCCATGAAAGAGGGCTTCAGCTTCAGTCAGGAAGGAGCTTCAGTATCTGATGGCCTAGAGCAGTGGTCGGCAAACCGCTGCTCGCAAGCCACATGCGGCTCTTAGGCCCTTTGGGTGTGGCTCTTCCACAAAATACCACGTGCGGGCGCGCACATGCAGTGCAATTGAAACTTCGTGGCCCATGTGCAGAAGTCGGTTTTCGGAAAGGAGACAGATGAAACAAGTATACAAGACGAGTGTGGATGGGAGAGTTGGAAGGGGTCGACCTCAGCGAACGTACCTCAATCAGATTGAGGACGTTTTTAGCAAAGGCCAGCTTAGGAGTACCCTGATTAAGTTAATAACAATGTACCTACCTATATAGTTTAAGTTTAAAAAATTTGGCTCTCAAAAGAAATTTCAATCGTTGTACTGTTGATATTTGGCTTTGTTGACTAATGAGTTTGCCGACCACTGGCCCAGAGATTTGGGGTCACTTGAAAATGTGTGTGTGTGTGTGTGTGTGTGTGTGTGTCTATGATGAGACCCCAGTTGTTCTAGTCTCCTTACTAGTCTTCTGTCTACACATATACTGCATGGAGGAAGGGGGCAGGCTGGGTGGACAAAGGGCCAGATATCACAGTCCACATGCGGAAAGTTAAAGAACCTGCTTATCTGCAGGACAGAGTTTTGATTGTAAATATCAGCAGACGGGTGGAAATTGAATCCTTCAGGAATTCGAGGAGATTCAGAATTTGAAATAAGAACTAGGAGGGAAAGAACAGCTAGAGAAGGGACATCAAACTGTCAAAGAGCATTAGCCAAGGATTCCTGATCTGGGTTCTGGTTGATTTGCAGGCACATTAGGTTCTGCATAAAGTATAATGAAAATTCTTAGCTCATCTGCCAAAGAGGTTCACTTCCCCTCTAAGTCTATAATGGAAAAAAATTCATCCACATGTGTTGGGGTGGGCAGGGGAGGATTAAGCAGACTGTGGGGAAAGATTTACTGCCTTAATCAGGGAAATCAGAACTGAGTTTTCACTTCCCTGCAGGGTGTAAAGCAGGAATTAGACCCACACTATCATAATCCGAAAGAGAAAATCTCAAATCTGATCCTGAGACCTAATGTAACTAAATTTCCAGTGTATGAGAATGAATATGGAAGTGACCATTATATCAGCACACTGTATACCATAACCAATCTTGTTTCTCCTGTGGACTATTAGACTTCGGCAAAACCCTGCCCAGGCCATCTCATTTCCATCTCCCATTAGCTTTTGTTTGGCTTTCAAAGTGAACATAATAGTTGGATTAGAAGAGAATATATAAAGTGTGATTCAGTGGCTACTTTGAAAATATTTTAAATGCGTTTTAAGTAGTTTCATCAAATTGATTTCACACTGTAGTGCCTAACTTAAATGCATTTTATGGTAATGCATGTGTTTGGAACCTAGATGTGTACTGTGATGATGGTATTTCAGGGTGGATATGGATTGAATGCGATTACATGACATCACTCCAAATTGTCCTGGGTCCAGAAACACTGGCTAACTCAGAAGGATCTTTGCACATGTGGCCAATAACGTGTACCATTCTCCTGTGCTTTCAAAGTTTTCTCCAGTTCTTAAAGACCGTGGGTGAAAATAGGGCCTCTCTGTTTTAGTCTGTCATCCTTTCAGCAAATAACTAAAAGTCAGATGTTTCTCTACTGGGTAGATCTATACCAAAGTATACCAAAGCTAGGAAGACATGTCCTGGGTCAAAGTGAGAAATAAGAACATTTTGTTATTGAGATTGATCTCTTTAACTCTGAGTGTGTATTGAGCCAGAGAGGCACTTAAAGCCAGGGCACTGGCAGGAATACAGACGGGAGCCCCTTGCTGGTGTCCCCTTGTCACCACCACCTCTCACCCACAGTGACATGCACTCAGGCCAACACGTCCATGCTCTGTTCACACCCCTCACAAACATCTGTGTCTTGGGTGCCCATCAGGCCTAGGGATGTGCACACCGATGGATGTTCGCCCTCAAGAGCATGGATTGGGGAAGGGCCCTACGTGGGGCCATTGGGAAGTGAAATTCTGGGTCTCAGGTACCTGGAGCATGGTCTCAAAGCTGGGAGAGGACAAGCACTGCAGTGGTCATGTTCCCGTGGCCCCGTGGCTTCACTGCCCCATTGGAGTGGAGAAAGATGAGCAAGCCAGAATGGGTTTGAACTCCTTTGTCCAACACGGGGGTAGCACTGTGTCCAGCCCATCAAAGTGGGAATAATCACAGGATGTTGTCTCACTGGCTCTTTTGCTTTTAGCCCGCGCACATTTGTATGTCTGTTCTGTGCAGATTGTTAGACTAGGTGCTGTGGGAGGATAGAAAATACAAAGCTATTTTTTAAAGGCTATTTTTAATGTTGTCATGGGGGAGACAAAAGCTGAACTGAGGATAATTACAAGATAACTGATTAATAAGGGGAAAAGGTTGGCTCAGAATTGTCGGGTAAGGGTATTTGGGGTGAAATGGAGTAAAGTGATGGCCCTAGCTGGAGGGGGAGGGCCCATTTCAGGGCCATGGGGTCCTAGAAATCATGGAGTTCAGGGCTGGCAAAGCCATGTTGCCAGCAAGTACCACAAGGGTGTGACCGGAACTGGTATAAGACAGTGGAGACTAGGGGGAGAATTGGAAGGATTTGTGTGGAATCAGCAAATCGGCAAATTCCAATTAAAAATAAAAATGCTGAACATTATACTGGCCAAATAAAATGGGAATGGGGTCCCTGAGCCCAACTTTCTGGGGCTGTTGCTGATTAAATTAAACTGCTGTGGCCATGCTGATGCAGAAACTTAATTGCTCACCCACATTCACTCCTAAAAATGTCACTTTATTATTTTTTTTTACAAAATATTTTTATTTTTTTAAATATACTTTTATTGATTTCAGAGAGGAAGGGAGAGGGGGAGAGAGAGAGAGAGAAACATCAGTGATGAGAAAGAATCATTGATTGGCTACCTCCTGTACACCTCGTACTGAGGATCGAGCCCACAACCCTAGACATGTGTCCTTGACCGGAATCGAACCCAGGATCCTTCAGTCCACAGGCTGATGCTCTATCCACAGAGCCAAACCAGCTAGGACAAACCTTCTTATTTTTCAATTACAGTCGACGTGCTTTATTACATCAAAAGAGAGAGCTTATTTGTATCTCTTTTTCTTAAAACAATTTCTTATATATGTTTCATTACAGCCTTAGAAGAGACATCAAATTGGCTTTGGTGGGAGTTTTTTTTCCCCATAAGTAGGTCACTGGAGATATAATTAATAGAGATAATAGCTATCTCATACACAGATTTCTTTTAGTTGAATGACCTCTTTTGAATGCATTTTCCCACTGCCAGTAACAAAGCAGCTAGTCGGTTTCTGTTTTCAGCTGGTTTTATAGTGAGGTCAAAAGTACATCCTCCCAATAGAAGAAACGTGTTAGCAACTCCCATAATTGTCTTACTGAAAAGCTGGGTTTCTTGTTAACTTTGAGGTTATGGGTTTTCTTATCTTGGCCTGTATGTTTAAGTGGTAAATTAGAGTTGTAAGGCCAGAGGAGGCTGTCAAGTCTCTCCCAACCCCAATTAGGCAGTTATACTGAGGGTGACAATATACTTATCAGCCAAAGCAGAACACTTTTGAGAATAAAAAAAGATACTATTAGTTATCTGAAGACAACAGGTATAAACTAGGGCTGGTCCTGGGCAACTAGAGGATATCGTCAGGCTACTCATTTAATCCACCCTGCAGAGAGGAGTCCAGCCACACACACACACACACACACACACACACACACACACAGAGAGAGAGAGAGAGAGAGAACAAACTTGATGGATAGGGCTGGACATTACTATTAGTCATCAATCATTAGATCGTTTCTTGGAAATTAAATATATATATTTAAGGAACTCTTTTCGGTATCTGTAAGAGACACATTGAAAAATCCTTACCCAAAGCCTTGGGTCTTAGTTATTCTGAAGCTCATGGTTCTGGGGAGACTGAGGTTCAAAGGGATCTTGGCCTGGAGGAAAGGAAACAGGGAGTTGCGCCTCCCCACCTGGGTGAAGATGTGTCCCCAAGAACCAGTGCCCAACCTAGGCACTCACAATATGCTCAGTAAATAATGATTAGAATAAACAAGCACATCCTGCATTAGATTGTGAACTTAGTGATTCACAGTTGTACAACAGAATAGAAATTTCTTTCAGTGGATGAAGCCATAATGAAGACCATTTGATGAAAACTCAAGGGTTGAGTAGGCACAAACTTGTTTGTTGATTTTGGGGTTGAGAGGAGAATATATTTCATTTACTTTGGAAAAGGCTCCCCCTGAATTGATATGGTAGGAAAGATTCCAATCCATATGGTGGTGATTAGATGAGGAGTGCTAAGGAAAGTGGTATCAGGAAATTCTTCCAATACTCAGACATGTATTGAGCACCTGCTCTGTGACAGGTGTTGCCCAAGGTGCTGGGGTTCAAGGTAGAGAAGAGAGTTCCTGATCTAAGGGAAATCACAGACTAATGAGAAGACATATAGACATTATGACAAAATCTGTAATAATAAAAGCGTAATATGCTGATTAGACCGGACGTCCTCCTGGACATCCTTCCAGGATGAAGCTGGGGCTGGGATTGAGACAGCTACCGGGGCTGCGAGGGAGGGATCAAGGCAGCCACGGCTGCGAAGGCCTACTCTTGCACTAATTTCGTGCATCAGGCCTCTAGTGTAATAATAATAATGGTATGTAAAGATCTAGTAGTAACAGGGAGAAGAGAATGATTCTTCTACTTGGGAATTCGGGGGATTCGTGGAAAAAGCAATGATGGAGCTGTGTGATGAGTTGACCAGCAGGCCTACTGAGGGTAGAGGAAGGAAAGCAAAGATCACATGGCTTGAATGTTAAGTGGTTGGTGTAACCTTGCCAATATCTTGCTGTTACTTAAACTGGACTTTTCAAGGGTAAAGTCACATATTTTGGTTACAACTGTGGGCTGAAAAACACCATATACGTATTTGTATGTCTACTTACATATGAGTAAAACTCATTTCATATTCTGTCAGAATCATGAGAAGGACTTCAGGAGAATAATTTTTTAACTATCCAGAGTGGGTGGATGACAGTGCATTGTATTTTTAAAACCCTACAGTTAGGAATCCCCATGCTTTCATTCTTAACCTGAGCCTACATTTAATTGCACTAGTAGCTACTTTTGTTTAACATCTATTTTCCTTTCAATTTATCTTTGGGGAAGGGGGAGGATGGAGAGAAGAGTGGGCCAGGTACTTGCTGGTGTTTCAGCAAAATGCTTCAGTGTGTCAAATGGTACCTCTTCTCCTTGCCTGCACTTACTGAGGCTTAAGGATTTTAAGTCCATTGCCTCTTTTTAGAGCTGCTTTCTTTCCCCTTAAGGAATTTTTATTTGTTTACTAGTCTTTCTCCTCTTTCTTTTTCAACATGAACAAAATCAAACAGTTGGACAATCATAACTAGAATAAGAACAAGTTCTGACTTTAGACTCATTTTTGTGTTAATCATTCTAGGCTATATTACTCCTCATATTCTTTCAAAGTATGAGAGGCCGAAGTCTTGCTAGTGCCCTGGTGTTTTGATTTCTTGGTGCACACTCTGTAAGAATGAGTGAAATACTCATTTTTAGGAGCAGTGAACTGTGGAAGATTCTGAAACCATTTATGAAAATGCTTACTATTTGTCTTTTCGGAAAGCAAAACACTTGTAAGTCAGAGTCGGAGAGCAGAGAGTGATCTCATGACCTTCCTTATAAGTAAGATGAGTTGTACAAATGAGTTGTACTTCTGAAAGAATCACTAACATTTTAGCCATAAGCCATAGAGCTTATTGAAATAGTTTTCTCCTATCCTTTGTGCGGCTTATTCATTTTAAAGGAAAAGTAATTGATGTTCAAGGCTTTTTCCAAAATAAAGTTTTGGAAAACCCTACAGTTCACTAACAAGTACTTGAGTCTTAAGATTCTGTATATTTTGCTACTTTTCTAGATTCTTATACAGATGAGCTATTGACATAGAATGAGCAAACTTGTGTAATTCTTTATGGAAGACTCAGTTGTAATGTTTGGCAAATCACAAAGATCTCTGGACGATGTGACTATATAGAAGAGTTGCATATCAGTCAATGACAACTGCTTCCTGATATAAAGCAGTTAGTAGTTAGCACTCAGCTAAATATTTGTATTGGATTTTTAAAGAATATCACATTTATAGCAAGTTACAGAATATTTGATTGTATAGATAATAGCTCAAATTAATTTAGAGTAAAAATTAGCCTTGTCTTGCATTTAAACTTTTAAATACACTAGTGGCAAATATGAGAAGTACATTATGTTGTGTATTTCCAAATAGAAAAACAGTTATTCAAAAATCCTTTGTGCTGGCCAGTGTGGCTCAATAGTTGAGTGTTGACCTATGAACCAGAGGTCACAGTTTGATTCCTGGTCAGGGCACATGCCCAGGTTGGGCCGTGGACTCAATACCCAGTAGGGGACTGGCAGGAGGCAACTGATCAATTATTCTCTCTCATCATTGATGTTTCTCTCTCTCCCTCTCCCTTCCTCTCTGAAATCAATAAAAAATAGATATTTGAAAAATTCTTTGTGATAAAATATTAACATGACCTTTTGGCTTTGTCTGGTACAAGAACTTATATGTCAGCTTAACCTTTTGGCTTTGCCTGATATCAGAAATTAACTTTGGACTTGAAAATAATTTCTTGATCAGCATAAGGTCCAAAGATTGCAGAAAGTGGAGGGAAATACTTGGAATTGCTGCTGTTATTGGTTAGTCAATAAAGATGATTGTGCAGGTTAATGAAACAAGTAGATTATCAAATATAAGACAGCATCTTTTGAATTTTGCTCCATTATTTTATTGTTACTTTTTTTAAAAAATCTCATACTGTTTGTTGAGCCTCATCACTTAATTTTTCAGCTTTCTCTCCTTATTCAAAAGCTTTGTAGTCGCTGCTTTTGTTGAGAGAGCAGCCGTGAATCCTGTCTTCAGTTGTTTACAGTTCTGAGTTGCCTAGGATATTGCTACTTCTTTTATGGTGAAAAATAGCACCTCCTCTGTTTGCAACCACAGAAGCTGGGGAAGGTGGTATGGTTGTGATGTGACATAGGGGCCGGGCAGAAGCAGGGCTGGCTGGAATAAGTAAATCATTATGGAGATTTAGAAATGTTTTTCCTCTGGAAATTGAAAAACAGAGCTCACATGGGGATATTTTATTCATGCAGAAGTGAAATTGGAACTTGGTATAAAAACCCATCAGCTAACCTGAACATGATGTAAAACCTTGAGCATTTCAGTCCCAGGTAAATTATATTAGCAGATGTCCCCCTCAGAAGAGCCCTGAAGAAGTGCTTCCTAACCAATCCATGAACTGGGTGCATCAAAACCCCCGGAGCGCCCTGGCTGGTGTGGCTCAGTTGGGTGAGCAGAGTTCCATACACCAAGAGGTTGCCAGTTCAATACCCAGTCAGGGCACATGCCCAAGTTATAGGCTCAATTCCCAGTAGGGGGCATGCAGGAGGCAACTGATTGACGTTTCTCTCATTGATATTTCTACCTCCCTCCCTGTCTTTTCCTCTCTCTAAAAAAATAAACATTTGAAAATCAACAAACAAACAAGAAACTCTGGAGTGCTGGTTACAATTTATATTCCCTGGCTCCTGCAAGGATCAGTCAAGCTTGAGCTGAGGAGGAGCCCAGAATCTGCATTTTTATTGAGTATCCCTCCCTCCATTGGATTGTACTTATGTAGGTATCTTACCCATCCAGCTGGAATAACAAAACACCACAGACTGGTTATTCATCAGAACCCAACCTTGATGGTACCTGACTTCCAACTTCCAACCTCCAGACTGGGAGAAAAAACAGAATTATTTCTCACATTCTGGAAGCTGGAAGTTGAAGGTCAGGTGCCATCAAGGTTGGATTCTGATGAGCACTTCCTTCCACATTGCAGACTTTTCCTTGTATGGTCACATGATGGAAGGGGCAAGGGAGATCTCTGGGTTCTCTTTCATAAGGGCACTAATCCCATTCGTGAGGGCTCCACCCTTATGACCTAATCACCACCCAAAGGCCCTTAGTACCATCACTTTGGGTATTAGGTTTTCAATTCATTAGGTTGAATTTGGGGGTGTGGGGAACACAAACATTCCGACCGTGGCAGCAGTGAATCACTTGGAATTTTCCCCAACGTTGGCCAGATTCTCTTGTAAATCAATATCTCTAGAATAACAAGTTCCAAGATTGCAGCACTCACAGTGCAGAAGCTCTCACTATGTGGGGTGGCTGCTGCCCAGCATCAGCTGAAGTTAGAGGGAGCTGAGCAAAATCCCTCTCAGCCCTCCAGCTTAAAGATTTCATAAGGAATTAACTCATCTATCTCCACTCCCAGGAAAACCTGATATGGAACTGGAGCCTGCCTCCCCAGGGGCTGGCACTGGGTCCTAAGTGTTATCAGAAAGGGCACGTGGCAGGGTGCCTGCTTCTGGGTGAGGTAGCTTTGTATGCTCAGATTTATCCAATCAATGCTGGGCCTCCCCTGAGCCAAGAAGGCCCACTCATCCTATTGCTTTCCAAAACAGTAATCATCCTGGTCATCTTAGTCAACAAATAATCCATTCACGAATATGTATTAGGTTTCTACTGTGTGCTGTTTCAGGCTCCATCAATTCCAGGGAACAAGAGAAATAGGATCCTGGCTTGTGGGCCACCTCAGTGTGTCCAGATCTCTTCTAAGCCCACTGGTCTCACAGATCATTTAGGCCACGTGACCAATGTCCAGAATTGTGTTCTTATTTTTATTCGGATTTACATTTTGTTCTGCTTATACTCTGTAACGCTGAACTAGAAAACAGTGACTTCTCGCAGATGGTTTAGAACACATCCTCCGCCACTGAAGATGGCTCTGCCCATCTCAGAAGCCTTCTCAGCTGTTGGCCTTGGCCCTCAGGGAGGCGGGCTTTACTGAAGATTGTAGGTAAACTTGAGAACAATTGGCTTTTTGTTTAGATGTCCTTGGGCTATCACTTGGAAAGGATTTATTTTGCTTTGGTCTCTGTTCCCTCCTGGCTCTTAAAAAAAAAAAAAAAAAAAAAAGCAGCAGCTTTTTTTTTTTATGAGCCTTTCTGTGTATTTAAAATTAAACTGTCATATTGCTTTCTCAAATTTCAGAACGAGTTTAGAATTTGAGTGTGAAGACATTTTGTTGGCCCTTTTACAATGACATGAGTTCCAACCCTCAGTTTTTTTCTGAGTGAGAACGTAGGTAGATTGAAGAAACCTCTGGGGGAAATTCCTTTAAGGAAGGGATGTAGAAGAGTAAATTCCATGTAAAGAGGACACTAGTTTGTGTGTACCGCTTTCCAAACTGTGATACCTACATCACTGGTGCTAGACAAGGTGTGTTTAGTTGGAATTTCACTGAAGTCTTATTTACCTACTAATAATACATTTAATTTGATTAGTCATGGCATGTGATAACTGGCTTTTCATTTTTGACATGCATGTCTCCCTTCATAAAAGCTTATTTAAATAAAAAATGCAAAAATGTTAAATAACCATACAGGTGGTATATGAATATGGTAAACATCACAAGGTAGGTACCCAGATGACAGAGTTTGGGGAAACACTGATGCCAAGAGCAAGCGTCTTCTAGGCCAGCCCTAGGCCTGCCAGGCCAAAGGTGCACACCCGTCACCCACAGAGAGCAGGGAGCTGGTGGAGGTGAGCTTTACCTAAAACAGTCACACTTTATGGGTATATGCCAACCACACAGAGTAGCAAGCTGTGTGTGTTCAGCTTAATCGCTTATTGAACCTCTACTCTGGGATAGGAAATCAGCTTAAGGGGCTGGTGGACCAGAGGATCCTGGGCAGAGCTTTACAGCGAGAGACTCAGGAGAGTAGAGCCCAGTCTTACCCGAGAAGCACATTGGACCAGCCAGGACTAACTTGCTGGTTTTATTTAAGAGGACAGTGCGGTAGGATGATGCTAAGCAAGAATGTCAAATGGAGCAGGCTCTTCATGAAATCTTACAAGTACTTACAACCATTGTTGTTCTTTTCCCCTGCAAATACAAAAACCATGAAGCAAAAAGTAAATGGAGAAGAGCCATTAGCCTTATTTATATTTGGAACAGAATCTAGAAACAAAATTGTAATTATATTCTTTTCCTCATCTGTGTTTAACAGCAAAAATCCTTCTGGGCTGTGGTCCTCTCTACCCCTACCTTTACCTCCCCCATTCTCCTTGTGGCCTCTTAATGAGGCCCTTCGTAAGCTGACAGCAGGGGTCACCAATCAAAAGCTGCTTCCAGGTTGCAGGCTCACATTGCCTGCCTCTCTGCGGTTTTTCAGGCCCTGGAGGAGCCCTCACCAGCATGTTGCTTTTGTGGGGGAGTGGAGGAGAAAGTCCTCATAAAAAGACAAGAAACAGCGTAGAGTGGACCCGTGCTACCGACCCAAACCATACATTCTAATGCATAATTGGTTGTAAAAGCTAAGTCAACAATCCTCCAGCCACCAGTACTTTTCATTCTAAAAGTCATATTTCTTTTTTCTTTTACTTGAAACAGAATAAGTGATTATACTCAAGGTCCAAGTGTTGAGTTTCTGTTTAGAACCAGAGAGGAACTCAACTCAGATCCTCAGCTTGACTTGACTGGTCCCCATGGTCCCGGTCACAGCTGTCATTGCAGATAGACCCCCGTCTCCACCCCTCTCTCTTCATGCCCCCACCTGCTGCTGGAACCATCTCACTTAGAACAGCTCTGAGGACTTAGGGGAAGGGATGTGGGGCAGCAATTCCCTGAGGCCTAAACAATGTTAATCATGAGAGCTGATGTTTAGGATTACTCTAAGTGACACAGATACTCACGTGTTCTTATAAATTCGCGTGTGTGTGTTTGTGTGTATGTGTGTGTATGTGTGTGTGTGTGTATGGGGAGAGAGAGAGAGAGAGAGAGAGAGAGAGAGACAGACTGATTGATGGATGAATTGATTGATCGATTGATTTAAAGCCTTCTAAAGCACGGGGTAGAGACTGCTCTGCCCAGGATTTAGGAGGGTACTACCCTACATCAGCATTCAACAAGCCTTTTCCAAGTTCATCCCCGTCAGCCCATTAATCATGATATGGACCAACTGGGCCAGGACATCCTGACTTTCTCGATGTGTTCCTTTTGAAGACTGCTGACTGGGATTTTCTCTTGTTTTGTCTATTAGGAACTGGTGAAAGTGGCAAAAGCACCTTTATCAAGCAGATGAGAATTATCCATGGGTCTGGTTACAGCGATGAAGACAGAAAGGGGTTCACGAAGCTGGTTTACCAAAACATATTCACCGCCATGCAAGCCATGATCCGAGCCATGGACACCCTGAGGATACAGTACCTGTGTGAGCAGAATAAGGTACAGCACTTGCGGGGCGTTGCCCTGTTTGTGATGGCATGCTTTCCTACTCTGGTGAGCAGATGTTTCTGAACAAAAAGATTTACTGGGTGTTTTGGTCAGAGGCCAAAAGAAGCTCTTGAGCTCAAACTCCAGAGAAGTGTGATGAATGTAGTCGGCCCTGTGGTCTTTTTTATGCTGGAGTTTTAGCACGGCAATCGTGTGGGGCTACCCCTGTGCGGGGATTCAGAATTGTGGGCAGTTGTTTCATTTGCTTATTTCAGGCACTGAGAACAGGAAGGCATATGCATTTTTCTCCTTCAGCTAAGGTACCCAGTTAGTTTTTCAGTGGAGCAATGGAGACCTTGGGTTTATAAGGGCCAACTTTTTAAAGAATTCCCAGTCTTAGGACATATTTTCACTAATGCCCTGTAAACTACTCAGAGAAAGCAGTGGGTTTTGTTTGTTTATTTTGGGAGCTAGCCCTTCTTGGGAGTTAAGTGATAGCTTATGTGAGTGATGCTTATATCCCAGCCAGCAGCGGGCCCTGATAAAGTATTGGTAACAAGTTCTCATTGGCTTTCATATCACCACTGGTCATTTAAAACACAAATCTGTGTAAGACCATAGGGAATAAAGGAGCAGGATGATGGGAGGAGGAGACAAATAAAATTTTATGTGGTATATTGGAATGCAAATTCATTGGACAATACTATGTCTGAGTTCATTAGGAATCTGGATTAGAAATAGAGTTTATTTAAAATCATACCAAATTACTACATGACATGATGATAAAAAGAAAAACTGTCTAAGATTAGTCTCTTTTGGGTCTATTAAAAAGAAATATAGCTGCTAAAAAGCCAGAATTGAGTGGGCTTTAGTATAGATCCCAAGGACAGCTTTCTCTTGAACTGGTGGCACCTGTGTTCATATGTGCTTTATATATATATATATATATGGCAAACTTTGTGCAGGGGATGCAAGGGGAGGGGTCCCTCAGCCCAGCCTGCACCCTATTGCAATCTGGAACCCCTTGGGAAGGTCCCTAGGCCTGGCCAGCGATCAGGGCCTATGTGGGCTTTCCTTCCCCCAGCTGCTGGCAGCTGGCCCCGCCCTCGCTGCTGCTTGCACTGCCCCCCCCCCCCCCCACCAGTCGCCTCCCTCTGTGGGAAACAGGCATGGAGTGCGATGGCTTGGCTAGCCTGGGCCTCCCTCTGTGGGGCAATCGATTGCCGGGGCTTCGCCATCGATAGCACAGCAGAGGGAGGCCCTGCTCACCGGGGCTCTGCAATCACGGAGGCCCCCAGCCACATTGATTGCTTCCCCGGCTGGTGGCCTGGGCCTCCCTCTGTGGGGCGATCATGGGGCGATGGCCGGGCCCCCTTACCAATCGCATCGCACCTGCCTTGGCTGGCCTGGCGCCAGTGTGTGTCATAGCGTGGTCATCCTGATGGTAATTCTGCTGTTTGGTCATTCGGTCAATTTGCATATTACACTTGTATTATTATAGATTATACAAAGACTTTCAAAGCAATTAGTCCAAACTTTTTATTTCTCAGTGACTGGATTACATAGAAAAACACAGCATGCACCAAATCTTAGACTTACTTTAACACTGTGTCTGCAAATTAATGTCTACCACCATTTCCTTGCAGTCTTGAAGGAATGTATTTTGCCTATAGCTTCAACTTTCAACAGTGTTATACTGAAAAGTGTGTGTGTTGAGGGGGGATTAGCCTTTACTATATCTGGTGCCAAGTAATGTGAGAGGTGCATGCTGAGCCATTGGGAGATTCTGGAAGTGACTCTGATGATTCTTTTGCACATTGTGTTGAGTACACGCTTTCTATCTTTTAGAAACAAGCCTCATGATATGGACCAACTGGGCCAGGACAGAGTTATATATGCCATATGACTGACATATTGGGATAGGTTATAACTGGCAGAGGCTTGTTGGTCCATATCATGAGGCTTGTTGAATGCTGCCAGTTATGACCTATCCCATTCTTTTTTAATCACCCTGTACAAGGTATTTTAAAAATTAGGCTATCTGTGAAAATTTAGGATCAGAAGAGGTATGTCAGGAATATTCTTGTGGTTTAGTTTTCTATTTGTTTGTTTGTTTTTCTGTTCTAACATGTATTTGGTTTCTCGGTCATAGTAGGGTGACCGGGGGAAGCTTGGAATTTAGGGGTGGATTTGTAAACAGACCTATTGGGAAGAAAATGCTTAAGCGTATATCAGTTCTGCTTACCTTGGCAACGTGTTTGTAAAACCCAATCAGACTTAGTAATCAAGGTCTCTGGGTTTTTGCTTTGTTTTGTTTTCCCTCAAGGTCTTCTGGTGCTACTCTGAGTTTATGTTTTGAACAAAAAGGTTTTATGGGGTTTGACATTCTACCACTTTCTCCTTTTCTCTCTCTTTTTTTTTAAAAAAATTATCTTTATTGTTGAAAGTATTACAGATGTCCCCCCCTTTTTTTTCCCATTGACCTCCTCCACCCCACACCTGTCCCTCCCAGTCCTTCATCACACTATTGTCTTCTTTTTAAAAAAATATATTGATTTTTTACAGAGAGGAAGGGAGAGAGATAGAGAGTCAGAAACATCGATGAGAGAGAAACATCGATCAGCTGCCTCCTGCACATCTCCTACTGGGGATATGCCTGCAACCAAGGTACATGCCCCTGACCAGAATCGAACCTGGGACCCTTTCAGTCCGCAGGCCAAGGCTCTATCCACTGAGCCAAACCGGTTTCGGCTATGTCTATTGTCTTATGCATGTAAATTTTCTGCTTAATCTCTGCCCACCCATCCACCCCCACCTTCCTTCAGAAATTCGTCCGTCTGTTCCATGCCTCTATGTCTCTGGATCTATTTTGTTCATCAGTTTATTTTGTTCATTAGAATCCACGTATGAGTGAGATCATGTGATACTTACCTTTCTCTGACTGCCTTATTTCACTTAGCATAGTACTCTCCGGGTCCATCCATGCTGTTGCAAATGGAAAAGAGGGAACTTTCCTCTTGGTCTTAATTCTTTTTCACCAGGCCATGTCCACTTGCCTACTAATCTGTTAGTGTCCCACAGTTGCTGTAACAAAAGACCTCAAACTGGGTGGCTTAGAAGAGAAATTTATGTGGCAACAGGTCTGAAGGCTAGAAGTCCGAAATTAAGGTTGATTGGTTCGACGGGAGACTGTGAGGGAAACTCTGTTCCATGCTTGTCTTCTAGCCTCTGGTCCTTGCTGGCGACCTTTGATGTCCTTTCCAGTCTCTGCCTATCTTCACAGAGTTCTCCCCTGTGTGTGTCTCTGTGTTCTGTCCGTGTCCCAATTTCTTCTTCTTATAAGGATGCCAGTCATTGGATGTAACTGGGTTACATCTACAAAGACAGTTACTTTCTGAGGTTGGGGTTTGCATGAATTTCAGAGGGATGCTATTCAACTCAGTAGAGTCTGCCTCCATTCATATCCATCCCACAGCAAAATATATTTCCCCTATTCCAATAATCCTCAAAGTCTTAATCCATTCCAGCAACAACTCTTTCTCATAGCTAATGTAAATATCAACTCACAAGGCCCTAAGTCTCATCATTTAAATCATCTAAATCAGGTATGGGTGTATGTCAGTTATACGGCATATTGGAATATGGATTCTGGATTTGGTCCATTCTGGAGCAGAATCCCTCTCCTTCCACAGACCTGTGAAACTAGGAAGCAAGTCCTGTGTCCTCTTCACTTATGTATCTGGCTCCATTCTCAATGCCTCCTTTCTTTCTGCTTTAAGTACCTACTTTTATGCCTCATAAACTTCCTCTTAACCTTCGGACATATGCCTGGGATGAACCACATGCTGAAATGGCCTAAGGAAAGGCAAAAGATTCAGTGGAAAGAACATTGGATAGGTTCCTAAAAATCTGGGCTCTGCTTATGGCTCCCCTGTGGGTCTCAGGCAGGAGTCAGCAAACTTTTCTGTAAAGGGCTAGAGAGGAAATATTTTTGGCTTTGAGGGCTATACTGTCTCTCTGGCAACTGTTCGACTCAGCCATTGTAGTGCAAAAGCAGCCATTGGCCATGCATAAACAAAGGAATGGGACTGGCTTGTAAACTCTATTGGCAAAATGTAAAAGCCACTCTTAATTCATGGTCCGGACAAAAACAGGCCACAAGTACATTAAGTCCATGGGCTGTAGGTGCCCACCCTAGTCCTAGGGGAAGCCATAAAACATCCCTGGTCTTTGCATTTCTCCACCTGGTCAATGCAGCCCACACATGCTCTGTCTACTCCATAAGCCAACATGGGCAAAAGGAAGTGCTTTGCAAATTAAACAGCACTCAAGAAATACAAGGTTATTATTGGGGCAAGTTCAAAAGCCAAAAATGGACTCATTGTTCTTTTTCATCCATTCCTTCTCTATTGTTTTCTGAATAATTTTCTCTGTGGGCTAAAACTGATGACTAAACATGGAACTATAGCAAAGTACCATACTCATTTAAGTCATAAAATAAAATTAGTGTTTTCTTGAAACAGTTGATTAGTGAAGACAGGGTTGAACAAAGTCTTCCTTAGGTTTCATTTTTAGTGGTGTATTGCTTCCCTCAATAATTCTTTGCTAAGAATTTCGTTTGATTATCTTTTATTTATTTATTTTTTGGAGCTGGGAACACTTTCTTAACAGTATATATAAGGAAATGAAGAGTGATTTTTTCTTTAAATGTTTGCAAGATTATTGCTCAGCTAGATTGTTTAAAGTCTTTGCCTATTACAGACAGGCTGCTTATGAAAGAAAAATTATCAGAAGGTTAGTTCAGCATTTGTTTTTTAACCAACATATTTTTTCCAATTAAGATTGAGCCTTGCCCTGGCTGATGTTTCTCAGTGGTAGAGTGTCGGCTCACAGGTTTGATTCCCAGTCAAAGGCGTGTATCTGGGTTGCAGGTTTAATCCCTTGTGGGAGCCAACCAATCCATGTCTCTCTCTCACATTGATGTTTCTCTCTCTCTCCCCCTCCCTCCCTTCCACTCTCTCTAAAAATTAATGGAAAAATATCCTAGGGTAAAGATTAACAAAACAAAACAAAGGTAGAGCCTTGAAGAATATTTTCTTCTGTTTTGCCGTCTTTTATTTGTAAAGAAATGATTCATATGTATTTGTTGGTAAGCCTTACTTATGAATGTCTCTCAGGAGTGCTGTATGAGCACATTAGAACTTATAACTTCTTGAATAAATATTACAAAGGTATGTGCTCAGTGACAAGGCTCCTACATTTGAGTTAGCTTATAACTCACTCTCACTAGTGATGATTTCATTGAAATCCGAAGAGCCTCATATTTTTGCTGTTTCTAGTGTCTCCAACTTGGAAAATTCTCATTCTAGACCTGTCCTAGAAGCAAATCTTTCTGATCCCTTAAAGTTTCTGTGGAATCTGCCTGGATGATTTAGATGCAGAAATTCCCAAGAATTTGACAGCCTGCCCAACTTCTCAGAAGACTTTTAGCTCTCTATTCAGTGGGGCCCAGAAAAAAGAATTAGGTCTATATGGGCTCTCGGGCAGCAGCCCCCATAAAGATGCTTTTAGGAGCTCTTTATGATACCGGGGTCACATCATATTTGCATATGTTACACAAATTTAATTGCAAAGGCTCCTCACAAAAACATTGTTAAAAGGAAAGTTAATAATTAAACAATTATTTGCCTACCATTCTACTGCAAGTACCTAATTTGGAATTCAGTGTTTCTAGAAGTATTTGAAAGTATTACAAATGTCCCTTCCTTCCACCAAAGGTATTTCTATCTATCGAGATGGTAGCTTACCAAGTATAAAACTTAAACATCAAATGTCCACGTTTACAATTAAGCAATCAAGTCTAGTATTTATGTGGCAGGATCACAGAGGATGACATTTTTTAATGCCCAAGAGAGCTCTGATAATGTCCCATCTGCATATATACTACTCGTCCAGCTTAACTGTTCATTCTCAGGAAGCAAGAGGCTGAAGCTCCGGGCAGTCTATTAAACACTCATGTGAGGAAACCGGGCCCAGTGAAGTGAAAGGAGTCAATGGATGTCACTTTCTGTAGAAGAGTTTCTCAGGGCTTCAAGTATTTTAAGACAAACTCTTCTTTTCTAATTTTGTAAACATCTGTTTGAATATATTTTTCAGTCCTCCTTCCTCATCCAATTTGAAAAGTCAGATTCTCCAAGAGCCCCTGGGACTAGGGAGGCCCATGTTCAGACGTTGGCGGGAGCCCAGGGTGCTGGTCCTCTGGCAGATGCTCAACTTAGGCTCTTTCTTCCCGTGCCCCATTGGATGGTGAAGTCGTGTTACTAAGAACTTAGAGTACCAGCTAGTGTCGCAACAGCAACCAATAATTCTCTACCAACATCCCAGGTTGGAGCGTTTTTACTTATCCCACTCGTTCTCTGATTAATCAGTGTTCACTGTAGTGTAAAAGTTGCTATAATCAGAGCTTGAGATGTAAGATTTTGGAAAATGGCAAAAAAAAAAAAATGTAAAGGAGAAAGAATCGGTTGTCTCCTTAATCATTATCAGAAGTAAATCTGACCACCCACTCCCACTGAGCCTGACTTGAGAGAGAGGAAGTTACTTGACCAGTGAAATATTAATTTCTTCCCCTACCTCAAGGCTAACACATCCTACCATATCCAAAGAAATGCTTTTACAAATCTGGCAAAAGGGGGAAATTTCACAAAGTTACAGACAGTCCAGAAACTAGTGTGACCATCAGTCTATGTGAACATCGATCCATCTGTCCCACATATGTGGAATGATTGCCTTGAGTCTTTTAAATTCCATCCTGTTTTGCTGCTATCTTAAAACATAATGGGGAACATGTGAAAGACCCTCATGATTCAAAGCTCTTTAATAAAAGCTAGAATCATAATTCTGATGCTAGTAAAGTTCTTGTGAGATCTGAAGTCCTTCACAGTTTGCTTTCTCCTCCTGGTAAAGCTGGCCTCTCATTTTCTGAAGGTAGAGAGGTAACAGGTGTGTCAGTGCTGCTCTGTGCCCCCACCCCCTCCTTAGCCCTGTCCCCTTTAGCCCCGCCCCCCTTAGCCTTGCCCGCTCTGAACACCTAGTTACCTCGTTGACTTGTGCCAAGAGGTAGATTACCCTCCAGATTTGTTTTGGAATCCCGCCAAGGGAATCATGTATTCATCTGGTATTATTGAATTTAAAGGTAGAGTTTCTCATTAATTGGTTAGCTCTGCAATAGTATCCTAGGCAAACATTCTAGAAAGCATCCTCTCTGTAGTTAAAGATTTTTTTTTTAAAGCTGGGGACTCAAATGGGATACAGCAACTAATCCAACAGAAACAAATTGTTAAACGTGTGCGTGTGCGCGCGCGCCTGCCTCTGCACACACGATGGGTGTGTTTATCAGTAAATCTACTTTGAGAGTAAAAGCCATATTCATTAGAAAGCAGAACAATAGGCTTTCCTTTTTTTTTTTTCCTTCATTGACACTTCTTTTTGGAAGCTCAAATGTTGTCATGGAGTTTTGAGACATTGTATCTCATATACTTCATCTTGATTTCTGAAACTTAAAACTGTCATGTTTAATTAAGACTTATCTAAATTAATGTGAAATAGCTTTCACATTGGTACTATGCTTTGTATTTCCCCTAAATTAAAATATTTTGGCACTTTCCTATCTGTAATTAGACGTAAAAATTTGTTTTAAGTTCACCATTTACAAGATCTGGTTAGTAAATTGTTTGCTTTTGTGTGTGACTGTGTAACTTATTAAGGGTAGAAATATGTAGAAAGTTTGTCTAGATTCTCTTTTAGAAATAAAAGACACCTCAAGTCTTTTAATCATTTAAATAGTTAAGGTGGAATTAGTTGCAAAAAGGTTGAGGATGATAGGAACGAGTCTGCTGGTATTTTAGCCTCTAGGCTCTCTGCCTTCTTTTTATTTATTGATGAGAGAGAGAGAGAGAGAGAGAGAGAGAGAGAGAGAGAGAGAGAGAGAAAGCCACTGAAAGGTCCATGAAGGCTAAGGACATGTAGTTTTTATGCACCTTTGCAGCTCCAGCTCCTGACATGGATGCAGGTAATTTGCCAAAAGCCTATCTACTGAAGAGCCAACTTCTGGGGCAAAAGAATCTGATTTTTAAAAAATGAACTCAACAGGTGATCTGAGGGCCACCTGTGGCCTTTCCTGAACCTGCCTCTGACATACTCTCCAGCCTCCTCTGCCCTCCCTATTGGACTGGGGTTCTGGTACCGCCCGTGCCTCTCTGTTTGCTCATATGTCTCATCAGTTTGAATATCCTGACACTCATACATAGCCAACTTCATCTATTTATCTTGAACACGGCTTCCAGGACTGTAGCAGACTTTCTGTGCCAGCCTCCCTTTTCCAACCCCTGTGGGGTTAGGCACTCTTTCCAGTGTACCTATAATACCTTGCATGGGGCATATTACATTGTAATTCTTTATGCATCGCTCCCACTTCAGACCAGGAGTTCTTGGAGATTGGAAATCATGTCCTGTTCCTCTCTGTATCCTTGTGGGCTCCTTAATTGTTAGTGAAGTCACATTCAAACCTTGTGTGAACATAACATCCTCAATTCAAAGCTGCCTGAGGGCTTTGTGCCGGGGTGATATCCACAGTCTTGGAGGATCACTAAGCTGTTCTTGCACATGATACGTGTTTGTTTTCTTACCTTTGGGATTGTGACACCAGGCAAAAAGGAACAGAGAGTCTACAGGGCCATGTTTTTCTTTTTCCAAAGAAACACTTCACAATTGGAACTACTGCTTCTGAGATGCAAGATAAGCAGGTAGCCTGGCATAGTCATGGGGCTCAGAAGCCGTGGAGGAAGCATGGGGTTGGCCGGACCAGCTCCTGGGATGTGTTTGGGGAGCAGCTAATGTCCTGTGCAAGTTAAGTCAGTGGTGATGACTCCTCCTAAGCTGAGTCACCAGGCGGCTGCTTTGGAATTCCATGGGACCAAAAAAAAAACGGTGCTGTAAGGAAGAATGGCTGGCTTATTAGTTAGAAGAGAGAGTCAAGGAATTGTGCTACAACTCAGCAATCTAGTTGTAAAATAATTGAGAAATAAGACAAAGAAGTAAGGCATATGGTGACCAAAATATCATGTCTGCTTGTCTAAAGCTAAGGGTGGAGAAGGTGGCTCATAACTAAGCCCTGTGACCTTTCTAATGAATACTTAGAATGTGACAGACTTACCCATGAAGTCACTGTCAGGTCAGGAAGACCCCCGGTCTCACCCACAGGGCAGGGCTCTAATAGCATAGACAGGGTTGGGGGCAGAGGGCAGAGTGTTACTCAGATGACATGCCTCCACTTGGAGAGTGTCCTGTGTCACCTGGGTCATAGCACTTATCCCACGCCATCTCTGCCCATGCCTGAGGGCAGGCACTCAGATGAGTGTGAATCTGTCAGGCTTTTTTGAGGAGATATCGTTGTATCCTCAGCAATTCTTCAGTGTGGATACTATCAGTGTGTGGAAACTGAGGCTTATTGGGGTCAAGGTACCCAGGAAACAGAACCCGGCTTCCTGACTCCCCAGGCCCAGCTGTTAACACCCGTGCTTCAGGTTTCTCTATGGGGAAGATAAGGCATGTGCAGTGGGAGGTCTTAGATCTTCCTTTAAAGGTTGGGTTATAAAAGCAGTAAATTAGCCAAGACTGGTTTGGCTCAGTGGATAGAGCGTCGGCCTGCAGACTGAAGGGTCCCAGGTTCGATTCCGGTCAAGGGCATGTACCTTGGTTGCGGGCAGGTGTGCAGGGGGCAGCTGGTCGATGTTTCTCTCTCATCGATGTTTCTGACTCTCTATCTCTCTCCCTTCCTCTCTGTAAAAAAAATCAATAAAAATATATTTTAAAAAAATTAAAGCAGTAAATTATATGAAAGGAAGGCTCTCTTTCTCAAAATCTCGGTTCCTGGCCCCTTTCAAATAATTACTTTCTCCCTGGCTGGGCTTCAACCTGCTCATACAACTGTCGGTGTTATCTCTATCAATATTTACACACACACAAGTCAGGCAATTAAAACCCCCAGAAATATCAGGATTGTGCATCTGCTGGATGAAGTTTGAGGATTGAAGAGCTTTCTTTTAAGTGGATTTGAAACAGTTGCATGGAGAATATTTTTAATTTTTTTTTATTTCCCTAGAGGAGAGAAGTAAACAAGCCAGAGATGATTTTGAATTTATTTTGCAAATTGAAACAAACAAAACATGGCAGTGACCTTCGAACCAGTGCCAGAGAGTCAGGAAAGATCAAAGATCAAATACAACCTGAAGGGCATGTTCTGATGCTGGTGTAAGTGGGACTCATTTAGCTTTGATATTCTGCCTGGATTATGTCTCAAGTGCAGTTATGTTTTAACTTGTCTCACCCCCAAGTTATTCAGACTTCCAGACCTGCTCACAAGTTTGGTTTAATTCAGTTAGGGAAAACACAGGAGGACACCCAGCCGGTGTGCTCAGTGGCTGATTTTGTTGACCTAAGAACCAGGATATTGTGGTTCGATTCCCAGTCAGGGCACATGCCTGGGTTACAGGTTCGATCCCCAATGTGGGGTGTGCAGGAGGCAGCCCATCAATGATTTTTCTCTCATCGTTGATGTTTCTATCTCTCATTCCCTCTCCCTTCCTC
Organism: Myotis yumanensis; assembly: GCF_028538775.1. Lineage (NCBI taxonomy): Eukaryota > Metazoa > Chordata > Mammalia > Chiroptera > Vespertilionidae > Myotis > Myotis yumanensis. The sequence continues at coordinate 37,579,532 of NW_027223763.1, forward strand.
TCTGAAATCAATAAAAATATGTTTAAAAAATAAAAATAAACATAGGAGAAAGAAGAGTGATGTGATCACGATCTCTCCTACCTACACTCAGGTTGCATGTCCAAATTCTCTGTCTCAGTGAGGGATGGGTCCTGGTTCCCAGGGCCTGTCGGTGAGCTGGTGCACAGGGCCCATGTGGAGAATGGCACGTCTTCTGATTTCTGTGCAACTTCAGAAACACTTGGACTGGCACGTGGGTTCTAAGAGTGAGGTCTGTTCCGGTGAGCAGAGCAGGGGTTGGAACAGTGCCTTAGCGGCTGGTGAGCTGGATAACTTGGGCAAATTCCTGGCCCTCTCTGAACTTGCTTCCTTGTTGGTAAATGAGGGCACTGGATTAAATGGCTTTTAAATTTCCGAACTATAGAGAAATGAAGGACTTATCATAGAATTGGAGGATAATAAAGTAAGGGCATTCTGGAATTTCATGATTATGATCATCTAGAGGAGGTTTTTTAAAACCTCTATTCCCTCCTGACTTAAAAAAAATATTTTTGAGATGAGAAAATGTCTGTGCCCTGGGACCTTGGGCCCTGAGATTCAAATCTACCGGTCAGTTCTAATATGGAGACACTTTGGCCCCTTCCAGACTTTGGCCCCTTCCCGACTTTGGCTAGTTCTGAGAGGATCTGTCCTTTTCCCCAAGGGCTGTCTGGGCTGCTTCATCATTTATCAGATAATCTTAGCATCCTAGAACACCTCCAGACAAGATGCCTCCTCACTCCTTCCTCCTCCCCCCTCCCCCTGGACACTTCCAACCTAACTCCCTACACATCTGTTCTGAGAGCTGCCTCCTAATTATATCCTAGGAGCCTGATATAGAAAGGGCCAAAGGGAACATTCCTTCTCTGTCTCCCTGACTATCCCAGGGGCATCTTGGGTCATGGGTGGAGGCTTGCTCCTTGGTGAGATGCCCAGAGGCCATCTGACTGGGAACCAAAGCTCAATGTGCAACAGGACCCATCTGAGGGCAGAGTGCATTGGCATAGGGACCACGGGATATTCCCACCGTGTTCAGGCTCGTCTGTTTAAATAGGACCAACAATTCTTGGTTAGTATTGAAATAAATTACCCATCTCATCTAAAGTTCTGTGAAGCAGAAACCCTAAAGCATCACCTCAATGAGAATATATACTGAGATTCATTCTGAATCCCACTCAAAAAGTAGGATAACAGAGTCAGTATTTCAGAGCCTGAAGGAACCCTCAACTCTCTAGGTCAACCCAGATCTCTCCATGGATAACTAACCGCAGTTCAAAGTGGTCCAGTGATGTGCTCAAGGCAAGTTAGGGGACTGGAGAGAATCTCAGGAGCGTTGTTTCCTGTCACTCAGCATGGATCTACACCCGAGTCTTCAGGTGAGGTTCTGAGCTTTGTAACATCAGCTTGTTAGAAGTTGAGATCATAAATTGAGGCGGCATTTGAAAAGTTCTCTCCCATTTTAATTCCTGCTTTCTATAGGTTAGCATGTTTTTGTTTGTTTCTGTGGTTCTGAGCTTTGTAACATCAGCTTGTTAGAAGTTGAGATCATAAATTGAGGCGGCATTTGAAAAGTTCTCTCCCATTTTAATTCCTGCTTTCTATAGGTTAGCATGTTTTTGTTTGTTTCTGTGTTCTTCAAATAACTGTTCCTCTCAACTTTTAAAAAGAAAAATTTCACAACTAGAAAAAAAACTTGAAAGAATAGCACATGAACACTCATTTACCCTCAGCCAATTGCTAATATTTTGTGATACTTTCTAGCTTTCTCTCTCCTCTTTTTGCACATGTGCCCAAGTGTGTGTGTGTGTGTGTGTGTGTGCCCAAGTGTGTGTGTGTGTGTGCCCAAGTGTGTGTGTGTGTAATTTTTCTCTGTTTGTAAATTTATCTTAATTATTGAAAGTATTACAGATGTCCCCTTCTCCCCCATTGCCCTCTCCACCCCACTGCCCACCCTCCCAGGCCTTCACCGCCCTATTGTCTATGTCCATGGGTTATGCATATAAGTTCTTTGGTTAGTCTCTTCCTACCCCACCCCCTTTCCCTCTGAGATTCCTCATGCTTCCATGTCTTTGGATCTATTTTGTTCATTAGATTCCACATATAAATTAGGTCATGTGATGCTTTTCTTTATTTGACTGGCTTATTTCACTTCGCATAACATTGTCCAGGTCCCTCCATGTTACTTTTTCTTTATGTAAGTAAAAGTCCACTGCAGACATCATGATGTCACCCTTCTATGCTTCACAAAGTGTCTCCTCCGAACAAAGGCATTCTCCAAGAGTACCGTGAGCATACCCAGGAAAGTTTACTTTATAGCTACACTATTATACAATAGAAAATGCAAGTTAAAATGTCTCCATGTGCCCCCAATATGTCCTTTACAGATTCTTTTTTTCTTTTTAATCCTCACCTAAGGATATTTTATTGATTGATTGATTGATTGATTGATTGATTTTTTAGAGAACGGAAGAGAGGGGGAGAGACAGAAATGAGAGAGACACATCGATTGGTTGCCTCCCACACAAGCCCTGGTCCAAGCCAGGGACCTAGCCTGCAACCAAGGTACCTACCCTTGACTGGAATCAAACCCACCATTCTTCAGTCCTCAGGCCAATGCTCTAACCGGCTAGGGCACAGATTCCCCTTTTTTTTTAAACTCCAGGAACAAACCAAGAACACTGCATTGTATTTAGTTTTTATCCTTATTCTCCTTTAAATTGTACCATCCCCCCTTACCATTTTATTTTTGTCTCTAGTGGCATTGACATTTTTGAAGGGTCCAGGCTAGTTTTCTTATAAAATGTCCCACAAAGAGGAGTTCTAGTTTTGTTTTCTCATTAGATTTAAACATTCAGCAAGAATAGTTTATGGAGGAAACCTCCTACTTTGCACACAGATTATAAATGGCGCAGCCAGTTTGGAGAAGAGTCAAGAAGCTGCTTAAAAGGTTAAAATAGAGTTTCAGGGGACCCAACAATTCCTTGCCTAGTTATATACCTGAGAGAAGTGAAAACATGTCCACAGAAAACCATGTAAATAAATGTTCATAGCGGCATTATTCATGATAGAAGAAAAGTGGAGATAACACAAATGTTCATTGATTGAATCATGGATAAATTGTGGTATGTCCATATAATGGAATGTTATTTGGCAATAAAAAGGAATGAAGTACTGATACATGCATGTATGTTGTACAGTGACAGAAGCCAGTTGCAAAAGGCCAAGTATTTTATAATTCCATTTATATGAAATGTCTGGCAATAGGCAAATCCAGAGAAAGAGAGAGATTGGTGATTGCCTAGGGCTGGAGGAATTTGGGAAAAGGAGGACTGACTGCTGATGAGTAGGCAGCCCTCGGGTTACATTGCCATCTCGCATTTACAGTATTTATTAAAAAAAAAAAAAAAGTCCCATCATTTTGACGTATGAACATATGTGCTTTATGTTTTTTATTATTTACTACAAGTAAAGGTCAGGAATTACCTTTTACATTTTTTTACTGTTTCACTTCATTACTGCTGTGTGTGTGCTCCATGTGAGTGATGTAGGTGCTTATGTAGGTGGGTTCCGACTTATGGTGAAAATTGCGTTCCGTTGCGCTGTAGGAACAGATCTCCCTCTCCCACGTAACCCGAGGAGGGGGGTGAAAATATTCTAAAAATTGTTGTAGTGATGGTGGCACAATTCTGTGAATATATTAAAAAAAACCATTGAATTGTGCACTGTGAGTGGTAAATTATGCGTGTGGCATGTGAATTATTTCTCAGTAAAACTGTTATTAGAAAGTAAAGAATACTGTGTGGTGGTGTCCTCCCCACTGGGAGTGTTAGGAGACACTTACTGCCAGTTTGTCCCCCTGTTGTTGATGCTAAGTTTTGACCACTTGGATAATGTGGTTCCTGCTAGATCTCTCCATTGTAAACGTTCCTTTCTCTGTAATTAATAAGTGATCTGAAGGGTGACACTTGCCATGGTGTGAACATCCTGTTCTCCACCCATTAGCATTCACTGGTGATTGATGTCAATGGGATCTATTACATGCATGGGGGAAATGATGATTTTTTAATGGTTATATTTTTTACATTTATTAACTAGTAATTTTCTGTAGAGAAAGTATTTCTTTCCCCCCCTTTTTTTTCTCAAAATTCGCTACACCTCTAATGATTCAACATAAAATTATCATTTGACTCAGTGATTCCATTTCTTGGTATATACTCAGAAGAATTGGAAGCAGAAACTAAAACAGATATTTGTACACGCATGTTGATAGCAGCATTATCCACAATAGCCAAAGGTGGGAACAACCCACATGTCCACCGACAGAGGAGTGGGTAAACAAAATTCAGTAAATACAATGGAATATTATCCAGCCTTAAAAAGGAATAAATTCTGACACATGCTACAACATGGAATGAACCTTGAAGACATTATACTGTGTGAAATAAATGAGACACAAAAGGTCAAATATTGTGTGATTCCCCTTTTACGAGGTATGTAGAGTAGTCAGAGTCATAGAGACAGAAAGTAGAATGTGGTTGTCAGGGGCTAGAGGGAATTGGGAATGGGAAGTAATTGTTTAATAGGTACAGAATTCCAGTTTGCAAAGATGAAAAAGTTCTGGAGATGGATGAAGGTGAGGGTTGCACAACAGTGTGAGTGTCCTTCATGCCACTGAATTGTGCCCTTAAAAATGGTTAAGATGATACATTTTATGCTGTGCATATTTTACTACCCAAAAAAGACCTCATTAGATTCTTATGTGTTCCTTTTTATTTCAATATATTATCCTAATTACCATCCTGATTCTAGAAACTGGCTACTAGAAGGCCCTTCAGGCTACTTCTGTGCCCTTCATTCCTCTTTGAGTATTCCTTACTTCCTGGCACAGGACAGCTCAGACCTACTTTTACTTCCCTCATCTTGGTCTTAGACACAGCCATTTCTGCAAGGACACATGGTTCCATTTACAGGGGAACTGTTGTCAGAAACCAAGGTCTGGATGCAATATGAGCTAATTGCTACCTGGTTGTCATATGCTTTTCACCCTTTCAGTGAATAGTATATATATTCAGATACACACATATACATGCACACACAATACACATATACACTCAAGCACATATACACAGACACACAAGTATATACAGGCATGTTAATCATTAGTTTCCTATGCAATTCCAACACCATATTTTTCCCACTTCACCTCAATCCATATTTATCTCTCTTCTCCCATAAAACAACCCTGGTTCCAAAGAATACCAACATATTTACTTACCTGCTCTATCCTTCAGTAAACAAAATAATTTCAGATTTCTCACACCAATCACACTAATCCTTTTAAAAACTAAAGAATACAATTCACATCTTCTGATTTGTAGCAGTGCTAAATACATTTTATGGGCCTATTTTCCTTCTTAGTGGGTGGGAGGGGGAAGTGGAGGTAGTGGTGGTATTGGTAGAGAAGCAGGGGAGAAACAAAAGAAAGGGAGTGGGAAGAGCGAGAGAGTAGGGGAATGGCGATGAGAGAGAGAGAGAGAGAGAGAGAGATTTTCTAACATTAAAACTTTTACATGACTAAACTTATTAAATAAGAGTGAGGTATGTAAGAGGTAAGAATTGGGAAGAGAGGAGCCAATGGAAAAAAAAGTTTTTAAAAAGAAGAATCTGGTTTGCTGACTTCTGCTGTAAATGTTTTTTATGTTTACTTAAACAAGAAATACTACATAAGGTTAGACTCGGTGAAAACAGAGAGGACAGCTGGTTTTTATGAATTCCGATAAGATTTTATCCTGCTTGAGGGGGGTTCGGTTGCTGTACTTGGCTTTGATGGTGACATTTTCTCAGACGTGACATTTGATCCAGCATGCATGTTCTACATGGTTGTTCTTAAAATGAGGAATTGATTTATTTTTAAAGGTTCTCCTGCCTTTGGAAGAGAACCAAGTATGTCTTTCAAGTTGTGGAAATAACTTCCTTTTGAGACCTAACCTCCTTGTCACCCCAGAGAGCCATTTGGCCTTTTGTGTAGGAGTTGGGCAAGCATATTGAAACAAGAGGTTCTTTTTCTGCATTGCTTAACTCTGAAACAAGCTGTTTTCCCTGCTAGAAAGTACTTGGGTTTCTAAGAGATGGTGATATGAAAGCGAAGTGTCCCATGACCTGGGTTTTAATTATGTCCTGAGACTTAACTAGTCACGTGACTATAGATACCCCACAACTTCAGCTCTTCAACTGTGAAATAGGGATGGAAACCTGCTTTGTTTTTATTTTACTTTAGGATTTGTGCCCTACACACTTGCCAAAATGATTTGTAAGAAATGTTACATCTCTAACCACTCTGATAATGTTAGGATAAATAATTAAGAATCATGAGATGGGGGAGGAGGGAAGGAGGAAATGAATGGCACCAGAAACCCAAAGAGTAGTTGATAAGATAAATGCAAACATGTTTCTCACCCTTTGCTGTCCAATATGGCAGCCACTGGCCCTGTGTGGCTATTGAGTCCTGGAAATGTGGCTAGTTCGAATCAAGATGTGCTGTGACTAAAATATACACTGAATTTTAAAGTCTTGCAATGTCTCAATTTTTTACATTGATTATATCTGGAAATGATCTTTTGGTTATATGGGTTTGACATTGTTCATTAAAATTATTTTCTCCTGCCCTGGCCAGTGTTCTCAGTGGTTAGAGCATCATAGGCCATGAGTTCGATTCCAGGTCAAGAGCATGTACCTGGGTTGCAGGTTCCATGCCCGGCTCCAGTCGGGGTGTGTGAGGGAGGCAACCAATTGATGTGTCTGTTTCACATTTATGTGTTTTTTCTCTCTCTCTCTCTCTCCTTCTCCTCCCTCCCTCCCTTCCACTTTATCCAAAAATCAATAGAAAAATTGTCCTCAGGTGAAGATTAACAAAAAGTTTTTCTCTTGTTTCTTTTTATATTTTTAATGACTACTGGAAATTTTGTAAGAGATATTAACATTACACATTTCCTAAGCATCTCATTATATTTCTAACAGTGCTTATCTAACTTATTTTCATCATCTGAGGCCAAAAAAAAAGGATATTTTGTGAGCATGCCATGCATTCATATAGCACTTGGGTCTTCAAAGTTCTATATAAAACTAAGACAATGGTGGTGCCTTGCTACAATGATACTCCTTCCTCCCTGTTGGAAAACTGAGTCTCAGTTGATGTCCCTCTTTGTCATTTATAGGAAATTCTGACTCGCAAATAGCATAGCTCAAGATCTAATAATTTATTCTTTATTGGATCACTCAATCATTCAAGCATCTATTTATTTCATGAGGTTTTTAAAAATATTTTTATTGATTTCAGAGATGAAGGGAGAGTGAGAGAGAGATAAAAAATATCAATAAGAGAACCATCTGATCAGTTGCCTCTTGCATGCCCTGTACTGGGGATCAAGCCGGCGAACTGGGCATGTGCCCTGAACTGTGACTGCTTGGTTCATAGGTTGATGCTCAATCACAGAGCCATACAGGCTGGGCTATTTCACAGGTTTTATTCAGACACTATATAGTGTGTCCTCATAGTTCAAAGATGAATTATAACTCAGTCCTGCCTTTAAGAATTCCCAGTCCTCAGGGAGATGGAAGAGGAGGAGAGAGGCAGCCATGTGGACTAATAATTTACAATATAGCCCTGCAAACACTGGTCTGGAGCTCTGTACAAAATGTAACCAGAAAGAAGGAAAGGCAACCAAGACTTGACTTGGCTTTGGGGTAATTTATAATTTCACTAGAGGCCCGATGCACGAGATTCATGCAAGAATAGGCCTTCCTTCCCCCAGCTACCGGCACCAGCTTCCCTCTGGCACCCAGGACCCGGGCCTCCCTCGCAGCAGTGACTTTGTCCAGAAGGTCGGAAGGTTGTCCAGAAGGATGTCCAGTCTAATTAGCATATTATACTTTTATTATTATAGATTATTTATGCTGTTATTTAAAGAGGCTTTGCCAATGCCCTAACCTGTTTGGCTCAGTGGATAGAGCGTCGGCCTGTGGACTCAAGGGTCCCAGGTTCGATTCCGGTCAAGGGCATGTACCTTGGTTGCGGGCACATCCCCAGTGGGGAGTGTGCAGGAGGCAGCTGATTGATGTTTCTCTCTCATCAATGTTTCTGGCTCTCTGTCCCTCTCCCTTCCTCTCTGTAAAAAATCAATAAAATATATTTTAAAAAAATAAAGAGGCTTTGCCAAGTTTATTTAAATAAATTAAAACTAGCAAATACAAATATTAAAATAGTTTCTTACTTTCAACCCTTATTATAAATATATATTCTTTGTTCATCAGACTGGGCCTACTTCCACTCTCAAATTTAGTCTGTCCACTGAACTATATCCTAAGCTACACTTATGCTCTGTAAAAAGCATTCATGGGTGAGAAATTTATCAGAAGCCTACTTATGACCAGGGGGAGGTTCTCTCTTGAGATTCCCATTTGAACCCACACCTCTAATTCTACATCCTCTCAGAAAAGGATGTATACAGATAATAAGAAACTTTTAACTTGAGGCGACCCAGTGAATTAAAATTTTAAGTCAACCAGATGGCCAGAACTCCATCTCCCAACAGATCATGGCCTTCCCCAGCAGAGGACACCGTGCATTGGATTGAATGTGGGCTTGTTTCTCATTTTTCTAAAAAAAGGAGTTCATGGTTTTGGAGGCTGTTTCTTCTAGTTAGGAACATGCTGAAACTCAGCCATGGTAATGAGTCTTCTGAGGAGCTTTCTCCTTTTTAAACATTTCTGACTTTTGGCCTTCAGGAGAGAGCTCTGTGTGGTCTCTACAAGATTGCACTGCAGGTTGAATAGGGGAAGCAGATTCCTGTTGAGAGCCGGCCTCGGAAATTGAGGATCTGATTTGTTTACTCTTGAACAAGTGATCAAATATTTAAGGCTTTAAAAAAATGACAGTGTTTATAAGGGCCCTCGAAAAGAATTTCTGATGGAAAATGGTGAAAAAGATTTGTTTCCATTACTCATAGCTTAAGTTGGCTGTGATGGAAGTTAATTTCTCACTTCTCAGATGGAAACTTCACTAAAGGGGTAGGTGAAGACTGTTGGAATGGGTAATGAGGGGCCAGAACAAGCAGAGAGGTGGTGGGGTCTCACTGGAGGCAACTTTGCGTGCTTGTTTTTGGACACGCCCTGTTCATTGCCTTCTGTGTTGGAATCTGGTATTTTAGCCTATGTGGGATGTAAATATCTTCGTGTACTTACTCCGTTAAGTGTTTGCTACATTTCTGTAGAGCATTTTTAGAAATTAATACAAGCACATAGCTCACATCCAGAGGAATGGAAAATCGAGGAGGAACATTAACAACACATATTTCCTACAGTCATTTTTCATTTAGCATGTTCCTTTATGTGTCTTTGGGAAGTTCAGTGAAGCTTTTTGAAATGGTTGATTTAGTATAAACACACTTATCAGGTGCCTCCCACGTAGGCTCCTTTTTCAGCGTCATTTCTCCCTAAAACTCCTTGAGGACACTCCATGAGGATTGGTGTTCATCACACCCCAGTGGGCACAGTTGGCCAATCCTGAGGACTGACATCAGAACAGCTGCTGTCATATGTGTGCATTAAAAAGAAATGGGCCTTCTCCTTCCAGAAAGATGCGCTTTTCCCTATTCCTCTTGCTGAGTACTCTGGACGTTACACGTAAAACAAACACAAGAAGGTGGAGAGAAGAAGGAAGACCAGCAGGGACCACAGGGCCCAAGAAAGAACACAGCAGGGAGTTCTCTGGGCTTATGTATTGCCTCACATATTCCAGACTTGGGGGTGAAGATGTCGGTAACTTGGAAATGCAACAGGCACAGACCAAAAAACCCCCAGCAGGCCTTCTCTCTCCAGCCAAAGGACTAAGTAAAGACAGATGAACAAGTCAAAACTTTTAGCAACAGTCACTCTATTCCACCCAAAGACCATTAAAAAAAACAAAACAAAACCTGTGGCCTATCCCACCCATGCCAGTAAAGGCACAGAAGGGAACCAAGAAAGACATTCACCCTCACCAAGCTCTAACAAGATGCCCCAACCCTGCTGGGCAGTGCCAGAGAAAGCTGGGACTTGCATCCGCACAGGGAGGTAATAAGGGGTCCTCCTCTCCCACAGGGTTGGTGCTGGTGGAGAATGAGGACTTCCACCACTGCCTAACGGCGTCTTAAGGGTACCCGGGCTTTGTTTTAAACAGGCATGGTGAGAAATGCAGACAGAAATGACTTGTAAAAGGAGACGCTTATATTGACAGTTCCCTGGAAACAGGCACGGCGCACCATGAGGAGTCACACAGGGAAGCACCAGAATGGGGTCAGGAGGCAGAAGGAGCTGGGGAAATATGGGCAAGGGCCGTTATTGTGGTCTCCATGAGAAGGCGCAGCCAGGGTTGGCTAGTTTGAAGCATTTTTTCAGGGAGGGGATGTCCTGAGTTGTCTGATAGCTGCTCCCAGGGTGTGTGGGGCAGGAGAGTAGTGGCTCAGAATATAGGAGCCCAGTAAAGGAGGTGGCTGGGGATATGGGCTCCGAATTGGCTGGTCTGTATATGGAAGGTGCACCTGCAGAGCCATCATTTACTACCTCCAGGAACTGGCAGGGCCTCCAGAGCAAGATGTCAAAGCATCAGAAAATCAAGGCATGGTTAATACAAAGAGTAACAAGGCCACTTCTCACTGCCCCTAAGGTAGTGTAGATGGAGATCACATAGGGAGCAGTACTAAGGCTCTCCTACCTCTCCCAGCAGAGGAGCATCAGAGGACGTCAGGAGGGAACCAGAACCCCCATCTCACCCAGCAGTATCGAGGGGCCCTAGCCAGAGCAGGGTAAGTCAGCTAAAACAGAATTCAGAGGCTCATAATGTAATATCCAAAATGTCCAGCTTAATTGAAATCACTCATCATGCCAAGTGTCTGGAAGATCCCAACTGAATGATAAAGATAGTATATGACACCACTAATATCAACTGAGATGTTATTAAAGGACAACATTTTAGAGCAGCCATGGTCACAATACTTCAATAAGCAATTATGAACACTCTAGAAACAGACTTGACAAAAAAAGAAGAAAAGAAGAAAATAAAAGAAAAAAGAAATGAAGAAGAACCAAATGGGAATTTAGAACTGCAAGATACATAGCCAAAACAAAATACTCAGTGATGACTGAACAGCAGAATGGAGGAGACGGGGGCAAATCTGTGAACTGGAAGATAGAATAATAGAAATTACCCAGTGTGAACAGCAAAGAAAAAATGGACTTTAACATCATGTTAAAAGGAGGAAACACAAGCTACAGACAGGGAGAAAATATTTTCAAACCATATATCCAATAAAAGACTAGAACTAGAATGTATAAAAAATGACTAAAACTCTACACTACATTTTTAAAAAGCAACCCAATTAGAAAATGAGGTAAAACATAGAGACATTTCAGCAGAGATATACAGATGGCAAATAAGCCCATGAAATAATGGTTGATATCACTAGCCATTAGGGAAATGCAAGTTAAAATCACGATGAACTATCTCTATCCTTCTATCAGAATGGCTAAAATGAAAACTAGTGGCAACACCAAATGCCAGGGGAAATGTGGAGAAATCGGATCACTCAGAAATTGCTGGTGGGGATGTACAACGGTACCAGCGCCCTGGAGAACAGTTTGGAAGTGCCTTAAACAAATTCAACATGCAACTACCACACAACCCAGCGATGGCATCCGTGGGCATTTATCCCAGAGAAATGAAAACTATGTTCACACAAAAGCCTGCGCACAGATGTTCATAGCCATTTTATTTGTAATAGCCCCAAAGTGGAAGCAGCCCGAATATCTTTTTCGAAGGTGAATGGTTCAACAAATGGTGGTGCACTTTTCTCTACTGTGACATACTTCTCCACAGTAAATAGGAGTGAACTATTGATACACACGATAGCCTGCATGAATCTTCAGAGGACTGTGCTGAGTGCATAAAGCCAACCCCAAAAGGTTGTGTACTATATGATTCCATTTATGTGATATTCTTGAAATAAACTTACAGAATTGAGCTGGAGAACAGATTGGCGGCTGCCATGAGTTACGACTGGGTTGGGCATCAGGTAGAAGTGGTTGTGGCGTTGAGGGGGCAGCATGAGGGATCTTTGTGATGAGGGAAATGTGGATTATGTCAGTGTTGATAGATCCTGGCCTGATTTGTTGGAGGAAACTGGGTCAAGGATCTCTGTATGTTATTTTTTTTTACAACTACATGAAAATCCATCATTATATATATAAAAAAAGAGTTTACATTGAAAAATCTCTATATATCCTTTGCCTCAGTAGGTTCACTCACCCAAATTCATCTTTTCAAAGAAATAATCAGAGAATTCAACAACAGATAAATCCTTTGAGTGTCTGCAGGGTCTATGGTGAATCTATTTTATTCCTGGTATTGGTAATTTGTGTCTTTTTACTCTATGTTTTGGTTTGATCAGTGTTATTAACAATATCAGTGTGCGTTAGACCCTTTTCAGATTTCCTACAATATTATCATTGTAAATGCCATTTAAACAATAATCAGAGATATGCACAGCGATCCTAGGTCCTAAATAGTTAATAGGATGAAGATAGGATTATGTCACAGTAATGTGTTTAAATACTATGTAGTAGCAAGAGCCAATTTCCAGGGTGTTGTTTCTAATTTTTTTATTCTTATTTTCAGATGTACGTATATGTTATATAGTCCTTTTGCATGCATGCTTCACTGTACAATAGACTAAAACATTTAAAAAAATTAAGTCTATTTCATAACATGGTAAGATGTACACAGTCTAAATGGAGAAAACACTATACTTAATTATTTGAAATATGGTCATGAGTTACATTTTTAAGTAATATATATATACTGAAGGAAATTTACCAAAATGCTAACAGTGGATATCTCTGCTGGTGGTGAAGGTTTCCATATTTCATAATCATTCTTCTGGTATTTTCCAGAATTTTACAAGGAACTTTTATAATTACAAAAAATGGGATGAGCTTTTGAAATCAGGAAAATATACAAATGTTATTTAACAAAGCAATGGTCGGAAGCAATGCTAAAGGTGGTAAAGCTAAATGGCCTGGGGGAACCACTAGCTAATTACCCTTTTCTTAATACCATCTATGTGTCCAATGTGTTTGTGGAATTCCCCGCATAGTAGCATTTTGCCTGTTTTTCTCCCCAATCTAGAACATGTTTGACATTCACTCCCCTCACATCAGGCCAGAAAATTCCACTCACGTAATTCCTCGCAGCTGTTAGCATTTCACCATCATTTGTGGATTTTGTGTGTATTGTCCAGTTTGCTGGACACTTATATGGCCAGGCCCCTTCACAGGATGGGGAGGGGAGAGAAGGCGGGGAAGGAGTGTGAGAGCAGACCCCACACACTGCCTGTGGTCTGTCATCATGAGACCCTATGAACCACACCACAGGAAGTCAGAGGACCAACGACACCCGTCAGTGCCTCTGACATGGGTCATTAGGCTGTCAAAAGGCTCATGGCATCCCTCAGTGTGGGGAAATCTGAGGGCTGTGAGACCAAGATCCAGAGTCATTCCCTCGGAGCCATGAACTATTCATCAAAACCATCCTTGTAAAGAGATGAAAGTGTATTCTGTGTTCACTGTGTATGCTGAGCACTTTCAGGCACGTTAATCACATGATCCCTACGGTGACCCTAGGACAGTGGTCAGCAAACTGCGGCTTGCGAGCCACATGCGGCTCTTTGGCCCCTTGAGTGTGGCTCTTCCACAAAATACCGACTTCTGCACATGGACCACGAAGTTTCAATCGCACTATATGTGCGTACCTGCACGTGGTATTTTGTGGAAGAGCCACACTCAAGGGGCCAAAGAGCCGCATGTGGCTCGTGAGCCGCAGTTTGCCGACCACTGCCCTAGGAGATGGGTCTGAGGACCCATTTCATCAGGAGCTATATTATAAACTGACTTCCTACTATGGGCCCCTTCCTATTGGAAGTATGTTGTTAGTTTCATGAATAAAATAGAGCCAAATCCCTCTGGTGCAGATTGTTTTCATTTGGGTTAATTTAGAGATGAGAAATTGAGAAGCAAAAGCTTAAGCAGTTTGCATAACAAGGAAGTGGCAGTGCCTAGATTTGACCCTTGACAGCCTAGCTGAGGGCTTGGCCACCATCACAGGAACATTTCCAGGTGCAGCCCTCCAGGTATCAATGCTCAGATGGGGTGATACCGGTGCCACTTATTCTAATTTGTGTTGTCAAATGAGAATTATACCTGATAGTTGCTTGTATGCTTTATAGATCATAAATATGTGTGTATAAATGTGTTAGATTGTTAACATATTTATGGTTGATCAGTTTAATTCAGCCAGTATTGATTGAGCACCTATTGCATGTTGGGCACCTAAGTCAATAATTATTATACAGTTGTGAAATGCTCGAATGGAGGTAAGTCCAAGGTGCCAAGGAGGCATACCGGAGGCACACAGACCCAGCCCTTGTAGGCTTGCAGCTTAGGCAGGTGGTGTCTTTGTTGTGTAGATAAAGAAATGGACTCAGAGAAGCTAAGTGCCCTGCCCTTGGTCCCATTTCTAGGGGCTGGTGAAGCTGTGGTTTGAAACCAGAATTTCTAACTGTTGGTCTAGTATAGTCTTCGTCTCCCCAGATGTACAGTTTCTGGAGTGTGCACTTCAGGGCCAGGTTAGCTTCTGGACAGACGAGAAGCCGAAGAGTAGATCAGAGCCCCCTCTTAGGTCTAAGCCTTCCGGCAAGAGCTGGAGTTAGAGGCAAGGCCAGGAGGCTTTATCATTCATGACCACTTCAGTCAGTGGGGCCTGGGTGGGGACCTCTTCCATGGTTCATGGGAAAGAATTAATAGTCTGTTAGCAGCATCTGCCGTGGAGGGAGAGTTAAGCAGCAGAGGATACAAGTTCGAAATTAGAAAAATGAGTTGGTTACGTCCAGAGAGAAAGAGAAGAATATGAAATGGAGGGCTACCTGGGAAGCTTCTATATGATATTAAGACCTAAAGCAAATACCATACAATATTATGATTTGACAAAGCAGGGTAGCGGTGTAACTACTTCTGTTATATTATTCTTTATTCTGTTAATGAAAAAAAAAAACTATTGAAACCTGTAAAGAATTTTTGTGAGTTTATTTGAGCCAAACTGTCGACATATTCCCGGAAGCAAAACCTCAACAAATTGAGATAATGCTCCGGAGAATAGCGGGTTACATTTGAATTGATACATTGCAATCAAAAGAGTGACATAGGTGGGTTACATGAAATTCATTGGTTATAGATTAAGGAGGTGGGATAAAGCAAAGCAGAGAAACCCCTGGGATTGGATAAAAAGTAAAATGATGGACACATACTTAGGTGGGCACAGGAACAATTAACATGATAATGAAGGAATTTGTGGTATCTGTCCTGGAGCCCAACACATTTGGTTGTGCTCCAGGAAAAGGGAAGTTACAAGTTATCCAGACATTTCAAGGGTATGTTATCATAGATGCAAAAAGACAGATAAGCTCAGTTAAGGTAAAGGTTGACCTTGTCAGTGAAGATACCGGCCTAGGAAGGAACTGCCCACCATAACTGCTTTTAGTTAAAGTTTAATTTCAGACCATCCTTTGTGGTTACGTTAGGTCTCTGAGTCTGCAAGACTGCCATGCAGGCCTCCCCTGAGCTTGTCAGGTCAGCATGTGGCCCCTTTTGTCCACAATTTCTTTCTGTTTGCTCAAAATAGTCAATTAAAAACACAAAGCATACCACGAGTGAGGCATAAAACATGGATTAATCTCACAGTAAGCACTTGACTGATTTTCAGTACCTCTGACCTTCCCTCCATGAAAACATCTCTGACTCCCCTGTGGCTGAAAGAATGTGCCCATGAATTCCTGCCATACAAGCAGTACCCCTTTCTTGGCAGACCCAGGTCACATCTTTCCTACTACACTGTCTTGTTCAACTCGGTGGTCTCGCCAACCCACTGCCCCGGCATTGCTCAGAGACTGTCGGGTGTTGGCTGAATGGAAGAACGAGCCTCTGATGCCCCAGGTGGAAGCCAGTTGTCCAGCAGTTTTAGCTCTGAGAATTTCAGATTTTACTTCCTTGGATGGGTCATTGTGGCAGAATGTGGTCAATATAAAATGTGGAATCACGGGAGGAAAATGTACTAAGAACACATCCCAGTATGAGTGCCGAGGTCAAAGGAACTGGTGTAGGCACTGATGCCCTTCCAGATGTGTTCTTAATGGGATATTTCTATCAAACAGAGAAGCATAAAGAATAATATAACACATGCTATTGTACCCGCTATCCTGCTTTGTCAAATCATGATACTGCATGGTATTTGCTTTAGGTCAGTGATGGCGAACCTTTTGAGCTCTGCATGTCAGCATTTTGAAAAATCCTAACTTAACTCTGGTGCCGTGTCACATATAGAAATTTTTTGATATTTGCAACCATACTAAAACAAAGACTTATATTTTTGATATTTATTTTATATATTTAAATGCCATTTAACAAAGAAAAATCAACCAAAAAAATTAGTTCACGTGTCACCTCTGACACGCATGTCATAGGTTCGCCATCACTGCTTTAGGTCTTTTACAGCCATTTCTATTCCCGGGGCCACGGAGGGTGCTTCGGGACATCCCAGGAAGAGCTGAGCATCCCAGGAAGAGCTGAATGAGCAGGGCACTCCAGGGCAAAGCTCTTCTAAAAAGGATCTCATACAAGTAGTAAAAGAACCACCACATTATGTCCTGGCAGAACTTGACTCTTGAACCTGTCGCTTTAGATGAGTCGATCAGGGGAAAGTAACCAATTCATTGTTCATGCAAGCACATTACACAAAAGTTTCCTAAAAGTCAACTGTTTCAAAAACAGTACTTTTCCACTATCATGGTTTGAAATGTCATTGTTTGCCAAAGGAAGGAAAAACACCAAATTCCTTCCCTGTTGATTCATCTTCGGAGGATACAATGTAAGGTTCCAAGAACAATGGAGGTATGCTCCCTCCCCAGAGCACTTCCCAAGCAGAGGTGTCCGGGCCTTCACTGCTGCTGGCCTTGGAGCCAGTCCTCGCAGAGCAAGTCCAGGGTCCCCTGGTACCACACACCTTCTCTATTCATTTCATGAAGCATTGTCCTCTCCCGGAAGAATGCAGGCTCGTTAAGGAATATGATTTAAAAATATATATGTTTATTGATTTCAGAGAAAGGAAGGGAGAGGGAGAGAAACATCATTGATAAGAGAGAATCATTGATCTGCACACAACCCTACTGGGGATTGAGCCCTGCAACCCAGGCATGTACCCTGATCAAGAATCGAACCGTGACCTCCTGGTTCATGGGTCGATGCTCAACTACTGAGCCACACGAGCTGGGCAAGGAATATGATTTTTTAAAACATATTTTATTGATTTTTTACAAAGAGGAAGAGAGAGGGATGGTAGAGTTAGAAACATCGATGAGAGCGAAACATTGATCAACTGCTTCCTGCACACCTCCTCCTGGGGATGTGCCCACAACCAAGGTACATGCCCTTGACCAGAATCGAACCTGGGACCTTTCAGTCCACAGGCCGACGCTCTATCCACTGAGCCAACCCAGTTATGGCAAGGAATGTGATTTTTAACTGTGTACTAGAGCAAGTCACTTTTCTTTGTTTGACTACATCACTTCAGAGGAACTTGTTTTTAAAGAAATAGAGCATTAAAGCAGTTGAAGCCTCTTGTATATATGTTCCCTTTCCCATTTGCTTCCTTTTTTCAAACTATGACCTACAGTCAATTTCTCAGAGTGCCTAAAGATATGGAACATTCTGGTTTTTCAGTTATTATGAAATATTCTAAGCATGTAGCAAACTGTAGAGAGCATAATTAATATCTTTGCGCTCACCACTCAGCTTTGCCAAAACCTGTTAGCCATATTTGCTATGTAGTCAGAGTAAGTGTTATTAGCTGATGTAACAGACAGCCCCCAAACCTCAGTACCTCAACAGAGTAGAGGTTTATTTCTTGACCATAAAATGTCTATATACGCCGTCAGGCAACTTTCTGCCAAGCAGTGACTCAGGGTTCCAGGCTACTTCATATTGTTCTTCTGCCTGCACCTTCAACATGGTGTCTCCAAGTCACTGTGCACAGAGGGCTTGTGAGCCAAGAAGTGGTTTTCCTGCAAGAACTCTGTGCTGTCTTGGGTAAGAAGGATTTGTTTTTGGCTAAATAACTACCATTGCCACATTTTGGAGGTTTCTTTGAAAAGGAGTCTTTTCACTCCTCTACTCACTCTGTGGCGACTTGTGATCTTACCTTGTTCTTCCTTTGGTATAACCTACATCTCCCCTGGGTCTGAGTCCAATTGGCTTGTGCTCTGTCTTTCAGCAGTGCAAGACTTTCCAGTGTCTATAAAACAGCTCTGCAAATCTGAAGGCCCCTTCTTCTCTCTTTGGTTTTTACCTTTAAAGTTAAACACTTCCGGCTCAGTATTTCCTTGTAGATAGGAATTTCCAATTCTTTTAAATCAGAATTTCCCAAAGTCTCTTCCTAAAATGAGATTTAAACAAATGGTAAGTCTAACACAGTAAATTGTGTTTGAGAAATACTGTGTAGACCCAATACAACCATCTCTTCTCTGAGAATATCTCAGTACACTAACATGCATTGTGAGTTTCTGGAAATAAACTCTGCCATATTTCCTAGGTATTTGTGATCGTGGAATTTTCCTTAGAGAAGCAGGACTGGTAGAGGGTCGTGGGGGTGCATTTTAAGGTACAGTGCTTTAAGCCTGCAATTGTTCTCCTAAACCGCCAGGTCACCCATGCCCCTTTTAGATAGTGGTCCTGGGATCCCCTGTGATATCAGCTAGGTTTTGCAGCTTTGTATTAACCAGCTTCAGGGCCCAGCTTGGGGTGTGAGCTATCATGTAGGTTTTGTTCCTTCCAGCAATGAGCCAGGTGCTAGGCTGTGCTCTGTGACTACTCAGAGACAAATAAGATATTTTCTGCTCTCAAAGTAACTCCTCCTCATTAACTAAGGATGGCATTGCCAGCCTTTGGTATCCTGATTTTTCTCTGCTATTTAAAGTACCAAAACAGGCATTTTTTTTTGTATAGTTTTGTCATTTCAATATTTTAAAAAATCTGAAATCTGAGTCATTTCCCCAGGAAGTTGGATGATACAAGAAGCCAGAGTTTCTTTCATTTCTAAACCATTCTGACCACAGCCCTGTCCCCTTCTCAACTAAATTGTTTGAATTCCCATTTCCCAAATTGCTCACAGAGTGGAGCATCTCTTGTTGCATTTCGTCATCATGTGTAGTTCTACCAAACAATTTAATTCTCAAAGATTCAAGACAGAGGCCTTACCTGAGCCTGCTCCTGTGAGGATTTTAAGGGGCTGAGAAGACATGCCCACCTGGAGCCTGCACCCCGCTCTAGATCATCTCCAGTACCAGGAACCCCAGCATCTCCAGCCCAACAGCACCGAGTGGCTCCCAGGGTCCCTGTGGGCCTCCTCCAGCTGCCTCCAGTGGACGAGAAAAGCACACACAATCCTAGCCCCACTGGGGACCATGAGAGAGCATGTCATGTCCTCTCTAATTGTGTGCCCTTGATGCTCTCCCAGTCTCAGCCTGGTCCTGCTGGGGAGAGAAGGAGGGTGTGAGAATTAGAGGAGAGGGAGGCAAAGAGGAAAGTGCATTCTCAGGCTCCGTTCTCAGCTCTTCGCCTGGAGCCAGGCCACTCACCAACCCAAGGCCAGATTCCCTCCACTCTCTCGGTGAAGGCCCAGCACCCTTCTCCTGATACCTGAGTCCCCCCCGTCCCCAGCCCCGCTCCCAGCCCCAGGACCTGTTTTAGGTGATGAAAAATAAGTACTTAAGTGCAGGTATTGTCATGTGGCTTCAGTATTGCAAGAACTACATCCAGTAAGCCTTTTCAAACGCTGGGCCTAGTGGCCAAATTTTCCTTAACAAGAGGAAGATGTTTCTGGTTGTCTTCATAAAAAGCAAACCTGGCTATGGGTGTGGGTGATGATCAGGTGAGCAAATTCCCTTGCGTAGCCACATTGGAGAAGAGGGTTTTTATCAGTATTTCATATTCCAGGTCAGACCCTGCTCTCATCGCCTTTTCCCATTATTACAGCATTCTTTCCATCGCTTAGTGATGGTAAGCCATGCAGGGGAGTGTTTCTTCCTTGCCTCTGGGTTTGCATCAAAACTAGCAGCTGCCAGGTGACTGTCCTTCTGCCCCTTTGGGGTGCAGCCAGTGTTCTCAGACTTGGGTGTGCTTCACCGTCACCTGGAGGGCTTCTAATTACATCGATTGCTGGATTCTACCCTAGAGGTTCTGATTCTGGAGACTGGGGTGGGGCAGGAGAATTTGATTTTCTAACAGGCTCCCAGGGGATGCAGATGCTGCTGGTGTGAAGCACACCTTGAGAAGGCTGGAGTTGAGTGGGCATTCTGCCTCATGCCTTGAATTTCGCCCTGGGGAACTGAGGGAGGAAGAATGCGCACAACTTAGACGTCAGCCGTGTTAAGCAGTCTTCGTTATTGCCTCATTGTCTTTGTCTCAGTCCAGAATTCCAGATTTCTGCATCTTTGCTCTCTTCTTGGTCTTCTTTATAAACTACCATTTAATAATTTTATACCTTTATTGAGATATATTTCACAGACCATGCAATTCACCCCTCTATAAAGTGTATAATTAAATGTTTTTTTAGAAAGCTTTCCCCCCATAAAAAGCCCCCTGTAACCATTAAATAGTCACCCCCCCCCCCCCCCCCCCGCCATTCCCCTCACCACCTCCCAGTCCTAGGTAGCCACTTTCTGATTCTATAGATTTGCCTACTTGGACATTTCAGTTAAATGGAATCATGTAGTAGGCAGCCTGTTGTGACTGGCTTCTTTCACTTAGCACAATGTTTTCAAGGGTTATCCATGCTGTGGCATGTGTCAATACCTCATTCCTTTTTATCGCTGAATAATATTCCAGTGTGCGTGTGTGTGTGTGTGTGTGTGTGTGTAAAACACTTTATCTGTTTATCAGTTTATAGGTATTTAGGTTGTTTTCACTTTTAAGTTATTCTGAATGATGCTGTTATGAATGTTCATGAATATGTTCTTATGTGGACATGTATCTTGTATTCTCTTGTGTATAGATCTAGAAGTGGAATTGTTGGGTCATAGAATAACTCTGTATATAACCAAGTGAGGAAATGTCAAGCTATTTCTCTAAGTGGCTGCATGATTTCCAGTCCCACCAGCAACATATGAGGGTAACTGTTTCCCTCCATCCTTGCCAATACACTTGCTTCCTTTTTGAGTATAGAATCCTAGTGTATACAGAAGTGTTGCTGTGGTTTTGATTTGTGTTTTCATGATGGCTAATGAAGCTGAGCATCTTTTTAATGTGTTTCTCAGTTATTTGTATTTCTTCTTTGCAAAAATATCTATTCAAATTATTTGTTTATTTTTGAATTATTCATTTTTCTATTACTGAGTTCAGAGTTCTTCATTCTGAATAGAAGTCTCTTATCAGATACATGACTTACAAATATTTTGTTTCATTATGTGGGTTGTTTTTTTCTACTTTCGTGATAGTGTGCTTTGAAGCACAAAAGTTTTTAATTTTTATGTAGTCCAGCTTACCTAACCTTTTTTTTTTTCTTACTCTTTTTTTTTTTTTTCGCTTAAAGTATTACAAAGGGTATTACATAAGTGTCCTTTTTTCCCCCCCCACCCTTGACAAACCCCTACCCTCCCTTACCCCCCAGTGTCTTATGTCCATTAGTTATGCTTATATGCATGCATACAAGTCCTTCGGTTGATCTCTTACTCCCCTCCCTCCTGCCCACCAACTCTCTCTGGCCTTCCCACTGCAGTTTGACAATCAGTTTGAGGCAGCTCTGCCTCTGTATCTATTATTGTTCAAAAGTTTGTAATGGTCTTTATTATCCATGAATGAGTGAGATCATGTGGTATTTTTCCTTCATTGACTGGCTTGTTTCACTTAGCATAATGCTCTCCAGTTCCATCCATGATGTTGCAATTGGTAGGAGTTCCTTCTTTTTAACAGCAGCATAGTATTCCATCGTGTAGATGTACCACAGTTTTCTAATCCATTCATCTACTGATGGGCACTTAGGCTGTTTCCAGATCTTAGCTATGGTGAATTGTGCTGCTATGAACATCTGGGTGCATATATCCTTTCTGATAGGTGTTTCTGGTTTCTTGGGATATATTCCTAGAAGTGGGATCACAGGGTCAAATGGGAGTTCCATTTCCAATTTTTTGAGGAACCTCCATACTGCCTTCCATAGTGGCTGCACCAGTCTGCATTCCCACCAGCAGTGCACAAGTGTTCCTTTTTCTCCACATCCTCTCCAGCACTTGTCGTTTGTTGATTTGTTGATGATGGCCATTCTGCCAGGTGTGAGATGGTACCTCATTGTTGTTTTGATTTGCATCTCTCGGATGATTAGTGACTTTGAGCATGTTTTCATATGTCTCTTGGCTTTCTGAATGTCCTCTTTTGAAAGGTGTCTATTTAGATCCTTTGCCCATTTTTTGATTGGATTGTTTATCTTCTTTTTGTTAAGTTGTATGAGTTCCCTATAAATTTTGGAGATTAAGCCCTTATCAGATATGACGTTGGCAAATATGTTTTCCCACGAGGTGGGTTTTCTTGTTGTTTTGTTGATGGTTTCTTTTGCTGTGCAGAAGCTTTTTATTTTGATGTAGTCCCATTTGTTCATTTTCTCTTTAGTTTCAACTGCCCTAGGAGCTGTATCAGTGAAGAAATTGTTTTGGCATATGTCTGAGATTTTGTTGCCCTTGTATTCTTCTAGAATTTTTATGGTTTCCTGTCGTACATTTAAGTCCTTTATCCATTTTGAGTTTATTCTTGTGTATGGTGTAAGTTGGTGCTCTAGTTTCATTTTCTTGCATATGTCTGTCCAATTTTCCCAACACCATTTATTGAAGAGACTATCTTGGCTCCATTGTATGTTCATGCCTCCTTTGTCAAAAATTAATTGAGCATATTGGTTCGGGCTAATTTCTGGACTCTCTATTCTATTCCACTGATCTATATGTCTGTTCTTGTGCCAGTACCAGGCAGTTTTGAGAACAGTGGCTTTGTAATACAGCTTGATATCTGGCATTGAGATCCCACCTACTTTGTTCTTTCTCAGGATCGCTGCAGCTATTCGGGGACTTTTTTTATTCCAGATGAATTTTTGGAGAGTTCGTTCTAGATCTTTGAAGAAGGCCATTGGTATTTTAATGGGAAGTGCGTTGAATGTATAGATTGCTTTGGGTAGTATGGACATTTTAATGATGTTGATTCTACCAATCCAAGAACATGGTATGTTCTTCCATCTGTTTATGTCTTCCTCTATCTCTTTTTTCAACGTCCTGTCGTTTTCTGAGTAGAGGTCTTTAACCTCTTTAGTTAAGTTTATTCCTAGGTATCTTAATTTTTTTGGTGCGATGGTAAATGGGATTGTTTTTCTGATCTCCCTTTCTGAAAGTTCACTATTGGTGTATAGAAATGCCTCAGATTTCTTGGGGTTAATTTTGTATCCTGCTACATTGCCAAATTCATGTATTAAGTCTAGTAGCTTTTTGATGGAGTCTCTAGGGTTTTGTATGTATAATATCATGTCATCTGCAAATAAGGACAGTTTTACTTCCTCTTTTCCAATTTGGATGCCTTTTATTTCTTCTTCTTGCCTAATTGCAATGGCTAATACTTCCAGTACTATGTTGAACAGGAGTGGTGAGAGTGGGCATCCCTGTCTTGTTCCTGTTCTTAGGGGAAATGGTGTTAGTTTTTGTCCATTGAGTATGATGTTGGCTGTGGGCCTGTCATATATGGCTTTTATTATGTTGAGGTATGATCCTTCTATTCCCACCTTTCTGAGAGTTTTTATCAAAAATGGGTGTTGGATTTTGTCGAATGCTTTTTCTGCATCAATTGATATGACCATGTGGTTTTTTCAATTTGTTTATGTGATGTATCACATTTATTGATTTACGGATGTTGTACCATCCTTGCATCTCTGGGATAAATCCTACTTGGTGATGGTGTATGATCCTTCTGATGTACTGCTGGATCCGATTTGCTAAGATTTTGTTGAGGATTTTGGCATCTATGTTCATGAGGGATATTGGCCTGTAATTCTCTTTCATTGTGATGTCTTTACCTGGTTTTGGTATTAGGGTGATGCTGGCTTCATAGAATGAGCTTGGAAGCGTTCCTTCCTCTTGAATTTTTTGTAGTAGTCTGAGGAGGGTAGGTTTTAGTTCTTCCTTGAATGTTTGGTAGAACTCCCCTGTGAAGCCATCTGGCCCTGGGCTTTTGTTTGCTGGAAGCTTTCTGATGACTGCTTCAATTTCTTCCATAGTTATTGGCCTATTGAGGTTTTTAGATTCTTCCTGATTGAGTTTTGGAATGTTGTATTTTTCTAGGAATTTGTCCATTTCCTCCAGGTTGTCTAGTTTGTTGGAGTAGAGTTGCCCGTAGTATTGTTTAACAATCATTTGTATTTCTGTGGGGTCTGTTGTTATTTCGCCTCTATCATTTCTGATTTGGTTTATTTGGGACCTCTCTCTTTGCTTCTTGGTGAGCCTGGCGAGGGGTTTGTCAATCTTGTTTATCCTTTCAAAGAACCAGCTCTTGGTTTCATTGATTTTCTGTATTGTTTTTTTGGTCTCTATTTCATTGATTTCTGCTCTAATCTTTATTATCTCCTTCCTTCTGCTCACTCTGGGGTTTTCTTGTTGCTCTCTTTCTAATTCTTTGAGTTGTAGAGTTAGATGATTGACTACCATTTTTTCTTGTTTTTTGAGATAGGCCTGTAGAGCTATAAACTTTCCTCTCAGGACTGCTTTCATTGTGTCCCAGAGGTTTTGGATTGTTGTGTTTTCATTGTCATTAGTGTCCAGGATGTTTTTAATTTCTTCTTTGATGTCATCGGTAACCCAATCAATATTTAATAACATGCTATTCAGCTTCCAAGTGTTTGAGTATTTTGGGTTGTTTTTATTGTAGTTTATTTCTAACATTATGCCATCGTGGTCTGCGAAGAAGCTTTTTATGATTTCAATCTTCTTGAATTTGTGGAGACTTTGCTTGTGACCCAATATGTGGTCTATTTTTGAATATGTCCCATGAGCACCTGAGAGGAATGTATATTCCGCAGCTGTGGGGTGAAGTGTTCTGAAGATGTCAATTAAGTCCATCTGATCTAGTGAGTCATTTAGGATTGCTGTTTCTTTGCTGAGTTTTTGTCTAGCGGATTTATCCAGTGATGTCAGTGGTGTATTAAAGTCCCCTACTATGATTGTATTGTTGTCGATCTCTCCCCTGATATCTTCCAGAAGTTTTCTTATGTATGTGGGTGCTCCTGCATTGGGTGCATATATGTTTACCAGGGTTATATCTTCTTGTTGTATTGATCCCTTTAGTATTATGAAGTGGCCTTCCTTATCTCTGGTTATGGCCTTCACTTTGAGATGTATTTTGTCAGATATAAGTATTGCTACCCCAGCTTTCTTTTCCTTTCCATTTGCGTGAAAGATATTTTTCCATCCCTTCACTTTCAGTCTGTGTGAGTCCCTTCTAATGAGGTGGGTCTCTTGTAGACAGCAGATGTATGGGTCATGTTTTTTTATCCATTCAGCCACTCGATGTCTTTTGGTTGGAGCATTTAGTCCATTTACATTTAAAGTTATTATTGAAAGGTACTTGTTTGTAGCCATTTCTTTTTGTGTGTGTGTGTGTGTGGCTGTTTTCTTTCTGAGCTTGATATTTCTTCTTTTTACACCAGTCCCTTTAGCATTTCTTGCATGGCTGGCTTGGTGGTGATAAACTCCCTTAGCCCTTTTTTGTCTGTGAAGCTTCTTATTTCCCCTTCAATTTTGAATGATAGCCTTGCTGGATAGAGTATTCTTGGATTCAGTCCTTTGCTTTGCATCACTTTGTAGATTTCCGTCCATTCTTTTCTGGCCTGATGTGTTTCTGTTGAGAAATCATTTGATAATCTAATGGGAGATCCCTTGTATGTTACTTTCCGTCTCTCTCTTGCAGCCTGTAAAATTCTCTCTTTATCCTGAACATTTGCCATGGTAATTATGATGTGTCTTGGTGTGGGTCTTTTCGGGTTCACCTTGTTTGGGACTCTCTGGGCTTGTGTGACTTTTTTCTTCCCCACCTCAGGGAAGTTTTCTGATATTATTTCTTCGAATAGGTTTTCTAATCCATGTTCATCTTTCTGTTGTTCTGGCACCCCTATTATTCGTATGTTGTTTCGTTTCATGTTGTCCCAAAGCTCCCTTAGGCTCTCCTCCTGTCTTTTAATTTTTTTCTCCATTTGCCGTACAGTTTGAGTGTGTTTTGCTTCCTTGTCTTCTAATTCACTAATTCGGTCCTCCGCTTCTCCCAGTCTACTGTTGATACTTTCAATGGAGTTTTTTATTGAAGCTATGTCACTCTTCATTTCTTCTTGGGACTTACTTAAGTTGTTGATTTTTTCATCTGTTTCTTCTAGCTTCTTGCATAAGTAGTTGAGTTTTTCATCTGTTTCTTCTTGCTTCTTGAACATCTGGTGCATGTACTCTAGGAACCTTATTCTGAATTCTTTTTCCGTCATGTTGCATATCTCTGTCTCACTTAGCTGCTTTTCTGGCGAGTCCTCCTTTTCTTTCCTTTGGGGGTTTCTTTGCCTACCCATGTTTGATCTCGCTGACATATGTAGATGTTGAGATGTTCAGTGGCTGCTCCCTGGGTGGCAGGGTCTCCTTGGGTTGTGGTTGCTGCTCAGACGGTTGCGGTAGCAGCTGCTTTCCAGTTGGCAGCAGCTCCTCTGGTGGGTGTTGTTCACAGCTGTGTTGGCTCTTCTGGCTGGTGGGGGGAGGCTTCACGTACAGCTGCTGTTCCACAGACAGAGGGTGTGGTGATCAGGAGGCTGTGGTGATCAGGAGGCTGCAGTGATCAGGGGGCTGCTGTTGCTTGGATCGGTCTGGGAAATGCTCCTCTCTTACCAGCACTGCATGGTCTGGGAAACGCTCCTCTCTTATGGGCACTGCATGGTCTGATCAGTTCCTCAGGATGCCCCCTTTAGTCTCAGTTCTCCGCAATCACAAAATCCAAATCTCAAATCTCCTGGCGCCAGCAAACCCACGGAACTCCTTACCCTGGTCAGGGTCTGTGTCTGTCCCAAGAGACCCGGCTTTCTGCCATGCGGTCTCCCTCCGACCCTCTGGGCTCAGGTCTGGCAAACTTTCCTGCCCAGATCCCTGGTTTTTAACCTTTCCAGGGGAGGTCTGCCCTTCCCGGCTGCAAACCGTCTCACCAGCTGAGTAAATTTGCCAATTCGGGGTGGGTGTTATTAGTTTCAGCTGCTTACTCCGTTTGCTCCGGGACAAGACCTGGGACGCGTCTGCCTATATCGCCGCCATCTTGCTTCTCCTCTTTTCTTTTGTTGTTTTGCTTTTGGTGTCATATTTCAGAGTTCATTGCCTAATAAAAGGTCACAAAGATTTGCTCCTATGCTTTCTTCTAAATGTATAGTTTTAGCTCTTACACTTAAGTCAATGATCCATTTTAGTTATTTTTTATATTGGGTGAGATAAGAATCCAGCTTCATTCTCTTATATGTGAATATTCAGCTGTCTCAACACAATTTGTTGAATAGACTATTCTTCCCCCAATGAACTGTCTTGGTACCCTTATAAAAAAATTAACCATCCATATACAAATTTATTTCTGTTCCTTCAGTCTATTCCATTAACTGTATGCCTATCCTCATGCCAGTACTGTACTGGCTTGATTACTATAGCTTTTTAGTAAATTTTGAAATTGGGAACTGTGAATCCTCCAACTCTCTTATTCTTTTTCAATATTATTTTGGTGATTCTGGGTCTCTTGCACTTCCAAGTGAATTTGAGGATTAGCTTGTCAATGTCTTCAAAAAAAGAAAGAGGCAGCTGAGACTTCGGTAGGGATTGTATGGAATATGTAGATCAGTTTGGAGCGAATTGTTGTCATAAAAATATCCTCTTCAGATCCATGAACGTGAGATGTTTTCCCATTCATTTAGATCTTTAATTTTTTCCAACAATCTTTTGTAGTGTCGGCATACAAATATTGTACTTTTTAAATTAACTTTATCAAGTATTTTATTCTTTTTGATGCTGTTGCAAATGGAATTGCTTATTTATTAGTTCTAATATTTGGAATCTATACCTTGGGATTTACTATGTGCAAGATCATGTCATCTAAAAATAGATATAGTTTTACTTTTTTCTTTTCGATCTGGGTGCCTTTTATTCCTTTTTATTTCCCAATTTTCCTGGCCAGAACTCCAGCACAGTGTTTCCTGTTGGAAGACATGGGCCCAGAAATGCAGTCCTCCGTCACTATGATGAAGGCCATGCCATGAAGGTTCAGCGAACAGGGAGGGACTTCGTGAAACTGATAGTAACATGGTTCCACTCAACACACCTTTCCATGATGACATTTCAAAACATCTTGCAACAGAAACATGCTGATGTGTTGTTATCCAAGTTGTCAATGGAAGTTCTAGTGCACGGATTGGCAAGGGTATTTTATCTGTAAATAATTGGGGGGAAGAGGGGACTGGGCAACAGTGTTGGTGTCAAGCCACATGGAGTTGAGTTCACTGTATAACCACTGCCAGACTCAGCACTTTGTCAGATGCCAGAAGACAAGTCCAACTCTAAGAGCATCAGTCAGTAATGATAATTTTATAAATGAATAGTCCCGTGGGGAAACAGACCTCCAAATAACTAATAGACTACATTTTATGGATGCAGTTGGCACATATGTTACCTTTTATGCACTTGTTCTATACTTGCTCATAATAATTTTCAGGGTGCGTGCTTTCTCTTTTCATCATACTTGAGAACAGAGAACTTGTTACTCCCTTTTCAAGTCCTAAACACCTGGTGTGCTGCAGTGCACAGACTGCGTGGCTAGTTCATCCTAACTCATGCAAGACTGCAGTCAATGACGTTAGTGAATGATTGGACAGTGTTAGGACCAGCCCTGACTTTTCTCCTGTGCTCTCATCTTCCCTTTTGAACGTCTCCCCTAAAATGCATCCCTAGCACCTCAAACACAACCTGTAGCAAACAGATCCTCCACTGTCCCT
The DNA here is from genome assembly GCF_028538775.1 of Myotis yumanensis. Classification (NCBI taxonomy): domain Eukaryota; kingdom Metazoa; phylum Chordata; class Mammalia; order Chiroptera; family Vespertilionidae; genus Myotis; species Myotis yumanensis. The sequence continues at coordinate 37,608,756 of NW_027223763.1, forward strand.
GCTCAGACTGCTCTCCTAAGATTTCCATCTTCTCCTGATGATGCCATAATACCTCTTGTCTGCTTCCCGTGTTAACACCTTCTTCTCTCTTGCCTCTTGGTCTAGTCTTCAGTGGGTCATGTTGAATCTACCTGTTTGGTTTCTAACAACTTTGTTCCTACTTCCCTCCACCTGCATTCTCAGGGCTGTTCACTCACATAGAATGGCTTCGATTGTTTGAGGAGCCTCTCTATTCATCGGTTTCTTCAACCAGTGGTCATTTGTTGCAAGACTGATTACATCTCTTTCCTGATCATTCAACCTCAGTGGCTATCCATTGCTTGTAAAATCAGCCAAAATTCCATAGCATACAAAATTTCCTAGGAAGTCCCAGCATTTCTGTTCCATTGAATCTCTTGCTGGGGCCAAACCTCAACATCTTCCATTTTTGTGCCTTTGCATTCTTGCTACCAGATCTTTGCTTACTTTGTCTCATAAGCTTTCAGTGCCTTCCCCATCTCAGCATTTACCCTATTGCACTCTTATAACTCGCCTCAAATGCTACCTTCTCTTTGAAATCTTTCCTGATCTCTCCAATTATAGTAATCTCTTGTGCTTTCTGAACTCCTGTTGCACTTTAGCTCTAGGTTTCTTAGACATTTGTCACTTTCTGCCTTATCAACTAGTTATTTTTGTAGGTATGTGACTATCCTCATCTCCTATAAGCTGTTGGCAAGGAAATGGACATTGACTGAATCCAGCACAACGTGTTTTACAGCCACCGTGGTTGACACTGGCACTAGCTGGGGTCAGACCCTGATCATTTCCCACCTGTGCTTTATACTCACCTGTGTGCATCTTTCAGCCTCCTGTTCTTCTCTTTCCACTTTTTTTTCTCAGTGAAAATATTATCCAGAGTCATCAGCTCAGGCAGTCCCCTTCCTAATATGATGTGATGCTACCCCAAGTCCTCAGAATTCACTCTGGGTTCCTTACCCGTCCCAGCTCTGTCTCCCATCCCCTCCCTCTCACACACATGCACAGGCTTATTGGATAACCTGAACATGCCATGTCCATTCTGAGCACTGTCCACTCCCAGAGTGTCTGGGGGTCCTGGTAACTCCTCGCTGTCCTCCAAAATATAAATATTTCTCCTTTAACCTACTCTGCATTCTTCCTTTCCCCTCACGATGAGTCTAAATAAACCAACATCCTCTGCATAGCTTGCATAGCCTCCTGAACAGCCAAGGCTCAGTTTTGCTTGTTTACACGATGATGTATGGACATGTTTGTCTCCCCCTACAGTCTGTGAACTCCCTGAAGAAGAGACTTTCTTTTCATCTTCAGCATCTAGTCATCTGTCATTTATAACAAATGCTTGAATGCCTGAAAACAAAAATCCAGGACTGCTTTTTAATCCTCAAGAGGAAACTGATGAGTGAACCACAACCAATCAAGCCAACACTGTCTCTTTGTAGCCTCCTGAGAAAGAAAAAATGTCAAACTGGGTCTGCAGCACAACTTTCTGCATGATGTCATTCTCAACATCCTTCTGGGAAGTAATTTGCATTCCTGATTAAGTGATTGAGCAATTCTCTGCTACTCCTAAATGATTAAGAATGTCTGGGAAGTTAGGGTTGTCCAGCCAACTGACTGACTAACCTAGTAATCTTTAACCAGACTTTTCTTTTTTTTATTGTCCGTCTTTTCTTGCCCAGAGCTTGAAATACAACTTTGACACAAGCTTGTAAGCAATTATTCTGGAAAGCTTTTCTTAAAAAAATCCAGTTCATATTACGGCTATTTCTGGGCCCTCCCAATTTCACAGCAAGTTATACACAAATGCAGTCTCTTGTTCATTCTCTGTCTTCACTCCACCTTTCCTCCCAGCCCTCCCTACCTATAGAAAGTGGTTGAGTCTGGAAGGATGGACAGTGGTACCATGTGAAGGAAGAGGGGTGGGCAGAGGTGGTATGCTTGGGTTGTGAGCCTTATACATAAGAGAGAGGAAGGGAGATGTGGAGCATCCTTGGAGAGCTGAGACCAGCAGACTGGCAGGGCACAGACATAGAGCACCTGTGGACTTGCTAAGGAGCTGGGATTTTATACATATACCAAGGATTTTATACATATACCAAGCAATAAAATTGATCTTAGCCAGTATCTTCTGATATTCAGAAAAATGTACTGCATGTGATAGAAGTTTTAAGAAAAAGAATATTCTTATCAGGTAGGATTGGCTAGGATATGCTGCAGAAGCAAACAATCCCCAAAACTCGGTGACTTAGAACATCCAAGATTTATTTCTCGCTCACACCATATGCCCAACCAGAAGAGTGAAGGCTCTGCTTTCTACAATTATCTCTCAGGACCCAGGATAACAGAGGCTTCTCCCTTTTATGATGCGGTCATCACAAAGCTCCAGGGATTGTTGCAACAGAGGAGAAAAGAGAGTGAAATTTACAGCAGCAATCAGGCAACGAATTCCAAGCAAATGATTCTTCCTGGAAGTGACAAACTTCTCACATTGCATTGGCCAAAGAAGATAGAAGTCACACCCAACTTCGCCAACTGGGTGGCCTAGAACAACAGAAATTTATTCTCTCACAGTTCTGGAGGCTAGAAGTCCAAAATCCAGGTGTTGGAAGGGCCATGCTCCCTCCAAAGCCTCTAGGAGAGGATCTTTCCTTGCCTCTTCCAGCTCCTGGGGGCCCCAGTCATCCCTTCACTTGCGGCAGCATAACCCCAACTTCATCCTCCCTCTTCCTCTACGTCTGTCTGGCTCCCCACAGTGTTCTCTTCTCTGTGTGTGTGTCTGTGTCCAGTTTTTCCTCTTCTTAAAGATACTAGTCAAATGGCCTCATCTTAACTTGATAACTTCTGCAGAGATCTTATCTATAATAATAAAAGCATAATATGCTAATTAGACTGGATATCCAAATGCCCTTCCGGACATCATTCTGGCAGCGGGGGCTGAGGCAAGAGGCAATTAGGGGCGATCAGGCACGCAGGCAGAGTGGTTAGGGGTGATCAGTCAGACATCCCCTGAGGGGTCCCGGATTGTGAGAGGGTGCAGGCCGGGCTGAGGGACCCCCCCCCCCCCACCCTCCGTGCATGAATTTTGTGCACGGAGCCTCTATTTTCCAAATAAAGTCATATTCACAGGTGCCAGAGTTTAATACTTCAACATATCATTTTGGGGGGACAGAGTTCAACCCATAACTAATTGTTAATGGGTACAGTGTTCCTTTTGGGGTGATAAAAATCTTCTAAAATTGATTATGGTGATGGTTGTACAACTCTTTGACTACCCTAAGAAAACAATGAATTGTACATTTTCAGTTTATATGGTATGTAAACTATATCTGAATGAAGTTGCCTTAAAAATGAAAGAGAAATACAAACATTCCCAAATTAAAAAAGAAAAAAAAAAAAAAAACGGAGAGAATTTGTGGCTAGCAGGCCTTCCGTAAAAGCAATACTAAAAGGAAGTTCTTTAAGCTGAAAGGCAGGGACACAGGCCGTAATTCAAATCCACATGAGAAAACAGAGTTCCAGGAAAGGTGATTATGTAGGTAATGATAAGAGACAATTTCATTGCATATTTATTTTTCTTTCATCTCTTTGTTGATATAAAAAGCAATTGTAGCCTGGCTGGTGTGGCTCAGTGGTTGAGTATTGACCCATGAACCCAGAGGTCACCAGTTCGATTCCCAGTCAGGGAACATGCCCAGGGGGCGTGCAGGAGGCAGTCGATCAATCACCGATGTTTCTCTCTCATCCAAGTTTCTGTCTCTCTATTCCTCTCCCTTCTTCTCTCTCTAAAGTCAATAAGAAAAAATAGATTATTTTAAAAAGCAATTGTATAAAAGAAAGGAATCCACACATGCACTTTCACCCACATGAAGTCAGAATGACCCCGGCATTTCTCCTAAACTTTAGCCATTCATTCAGACTGGCCTGTCCCGCTTCCAAGATGCTCCCCGATCCTGAGATCTCCCGGCCTTGTTCGGGGCTCATGGAGCACTGGCCTGTTGAACTTGGCATTATTCTACTGTCACCCACTCCTGAAATGGGGGCCACATAATCACTTTTGAGACATTGCTAGTTGCTTTTGATATTGGTTATGGAACTATGTATTAATCTCTGTTGAAGGAAAGAAAAACCTTATCTGAAAGCTAATCACACTTCCTAAATGACGGAAATGTTTGGCTGGAGTTAAAAAACGAAAGGTTAAGGATAAAGGTCCGTTTTCTCCACTTTAATCCCCTTGGCCATGCCCCTGCCCTGTGCCACACAGGGAGATTTTCTAAAGCAAAGGTCAGCATTTGTCTTAGAACTGACCATTCCACCCCTAAGATGCAACCTTTATTATTATTATTACATTAACCATTTTCATTAGCAGCCCTGGGTCTTGGGCGTCTCGAGTGGAGAATCATCATTGGCTTTGCCCGGATTGTGGCCGCTGTTTCGGATGCACTATTGCTGTGTCTGACCCTGGTGGGGATCCATAATATCCTCTCTCATCCAGAGAGCAGAGGAGCCTAAGTACTGGTGTGAGTGTTTTGTGATTCGGTTGTTCTACCACCCTTTGCTCCAAAATCTAGAGGAGAGCCTACGCTCTCTGCAGTCTGCAATGGCGTGTTTTGGTAGCAGCAGAGGATCAAGATAAGAGCTTGGTCTTCCAAACTCCTCTCTTTTACCTGCTTCCTGCTCCAAGCTATTTAATACCCTTGAGCTGTCACTGGATGGCCATGGGGTGGGGGTGAGGCTGAAGTCACCCCAGAGTTACCTCAGGAGAGGAGCCATCTACTGGAGAACTGGAGAGACCATTGGAGCCCAGTAGGAAGGCCCAAGGACAGCAAATCCGGTGGAGGAAGTTGGTGGTTGGGGGTCTGTGGATCCCGGGGGCAGTTTGCAGTTGCCCATTCTCCCTGAACCCTGAAAGGTGGAGAACGGCTGCAGGATGAGTGAGCTAAGTTTTTTCTGTCCGAAGTTGGGAGAGTGGAAGGAAGCCTGGGGCACCTTTAGAAATATTTCACCAGCTGTTTCATGAGGGAGCTGACGGCAAGAGCCGCTGCACCTGTGAGCAGGCCTCCTCCATGGTGGGTATCCAGGCCCGAGCACGGTGAGCTGGCAGAGAGAAACTGCCCATCTCGGCTGAGCACATGCCCAGGGAAAGGAGCCAGCAGTCGGAACGCAGGTGTTGGCCGGGCTGGCGCCTTCTGGAGGCTCTGAGGGGGGATCTGCTCCACGCCTCTCCCGGCTGCTGGTGGCTGCTGGCGGTCCTTCATGTCTTGGCTGTAGACACATCACTCCAATCTCTGCCCCACCTTCACATCCCCTTCTTCCCTGTGTCTCAGTGTGACCTTTTCTAAGGACCTCTCATTGGATTTAGGGCCACACTAATGCCATATGGTCTTATCATGATCCTTATCTTAATTACACCTGCAAAGACACTCCTCCCAAGTGAGGGCACATTGTAAGGGGATGTAAATTTGGTGGCGACACTGTCAACTCAATAGAGTTTGGAAGAGCTTTCTGACAGGTCTGTAGGGTAGGGAACCATGACAGGGGAACCAAAGCGGAGAAGGAAATAGATTTTCTCAGGAGAGGTGCAGAGAGCGTCCGGCATAGAGATGTGGGTGCTCCAAGGGGTTCTCCATGTGACTCAGGGGTGGTCTCCAAGGACCACAAACAGCTCGGTGACAGGTCCCCTCGGCCTGGACCACTGTGAGGTCAGGGACAAGGCAGGGCAGAGCATGGAGACACCTGGCAGCGGGCAGCCGTGAGATGCCAGGAGGATAAAAAGGCACTTTGTGGGCCCATGAGTTGAGAGAAAGCTTTGTACCTGTAAGTCAGGGGAGTTGGGGTTGAATAAGGACACGCTATTATGCTTGGCTGTCAAGAAGCTGATTTGACATTTAGAAAAAAAATTGTTGATATTGCTAATATTCCATAAACAGGAGAAATAAAAGGACCCAGCCTCTCCCACAAGTTGGACTGATGGGGGAGAGCTCAGGAAAGTACTTGGGTGGCGGGGGGGGGGGGAGGGGGGGGCGGTCCTTGGAGATGAGGGGCTGAAAACTGTGAGGTTTCCTCTGGCAGGAGGGGGTGGGTGGGCCACCTGTGCAGGGAGAGCCACATGGGGGCACAATCATGGATCTGCAGGTAGGTGAAGTAAGGAGCATGAATTGGAGACAAATAGTGGGGTTGTGAGGCCAGACATCCCCTGCGCCTGGGCTGCACTGCAGCATCTCTTAGCTGGACAGCCCCTGTTTCGTGCATTTTCTTTTCTTAAATTGTTGTAAAATATACATAACATGACATTTATCATAACTAGTGCACAGCTCGGCGGAGTTAATGAAGTACATTCGTAATAATGTGCATGTTCCTTACTTCACAGGATGTGAGGGCTGGAGGGCGATGGGTGGGAGTACTTCATGTTCGTGGCAGAAAGAGCCCCGTAAGGAGGTGGGCCTGGAGTCTTGGGTCAGAGAAAAAGTTGGTCCTCTCAGGCTTGTGATAAAAAAAAGAAAAGAACTTTGGTTCTACAGTTAAGTGGGCTTCCCAGAACCCTGGGAAGCAGAGCAGAGATGTCACTCAGAGGTAAATGGGCCCTGATTTCTGCCTTCTCCCCTCAAAGGGAATATAGCCAAGAATATTGTGATATGTTTATATGGTGACAGAAAATTACTAGAATTAGTGTCATGAACACATTTTGGGGTATAAAAATGTCAGATCACTGAAACTAATATAACCAATATATGATTGTATACCAACTATACTAAAAAAAAAAATTTAAAGAAAAGAGAAGACACTTTAGCCCAGGGGTCCTCAAACTATGGCCCGCGGGCCACATGCAAATACATATATTGTATTTGTTCCCGTTTTGTTTTTTTACTTCAAAATAAGATATGTGCAGTGTGCATAGGAATTTGTTCATAGTTTTTTTTTAAACTATAGTCGGGCCCTCCAACGGTCGGAGGGACAGTGAACTGGCCCCCTGTTTAAAAAGTTTGAGGACCCCTGCTTTAGCCCAAGTTCTTTTCGAAAGCATGGGGCATCCTCCTATTAAAAGAGAAATTGTTGTGTATCTGAAAATCAAACTTGCCCGGGTGTCCTCCATGGTTATTCAGTAGTCATATTCCGATGGAACTCTGATGGCAGGGCTAATTAAATCCAGGACTTGGTTTAGTGGCATCTCTTTCCACCCGGTTTGTGACCCACTGGGAACACTGCAGGCTCGTGTCCCACTCTGCTCTGTCACAACTGCAACCAAGACAAAGCCCCCAGGGCTCCCGCACACCCTCAGGCCACACGGAGTTCCCAGGGGACCCCTTTGCCCCTTCAAAGCTGTGCACTTGGACCTGGTGTCGCTTGCGGTGGGCAATGACTGAGAGAGAACAACATGCAGCAGCCCTGGGAGAGCCCAGGACTGTGCCATGAAGATGACAGGATGGTCTGACTTATTTCACTTGGCATAACACCCTCTAGGTCCATCCATGTTGTCGCAATGGCAAGATTTTATTCTTTTTAGGGCTGTGTAATATTCCATTGCATATATAGGGTCTCCCTCAAAAATGTACACACACACTTTGAATGATTCTAAAGGCAGTGTTTATTAAAATGCATCCAAAATTGAGCTATCAGCTGTTAAAGTGTGTATACATTTTGGGGGGACACCCTGTATGTATCACATCTCTTGCCATTTATCTACTGAAGGATACTTAGGCTGCTTACATATCTTGGCTATTGTGAATAATGTTGTGATGAACATAGGGGTACATAATCTTATCAAATTGGTGTTTGGGGTTTCTTTACATATAGTCAATAATACTGTAATACCTATGTATGGTGTCAGGTGGGTACTAGACTTCTGGGGATGATAACTTCGTAACATAGATAAACATCTACTCACCTGAAACTAATATAATATTGTATGTCCACTGTAATTGAAAAATACAAAATATTTTTTAAAAGACCGTGGGGTACGGGTGCTAGAATGGCCTCCCTCAGAGCCAGTGATGAGGGAGCCTCTGGGGAGCTGGGGTGCCCTGTCTCCTAATGCCGCTCCCAGGCAGACATGCGGAGGCTTCTCCCTGCCAAAGGAAAACAACAACCAAACATGCATCCAGGACTAAAACCACCATTTCGAAAGCACATCATTAAAGCAAGCTGTGACCCAAATATTTGTTGTGGTGTGCTGAGGAGCTGTTCAAGCCATTGAAAAGAATGGAAAAAGTGAAACACACACACACAAAAAGTGAAAATAAACCCCACCTCAACCCCAGAGCAAGGAATGTTGTCTCTGGAAGTTGTGTATCAATTATTTTGTTTGCAGAAATACAAGCTTCAGGTGATGCCTTCCACTAAACACTCTCAAATCTCTTCGTCTCGTTCTCTCTCTCAAAGAGTGAGAATGCCTCAGTCCTTACCCAGACATTGTTAACTCTGAGATGGACTTCGAGATGAAATCCAGACCATGTGGTTCTGGCTAAAACTTTCTAGGAGGGCATGCATAAAGCAAGGACCATGAAGCTTCTTGCCAAGGTCAGTGGGCTTGCAATCAGGGAAGCTGTCACTAGGTGGCGCCATGAGTCAGAGTGGCATGAACCAAATGGCCAGGCTGTCCCCAGTCATGGCTATTGATGGGCCTACCTAAGTGTGAAGCCTGATTGCTGTTGCTTATTTTTCTGTAAACATCACACTGATATTGATATAAACCACCAAGAACAGTGAACTGATTTTAGGAATGGATTCGTATATAACTGATACCTTTAGAGTAAGGATTAAAGACTGCATGGCTGGCATCAGTGGCGAGCCTTCTGAATGGGCATTTCTAACTCTGGTTTTCATGTTCTATTTTAAGAAAAGCACACTTTTTCTCCTCTGTTGCATGGTGTGTACCTGAGCATCTTCTATATGGAATAGGTCGTGTCATGCTTGGGGCTTAGTGGCAGATGTTCACTTACCCTGTTTGCAGTCCACCATGGAAAAAGCTTACATTTCCAAGCCCTTCATTTACCTCTGAAGGTCCCCCTGCCCCTTTCTTTAGAAAATAACCTCACTATTGAGTGCTGTATTCCAAAGAACTTCATTTTAGGTTGTCAAACAGCAGTTGGCAGGCAAGTTATGCAGAAAACGATTCTTCTGGTTCTCACGTATGATGACAGCCAGCCACTATCCCCACTGCTTCCTCCCTTTAAAATGTAAATGTTTTCCCATCAGCTGCACATGATGGTTAACTGCACAGGCTCTGTGTCAGGCATACCTGGGCTTGAATGCCCCACTTCCACTACCTCTTCTCTCCAAGCTCAGTTTCCTCATCTATTAAATCAGGATATTTGAAGAATCTAATTCCATAGGGTCTTTGTAAATGATCAAATGAGATGACGTTTATGTAAGGTGGTCACATAATAATGACTCTGCTTATACTAGCTATTGTTATTGTGTAAGTTTATTTGTATTTATGCTTTATTTTTTTAGAAGCTATCTATAAGAATATATACCTTAAAAAATTCAATGCTAGAAATTATTTCCATTAAGATAAAAGAGTGAATCTGTGGAGGGTGGGGGGAATAGAACATGGGTATTGTAGGACATGGGCACTCATAAACTTTACTGAATTACTTAGCTCTAGCCACAGATTTGTGTCTGAGCTTCCCGCTAGCTAAAGTGAAAGGAGAATCGGGTTTCCTTATGTGATTCCTATGGTCTACAAGGCAAAACCTACTACTCTCTTAAGGAAGCATAATTATTCTAGGTTCTTACTGCGAAAAATATGTTTCTTAAGTGGGACGTCATCTAGCAAATGCTAACTGATATAACACAGTAACCCCAACAGCTGCCCCACATGCGGTATCATAGGCACTCTTTTATTATAAGCCAGGGGTAAGTAAAAGATAGTTATGCTTGCCAGAACTATTAATAAAACCATGTGGTAGGCAGAGTTCTAAACCCCCCACCCCCCCGCCAAGATTCATGCCCCAATGTACATGCGCCTCATAATCTCTTCCCCTTGAGTGTGGGTAGGACCATGATGGATGCCACTCCCATAATTAGATTACATAAGCAAAGGTGAAGGGGTTTTCTAGATGTAATTGAAGTTCCTATTCAGTTTAAGTGTCCTGGTCACCTGACTTAGCCCATTAGGAGAAGATCTGGAGGTGGGAGATTCCCTTTCTGGTCTTTTTTAAAAAATATATTTTTATTGATTTCAGAGAGGGAGAGAGAGAGATAGACAGAAACACCAATGATGAGAGAGAATCATTGATCAGGTGCCTCCTGCACGCCCCCCACTGGGGATCAAGCCTGCAACCCAGGCATGTGCTTTGGCCAGAATCGAACCTGGGACCCTTCAGTCTGCAGGCCGGCGCTCTATCCACTGAGCCAAACCCGCCAGGGGACCCTTTCTGGTCTTGAAGAAGTAGCTGCCAGGTGTGACAGGGCCACAACAAGTCCAGGACCTAAGGCAGCCTCTGGGAGCTGAGAGCGACTTTCAGTGACAGCCGACCAGAAAACTAGGACCTCGGCCCTTCAATTCAGTTGCTGGCAGAATTGAATGAGCTTGGAGAGGATCCTGAGCTCCAGGTGACAAGCCAGCCCAGCGAACATCTCGATTTCAGTCTTGTGAGACCCTGAGCAGATAACTCAGGTGCACCATGCTTGGTCTTCAGACCTACAGAAACTGTCAGATAATAAGATTATTTTAAGCTACTGAGTTTGTGGCAATTTGTTATGCAGCAACAGGAAACTAATCCAGATAATATGGCTGAAGTCCACAACCTTTGGACAGATTCAGAAATAAAGCCTCGTACATCTACGGCATTTACCAAACTAAATTTTATATAACACAAATATAGGGAGATGTTAATAGATGTGTCTCGAAAAAAGGAAAACTTTTATTGCAAACCCTGATGTTTATAGATGCTCTACTGCTGGGGCAAGGGGCCAGTTTTGTTTTAACACTCCGGTGTGGGGTGAATTTCCCGCCAAAATATAAGCTGGCGCGGGCAATTATTTAGGTTTCCCGCTCAAAATCAGGGATTTTTATGATACCTATTACCCCAATGGGTATGAAACGGTTCGCATACGCAGGTAGGTATCTTTGTGAACGGCAAACAAACAAATATTTGGTAATACGCAGTTACAATCGGCCCGAGTTTACACGTTTCCCGCACTCCACCGCAAATCTATATGAACCGAGTTAAGACGGCTCCCGCGGAGTACGCGCAATTCACGCGAGCCGACTTAACTCGTTTCCCCCACTCCAAGTGTTAAAAGTAACCAATGGAAATAAGCTGGAGAGCACAGGTAGAAGACAGTTTATGGGAAGGCTGTAGTGGAGGCTGTGGGATCAAGGAGAAGACTGAAGAAACTGTCTCAGAATAGACAGGACTCTGGAAATGCCTGGGGGTCTCACTAAGAAAAATGATGAGGGCCCCATTGCCATCAAAATAAAAGAACCTCCCTCCCACTGTCATCACATAACTCTGCTCGGGGTTCAGTCTCAGGGAAGTGTGACTGGCCTGACAGTTAGCCAGGCAACAGTCGGACATCTGAATTAACAGACCTTCCAAGATCCACAAGATAGTTCCTCAAGGCTGACTGTACCACAGGAGCGAGACCACCAAGAGCAGAGGGAGTCCACAAAGATGGGACTGGCTTGTGAATTTAGGGTATTACCTGAGCACTTCTCTCCTTTGTCTAAGTGACCAGGGAAGGGCAAATCACTGTTACAACAAAAGGTGAAGAGAAAAAAAAAAGTGAAGGATTGGGAGCCCCTAAACTCCAAAGTTTCAGGAGAGAGGGCGGAGGAGGTAGAGACGAGATGGTTGAAGGCTGTGCCATGTGACCATCCCCTGTGAAAACCAAGATTGTGGATAGGTGGGATGCTCTGTGCAAAGGATGGAGGGGCTGAGCTTTGTGCCTGTGCAACGAGGATGCTGACCCATGAAGGCTTAAGCCCCGGGAATTAGCAGAAATTATAAAAGAGCTTCTGACTTTCACTGCCATGGAATCGACTGGGGTCTGAGCCTTAGACCTTCTGAGAAAGGGGGCCCAGCTGCCCCTGAAGTGCATGAGCTTGGCACACAGTGAAAGCTACATCTCCTCTTTGGAAACTCGTAATCAAATGAGCATATGAAAGGTTCTGTGCTCTGTTTGGGCGTTTCTACTTAATATTGTTCTATCTGTCGTGGTTGCAACGGGCTTATTCCTGCCGGTGTTTGCTCAGTCCAGTGCGTTCTCACTAAATGCTGCATTACTGAGGGAGTCCTGTGGTAGCTCTAGAGTGTATTTGCTGTCACGCATCTGCGTGTTCTCACTGTAAGTGATCGGATGGTTTAAGAATTGGTCTGCACACTTACACCTTTTCATGAACTAATGTATCTTGATTTACAATATTTTACCCTTATTGACTAAATGTAAAGATTTTCATGTGTCATTTATTTATTTCTTCATTTATTCGTACCTGTGTGCCAGCTACCATTCTAGGTCCTTGGGGTTCATTGACAAAAAACGGGGCTAAGATCCCTGCCCCTCGTGGTGCATGTCTTACACACACACACACACACACACACACACACACCTTCAAAGCCCTACAGTTTAAAAAAAAAATACTTGGGGGACTATTTCAGACCTTATCCTAAATTTATTTGGACAGAGATGGTTTTATTCAGTCTGCTTACATTTGGTTGAGTCATGTGCTATATAGTCTAGCACTCTGGGAAATGCGGCGGGGGCCTGGCTGGGCTGTGTGCTTCAGGGAAAACACCCATCAAAGTCCTTTGTTTCAACATTTGATCAGTCAGGCAGCGGAGAGGTCCCTGATAAATCCCCTGCCAGGGTCTGGGGTGCAGATAACCTTCGTTGCCTCTTAAAAGGAAACTCAGATGCTTCGCTTGCCCCATGAACAGGTGACTTTGGGGACGCCTGCGCCTGCGAGACTGTCACTTGACAGGCAGGACCAGGACATTTCGAGGGTCCTGGGCAGTGTTGCTGTCAGGTGTGCCCTGGTGTGTTTCTGGACTGTCACCCTCTTCAGTCAGGCCCCACGGATGATTTATGCCCACCCCCCTGGGGCCCAGCGTGACCTAGCAAGTAGTAAGCACACAACCTGTCCTCTTAGGCCCCGGGGACTTGTGAGAAACCATGCCCAGTTCCCGCCTCCTAGATGGACTCAGCTGATGGCGTGATAGGGATTTTTGACCGGAAGTAGGAAGCTTGGTTAAATGTACAACTCTGAAATGCTTGAGGAGAGACTCGCTGTGCCAATCCCAGCGGGTCTCCTTACTCCCCAGTTACCGCAGAGAGCCGCATGCAATTGCGTGGAAGAGTGGCTGAGTGCCTTTGCGGTCAGTGTATTGATTGGTTTGTTCCATCCGAGATGGAATGAGGTGAGGTCCAGAGCCTTTGGGGTTACAGATGAACTGGGATGAGAAAGGGAAAGGAGGTGGGGTGATATCACCTTTGGGCGGGGGGATGACAGTCTGAGATGCTGTCTTCCAGTTGTTTTGAGGTGAGATAAGATGCCGGAGAGAGATGGCTGACAAATTAGTTGTGTTGGTGATTTTTAGGGCTGACCCAGAAGAGCCTTGACCCCGGGTCCCAGGAGCAGAAACAGCCCCTGGTCCTTTGAGGTTCTGTGCTGTGTGTTCCTTGTACTTTGATGGGGACAATCTCTTACAAACACCACTCGGTATAATTCACTCATCCTTCCTCGGAACTTGCGATTGCAGCCCACTGCCCCGTCCGCTCCTCCCTCACCTGCCAGCGGGGGATCCAGGGCCCCAGGAAGTGGCTGGACTCTTGATGGGGGGAGGGGGTGTCTGGATAACTGTGTGGAGCAGAGTGCTCCCCACCCCCACCCTTGACTCATATTGGACCGAGGAGTGTAACACACCCTGTGTGTGTTGTTATGGCACTGAAATTCTGGGGTTATTAACTTATCCTCTCTAATAACAACACCGAGTTCGGGCTCAGATATGGATAAAGGCAAGAAACTAAAATCTAAGAAGAGCTCAGAGCTGTTCCCACCTACCTGGCGGACCATGGGTTTTGACTGGGGAGAAGGGGGTGAGGAGTTGTGGTGCTCCCACTCCTGGAAGGTGTGTGTGTAGGAAGTGGTACTGCAATTAAGGTCTGAGAAACTGGGACCTGGGAAGGTAGGAGCAGGGGGTGGGGAACCAGAAATGAGGAGACCAGAGATGAGTGGCTTTTTAAAAACTTGTATATGAACCACACTAACCCTCGCACCCTAGTCCAGTGATGGTGAACCTTTTGAGCTCGGCATGTCAGCATTTTGAAAAACCCTAACTTAACTCTGGTGCCATGTCACATATAGAAATTTTTTGATATTTGCAACCATAGTAAAACAAAGACTTATATTTTTGATGTTTATTTTATATATTTAAATGCCATTTAACAAAGAAAAATCAACCAAAAAAATGAGTTCGCGTGTCATAGGTTCGCCATCACTGCCCTAGTCAGTGAGACAGGCAGTCGGAGAGAAAGCTCTCGCCCTGCAGTCCTGGACAGCTGATGGTGTGTGTGGGGGAAAGGTAGGGGGTGCTTTCCCAGGGAGAATCTGGTGGAGCACTGAGCCGCCCGCTGGGCTCTGGGTTCCAGCCAGAGGGGCTCTCTGGGCTGCACTGGGGCTGTCACCCAGGCAGCCACGGGCCACATGTGAAACCAGCAAGGCACCACTTCGTGTCAAGCTCTTTTCACCGTCACCCTGGGAATTCCAAGCCAAACACACATGTAGGACATCTGTTTTCCGTGTTCTTCCTTTGGAGCAGCAGACGTGGTGGTTCTGTTTGAGACAGGAGAAGAGGAAAAACCAGATATGAGCTCAGAGTTTGAGAAACCTATCATGTTTCTGTTGTAGCTGCTGAATCTGCTCTTGTAATATTTACTCCTTTGTGATTTTTCAATGAAATGAATGAGTTTCTTTTTTTTAGGCAATTTCTTTTTTTTTTAATTTAACTTTGTTGAATGTATTACAGATGTCCCCTTTTTCTTCCACATGGACTCTCTCCCCCTACTTCCACCCCTCCCCGGGCCCTTACCACCCTTTTGTGTGTCATTCATACATACATACAAGTTCTTTGGTTGATCTCTTCCCACCCATCCACACCCCCCACCTTCCCTCTGAGATTCAATAGTGTGTTCTATGCTTCCATGTTTCTGGATTTTTTTTTATCAGTTTATTTTGTTCATTAGATTCTACATATGAGTGAGATTATATGATACTTGTCTTTCTCTGACTGGCTTATTTTGCTTAGCATAATAGTCTCTAGGTCCCTCTATGTTGTCTCAAAGGGTAAGAGATCCTTCTTTGTCACAGCCGCAGAGTGTTCCATGTTGTAAATGTACCAGAGCCTTTTTATCCACTCGTCTGCTGATGGGCACTTGGGCTGCTTCCAGATCTTAGCTATTGTAAATTGTGCTGCTACGAACATAGGAGTGCATACATTCTTTCTGATTGGTGTTTGGGTTTCTTAGGATATATTCCTAGAAGTGGGATGGCTGGGTCAAATGGCAGTTCCATGTTTAGTTTTTTGAGGACCCTCCACACTGTTTTCCGATTTCAGTTTAATGTGCTCCTCTAGCCTAGGACTTCCCCATGAATTACAGACCATTTTACCCACCCATGTCCTGGACACCTATCTCCACTTAGATGTTGGTGGCCGCAGATTCAGCATGTCCCCTGCCCCAGTCACACTTCCCTAAACCTGATCCTCTTCAACTCTTCTCCCTGTCTTCCCAGTCTTAAATGGCACACACTGTTCCCAAATTTCTAAGGGGCCCTGCTTTTTAAGGGGGGTGCCTTGTCAAGTTAGAACAGGCCCATCAAAATGCCCATGTTCCTGTCTGGGGAACTCTCTAGCCAAGCCAGAGGGAATATGCGCACAACCCCATGCTTTGTAACCACAGACATTGTTAACAGTGTATGGTCAGTCCTCACTTAACGTTGTAGCTAGGCTCTGCAACTTTAAGTGAAAGTACACTTTATAAAACCAGGGCTTCCACCAGCTAATTGATATAAACCAGAGTTCCTTCCTATGGCATCTCACCAACATTACAATAATATGTTTAATGAAACGGCATTATTCGAGGGCCTGTTGTAAAAAGACATTCTTCTCCTATTTCAATACAATTTATTTAAAGAACAGGCCACTCTTTTCCTTGTTCATCTCTTCCCTTCATGGTAGTTACCCCTGGAACATTCTAAGAGTCTGGGCTATGGCCATCTCTCTCTGTCCATCATCCTCATGATGACCTATGCTTAAATAACATTCCGGGTCAGGCCATTCTTATTCTATTTACTTACTTATTTATCTTTTTTTTTTTTTTTTGCCATAATCATACGGTGTATATTTCTATACTGGATAAAATCTAGCTCTGAAAAGCCTCTTGGTCAGAGTGGCGAAAATGACCTCTTTGACTGTCGAACCTTCCAGGTCAGTGGAAACTAAAGAGACAACTAAATGCACTGTGACCCTAGGCTGAGCAGAGAAATAACATTAATGGGACAGTGGAAAAATTTTGAATAAGCTCTAAAGGTTAGGTTACAGTATTGTATCTATACAATCTATGTTAATTTCCTGATTTTTATCATTAGACTGTGGTTATACAAGCAAATCTTGTTTTTGTAGAAAAACACCATTGAAGTCTTTAAAGAGGCATTATGTCTGCAACTTCCCCTCATATATTCCAAGGGAAAAAGTGTATGTGTGCACGTGTGTGTGCACACACACTTGGAGGGAGAGGGGGTGAATGGTAAAGCAAGGTAGTAAACCATTATTTGGGCAATCTTGAAAGGCATAGGTCATAGAGCAACTCTTGTACCATTTCCCCCACATTTTTTGCAAGTCAAATTATTTCAAAATCAGAAGTTTTTAAAAAATTATCTTGACAGGTGGCAGAGCTAACCAGGAGGAGATCTCCAAACTTGGAATACTTCTGGGCCCTCTGAGTTCAGTCTGTTCCAAACCCAAGTCCAATTGTTGGGTTTCTAAGGACACTGAGTTCTCCTCTTCCTTCCGGCCAGATTTCCCCTAAAGTCCTGTCACTTAGCAGAACAGACAGAATGTTTTCTTCTCCTGGCTGAGCTCCCTGGTTACCTGAAAGCTCAGGTCTAGGTCTTTTCCCAGATTCCGTCCTGCAGCAGCCTCTGTGGAAGCCTGCGTTCCTCTTTGATATGTCACTGTGATGCACTTTTTCTCTCTACTGAAGAGCTAGATGCCGGGTTTATCCACTGCAACATGTGTCAGTCAGCATAGAGTAGGTTATGCTGCAGTAATAAGCTGCCCCTGAAGTTCAGTTTACTCAACACAATAAAAGGCGATTTATCACTCATGCGACATATGCAGTCTGGTGTGCTAGGGGTTTTCTGCCCCTCCATTAGCCAGGCTTCCTGAGTGACTGAAGTTTGTTTCTAAAAGAGACGAATGTTGCTTACACTTACACTTCACAATCCTACATTGTGTGAGAAGAGGTAGATGTATTTGTAACATCCCTGATGATTCTCACAGTGCTGCCTCTTAGCAGTTAACAGAGTGAGAGACATTGGCCAAGAGCATTTCCTCCTCTGAGACTTTCCTGCCCTCTGACTCCCTGTCCCCCAGCTCCCAACTGTGACCGGCAGAGGCTTCCGTCCTGCCCTAGCATCCTTCTGCTATTGTTACCTTGTGATTTTGTCTGTTGGATATATTTTTATGAACGCCACAAATGCTTATTGGACACCTACATCAATAGAGGGCACCTGTCCTTTGTCAGACACTGTCCTAGGTTCAGGGAGATAAGGATCAATCGCACTTTGACTCTGCCCTCGTGGCATCTCCTGACTGGTCATGAAGAGAGAGAAGAAAACAGACACTTTAAATTTAGAGGGCAGAGCTAAGCACAGACACTGGACCTTTAGAGGGTTAGAAGAGACCACCTGGTCCTTTTGGGAAGAGGGAGGTGGAGAGCGGTGGGAGGAAGTAGGAGACAGCCCTCTGCTCCATATAAACGCTGCCCAGGTTCTCCATTTGTCATTCTCTCTGGCTGAGAACAGGGCAGATGATGCCAAATGTGCCAGTAGGTGGAGTTAGAAGTAGTGGTTTCAGGGCTATCAATGTGATCTGTTTGGCACACAAGAAATATTTATTAGGCATCTGCTGTAATACTAAGGTTAATTCTACTTACGTTTGGGTGATATTTTATAAATCAGGTTCCCCTGAAAATTATTGGCTCCTTTTACAGACTAGGACACTGAGGCATATGACTTGTTGGGGTCCTTAAAGGTCCAACTGCACAACTTAGAACCCAGGGTCCTGATTCCCCACCCGGCACGTCCCACTGCGCCATCCTGCTGTGACCTTGTTGGAGACCCTGCCTGCCCGAGCATCCCGCAGTCGAGCCGAGAGTTATTCCCGCTCCTGTGATGGATGTGGTGTAGTTACGTTGATTTCATCACAGCCTCGGTCGTGCCTGAGCAGGTGACTCTAGAGCTCCCTGTTCTCTGGCTTCCCGTTGGACTAGTAATGAGAATGAGCAATGCAAGACAAGAGCACCCTTTCCGGGGGTACCATATATACTCCAGGAGATCACAGCTGCCAAACAGATGCTCTGCTGACTCACAGCTGCCAGTGAATAGCCAGCTCTACGTGATGTAATTGCTGGGAGACTCGGCAGGATGGGAGAGTGAAGAAGGGGCCGGCTCCCGTCTCTCTCAGCAGAATTCTCTGGTCTGCTGCAACCTGCAGCCAAGGATGGGATGCTGAGTTTCCGGGACCAGCACGTGGACATGTGAGGGCAGGCCAACTGTCTTATCATTTTCATTTGCTGAAATTTGAAAAGATTTCTGGTCTTGTGCTAGCCTTCCATTGGTTAAATGAGATAATGTACGTAGAACCCTTGGCACATGGTAAGTGGGCAATACATGGTAACTTCTGTAATAGTAATAATTGCGGTAATAATGAATTACTGAAATAATAGGGCAATAGCATTAGAGCAATGACTCTTTAATAATGATGGTAATTATATACATAATAACAGTATAGCAATCAGTGGCCTGGGTGGGGGTTTTTGTCTGAGTGCTTCTCCCAGTGACACATGATAATAAAAAGCAGACTTGCCCTGGTGACGTGGTTCAGTCGGTTGGAGCATCACCCCATACACCAAAAGGTTGCAGGTTTGATTCCCAGTCAGGGCACATACCTAGGTCTTGGGTTCGATCCCTGGTTGGGGCATGTATAGGAGGCAACCAATCGATATTTCTCTATCCCCGCCCCCCTAAAATCAATAAAAACATCTTTGGATGAGGATTAAAAAAAAAAGGCAGACTCCATCAGAACTCTTTACTTTCCACCTAGTTTTGCTATAAACCTAAAACTGCTCTGAAAAATAAGGTCAATTAAAAAACTGTTTAAAGAGGAGGAAAAAGAGAGTAGATTGATGATAAGTTGGTGTTATTATTTTTCAGTTCTCAAAAGAATACGCTCTTTTGTTGCTTCCACCCATTTCTTCTACCCCACCCTTGGTACACCACCAACAATGACAATGGTTATTTTTAAATTGGCTGTGCAGATATTCAAATAAGTAGCATGCTAAAGAGACAGTCAAGTTGTTAGTCCCATGATGCTCAGTTGGTCAGTGTTTCTCTATACGGAACTGGTATAACTGCCCTCCAAGTACGGCTGGGACTGAAAGCCAAAGGTGTTGGGTGTGTGGCTCCCTCCACTGAGTGAGGCAGGCACATCAGCTCCCCTCACTGTGCGGCTGAGCGGCATGGCAACGAGAGGGCCCCGCAGAGGGCACCTACCCGGCCCTAGCACCTAGGGAGATGTCCCTGATCCACAAAGCAGGGCAAGTCTTGTGCCCAGTGGGTTGGCTTCCTTTCCTTTGCTTAATAAAAGGTCTCTTTCCCTCGAGTAGGAAAATGCCCAGCTAATCAGAGAAGTGGAAGTAGACAGGGTCTCTGCGCTCTCCGAGGACCAGGTGCAGGCCATCAAGCAGCTCTGGCTGGACCCAGGAATCCAGGAGTGTTACGACAGGAGGAGGGAGTACCAGCTCTCAGACTCTGCCAAATAGTGAGTACAGAGCCTCAGTAGGCTGCCCCGCGCTCTCAGGCAAGCATGCTGCATGTACCTCACAGAAGCTTCCCACCTAAAACCGGCAGTCTCCCCGTGGATCCCAGATTTCTCTCCTTGCCCATACCCACCTGTCCCAGCCATGTCCCGAGCCTCTGTCCTTTTCAATGAGGCGAAAGCAGATGTGGTGTTCCCTTGGTGGAACTGATCTCATTTGGGGTGCTGAAATGATCTTAGAGGAGGACTGCATCTGCTTCTGGCTTCTACTTTCCTCCTCTCCACACCTCTTTGCCTTCGGATTTCCTGATCAGTAGACTCAAGGTCCAATTATCCTAAAATCTAAAAATCAGAGTTTAGATCTCAATGCTATAGGCCGGCAATGGCTGGTCATGTGCTGCCCTCTAGTGGGCAAGACCCAGGGAGGAAGTTCAATCTGGGAGCTCTTGGTTTATTAACAACTTGCAAAGACCTAGACACAATTTTTTTTTTTTATCCATAAAGCTCAAGTTTTAAATGTTATCTTTAGAGTAAAAAAATTAGATGGGCCTGTATGCAAAGGGTCCCAGGGAGATGACCAGAATTTAATTTTTTAAGAATTTCCTGAGGCAGTGCCTCAGCCAGACAAATCACTGGAAAATCTGAATCTCAGTCCTTCTTCAAGAGACAATTCCTGCAGCTCAGCTCTTTGCCCCTCGGACCATATCACCTTCCATCTTCTGAGGGCTCCGAAGTCCTTTCCCAAGACGTCCCCTTCCCTTCAGGTGCTGTCATTGCCCTCGGAGCTGGTGTGGGTGGTGGGGATCCACTCCCATCACCTGGACCAGGCAGTGAGCAGGAGAGGAAGCTGGAATCTTACCTTTGGGGTTGGTCCCAGGCTGAACGTTTAATCCATTAATCGAAGTTCGCACAGTTGATCTGAGCTCAGGAACATTTAGGTGCAAAGCAGGAAAGGAAATACAAGGAGTCCCGCTAAGGTGTTGGAACTTCAGAAAAGAGGCAGAAGGAAGGGAGGCAGTTTCCCAAAGAGGAGGGCAGACTGCAGGTGACAGCTGGGAGCCAGGGACAGCCTGGTCAGCCACGGCATCCCAGCATCTTCCTGGACAGAGCCTAGCATCACTTGCTGAGGCTCTTGATGTGGATCCATTTGGAAAAGACCCATTGGAGGCACCATAAAATTCAACAGAACCCTGAAATCTGGGGCAGCAAGTATGAGAAGAACATTGAAAGTGACTAGATTGGTGGACAGAGTTGCAGCAGACAGTTGCCCCGCCTTTGGAACTGGGGAGACTAGAGACAACTGCATTTTCTTAGTCCAGGTCAGTGGTTGTCATCTGCTCTGCTGGTCACGTCTGATTATTTGGACAGGTATTCACTGCACAAAATGTGAGGTGTGCCTGCCACGGACCAGGCACTTTGGTGAGGGTGGCAGGTACAACCAGTGCTCTCTGATGTCAAGGAACATTACTTACACCTGTCTTGTTTCTGGTGGAACTAGACAGGTATAAGTAAAAAAACTACACATATGGAAGTCAGTGACAATTAGCCTTGGGGTCACTTATTGGGACACAGGGTAGTTTGCAGTAGGCTGCTGGGCTCGGAATCAACTCTGTCATTGACCAGGGCCTGAGTTAGTTGTTTTACTAAAAAAAAATTTTTTAAGCCTTAAAAAAGGCATTTTTAAGTGCCCTCTTATTTTACCTCAGAAAAATGATAACTGTAAGCTCAGGGATTTCATATATGGCAAAAATAACCCAAGACAAATTTTGGTTTATTTTAGATGTTTAATTTCCCCATGTAACAGGAAAACCTTTCTCATTGTTATTTCGAACTTCCTGTTGGCCTGTTTTATGCTTGTGTTTTCTTAAAAACTCCAGTTCACTCAGCAAAGTGCCGGAGAGCAGCATCCTCAGCCAATGTCCTTGGCTGAGGATGAGTGTGGGAGGGGAAGGGCCTTTGGAAGGCAGGGGGTTAGACTCTACTGTTCCTCTTCCTCTGGCCATGATGGGCTAGAACCAGTCGGAAGTGATCCACAGGTTTCCCGAAGGCTCATATGGGATCCTGATCCACATTCCTTCTGAAACAATTGCAGGAGGGCTGGCTCTCAGAGTCATTGATGGACCCCAGGAATCTGAGTGGGGGTGGCTCTGAGCTGGGGTGACTTCCTGGAGTGGGATGAACACTTCTCCATTCTGTAAAATGAGTCTCAGCAACTTGTTTTCTGATATTGCAGTTACCTGACTGATATTGACCGGATCGCCTTGCCGTCATATGTGCCGACGCAGCAAGATGTGCTTCGTGTTCGCGTGCCCACAACTGGCATCATCGAGTATCCATTTGACCTGGAAAACATCATCTTTCGGTAAGAATGTCCCCCTGGTACAGTCCATTAAGAATTTGTCTGTGCAGGTTTGGAAGTCCCCCAAAGGGTTCTTATCTTTCAGGGCAATGGGCCCTCTCCATCACAGGGTTTTTAGAATTGTGGTCGGTGTCAAGTGCTAGAATAGGGAGGAACCCACCTTTCTCTTCACCCTGGATGCTGCCCCTTCTTCCCTGTAAAGATGTGTAAATGCCCTCTGTCCCATTTGGGAAAGATGTCAGGGGTCAGGCAGGCCTTTGCACGTCTATAAGAGAGCATGCACTTCCGGAGGGCGAGGGGCCCTGTCTGAAGGGATGGCTGCCGCACAGGGACGCCAGCCGCTGGGGGACAAAATGCAGGCTCACTGTGACCAGATCCTCTAATTAGATAACAAATGTTCTAAGTGAAACAGCCCGTATTTTAAATGTTAACTCAAAAGCTCTTCAAAACACTACATTGGCCAAAGAGAATACATCTACGGAGCAGAGGCCTGCCTGACCCCAAGATGTAGCATTCAAGCTTGGGATCGATCCTATGGCTACAAGGCCCTGCAATCTTTCCCATGTGCGACAGAGGGCACTTACACATCTTTACAGGGAAGAAGGGGCAGCATCCACCTAATGGAGAAAGGATTTGTGGATAAATCAGAGGCATGAAAACAGGAAGGAGCAAAGGCCTGGAGGAAGCTGAGTGACCTGGAAGACTGGCTGTCGTTCTGCCCGTTTGGTGGCTGGTGCCTGGCCCTCCAGTGGGTAGAGCAATGCCCAGGGGAGGCCTGTGCTTTCCACCTGGACAATTGCAGCTTCTGAACCTGAGTGACCTCTGCACCTGCTCTCAGTAACGTCACTTACACTCCGTCCTCCTCTGCTGGGAAACGCCTGGTGGTTCCTCATTGTCGAAAGCAGTGGTGCTCACACCTTTCAGTCTCAGGACCCCTTTTCACTCCTGAAGATCGCAGAGGAAGCCAAGACGTACTGATTTCCCTGGTGGAATGAGCACACCCTCCTCCAGAGCCACGAACCCAGCCTTTGAGACCTGTGTTTCTGTTGGACAGGATGGTGGATGTGGGTGGCCAGCGATCTGAAAGGCGGAAGTGGATCCACTGCTTTGAGAGCGTCACCTCCATCATATTCTTGGTTGCGCTGAGTGAATACGACCAGGTCCTGGCTGAGTGTGACAATGAGGTATGCCAGGTGGGGAGTGTGGGGAGCTGTGGAAGACAGAGACCTATTTTTGTAGTTTGCAAAAAGCCAGCTGGCTCTGCCATTAGACTCTATGCCTGATGTTAAATTGTCTTGCTACTCAAAGTATAGAAGCACGGGCGTCACCTGGATGCTTGTTAGAAATGTAGACTGAATACATCAGAATTTGCATTTTAGCAAGGTTCCAGGTGATGCCCATAAACACGTAAGTGAGGATCACTGACCTGGAAACCTGGTTCTCACACTTGGGTGCCACTGGAACTCCATGGGTACCTGACAGAGAAGCCTGGTGGATGGAGTGTGCGGCCTGAGCGTGGCATCTAATCAAATGTGCTCCAGCGGTGGAGCCTCTCAGCCCTGGCTGCACACTGAAAGCCCTTGGGGAGTTTTGAAAAAGTACCATCCTTTGGACCCCACCGCAGAGGTTCCTATTGCTGGGTTGGGGTTGAGGTATCTTTTCCAAGTCCCCTAGGCATGCCCATGTGCAGTCAGAGTTGATCAATGCTACTTCTAGCAAACTTTACCTGAGAATAGGCATCTCCACCTGCAGGGCCTTCCATAGTCCCCAGCTGGGCTGGCTGTTTGGGGCCCTCCTGGAAGGCATGAGCTTGGGCAGCTGGGACTGACCCACCCCGCCAGATGTTCAGTGCCCTCTATGGGGTCCACTACGCTGCCTGGCCAGTGACACTGACCACCACAGGCACTTCTCTGTGAGGATGGGGCAGTTTCTGCAGGATACCCTCATCCTCCCGTCATCTTCCCTCCTACCTCTTGACCCTGTTGAAAAATGCCTCTTGCTTCTAGGGCATGAAAGTAAATCAGTCAAGAGCTCTATCCAGGATTAGGTAATAACCATGAACAAATAATATCTTGTTTCTTGAGAGCAGAATTTTCTCTAAGGAGCACAGTTACATTAGCTAATTAGTGGACGATCAACCCATTTACTAGTGTCATTGTGCAAACAAGAATAGAAGCTTTGGCTGCCACTTAGCTCTTCAGTGGAAAAAGTTTTTTAAAAGGAAAGCCCGCGAGTTATCAATATGAAAAATTAGCTCCAAATTTGTCTCAAGAAACGCAAAAGATTAGTCAGGTGGACAAGAACTTCAGCCTGACGTGCTAAAAAAACTGAACATTTTCTCCTCTCTTAAAAAACACAGGTATTTGGAGAAAAACAAAGTGGTTGCCACTCTAGACTCTTCCCTCTGGTTGTAGATATGAATTGCATCCTCTCATTGTGCTGTATAGGCATCACTGTTTTCATATGTTGTAGTTTCTTAGGGGTTATTATTGATAAGATCATAATAAATTTTAAAGAAGCTTTAAAAGGAAGAGGGATTTCCTGTCTGGCAATAAATTCCATATCTTAATCCCTCAAAATATATTGAACAGGACTATGAACCCATGTTTCTGAGAGTCGTGGGAAAACAGAAACTTATGGCACATCCCTCCCAAGTATTTCTATTGAGCACAAATCTAAATAAGATTTGTACATGCCCTGTCTGCTCTCCATAAATCAGGAAGTTACTATTTTATTATCCTGCATAATTTCCACCAGGTCCTACTACTATCCAGGCTTGGGAAAGTATTTAAATGTTGTAAATAAGTATCCTCACCCATACATTAGAGATCCCGATCCCCTTGCCAGCATACCGGTATCAACTGCATGGGAGGTGTGCACAGGTGCGCTGGGCCCCTTCTCTCCGGCGTTTCTAAAGGTGGTGGCCCTGCTGAAGAGCCAGTCTTCCTCTCTTTGTTCCCCGACTTCTGACACAAAGTCTGGAGGCCATACCCAATAGAATGGGTGTCTCAGGGCTGACGTTGTGAACAGTCCTAATAATGACACATAAAACTTCTGTCAAATCCGGGCAAGAACCTTCCTTTTCCACGTTGCACAAAAGCCTTTCTGATACCTTACATGTTAATTTGTGCTAGAGTTGAGGCGTGATTAGAGAGGGTGGGATGGGGGTGTTCACCAGCTTTGGCAAGGACAGTTACCCCCCAGACTCCAGCTGGGTGAGGGGGCAGAGGGATAGAACCAGTGATGTGACATGTGTCCCAAGTACTGCTTTTCTTTCTAGTTAACCCTAAGTGCCTCTTTCTCTCCCTTAGAACCGCATGGAAGAGAGCAAAGCCCTATTTAAAACCATTATCACCTACCCCTGGTTTCTGAACTCATCCGTGATTTTGTTCTTAAACAAGAAGGATCTTCTGGAAGAGAAAATCATGTACTCTCATCTAATTAGCTATTTCCCAGAATACACAGGTAGGTCTCCATCTTGCTGACATTAGTCCAGAGTTCTAATGGCTCCCAGGGACTAGATGGTCTGCCTCTAATGGACTTCCTCGCCATTCCCACCTCCACACATGCTAGCCCTTTGATATCCAGTTTGTTCCCCAGGACCCAGCTCAGGCAAGTCCTCCAACCCTCACCCCATCTCCAGCAGGTGCACCTCCCTCTCTCCCTAGTCGGCTCCTGATGGCAGAGACTGTGCCTGACTTACCATTGATTGCACTCCCAGTTGGTCAGAGCACCTGGCACTTCTTATGAGTAGGTTAAAGTGTGGCAGCTCCTTTGCAGACACAGGGTGGACACTAGGTTCCTCGTCTACATGATCCATCCAAGGCAGGGGAGTTCGTGACCCACTGCTAATGATTTTTGGTACCGTAGGTCTCAAATATTACCAAGTCTGACATTGATATTTAGAGGAGCAGTGTTGTACTGTGTTGGCCATGGAGTATAGCACCCACGAGCTTTAAAATCAGACATGGATGCCTAACAATGTTAGTTCCCATATTCTCCCTCTTCCCTCTCCTAGCTCACTGCTGCCTGCTGAGTTAGTAAGAGTGATCTCTCTTCAAAAGGGGTCCAAGTCAGAAAGCTAAATTGGGACCCTGTGCTTCAACACATTGCCTCAAATAGAAGTTTTAGGTACCAGGGAAACTATTTCCTAGAACTAAGATAGCTTAAGGAAAGATCCCAAATAAGAACAAGAGGACACTGAAATTAATTTGGGGGAGTACCTGGTGGTGAGTGGCATCTTTCTTCTTTATCCCTCTAACTGTGCTCGGAACCAGGACCGAAGCAAGACGTCAAAGCCGCCAGAGACTTTATCCTGAAGCTCTATCAGGACCAGAACCCGGACAAGGAGAAGGTCATCTACTCCCACTTCACGTGCGCCACGGACACGGAGAACATCCGCTTTGTCTTTGCTGCCGTCAAGGACACCATCCTCCAGCTGAACCTGAGGGAGTTCAACCTCGTCTAAACGCTGCTGCCCACACCTCACCAACCAGAGACGGGATTCACTAGCCCCTCGCTTTCCTTCTGAGAGCTTCTGTCATGCGCCATCCCAGCTCCCTGGGCAGTACCGCACCAAGTCCGCCCTGCAGGCCACAGGGACAGAGATGGGCCACGGAGCTTGTAAGACATTTGAATTTAGCAAAACTTTTTCAAAGTCTTGATTTCAAAATTGTTTTTATATTTCTTTTCTTGACTTTCGGCTTAAGATTTTGTGTAGTGATTGAATTTGAGGTTTTATAGAATTTTTTAAAAAGCCATCATAATTTACTGTTTTTATAAAGAAATAAATTTAAGTGTGTTTGTTAATTTAGAGATCATGCCTTGAGACCACTAGAATTAATTTGTGTAACTTTGTTTTAAAAAATAAGTTTTAAGCTTTATTATAGCTTGTCATTTTGAGAGCATTTTAAATTGTTTTTCTCTCTTTATGCTGAAAAGTGTGATGCTTTTAACATGCCACCAAAGATTTTTTAAAACGGTTATTTTTTTGTGCTAACTTTTTAAGTCAAATTAATGATATGTTGGTATCTAATTTGGTTTTCCACATTTGGATCACCATGAAGCCAAAGCTGACATAAGGTAAATGGGCTCCACATAGCACCTATGTTATCCTGGTGAAAAGTGTATGTGACCAGGCCTTATAAACTTATGAAATGGCTAAAAGCCCCAACTGTTTAACAAATGTAATGTAACCCTACCAGAGGTCTGATGGCCATCACAGATGTGCTGTCTGCACCACGTGGGCCGTGCCTTTCTGAGGAGGCTAAGAATACACCATTCTGCCATTAGCGTTGTACGTTGTGTTTCTTTGAGCTCATGGTTCTGCTCCTAAAAAGAAAAATGCTGTCACCTAACAGTTAACTACTCAGAAACTTACTACATGTCCTTGTGGGCGAGGAAACGTAATTTTGCCCCTACCTTCTTGCTTTTGGGCTGGGACCTGTTCCTATAATAGGAGAGAGATTAGCAGGAGAAAAGATTAATACATGCCTGCCTCCTGTAACCATGGGAGACACCCAGGGAAACTGAGTCACTCCCTGAAAGTGGCCCAGGCCGTCACCTTAATGTTGGGGGGTGGGAAAGACCTGTTACCATGAAAAGCACAGTAAACAGGGTAGGGTTGATTTGCAGATTTAAGTTGGTGCCTTCTATGAGTTTTATCTATTGTAGAGTCGTTCTCTTCCAGGTATGGAGAGGGAAACACCCTTACACATGGAGATTTCTCTTACAAATGTCAATTTCCTCTACGAAAGGGTCCCTACTTCTACATTCCAGAGTTTTCCTATGTCTCCTATTTCTTAAAAATAATCAGCTCAAAAAAAAAACCCTTATGCAAAAGCGGCATATTCTGGGTGGTGCACTCTGCTCCCCTGCAGTCTTACCTCTGAACCTTCACAGGAAACCCACAGTCCAGAGGCTGAGCTGATAGACAGCTGGGTTGTGTCCTTGGATGGGTCTCTTAATCTTGAGAAGAGGTCAGTTCAGTTAAATGGCTGTATCTCATTTCAGGAGGCAGTGTTGCAGGTGGGCTCCCAAAGTGAGGCCTATAGGGTGGGAGCACTCAAGATATTTAATTAATATCCGTTTGAGTCCCAAGCAGCGCAATTGCGCTGCTTGGTATTTCTCGACATAAAATAAAACAAGCGCTATCACGCTGTTTGGGTCTTTTCGTACTCATTTAGAGAAAGCGCGGTCGCGCTGTTTGGGATTCTTCGACAGTGTTTTTTCAATACCCCCTGGGACTCAAATGGTTAATAAAACGTGTTTCTGTGGAAACAAAGGGTAATAGTTGGAGCAATTATAAACTCATTCTGAGCCAGTCAGAAGGTCTCTAGATGAAGCATCTTTTACAGTTTGAATGTCTCTGATGCCACCTGGTGTTCTGTCAACTTTCTGAGTGGCCCACACAACAGGCACAGGGAGTGTCCAAACAGGAGTCATTGGCATATCAGATTTCTAGGAATTTCATAAAATTTGTTCTTAGCAATTCTAAGTCAATAGAGTGGGGGGAAAAATTGGAAATGCTAATTTGTAGAGTTGTAGCCAGATTACCTGAGGAAACTAGAACTCAGGATCCAGCCCAGTTTACAGGTAGAAAACGAAACCTCAGACAGTTAGCAGGACTAGAATCAGACATTCCAAGATGCGTTATAGTTTCTACTGAAGCATCATTTTTCTCCCCATAATCATTATCCCCAAGTTTACCAAAGATAATTACAGTATACTAATTTGTTTGCAAAATAAATCTAGCCTCAATAAACTTGGTTTGATGGTTTACATAGGTGCAGCAAGAATAGTGATTGACCAGATATAGGCATTTAAAAATCTGCTTTGGATACATGCAAAAAGATGAAACTAGACCACCAACTCACACCATACACAAAAATAAACTCAAAATGGATAAAGGACTTAAAAGTAAGATGGTAAACCATAAAAATACTAGAGAATCCACAGGCAACGAAATCGCAAACATATGCCGAAGGAATTTCTTCTCTGATACTGCTCCTAGGGCAATGGAAACTAAAGAGAAACAAATGGGACTACATCAAAATAAAAAGCTTTTGCACAGCAAAGGAAACCATCAACAAAACAACAAGAAAGCCCACTGCATAGGAGAACATATTTGCCAATGATATCACCGATAAGGGTTTAATCTCCAACATTTACAGGGAACTCATGCAACTTCACAAAAGGAAGATAAACAATCCAATCAAAAAATGGGCAATGGACCTAAATAGACACTTTTTGAAAGAGGACATACAGAAGGCCAAAAGACATATGAAAACATGCTCAAAGTCACTAATTATACGAGAGATGCAAATCAAAACGACAATGTGGTATCATCTCACACCTGTCAGAATGGCTATCATCAACAAATCAACAAACAACAACTGTTGGAGAGGATGTGGAGAAAAAGGGACACTTGTGCACTGCTGATGGGAATGCAGACTGGTGCAGCCACTGTGGAGAACAGTATGGAGTTTCCTCAAAACACTAAAAATGGAACTTCCACTTAACCCAGTGATTCCACTTCTAGGATTCCACTTCCAAGAAGCCAGAAACACCAATCAGAAAGGATATATGCACCCCTATGTTCATAGCAGCACAATTCACCATAGCTAAGATTTGGAAACAGCCTAAGTGTCCATCAGCAGATGAGTGGATTAAAAAACTGTGGTACATCTACACAATGGAATACTACGCTGTGGTAAAAAAAGAAGGAATTATTGCCATTTGCAACAGCATGGATGGAACTGGAGAGCATTATGCTAAGTGAAATAAGCCAGTCAGAGAAAGATAAATACCACATGATCTCACTCATTTGTGGAATAAAGAGAACAACATAGACTGATGAACAGGGACAGATCCAAAGACAGAGAAACAGTGATCAGACTATCAATTCCCAGAGGGGAAGTGGGGGAGGAAGGGGGTAAGGGGGAGAGATCAACCAAAGGACTTGTATGCATGCATATAAGCCAAACCAATGGACACGGACAACAGGGGGATGAGAGCATGAGTGGGGTGGGGGGGACGGGGAGGTTGGGGGTTAATGGGAAATGAGGACACATTTGTAATACCTTAACCAATAAATTAAAAAAATAAATCTGCTTTGCTGGAACTTTTCATAAGGAATCTCAGATAGGACTTTCTAAAATCCTCTAAAGGCTAGGAAGCCAAGCCAAGGTCTTAGCCTCAAACTTCACCTGCAATAACCTAAACTATGTCTGGGTTATTTCCTCTCTTATCAAGGTCCCCAATATATCCTGATGCTCCTGCACCTGCCAGGAAGTGACCATCCTTTCTTACCTGATAAGGCTGACAGGAGCCCTATAAGCAAGATGCCAGGAAGCTTTTCCAACGGGCTTTATTGAAACTCCTCAAAACTGCCTGGTCATGCATGATTCTTTGCACATTTTCAAATGTGAAGTTCTAGTCAAAGTCTTGGTACTAAAAACAATGTTTCCAATTGTGTCCTTTTACAGGGAGAACAGATTCTTGTTGAACTTGCGCAAAAAAAATCTATGTGTTCATGAAAACAAGAATACATACTCAGAATTTCCAAATTCTGGGGGAATCAGGTAGGGAAATGAGTAATTGTTTCATCTTGTTCACAAAGGTGTACTTACCAAATTGCTGTAAGTCATAGATAGTTTAGGAGAAAAGGAAAGTTTCCTTAAATCTGGAAAAACAAAACATTTAAAAAGTTATAAAAATTATAGTCATCCTTATTCTTCCATTCAGTCCTAGATAATAAATTCGTGTTGATCTTGATATTTTATGAGAAGTTTTATGAATCCACTTTTTCCTTAGAATTTTCTTGGTTAATTCTTACCCAGTTCAGTGGTATGATTTGAAAGTTATCAGAAACCTGTACTTTTCAGAGTCCTTTCCATGAATCTCCCTGAAGAAGCAACACTTTTGCAAAAGCAAAACAATACTTTCTATAGATGGCAAAAGATTTAAAAATGGTCATAAAGAGCTGAGGACATTTGGTTGTTTCTGTGACATACATTTTACGAAAATACCTAGAGTTACAAGTGATAACATTATACTAGGACATATCAGATTTCCAGGAACTTCATACAATTTCTGGAACACATTAATAACATGTTTCCCTACAAATATAACAAAATATTTTTGCTTTTATGTGCCAATTCTGCCCATGTTATACAACAAAAGCCTAATTAGTATCTTTTTTTATTTTTTCAAGGAGAGAGTAATCTGAGATGTTCTAGGGATCCTTTGATATGTTCCAAGTTCAAAGTAAAAAAAAAACTTAATTTAGAATTTGATTTTTCAGTTTTTCCCCAAATATCAAAAGTTTTGGATACTTGACAGTAGGATCATAGACCATTATAAAACAACTAGATACCCAGTGCATGAAATTCCTGCATGGGTGCGGTCCCTAGGCCTGGCTGGTGATTGAAGTGCGAGCATCTGGCATGGAAGGGCAGGTCCCAGCTGACCTCTGGGCCCTGGGCAGCACCTGGGCTCCCAGACCCCTGCATACCCCCTTCCACCTGAGTCACGGTGCCTGAGTCCCCATGTGGAGATGTGGTGAGTGCGGCCGGACTCTGCAAGCCAGGGAGTATTGTGGGCCTCTGGGCCACCCAGCAGTGCTGCACGGAAGCCAGGTGGGCAGCATGCTCTCTCCCGGTCTGCCTTGCAGACCGGCTTCTGCACGAGTCCACAGGGAGCCCAACTGGTCCCAGCGGCTGCGGCCCAGCTCACCCAGAAGAGGCCACGTGGTGCAGGGCAGGCTCTTTGTAGGCGCCCGGTACCTGGACGTGGGGATTACCCTGGCGCACGAGCCCTGGCGTTCCGGCGGAGGGTAGTAGGGGAAGTAAGAGTTGGGCAGACACCCTGCATTCTCATCGCACCTCCGTCCCTGTAAACCTTGCCCCCAGGTAGTCGGCGAGATGTCACAACCCCTCACTCAGGCACCATGGGAAGTTGGTCACTGCCACCCACCCCAGTTCCCCATCCCAGCCCGGGGCCCGGCCCTGATCAGGCGATCAGGGCCTGCTGGCTGCCACCACTGGTTGCCATCTGCAGGGCAATTGATCGGGGCTGGGCCCCACTGCCCGGCTCCCTCAGTACCTGGGAGTTGAGTGGTGGCCCCTCCCCCTGCCGCCACTGCTGGTGGTGGCTGCCCGTGGGGCGATCGGGCCCCCACTCATGGCACCACCCATTCATCTGATCCACCATCCTGCCTCAGTCCCGCTCTTATCAGGGCCCATCGGGGCTGGTAGTGCCTTCAGCGCTGCATCCCTAGGCCTGCCATGTTCCACGCTGCCCCCTGGTGGTTAGTGCACATCATAGCAAGCTATCAAACTCCTGGTTGAGGGGGCAATTTGCATTTTAGGCTTTTGTTATATAGGATACTTAATTACCTATTTAACCAAAGTGACAATAAAACATTTTAAAGGCAAATACACAGTTACACAGTTGTGAGAAAAACTTAGCTCTTACTATTGAGAAGACTTGGTTTTCTTAAGTAATCAAAAACCGGGTGATAAAGATAACATGAAGCACACAATCTATACTAATAAAAGGGTAATATGCTAATTAGACCGGGTCGACCAGCCATCTTCCGGACGTCCGACTTCCTCTGGACAAAGCCATGGTGGTGGGTGCCGAGGCAGAGGCAGGTAGGGGCAATCAGGCCGGCAGGGAAGAGCAGTTAGGGGCGACCAGGCTGGCAGGGGAGGGCAGTTGGGGGAGACAAGGTCGGCAGGGGAGGGCAGTTGGGGGCATTAGGCAGTCAGGTGAGTGGTTAGGAGCCAGTGGTCCTGGATGTCTGAGAGGGATGTCTGACCGACCAGCAGTTGGACATCCCCTGAGGGCCCCGGATTGGAGAGGGTGCAGGCCGGGCTGAGGGGACCCCTCCCATGCACGAATTTCGTGTACTGGGCTTCTAGTTATTTTAGTAAAACACAAAATATTTGCTTTCTTAGGCAAATTACCTAAAAGTGGAAAACCCTTCACAATCTTTTATCAGGAGCAGACCAACAGTCGAAGACAATCCTGTGAGCAGATGGAAGAAAATAAAGTTTCAGTTTTACATTAAGTACACTACTGATATTAAAGCTTATCTTTAAACCCTTATAATAAATTAATCCCACTTTAACTACCTTAATAACACAAGGTTCCCTCTCTCACTTCCAAACTTTCTATAATCCATTATTTTGTCCTTTATCCTCCTTTTTGCAATTTTGAAACAGCTGGTTGTACTTCAGGAAAAATTACTCTCTTTCCCTTAACAAAAATTCATCTCTGTACCTAGTACATTTTTTAACCAAAAACACATCTTACTTTCCATGCATACAGAGATGTTGCTCTTACTAATTCTACAGTTTTAATTACATATAATAATTAGAATTTCCAACCTTTGAAATCTTAATTTCTACTGAAAACCAAGAAGTTAGCAATTTTGAACTGCTACACACCATTATGTAGATTGGCAAATTTCTTAGCATTTCCTAATTTCTTGAAGCACATGCTTCTTCGTAGTACAATTTTCAATGTGGCACAAGACATGTTTACTCACAGACCCAGAAATGTTTAGTTTCTTTATAATAAGAAGCCAAGAGTAGATGAAACTATATTCAGTAATTCATGTTTCAGTACTTTATCTTATTTGAAAGTGATCTACATATTGAATGAATTTCCATCATTTAACTTAGCAAAAATTTAAGGGTTCAAGTTACCAAACAGATTTGGAAGCTATTTTAAAGTAGACATGTGTTTTGAAACTTCCTAATTATTTAAAGTTCATTTCACTTAAATCTATTTAATTCACTTGGTCTTAAAAATCATATTTAGATTACTCCTGAAAATTTCTAGTTTTTTTTCCTTCAGATGAAAAGGAAGTTTGTATTTCAAAGAGTTCGCTCTCAGGTCCTAAAGAAGATGGGGGAAGAAAATTTACATCTCAAAGCCACAAAGAAAGTATCCAGTTTTCTCTAAGGAGTTTTGGTGTTATTTCCTATTTGACTAATAAACCTTGGTGGAATAAAAGTTGTATGTCTGCATTATATCCAATTCTGACAAATCTGAACACATGCTCATTTGATTTAAACCAACTTAATTTATAGAATATTTCCCCAGATCATTATATTAGAAACTATTTGGGTTTGTTTCCATATTTCTGAGAGTCTAGAAATACTTATTTCATATAAGTGCACATTTTTAAGCCAAATGAATAGAACTTTTTTACAAATTAATTTTGCCATACCATCTGGAGGTAGAAAAATATGACACAT
This sequence comes from Myotis yumanensis, assembly GCF_028538775.1. Classification (NCBI taxonomy): domain Eukaryota; kingdom Metazoa; phylum Chordata; class Mammalia; order Chiroptera; family Vespertilionidae; genus Myotis; species Myotis yumanensis. Next base: position 37,643,441 of record NW_027223763.1, read on the forward strand.
TGACAATATACATATAGACATACATAAATGTATAGACAGACACACACAGAGACCTTATTGCTACTGTTACAAAATTTTAACCATAAATCAGATGTATTTCCAAGTATCAGGTATCTGGCCTCATTACCCTTTAATTTTTTCCTCTTCTTAAGGGCAGGACAGTTCTGTTAGCAGTGACCCAATCTTTTACAATGTCTACAAACATTGGTTTCTACCAGTCCCTGAACATTGCCTTCCAGCTGATCCATTTCCTGATGATTTGTAGGAGGGTCTGGGAGACATTCTGGTCCTCTGTTTCCTCTGTGAGGGCGTTTCCCTAGGAGTTGCCTGGCTTGTCTGATACCTACAGTATAATCCTGGGTGGGATGAACACCCCTGAGCAGCCCATCAAGGCTCCTGTGAGTGGGCTTGTGAATGGCCACTGATCTCTCTCTTTTCTAAATCTTGTAGGATCTTCTGAAAGTGTAATTTCATCTTGTTATGAAAGTCCCTAAAGTTGGATGCCATATCCTTTCATGTCCTATTTTCAACTTGTTCATTCCATAGGTACAAATGTTTAGAAAGCGAGCTCTCTAAAACATTAAAATTTTAACTACAGAAGTTTCTTCAATTTAAAGGATCCATCGCCTAGCCATTGATAAATAGGATCTTTGATGGTATATTAATTTCAATAGCAACTCAAACCAATAAGCCTTTTTATGACTTAACCATGGACACAAGAGGCATCCCTAAAGAGGTTGCAAAAGATGCAGCCCTCACAAGATCCAAAAGTTCACTCCCAGAGACAAAAAGGCCCATTGTGGACTGGGACCCCATAAGATGTTGTAAACTCTCCTGAGAGCTGGCACTGTGGGACCAAGAGGATGCTGCTTACCATATTGTGTGTCTGATTCCCAGCCTATTCAATTGGCTGCTAGAGACAAGCCCATACTGGCATCTTCCGGCTAGTGGAGACCACAGAGTATTCTTGAACTGGTCAAAACGCCAAGTTCTTAAGACACAGATTAAGACAGGAGGAAAACCTCATCTGGCCTATGGTTTTCCTCCTCATGACAAACACAGAAGACAGAGATAACAGAAAACATCTCTGGGAGGGGAGGGATCAATAGAAAACGAGCGTATAATAAAATCTTTACCAAAATCTATACCCAAGGAACTAGTTCATACAAATATTGTTTCCTGCTTACCTAAATTATGGGAAGGAACAGGCAGATGATTTTTCCCATCCTCTCTCCATGGGGCAGTACAGAGATTCGGGAGAGCAGACTTATCCTGGGCTGCTTCTGCCAGTGTTCCAGGGTCCTGTCTGCAGGCTCCAGAGCAAGAGTGGCATCTCAGTGGTTCCCATCATGAGTTGCCAAACTGTATGTGAGGAAAAACGATTCCCCCCTACCCTTTTAGGTCTTGACTGTGACCCCATCCCTGCCTAATAAAAGACAGATTAACAGGAGAAAAACAGAAGTTTAATAATGTACCCCTGTGCTATATATAGGTTTATTTACCTATAACTTCTTTATACATGAGAGATACCTGGGAAAATTGAGTAACTCCCCCAAAATGGCCCAAGCCATCTCCTTACTTTCTTCAGCTAAAGACACAAGAAAGATGTTGGCGAGGGGGTGGTGGGGGCTGTGGGGGCGGGGGGAAGACCAGTTAAGGGAAGTTACTGGGAAAAGCACAGTAAACAAGGGTGAGGTTGTTAGGCAGATTTAAGTTGGAGCCTTCTCCACTGGTAAGAGTTTGATTTAGAGTCATCCTCCTCCAGGTACAGAGGGAGACACCTTTACAAATGAGATTTCTCTTCTAAATGTAAATTTCTCTTACAAAAGGATAACTTCTACTAGGTTTTCAGAGCTGTGTTTACAGTTTCTTAAAAATAATCAGCTCAAAAAATCCTTAGGCCAAAGAGGCATATTTTGGGGTGGTGTATTCTGCTCCTTTTCAGGGCAAGCCTGTATTCATTCATCATGTTAATGTTGGAATTCCCTGACTAGCTGGCTCAGAAAAGAAGAAGCAGAGTCGCCTGGAAAGTGCAGAGTACTTCACACCAAAGGCCCAAGGTATTTCTGCTTTTTACTTGAAGGGGTGCGCGCGCACACACACACACACACACACACACACACACGCACATCAGGTGGGGTTTAGGGTATCACACGTACTATCTGCAATCAGTCTACAAGACATACCCAGATTAGTGAGGTGTGCTGTGGAACAGTGTGTCGGTGTTCCCGGAATGGTACTAAGCCTTCTATCAGCAGTTAGGGCAGCCGGGTTCTCATTCTGCTGGAGCTCTTCCAAGTGGGAGGCTATTAAAGACAAGAGCATCAATGTTGGGAGAGACAGGAATTATGCTGATAGCAAGTGATCCTACTGTCGCAACATTAAGCTTTATAAACTTCAAGAAATGAATGCAAATGCAACAGTTTTTGTGAAACCTGAGAAACTGATGTAAAAGTTTTATCTGGAATAGTAAAGGCCCAGAAATAACCAGGAAAATTTGCATGAGAGAACAAAGATGGGAAAGTAGCTCTTAAGGATATCTAGAAACAAACAAGAAGCAAGACAACGCTGGGTACAGGGAGGGGGGTGGGCACCATGCACTAAACATCATGAACTGCTTCTGATAGCCCAACTAACAGGAAAAGGGCTCAAAAGAATCAGTAATGAGGGGAATTCAAAAAATTTAAGGCACTTTCTAGCATCAAGTTATTGTTATTTTTAACTTACCTTTGGCTGACAAAGCATGCAAGAAAATGATGGCTTTGATCACTTGTAATTGCAGAAGGGCTGTCAAATAAATCGTAACCAAAGGTAGTGAAGAATTTTCTTAAGTAAGGAAAAGGCTGAACTCTCCATATCAAAGATGAATTAACTATGTCTGTCAATATTAATTCTGCAGGAAGAAAATACCCCTCCTAGCCCTTCTTTCAGAAGATACTCATTACTTACTGCGGAAATGAGCCATTTGAAGTTTTCTGAGGTTGAGAGGCACAGTATTGATGCTTTAAAGCTTTTAGTCAGCAACAATCATGCTGGGCTGGATGCTGTCGCTGGCTTTGACTGAAAAATCAGGACCTTGGCAATCTATTAGATGTCCACACTTATTTAGGCCTCAAAGAGGGTAGAGTTTAGGTAGGCGAGGAAAAGATTATTGGTAATGTTTCTAGTTCGATCCAGTTAAGGAGAAACAGAAGAGGACTGAAAAACCAGAAATCTTTATTTGACTTAATTTATTTAAAAATGATATACATAATTAAATCGGGCAATCACCTGACCAAGTAATTTAATCCCACCAATAGCAAGAAATAATTATTGTTTAAAAAAAATTAGTCATTAGTGACCATACCCAACCAAAGGGGGGAAAAAGACATCGATTTCAAAAGGAAGAACTTCATTGTAAACATTTGTGTTTATAAACTATCTTATCAGAATGCACAAAAGCAAAGCAGAGACTGTGTAACAGGCAACTGGGCCAGGAGCCCACATAAAACGGATAAGGAACACAAGAGTGAAGGAAATACTGCAGATACAGAAATAGCCATTTAATAAACAAATTATCATCATCAATGACTGTATTTTTACCAAAGAATAAGCATTCCAAAGAAGCACTATTTGATTAATACAAAAATTAATAAGAAAGTTTTAAAGTGCACATTCCCTGAAAAATTCATTTTTATATTTAATATACATATTTACATCCAGATATGACTATTTAAAAAAGTCTGTGACAATCAATCTATCTGACCTTGCAACAAGCCCCAGATATAATTTCTGATAGTTTGTGAGTATGGATATGAAATTATTGCCAGTGAGAACATTTCAATGTCATCTACATTTTCACTTGGATGTTTTTCAGTCCCCAAATTGGTAACCCTGGGGTAGCCAATGGGATGCTGGTGGTATGATAGCATATTAAGAAATGTTGGGGTTTTCCAACATGTTCTACTTTAAGTACAGTTATGATTAGACTTTTTATTATATCACTCACACAGGGTTTCTTGTTGCAAGGACACCCTTAGGAGAAACACATTATTAAGGGAGCAGAGCAATACTAAATGAATGGTGCTCAGTGACAGGTTGACAGAAGTCTATCATAGCAGGTGTTACACTATAATATAATTTGTATTTGTATAAAGTAAAAAGAATTTAAACACACTCCTATCAATCGATAAAATTTGAAGTTACACCTCTCATATAGCTCTTCGGGTAACCAAAATTATCTTTTTTGGAAAATGTCATAATGCTTTTTAAAAAAGAACGAATCTGTAATTCTAAAGTAAAACTTTAAAAAAACAATATAGGACAATTTATTTTACAAAGGAGGCAATAAAGTAAAAATTGTTTCAAGTAAAGAAACATGAAGGAGGTTTGTAATAGTGTAGGACTGTCCTATTTTGGATACATCATGAGAAGGCAGGATTCTTTGGAAAAAACAATGATGCTGGGAAAAACAGAAGGCAGCAGGAAAAGAGGAAGAACAAGTAGGTGGATTGACTGCACAAAAGAAGCCATAGGCAGGAGTCTACAGGAGCTGAGCAGGGCTGCCGAGGACAGGACACTGTGGACATCACTCATTTAGAGTCGCCAGGAGTCAGAGCCAACTCAAGGGCAAGTAACAAATCACATAAGACCCAGCATCTTCTCAGTACGTGTGCTGAGCTGCTTCAAGGAGAGCCCTGAAACAAGTACTACTTTATACCAATTGTGGCAGAAAAGTACGGGGGGGGGGGGGGGGGGGGGGGGGGGGGAGTCAGTACTAATAGCTGCACTAACAGCCAATTATCAAAAATGTAGATAACAAGAATCATAAAAAATTTAACAGATTAATGCCCACTTGATTAGGTTAGCATTAGCAGGAAGGCATCATTTCAAAGGTGTGGCCAAGAGGGCAAATGCTTCCTTTAAGAATATGGAAAGGAGCTTTAAGTGATAAACAGGGTAGCACCGAAGAAAATCAGGATGAATAAATTGTGTATTGAATACTGCATAAGGAATGCAGGTTATCTACATTTCCTACTTGAATCCCACAGAAATGAGGAAATCTAATTATTTTCAGCTAAATTGCATTGGCATTTTTATAGCACCCTCCAATGAATGAGCAGTTTGGCCCCGGAAGAATGTAACCTATGTACTAGCTCCCTATTTTTAAGGGCCTTTGTTACCTGTATGATGAATCCGAGAGAAGGTAGATGAAACAAATTCAAAGGAGAACCTCTGTCTCCACTCCTAGTAAAATGCTTAGTAGGAGGCAGGCTGAAATGCATCAAGTTAATATCCTGTGGCCTTTTGGGGCACTGTTTGTGGACTGAACTTTTCTATGCTTTTTCTGGTCCCATTGATGCCTGGTTTTACACACCATGAAAGGAAAATATTTTACAAACCAAAAGAAGAGCTATCCCATCTTCTCACTCTAGAGATCAAGAGCACTCACAATCTGCAGACTCCCTGAGTTGTGGCTCTCTGAGCCTATCTGAGGTCAGGCTCCACACAGTCCGAATGTTTCAACAATCACTGGCCAGCCTGCACTTCCACTTGCAATGGCCTCAAGGTTTTCATTTTTGTTTTAGTTTTGCGTTTCTTTAAACTGCAATTCACAATAGGAAATAACATTTTATATTGTGACCTAGTATACACAGTATATAGAGTATTTAACCAAAACAATATTTTGGGAACAATGTTTGATCTTGCTCCATGCACAGCTCTCTTCTTTTCTATTCCACTTTTGAAATATTCAGGGCTTGAGCTGTTAAATTGATTTCATGGACCACCAATGGGTCAAGACTTATAGTTTGAAAAACAGTGCCCTTGAGGATGTTGGTTGATCTTGAGAAAAGGTAAAAAGTAATGGCCCTGGAACCTGAACAGATTTCTCTGAATGGTGTTGGCTGGCACACAAAACACCCGTCCTACATGGCTACTTCCACTTTCATGGTGTCAGCACACACCTTCCAACTTCTACTGGCAAACTGACCCAGTACCTTCTCCCAGTCTTCCTTGTACAGGGGCTCTGGCTTGGCCTGAAGGGTCAATGGACGACTGGATAACTAAGGTGCAGAAAAGTCAGCACTGTCTCCTCATTGTTTACCAGACAGAAATAGGACGCTCTGTAGAGGATATTTCCATGGGTGCATATTTGTTCACTGGGATAATATCACTGCTACTCCCATCAGAAAAAAAATGAGAGAAATAATTATGATAGAAAAAGTTAAGAAAAATTTCTTACTAATTTGAGGCCACAGGATAGTTGGAATGGATTAGGACTGTAGAGGAGAAAAGGGCCAGGGAAGGGACCAGAAAGTAACTCAGCTGTATATACAGATGATGGGAAAAACCACCCAGTCTCACTTGGGAAGGAGCAGCTAACATTCACACTGTAATAGGGGAGCCTTTGGAGACGTGCACATGTTCTTTGGTTCAGAAAGTATTTTATAGAAGTGAGGAAATCACAAGCTTCTTTTTGTACCAGAAATCAACATTGCTATTTCTAATAATCACAGCTTTCTGGAGAAGAGTTGGCAGGAAACCGAACTCTGCCTTGGGTTTTACACAACAATCATGGACCAGAATATACGCTGGACTAGCATTGAGGTCGTGGAGCCAAGGTGACACATAATACAAAGAAAGAACTGACTTAAAACTCAGGACCTCATTCCATAGCAACTACTAAACAACAAGCTTAACATTCTCAACAAGCTTAAGGAACTCAAACTACCAAACAACAAGGTTAAAGTTTTCAAATAGAAAGACATTAAGTGTAGTAAAGTATAATTCAGGGCACTGTTTTCAAATATAATAAGATTATAGACTCTGTAACATTCAAGAAAAAGAATATAGAATCAAATACATAACTGTAAAGTGTTAACGCTAAAAAGACGATGCATCAGATCTACTGTTTCAATGAGAACAACCTAAGACAATTGAAAAACTACTGCTCTTGACATTGTAGGTCTTTCTACTTTAGGAACAGAAGAAGGGACAGGAGGTACTGACAGGTAGAGGACTGGTGAGAAAGAGTAAGAAAAGACATTTGGAGGTTCCTCTTGCTGAGGGAACAGAAGAGGCGTACTGGCTCTGCAAAGGGTGACAGTTACAGGACCCACTCCTGCTGGCCTCCTGAGGGCACCAGAAGACTCTCTCTGCTAGTCTTTCAGGCTTTTGCCCTTTATCATGGGCCAACCAAGGAGTTATGGGCCTGCATTTTTTTTTTCTGAGAATAAAATCATGAAACTGGAGTAGGTAATGAGGTACTTGGCTAATGGCACTGAATGGAACTCCGGGAGAGCAACACTGCGGAGGAGGACAACCTGCTGGATTTTCTGACTACCTCTGCTCTCAGGTTTAATTCTAATGTCTGCAGAATCGGAAGAGCTCAGCAACAGAGAAAATGTGCCATCAAGGAATCACACAGTATCAGGTGACTTGAAATTTGTCATCTTTCGATTCAATTTATGTTCAGCAAAGAAAAAAAACACATTCTGGAGGAAACTATTGATAATAAACAATGCATTTTTATAATAAGAGGAAAATCAATAGTAGTGAGTAGTAGGATTTGGTCAGGAATACATATAATTACGGTCTGGCATGCTGTTTATTTTAGCTTTTACAACAAAGCAAAGGGTTTGAGGAACCTTAGGAGCATTTCACAAGTCTCTAATCCAAAAAACAGTTTATAACAATTTCATGGCCCCTACAACATGCATCAAATACTCTATATTATTTAATAACTAAATAAGATGCTGTATCATTCTTTTCATGTTCACAATCACACACTCATCTTCTTTCACTTGAGAAAGCCCATTCATATTAAGGTGTTTGAACAAAAACCAAGGAAAAAAACCCATGACCTTATTTTTACTAATGATTTTTGTTCTGATGAGCTATACATTTGAAAGAATGATTCTCATTTGAATAACTATAGAGAAAGCAAACTGTAAATTTTCAATCTGTTACCAACAGGACAGGTTCCTGGGTTAGACTGTAGGGTGCATACCTATATTGTGAGAGGGGTTATCTGGTCTGAAGCATAACTCCTATTTAAGATGGTGGGAATTTTGTTTATTTCATCATTACCAGTGAGTAGAAAGTGGGCATTGTTAAGGCTTCAGGAATTTTCCTTTAAAGTGGCAATCTATCAAAAATGTGAGCTGGGTAAACCAAGTAGATCCCATGGAGATGGCTTGAGGAACTATTTCTAAGGCATCAGAGTTCTGAGGAGGGCTTTCTCTTTTGGGTTATGACATTCATTTTACAAGCCTTTCCTCAGATGAGGCTTGAAAGGCTATTATTCAATCTGTATTATATATAAAAAGATTGTTTTTTATATTCATGCTGTGTATTTGAAGTACAGTTCAAACCCATCCTTTATAAAAATAAGGAAAATAATATCAAAATATTTATCTGTAAAAAGAACTACATGTTTCTAAAGAAATCACCACTAAAGTTCTCTTGATACCACTGAGGCAATGTTTGATTTGATCACTTATTCAGAGAGTTGGAAGTAAGCATGACAAAAGTTTAAAGTGTAAACTCGGAACATTAATCTTAGCTTCATATGAAGGCTAATTATGGGCAATTTCTCCACCAGTGCAGAGAATCACCTGGAGCAAATATTTAAAAAATGTTTCTCTTATAAAATAATTAGAATTTTAACCCAATGCATGATTCAAGTTAGAAAACCAGAGGAGTTGAAATATTTTAATCACATAGCTGTTTTACCTGATTCTAACTAATACACACACATATATATTTTATGTACTTAAAATTACTTCTGTACTATGGTTCCCAAACAGGTTTAGGAAGGTACACGGTAGAAGCTGTAAGGATTAATCACTGTGTCTTCTGGCAGTGTTCTCCGTCAGAGGGTCGGGGAAGGCTCTCTTGCTTCTTCTAGCTTTGTGAGGATCCACTGTTGTGAGGAAATAAACCAACATATACTTACTTCTATGAACTTGTAATGAAACTCAAAATGTACTGAATGGAAATATAGAAGTGGGCTTCTCAGTTTAGTTAGGTGTATAATCATAGCCAATAATTCAATTTATCTTATGTAAGAGATCATTTACTCACTTAAATGGCTCAGATGGCTCAGGATCAATGGCACTGATTTTTATTTAACAGTAAGAATAATGTTGTTTTAAGGTCACTGAACTGGCATGTTCATCTTTAGAATAAGAAAAGTAAAATAAACCATCCTGAGAGAAAGGGTAATTTGGCAGCTGGGCTAACTCAGGCACAGTGTGCAAATTACCTATGCAAAATTCCTTCCAACCTATGCCAATTCTGTCCCACAAACCTTCATCATTCCATATATAGGATTCTTCTGATTAAGAATAATTACATATTCTACAGTGGGTAGGAGTAGCATAGCAACATTCTTGAGCACTTTAGGTGTTCTCATAATATAGTATTTTCTATTTTGAAAAGGTTTGAAATCACAAACATAAAACACATATGTAATGCAAACCTTCTATCAATAATGTCTATAATCATTGGGCTTGTGTGACTGATAAAAGCCTTGGAGGTGACACTGGGTCATCCCACTATGAAACACTTTGGCAGAGGTATCTGTGCTTCTTTACCTTAAGAAGAACCGAGTGGGAATAGCTCTAGGATGAGGAGAGAAAGAGAACCAAGCTCAGTAGCCTTTTCTGGATGTTTCCAGCAGAGCTGGAAGATTAAAAACAAACCTTCTGGGACAAAAAAACATGGTGACAGAGCTTACATGGAAAACGTATTGCAGAGAAACAGAAATAGGTGGTAATGCTCTTCAGCAATGTGAAAGATGGCCTCAAAGTCACACTGTTATCATTCTCTAGTCTGTCTCCCTGTTCCAGGCCACAAACATATCGAGGCTCTAGTCACTTTCTTCCTCTTTCTTTGTAACTTGATCCCTTTCAGTTATCTACTGGTAGTATGCCAGTGTGGCCTTGTATCCCAATGTCTGGATGGAAAATTGCACGGCACATGCTAAATGGTCCGAGGTTCCTAGTTTGGGGCCCAGATGTGAGAGTGAACCCATAAGTAGTCACACCCAGTCAGGACCAATGCAGTATGAAGGCAGGAGGCCCAGGGATTCAGTAAAGGAGCCTTGTGTTCTTATAAATTTCATGACACAGTGAGTACAATTCAGTATCAGAAATAGCATCTTAGTTTGATTAACAAGGCAGATAATCAGTCTGTAGTCTTCCTTTTTTTTGACAGTACACCTCCTTGTCACTGCCATAACCCCTAACGTATGCACAGTGCTTTTCAGCTCACATTATTCATATTTTTCGGCAACTGAGGTTAAACGACTTCCCCAAGGTACCACAGTCAAGAAGGATCAGAACCTGTATTCAGACCTGGATTTTCTGACTACAGGCTTGGCTCCTTCTGCTATGTGTCAGGCTATAGCAATTGTTTGTAAATCACCATAGCTACACAGAGGATAAATCTACAATGTGGGGTATCTGTTCCTGCTGGAGCTGGTAGATTAGCATTAGAATGAAATAACTTCTGTTTGACTTTTTCACAAGTATTACAGTTAGGATTTAAAATCAGATGGCGCCATTTGACACAAAAAACAAGTAGGTGTGTTGAATTCAATCTAATGAAAAGCAGTTTTGGCGAAATATTATCTAGTCACATATATTAAAACAGTCAAAGCTGAAGAACATAATTAAAAACAAACAAAACTTGTCTGCCTTAGCAACAGTCCAGCTTCCAGGACTATGGAAAGCAAAGCTGCTGTTTACAGAAGAAACCGTTATATTTACCCTAGCATCTTCTGCGGTCTTGAAGTTAATTATTTTTCCAAACTCTTTGGCATGGAATACAGACTTCACCCGTTCCTATAAACAGAATAAGTGACTTCATTAAAAATGAAAAACCAGTTGTAGAAATATGATAAAGAAATGGCATGTAGTTTTAAAAACTGGTGCTTCAAGTGTCCATTTTACACAAATCACACACCTTAAAAAAAAAAGCCAAGAATGGGAAATCAAGAAGAATCAAAGACAAATGGAAAAAAAGAAAAGACTAAACATTAACACATCCATTATCACTAAACCTAAGTTAAAACGCCTTAGGTGCGATGTTATAGCTAAAGCCATAAAGGGTTTACACAAAGGATGGGAAGGAGGTAAGTTTGGGAGGAGTGCCACTGTTTTTCCCTCCAAAAAACTTTTCGGTGGTTCTTGATATCTGGCCATGGAATAACGATGATTTTAGCTCAAAAATGATATATACATATGTGTGTACATGCATACATACATGCACATGATTATGGGTGTGTGTGCATGTTTGTATGTATCCATGTAACTTCTGACATTTTAAACCACTCATTGAATAAGAATGTAGCTAAGGATCAAAGAAATCAGGGTGGGTCCAAGATCCTATATGACAGTCTTCCAAATTTTGCACTCCTTCAGTATTCTGCTTAGTGTCCGTGGGGAGAACTGCCTCATATACATACTAAATATTAGAGGGACAAACAGAAGAAGTGGAATTCTTGAGGGGGAGGTTGGTGTTTAACTGCTATTAACTAAGGGTAGGGTCACAGAAGAGGCAAAGTGGAGGTTTTTACTAGTCTAACAAATCCTATAAGTCATTCCAATATCCATGCAAATATAGACTCCAAAAGAAATCAGATTCTTTTATTTTTTTAAAAAAGGATGACTACTAATACAATGTCTCAAGAATAGGTAGAAGGGGTGGGGTGGGGGGGCGAAATCAAGGACATAAGAAGTTTATTCTTGGAAAGAGAAAAAAAAATATGGGGAAAAAGCCAGGAAAGCAGTATAGGCTAGAACAGAATCTAACAGCCACTCTTCTTTATTTCATAGATGGCCACAGGGCCTTTCATTTTCTGAATGAATTAGAGAAATTCTCAATGGGAAAAGTTGGTCTAACATCCCCGGAACTAATGTCTGGTCCACTCCCCCCACTCTCTGGACTGAGTGGTAAGATTGGAGAAATGCTCTTCACTGGCTATGTATAGGGAAGGGCAGTTTTGCTCTGGAGGCCAGCCCAGAAGACATTTGTTGCTTCTGCCTGCCTGTGCCCAGTGCCACTACTCCATTAAGCACTTCCTAAATCTCCTCTGGGTAACTATTTCTCACCTTCTCTCACACCAACACTTCAGACAGAGCTAACCCTTCCATCCTGGGATAGATTTAGGAATAAGCAAGTGACCAAAGGTGCCCCAGTGTGAAGCTTTCATTCTGCTGAACTACCAGGATAGAAGCCTGGAACTTCCCTGGCCATCCTGTCATCAAAAAATAGCCAACTCGAGAATGAAGCTGCCACTGAAGAAAGCAGAACCTAGAGATGAGGGTGGCGCAGAAGGGGAGCAGGAAAAAGGAACGGAAGGCAGGGACAATAATTGCTAATGACATCAGTTGAGCATATCTAAGTTATAAGATATAGACTTAAGACTTTTCACTTTACATGAGTCAATTAAGTCTCTCAAAATCAAAACAAAACAAAAATAACCAAGAAAAACTTACCTTGGTTGAGTCACAATATTTCCCAACACAGTGCCAAAGGGGCCCTACACATACGTTCTTTTTTATCACATATACCTACTATATTACTATACCTATATACTACTACATCCTACAATGTCTAGTGCAGTGGTCGGCAAACTGTGGCTCTCGAGCCACTTGCGGCTCTTTGGCCCCTTGAGTGTGGCTCTTAGGAGTATCCTAATTAAGTTAATAACAATGTACCTACCTATATAGTTTAAGTTTAAAAAATTTGGCTCTCATAAGAAATTTCAATTGTTGTACTGTTGATATTTGGCTCTGTTGACTAATGAATTTGCCGACCACCGGCAGTGCAATCATTACAACTTACAATGGAGTCTCTATTGATTTCCCAAATGACTAGAAATTCACTGTATTTTACATGAACATCCAATGCCAGGCAACATGCTAGCTGCTGGTAATCAAAACAGAGAAAGAAATGGTCTCTGCCTTCAAGATTATAACTGAATTGGGATAGGAATGGGCTAAGAATATCTATAAAAAGAGAAGGAACTATCAACTATCACCTGTTATTTTGCAAGTGTCCTTTTTGTGAGATTTTCAAGGAAAACTATTCTCCATGGCACAGCTAGGGATTTTGAGGTATGCAAATGATTTTCTCATTTTGGTGTCTTGGACAGCAGTGAGAGGGTAAGGTTCTATTACTGAATATAAAATAAGGACCCGGGAATGTTGTTGTCAATGTAATAGCTTGCAATGTAGCATATTTCTTCTTGGCCTACCTTTATTTTCTTTAAACCTGCGTAAGACAGCAGGTATAAAGGAAAACCATAGGAAGACAAAGCGACATCTATAAAAGAGAGGAAACTTACAAAAGTAAAGAGGACTATTTCAATGCGCTTTGTTCAGTTCCAAGTTTTTTTAAAAAATCTATTCAACGTACCTTTGCTTCAATTCGCAATCTTCTTCCATGAACAATGAATGGCTCTTTGGTAAACTCATCAAAACTGTACTGCCACTCACATGTAAGCTGTCCAAATGTTCCTTTTGTTACAAACAATACCCCACTGCAAAAAAAAAAAAAAAAAAAAATCACTTTGAAAATCGAGACTCTTATATCCAACAATATAATAATATCAGGATACACATTCTTTTCAAGTGCACACAGAACATTCACTGAGACTATATTCTGGGCCATAAAAAACCCTCATGAATTTAAAAGAACTGAAATCTTATGAAGTCTGTTCTCAGATCATGATGAAACAAAAACCAATTAACAGAAAAATAAGAATATTTCCAAATATTTGAAAATTAGCATACTTTTAAATAGTCCAGGGGTCAAAATATCTCAAACGAAATTAAAAAAATATTTTTAACTCAATGAGAATGAAAATAGATCATAACCAAATTTGTGGGCTCCAGCTTAAGCAATATTAGTGGGGAATTTATAGCATAATATACTTATATTAGAAAAAATAAAGTAGATATAAAGTCAAATATATAAGGTACTTTATGAGAAATATAAAATATTTGCAGAACCTATTATCAACCAATATTTTGGGGAACTTTCATGTCATTAATACTTTAGAATAAACACTTTTATTACTCAGACTCCATGTAATATGTTTACCAACCTACAACAGAAAGAGGCTTTTAAAATTAATTCTTGTTTTCCCTCATTTGGAGGGAAAAAATAAAGCAATGAAAATGCATTCTATAATAATTCTATTTAATCCTCCCTTCAAAGGTTTTTCTTCCCCAATTCTTCCTTCTGGTTGAGACATCAATTGCAGATACAACCAGAGGTTTCTTTAAGTAACATATACATTAAGGCATTGAGATAAAGAAAGAAATATACCTTTTGGTTATCATTAACATATCTGTTTTATTGATCATGACATGGGTAAAATATCTGTATTTTGCAAATCTTCCATTTTCTATTACCTAAAAAAGGTGAGAGAAAAATCAATAATTATTCCTATTGTAATGTAAGAAATCCCTTATGAACTTCTAAAACCATTTCTTAATGGGGTCAAGTCATTAACATATTTATACAGAAAATATATAATCAGAAAACTGAATATTCACAAAATAATTGCTCCTACTTGTTTAAAAGCACCTATGTGCACTGCTTTATTCAAGATTACTCAATTGTAGCTATACCAATCTTTAATGCTGAATTTTTAAAAGAAATCTTAATACCTTACAAACTCAGAGACATGTTTACTATTAAACTATCACATTCATTTTATCTTGGGAACTATATTAGTATTTGATCACATCTATACGAAAACACATGTAAATACACATATTTAAATATATGTATCACATAAATTACTATTAACTCTCATCTTGCCCCTTCCCTGGAGTTTTCCTACCTGCCTTACATATATGCTTTTCTTTCTCAATCTCACAACTCATCTATCTGTCCCTCCAACCATCTGACCAGTCGCTATGATGTGCACTGACCACCAGGGGGCAGACGCTCAATGCAGGAGCTGCTGGCCATTTATAGAGAAACGACACCGCAGAACTGGTGCCAACAAAACAACACTTGGCTTCCCCCAAGTGGGACACAGGCCCTGGAACCACCCTGGAGAGACAGCCCACCAAATCGCAACCAATGCTGCTGAGACCCCATGGCACAAAATGTGGCCCACAGCTCAGCCCAGCCCAGAAATGGTGGCTGAGGGCGCTGGGTAATGATGTCACATAGGAACACCCCACGTCCTCTCCCTAGTGAGTAGCTTCCTTGGAGTTTCTTCAGCCCAGGAACATACTTGCTTTATAGCCAGGTGCAAACATTTCAAACTTTAACCAAATGTCTGTGAAGAATTTTCCCATCTCATTTGACCCTCACAGAAGTCCTGGAGTAGGTAGATAGGAGACGTGGTAGAATCCTATTTCCTTTTCATTAGCCGGAAAATGGAGATTTATAAAGTTTAGAAACTTGACCTGACTGAAAAGAAGAAATGGTGGACCTTGAAAATGACTTCAGGTTTTCTCACTGCGCAGAATATAGTCAAACACTGCTGCAGTTAAATATTTTACCCTTTGTTCTCCCTGCGTGATCTACAATAATAATCTGCTTTGTGTTGATATTTACTGACAGTTACATGAAAGAGAAGTTGGGGTGCTTCACTGGGCTGGAAAAAGTTTAGCTAAATCAGAAAGCAGGTCTAATTAAGCAAGTTTACTCTATATCTATAAAAGGTTAAGTTGACTTGCGCACGCATGATACATAGAAAGCTCTTGCTGGCACCAATCGTATACGAGTGTTTTGACCTGTCATTGTCGAATGTGAATTTGGTTGACACTTCCATTATAAAGGGCAAATAGCAATATTAAAATATTTCTTCTAAATAATTTCCTTTCAATGTGAAAAATCTGTGCACTGGGCCACTAGTTAAAAAATAAGGAGCAGAGTATTTCTGGACACACAGGGAACCCCAGAACCTAGTTAACCTATGCACTGGCCTTTAAGTTTATTTTCAAGACCGATGAAACACTGTCTATCCATGACTTTTTCAACAATACTCTGTTAGAAAATTATGTTCCATGAGGCTATATATATATATATACTTTAAAAAACTAAAAGTATTTAGCCTAGAAGAAAGGTAATGAGTGACTTCTTAATCATCTTGGTAGAGAAGCCTGATAGAATAGTCTTCATTTCTATTGGAGACAGAAGTTAAAACGATGACAAAAAAACAAGCCAAACCAATCCAAACAAAAACAAAAACCCAACTACAACAGCAGGGTGAGGCATACAAATGAATTAAATGGAAAAATTTCTAACTTTAAATTTTATAATATTGAGGAAAGAGCATCTTTACTATTTCTTGTGGTAGGCAGGACAAGTAAACACAAATTTCTTGAATTACAAAAAAAAAGGGACACAACCACAGATTCAGAAGAAAGTAATAAGAATTATTAGAAGTTATATATAGACATATTATAGAAAGAATACAGATTCCAGAAATTGACCAAAACACACATAGGACTTTATAAAATTCTATCTATACAAATAAAGAAATTTATGAAATCAAAATAGCATTTCAAGTTCCTGGGCAAAAGCATGTATTATCAAATAAATGGTATTTCAGGCAACTAGCTGGCTAAAGTGGGATCCCTACTTCTCTCCATAAACTAAATTAATTCCACATGGTTTATTTAAGCATATAAAGCAACAATATAGAGGTACTAAATAAAACATTTTAATGATCTTAAAGTGGGAAAGACTTAATAAAATACAAAGTTCCTAAAATTTAATGTAAAAGAATTCCTAAGTACATGAAAATTAAGTACTGTTAAATGGCAAAACAATGAGTAAATAAACAGAAATAAAATAACACAAAACCCAAAAAATGTTTGGAAAACATTTTTCAATACAGAGTTATAGAGCTAATTTCATAATGAAGAGAATTCTAGGAATATGAATAAACCAATGTAAAAAAATGAGTAAACTAATAGGAAAATGTGTAAAGTCTATTAACAGGTAGTTCAGCAAAACACAAACAAAATGTGACCAATAAACATATGAGGAAACCCTCAACTAATTTCAAAATAAAAAAATGCAAATCAATTAAATGTACCCTTTGAGTCTCATTTTATGTAAAAGTATCCCAAGATATACATATAGAAATCTTCGTGGCAATATTGTGTTAAAAGCAAAAAACATAAATGTTAATTAATAAGGAACTATTTAAGTAAATTAGAGTATAGCCATATAATGGGACATTATGCAGTAAGGAGAAAAAGGTAGATGTGTGTACAGATATAGAAAAATATGCCATCTTGTGGAAATACTGAGAATGAATGGGGGGAAAGCAGAAACACATACATGTATAGTTATTTATTGTGCACAGAAAATTTCTGGAGGGTTGACAGTAACACACCAATCTACTCATGGCACTTATCTCTGGGCTTCAAAAGAATAATAGTGGAGGTAGAAATGAAGCTTTATTTTTAACTTTATATCCTTTTGTTTCAGTTTAGTGGTATTTGAAAAGAAATTAGCTTAAAAGTACATACTTGCTTTTGTTTTATATGGCCAAGTTTTAAAAGCAAGAATACAAATGTTGATCTCAAGAATATCAAATGCTACTAAGAGTCAAGAATCTATATATCCCTATTTTAACAAAAATAATGTTATTTCATGACAAATTTTAAAAACTAGCCAAGTTGCTAAATCTTCTTGCTATAATAATGTATATCCATATAGCAATTCAATAAAAAGGTTTCAAGTTTTTAAAAAAGGAATCTATATACCCCATTAAAAGATCTAAACCTTTCAATCAAAAGCTATGGTTCAGCCCTAACCGGTTTGGCTCAGTGGATAGAGCATTGGCCTGCAGACTCAAGGGTCCCAGGTTCAATTCCGGTCAAGGGTATGTACCTTGGTTGCGGGCACATCCCCAGTGGGGAGTGTGCAGGAGGCAGCTGATTAATATTTCTCTCTCATCCATGTTTCTAACTCTCTATCCCTC
The DNA here is from genome assembly GCF_028538775.1 of Myotis yumanensis. NCBI lineage: Eukaryota > Metazoa > Chordata > Mammalia > Chiroptera > Vespertilionidae > Myotis > Myotis yumanensis. Next base: position 37,661,394 of record NW_027223763.1, read on the forward strand.
TCCCTTCCTCTCTGTAAAAAAAAAAAAAATCAATAAAATATATTTAAAAAAATAAATAAAAGCTATGGTTCAACTCTGACCTCAGTAACTAGCTTCTATTTCTTTTTTAAAAAAATTCTTTATTGTTTAAAGTATTATATTAGTCTCCTTTTTCACCCATTGACCTCTCCCTGGCCACTTCCACCCCCAGCACATGCCCTCACCCCCCTACTGTCTGTATCCATTAGTTATGCTCATATGCATGCATACAAGTCCTTTGGTTGATCTCTTATTTCAACTTTAGAGGCCTGATGCATGAAATTCATGCACTCGTGTGTGTGTGTGTGTGTGTGGGGGGGGGTCCCTCAGCCCAGCCTGTGACCTCTCACAGCCCAGGAGCCCTCGGGGGATGTCCGACTGATGGCTTAGGCCCACTCCTGGCCTAAGCCAGCAGTCGGACATCCTTAGCACTGCCATGGAGGCGGGAGAGGCTCCGGTCACCGCCGCTGTGCTCACCAGCCATGAGCCAGGCTCAGGGTTTCTGCCTGAGTGGGGCTCCCCCTGTGGGAGTGCACTGACCACCAGGGAGCAGCTCCTGCATTGAGCGTCTGCCCCCTGATGGTCAGTGCACATCATAGTGACTGGTCATTCTGCCGTTTGGTCAATTTGCATATTAGCCTTTTATTATATAGGATGGTGTTAAGTTTGGGCACTGCAGTTGAGCCTGCCTCACATCACTTTCCACTTTTCAGACCCAATGTAAATCGAATCTAAGCTGAGCATATATGCAATCAAACCAATTTCAATAGTCACAACAGCATCTAGTATAAATAAAAATTAAAAAGTCCAACAAAGTTGTTCATGTGATGTTTTTCTGGAGTTCATAAAAAAACTTTACCCAATACACTTGAAAGATGGACATTATAGTCCAGGCTATTCTGAATCATAAAATGAACTGTATTCTTTGTTATTAAAATGGATATACAGGTGTTCAAAAAATGTATAAACACTGTAATAGCTGACAGTTCAATTTTGAAAATGAAATGTATTTTAATAAACACTGCCTTTATTCAAAGTATGTGTATACATTTTTTGGGACATCCTATATTTGAATAAATGTCAAAGGTAACTACTTATACAGTAAAATTTTGCTGGTCAGTCTCCATTACAAACATGTGAATATGGAATAAGAACAGCACTGTGAGCAGAAGATAGAACTTCAGAACTAAATCCCATAGAAACATGAGAGAGAATGGCCCTCTCCTGCTGTAGAGTCTACAAATATCATGCTTTGGCAACAATTTCCTGACTTTGTAAATTCCTTGCATATGAGGCTTTATAATTTTCAGAATGTCATTATATATTACTTTATGGGGAAAAAACAACAGAATTTTAGACCTGAAGGAATGTTATTGTACATCCAAACCAATCTTTTACACGTGAAGAAATCGAGGATCAGGTAAGGGTCCTATCCATCTAATCCAGCGGTTCTCAACCTGTGGGTCGTGACCCCTTTGGGGGTCGAACGACCCTTTCACAGGGGTCCCCTAAGACCATCGGAAAACACATATATAATTACATATTGTTTTTGTGATCAATCACTATGCTTTAATTATGTTCAATTTGTAACAATGAAATTGGGCGTCACCATAACATGAAGAACTGTATTAAAGGGTCGCGGCACTAGGAAGGTTGAGAACCACTGAAATCTTTATAACAATCTTGTGTAGTTCGTAGAGCTAAGTGACTTGATTGAGGTCATAATGTCAGTTGCAAAAGTGGGCTCAGAAAAGTAGTTTATTTCTAATTCCAGTGTTTTCCAGTGTATCATGATGTCTCCTCTTATGGTGTCAGTCATGTTTTCCCATGGTACCTCAAAAATACCTTCAATATTCCTGGGTGTGGGGTGTTGCTGAAGCAGACTGCTAAAGCCACTTAGGCTGCCTGTTTGTTTGTTTGTTTGTTTGAGGTTAACAGAGTCCAAACAGTTTAGTGTTAATATACTACCTTTCTCCATCCCAAACAGATGTTATGTAAGAATTTTACTACTAAAACAATTTGTGATACCCTTTAAAATAAATGAACTAGCAAAACTCGGGCTAGGAATCACTATGTAGTGCCTTTGCATAAAGACCAAGATTTGGCTGAACTATCAAATGATTTGGCTTAAGTATCAAGTACTAGCCAGTACTTTAGATATGTTAGCCTCATTTAACATGCAATAATGTTAAAGGAAAAACAATTTTTTCCTTATTCATAAAAATATATATTAATTACCTATCATTGTTTAAGAATCTTAAAGAAATAAACAGAGAAACACAAAGGTAACTGCATTCATTACATATAACTGTCAGAATCTGTAGATAATTCAAATGTATGGTTATTGCTCAAAGAATCTCTTGTTTTGCATTAGAAAAGATGCATATGTAAACCTTAGTTTATTAGATATAAATACATCCAAACCAAATTGATCACAAGCTTAGAAATGCACACAAAGTAGAAACTTGAAAGATGGTGGTGTCAGGGTTATCCTCTGCTAATATCTGTACTTCCTGTCAGGTATGCCCCAATACTTTAGGAAAGACAACACAAGCTAGAAAGTATTATGCAGAAAACATTTCTAACTCTCAAATCATACAAACACTATGAAGTAGCAGAGTGATACGACAAAAATATTTTTGGAAAACAAAGTAAAATATGAATAGATAGATATTAGGAATAAACCACTAACATGGAAGGCTTAAAATCCCAAACAATATCAAGTTGTCCTTCAGTATCCACAGGGGATTGGTTCCAGGACCACCTCCCTACTAACAACACACAAAAATCTGGCAGTGCTCAAGCCCCGTATCTGTGGGGTCCACATCCAATGAGTCAATTCAGTGTGGTTGGTGGAAACACCAGATACAAAGGACTCACTGTGAAGTGCTAATATTAGTGGGAAATTTATTTAATAAAATTGGATAAAGGAGAAGAGGACATAGTTTGGCTAAAAACAAAACAAAATTTGATTAATAAGTAAGTTTTTAAAGATCATGGGGGATAAAAGAAAAATGAAATCCATCTAGATGAAAGATAAAGAATGCTATCAAGCAAGAAAATCTACTGGACAACAAATAAATGATTTTATAGATTGGTTAATTTAATATTCAGGAGATTATGGATAAAGAGAAAAAGTTAGGAATAGATTATACCAAAAAATTAAACTTACTTTTAAAAAACAACAGAATTCAAGGAAGTAATTACAAACTAATATAGTAAGTGCTACTATTTCTTAATTGTTTAAGAAGTAGTCAACTTCTTCAAGACAATCTTATCTTTAGAGAAAAATGTAATCAATAAGTATAACTTCCTTAGAGTTAGTGATTAAAGGTTATGGATAAAAATGGTTTACCAACTCACTTCAAATGTGAAAGACTTTAAAGACCATGGCCAGGGAAAACAGGCATTCAACCAAGCTCCATGATCAACTAGTAGAAATCCATTGCCTCAAAGCTCAATGATTTCATATACATAACAGCATAAATGTAAACAAGAGTGAAAAGTGATATTTAGCTTATTCCATGAGGCAAGTTGGTTAAAAATAACAACAAATCTCATTGACTGTCATCAAATCTGAAGAGGAATTAGCCCTTAATTACTCCCCCATACCTTTGTCTCTTCCCATGCTAATGAATTATTTCATTTGGCAACCAAACTATTATCTATATGGACAGTTTAGACAGGGCAGGAAAGCCGAGCACAACTCTGTGACGTAAAATTAAATAAAATAAATGATTCCTTAACAAATGTGAACGGTCATCAACTAGTCAACTAAAACAGTCTGGAGAAAGGGGAAAATTATGTTCTTGACATAATTATGTGCACTGACAACAATAAACCATTAGTTAACCTACCTAATATGTTCTAGAAAAAGGGCCAAGAGGTGAGTTAGAAATAATAATGTAAGTGAATAGTTACAAGAGTCTCTCTAATGAACTTCTATGAGCATCATTTATGACACATGATACTAAATATACTTGAAAATAACAGTATTTCTTATAAAATACTATATAACTTGGAGAAGTCCAAATAACTGAGGTTTTATTTATTTTATTGCTCACCAATTAGTGTGTGAAGTTGTCCTGGTATTTTAACTAAAGTATTCTATTAACCTTGAAAGGAAAAAGGATAATATTTAAATTACTTTTATCTTGATGAAGAGGAGACAAATGAGGAATATAGATTTACACAATGATGATCAAGAATTAGCATCAACTGGTATTCATCAGGAATAACAAAAACATAACGAGTTCTTATTAGACATTGTATTAATAATTATATACATTACCTCGCTTGTTTGAATTTCAGCACCACCACCAACGTACTCTTATCTTGGTGTTATGTATCTCAACGTCAGGAGACTGTTAACTACAATAATTAACTCTATCTTACAGTCTGGAAACCAAGGTCAGGCAAGTATAATAAAATATTAAGCTAATAAAAGGAAAGGTTGGAATTGAACTCAAGTTTACTTGGTTCCAGAATCCAGGCCTTGAGCCACAGGTTATTGCTGCAACTTAGATAATTTTACTGTCAAGATAAGCACAGAAGAAATGTATATATTCCAGTAAATGCAGTGGGATTCCATTTTTACAACTCATTGGAATATGGGTTCAGATATCTCACGAGCTGTATCTTGTCCCTGGCAATGCTTCAATTTCATTTAATATGTAGAGATCACTATCTCTTTGTACGATTGGGCATATTTTATGTGTCTTTTGATTCCTACAGTTCCTCAGAGCCTCACATGAAACAGCTAATCAACAACTGGAAATGAGATCGTTAAGATCCAACATTACAGGATTGGACCCTTAACACGGCATGTGTTATATTCCCAGTCACCAGAATAATACAGCTCAGTATGATTATAATCTCATGAGACGAGCAGGAATTTTGACTACTCTCTTCAGGACTGTGATCTTAAGATCTAGAAGAGTGGCTAATATATCATTAATAGTTTAACAAATACTTATATAAAAAATACACAGCATTAAAATTTTTTTTGTGATCGTATAAACTATGCTACCAAATCATCCAGCGAAAATGCAATTATACATATATAATTATAAATTTACTTTTTAAAAATTTCTTTATTGATTAAGTTATTACAAATGTGTCCTTATCTCCACATTACTCCCCATCCCCTCCCACTCATACCCTCACCCCCCTGGTGTCTGTGTCCATTGGTTAGGCTTATATGCATGCATATAAGTCCTTTGGTTGATCTCTCCCCCTTACCCCCACCCTTCCCTACCTTCCCTCTGAGGTTTGACAGTCTGATCGATGCTTCTCTGTCTCTGGATCTGTTTTTGTTTATCAATTTATGTTGTACATTATATTCCACAAATGAGTGAGATCATGTGATATTTATCTTTCTCTGACTGGCTTATAAATTTACTCTTTTGGCAATTTTAAAATTCAAAGTAGCCTGGCAATTTATTTCAGAAAGATTAACTTTACATGAAATATCCAATCACTTATTCTTGTATTCCAACACTGTAGATTCATGAGAGCTCTACTAAAATAACTTCCTAGACCCAAAGTACCACAAAATATCTAAAAGTATTTAAATTTCTCCACATTGGTTTTTATAAGGGTCTTTAGGGTTTTCACTGAAAAATTGGCGTCAAAGTTCATTAGCGTCATCATCAATAGTAACCAGGATAGCAATTTCATTTGGATTTAAAACTAAAGACTCTTAACTGACAAAGCATACACTGTGCTTCCTTTCATAGATAACATTAAATTTTGTTTTTAGATGAAAGAGGATTCTAATTTTGTAGGAAAATAAATTGTTTCAGTTGACAAAAGAACCTTTTCTATAGGATATTTGGCCAATAACAAAACAGACTTTTCATACTTGCTCTATGGTAGTATTGTTAGAAAAAGTCTGAATTAGCTTTACTTAACCTCAATTTATATTAAGAATCTCTGTGCTGTCTAAAGTAACCAGGGAAAGTTATAAGGCAGAGAGTTCAACACATGAATAGTGAAGTCATGTGTTGAGTCCCAGGTTACAATTTAGCACCTTTGGTTAAATAAAGGTTAAAACTAATACTAAGTCAAAACTAATGCCTACAGCAGACTTTTAGCTCTATTTGCACATCCTCAATATGAAGAAAGACTCAAGTTGAACCTACTTGAGCTTAATATTTCAGAATTTCTTTTAAAGTTAAATGTATTAATTTTTTATTTCAATAGTATTTAACCTTCCTTAATAAAGAAATGCAATGTCATAAACTTTTGAAAAGAACTAGGAATCAAATGAGTCTCATTCAAGTTACTGAATTAAAAAGAAGAAATTCATTTTACACTTGAGACGAAGAAAAACTGGAACCTCCCTTAAGTGGAACTACTGCTTCTATAAAAAGACGATTTCAAAGTCTTTTAAAAAAATATACGTATGTTTTTATTGATTTTAGAGAGAGAGGAAAGGAGGACAGCAACATCAATGATGAGAATCATTGATCAGCTGCTTCCTGTACACCCCCTACGGGGGATTAAGCCCACAACCCAGACATGTACTCTGACTAGGAATCAAACTGTGACCTCCTGGTTCATGGATCAACCCTTAACCATTGAGCATACCAGCCAGGCCAGCATTTCCAAGTCTTATTCAAACAGTATTTTAATATAATACTGTAATGTCCAGTGGTCAAAATAAAGTTCGTGGGACTTACTACTAAATATTCAAAATAATGGGCCTCCAAAAATGATGTGTCAAAGACTCTCCAAGAGATTTCTGCCAAATGAATAAATGACGTATTAGAATTGTATCCAAGTTGGATAAGTAATCTCCATTCCCATGTGATCTGCTTTATTGGAGATACTAAGAACTTTAACGTGCCTGGACAACAGAATTTGGCTCTCTTCAGTTTTCTCATCCCATTCAGAAGTATACTTCTGCAGAGGAAGAGTTCCAGAATGAAGAGTGAAGTCCAATATGCCTTTGTGCTCCTAGTTCTTGTGCACTTACTCAAAATCTCAGATGAAGCCAGGAAGACACTCTGGTGATCTGACTGCCTATGGTTAGCCCTTTTTCCAGGTCAGTTGTAATTCTCCTCCAGAAGTAAAAGGAAAAGACCACGTTGGTTGAAGGCAGTTATCGTCCAACTGCTACTAAGGCAGTGTTTGAAGCTAATTATAAACATCTGTCATTTCTGAAAGAAAAGAAATGTACAACAAACAAAAACAGCCTCCCTCTGTAACAACTTAGATTATAGCAACTATGATATATTTGTAAGAGATGTAAGAGATTCGAAGACAACATAGATCAAATTTTTAAATACCTGAAATGGTTAATAATATACTACCCCTACAGGACAACCCAGCTGTCAATACTCATACACAATGAAGGAAGAACACAAGGGTCGTGTGTATACAACACACACACACACATACATACACACACACACACGGGCTAGAATTTATTTTTAAAGGTATAAAAATTTTACTGGCTATTTATGTATTCCAAAAATAAAAACCAGATTTCCAATATTAGAGATGACTCTATATATGGGTCACTTTTTAATCTTTACAAATTAATAATTGTTTAAAAAATTTACAATAAAATATATATAATAGACATATATTTGGATCATAATCACATTAATAAGCAATTTTAAAATGAAATAAGCCATCAATGGTGGGGAGACAGGATAACATTTTTCTTTAACAATGTAGAAAATAATTTAATTTTTTAAAATTTTGATGTCTCTTGTAAAATACTAAAATTTTATATTATGAATAGTATTAGCTGATTCATAAGATGAATTTAGCTTTATCATGAATTATGGGTCTCTAAATTTTTAACTTAATAGAAACCCCAAGTTTTATTGAATATATTCAGAAAATCTTTGTAGACATGAAGCTAATTATAAACATCTGTCATTTCTGAAAGAAAAGAAATGTACAACAAACAAAAACAGCCTACCTCTGTAACAACTTAGATTATAGCAACTATGATATATTTGTAAGAGATGTAAGAGATTCGAAGACAACATAGATCAAATTTTTAAATACCTGAAATGGTTAATAATATACTACCCCTACAGGACAACCCAGCTGTCATTACTCATACACAATGAAGGAAGAACACAAGGGTCGTGTGTATACAACACACACACACACATACATACACACACACACGGGCTAGAATTTATTTTTAAAGGTATAAAAATTTTACTGGCTATTTATAAACTAGAAGCCCGATGCACAAAATTCGTGCAAGAGGCTCAGCCCTCGCAGTCACAGCAGCTTGCCTCAGCCCTCGCAGCCCCAACTTCGTCCGGAAGGTCGTCGGGAAAGTCATTCGGCTGTCCAGTCTAATTAGCATATAACGCTTTTATTATTATAGATGATAATTTATGGTAGAAAAACAGCATACCTAATTAAGAAGGATATACTTAGCTAAATCTCTGTTTTTAAACACAAATAATGATTAAAATATTTTGAATGCTCAAATATTTAAGCATTCAAATATTCTCTAAGGTCCAGAGGAATGGCAGAATGCCATTTAGTAGCTATATGTTACCATTTCACTGTTTAAAATATGTATATGCAATGAAAAAGGTTACATTAAAAACTAACTTTACAACATTATTAAATATTTATTTTAAAACTGATATTTGGAGGAACACAGTTACTATATATATGGATTGATCTGAAATAATTGGAAATAAATTTACCACACTGATTGAGAAATAATTATGGACATGAAAATGGTCTATCACATTAAAATAAAACAAACCATAAATAGTTACATCTGACAATCATAAAGTATTCTAATTATCTCCCTAAAACAGAAATATTTGAAATTATTTATTTTTATTACTCAAGACTTTCTGTAATGTTTCATATAGCACTGCTTATACTTACTGTACTTCATAAACTCAAACATTTGTCCACTGAAATTATAGATTAATGATCTAAATATTTTTAAAAATATGTTTTTATTGATTTCAGAGAGAGGAAGAGAGAGGGAGAGATAGAAACAATGATGACAGGAAACATTGATCGGCTGCCTCCTGTACACTCCTTACTGGAGATTGAGCCTGTAACCCAGGCATATGCCCTGAGGGGGTTTGAACCAGGATCTCCTGGTGCATGGGTTGATGCTCAATCACTGAGCCATGCTGGCAGGGCTGACATATTTTTAATTGATCTCCATGTATCCCAAAGGTACAGAGATAGAATAATAAATAAAACTGACATTCTTTTATATATGCATTCCTATGTTCATTGCAGTATTTACAATAGTTAAGACATGGAAGCAACCCAAACCCATCAATAGACAAGTGGATAAAAAAGTTGTGGTACATATATACAATGAACTGTTACTCAGCTATAAAAAGGAATGAAATCTTGCCATTTGCAACAGTGTGGATGAACCTAGAGAGTATTATGCTAAGTGAAACAAGTCAGTCAGAGAAAGGCAATTATCATGATTTCACTTATATGTGGAATCTAAAAAACAAAATAAACAAAATAGAAAGAGACTCATAAAGAGAAAAGAACAGTGGTTGCCAGAGGGGATGGTGGTTGGGGGCTGAGTGAAAAAGGTGAAGGGACAAGTACAAACTGCAGTTACAAAACAGTCACAGGGATGTAAAGTAGAGCATAGAGAATATAGTCAATAATATTGTAATAACTATGTATGATGCCACGTGGGTACTGGAAATTGAGGGGAATACTTTGTAAAGTATATGATTATCTAACCACTATACTATACACCTGAAACTAAAACAAAATAATATTGAATGTAAACTATAATAAAAAATAAAATGGACATTCTTTTTATATACCCATCATAAGTATTTTGTGATCTAAATGAATAATCTGTGTATCTTTAGACATCATAGGATCTTTAATATTTTGGGCCTATAAATTATAAATTTGCAAGTAAATATATAAAATAAAAAACAAAGGCCTGAAGGAGCAGTCGTAAAAGGTACTCAAATAACATTTGAGATGGTTGTTTCTAGTCTTCCTCCCATTAATACACAAAAGAATAAAGCAAAATTTCACCACAGGGTTTAAATCTGACAAACCAGTATAGTAGCTACTATAGCAGTCATTTGTCTTAAGTGTATATGACCTTTGGATAGAAATACAATAGCAAATATATCATGCTGAACATTGATATCCTAGTCACAGATCAACAATGGTTCCATCTGTAAATTTTAATAACATGACTTTAAAATCACTCAACACTGCATTGAAGATAGGAGTTTTGAACTATTTCAAAAAGTTTGCAAAAATCCTGGTTATCTACACTAATAAAAGAGAAACATGAAAATTGGTGTCACTCCACTACACCCACCAGCCAATCAGTGTGACTATGCAAATTAACCCAACAAAGATGGCGGTTAATTTGCATATGCAGGCACGGGAGCGAAGAATGAAGGCTCCGGTCGGAGAGAAGACTGAAGACTGAAGACTAAAGACTAAAGAGGCTTGGGCAGGGGCAGCGGAGAAGCCAAGCCTCGTTGCGGCCGGACCAAAGGCCTGGGTCCTGGGTGCTGGAGGAAAACTGGTGCCAGCAGCCAGGGGAAGGAAGGCCTATTGAACGAATCTCTTCGTGCAACAGGCCTCTAGTTTTAAATATAGAAACACAATGATATTTATTCTGACTTTTCTATAAGGAATATTGAAAGTTGGCAATATTGTTCTGGATTTACATTTCTTTTATCTATATGCAATGTGAGCACTAATTAATTTTATTTACAGGCTTGTTTTAAAAACTTATCCATGGTGACAGGTATCCACAATTTCAGGTAAATTCTTCTTCCTGCCAGTTTTCAATGTTGCTCAATTGTCAGGTAGACACAAGCAAAATAAAGAATGGGCAATTATTAGCTTAGAAAAGAGAGAACCCTTCTCTTTTTCTACAGGTAAGCCATGATAACATAGAAATTCGGGATATAAATAAAGTCAAAGGTCATGAAAAGAAATGGAATTACAGACTCTTCCAAACATAGCTTTCTCAGTAGACTTTCTTATTAGATGGATACTTCCACTTTAAGTTTCTAATTATTTATAGAACCATTAACAAAGACCTGTTCATCTCATTAAAGTCTCAAACTTGAACTCTTTTCTGTACATTAGATTTGGAATAAGAAGATTTTTTTGTCTAGGTCCTATTTCTCCATTACAAAAACACTGGTGTAAAACAAAAAACTCATTTTTTATATATTTGATAAGGAGTAAAACACACTTTTTCCAGGTCCTAAATCTCCATCAAGAACACATTGGTGTAGCCCTGGCCAGTACAGCTCAATTGGCCAAGTAACATCCCATGCACCAAAAGGTGGCCAGTTTTGATTCCCAGTCAGGGCACATGCCCAGGTTGCAGATTTGACCCTGGTTAGGGAGCTGCAGTAGGCAACCTATCGATATCTGTCTGTCTGTCTGTCTGTCTCTCTCTCTCTCAGCCACAAAAACATGTTAAAAAAAAAAAAGGAACATATCGCTGTAAAACCAGGTTGGGGAACATTCGGCTTTTAGTATAAGGCCTGCTAAATCATTGGGTCTGCCCTGCCAAGGCATTAGGAGTGAGTTAAGTAAATGTTTGACCAAATATAGTAGGCTGATTTTTTAGCTAATAATCTTGTATGACCCACAGATTATGTTATAAATATCCAAATGGATATTTGGCAGAAAAAAGGTTTCCTAGTCCTGATGTAAAACAATCAAGTTATCCTTGGTCTTAAACATTTCCCTAATAAAAGGAACCTAGAGAGCATTATGCTAAGTGAAATAAGACAGCCAGAGAAAGGCAAATATCATATGATTTCACTTATATGTGGAATCTAAAGAACAAAATAGAAACAGATTCATAAAGAGAACAGAATGGTGGTTGCCAGAGGGGATGGAGGTGGGGGGGGGGGGCGGGTGGGGGAGGTGGGCACTGAATGAAAAAGGTGAAAGGACAAGTACAGATTGCAGTTACAAAACAGTCACAGGGATATAAAGTACAGCATAGAGAAGATAATAATACTTTAATAATTATGTATAATATTTTTAAGAAACTGTGTATAATTATTTTTTAAGAAAAATAATACCTGTGGTCAACTTAAAAAGATTATTTCTCTGTAACAGGAAAACACAAAGAACAAGGGCAATTATACTATCAAAGAACATATTTCACTTCTAAGAACTAAAACTGAAGAATGATGAGTCCTTTAAGACCACAAGAACGAAGTTTACTAGTTGCTAGAATATTGTTTTGATCTTTTTTATTGTTTAAGACATTTTAAATAAATATAATCCTACTTCCAATTTTCTTTTCATTAAAATGGTATGTCACTGCTGAAATATCCAGAACTTTTTCCAGATAAATTCGAAGGATCTTTATGAAACCTGTACCATAGAATTAAGTGTGACAGACCCACCACAGGAAACTCAATTTAACACGTAGTTTAGCATTTCCCCTTTAGAAAAGCCTTATACCTAGCAAAGTTGGAATGTAAGAAGACATTCCTCAGGCATACACAATACATAACACTAGGCTGCATTCTTTATAGCTTCTAGTAGAACCAGCAGGCTTCTATTTTGGCCAACGATGATAGAGTAGTGGGTGTATGACAAATACAAATGGTCTCTGATACCAGCAGTGACTATTTTAATGAACACTGTTTTCACATTCACTTATTCCAAAAAATGGCAAGAAAATTACTCTGATGAAAACAATAATTAAATTCTTTGTTATTCACATATTTCTTAGTCCTAGTACACATGATCTTGGTTTCTATTTAATTTGAATGAAAGCTAGGCAGGTAGTAATTTCAAAAGAGCTTCCTTTTCTATAAGCTCAATACTGGAAATCTTAAATTTTTATAAAAACTTTCTAAGCAATAGAAAACAGTGATTTATAGAAGTAAAATCCTGATAAACTTAAGAATTAGAAGACATTCAGGCATCATGGGCTGAATCAAGCCCAAAGTTGAACAATTATGGTAAGTATTTACTGCAATCTAATGCAAGTCCATTATGACCAAAGTGCTTAGCATGAATCAAGGTAAATGTTCCTTTGTTGAACCAAAGCACTGAAGTCATTCGGGATTAAACATTATACTAATAATAGTCATTTGGTTTTTGGAGGATTTAAAAAATAATAATACATCTGATATACTAGGGAAACAGGACAAGACACTTTCACTAAGTTGAAATTATAAAAAAAAAGAGAAAAAACAACCATCCCTCAGTACACAAAACATAAAACATTTGCTCACAGAGACATAGATAACATTTTCCCAATATTATCAAGAAAAATTATGCTTACTATAAAAATACTTCTATGTCCTGAATTAATTTGTATCATTCTATAATAGGGGAATAGCATATGGATATGTAAGTTAATAAGTAAATATAATGACTATAAAACCAACTTTATTCATTGTTTCACTATATATTATATATACAAAATGAAATAAAATGTAAACTAAAGAACACTTTTTTCATCCTCAGACTATAAATTATCACTTCCGTGTTAAATCATAAATGTTCCTTATAATAGCAGTCCAAACTATATGATTTTGGAATAGAACAACAAATTCATATTGCTTCAAGTTATATGTTTATTATTTTAAAATTTTGACAAAAATACTTTTAAAATGCTAAATAAATATGAATTTTGACTAGCTATTAGGTTTTTCTTTCTTCCTTTTTCTTCCTTTTCTTTCTTCCTTTTTTTTTTCACAATGGCATTACATAACAAACCAAAACATATACAAAGAACATTAAAAATAGCATTTTGCTAACAAACAGAAATTTAAAATAAGATAAAACTAGGTAACATTAACAAAAACTTTAAGTCTAACTAAATCTTAAAGACAAACTATATTACAAAACTACAAAATATATACAAACAAAATATATAGTATGCCCTACTTTGGATGTATAATACATTTTTCTGTGCTTAAATAATGCGATTATTTTGCCTTTTGAAACTGTGTAGAGAAAAACATTTTGAAATGAAAAAATATTTTAACTTGCTAAAAATGAGCATATGGGTATTATGATAGCAGTCATACAAAACATGTTACTGAAACATTTCAAATAAGATTAACATATTAATTTTAACATTTGAGATCTGACTAATTTACATCATCATCATCATCATCATCTCTACTGCTACTGTGAGTCATAATCCATTCCCTGTAGACCTGAATTTTCTGTAAGCATGGTAAAGGAAGAAAAGAAGCACAATGGTTAGCTAAGTATGACAAATTCCTTGGAAGACATGCAAACTTATGAAATGTTCAAGGAGTCAAAATAATTTTGAAGCAGACACCAGCTCTGAATAGGGCAATAATTATGGATATAATATTCCATATCTTAATAGACTAAGACTAAACTCTACTGGTTGCTATGTTTTAAATCATTTGGTGATACCAATAAGGTAGTCTGGGGATACATTAGAATTATTCTATTTCTCTAATAGAATTATTCTATTTCTCTCTTCAACTTACTACTAGGAAGCACTATGATAATGTACTACTTTCCAGATAGGTACATAACGAAAGTGGTTTTTTTATATTTAATTATTATACAGGGGCATATAGAATTTGTGAATACAGAGCACTATTTTTAGAAAATTAGAAAATAAGAGGAGAAATATTTGATAGTATTAAACTTTTTCTAAATGCACCAGTTAAATAGATTAAATCTAAGCTGATGAGATTTTAAATCCTGTTTCTATGACATTCAGTTCTTTACCACAGTATTCATATATTTTAAAGTGTTAGCTAATCATACAGTAGAGTTTTGATTCAAAGAAGCACTATTACCACCAAAGCAATAACCCAGTTCTTACACCTATTAAGAGAATAATGCTAACAGCAAACATCCTAAGGCATCTGGTGAATTCCTATAGGTATTCCAGCTATACTGTGTTTACTGTTCTTGTTGAAAAACAAGTAATGGCTGACAAGGATTGTGAACTTTTAGATCTTTAAATAGCTCTTTTGGCAATTAATGGTAAGACTGGCCTACTAAAAATAATATATATATTAAAAAATATAGTCAAAAGTAATGACCTTTAAATACCAAGGTTTAAAGCTTTATATAAACAAGGAAGGCATAGAATAAATTTACTTGTCAGTGAAATCAAGTTATCAATCACAAGAAATGTTTGGTATCTCATGCCTTTCTTATGTATTACAATCTGTTTTCTAATAATGACAATGCATTTCTAAACTCCTTACCATTCATATTTATTTCCTATTAAGTTTATTAAAATAGTGTCTCAAATATTTTTAGTTTTTTAAAGATGATTTGATAACTATTCAGTCTACTAAAATGTTAGTAACCTGTTAATTGTGTTCTAAAAAGAGAAGGCAGGTACTGAGTAGAAATATATGTTTCAAATGTATGAACCAGAGGTTTGTTCTGTAACATTTCCAACTTGCTGGATTTCCATCCAACATTTCTTCCAAAGAAGGCTATACTGACACTGCAGAGACCGTACACAATGCCCCTGAGAGCACAGTCTCTCACTTGATTGCCAGTTCCATCCCAATATGGTATTATTTTGATGCTTTAAAAACATTTTAAACACAATGTAAAATCACTTTACTAAATATCACACATTAATTCAATGGTTATGTTTTACTACATTAGATGAAAGCACATTTTATGCAAAAATTACATACTCTGCATGTAGTAAGCAAAATATTGAAGTTTTAAATCTTACCCTAATCACTTTAAACTTGGCAATATTTAAAATTTCAAGGCTTTATAAAGGAAGAGATATATTCCCACATTTCATTATTACCTTGAATATTTGCAAGTCTATACAACATAATGACTCTTTGTTTTCAAAAATAATTTATTTTAGTATTCCACATCTAACCCACACAAACTACTTTAAATTGGTATAATTTTATGGTATATATTACCTACACTATAACCCAGATTTTTAAGAAGTTCAACTTACTAGCAAGAAAATTATCTAACAGATAAAATATTCTACCTCCAAACTGCCTATGTTCCAAAAGCTACTTTCCTTTATTAAAAGATATTGGCTTCCTTATGAACTACTTATCAAATTCCAAAAGATTTTAAATGGATGACACAAGCAGAAAGCAAAAAGAGGGTTTTGGCCACTTGAGCATCTATAAAAGAAAAGCACAAGAACCTAAGAATTCCAATAGCAATGGTCCTGATTTTTTCCCTACCCATTCCTAGTTGGACATGAGAATTATATCCAGTATAAAAGCACCTGTTGGTTTGATAAAGAGAAGGAAGTACCCTAAACAGAAATGGTTTCATTGGCTAAAAAGTACCACCAACTATGAGGGTATATAGACACAATGGTTTTCAATAAATCTAGCAAATCCAGCACAGAACTAGAATACCCTATAAAAAGATCAGATTCACTAAAAATCCTATACAAAAGTTACCAATACAAAAGTTTTTCTTTGTTTTCAAAACACTGAAACAGCTGTACGTAGTTTGTAAATTTTAAGACTAAAATCTACTGTTGGCTTTCAGTTGCAAAGTCATGCATTAACTGTTTTCATATCAAACTTTTTGATGCCTGTAAAAAAGAAAAAAAATCTTATAGTAAATAATTGTACAATAAAACCTAGGTAAAATAAGGAACTTATAAATGGAATTAAGCAAAACATAGAAGTTCAAATAATCTAACATATGTTTAAAGCTACTTTCAATAAAGCTAAATTAATCTTAACTTGTAAGATATTTCTTCACCCACCTGCAACATCTGATTTCCAGTACCATCCCTCAACCTGTAAGGTCTGATAACTCCATCTTCATTAAAGAACCGAGGAGGCCGCAGACTCTCCACTTCATCAGAAGTCTCTGTAGCCCTAGAGGAAAAAAAATATAACTTGATTTTTAAAAATATTCAAAAGTGGTCCTTGGCTGGTGTGCTCAGTGGTTACAACACCAAAACATTGTGGATTCAATTCCTAATCAAGGACACAGACATGGGCCTGGATCCTTGGCCCCAGTTGGGGCACTTGGAAGAGGCAATCAATGGATGTGTTTCTCTCACACTGATGTTTCTCCTCCCTTCTCCCCCACCTCTCTTCCACTCTCTCTAAAAATAATGGGAAAATATCCTCAGGTGAGGATTAAAATAATTTTTTCTTTTTCCAAAAATTCATCATCTTTAAAATGGAATTACTAAAAAGAATCTTCTTTTGGACAAAATAAGACTATGATACTTCTCTTTTAAAATTTATCTTTATGGCACTAATAATGCAAGTTCTTTAGAAAAATGTAGTACTATGAATAAGTTTGCTTATAGCATCTTTTGGACTTTCTTTGTAGATCAATCAGCAAATGATGAGTATTGCTATTTCTTTTCCATTTTAAGACCTTTAAATTCTTTTTCTTTTCCTATGATACTACCTAGTTCCTCCAGTACAATGCTAAATATATGAGAGGATTTCAGGCATCCTTTCTCATTCCTAAAAGAAAAAGGAAAGCTCATAAGAGTTCTCTATGAATTACAGATATTAGCAACATTTTTGTTCTGTAAGAATTTTTCTTCTTGGGTTTGATATGTGTTATTTGAAACATATATATGCTTGCTGAATTTGATACTGTAATATTTTCTTTAACATTTTGACTGTATGAACCTACTTGAGAATGGTCCATGAATTGTTCAGTCATTCAGCAAATATTCACATTCATAAAAAAATAATTTATTATATAAACATACTTTACCACATAATGTGTCTACATGTATAGACACACACACACACACACACACACACACACACACACTGTTCATAAGAGAATTTCTTTAGAGTTAAGGACACAAATAAATTGAAAGTAAAAGGATGTAAAAAGATATGCTACATAAACAGTAACCAAAAGCAAAAGAGAGCTGGAATGGTTATACTAAGATTTAGACACAAAGAAGGACATTTTATGAAGAAAGGGTGAATACATCAAAAGGATACAAAAGCTACAAACATATAAGTTTTTAACAAAAGAGCCCCTAAATACACAAAGCAAAAACTGACAGAACTGAAAAGAGAAAAAACAATTCACAGTAACACTTATTTTAATATACAATTTTCAATAGTAGATACCAAATAGAAGACCATCAAGGAAATAGAAGACTTATACAAATACTATAACCCACTTGGCCTAACAGACATTTGTAGAACACTCAATCCAATAACAGCAAATTACATATACTTCTTAAGTGCACATGAAACATCCTCCAGGACTGACTATACATCAGGCCATAAAACATGTCTCAGTAAATATAAAAGTACCAAAACATACAAAATGTTAACTGACCACACAGAATAAAATTAGAAATCTATAAGAGAAGAAAATTTGGAAAATTTACAAACTTGTGGAAATTAAACAACAGAAGCCTAAATAACTAGAGGCCAAAGAAAAAAAAATCACAAAGGAAAGTAACTACTTTCAGATGAATTAAAACAAACCAAAACTTAATGCGATGCAGTAAAGGCAGTGCTCAGAGGAAAATTTATTGCTGTGAAAGTGAACATTTAAAAAAGGCTCCAACATGGATAATCTAATACTTGAGATACTAGAAAAAGAAAGCAAACTAAACCTGAGGCTAGCAAGAGGAACGGAAATAATAAATGGATGCCAGTACAGTGGTGGTGGTGGGAGCCTCTCCTGCCTCCTCAGCAGCGCTAAGGATGTCCAACTGCAGCTTAGGCCTGCTCCCCACTGGCAAGTGGACATCCCCCGAGGGCTCCCGGGCTGCCAGAGGGATGTCTGACTGCCAGCTTAGGCCTGATCCCCCAGGGAGCAGGCCCAAGCCAGCAGGTGGTCATCCCTCGAGGGGTCCCAGACTGCGAGAGGGCACAAGCTGGGCTGAGGGACCCCCCCCCCTTTCGAGTGCACAAATTTTTGTGCACTGGGCCTCTAGTTTTTATATAAAAGCCAAGCGACCGGAACGCTGGAACAACCAGTTGCTATGATGCGCACTGTGGCGGCCAACCGCCTGATCGGGGGCCCAATCCCCCCACCCAACCGCCCGTGGCCCTGCCCCCTATCCAGCCCCCCCCCCCCCCCCAATCGCCTTCCCCAGAATCTCTTCCCTTCCCTCCCTGTTGGCCCAGCTTGGTCAGCCCCCATTGGGAAGGGCTAGTCAGACCCTACCCATGCACAGATTCATGCACCAGGCCTCTAGCATGCATATATGTGTGTGTGTGTGTGTGTGTGTGTGTGTGTGTGTGTATATGCAAAAATCATCAAAAAACATTAGCAAACTAAAAAAAAGTATTAGTAAACTAAACCCAACAGCACATAAAAAGGGTTATACATCATGACCAAGTGGAATTTATCCCAGATATGCAATGTTGGCTCAACTTATAAAAATCAATTAATGTAATATACCATATTAATAAACCAAAGGGAAAAGCAAACAATATCAACTTAATTGAAGCAGAAAAGGCATTTTATAAAATCCAACATCCTTTCATAAAATACTTAACAAATTCAGAATAAAAGGGGAACTTCCTCCACCTGACAAAAGACATTACAAAAAATCCATAGCTTACATCAGAGTTAATGGTGAAAGAATAAAATCAATAAAATCTTTCCCCCTAAAATTAGGAGCAAGACAAATGTCTGCTCTTGGAACTCTTTTTCAACACTGTACTTGAGGTTTTAGCAAAGGCAATTAGGCAAGAAAAAGAAACATCAATGATGACAGAGAATCATCTGTTGGCTGCCTCCCATATGACACCTACTGGGAATCTAGCCTGCGACCTGGGCATGTGCCCTGACACGGAATCGAACCGTGACCTCCTGGTTTATGGATTTGATGCTCAACCACTGAGCAACACCAGCTGGGCAAGTGCTATTATTATGTTTTAATTTCATTTTTAGGTTGTGTATTGCTAGTGTATAAAAATACATCTGCTTTTTGTATATTGACCTTGTATTATGCAACCTTACAAACCTTATTTGTTATCCCTAATAGTCATTTTGTGGATTTATTAGCGGTTTTCTATATGTAAGATCATATCATTAGAATATAAAGGTAGTTTTACTTCTTTCTTTCAGTTCTGGATGTCTTGTTTCTTTTTCTTGACTAATTGCCTTTGCTAAAACCTCAAAATCATTAAAAAAATATTAAAAACACACACATAATAGTACCTGAAAAAATAAAATACTTAGGAATAAAATTAAGAAGATGCATACTGAAAACTATGAGACATTATTGAAAGAAATTAAAGACCTAAATAAATGGAAAGACATCCATTTTCATAGATTGGGAGACTTAATGTTGTTAACATAGCATTAATCTACACATCCAATACAATCCCTATTGAAGTCCCAGCTATCTTTTTTGCAGAAATTGATTTTGGAAAATGGTACTAAGATCAGTCAATGGGGAAAACATAGTCGTTTTCACAAATGATGCTGGGACTAGATATACACATGCAAAAGAAAAAAATTGAACTCAACCTCTCTTCATACACAAAAATTAATTGAAATGGATCAAAGACCTGAATTTAGAAGATAAAACTATTACTCAGCTAGAAGAAAATATAGGTGTAAATCTTCATGACCTTGGATTAGGTAATGCTTTTTTATATATGACACCAAAAGCATAAGCAACCAACAAAAATACAGATACAGATAAATTAGACTTAATAAAAAATACTATCAAGAAAGGAGTGGGGAACCTATTTTTCTGCCAACAGCCATTTGGATATTTGTAACATCATTCGCTTAATATAATTCACTTAATGTAAATTTATGTTGCTATGAAACAAGCTCCTAGATTTATTGAATTTTGAGTCCCGCCAGACCAAATGATTGGCAGGGCCAAACCAAATGATTTTGAGGGCCAGGTATTCCCATCCCTGGTTTAAGTTATCAAGTTTGTGATAGTTACAACAGCCATAGGAAACATAATACTAGTATAGTGTAAGAAGAATCTCTTTGCATTATTTCCTGCAAATGCATGTGACTTTACAATGATCTCAATAAAAAAAAAAAAAGACTACCACATGTCAAGCAATATTTGTAGTGCTGTGGAAACAAGAGCCACTGCACTCATAGAATTTGCATACTAGGAGGAGAGACTAATAAATAAGGGAAAATGTGCTTGTGTTAAACAGTGATAAGAGCTAAAGAGAAAAAAAATAAAGAAGGGAAGAGAGATATAAAGTATCAGTGGTGGGGACAGGGAATAAATTGAAATTTTAGGATGGCAATGGAAGGCCCCATTGGAAAGACAACTTCTGAATAAAGAAAGTGACCATGCTGACAAAAAAGGGAAGAGTGTTCTAAGGAGAGGGAGGAATAATTCCTCTTATAAATCCCTGATTTTAAATCAATGCTCTCATATAAGATGAATGGGGTGTGGTATGGTGTGGGGTGTGGGTGTGTGTGTGTGTGTGTGTGTGTGTGTGTGTGTGTTGGAAAGGTACTGTAGAACCTTTCAAACCTTCTCCTTTGCTCACTCTACTCTAGGTGTACTGGTCTAGCTGTTCCTTAAAGAGGCCAAAAATACTATTGCATCAGAGCTTTTGTTTGTTTGTTTTTTTATGGGCATTTTTAATCCTCACCGGAGGATATTTTTCCATTGATTTTTAGAGTGGAAAGGAGGGAGGGAGGCAGAGAGAGAAAGAGAGAGAAACACTGATGTGAGAGAGACGATTGGTTGCCTCCCACATGCACCCTGACCCGGGTCTAGGATAGAGCCGTAACTGAGGTACCTGCCCTTGACCGGGAACTGAATGAACCCAGGAATCTTCAGTCCATGGCCTGAAGCTCTAATCACTGAGAAACCGGCTAGGGCCTGCATGAGGGTTTTTTATTACCTACTATTCCTACTGCCTTTAACATTCTTCCCACATGGTTCACTACCTTGCTTCCTTCATGTCTCTCCTCAAATTTAATCTTGCCAATGAAGCTTCCCTGAACATCATATATGTATTAGTCACCTTCCTCCCCACTACTTTGGACCTCTTTACTCTGATTTATTTTCCTTCATAGAATTTTTCACCATTTAGTATACCATATGTTTATCAGTATACTCATTTCTATCTATTATTTTCCCAATGGAATATAAGCTGTATGAGGACCGGGACTTTGCCAATTGTGTTTACTTCTGGCTCCCTGAGTGATTAAAACAGTGTCTAGACATTGTAAGAAGCTCTCTAAAATGTGTTCAATCAATAAATATTCATATATGTGTATTAGATCAAGCTTGTTAACTGTTCAATCATTTTACTTTAATTTTGTTTTCCTAATATATTAATTATTCAGAGAAATGTTATGGAAGATTTGGAAAATGTTTGTAGTTTTGTCAATTCTTGCTTTCTAAAGAGTGAGTCTATTGTGAGTTGAGTGCAAGTTCAAAATTGTTATCTTGTTGGTTAATTGTTCTTTTTGTCATTAGCTAATTACCTTATCCAAAATAATGCTTTTTTTGGCTTTAAGATCTATTTTATCTAATATTACATAGTAATCCTATTCAGAGAAATAATGTATACCTTAAAGCCAATCAGTTCCTTCTCAAATTGTATCTTATTATTTTTAATATTCTGATTCCAATGTTGTTTTTATACAGTTCAATTAGATTTATCCACCAATTTATATTCTTACATTTGGTTCCTGTAACCCACTTCCCCTTTCTGCTTTCAACATCCTTCTTCACAATTACATCCTTTATTAGTTTTTAGTCTTACTTTTATAAAAAGGGAATATAGCTGAACACCCACAATTGTGGTAAAGCAGTATGAAATACTGACTTAAGAGGAGCAACTCATACAATGACAATACTTATCTCTGTACGGCAGTAAGCAAAAGAAAATACAAAAGGAAATAGATTAGAAAAATATCCAGCCATCTAACTTTCTAAATTAGGTCTCATTAAAAGGAATAAAATAGAGAACAATAAAAAATAAAAATTAAAAAGGAAAAAAAAGTAAATTAGGTCTCAGCATGAATTTAATCAATTGTGATACATACATGTGCAAATTTTTAGAATAGAGGTAACAATAATGCAAATACTAAATTTCAGTCTTAAGTTACATTTAATTTTGAGGAAGAGAGGACATATTTTAAGATTTGTACCAATGAAGAGACAGAGGAAACAGATGTAATAACCTTTAACAAAATAATATTATAAAGAAAGGTGAACACAAATGAGTTTGAACCCAGAATAGAAAAAGCCATTCATTGTTCCCCCTAAAAGGCAACAATGTAATATTTGCTAATTTTATAACTGACATGTCGCATTACATTGTTGTAATGTATTCTGATAAAGATAATGAAAAAGCTTGCTTGTCAAACCTTTGTTGCCAAGGCTGCTGGGAATGGATGACAAATACAAAAAAATTCTACCAAGTTGAAGTGATGCAATGGCAACAACTTAAAAAATATACCAAAAGTAATTAGGAAGATTATATGCAATTTGCCATATTTCAGGTTTCATAACTGAGTGCCTCAAGCCAAATAGCAGATTTATTTCATTTCTCATGGTTTAAGCATTTCACTCATACCCTACATCAAAGAAAGTTTACCTTTTTATTCCCTGAAATGTACTGCTAGCCATGTCTATGATGCCTCCAGTTGGTCTTGCCACTGCTCCAACTAAACCTTTCCCAACACCTTTAAAGAAACCAGCTGCTCCTTCTTTTTGAGCTCCTAGAAATAAAAAAAGACAAAGCTTTAGGCAATTAGATTAAGAGTGAAAATTGAATCAACTTGTAAAAACACTTGGTAATATATATCACCTAAAGAAACTATTATACTTGCCTTTGATTGGCTTTGTAACAATTCCTGTTATGCCACTTACAAAACCCTAAAAGGAAAGCACAATTGAAAATTTATAATACTTTCAAACAATGCCTTGACGAACCAAATATGGTTTACAAAAAAATAAAAATACAGAGTTGTGCTTTCTAGATACATAAGAATTAATGTATTTCCTAAATATTTTATTTAAACAGAATGCTTTTGGAGATTACTGACATATTTTATATAGGCCACAACACACTACTCTTCCAACATGCAAATAATACTTGAAGGAGTGTAAGTTATATATCTATTTCCTTATTTAAAGAATATGGCTTTAAAATATATTTCTGCCCAGACGGCGTGGCTCAGTGGTTGAGTGTTGACCCATGAACCAGGGGGTCATGGTTTAATTCCCAGTCAGGGCACATGCCCAGGTTGTGGGCTCAATCCCCAGTAAGGCAGCCAATCAATGATTCTCTCTCATCACTGATGTTTCTCTAGCTCTCCTTCCCTCTCTCCATTCCTCTCTGAAATCAATTTTAAAAACCCCACAAATCTTTAAAATAATTATCTATATCTATCTATCTATCTATCTATCTATCTATCTATCTCCTACATAATAAAAGGCTAATATGCAAATAGAGCGAATGGTGGAACGACCGGTTGCTACGACCAGCGCTAACCACCAGGGGGCAGATGCTCAATGCAGGAGCAGTCCCCAGGTGGTCAGTGCACTCCTACAGGGGGAGCGCCATTCAGCCAGAAGCCTAATGCAGCGGTGGTGACAGGAGCCTCTCCCACCTCTGTGGCAGCATGAAGCTGTCAGCTGGACATCCCCTGAGGGCTCCCGGACTGCGAGAGGGTGCAGGCTGGGCTGAGGGACACCCCCAAGTGCACGAATTTTGTGCACCAGGCCTCTAGTATTTATATAAAAGGCTAATATGCAAAATGTCCCCTCAGGAGTTCAACCAGGAGACTGAGAGTTCGATAGCTCGCTATGACATGCACTGACTATAAGGGGGCAGTTGAGGAACAAAGGAAGGCCCTGGCCAGCAGCTGTCAGCCAGAAAAGGAAGGCCCCAGCCGGCAGCCAGAAGGCCCCAATCAGCTGATTGCCGGCCAGGCCTAGGGACCCTACTCATGTATGCATTTTATGCATCAGGCCTTAAGTAGTAATAATAGTGATAATAATAATAATAATAGATATTTCCTATAACATTCACAACACTGGGAAAGTCTTACAGAAACTAAGCCTTTTCCTCCTCGAGTGATGCCTTCTCTAAGACCAGCCGGTTGCTTGTTCATGGCTTCTCTCCTCTTCTGTTGGTAGTCTTCATCCATAGTTATAGCTGCTACCCCTTTAGCCATAGCACTGGTGATTTTGGAGGCAGCACCAGCTAATCCACCTAGGAGAAATTAACATATCTTTAGTAAAAGCAAATATATCATTACTTTCTAGCATAATCACATTCGAGAGGCATTCTATTTCTTACCAACAGCTCCCCCAACTAATGCCTTCAATCCTAGTGCCATTCCTTCCACAAACTCCTCAGGACCCTGGATGGCTCCCTAAAGGATCAAAAATAACAACAAATAAGATTATGTTTACCTTTAAAAGTGCACTAATTGATATGAAGAAAATAGTAGCGACAAAAAAAAAAAAAAAATGATGTCCCTGAGAAAGTGACACCAGAAGAAAACTTCACATTAACAGAAGTCTCAGATATTTCATGACATTGCAAGTGAAAAGGATTAAGTGTTGCAAGTTAATCCAAACTTAGGAGAATGGCTATTCATCAAAGTGTACAAAAGATGTTTGTTCTGTATGTTGTATGATAAGAAGGTGAACACACACTACCCTTGATAATTTTTTATGAAATAAATAAAAACACTTTCATTCCTAATATATCTAATGTTTTAAATTATATTGTACAAAATAAATATGTTTTTCTATTTTTTCGTTATCATCTACTCTTTTAAGTGTGAAAGTACCAACATGTTTTAACATTCTGGCAGAAATTTTTAAGGGACACAGAAAAATCATAATTTCTGCCATTGATTGAGATTGCTTTGCACAGTGCTAGCTGTGCATACTATTGTGCATAGCAAAACTGCCTGTCTATAATACTCTTCCTTCTACTAGAGTGAGAAGTTTACCCACCTTTAATTTTACAACAGAACACTTAAAATTCAGTATATTTGTTTAAAGTCTTAAGTTTAAAATCTGAGGGAAAATGTAAAAATTTCCTCCCAAATTTCTCAAAAGCTGTTAACACTGTTCGCTGCAAAATAACGTGCCTTTGTGACTCACAAAATCTATTTACATCTGCAACTCAAGTTAACAATTGGAATGCATTATTTTTTCAACAGTATCTGTGTGATATGTTGCACAATGCAAGAATAACTGTTTTACCTGGTAAGGTTCATAGAAAAATGCTTCTACACCTTCAGAAAATTCTCTAATCAAGCCAAAGGGATTTCCCAAAACTTCAAGTCCAAGAATGAGTACATACATTTGTCTAATGGCCTAAAAAGAAAACATAAACATTAATCAATTTGGATTATCAGGCTTAATATTTTTTTCTTAAATTTAGTACACACATCCAATTTTTCAGGCTAATATCCTTATCACCAATTTCAACACCTAAACCATATATTACCTTATTCGTCACTAGTCAGTTTTTAAAAAGCAATTCAGTGTTAGAGTATTAGAAATAATGTAAGATTTACATAATACTTTAGAATATTCAAAATACTTGTACTTTTACAACTATGTGTGAAAGTTGTTAGTACTACCATCATTTTATAGACTAAAGAAATATACAGGTCAAATGATGCCCAGGGCCAAACAGAGGTTGAATGGCAAATCCAGAATCCAAACCCCGACCTCTTGAGTCATGCTCAATGATCTGTCCATTATTCAAGAGCTGTCTCAGATGCCCTATAAGTTACATAAAAATACTGGAATCTTTTCAAATGTGGGAAAAAAATCCACTAAAATAATATATCTAGAAGACTTAGTAACTCAATTACATTAAAAATATCCTGTGTTCGCCCTCGCCAGTTTAGTTCAGTGGATAGAGTGTTGGCCTGCACACTGAAGGGTCCCAGGTTCGATTCCAGTCAAGGGCACATGCCCGAGTTTTGGGCTCGATCCCCAGTAGGGGGACATGCAGGAGGCGGCTGATCAATGATTCTCTCTCATCATTGATGCTTCTCTCTCTCTCTCCCTTTCCTTCCTCTCTGAAATCAATAAAAATATATTTTAAAAAAATACCCTGTGTTCATCAGTTTCCTTTGAACCTAGTTTCCTTTGAACCTAGTTTCCTTTGAACCTAGTTTTTTAAGTAAGTGTGGTGAATTACTTAATATTTTATTTAAAGGTTTATGTGTAGTCTACATTGTTCCAGAAAAGATTGGGGACATAGCTAAAAATTAGAAGGACAGAAAATTGAAAGGCCATTCTCTTTTTTTTTTAAATTTTTACTTATTGAATTTAGAAACATCAATTTGTTGTTCCACTTATTTATGCATTCACTGGTTGATTCACATATGTGCCCTGACAGGCGATCAAACTTGTAACCTTGGCATATTGGGATGAAGCTCTAAAAACTGAGCTACTTGGCCAGAGCCTCTTTCTACAATTCTGAAAATAAAAAACATGTCTTAAATTTTTGAAAATGGCTATTAACGTCCTTGCCAAATCTATATTATATAGGTACAGACACATACAGTTTCACTATTTTATATCACTCTGCCCCTTTGTAAAATAATCTCAGACAAACCTGTTTTGAATAGTGTCTTACTACTTCAGACTGCAGTTCAGATGTTGTATGAAACTGATAGTTGAGTTCAAAAAATGCAAGCCTGAAAAAGAAACCACATTAAAAATGTGTAAATGTGTAGGTATGTGCATGGAGAGAGGGTGGGAGGGAGACAGGGAGAGAGGGAATAAAATCTTTAATGTTAAGATTTCATTTTCTTTAGAATTTTTCTCCCAATCTTTCCTTGCAGTCTTTTCCCATGCCAACCAGAAAACCTACTCTTTTACATACATCTCTGCACATTCTGGTCAAAAAAGCTCTAAAAATCTGATGAAAGCTATGGATCTTACCCTCAGAAAAGCCACTAACATACACACATTTTCCACATAATTTAGAGGATCAGAGAGCCTTTGGATCTATGGACATGAACTTATATTTGTCAACTTAGTCCTATGATGGCCCACATAGAAAATGTTTGACACACTGAGATAAATGTAAGTGGTTGCTCAAGAATGACCAGGGTTCATTGCTGCAGGGCCTGCCTGGACAGCCTACGGCTGAGGTATGAAGGTATGTTTACTTATAACCTGTTCCCAGCATACACCCAATCAACTAATTGGAAAGCTCTATTCTAGCAGATAAGATAGCAAGACTAGAATTCTCACTTTATTCCTGATATGATGTCTTCAAATCTGTTCTTTAATTTGACTGTTACTTAACTTTACCCAGACTCAGATATCTCTTACTGGACTCACTGATTCTTATTATTTTTAGTAACAGTTCTAGGTGGTAGTTGAAAGGGCATTCTTATCTGAAGTCTCCACTCAGACTTGGACACTCTTTGGTCAGATACTCTATCTAATAGCTCCCACAATTACTCAAAGTTAAGTTCCTGATCCCTTCATTACCCTGTCATGACATTCACTTTTTCTAGTCACATATACTTTGAAGAGTCTTGATCCACCTTAAAGTTACATCTTTTAAGCACCACACCTTTGGGCACACACAGCTGCTTAGAATTCTTCCCTAGACCAGACAGGCCTTAAAGAGTGCACCAACATGCATGACCCCTGTCTCTATTTCTTAAGGAAATTATTTAACAACTAAATTGTTTTTCAATAGTTAAGGATTAACAGGTGTATGTTACCTAAGTTATGTTACACTTAACAACAAAACCATCTTGTGCCTAAGATCTGCAGTGTACTTTACACATTTTTCACTTATAAATTTTTAGTGAATATAAAATGGACTTTTCATCAATTTGTAGATTTGAATTTAAACATACTTAAAAACTACATCTTGTACATCTGTAAGAGTGGCGCCAATACTCTTCAGCAAGAGATTTAAAGAACTAATTGCAATGAATCCTTCATGCTGTTCTGAGTCTTTAGCTGCTTCTTTACCCGAACTCAGTGAAACACTTAAATGCAACTAGAGAGATAAAGAGATAAGTATTTAAATCAGTACCTTCATAATGACAATATTAATTTTTAATATTCAATTGTACTTTAAAGTCACTACACCACAAATAAAATTTCAAAGATATCAGGACTGTGCCAAATTTAATAAGTGAAAAGTTTAAAAGATATAAAATCTAATACAGTTCTTTTTGAATTTTAAATTCAGCAATGTATGATGATATATTTAGCTCAATCCAATTCTTTTGGTAAAGCTAAGAAAATATTAACATTTATACATTGTCAGTGACAATAATATCTAGAAGTTAAAGTTGCTGAAATAAATATCTCCACAAGTGAATGTTTCAACTATAAGAACTAAGGTAGCAGGATGTTAAAAGCACTTTTGTATTGTATGCATATACATGCTGTATACTCAGCTATACAATAATTTTTTTCAAGTATTCTATAAGTAACTCATAAAAACTTTGTGTTAAGAACTTTGTATTTAGTTCCATCCAATCTTCAAATCTTAAATTAAAATTAATTTATAAATTAAAATGTATACACTATAGTTAGTACTGTACTGCATACTTGAAAGTTGCTAAAGGAGGAATCTTAAAAGTTCTCATCACAAAAAATAAATAAATTATAATACTGTATACGGACAGATGGTAATATATTGTGATGATCATTTCAGTCTATACAAATATCAAATCATTACACTGTACACCTGAAATAAATTTAATGTATCAATTACAACCCAAAGAAAAACTTATACATACATCAACACAAAATTTAGAAAACTGTCATTAAATACTTTAACACTAAGGAAATCTGTTAGGTCAAGACATAAACATATAAACACATGCTGTGTACCCACTCTTAGTTCCATATGGTGAAAATTATTATAAGAATAAAATTTTTAAAGGGTTATTAAATTTGCTATTACCTAGATTATCATAGATAATAAAAATAACTTATTTTTCCCTACCTTGATAGGAGATATATGAAAATACTCATAGAGACTGACTTGTGATGAATCTACTAATGAAACTGTTTTATATTCTTCTTGGAAAACTTCTATATCTTTATGAAAAAGTTCAACCTATAAAGGAACATAAAGTATTAAAAACTTAAGGGACCTATCTTCAGGAAGTAGTTAAGCCAATAGCTCACACACTGCAGAACACTCCCCTGTAATATCCAGATCCAACATCATTCATAATTAGGAAGATACTGCCTGAGGAGAGAAACTAATATTTCTTTTGTTAGGAAAGTTCTGTCTGTCACTCGGAAACTGATAAGCATATCTTCTATGTTTCCATCTAATCCATTAAAAGACGCTAAGCTTTTCCTCATGTGACTACAGATTTTACTCGAAAAGGCCACTAATCTAATCTATTTATTTTTGTTTTGTAATAAATAATGTATTTATTTTTTTTAAATAGTCAAGTATTGCACTTTTTTACAATTCTTGCAGCACACCAGTGTGCCACAGTGCACCGGTTGAAAATGGTTATTCTAAATTATTAATCTAAACAAAAGTAACCAAGGAAAGTAAAATTGAAAAAAAAAAACACAGTAATGTGAACATGACTGATTATCCTCTTCCTCCTACTATTGATTTAAATCTTTCCTCCTATTTGCTATCTCACGTTTAAAAGACTATTTTAACTTGTCTTGCTTAAGACTATTCGTGTCTTCTATAATCTAAAAAAATGATTTCTGCCAATGTACTCACCACAGCAGCGTAATAAAAATATTTTTAAAATGAAACAAAACCATTTTAACATTTTGAGAATTTATCAGGAGGGTTGGGGAGTGGGGGTAAGAGATCAACCGAAGGACTTGTATGCATGCATATAAGCATAACCAATGGACACAAGACACTGGGGTGTAGGGGAGGCCGGGTGAAGGTCAAGGGGAGAAAAAAAAAGGAGACATATGTAATACTCTTTGTAATACTTTAAGCAATAAAACAAAATTTTTTAAAAAAAGAATTCCTTTGGCGGGGGGGGGCGGGGGGGGGGATAATTTATCAGGATAGCTAACATTTTTCTCAGTCCTTTTCCGAATCCTTACCATCAATGCTATTATTTTAAGTCTTACCTCTGTTTTTTCAGTTACTTCAGCTTCTGTCATAAGTTCTGCTAATGCATAGACAAACCCAAGATCTAACCTGAGATCCATTTCTTGGATCAACACTTTGAAGTATCTATATTACAAAGTAGAAAATATGAAAGGTCATCAATTAACAGTATTAAAAAAATTAGATGAAGAAAAAAGTATTAAATATTAGAATGTTAAAACTTAGAACTTTCTAGAGGAATGTCATGGTAACACTGTTCATAATAGCAACAAACTCAAGTACGAAAATGCCTATAGAGAGAAAATCTATAAGTAAACTGTGGTATACAGTCATCAAACATTATTTATTAGTGTTTATAGATAAATTCTAGCTACATACCACAAAATGAATACATTTTACTAAAAAGCTTAATAAAAAAAAGCAAGTCCCAGGAGTATTGTACGGTTTGAAAAAAAAAAATTTTAATTAGGAGGAGAAAAGAGAAACTAAGAAGCATAATGTTTAGGTACACATTAGATAGATATTATTTAAATTATAATAAAACTATAATTTGAAAAGCAAGGGAATAGCCCAGGCCAGTGTGGTTCAGTTGGTTGGAGCATTGTCCCATACACTGAAAGGTGGTGGGTTCAATTCCCAGTTAGGGCACATACTGAAGTTGTGGATCTGATCCATGGTTGGGGCACTTGCAGGAGGCAACCAATAGATGTTTGTCTCTCACATCCATGTTTCTCTCAAAAAAAAAGAAAGAAAAATCAATGAAAAAAATCCTCAGGTGAGGATTTAAAAAAGAAAAAAGCAAGAGAATAATGTTTGTCTTGGTAATAGGGCAGAGAAAACAAGAAATAAGGGAATAATACATAGATGAATGTTTCTATAAATGTTAGATTTCTTGCACTGGGTGGTGACTGAATTTGAAAATACTATGTTTTCTCTCTTGTTTCTAACACTATGCAGTAATTATAGAGAACTTGAGAAAACAAATAAACAAAAAGGAAAATAAAATGCCCATAATTTAGAAATAACTTTTGTTAATACCTAGGTGTATTTCATTTAGAGCCTTCTGATTCTCCATAATTATAAAGTAATTAATAGACGTTTTCTATGACCTTCATAATTTAATATTGTACATTTAAATCTTTGACTTATTTGAAATTTACTTTTTCTAAAGAGCACAGTTTAAATCAAAACATTAAATAAATACACAAGGAATGTATTAGGACACTTACTTAATACGTGATATCTGGGAATGCCCTGCAGATCTCATGACAATACTGACATCTGTAAAGGGCTTGGGTGCTGTAAAGGGTAATAAATATGATTAATTCCATGATGCTTTAAAAAAAGATAAGCAGCATTTTCTTACCATGTAATACACATTACAATGGCTAACTAAATTATTTACTAAATGGTGAATATCAATTAAAATTACTAATGTTTGCATGACCCATTATAGTCTTAATTTCAGACACCAGGATTGTTTTTATACATTATCTATACTCCCTCTGAGGATTACTAATCCTTTAAATTAGTGAGTTTAAGCTAGAAGCAAGCATTAGAACCATCAGGGAAACTTTGTGGAAACACAGATTTCAGGATCTTGCCCTTGACTTCTAGGTGAAAGGGCTTGGGCATGTATACTGGTCAATAAGCTTCCAAGCAGATTGTGAATACTCCTTTAGACAGTTTAGTCAGTGGTATGAAGGTAACTGTGGAAAGAAAAAGGAGGAGGGGAGCAGGGTAGTGGGAAGAGAAAAGAAAGTGAGGGGAAGAGCAACAGCAAAGAAAGAAGGTGAAGGGAAGAGAGGATGGAAGAAAGGACTTGTAATCATTCTCAACTGGGGATTAGGACAGTTCCTGTGATTAGAAAACAGTCTGAATTTGAACTTCCTCACAATTTATTCAAAGGTCTCAGTGGCTTTTAAATCAGAGTTTTAAACATTGTAATTTTTAAAAAGTAACATTTCTAAACATTAAAATATATATTTCTAATTAATCTTTTCTTCAGTATTCAATCAGAGTTTTGTTGAAGTTAGCTGAGTAAAATGGTTTCATTTCATATTATTATAGTAAAATAAACCAAACAGTTAATACAACCACTTTTATAGCAATCTAAAGATATAGACAAACCTGAATCCATGGTGACTGACTTGGGAGGCTTAATAGGATAAAATACAAATGGAAATACAGCACCATGTATCTGGTTTTGGATCTAAACAACAAACAAACAAACAAAACCCAGGTTAGTATGTTCATATGTTAATTATAGAACCTGACTAGAATAACAAGATTTAAGAAGGAGAAGGAATCAAAAAGTCTAGTCCTACACTGAAATGGAAGTGTTAAAATAGACCATAAGAATAAATTAGTTTAATTTATAATACAATTTGACTATCTATTCAGACTCACCTGTATTCTATAAATTTGAATTCTAAATGATGATTGATGTGCAGATGTGCTATATTCCACGTTTAATGCTGGCAGATAATTTCTTCGTATAGCTATTATATGTGGTTGCAGAATTTTCATGTTATTGCCACTAGGTGTAAAGCGAACCTGAAAAACATGGCATCCCCCCAAAACACATAGAATTCCTATTTACTCATAACTGATTAAAATTAGAAATGTGTACCAAAATTTTAAAAATACTAATTAAAATAATAGGCTAAATATTCAATTAGGTTTAGAATGAGAACTTTATAGCCCATATCCATACAATTCACAAAAACACTCAGATATTCCTTAGAGCTTGGTTGTATCACTTTTTATGTAAATTTACTAAAATTTACCCCAAACAAGTGAGAAATATAAAATAACATTACAAATAATTAAAAAATAAAAAGTTACTGGCTTGTTAACCAAGGAATAGATCACTAGTATCTCAAGAGAAAGTCTGAGTTTTTAATATTTTATATTAAGTATGTATGATAACATTCACTGTTTTGTAAGGAAATAAGACTTAAATATTAACTAGTGATTAATCTAATTATAATAGATAAAAATTAAAACTTCATATCAGTACTTAAAAATATTACCGGAATATTAGTGTCCAACTCAATAACCTTATCTTCTGAAGGTGAAGATTCAATATATTCCTTAAATTCTTTCTCTAACTTCTCAGTGTGCTTTATACTCATTGGCTTCCATCTTGCCTTCTTCTTGGGCTTTGTCTCCCAAACCACATCAGAACTTACATATGAAAGCAAAAATCATGGTACTAATTTATATACATTTTCATTTCAACTGGTTTATTACATGAATTACAAAATCTTGAGTAAAAATTTTGCAATATCCTCAATTCAACCAATCACATTAAATTCCTACTTAGGCACCATTCTTGGTAGTAGGAATTCTAGCAGTGAACATTACTGCCATTCTTTAGCTTCATTTTAGCTGAAGACTGATAGAAAGAACGTCATAAATATAGTAACTTAGCATATTTAATATATTAGGAGGTGAAATGCTTTTGAAAGAAGAAAAAGTAGACAAGGAAAGGTGGACATGGAGTATTGGGATATGCAAAGTTGTGAGTTGCAGTGTTAAAAGTGAGTAGTCAACAGGGGTGTCATGGAAGTAAGATTTCAAGAACTTAGAGATCAGGGAATTTATCCAGAAGACAACAGGAGAACATTTCAAGTAGAGGGACCAGTTAGAGCAAAGACTCTGTGAGCATGCTTGTAGTATATGAAGAAGAGCAAGGAGGCTGGCATACTTGGAACACATTAAGAGTAGAAGACGACCTAGCCAGTCTGGTTCAGTAGACAGAGCGTACGGGAAGAAACTCATCCATGTGTCTCTCTCACATCAATGTTTCTCTATCTTTGTCTGTCCTCCTCCCTTCCACACTCTGTAAGTCAATGGAAAAATATCCTCAGGTGAGGATTAAGAAAAAAAAATGAGTAGAAGATGAAGTAAGACAGGGGCCAAATAATGGGAAAGCCTTGCAGGATATTGTAAAGACTTGGAGTTTTACTCTGAGATGAATAACAGTTGAAAGATTATGAGAAGGCCCTGACCGGTTTGGCTCAGTGGATAGAGCGTCGGCCTGCGGACTGAAGGGTCCCGGGTTCGATTCCGGTCAAGGGCATGTACCTTGGTTGCAGGCACATCCTCAGTAGGGGGCGTGCAGGAGGCAGCTGATCGATGTTTCTAACTCTCTATCCCTCTCCCTTTCTCTCTGTAAAAAATCAATAAAATATATTTAAAAAAAAAAAAAGATTATGAGAAGATCAATGACACGATCTGACTTAAGCTTTGTTAGAAATACACTGCTGGGATAGGGGTAAGAGAAAAAGGGAATGATGGCTAGAAGCAGAAAAACTTATTAGGAGTTTAATGCAGTAAGCTGGGAGAGAAATGGTGAGGGCTCTGCCTAGGGTGATAACACTGAGGTAGTGAAAAGTGGTCAGAACCTATGTATGTTTTGAAGGTAGAGCCAGCACATAGCCTCTAGATCAGCAGTTCTCAACCTGTGGGTCACGACCCCTTTGGAGGTCAAATGACCCTTTCACAGGGGTCGCCTAAATACATCCTGCATATCAGATATTTACATTACGATTCATAACAGTAGCAAAATTACAGTTATGAAGTAGCAACGAAAATAATTTTATGGTTGGGGGTCACCACAACATGAGGAACTGTATTAAAGGGTCGCGGCATTAGGAAGGTTGAGAACCACTGCTCTAGATGGATTAGATGTGGGGTGTGAGTAAAGAGATGAAACAAAATGATTCCAACACTTTTGGCCTGAGTGTAACTAGAAGGATGTATTTGTCATTAACTTCAATGAGGAGGCAGACGTGGTAGGATATCAGGAAATGGGTTTTAAACATATAAAGTACTAGAGACCCGATGCACAAAATTCATACCCTGGGTGGGGAGGCGGGGAGGGAGGTCCCTCAGTCTGGCCTGCACCCTCTCACAGTCCAGGAGCCCTTGGGGATGTCCGCCTGCCGGCTTAGGCCTGCCTGTTCGCTGCTCCTTACAGCTCGGCTTGCTGCCCCTTAGCACTGC
Source organism: Myotis yumanensis (assembly GCF_028538775.1). NCBI lineage: Eukaryota > Metazoa > Chordata > Mammalia > Chiroptera > Vespertilionidae > Myotis > Myotis yumanensis. The sequence goes on from NW_027223763.1 coordinate 37,697,405, forward strand.
CACAGAGGTGGGAGAGGCTCCCGCCACCGCCGTTGCCCTCAACAGCCATGTGCTCGGCTTCTGGCTGAGCAGCACTCCCCCTATGGGAGCATACTTACCACCAGGGGGCAGCTCCTGTGTTGAGCGTCTGCCCCCTGGCGGTTAGTGCGCATCATGGCGACTGGTCGGTCGATTTGCATATTAGGGTTTTATATAGTTAGTCTCTTAGGTATTTTAGTACGAATTTTATGTAGGCAGCTGGATATACATGCCTGGAGTTCATGAAGAAAAATCTGGCTGAAGATGTACTTCTAGAAAATTTGGCTTATATGTGGTATTTGAAATCATAAAACTGAAACAGAGAAGAGGATTAGGTTTGAGAGCTTCAGGGCACCCAATGGAAAAGACAAGGAACCAACAAATGAGACTGAGAATGTTGGGAGAAAAAGAAAAATCAAGGTAAGAAATCCTGGAGGTCAGTCAAAGAAGGAATCTGTGTTAAATGTTATGAACTTTTAAGCAACAAGGGGGTTGGATATTGTACTTTGGACCTGGCAATACACACATCCCTACGGTGCTCTTGGTAACACCAGTTTCATGGTACATTGAGAGCCAAAGCCTATTGGGAGTGACTAAAGAAAAAAATGGGTAAAAAAGAATTGAATGTAGTGAATATATTTAAGTCTTTTGTCATGAATAACACTTTTGGGCAGTTTGGCTATAAAGGGAAGCAAAGAAATAGGCAGTAGATAGTAGAGAAAGTAGGATCAAGAAAATAAAATTTAAGTTGAGAGAAATAATACTGATGAGAACAATCCAAAAGAGAGTCAGAAATTGTGGACAGGAGAAAGAAAAAAGAGAATAGCTAGATCAGTGTCTCAAAAAGTAAAAGGGAACAGAATACAATGCAAAAGCAGAAAAATTTGTTTAAATAGCACATATGATATACTTATGATAACTGTGGGTAAGTATGTCAGCATAGTATATAGGTAATAAATGCTGGTGAGTAGGAAGTTGATATTGGGGGGTGGGTCTTTGAAAGTTCCTTTTTGATTGCTTCAATTTTCTCAGTGAAATGGGATGCAAGGCAGTGAGCTGAGAGAGGAAATGGGGGTTTAAAAAGAGACAGAGTGTGAAACAATCTAGGAAAATGAGAGAATTAATGAAACAAATCTATTTCAGTGAAAAATTGCCAAAAGAATTAAATATAGAACAAAAAATCTACCCATATTCTAAAATTACTTCACTCTTTCTGTTTTAGTATGTAAATTATTTAATTTTATTTAAGTACTCTATTTGTTTATTCCTTCTAAAATTTATATTCACTTAATTTATAAAAAGATAGGAACCATGTGTTACTCCCACTTGCATTCACACCATAGCATAGGACATAGCCCATAACAGGTTGTCTATTTGACATTTTTGTTTAAATAATAAACATTTTTTAGGAATACATATTTCTAAGAAAATAGTTTTTAATATTCCTTTTAGAATATATTCCAGTCAATGAAGAGTTAGGGACATTTCTAGATGCATTTATTAAAAAAAATTTAAATCTGGATTATATATCGTTGATACATTATACATCTTTTATATAAAGATATATGATATATATACATATACATACATACATACACACACACACATATCTGTACATTAGTTTAAGTTAAAAAATCCTGGTTATACAGACTGGAATCCAGCAATACCCTCAAATTAGTTACTAATACACATAAATTAATTTTACTGTAAGTATTTGTAAACAGGAGTATTACGGGCATAGGGAAAACAAAGTTTTACTAGTGGTGACTTATCTGGGGAATAATAAATACAGTATCACCTTATTAGCTCTTAAAGTCTTAAGGTGAAATTAGAACGTGATTGTCTTTATTCCTTGAACCACTATTTAAGGAGCATCAACATACCCTGCATTTTGGTGGAATAACATTATGGCGTGTTAAATAAAGAAAGTAGACTTTTGATAAGTTGAATAAATCTAACTTTTTAGAGAATGAGAGAATGAACAACATAAAAAGGGATTTATGAATTTGATTTATCATATATCTTCACCTCAAGGGCAAAAAAAATCTCACAAGCATTTTAAAATTAACATTATCTTAGTATTTGGCTAATCAAAACAAAGATGTTAAACTAAATTATTTCAGATTTTACAATCACCATTCTTGATAAAGAACTGATCATTTAAATTTATCCAAATTATAATGCATCTAACCTTGTAATGCCAATATAGGCTACTTCTTGCTTTGTGTAATTGTTGACGAGAGAAAGTCCAACATCTTGTAATGCCAACACAATTTCTTGCTCTGCTAATTCTGCTTTCTCATTTTCATATGTCACTTTAAATACCTTTGGATCTTCAGTGAATAAAATAATGCGTTGTAAGCCTTCAAAGAATGAAACTAAATAAATAGTCTTTGTCCCCAAATTTATAGGTGTCATCATATCCTAAAATAAAACCACCAAAAAATAAAAAATTAAGAGTATAGCACCAACCAACATTTAAACTAATATTTAAAAAATGAGAATAGTAATGGCGCCTCCTTAACAGGGTCAAACAAACTAAATGAATTAATATTTGTGTAACAATGGAAATTTACATAATTACAATAATTTGATATCTGCTTCTGCCATTACTATTATAAAGTTATTAGCAAGGAAGACACATCAATTATTCTTTTATTAATATCCTGATAAAGTCTAATTAAATAGTCTTCCTGTGTAGGCTTATCAATAACACAAAGCATTATTTTCTCTCCTTTATCCTAAGACTAACCAATGCATTATTTATTTTTTAAGTCAGAAATTCATATTTCCTTATAGAGCTGAAGTAAATAGGATAAAACATATCTGACATCTCAATTGCATGCTCTACAAAACATGGATATTCAGCACGGGTGAGTAATTCTGCAGGAAGCCTTTATATATAAGCATTGCACTGTTATCAGGGTCTTGAGGTTCAATGACAAGATAAATATAGCAAATTCTAATAACTGACAGTTACCCATGAATTTCTAGTTAAGTAAATATTCTGATTAAGAATAAATTTTAATATACAGCACACATTTGTTATAACCCACTGTTATTAAAAACTGGAGTTGTTACTGTAAAATCAGTATCTAGGAACAAACATGTTGCTTATAATTCTTTCTAAAATAAAATATATAGCAATAAACTAACTTATTTTCAAATATTTATACAGTATTTCTAATATTTTATAGTGGATTTCAGATTTAGCTTTATAATATTCAACTATCATTATGGCATAAATATGCAAAATTACTAACCAACAGATCAAATAAATAAGACGTTGGAATAGGGGTCAAATTAAGACAGATTTTAAAAGACTAATAAAATTTTAATTTTTAATTGTTTAAAAACAATTTCTAAAAAACAACAACAAAAAACCCCAATTTCTGAAAGCCATTGAAAATATTAGTGGAAAATGTTTATGTACAACTTTATCATTATGAAAAACCATATCAATAAAAGCTTGCTACCAGAAATAAATTCTTTAGTTAGTAGATCCCTAGATGTTCCTCACAGAAGTGAAAATGGCCTAAGATGACTGTCAATGAAGAGTATATCTGTTCATGAGATGAATGCTGAAAGCCCCTCTCTAAATACAATTTACCTTTATAACATAACTAGAGGCCCAGTGCATGAAATTCATGTGTGTGTGTGTGTGTGTGTGTGTGTGTGTCCCTCAGCCCAACCTGCACCCTCTCCAATCTGGGACCCCTCAAGGGAAGTCTGACTGCCCGTTTAGGCCCGATCCTGGTGGGAAGTCAGACATCCCTCTCACAATCCAGGACTGCTGGCTCCCAATCGCTCACCTGCCTCCCTGATTGCCCCTAACCACTTCTGCCTGCCAGCCTGATCACCCCCTAACCACTCCCCTGCCAGCCTGATTGACACCTAACTGCTCCCCTGCCGGCCCGATTGCCCCTAACTGCCCTTCCCTGCTGGCCTGGTCACCCTTAACTGCCCACCCTTGCCAGCCTGGTCACCCCTAACTGCCCTCCCCTGCCAGCCTGGTTGCCCCTAACTAACCTCCCCTGCCGGCCTGGTCACCCCCAACTGCCCTTCCTGCTGGCCTAGTCACCCCTAACTTCCCTCCCTTGCCAGCCTAGTTGCCCCTAAATGCCCTCCCAGCTGGCCCGATTGCCCCTAACTGCCCTCCCCTGCCGGCCTGGTCACCCCCAAATGCCCTCCCTTGCAGGCCTTGTCCCTCCCAATGGCCCTCCCCTGCAGGCCTGGGTCCCCCCCAACTATTCTCCCCAGTTGGCCTGATCGCCCACAACTGCCCTCCCCTGCCAGCCATCTTGTGGTGGCCATCTTTGACCACATGGGGGTGGCCATCTTATGTGGTGGAGTGATGTTCAACTTGCACATTACCTATTTATTATATACGACTAGAGGTCCAGTGCATGAAAATTCGTGCACTGGTGGAGGGGTGTCCCTCAGCCCGGCCTGTGTCTTCTTGCAGTCCGGGAACCCTCGGGGGATGTCCACCTGCCAGCTTAGGCCTGCTCCCTAGGGGGATCGAGCCTAAGCTGGCAGTCAGACATCCGTCTGGCAGCCTGGGAGCCCTCAGAGGATGTCCGACTGATGGCTTAGGCCCGCTCCCCAAAAGGAATGGGCCTAAGCCATCAGTCGGACATCCTTAGCACTGCCGAAGGTGGGATAGGCTCCCGCCACTGCTGCTGTGCTTGCAGCTGTCAGCCTGCCTTGTGGCTGAGCGGAGCTCCTCCTGTGGGAGCACACTGACCACCAGGGGGTAGCTCCTGCGTTGAGCATCTGCCTCCTGATGGTCAGTGCACATCATAGTGACCGATCGTTCCCGGTCATTCCGCTGTTAGGGTCAATTTGCATATTACCCTTTTATTATACAGGATGGAAGCAAATAATGATGTAGGCAAAATAAGACTACTTCAAGTTTTAAACATTTTTGGTTAAGTTAAAGTTTGAATACTTTTTAAATCTTTGTCAGTTTATTTTAGTAGTGCAGACATAAACATGCCTTAAAACTAGTAAGGCTCAAAGAGAATACTATTTAAAAAAACAAAAAAATGCTGCTGAGGACATCATGACAATCAGCCCAAAACATACATCTTTTTGTGTTACTTCACCGTGGCTTTTCCCACAACTCCACTTCAGCTTTCTAGAGCCCACTGGATCGGCCCATGTATAAAATACTGCTTTTCCAGGAGGGAGAGAGTCTTCTATTTCACTGAGAGAACTGACACAAATAGTAAAAATAGGCATTAAGTTAAGTGTAAGAAAATGAAAAAAGAACCCAAAATAATATAGTTCAGTAATTCCAAGTCAATTAATTGAGATTTATAATATTTCTGATTAAAAGTAGACAAAGTTTTTCCTTATATAATGGAAAGAGGTTTTCTAAGAAAACAATGAGAATAGCCCAGCTGATGTGACTCAGTGGTTGAGCATAAATCTATGAACCAGAAGGTCATGGTTCCATTCCTGGTCATGGTTCGATTCCCAGTAGGGGATGTGCAGGAGGCAGCTGATCAATGATTCTCTCATAACTGATGTTTCTATCTCTCTCTTCCTCTCTGAAATCAATAAAAATATATTTAATTTAAAAAAAGAAATCATCATAAAGTCAGTGTCTCATCACCTAGACTTTGCTCAAATCAGGGGATACTGTATTTGTGATCCTCTTCTTACCTTTGCTTATATTCTATAATGTCATTCTTAGTGTGATTTATTAATAGGAATGTAGCTGCTCCATCATGATAATCTGAAAATGTAATAACTGTAGAATGCTCAGCCAAATTAACTTCTGCTATAATACCGCCAAGCTATAAAAAAAGAGAAAATATTCTCTAATGTGATCATTTTTCAAAGAATATTAACTAACAACACTTAATAACAAAACTTTTCATAACATATTTTTATTTTATATGGCATGTCTGGGAAACCATACTCTCAATTATTATATATAGATGGGTCAAATTCCAGATGTATATTCTAGGCACTTCTGCTAACTCTGTATAACAAAATTGTTTTATGACTGTTTCCCTTTAGTACTTTTTTCCCTCGCAAAAAAAGAAATCTTTGTTCATTTTTGGTGAAAGGAAAAAAAACCATGAGAAAACTATTTGATACAAAAAAATTAAATACTAGTAAGTAACATTAACTCATCACACACACACACACACACACACACACACACACACACACACAAATTAATTACCTCATTATCCAGACGCAATAAAATACAATTTTCTTGCTTGTTTAAATGTATCTTTTGGGGAGGGCCTCTACTTCTTTCAACTTGAATAAGAAGTTTATTTGAAGCATCCTCAGGCCAAAAGGGAATACACTAAAACATATATTACATATATTTATTTTTTTAAGAACCTACAATATATTGTACCATAAAGACCTTTATCATTTTAATAAATCCATCAGAGTAAACAAAATAAAATGAAAATAAATCTCTTTCAACAGTGCTCTGGTTACTGGGTTATTTACCTAAACAGTTATAAACTGCCTACTTAGAGATGGGTTGCCACCTGTGGACAGTGTGAAAACAAGCAGTAATGGGTAGTAAGCTGAAAAGCTATGATAAGCAGAAATTTTAATGTGGTCCAGATCTAGAGAAGGGTTTGAAAAATCAACAAGCTGAGCAGAGAGCACAAGGGAAGCAAGTGATCAGTTACTGAAAATCATAGTCAGTTGTGGGCAACCCTTGGTAATTAAGCAGTAATCAAAGTACACCCAAATGTTGACTCAGGGAAGTCAAACAAGGGTACAAAAGTAAAAGATATATTCAAAGTTCAGAACAGGAAACAGGCTCAAAAAATTAAAAACTACCTGGATATCAGTGATTTGAAAACCAAACTGAAAGAATAGGAGACAGTCAGTGTACCCAGAAAGAAGACTGGATTAGCAGGAGCTGAAAACAAAAAGAACTAAACGGAGAGGAATGGAGATGCAAACTGTCTGTAAGCCCCAGCCAGACTGGAGATGTCACGTATTTCAGTGAGACTGTTCATGTGTGATATCTGATTATCACATGACCTGGGAAAATGTAGCAGAACTGACATGTTAGAGTCAGTTTTATTCAACCATAAAAGGTGATTAACAGAACTAGATGGAACATGGTTAAGGCTGTAAGAGGCTTAAAAGGTGCCCCTCAGGATTTCCTGCAACCTAGCAGACACTTACCTGGAAGAATTAAAAGAGCAGCAATGCTAATCTAAGTCTACTTCCCCTGAGGCACTGATATGCTCTCTCAACTCCCCTAGCCTGCTACCTTCTGGTAGCCTTGCCTTAAAAAATGTTTTTATGCTTTAAAAGATATGCTGCATATCTTTTAAAAATATTGTATGCTCCACCTCTTGAGACTAGAGAAAGTAGGAAAGTACTTGTCTTTTGTAGTGGGAAAACAGAGATGTAGATAAGTTAAACAAATCTATATAGGTAATAATCATGAGTATAAATCTTACGGTAAGGTTGGCCACGATAAGCCAAAATTAAAATATAAGACTTTTAAACTAGCAAAGAAAAGATATCTTAAGAAACTGAAAATAAGACAAGATCTCTCTTTTAAAAAAAAGTTGTTATGCAGTTGTAATCAAAATTAATATAAATATAAACTAACTGTCGAAAGACATGGGCTATAGAATGTGTTTTGAAAAAGATAAAACCCAATAATGTTACTGGCAATAGACACATAAATCGAGACATAGAACTGCTGTAAATTAAAGTATGGAAAAAGTTATACCTAGAAAACCTATAAAGCAAAACAAAGCTACCGCTTTAATCTCTGCAATTAGATACATAGACAGTTCTATATCCAACAAGCCAAGAACCCACATGAAACATTTACAAGAATAAATACTATATTTATTTAACAAATATTTATTGAAAGTATACTATGTTTAACTATTCAAAACCCTTCAACAGTTCTCCATTTCACTCAGAGCAAAAGATAAATCCTTGCAATGGCTAAGAAAGTCCTGCACGACTACCCTTTATCACCATTATACCTTGTCCTCTGCTACTTTTCCTTCTTCCAGTACTACTGGCCACTTCGCTTTCCCTCAAACATGCCAAATATTCTCCCACCTTGGGGCACCTACCCTGGCTAATCCTTCTGTCACTAATGCTCTTTTCCAGATACCCACATTGCTGAAGTGGCCAGCTCCTGGCTAAAAAGCTACGTGTAATTTTCAGGTCAGAATATAGTTAATGACAAAGGTGATTTTTTTTTTTTTTATCTGGAAGGCCTCACAGGGAAAAAAAGCTGTCCTCCCACACCAGACCAGGTGCACAGCCAGCTTATTGCATTGTCAAGGACTCAGCCCTACCTCCAGCCAAGCTCTTACACATATCTGCATTCCTACCCCAAGCACCTTTATTCAGAGGCTTTTTTGTAGTGCCCTTGGCATAGGCCTTCCTTAGGAACCTATGCAAAACCTCTTTATCAAGGTGAGAAGGGGAACCCTGAAGACACATATTCTCTATTCTGACTCAGTGCTCAGGATTTTTCCACTCCGAGTCTTTCCCCTTGTTCACCCCCATCTTCCAGGTCCATAAAACTGTAAAAGCTTTTTGTTCAGGGCTCCTCCGATTGTGACACAACCCTAGTGTCTTGCTGATCCACCTGACCCCTGCCTCACCAATGCTGTTCCATAGGAAAAATGGAACAGGGGAGTTGGGGCTTTCTCCAGTTTAGCTTCTTGCTTATACAATCTCAGTAAGCGATTGATTAAAGGTTTGACTATGTTCATTTTGGTTAGGTGTCTTAATCAGCTACTCCAATACCTGGCTGCTTAGCTCCAGCTCAGCTGAGCTCCTGACAATTGCTAATTCTCACAATTCCTCCAAGTCTTTCAAATGTGACCTCAATAAGTCCTATCCTTGACCACCTTATGCAAAATAATAGCTCACCCCTTTTCGCTGTGACTTTATTTTTAATCCAAACCTGAGAATATTTTTTCCACTAATTTTTTCTTTCTTTTTTTTTTTTAGAGAGAGTGGAAGGGAGGGAGGGTAAAGGAGATAGAAAAAGAGAGAGGGAGAAAATAATCAATGTGAGAGAGACACATTGATTGGTTGTCTTTCATACCTGTCCCAAGGTAGGGCTAGGGATCAAACCTATAACCCAGGTACATGCCATTGACTGGGAATTGAACCCAAGAACCTTAGTCCATTGGGTGATTTTCTAACCACTGAGCACACCGGCCAGGGTATTCATTATAACTCTTAATACTCCTTTACCTGTCTTATTTCTATTCCCCCGTCACCTTTAAACATATTATATATTTTACTAATTGATCATGGTATTATTCATTTAATGTTTCCCTACAACTCTATTAAAATATAAATTATACAAAGACTGGGACTTGTAGTTTCATTAGCAGATGTAACTATCGCAAGGCACATAGGAGTACACAATAAGTATTTGCTAAAAGAATGAATTAACAGGCAGCCTTGAAAAAAGTGGAGCTTCTGGGAATGAGAAATACAAATAAAAAACTCAGGTGAGAGTTTAAATAACAGTTTAGACATAGTAAAAGTAAAAAATTATGGAAAATATACGTAGAATTTATCCAGATTGTAGCACAAAAAGTTATACAGATAGAAAAAAAAGATATTAAGAGACAGAGAAAATAGAATATGAAAGTCTAGGATATGTCTGATTAAAGGCTCAGAAGGAGAAAATGGATGTACAGGAGAATACTTAAAGAGACAATAGTTGCAAATTTTATAGAAAGTATGAAAAATCGTTACCCCACAGATCTAGCAGTAAGGCATATGAGGCAGGATATATAAAAGGAACCCACATGTAGACAAATAGTATGACTGCAAAATATCAAACACAAAGAGAAGATTGAAGGCAGCTAAGGAGAAAAGAAAGATGACCTCCAAAGAAATGACAGAACCACAGCCAAATTTTCAACAAAAATGGAAGCCAAAAAACAGTGGAGTAAAATATACAACATGCTGAGAAAAAATAGAATAATCAAGAAAAGGCATCATAAAAGAAAGATGATGATAAAAACTTAATGGGTAAACACCCACTGATGGTACTTTCCTCCAGAACCAGCACTAAAGCAAATTCTAAAGGCAGTAGCTCAACCAGAATGACTCAAGAAGGATGGCTTAAAAGCAAGATAGAATAATGAATAAAAATAGCAAACACTTCTCTTATAAGCCTAACATATTTGAATAAAATTTCATCAAAAATAAAATATTCTATCACCCTCTGGCAGTCCTTCAGACAGCTCTTATGTAGAGGTTTAACAGCTAAAGATGGAGTAATAGAAATATTTTACTCCTAAGTCACTACCACCTTCTTAAAATAACTGGCTTAATCTATTCTTTAAAGGCAGTCCTAACAGCTTCCTGAAGAGAATAAATCATTTCCTTCTCTTTCCTGCATTAATACCTTATCTAGTCTTCTACTGCTCTATTTGACTCCATTTGGTTAGTAATTGCTAAATGTCTACCTTCCTTATCAAGAAATGTATTTCTCGATGGCAAGTTCTGAATTTTAATAATTAAATATCTAGGGCTTGGTACAAATAATAAATGATTAAGAAACAAATAAAATTGGGGGAATGGAAAGATAAAATATTACATAGTAATTTCAGTTATCTAATTTCTAGGAAAAATGAAATTCCTAAGAGCTATATTATTGAAATCCATCTACCCACCTGCTCCAAATCGAGAGAGAGCCATTTATCACTCCCCTCTTCAGCCACTGATATATGATACTTGCTTTTGTTTTCAATCATATAAAAAGGGGTAAATGTCACAATTCTGGTAATGTTAAAACTGCTGAGGTCTATAATGACACCAACCTAAGGAAAAACATATTAATTATTACATTATCATAACATCCTTAAAAATTAAGTAGTCAATAGACACAGTTTAAATAAAAATTTCTTGATGAGCAGAGAATGAACTCACTTGATACTCCATTTTCATGCCTTTACATTTAACAGCTCCATGACTACCAACAGTATCAATTGAAAACTGATCTGACAACTCACTATCAGTTATCATTAGCTGAACCTAGAAAAAAATATTTCAAAGATATTACAACATTAGTACCTTTAAAAATTCCAACCTAAATTTATACATTTTGCTTCTTAGCATAAATATTGTACTGTTAATGCACTAAACCTTTCCCAACACAAAATTCTAATCTTTATAACTTCAAATATTTAACAAATGTTATTTCTACCTGTTTCATATTATTTTATTCTTCAAAATTCTAAAATCTAAAAAGGAGTGATAAATAGCTAAAAAAAAAAGAAGTTAAAAAACTTTACGTACCTTATTGTTATTAAAAAAGTGCTTTGGCTGAAAAGAAAAGAGAACTGGCATTTTATAATTAGGTGGATGCTTTCGATGAATTCCATCTGCTTTATACTGTAACATTCGACCAGTTTTATTGACCATCCAGTAAGGGCTATGAAATGCCAGAACTGTCTGGCCAGGATTATAAGTCACATGGATAGCAATATCTAAATCATTCTTTTCCATTTCTGTAACACAGGTAAAATTGATGAAACTAATATCTTGTTGATTAGGTTTTATATGATATTCACTTTTCCAATCTTGATTAAGATAGTCAAGTAATTTTAAATGTAGTATTGCTTTATCCAATTGTACGGTACAAATATGGGCAGAAGAGCCTTCATTTAGAGTAAAAACTCTATGTTCATTCCCCTGTAATAAACAAAATATAGTAAATATAGTAAATTTTTTAATGTCTCAGATAAATATGCCAAAAATTCTATTTAAGGATTTCAAATGTTATACGAACTGCTTTTGAAACATACTTCTGTCTGAAAAAGTTAGAAGACTTATATTCAAGTTCTAACTCTGCCAACTATGTAAACATTCACATTTCCTCCAAGTCTGTGGGTAAATTATTCAAGATATGAGCTATCATGTTTCAAAAATGGTCTAAATGATCAACTTCAAAGGACTATTATTAGGATAAAACTAAGTAATATAATGTAAAACTCTAATGGAACTAGTAAACATTATAATACATATAACTAGTAAAACATTTTAAAAATCTTATCCATTAGTAATTTTAGTTTTGAAAGCTAAAAAATGATGGAAAATGAATGAGAAGAGATGAAATCTTATCCATTAGTCATTTTAGTTTTGAAAACTAAAAAATTATGAAAAATGCATGAGAAAACAGATAATAATCCAAAATAAGTCCCATTCTCGATTGTTAACAATCCTTCATCACCCATTTCCAATTATCCTATAGTAAAGGCCCAATGCATGAAATTCGTGCAAGGGGTTTGGCCCTCGCAGCCGCAGCAGCTTGTCTCAAGCCTCGCAGCCCAGGCTTTGTCCGGAAGGTCGTTCAACTGTCCCATCTAATTAGCATATTATGCTTTTATTATCTATACTAATAAAAGGAAAGTATGCTAATTAGACCAGAGGTCTTCCAGAGGTCCTTCCAGACAAAGCCACAGAGGCTGCAAGGCCGAGGGCCGGCACCATGGCAGCTGTGTGGGCCAATCCAGCACCAAGGTCCCTTTTGCAGAGGCCATGGGAGAAGGCGCCGCAGACAGGAGAAGGGAGAAGGCAGAAGGAGGTGGTGCCACGGGAGAAGGGAGGAGGTGAGAAGGTTGGCGCGGCAGGAGAAGGGAGAAGGCCAGCACTGCGGAAGAAGGGAGAAGATAGCAGTTAGGTAGTTAGGGGGATCAAGCCAGGAGGGGAGAGCAGATAGGCAGTTAGGGGGATCAGGCCAGCAGCTGAGAGCAGTTAGGGGGATCAGGTTGGCAGGGGAGAGCAGTTAGGGGCAATCAGGCCAGCAGGGGACATCAAGCAGGCAGGTAGGTGAGCAGTTAGGAGCCTGTGGTTCCGGATTGCGAGAGGGGTCCCGGATCGGAGAGGGTGCAGGTTGGGCTGAGGGACCCCCCCCCCTCTGTGCATGAATTTTGTGCACCAGGCCTCTAGTAGATAATAAAAGGGTAATATGCAAATTGTCCCCTCAATTGGGAGTTCGACCAGAATTCAACCAGGGAGCAGGGTCGGCCTTCCAACATCTCGGAGCCCCTCCCCTTGGCTGGCCCCATCCCTGATTGTGTTGTCCCCCCCCCCCCCTCCAATCGGGGGTGGGACCAGCCTGCTAACTGCCCATGGCTCCTTCTCCCAGATGGCCTTGCCTGATCGGCCCCGATCAGGGTGGGCCAGCTGGACCCCACCCATGCACGAATTCATACACCGGGCCTCTAGTTGTTTATAGTATTATATCTTATGCATCTCTCAAAACCATTCATTTCTCTTCACCCCCACTTTCATTACCTTAGTTCCTGCCACTGTGTCCTCTCACTTTAAGTCTCCTAACTGCTCTTGTCTCCTTTAATCCCTTCTTCATACCACAGCTAACCTGTCTTTCTAAAAATTGGTCATATCCATTGGGAGCTAGCAAACAGAATGTGATCCCTAAAAGCATCAAATCAAAAGTCCTATGAGAATGGAACATAGATAGATAGTATGCCTGGATAATTCACCATATTGTCTAGCATCTCTAACTTGGTTCCCTCCTGTTGTTATAACACAGGAATCTCTTCATCTTAAGATTTTTAATTAGTTAAAGTAAAAGTAATTTAAGTTATTGACACCTGGCATGTTAATATCCACAAAATAGAATAGTAGTGGTGGTGCTGTTAGAGAGGTAAATGAATGGCAATCATGTACCTACAAGGCACTGTGCTAAATCCTTTATATATATATCATCTAGTTTGATTTCCCGATATCCCAATCATGCAAGATTTATTACTATCCCCCTTTCATAAATTAGGATAAATTATTCAGGAAGACAATATAACTTGCCTAAAGTTAGTAAGTAATAGAGCTAGGATTAAATCTCTGATCTACCTGAGAGCAAAGTGCAAATTCTTAACCACTAGAACATCTGCCAAATATAAAGAAAAACAGATATTCTTAAACTATAGATGTTAACTTCACGCTCCAAAAAAATTATCAAAGAAGTGTATACATACAGTAAATACCAATAATTAATAATTAATACACTATGACCAAAACAATAATTAATAAATTACAATGAAGATATTTTTTATATTTGATAGGCATGGCAAATGTAATATTAAAATCCTGATGAAGTCAGACATAATTTGTTAAAACAGAATATTTAAAAGAAAAAGCATCATTGTGGGCATAAAATCCTTTTAGAGACCTATTATCAGAATAATATAATGTAGCAGCATTTTTCCACTTAAGTCTAGTACTTAAATATTATTTAATACTAATTCTCATACTTGTTTCAAAAGTTAGAATCCATATTTTAAATGTATGACATATGAAATGTACATGCTTAGAAAATATAGAAAAATATATATTCTAAAACTGCAATGTTTTCATCTAAAGAGCTACCTTCAGATAATGTGAGTCTAGGCAATTTCTATCATCTCTATTTTCTAAATGACATATCACATTTGTGTAGGTCATTTATATTCGCCTTAGTAGTCAAATTTCAAAGGTGAATCAATGGAAAATATTTTTTAAATCCTATTTTTACACAGCATGATTAAACATTTATTTTCCATTTGAGTATTACCAAATAGTATTACCTATCCCCAGTACCAAAACCATAGACACAAAGATATTTAATAAAATTCCAGAATACCTGTATATAATAAACAATTTTGTAAGGAAGAAGATTTCGGAGTAGGATAGGTGGCCACAAATGCATTATGTATGGTAAGTCCCAACCATCTTCTGAATATACTGACAGAGATGTCAAATTATCTTTTTCTGGGACAATATTAATAATAAATGGTTTCTTAGACGGGTTTATAGGACTACATTGCCTCTTTAGAGAAGAGCCTTCATTTTTTATAATTTCTTCAAAGTCAATTGCTTCACACATTTGATAGTCCTCATCTTCTGGCTTTAGAAAAAGGAGTGATCTGCATAAAACATTAAAAAAGATGTGTTGAAATCCTTTAAAAGAAAACATATTAAATTATATGATTATAGCTTTAGAACAATGAAATCACCTCCCTCCATACTATTGTAATATATTTTTATATTTTCACATTCTTAGAAATAGGTAAGATAGACAATAGATAAATATCTTCATCTTAACTTTCAGGAAATTAATAGTTATTTAGCTTTTAAAAGAATATTTATCTTATAAACTTACTACCTTAAATGTGTGTTTACAATTAACCATATATTGTGTCATATGGGTACTAAACTTACTAGAGTGATCACTTTGTAAGGTATATAAGTGTCTAATCACTATGTTGTATACATGAAACTAATATATGTCAACTGTAATTAAAAAATAAATGTAAAAAGTATGTTTACAAGATAACTGGTTTCTTACAGAAAGTACATAATCATATAGGTCACATATGTAAAGCAAACATCTATAACTATCTTTGACTTGTACATTTAACTTAAAGAAGTTGTCTTTCCTGGATATGTGGTCCTAATAGGAAGTAAATGTCATGAATAATTTCATGAACTAAAAAATTATTTCTATTGAAAAAAATCACGAGTTTTTCAAGATTAATGAAATTAAAGCTATCAATAGATACTTAATTTTATTAAAATGTTGGGCATAGTTGCAGAAGTGGTTACAAGAAGATAGTGACAAAATCAATAGGCATCACATATGATTAATTCACAAATTTAAATATCACTGTCTTTGTTTACATTTAAAGTACATTTTAGTTTTAACAATTTTTTAAACCTAAGTTGTGTCCACGTATAAATACTTAAGAAATGTTTTTGTACTTGTAAAACTGGTCAATTATGGCGACACTGTTCCTTATAGGTGAACAAATGTCAGTACTATCTCTAGACCTAATTATTTTCTTAACCCTTTTCGGTCCAACGTCGAGGCTGACTCGACAGACCAGGCGCTAGTAGCAGGTCCAATGTCAAGGCTGACTCAACAGACCAGGCGCTAGGAGCAGGTCCAAGGTCAAGGCTGACTCAACAGACCAGGCGCTAGGAGCAGGTCCAATGTTGAGGCTGAGGTCCACACCACAAACCGGTTCAACATTCAATCCCGTCAATTAATTTGGACCAGACTGTTTGAATTCTAAAAATAAAATTGGACCGCAAAGGGTTAAGCTTTAGTCCTAAAATTCTTAATATCTACACATATTTCTGTAATGATGTCTAATGGTACCCTAAACTTGCTAGACTAAATTCTGAGCCCTCCATATCCACTCCTCTGTGTTCTTTTCCAGGAACTTCCAACTACTGGCACTCTGGACTCTGAAATAATATTAGACAGATACTTCCTTCTCCCCTACACACATAACTTTTTCTAGGGTGGCTGCAGAGTATTCTGCAGAAGTGACAATTTTCCCAAAAATCTTTGTTCTGAAGAAAACACTTGAAGTAGAGAAATATGAAAGTTTAAAGAAAAGTCTAAGAAATAAAGAGAAAACATGAGAGAAAGATGTTCAGTGGCAAGAGGTTCTGGATGAGAAGAACTGATGAAGTGAATGGTTTTACAATGGAAGAACACCAAATGTTCTTAGAGGGAAAGGAAGAAACAGATGACATTACAGATGAAGATAAAATGTATATAAATGGGTGCAAGAAAATGAAGGAGCAACTACCTCAATGTGAACTTAAAACTATCTTTCAAATTTAATCTTCCAACTTGCACACCACACTCCAATCATATCCCAACTATTCTTTATAGACCTATACAAAGCCTTTGTTTTCATGTCTCCTTATCTTTGTTCATGTAATTCCTTGCACTTAAGATTGTCCTTCTCACCCTGACTAGTTTGACTCAGTGGATAGAGCGTTGGCCCTGTGGACTGAAAGGTCCCAGGTTCGGTTCCGGTCAAGGGCATGTACCTTGGTTGCAGGTACATCCCCGGTAGGAGGTGTGCAGGAGGCAGCTGATCGATGTTTCTCTCTCATCAATGTTTCTAACTCTCTATCCCTCTCCCTTCCTCTCTGTAAAAAAATCAAAATATATTTTTAAAAAAGATTGTCCTTCTCCACTAATCTCCACATTATTATATTTTACCTATAATTCATCTAGGTAATCTCTTCTTTGTTTTTTATAGTTTTCTGAAACAATAAGTCTTTCTGTAACTCTCTACAACCCATCATTTTCTACCTCTGTATTTACATAATATATCAATCTCCCAAGGGGAATAGCCAGGCTAATTCATCTTGTTATCCTACAGCAGTGCCATATACACAATAAAAAGACTTGATAAATAACTGTTAAATGAATTAAATTTAAGGATAAGTATATGTTAATTCCACAATTAAAGATAGCTATTTGTTAATTTAACAGCTCATATCTTAAATGTAAGTATACCCATGTCTAAGCATTGGAATAGGAGAGTACCTAATGTGAAATCCAAGCTAGTTAGTTACTAATGATTCTAGTAAATATTGATTTAACGTCCATGTAACAAATTAATATTTAGCTTTAAACAAAAGGTATAAAGATATCTAATGGCTTAATTTTTCTACAAATAGTCACAAAATGTAATACTAATTTATTAAAAATAAAACATAGTGCCATTAATATTATCCAAAAATAAAATGAATTTAAGGTTCTTCATAGAAATTTTTAAACATACCTTACATGTTATCTTAAGTCTTGTAATCCACCTATAATCCTCTCTAGAACATGGTCAGGTACTGTAAACAATTATTTTATTGTTCTCTGAATAATATATAATTTTTTTTCCCTCAGCAAGTTCAAATTAAGTAATATAATACTCATTATGGTCAGAAGGTCTAAACAATAGAACGTTTATTAGGGTGAGCAGGTCTAATACCTGAAAATATGTGTCTAAAACTGCTAGATTATCTTATAAACATTAGTGATCCAGTCTTGAACTCCTAGGCATGGGTCAGGATGAACAGAGGGAGGGGATATTTAAACTGCTTGTAATTTTGTTTCCGTCCTTCTGTAGCATAGGTCTAAGTGTCCATGTCTAGTATGTGTTCTGAATAGCAACTTAGACAACCATGATGCTTATTCTGAGGAAGGATTTATTTTCCCAAATCTCCATTTTTTCCTTGCTTTAAATTTTCAATTCCAAATTAAATATCCTGAACAATAATACTTGTTTGTTATGATATTAAACCTATAATTATGAAACTAGCCCATCATTAGTATTCTGTTACAATTTTAATATATCCTTTCTTAATATAAGATTTTACATCAAGTTTAGTCAAGTTACTTTAAATATTTAAAACTGATTAAAATTCTAAAATAATCAACAGATAAATGTGCAATATTTTGTTTTCTAAAGGAATTCCAAAAAAAGTTTATTAGAAACATTTAAAAAGTAAAAATCACTTCATAACAGTATATGTAAATCCAGAAACCAACAATTATAAACAATTAGATATTTTTTTAAAGTTGTGAATATACAAAGTGGGGCAAAAGTAGGTTTATAGTTGTGCATATGAAAAATAATACAATAATTAATAAGTAATAATGTAAGAATGAACTCTGTATTTTGCATTCTCAAAACTGTAAACCTACTTTTGCCCATCCCATAGAAGATTATGGTTATAATGGCTATATTGCAAGCATGTAATAATTTCATTTACTGGTAAAGCATAAATAATTTATATGCTATAAAATAAATACATTAAATAATATTTCTTTTAAAAACACTCCTAAGTGCCCTGAAACTTATATAAGTCATATAGGGTCAGATAGTAACAGGAAAGATTTTATGAAAGTTTGATAATTTAAAGATATCTATCCCTACCAAATCAGAAACTAAAAACTCTATGAGAGACGTAGAGCAAACAAGTAGATAAAAAGAATCACCGGTAAGATGCTAATGGTATGTTAAATTCATTTCCAGGTGAAGCCATTCCCAATAAAGTATTCCCTTCATAAACAGAAAGTGGGATTGAGAAATGATTTCTAATCTAGGAAAGAAAAATAATATTTAGTATCATTAATCTAATAAACTAGAGACATTTAAAATATATTCCACATAAACACCCCAACAAAAGATCAAAGCAATATTTACCTTGCTTATATAATTAAGGAAAGAAGTAAACATGTAATTATTATCCTAAAAACAGAAGATAAACCTACAAACAGTTATATTTACCTTTGGATAGATAAAAACAAACTGGTTATTAAAAATAATTTCTTATCCTTCTATATCTTACTAATATCCTCTAATTTAAAAAAATCATACTGAAAACTAAGATTAAATGGAGTCTTAAATTCACTATATTTTATTTCTATATATATTGTTTGCTCCACCTAGTCACAAATAGAAATACATTTTGATTTCTAAAAATAATACCTATATAAAACTTAAAATTAATGTTTAACTACTTAATGAAATTTTAAAAATCAACAAGGACAGCCCCACAGTCATCTTAAAAAACAGTTAATTATAAATCATAAATGAAAGAAAAGGAATTTATGCTTTCAGCCATAATGGAATAATAGGGACCAGATATACCTTCTCAACCTAAAAACTAAACAATGATTTTCAGACACTGGTTAGACAGCAGCTGAGAAAATAAAAATAAAAACAAAATCCAGCAAGAAAAGACCTAAAACTGCTCCAGCTTGCTGCCTGGATAGTTTTGAAGCTACTGTGTAGGAAAGGAGAAGTCAAACAGAGCTAAGTAAACTATCTAAGGCATAGGAGGGAACCTTGTTTCAGCCAAGGGCCATTTTGGATATTTATAACATCATTCGCAGGCCATACAAAATTATCAACTTAAAAATTAGCCTGCTGTATTTGGTCACACATTTAATTAACTCACCCCTAATGCCTTGGCAGGCCCAGACCAAATGATTTTGCAGGGCTTATAAGGCCCGTGGGCCAGGTGTGCCCCCCTCCTGCCTTAGACAGTTTACTCCTGTGAATGTGCTAATAATCAGTACTGAACTGAAGTCTTGAGAATAGGGCACACTCTTAAATCTTGGGATTCTAAGGCTTGGTAAAGATCTACCTAAAAAGGGCAGGCAGAACGATTTCTGGTGCTGACACATAGTTTCTTTTCTCACCAACCAAAGTTGTTTGGATGTATGGATATATATACTTTTTATCAACTTTAAAAGCTTTTAATGTCATTTTTTTCTTCAAATGACCTTGTTTAGTACAGAAGGTATTAGTTGCAGTGACTTACTAATGGTACAAAATTAGCCCTGAACTAAAAGGCTGCTTGAATCCCACCTAAAAAGTTTAAAAATAAGGACTGAGAGGATCACTTTCCAAGAAACATAACTATATTGGAGAATAAAGTTCAAGAATACAAAAAGAAATATTAATTGTATTTCAAGCAAGGCAAAATTCACAATTTTAGGTACCCAATAAAAATTAATAGATACATATAAATGTTAATGAAATAAATATTAATAAAAGGAAATAGCCCAGCTGGAGTGGCTCAGTGGTTGAGCATCAACCAATGAACCAGGAGGTCATGGTTCGATTTTTGGTTAGGACACATGCCCAGGTTGTAGGCTCAATCCCCAATTCGGTTTGCAGAAGGCAGCCGATGGATGATTCTCTCTCATCATTGATGTTTCTATCTCTCTCTCTCTCTCCCTCCCTCTCCCTTCCTCCCTGAAATAAATAAAAATATATTTTAAAAATAAATAAATAAAAGGAAACAAATCAGATATAATACACACGATAGAATTAGTAGACAATGACATTACAACATTTATATAACTAATAGAGGCCCGGTGCATGAAATTTGTGCATGGGGGGGGGGGGGGGCAGGAGTCCCCTCAGCCCAGCCTGCAACCTCTCCAATCCGGGACCCCTTGGGGGATGTCCGACTGCTGGTTTAGGCCCAATCCTAAGGTTCGGGCCTAAACCAGCAGTTGGATATCCTTCTCATAATCCAGGACCGCTGGCTCCTAACTGCTAACCTACCTGCCTGATCACCCCTAACTGGCCCCCCTGCCAGCCTGTACGCCCCTAACCACCTGTGCCAGCCGACCTGATCACCCCTAACTGCCCCCCTGCTGACCTGGTCGCCCCTCACTGCCAGCCTGGTCGCCCCACGCAGCCTGCTGCTCGGTCATTTGATCACCCCCACTAATCCCCCTGCCAGCCTGGTTGCCCCCACGCAACCTGCTGCTCAGTCGTTTGGTCGTCCCTCACTAACCCCCCTCCGGGCCTAGTCGCCCCATGCAACCTGTTCGGTTGTCCGATTGGTTGCAATGGTCACTTAAGCTTTTATATATATATTTTCAATATGTTCAAAGTTAGGGGAAATACTGAGTGTATGAATAAAGGACATGGGAAATATACATAAAAATGCAAATTGAAATTCTAGAGCTAAAAATACATTGGGTGTAAATGAGAAAAGATTGGACATTGAAAAAGAAAACTGAACTTTAAGACATAACAATAGAAATTATCAAAATGAACACAAGGGAAAAAACTAAAAAAATAAAGAAGAATAGAGCATTAGTGAGCTGTGGGGCAGATTTAAACACTAATAATGGTCAGTGAAGAAGTGAAGAGAGGGGAAAGAGAGAAAAAGTATTTGAAGGAAAAAAATGACAAAAAAAGCTTTTTAAAATTGATAAAAGTATATATCCATACATTCAAAATACTTAAATCCAAGTACAAGAAACAGAAAGTAAACTTCACTAAGATTCATCACAACCAAATTACTTAAAAACAGTGATAAAGGGCAAAAATATTAAATGTATATAGAGAAAATATCAACACTTTTCTAAAACAGGAAAGATAAAAAATATCAGGGTTAGGGGGAGGAGCCAGGAAGAGATTAACCAAAGAATATTTATGCATATATATATAACCCATGGACACAGACAATAGCAGGGGAAGGCCTTTCATGGAAGTGGAATGGATGGAAGCGGGCAAAAAGGGAGAAAATGGGAGACATCTGTAATACTGTCAACAATAAAATAAAAATTTAAAAAAATAAAAAATAACAGCAAGTTCTGGTTAGAAACAATGTAATCCAGTCAACAATTGAATAACTTCTTAAAAGTATGAAAAAAATTAACCTATCAATCTGTATTTCTATACCTGGTAAAAATAACTTAAAACATAAAAGTGAAATAAAAATGGAAACAATTCATGGACAAATTTCATGAGAGAGACAAAATTACTAGAAGAGTTCACTTAAGAAGTAACAAATATTCTGAATGGCCTTTACTCATAAAATAAAGTGAAACTATATTTAAAAACCTTCACAGAAGAAAAATGTTACAAGAAAACTCTACACCAATATTCCTCATGAACATACATGCAAAAACTATGAACATGGTTTTAGCAAATCAAACTAAGAATGCATCAAAGGGTTAATAATACTTCATGAATAACTGGGATTTACACTGGCAATGCAAGGTTGACTTAAAAATCCTGCATTAAGCATCTGCCCCCTGGTGGTCAGTGCGAGTCAGTGACTGGTTGTTCTGCCCTTCAGTTGATTTGCATATTAGCCTTTTATTATATAGGATAACAATTAAAACTCAACTAACATAACTTACCATATTAACAATATTTTTTAAAAGATCCTCTCAATAAATACAGAAAATAATTTGACAAAATAATGAGAAAAATTCTCACCAAATTAGAAGGGAGCATTTTCAACCTGAGAAAGGGTAACTACAAAACAAACCAACCAACCAACACACACAAAAAAGGCAAAACAAAACAAAATCCCTCAAAACATACTCAATGGTAAAACAGTGGGTACTTTCCCCTTAAAATTGAGAACAAAGCAAAAATGTCTGCTTTCATGATTCCTATTTAAATTGAACTGGAGGTTCTAGCCAGCACAACAGGCAAAAAAATAAAATAATATGCATCTAGGTTAGAAAAGAGAAAGTAAAAATGTCTTTAAGACACCATAAGTAAACATATTAAAAAGCCACTAAAACTAAAATGTGCAAATAGTAAGTCTGCACAAGTTAAAATAAAAAGTAACTGTACTTCCCCTAGCAATGAAGAACCAAATTAATATGCAAAAATTTCATATTTATCCAAAATTTTGAATAAAAATTGAAAATCAGAGTCTAAAAGTAAAATGGAAAAGGAAACGACTAATAGCCCAAACAAACTCTGAAAAGAACAAAGCAGCACAACTTGTACTACCTGATTTCAAAATTCAGAGTAAAGTACTAGTATTATCAATACAGTGTGGCATTAGCATGAAGATAAACAGAGCAATAAAACAGAATAGAGAATTCAGAAATAAATCAACACAGATATGGTCAGTTTATGTTTGACAAAAGTGTCAAAGCTATTTAACGGAAAAGTAATAATCTTGGATGGAACTTATTAGCCAGACATATTGGAAAAAAGTGAACTTCAACTCTTTTCTCCTATCATAGACAAAATGGTATGTGGTATATCTATTACTACTCAACAATATGCAACTGCATATAACAACATTAATAAAAGTTGACACATACAAAATTAGGCCTAGTAAAAGAAGCAAGACTCCATTCTGTACTCCATTTCAGTTACATGAATTCTATATTGTGTAACTAAAATACAATGAGAACATGTCAGTGGACACCTGGGAACGGGGAAGTAGAGAGAGAAGAAACATTTTGGTGAGATAAATATGTTAATTACTTTGTGATAAAGATCTCATAGGTGTATTTTTGTGTAAAACTCAACTTTAAGTGTATGCAACTTATTGTGCATCAATTTTACCTCATTAAATCTACTAGAGGCCCGATGCACGAAATTCATGCAAGAGTAGGCCTGCCTTGCCCTGGCTGCCAGCATTGGCTTCCCTCTGGCAACCGGGACCCAGGATTCCCTCCAGCCACTGGCAGCCACCTGGGACCCAGGCGTCCCTCGAAGGCCCGGCTTCGTCCAGAAGGTCGTCTGGTCTAATTAGCATATTACACTTTTATTATTATAGATATAAATTTTCTCTCACCATATTTGCTAATTAAAACAAAAGGATATATACATACTATAAAGACC
This sequence comes from Myotis yumanensis, assembly GCF_028538775.1. Taxonomy (NCBI): domain Eukaryota; kingdom Metazoa; phylum Chordata; class Mammalia; order Chiroptera; family Vespertilionidae; genus Myotis; species Myotis yumanensis. Next base: position 37,721,356 of record NW_027223763.1, read on the forward strand.
CCAAACAAAATATTGATGAGTTGTAGTTTTTTACAAAATACTCCATAAAAAGATTTTACAAAATAGTCTTATACAAAAATTGTAAGTATATTGAACAAACTCCTATCACTGCTCATATTAGAGTAGTACAATTACTGGTAATGTTTCTTCTTTTTATATTAGTTACACTGCTACTATAATTTGTATGCTTTTGGTAGCAATTTGCTTTATTTTACTTTTGTTTTTTATTGGCACACAAATATGCATATGACCCCCCAAAAACTATCATTTCGTACCTGCACTGGAGAGCGAACTGTTACTTTCTTATTTCCTTCCACTGTGTCAATTTGACAAACAATAGATCTTTCAACTCCAGATTCTCTGTGCCTTACAGTGTACAGTCGTCGTCCCACTTTTGTTAAGGGAATTTTATCAGCAGTAGAGTGGTTAGCAGGTGCTAAATTGAATATATGTTTGAAAAGTTTTATTGTAAATCATCATATGTTAATTTTAAATAGATGTTAAGCATCAGAAACATCAGATGATTTCTTAAGGTTATGAATAAATAGTCACTCAAGTCTTTGGATTTAAGATTATACAAAGGGATTATACAAAGAGTAGTTTTTTGTATAGACATAATGTATACAACAAAGAGATACTGTAAGAAAGCACAATGCATTTCCATCACATTTATTTAAAACCTTCAAAAGACTTTATAAAAAAATTGTTTTAATTGAAAAAAAATCTCATTCAGTAGTTTAACCTAAGACAACAACACTTATGAACAAAAAAGTTTCATAAGCCTTTTCAAAATAAGTAATGAGAAGAATTTTTATAAAATGTAAGAAAGCATCTCGGATTTGCTATTATAATAACCAGAGCCTAATACCTTCAGGCAATCTTTGGCAATTACCAAGGTAGCTGCAATTTTTCCATTGTTAATTTTCTCAGCATGTGGCACTTTGTGACATGTAGGATTTGATTAAATAAAATTTTATACAAATTATCTAATATACATACATATACTGTATTGAGGGATGAATTCTTTACATTATTTACATTAATCCCCCCACATCATTACATGAAATGTTACTTCAAAAACTAATAGAGATAAAACTGACAAGAACAATTAAATGACAATGCTTGGACAACAACTGAAACCTATCCACTGTTATGCATCATTTCTTGACTAGAAGAGCACTAGTTATCAGTTTTGGTACTCCTACTCAAAGTCTAATTAATCTTTCAAATGTGCTCCACCTTCACTATTTAAATGTCAAAGTATCAGAAAGTGGTATGGGTGAGGCTTTGGGACTATTTAACTCACTGTGAGTATATCAGATATAATGATAATATTTTTTAAAAAATATGTTTTATTGATTTTTTACAGATAGGAAGGGAGAGGGATAGAGAGTTAGAAACATCGATGAGAGAGAAACATCAATCAGCTGCCTCCTGCACGCCCCCTAACGGGGATGTGCCTGCAACCAAGGTACATGCCCTTGACCGGAATCGAACCTGGAACCCTTCAGTCTGCAGGCCGACGCTCTATCCACTGAGCCAAACCAGTTAGGGCTATAGTGATAATTTAAGAATTTATTTGCTTTCACTTCTATGAAAATGCAAAACTTCTGGGAATCAGAAAGGACCAAAAAAAAAAAAAATTCCACTTCAATAAGCATAACATAAAAACCATTTACAAACCCATAACCATTAAAATGTGTTATTTCCATAAATTCAAACCTCATTTTGAATTCATTCAGCAGCACTAAGAATGAGATCTGATATTTTTCTTCCCCAAAATATAAAGCAGTAAATTACCATGCTCTAAAGAAAGCAGTGAACAAAGAAAGTTAGAATTTGGAATACAAAAATATAGTGACAATAGCAATGAAAGTCCTACAAACAAAGAAACAAAATTTCCAACCTTTTAGGAAGGAGATAAAAAACGTGTAAGATATCAGAAATGAGTAAAATGGAATATAAAATATAACTTAAAAGAAATGAAAGCCCTAGGAAGGTAATTTATCACTTACTAAGAAGAATGAAGAAAAGTTTGCTGCTTAGGCTGGTCATTGCATTGAAATGATCATTGTCTTTTGTTCGGACATAATCCATACTTAAACTTTCCTCATTTTTCAATATATATGACTTTGCCACTGGAACGTTGAGCACACTAAAAGAATCACTTGGTGAAACAGAGATGGTAAGTCCAAGAGAATTTAAAATCATAAATGGCGCTAGATCCCTCATGAAGACAGTTGAAGATCCAGTGGCAGCTTCTGTAAATGCCTAATAAGGTAGAGTTATCGTAAGTAAAATAAAATGAAATGTGGAAAACCAAATCACAAGCACAACACTAATGAACATATGACAAATAACTAAGTTAATAAAAAACTTTTATTCAAGAAAAGAGAAGGGTTTAACTCAGAGTAGTACAGCCACATTTAAAGTTTCAAATGTCTTTTCTTACCTTGACTAAATTATTTAACATTACAAGACCACATTTGGATAATGTAATGTTTAGTTGGTCTTTTGAATAGAAACTGATGACAGTTTTATATTCTGGCACTCTGTAATCTTCTTCAGTATCTGACTCAACAATAGCCTTTTTTGCTTTCTTTTTCATCTAAAATGACATGTAAATTACAGAAATATAAGGAAAATTTGTTCCTGGAAGCACAACATAACTCATTTTGCAAAGGAAAAACAAACTTTAGATAAATCCCAGTAACATTAGAGAGAGCAAAAATGTTTATCAGTTCCACTGTCTTATTGGAATTACTTGGAAATCAACCAAATAAGGTCACCTAGCACAAGAGCAGTATTAGGGGAAGAATTCTTCTCATCCTCAGTGATACTAAAATGACAAGCACATTTTAGAAGAGGTAAAAAAACAAACCAAAATTACTAAATGCATGTGGCATCAGAATGAAAATAAAAGGCACATACTTCATAGCAAATGAAAATTTAGAGAAAAGTTATTTAGTCTATTGGTCATGCTATAAAGAAAGAACAGAAAATCAGGGACTTAAAAAGTCCAACAATAGTTGCAGAACAGTGCCACTAGAACCCAGAACTCATGAGAAACAATAACATCTACCTCTTTTTAGGATTCACAGATCCAGGGCCCATGTATATTCCAACCTAAAATCACCAAATAAGTTCTTTTATCTACTAGTAAATCCTTTGTCTGAAATATGTGGAAAATCAAATGCAGTGATCCAATACCAAAAGCTGGACATGCCAAGCTGGTCACCTTTGTTGTTACTTTAATTGACTTTAAACCACTGAAAATCTGTCTTCAGGTTGACTGAATTATCATTAGGGAGGAAACGTGCCAGTTATTTCATAGTCTCCTGCTTCAGAAGCACAGTTTTATCATCTAAAGGTCCTGATTCTTATGATTACGTAAACTCAATTATTTTAAACATATTTCAAACAAATAATATGTTTTCTTATATATACATATCCTTCAGAGACAAAGGAAACACGGGTTAAACAGCAACCTACAAGAGGCTAGCAGCATTTTAATATGAGTAGGGCCTCTGCAGCCAGATTCGCACTCCACTTTAAAGGCATTACTTTAGTGAAGCCCTTTCTAGTCTCAGTCCTTTCACATGTTACAATGAAGTTAGAAATTGTACAGTCTTCAGACACTTGTTGTAAGAGTGAAAGCAAAAGTACATCACTTAGATGTCTAGTACATAATAAATATTACATAATTATTTGTATTTGAAAAAGCACAGGAGGGCACTGGCCTTGGGTTTGAAAATTACATGCACAGGTCAAACAGGGAAGCATACAGCAAGGCTAATAATGAAAAATGTTGAACTTTGTTGAGATTGAAATTGGTATGTTTGGTATGGTGTAGATACCCTCAATTTTAAAATAATTTTTTGACTTCAAATATACCTTGATTCCAAGATTCCATGGTCTAAATTCCTCAGTCTGGTCAATTTCTAAAGGTTCAAGCAAAGGTTCCCATACACCAAACATTTCATTGTAATAATGCACCTATAATGAGAATTTTTAATTTTTTTAATAAGGCATTCTGGAATTTGCTGAAATGATCTTCCATGTTGTTTAATACTACCATTCCTTTAGGCTGTGCTATTTCTCCTATATAAAAACCATGCCACTCATGAGTTTCCTACATTCACTCCCTCAGCACTTTCCTCACCTGTTTTACATAATAATTTAGCTTCCATATTTAATCCTGATAAAACTCTCTCTTAATCATGTTTCCTTAACTTCCAGGCCAGGCTAAACATAAAAGACTGTGTTCCTCTATCATATATTATTGAAATTTTTTAACATGTCTGTCTGCCTCCACTGATTTTTCGAAAACAAGTAACACAAGATTCAATGAGTGTTTATTTATTTGAATTCTTTGAACCTTCTGGACATTCTAGATTAAATCCTCTGGAAAGTATACAAAACTCTAGCCAAAATTTGAACAGCTATAATCTAGTCAGTCATATCTACCTCTATTAATATATAACTGTATTAATACAAATAATATAGCAGCTTATAAATCTCCATATTTTTTTGATAAGGGTAGATTATCAGATTAGTTTCCACTAGACAAACTCGATTAATAATTTAAACCAAATTAGCTTTGGGGATGATTCTATATAGATAAATTCTGAAGCAAAATGTACATTGGTTCAAAGCAAATTTTTTATATAAAGTACAAAAAATTTAAAGATCTTAGTGGATTCTCACTACAGTGTAAAGGATTATGCATTATATAAAAGTATAAGACATCACCTAATTCTTTATATTACTCTTTTAGAAGAGATTCAGAAATAGTTTATTTTTCTTTTAAAGGAAGAAAGGTATTCCATTAAATTCCTAAAAACAAGAATTTTGAATCTAATCAACAACAATCTATTAATGTATCGTGTTTAAATTGATCAAATCAACTGAAATATAAACTTAGTGTGGACATGTGGTCTAAAGTTAAAGTACAATAGGCCCTCAAATAACATTTTGTTCAACAATGTTTTGTTACAACACTGATGAGATGTTGTAGGATTTTAACTCTTTTTCATATCAATTAGCTACAGTAAAACTGGTTTTATGTCCTTTTGCTTAAAATGGCAAAACCTATCAATGACACTAAATGAGGACTTACTGTATACATAAAACTTTATCAAAGGCATAAATCTGTAAACTTTCTTCCAAAAGGTTTCTGAGCCAACATCATATTTACAATATGCTTAAATATTTAAAGATTCTAAAAATATTCCATATGTATCATTATTTGTTATAAAATCTAGAAAAAATACTATATTTACTTACTTCTAGCTCAAGCTGACAGTGGAGATTTATGAGGGAACTCCAGTTTTTGCCTTCCCCTGAAAAACATGATTTTGCCAAAAGCATAGGCACTGTTCTATGACCAACCCCAGCCTCAAGAACTATAAAAATAGAATCAATGTTCATTTTTATTATCTCTCCTTTGGGTACCAATTCAGTTGTGGGAGCTATGTTTTTCACTTCATTTGGTTCTTCAAGAAACCACATTTTTAAAGTCTTTGTATCCTTCTTTTCCCATAAATGTGCTGTAGAAGAAGCAGTTTCTTGTGGGATGGTTTCCTTAGTTGTGTAAAGTGCTGCAGTTACGGTAATCACAGTATTTATGATAACTGGTGAAACCTAAGGAAAAAAATTTAAACTAATAAAAAATCTACTTATGCAGCTTTTAAAAATACATACTTCAAGGACATTTAAATATATTTGCTGAAGAATCATAATTAATGTTGAAATAATAGTATTATTACCATGAAACTGCAAATATAATTCCCTGCACAGGAGGGGTCCCTCAGCCTGGCCTGTGGAGATTGGGCTGAAACCGGCTCTCTGTCATCCCCAAGGGGTCCTGGATTACAAGAGGGTGCAGTCCAGGCCAAGGGACACCACTGGTGCACAATTGGGGCCAGAGAGGGACTGTGGGAGGTTCCAGGGCATGTCCGGCCCATCTTGAGCAGTCCTGATCAGGGCCTATCAGGGCCAGCCAGCTGGGGAGGGACCGTAGGAGGGCTCCAGGGCATGACCAGCCAGTCTCACCCAGTCCCGATTGGCTGGACCCCAGCAGCAAGCTAACTTACCGGTCTAAACATCTGCCCCCTGGTGGTCAGTGCACGTCAAAGCGAGTGGTCGAATAGTCGGAGGAACAATTACCACATTAGGCTTTTATATATAGAGATTTTTAAAACATAGCTTCTTTTTTGCTTACTTAACAATTAAAAGAATTGCTGTAATAACTGTTTATTTCTAGTTTATTAATTTTTTTAAAAGTTCAATAAAGATCTAAATGACTGACATTTTAACTTACCTTTAGTGTCAGCGATTTTAGTGATATATCAATCACTTGTGGATCTTTGCCTGTCTGAGTAGCTTGATAGAACAAGTCACAGGGCTGCAAAACCTATGAGAAAAATCAGTAACACTAAATTACCATTGTTCTTAAAATAGTTTTATTTAAAGGCTTTCCTAGTAATAGCTAACTATATTAAATAGACAAGTTATTCAAAACTGTTGAAAAATAAGTGACTCAATAACACACTTCTTACTTCTCTTTACTTACTCATTATAATATCAAGTATTAATATGAGCAGTATTAATAAAACAATATGTAGGACTTCTTGAATATTCTTAACTATAGAAATATATAAAATGTGTATTATATATTTCATTTTACTTACTAGAACAAAAATTTTATCATGGCATCTTTTCCATTATAAAATTACAATGAAATAAATTAATCTATACAGAAAAAGCTATAAAAGATGAGATGTAAAAATTATAAATACATTAGATTTATTAATAATTCTTAATGCAATTATAAATTAGCTGAGTTTTTCTTAACTGTGGTAAGCAGGATTCTACCCTCTAGCACCCAGTCACCATATTCCTTTCAAACACAAAATATATTCACCTCCTCCTAAGGTTCCTAACAGTCTCATTCCATTATAGCTCAAAGTCCAAAATCACATTTTCTAAGTCTGTATCTCATCATACCTCTATCTCATCTATAGCTCTCATTGATTAAAAAATCCAAAATCTCATCTATTTCTTACCAGCTCAAAGTCTAAAACTAAATCAGCTCCAGGTCCTGATGAAATTCCTGGGTATAATCTATTAAGTGTAGCTGCTAGGGCACAATTTCTCTCCCTTTATGGAATTGTGAAACTAAGATGAGTTATCTGCCCCCACCATTCCTAACACAGAATGGTGGGACAGACATAGGATAACAATTACAGACATTCCCAATCAAGTTGGAAAAATGGAAGGTAAAAAGGAGTCACTTGTCCAAAGCAGTTCTGAAATCCAGCCAAGTAAATATGTTTCTTGATTAGGTTTCAAAGCCTAATAACAATTATCTGTGGCTCTCAGCTCCACCCTGAGTCATTCTTCCTTCTTTATAAAAGGTAGCAGAAATACACAGCTGAGTAGTTGCTTTTTTATCCTCCTGCTTCCTGCCAGTAGAATGTTGGGGGTTCAAGACACCATTTTTCAAAGCTTTCTGGGACTACATATAAAGCCATCCCTATAGTTTCCAATAATATGTCTTTTACCTTCTTTCTGAGTCCTCGTTAGCAGTGTCCTCAAAGACCATGTTTCTACCAAAAGTCTGATCAACACAAGTTAGGCTTTCTCTATCATTCTATTCAAAATTCCTCCAGATTCTGCATACTACCCAGTTCCAAAGATGCTCCCTCATTTAAATAATTGCTACATCTTATTTCTGGTAAAAAAAAAAAAAAAATCTGTATACTTTCTCTAACCGGTTTGGCTCAGTGGATATAGAGTGTCGGCCTGCAGACTGAAAGGTTCCAGGTTTGATTCCGGTCAAGGGCATGTACCTTGGTTGCGGGCACATCCCCAGTGGGGAGTGTGCAGGAGGCAGCTGATTGATGTTTCTCTCTCATCGGTGTTTCTAACTCTCTATCCCTCTCCCTTCCTCTCTGTAAAAAATCAATAAAATATATATTTTTTAAAAAAATCTGTATTCTTCTATTACTGAGTAACAAAGTACCATAAACATAGTGGCTTAAAACAATACTAATTTATTTTTCCTCATTTTCATGGGTCAGGAATCTTGCTGAAATCAGTTATCAGCCGGTTGCATCTTTATCTTGAGGCTTGACTTGAAAAGATCTGCTCCCAGGCTCATTCAGGCTGTCAGTAGAATTCATTTCTTTGTGGCCCTAAAACTGAGATCTCCATTGGCTTGTGCTGTCAGCCAGAGACTGCTTTTGACACCTACTAGTAAGTTGCTCATAGGTTCTTGCCATGCAGCTTTCCACACAGTATGGCAGCTTACTTCTTCAATGCCAGGATTTTAAAAATTAGGTTAGGCCCATCCAGAATCTCTCTTTAGATAACCCAATTAACTGATTAGTAACCTAATTATATTCACTGATCCTTTCTACACTCAAAGGGAGCAGACTACACTGGGCACATGCAACAGGAGGTAGAAATCTTCAGGGCCATTTTAGAATTCTGCTTATATTAAAAGTGAAAAATAAATCAGAACAAATATGATAACCAAATTCATTCTCCATAAAATCACATTAAAATTCACTATTGTTCTAATAAATCAACAAGAGCAACTAGTACATGACTTACATATTCAATATATTATTTCTTGAAACTTCAGGGATAGGAAATTATAACCATATTACAATACATAATCCACAACTTCCAACATAAAATTTGTGTTATATCTTCATCTTAGGGAAGGCAAAAAACAAAACCAAAAAGTACTATTATAAATACATAAAAAAGTTTCTAACTCCCTTCCCAAAATAAGTATGAACGTTTGTTTTGTTCCTTATCCAACTCCTTTATTTTCAAGTCTAATTAAGTTCCCTAGGATTAAAAATGCAGCTGATCGTCTGGCCGGTGTGGCTCTTTGGTTGAGCATCAACCTATGAACCAGGAGGTCATGGTTCGATTCCATGCCCGGGCTGCAGGATTGATCCCCAGTAGGGGGTGTGCAGGAGGCAACCAACTGATGATTCTCTCTCATCACTGATGTTTCTGTCTCTCCCTTTCTCTTCATCTCTCTGAAGTCAATAAAAATGTATTTTTTTAAATGCAGCTGATCCAACATGTTAGTGACAAAACTACACTAGAGTCAAGTTGTATACAATACAGTCTATTCAGATCAACTGAAGATGTAGAAACATTATCTTAAAATGGAATTATTTCCCTAGTAGTAGTATTTTATTGTCTCCAACTACATCCATTGTAATTTTAGTGTTACTTTAATTTTTTTTCCTTTCTACTCTAATTCTCACCATACAGCTCCTGTATTATGATTTTCACTATTAATGCATTATTTCCCTGCTGCTATTGCTTCCCCTTCAAAGAAGCAATCTTGGGCTATCCAACATCTATAGAAGCCTATAAGAGCACACTATACATTCCCTACTTTACTAACACTATCTTGGTGGTGGGAAGACTGCCCCAAGTTGAGAACCACAGAATAACGAGAAAAAGTCAGAGTATGTAAGTGTAGATGTTGGTAGGTGAGTAGATATGGGGTGGGAACTTGTGCTCTCTGGAACCCAGGTTCTCTGCACATGTTATATCTTCATCCTGAAACACATTCCCATGACTCCTGTTTCAGTTCTGCTGGCTAATACCTACTCATCTTTCAGGCACTGGCATAAAAGTCACTTCACCTGATAAGCCTCCCCTATTTACACTTCTCCATAGAAATCACATACAGACTCAACAAAGAAAATTATCATCTAAAGATCCTGGATTTTGAGCTGAGACTGTAACCCTTGAGGTGGAGGTGAGAAAAGACAAGCATGGATTATCAGTATGGACAAAGGAATAAAATATTTAGTGAACTGTGGGAAGAACCTCTGGCTGTCTTGATATCTGTTCTTTTTTTTTCCCACAGTAATTAATACAAGATTTATCTGGGCACAAAATAACGCAAAAAAAAAAAAAAAAAAAGGAGGAGGAGGAGGAGGAGGAGGAGGAGAAGAAGGAGAAAGGAAGAAGAAGGAGGAGGAAGAAGGAGAAGAAGAACACATTCTCCAGCTGTTTTTGCAGATAAGTATGATCACCTAGCTACATTCATGCCAAATGATGTGAGTAGAATAGAAGAAATATATAAAATGTCTAAGTATTCACCTAAAAGGGAATCAGTATGCCCTCAGTTTTCTATATCCTCTCTTTTCTTAGTGATGAGCCATCAGCCTTGCAAACTAGAGAATTACAGCTTACATTTCTATGTTGATAATTTTTAGAATATTTATGCTTCTATTATTCCTATAAAAGACTAAACATTTTTATAAGTGTTTTATAAGAGTACTAGGAGTCAGATAGTTAACTTGAAAAGATGTCTCTGAAGAAATAAATTTTAATCAGTTATGAAGAGGAGGAAAGTCATGAAGTTGCTAGAGTAATATACAAATGGGAAGTATTTCAAAGCAAATGGCTAACGTTCAAATACATTGCATGGAGAAAAGCAAACACATACATCAAAGGAAAAGGGTCCAGATGGGAGAAAAATATGAAAAAATGGCAAAATTGCAACAACATCTCAAACAAGTGGTAGATAGTTTTCAAGGCAAAAGAGCAGTGTGGAACTGACAAGAATAGTATGTGCGAGTAAGGTCTCAAAAAAAGTGAAGATGAAGGCAGCTTCTTAGTGAGACTATGCCCACAAATACATAAAAAAATGAGGAACAACTGGAAGAATGAAAAAGAGTTTCAAAGTGGTAAAATAATAATCTAGATTAGGCTCTCCAAAAAACAAAAAAAAAGTACTTTATAAAGAAAGATTAGAAAGTCTGTAGGCAGGTTCCTCAAGTGGTATATACAAAATACAAAACAGATAACTAAATAGTAAACTCACAGTAGTGATTCTGTCTTTTCTCTTGTCAGGAAGAAATGGGCATGCTCTCATTTGGAGATCTTTAATAGCAGCAGTCATTGTATTGTTTTCAAGGTCACCCTTGCAACAAATTTCACATTGTGTTGTAATGACTAAGGCAGGAGCATCATTTCTTGTCATATCAGCCACAAACACAATTTCAGGATTTTTAATAAGAATATTCACTTCCCACTTTTCTTGTATCTGTGCAGGTACTAAAATAGAAATAAAAATAATTTAAAATATTTATAAATCTTTGCTACACATTTTATGAAAAATGTATTATTTATGGGAAAATGTTATTTTCATTCTAAGTAAAAACTAAAGGCATCTTAGATCCCAAAGAAATCTATAATGTAAGATTTGAAGAAGAGAGTCATAAGTACATTTAAAAATGTGGGGGAAAATCTCCAGCATGGCAGAGCTGAAAACTAACCCAGTTTCTAACTCTCAACATGATACTCTTTCCACTACACCACAAATAAAAATCTAAAAGACAGTAGAAAACTATAAATAAAACAAAAAGTAAGAATGTTTTAAGTTGAAATACTATCTTTAATAATGAAAATAAGTGGTTGGTTCATTATTTCTCCCTGCAGGTTTTCTTCCAAGAAATTCTTTCAAATGATTGTCTGAAGTTAAGTACAAGTACTTATTCTAATACAGGTCTCATTAATTTTTGAACCCAATACATACTTACTCCTTGAAAAATATGGAAACTGCACATCCCAGCAGAAAGCACATTTTCCTCTTAAAAATAAAATTTTAATTTATTAATTCATTTAACCTCGTCGATTAGAACTGCTATTTTCAACCTTTTTCATCTCATAAACTAGAAACTAGAATTCTGCAGCATATCAAATATTTTTTGCCAATCTGACAAAAAAAAGGAAATAAATTTGATTCATTTGTATCAAACGGAGATTGATATGTTGGCTGTTGTCATTTTTTTACTTGACAATTTAAGAGAAAAGAGGTCAGTGCCCCTGATTAAGTAGTCAGGTATTTCATGTTTTAAAAATTCTTGTGGCACGAAGGTTGAAAATTGCTAATCTACAAAGCTAATCAAGGTAAGTGCTATTGTAAACACTTGATTAACACAGATATTAAATATTTTAGTTAATAACTAACCTTCTTCCTTAGCAGCCCATGCTTGAACATTGGTTTCTACAGCAGTGCCTGCGGTGTAGGCTTCAAGAAATACATTTGCAACTGTCAGAAGAAATTCCACACTTGCACAAATATATGTTTCTTGAAGGACTACATCAGACATCCAACCATCTCTGATTTTCTTATACTTTACATCCATCATATCTTTTTTGTCAAATCCAACTGTCAGTCCTATCATTCTGAAAAACACAATATTACTGTGAATAGCTTACAAATAACCAAACACACCAATAAAACCCAAAGACTTCTTATCCCTTTCACTGAGAGCCAACCAGCATCTAAAGTCAGTAATCGTAGAAAGATCTCAAAGTACTCCAAATAATAATAGATTTACAAACTTCTGGAACATAACTGTTTTATAAATTAGTGTGTCTTTAAGAAATTATCAGAATTTGGAATCTCAGCTGATTTTTCATATATTTCCCATTAAATTTTGAATTGATAATAATTTTGATAATATAAATTAATTTGGAAAAAAAACACAAAAAATTACACTGATTATTTTTATTTAATTAATCTATCAACCATCCAGTAAGAGCACATAACTGAAACAAGACATATTATGTCTTTAATTAATTAATTATTTTTGGAGAGAGAAGAAAGGAGGGAAGGTGGGAGGGAGAGAGAAAAACATCGATATGAGAAACATCAATCCGTTGCCTCTCAGATGCACCCCAACCTGGGATCAAACCCGCAACCTGTGTATGAGCCCTGACAGGGAATGGAATCTGCCACCTTTTGATGTATGAGATGATGCTTCAACCAACCAAGCCACCCGGATATTTAAAACGTTGACTGGGAACCATGACTTCACTGAATTGAAAGCTCTGATGAGATTAAGGATGTGCCCAAAAAATGAATGTGCAACTTTGGGAATAAGTTTTATAAAATCTATCAACCATATTTCAAGTAAAAACGCAGAACACTATTACCTAGGAGTTGCCTTCTTGACATGAGGCCTTTTATCATCTAAAATACAATTTTTTAATGAGAAGGCAGAAAATATTGAGTCATCTGTATACATTTTTAAAGTACTTATTATATTCTCCAATTTAAATTCAGCAAGTGTCAGAGAAGGATCACGAACATCTGTAAAGGAAACCTGCAGAAGAGAAAATCAATATAAATTTTACACAAACACATAAATATGACACATTTTTTAATTATATATTACCACATTCTCTATCTCCAAAGGGCTCACTAAGAAAGGCCAAAAAATATATTGACTTTAATTCAAAAATTTAGTTTTCACATCACTAACTATAGCAAAGATAACTCATTTTAAAAGGGAAATGGTTAAAATTATTTTATTATTAAAATGAAGAGATCAATAATTTTTCTCACAGGAACAGATACTCCAAAATGTACATAAAATATTAATAACTGGCATTTTAATAAATATTCACTATATAATTTTCATCAAGTAAAAGACATATTTTTCCCGTCAACTTACCTGTTCAGGACCTGGACTATACAGTATCATGGTGAGATAATCAGTTTTGAAACTCATATTTAGTGTTGTCTTAACTTGAGCGGCACATGAATGTACTTCTACCACAGCAGCTGTCACTACAGTTGTTCCTTGGAAAAATTAAAGTTATTAGATAAAAGAAAAAAAATCAGGAAAGCTAGAACTCATTAAAACAGCCTTAAAATAGATTTAACAGAATTATTAATCAAATGGGTATAGAAGAGGAGAAGAGTTATAGTAGCAATAAAAGCAGGCATATTATACTAATTGTTGAAATTGGGTAATGGGTAAAAATTTCTAGAGATGAATGATTAAAATTATATATTTAAATGTCTATTTTTCGTCCTGCACATTTTAGACATTATCTTTGCACTGCCTATATTTCAAGTCCTTACCATGTATTTCCTTTATTGGTCCCATCTTCCTCTTTCCAGCTTTGCTCAGTTAACAATGGTTACTACTAGGTTAACATAGCTAATAACATTTAAATTCTTATTTACAGATTAAGTCTTCCATGTCTGATTTAACTATAGCTATGTAATAATTTTCAACGAAGAGACTAATTGTCTATTATAATAGTTCCTCTGCTGCTACATTACAACTAATACATCTCTCAAAAGAAAATCTCTTCTCACATGCTAACAATTTTTCAAAATCATGCAAAATCTCCTCCACTTCTGCACCTGACTGTACCAATTTCTCCCTTCCTAGGAACAGAAAGCATGTCTTCCTCTTCCGTATCACTTATGGAAGGTACTTATAGTAGTCCCCCTTATCCATGGCTACGCTTTCTGTGGTATGTTTCCCATGGTCAACCAAGGTCTGAAAGTGTTAAATGAAAAATGTCAGAAATAATTCATAAGTTTTAAATTGTGCACCATTTAAGTAGCATAATAAAATTGTATGCTGACCCCTCCATCCTGCTCAGGATGTGAAATCATGCCTTTGTCCAGCATATCCACTATGTATATACTACCTGCCTGTTAGTCAATTAATAGTCCTGTCAGTTATCAGATGGACTGTTGTGGTATCACAGACTTGTGTTCAAGTAACCTTTATTTTACTTAATAATGGCCTCAAAGCCATGCACATAACTGTTTTTTACAGTATATTGTTACAATTGTTCTACACTTTATTAGTTGTTGTTAATCATTTATTGTGGCTAATATATAAGTTAAATTTTATCACAGGTATATATATACAGGGAAAATCATAATACACATAGAATTAGGTACTAAGTTCCAGACATCCACTGGGGGTCTTGAAAAGTATTCCCATGGTTAATGGGGAAATTACTGAAATTAATCCCTCATTCTATATATATTACGGAATTTATGCTACTTTTCTTCTTGAAGACATTCTTCCACTTTTTTTCTTAAGATATTCTGAATTTCTCTTTAATGAAAATGAAGTACTTTTTACTACACATCCCAGTAACAAAATATTTTGGGATTCCTTTTCCATGTACTCCTGGTTAGGCCCTTTGTTTTTGTATCCTATGTCTTCCTCTTTCCTGAATTCCTTGTTTTGCTAGGATATATTTTAAAACTTATTTATTCAGGAACGAGTATGAAAGAAGTAAACTTTGTGGGACTAAACATCTGCGAATTATTGTGTTTTCACATTTGGATGATGGTTTGGCCTTATATAGAAGCCTAACTTCAAAATAATTTTCTTAGAAATTTGACTATATGGCTCCATAGTCTTTTATCATCTATCCATTCCATCCCATTCAGTTTTATTGATGATATATCTAATTCTAGTTACCTATTCTGTTTATGTTGGTTTCTTTCATGCTCAGGTTCTTATGATTTTCTTCATATCTGTCCAATAATATTTAACAGTAAAGGACTAGGTTAGTTATTCTAACAAGCGAAGATGGGGTTTCCTACAATGTTATAAATGTATGGTTGTTTGTATGTTAGGATTCTCCTTGACTGACAAAGCTGTGTAAAAATCTCAGGGCTTTGCAAGGGTGGATTTTGTGAGCTAGTAGGTTGCTCTTTAATATAGGTAGGTTTGGGGATCTCCCAAAATGCCAGAATGAGAACTTTGTTCTTGTGAAGCAAATTCATCCCAGCACCCCTAAGTGACCCTATTTTCTGTCTGTATTGATGCTAAACTTAGAACCTGTAAGGTTCCACATAGCACATTATAGCCAACATTGGATAAACAGCCTTTCTCCGTGATGATTCCCTCTGTTCTGTCTCTTTAAATATTCCATCTACCCTTTAAATATTTGTTGAAATCCAAAATTTATTCATGCTCATCCTCTCTTGACACCTCTAATACTTTGATATGGCTATTATCAATATAAAATATCTCATCTGGGATAAATGCTGCAATAGGAATAAGGGAGAAGAGGAAGGAAGGAGAAAAAAACTGAAAAAGGGGATCCATGTTGGGATAGATAAGCATAAATACTAAGGAATTTTGTAATAGGACTGAGAATTTTGAATCAAAGGGAAAAATCAACAGAACAACTAATCATAAACAATTTAGAGATACCTGAATGGGATTAAATAATTCAAAAATATTTATTAATCTTATTTTACTCCAAAACTAGAAATAGAGAATGGAAGGAAAGAAGAAAGAGGGTGGGGTGGGGAGGGAGGAGAAAGAGTTTAAGGTCAAGAACATACCTCCTGAATGATGTGAAGTGTTAGTGCCTCCACCAGTAACACTACTCTGATCTTTCACTCCTGCTGGTGGGACACTGCCACCTCCTTCATACCATATATTACCATATAATGTTTTAAAGATAGTTGTTATATCTTCTTGACTAAGAATGAACTGTTAAAAAAATAAGATTTGCTTATTTTAATATTACTACTTCATGTAGTAAAAAATTCACATACAATAAAAATAATTGTTTCATTTCAATCCTCTACAAAACCAATTTTTACACATGAGATATTTCTACTAACTGAATATTCAGTTTTAAATGAGCACATGAGTTTTAGTACCTTGTGAAATACAGAACAAGATTAAATACAATATCAATGAAGTTATGAATAATGAACTATTTGTATTACAACTTACCAATAAACTAGTAATTTCAAAATAAACTTACTTGGTTAAACATTCATCTACTTTGTCTTTTTTTGGTTAGTAAACAGCTAAATCTTTAAATATAGAATAAAAAATAATTCCTTTGTATGATGAAAAATAGTTCACAATGTGTTTTACATGAATTACTTTATTTGAACCTCACAAGTATTAGGTGTAATGAATATAATCCTGACTTTATAATAAGTTGAGGCTTAAGTGGTTTAGTATCATGTTTTAGGCCACTTAACAAACTTACTCAACACAGTAAGTAAAAACCTCGTGTGTTGAGAATTTAGCCTAAAATCACCAGCATAGGACCTGTCCTGAAAGTTGTGATGCTTAATTTTATGTCAATTTGGTTGGATCACAGTATATAGATATTTGGTCAAATATTTTCCTAGATATTTTACACTCACACACACACCTTATATATGCTGCATACCAGCTACAAATGCCCAACTGCCTTTTGGGGCAGACCCACTAGAATGAAACTGAGTGTATCTCTACCATGACTCACTTAGTAGTAGGCAGCTGTTGTAGCCCACCGTGGTGACCACATTTGACCCCTCCTAGACCTCAGTGTCAGTCTAATGCACACAGGCCAAGTATACACACAAACACACACATCATATTTGTTTTATTTTCTCTAGAGAACTCTAATACAAAAACCATTTTGCAAAAATAAAAATAAAAAAGACCTATGAGTTTTACAATGATATGTTTAATTACCTCAAGGGGATAATTTTAATTCCACAAAAATTAACAATTTTGTTTTCATCAGGTTTTCTTTGACTGCACTGAAAAGACGATACAGGCATATCTTGTAGCTATTGTGGATTCGATTCCAGACAATCGCAATAAAGCGACTATCAAAATAAAGTGAGTCACACAAATCTTTTGGTTTCCTAGTACATATAAAAATTATGGTGACACTATATAATAGTTTATTAAGTGTAAGCATTAAGCCTAAAAAAACCCAATGTACATAACTTGATTTTAAAAATACTGAATTGCTAAGAAGTGTTAACTGTCATCTAAGCCTTCAGCGAGTCACAATTTTTTTTTTTGCTATTAGAAGGTCTTACCTCAATGTTAATGGCTGCTGACTGATAAGGGTTGTGGTTGCAAAAGGTTGGGGGAGCTATGGAATTTTCTTAAAATTAGATAAAATGAAATTTGCCGTATTAATTGATTCTCTTTTTCATGACCAATTTCTTTGTGGCATGCAATGCTATTTGATAGCATTTCATCCACAGAATTTCTTTCAAAATTGGTGTCAATCTTCTCAAAAACCTGCTACTGCTTTATCAATTAAGTTTATGTAATATTCTAAATTCTTTGTCATTTCAATAATCTTCCCAGCATGTTCACTGGGAGAAGAATCCATCTCAAGAAACCCTACTTTGCTCATCCATAAAAAGCAAATCCTCATCCATTAAAGTTTTATCGTGAGGTTGTAGCAATTCAGTTGTATCTTCACGCTCCACTTCTAATTCTAGTGTTGTAGCTATTTCCATCACATCTTCAGTTATTTCCTCCACTGATGTCCTGAATACCTCAAAGTCACCATGAGAGTTGGCGTCAACTTCTTCCAAACTTGTGTTAATGTTGACGTTTGACCTCTTCCCATGAGTCATGAATGTTCTTAATGGCATCAAGAATGGTGAGTCCTTCCAGGAGGTTTTCAATTTACTCTTCCAGATTCATCAGATGAATCACTATCTACTGCAAGGATAGTCTTAAAAAATATATTTCTTAAATAATAAGACTTGAAAGCCAAAATTACTCCTTGATCCATGGGCTGCAGAAGGTAGTACTAACAGGTCTAAAAACAACATTAATCTTGTTGTACCTCTCAGAGGCCTTGGATGACCACATGCATTGTCAATGAGCAGTAATATTTTAAAAGGAATCTTTTTTTTTACCTGAGCTGTAGGTCTCAACACTAGGCTTAAAATATTCAGCACACCATGTTGTAAACAGATGTGCTATCACCAGGTTTTGGTGTTTCATTTACAGAGCACAGGCAGAGTAGATCTAGCATATTTCTTAAAGGCCCTAGGATTTCCAGAATGGTTCATGGGCATTGGTTTCCATTTAAAGTCAGCAGTTGCATTATCTCCTAACAAAAGAGTCAGCTTATTCTTTGAAGCTTTAAAGGCAGGCACTGACTTCTCCTCTCCAGGTATCAAAGTCCTAGATGGTTTATCTTCTTCCAATATAATACCATATCATCTATACTGTTGTTTAGTGTAACCACCATCATTAATTATCTTAATTAGATCTTCTGGATAATTTGCTGCAGCTTCTACATCAGCATTTGCTGCTTTACCTTGTACTTTTATGTTATAGAGACAGATTTTTTTCCTTAACTTTTGGAACGAACCACTGCTAGTTTCAAAATTTTCTTGTGCAACCTCCTCACCTATCTCAGCCTTCAGAGAATTGGAGAGAGTTAGGGGTTTGCTTTGGATTAGACTTTAGCTTAAGAGACTGTTTTACCTGGTTTAATCTTCTATCCAGACCCTTAAAACTTTCTCCATATCCACAATGAAGCTGTTTTGCTTTTTTATCATTTGTGTGTTCACTAAAGTAGTCCTTTTAATTTCCACCAAGGACTTTTCCTTTGCATTCACAATTTGGCTGTTTGTTGCAAGAGGTCTAGCTTTTAGCCTATCTTAGCTTTTGACATGCCTTTCTCACTATGCTTAATTATTTCTAGCTTTTGATTTCAAATGAGAGAAGTGCAACTTTTCCTTTCACTTGAACACTTAGAGGACATTGTAAGGTTATTAATTGGCCTAATTTCAACATTACTGTGTCTCGAGGAATAGGAAGACCCAAAGAGAGGGAGCGATAGGGAAACCAGCTTGAACAGGGCAGTTGGGAGAGGAGTAGGAAAACATACCACATTTATCTATTAAGTTTACAGTTTTATATGGGTGTCGTTGGTGGTGCCGAAAAACAATAACAATAGTAACATCAAAGATGACTAACCACAAATCACCAAAACAAATATAATAATAGACAAGCATGAAATATTGGGGGAATTACTAAAATATGACACAGATGTGAAGTGAGCAAACATTGTTGGGGAAATGGTGGCAATAAGTTTGCTGCTTGAAGCCGGTTTGCCATTCAATTTGCAAAAAATTGTGAAGCATGAAAAAGCAAAGCACAATAAAACAAGATATTCCTATATACTAATCTAGTGTTTTAAGATTAAATCCATGTGTACCCTACTCATGCTATTTATGTTGTTTTAGTACATACCTACTACTTGGGTTTTAAAAAAATATTTATTTTGTGATTATTATGCAGCAGTCATTGCAAAAACAGTATGTTCATATAAATTTATAAACTGAAATAAAATATAATTTCTAAATCAACACTTTTCAATTAGTACATGTATATTGAATGCCTGCCAGTTCTTGATGTTAATCATCACTCTCACTCTGGCTAACAGCTCAGTGCAGAAGTTGGAAAAAAGGTAACAACCCCCAGATTGTTGCTCTATGGCTCCTACATGTCAGGGCAGTCTGTGTGCTATCCCCAAACATCTGACAAGACAGAAATCACAAGCTGCAGTACTTAGTCTAAATGCATTCTAAGGGGTGGTCTACAACAACTGCTGCCTATTCATGTGAATAAGGATAGGCAAAGACCCAATTTCATCAGTCCTGGAAGGTAGCCAGGCATTTGCAGATGACCTGAAATATTACCTGATACTGCATGGATTCGCCCTGGAGAAGAGTGAAGGAAAACAGTGTCCTGCCACCCCACATAAATCTGCCTAATGACTGTGTCCAGTGGGAAGAGGATTTGCTCAGCATGCTACTTATCTACAATAATAAGAGCATAATATGCTAATTAGACCAGACGTCCTTCCGGACGTCCTTCCTTCTGGACAAAGCCTCAGCAGGCTGGGGCCGCAGAAAAGGCAGCAGAGGCCGGGGCGGGGCCTGGGGCCAAGGCTCTTGCACGAATTTCGTGCATTGGGTCTCTAGTTTTTTATAAGTTTCAATCTGTTGTCTTACCTATACAAAAAGACTTCAATTATTTATCTTAAGAGGGTACTTTCCATCTATAAGTTAAGATGCCCATATGATCTATATACTAAGAATTTAACATTTTTCTTCCAGTTGAGAGGTTTTAAATTCTAAACAGACTTTTAAGTTAAAAATCTTAAATCTTTAAAATAATTGTTTTCTCTTTTTTAATACATTTTTATAGGAAGAAATAGGGAAACTTGGGATGGGGACTGGGAAAAGAAACCTTGCAGACATAACATATGTTGCTGTCACTTCAGCAAAACATGTGAAATAGTTCCATCCAGTGAAGGGGGAACAATATGAATTTGTGGATAGGTACATTAGGGATCTGTGAAGCAATGTCAACCAATAGTGAGGTTAATTTATGCCTA
Source organism: Myotis yumanensis (assembly GCF_028538775.1). Lineage (NCBI taxonomy): Eukaryota > Metazoa > Chordata > Mammalia > Chiroptera > Vespertilionidae > Myotis > Myotis yumanensis. Next base: position 37,742,359 of record NW_027223763.1, read on the forward strand.
AGGTCCTGACCCATTTGCAATTTTCATCTTCAACCTCTCCATTCTTCTACGATTTTCTCTAGGTTATTCCATATATTCCCATTGCTGATAACATCAAATTCTATCCTGCCTAGATATCTCCACTAAATTCCATGTTAATGTATCCAACTGACTACTTATAGCATCCTAATATTTGTTTCCTTCATAGAATTTGCCACAATTTAAAACCATTTTAATAATGTACATGTGTACTTTTTACTATCTATCACACCTCTGGACTCCCATCACCACCAACCCCTGAATCAGACTGGTAAGTCCACAAAGCCAAAGACAATGTCTTGCTTCTCTGCCACTGTATCTCTAATATCTAACACAGTAGGAACACAAATATCTGTTGAATGAATGAATGGAGAATATTCTATGAATTCTAGATTAATAGAGCTAATATTTCAATTCTGACAAAGGTGATTAATAAAGATATAACTTCTACACCCAAACAATATGTCCCCAAGCAATATCTTTTAACCAAAAAAAAATGAATCAACAAGTATCTGAAAAATTACCTCCATAGGCTTTAGTTGAGCATTTATATTAAAACAAGGAACTTCCTGGAACCACTCCCAGGCTAAATTTCGCTCAACAATCACCTCAAGATTTAATGGCAGTAGTATATCCAGTACTTCCTGGTATGCATCATTACTATATTGAGACCTAAAAGGAGAGAGAAAATTATTGCAAACTGTTTCATATGTACTCAAATAGTAACAAAAAGTTAAAATTTTCATTTTATATACTAATAGTAGAAATAAATAAATTTGTGTGTATGAACATTTCTATTAGCTGTTTATTGGCTCCTTTAAAGAATCATCTAGTTGTGTTTTTTACCAATTTTTTAAATTATCTTGTTCTTTCTGGTTTAAAATATTTAAAGATTTTTATCCTTTGATAAAGATGCTAATACCCCATATTCTTTTTCCCTTATAACTTTGTTTTGTTAATTAATATTCAGAAAATTACATTCTTGTACAGTCAAACCCAATCGGTATTTTTCCCTTATTACTTTTCTTAGTCCTTCAATGTTTAAATTAGAAAGTTGTGTTCTACCTTATTACTGATACTTACATATTATTTTCCTTTAGCTTTTTAAATAGTATTATTGAGACAACTCACATCCATACAATTAATCCACTTTTAATCTTTTATGGTTATAACTGGCACTATATGCTTGGCAGCAATTTGAACAGCAAAATCCACAACAAAAAGTTCCAAAATGCAATAAACGTGGCATGCATAAAGAACACTTGTTTACAACGTGTAACCTGAAATAAGTGGCACCGGGAGCCATTTATTTAGTGCAGAGTGCCCATTTGAATCTTGAGTGAAAAAACAAAGCTTGGGAGAGAGAGTGGGGGAAAGGATGGGAGCCAATACTGAGTACCTGCAGCATCTATTATGTCTTCACTATTAGAACTTGTAACTGAAATATTTAAAGAAACTTATTTTAATGCAAATTAAAGGCCAAATTTTCTAAAAAGAAGTAAAAGGACATAGGACATCAAGCATTGGACAGTAATTCACGAGATGGCACTGAGAATTCTTGTGACCAAGGCAGCTAGCTAGAGCTCGAACAGTAAAATGCCAGAAAGAAGAGAGCTACAGAGAAAAACTCCAAAATTTTAGTACTAAATGCCTGCAGTAAATTATAAAAGAAGAAATGTTCATATCAACATTAGCTAACACGTAAAGAAACTTCGAAAAAGCAAAATTAAACCCAAAATAAGCAGAAGGAAATAATAAATATCAAAGTAGAAATAAATGAAAGAGAAAAGAGAAAAATGAAAGAAAACCAAAAGCTGGTTCTTTAAAATCAATAAAACTGATAACCTCTAACCAAACTGATTAGTAAAAAGGCATAAACTATAAATATCAAGAATGAGGGAGACAAAATCCCTGAGTATATTAACAATAAGAAGGAAACATTATATACAACTTTATACCATAAAATTCTACAATGTGAACAAAATGGACAAATTTCTTGAAAAAATTTTAAAAAGATCACACAAGAAAAAAATAACTTGAATAGACATAAGTTTATTAAGGGAATGGAAAATATATTTAAAATGTATTTAAAAATCTCCCACAAGTAAACCCTGGGACCAGATGGCTTCCCTGGTGAATTCTATCAAATATTTAAAGAAGAAATATTACAATGTACACAAACTTTCACAAGTGTATCCATGTCAAAACTTATCATATTATACACTTTGAAGATATGTGATTGCTTATATGTCAATTATATCTCAATAAACTGCTTTAAAAAATACTCAATTGCTATTCCTTCCTTATTTCACTGTGCTAAGTGTGTTTTTGTTGTGGTCAATAAATTCTTGCTTTTCTAAAAAAAGTACTCAACTGATGGAAAGCAGACAGATTGAGGGAGACAGACCAGCCAGAGGCCAGTCAAGAGAAGTAGCAAAAATAAAGGAAAAGAAACAAATAGAATAAGACCAAAGAAAAATGAGAAGAAAAAAGAAGAGGGCAAGTGAGAGGTATAAACAGAGATGTAACCAAGCTGAAAAGGCACAGGGCACTAAATCTAGAGTAGTGATTAGAAATAGCACAAAAACACAGTAAAAAGTTCTGGAAATATCTGGATATTCATTTATTCTCCTAACTCATAATTCTATGCCCAATGATTTCATAAAGTTGTATTCTACTGTGTGTATTTTATTTTGTTTTGTTTTGTTTTAACGAGAACATCAGATTCAAAGTACAAAGCTGATAGAGTAGTTTGGATAATGCTGTGTTTGTGAAGTGAATAAATGTATGCTATTAGGAATTCCTCCAATTATTCCATAACCTTATAATTTATAAAGAATTATAAATAAGCAGCCCTGGTCAGTATTCTAAGTGGTTAGAGCACAAACCTGGGTTGCAGGTTTGATCCCGGCTCTGGTTGGGCTCCTGCAGGAGGCATCCAACAGATGTGCCTCTTTCACATCAATGTTTCTCTCTCTCTCTCTTTTTCTCACCCCCTTCTTCCCTCCCCCTCCCTCCTTCTCTTCCACTCTCTAAAAAGCAATGGAAAAAATATCCTCACTTGAGTATTAACAACAAAAACTACAAATAAGCACAAATATGCTTCCTGAGATAATTAATTTATGTAAAAAGAAATTTTCAAATATACATTTCTAAGTTTTTAAAAACTAGAAGACTATAATTGATCTTACCAAAAATACTTAAGGCAAGAGTTCCATAAAATTATAATTATAGTTATAATGAAATAAAATACTGTAAACAGAAGACTCAGGATACCAAAGCCTGTAATGTAAAAAGTTAGAAAATGACCACTCTATACAAATATATTTTTGGAAAGCTTACCTGTATAGTCGCATTTCACTCAGCTTTATTGTAATCAAATCAATAATGGGTGGGGGATTGCACTGGCTCTCTGTTATCATGTGAAATGTATTGGTCATCGTAATTAGTCCAAAATCAGCAACAAGGACATTTTCAGAAACTGGAGACTGTGGGATGACCACAACTGGGGCTTTGATGTTAACATCTAATGCCATTCTAGAACTCCTTTGTGCCAGTTCTTTTACACCAGTAGCAGCCATTCCTGCTGCCTGGACAGTTGCCTCAGCCAAGGCTTCTTTAACTGCTTGAAAATTATCTATGAAAGCCTATAAAGGTAACAGAATTATATTCACAAGGTTACCATTAATGAATAAGACTTATTAAATGTATAAGGCAGGTAATGATTTTACCTCCATAAGAAAAAAATTTTCTTGGTACAACCAGGCAGTATATATTCGAAGTCTGACTGCCTATATTAAATCTTAATCTTCTGCATAAAAATTGAGAAACACAGAGATAAAGATACAAAGATATAGCAGAACATTGAAAAACTAGTCCCTGGAACAAGTAACATATGGATATTGCAATATTTCACTGATATCTAGTTCCCTCATTGTCTCATTTTTCCTAAATGCTAACCAATTACATTGTGTTTCCCTGTACAAACTCAACTGGCAGAGAGCTTCTTTATGTTTGTAAGATAAAAAATTAAAATATATTTCCTTAAGAATGCTAAACTTTTCTAATTTCTGAATTCTGGAAAAAACACCACAATGACATAAAATATACCTAAAGTTACATTTAATTTTCATACTTAGAAAAAGATTTCATTTTCAGTAATTTTTTAGTAAAAGGGTATCACATCAGGCTCATTGACAAAATTCTTTCAAGTTCTAAAAAGAAATTAGAGCCTGGCCGGCATGGCTCAGTGGTTGAGCATCTACCTATGAACCAGGAGGTCAGAGTTTGATCCCAGGTAAGGGCACATGCCAGGGTTGCAGGCTCAGTCCCCAGTGTGGGTGTGCAGGAGGCAGCCAATTAATGATTATCTCTCATTATTGATGTATCTCTCTCTCTCTCTCCCTTCCTCTCTGAAATCAATAAAAATATTTTAAAAAATCATTTAGCAAATAACTAGGAATTTTAAAAAATAAATTAGACAAGAAATATTTGTTCATATTTATGTTTTGGTGTATAAACAAATTTATGGGTATATGAAAAATTGCATGGTAACCTTAATTAAAAAGATAAAAAAAAGGCAACAATTGCCAAAACCGGTTTGGCTCAGTGGATAGAGCGTCGGCCTGCGGACTGAAGGGTCCCGGGTTCGATTCCGGTCAAGGGCATGTACCTGGGTTGCAGGCACATCCCCAGTGGGAGATGTGCAGGAGGCAGCTGATCGATGTTTCTCTCTCATCGATGTTTCTAACTCTCTATCTCTCTCCCTTCCTCTCTGTAAAAAAATCAATAAAATATATTTTTTAAAAAAAAGGCAACATTATGTACTTAGAATCAACTAGTTATCCATTTTATACACCAACACTAAGAGATAGCATTTTAAAAGAATGAATAGTGAAGCCATAGAGACAGGTAAGACACTCACCAGAGAAAACATCAAGTGACAGAATGAAAAAACCACAGGGGAAAATAAACTATGAAAAGTAATTCAAATACCTTAGAGTGTATCATATAGAGATTAAATCTAAAGCTCTTAAAGCCCCAGTCACAGAATTATAACATAATAGAAAATAAAATTTTTAAAATAATAACCTGAGACAACAACAAACTTAAGTTATATTTTTAGTATTTTTCATTAGAGTTGAAACTTAAGTAAAGCAAAAACATAAAAACCAATGATGTATAAAATAAAAACTCAATTAATATATATGACATATATGACATATAATGTACATATACTTAATATGTTAATATCTAAAATATATATTTCAATTAACTGGATATTCCCATGTGAAAATAATACTACATAAAGTATTTTACATTTCAGTCATAATAAATGGTACTCAAACAATTATGAAAAATTAGGTGGTAAAAATCAAGCAAGAAATTATTATTTATTCGTCATGTATGGTTGATGCACAACAATTTCCAACTAGCGGGAAAGAATCAATTAAAAAATCAATTAACATACTTACCAATATAGAATATAAAAATTTTGTGACTAAAACTACTTCAATGCAACCAACAGTTAAATTAACTTGAATGTCAACCACACTCATATCTGTGTATGCGGAATCAGCAGTTGCATTCACATAAGAAAGGATTTTGAAGCTGAAAACTTCTTTTCCAGTGATATAAACAGCCTTAATGAGAAAAATTCAAAAGTCAAAATCCATTTTTGAAATGATGTCTTCATTACAAAACAAAGCAATGCAACATATTTGGAAAATCTCCCATAGTCAAGCCAAATAGATAATAAGGCAACAATTCTAACCCCTTTATCAGAACCTTCATTGCAAGTTTTTGAAATTGGTTGTGGCAGCTCCCTTTGTGGGCCATGAAATCCATTTAGTAGGTCTGGCCAACATTTTATAAATGGGGAGAAAAAAAGAAAAATTATCAGAATTTACATTTTCAATTAGTGTCTTTACTTATGTAGTAAGAATTGCCATATAAATGAACTTTTGGTCACTATCAAACTTGGGAAAACTCTGTACCTCTACAACTTAATGAAATTTTCTGTTCCTTATTAGTTTTCTGAAGTCATCTCAATTGCAAACCAAAAATTACCTACAGATTAAAGTCACACATTTTGCAATACCAGTTAAAATGGTGGAGCTAGCTTCCAGAGATGGCAGCGTAGATAAACAAGTACTCGCGTCCTCCCACAACCACATCAACATTACGACGATACTACCGAACAACCATCATTTAGAACTACCTGAAATATAACTAAATGGAAGTCCTACAACTAAGGATTTAAAGAAGCCACATTGAGACTGGCTAAGGGGTTGAAGGGGTCCCACACCCATGTAGGAAGGATAAAAATTGGGAGGAATATCTCAGCTACAGAAATTTCCTGAGGAGTGAGGGGTCCCAGCCACACACCAGAACCCATAACTTCTGGGTGCAGAAACAGCAGAGATTGTGGCTGGGTGCGATGGAGGGCTTTTGGAGTCCCAGACAGTTCCTCTTGAAGGACTTACTCAGACTTGCTCCTTCTGAGCTCCAGCACTGATGCAGCAGCTCAAAAGGCACCAGGGACTAGCCGGGGGGACTGAATTGACTGACAACAGGGTGAGAACTGGAGGGGCAGATTTCTACCAGAAAAAAAGTGCTAGCAGAGACCATTGTTCTTTTTCTGACACACATCATACACAGAGCTGGGCAGGCAGGTGCCATCTGAGAATTCATCAACCTGGCTCACATTGTTCAGCTAACCTGGATGGTTCTCTGAGACCCTGGCCCCATGCAACTTATGGCCCATCCAAGCTGTTTCCAGTGGCTTTCCCATATGAATGGCCTGTCTTGGTTTGTGCTTCAGACTTTCCAACAATCTCAAACAAGCAGCAACTGGCCTCCAGGTGCCCCATACTTCTTGCTAATGGGCCCCAAACCTGGCGCTAGGAGCAGCCAACCTTGCTTTGCAGTTTGGCTTTACCTGGGCACTTCCAAGCCCATTAAAATTAGGATCCATCTGCAGACCACTTTGTAGCTCATGCTGGGAGGCCCTGGGCGGAACATAGGCAGCAGCAGACCTGGGCCTGTACCTCCTACGTGACCCCAGTGCCCAGTGTGGGTATCAGGGAGGCTGTAACCCTGGCCCTAGAGAAAACCTACAACATAAGACCACTCTACCAAGCCCGGGACACATAACAGCTCTCTACCTGATACACAGAAACAAACACAGGGAGGCTATCAAAATAAGGAGACAAGGAAACATATCTCAAATGACAAAACAGAACAAAACTCCAGGAAAAGAACTAAACAACATGGAGACAATCCACTAGATGCAGAATTCATAATACTGGTTATAAGGATGCAAAATGAACTTAGTGGAACTTCAACAGCATTAAAAAAAAAAAAAAAAAAAAAAAAGCATGAAAACCATAAAAAAGAACCAGTTAGAAATGAAGGATACATGAGCTGAAATGGAGAATAATTTACCGGGAGATTAAATAACATTTATAAAGCACTTAGAACAGTATCCAGCATCAAATTAATACTATATATTTGCTCCTGATGCAAGGATAAACAAATAAAAGAGAGCTCAGAAACAAATCTATTCACATATCTACATCTCATATTTAATGGACATGGTACTATAGATGAGTGAGAAAAAGACGGCTATCTCAATATATGGTACTAGGAAATTCAGTGTGGAAAAAGTGAAATTATAGCCTCAACCATATAAAAAAAAAGTCTAAGTAGAATTAAAGACCTAAAAGTTTAAGGCAAAATTATCTAACTTTTAGAAAAATCACATAGAGTTATACCTGTATGAATTCAAGGAATGGAATGGTTTAGAAAACACAAAATTCTCAAACCAAGAAGGTAAGAAATGATAAACTTTATTTTATTAAAATTAAGAACTTTTGTTCATCAAAAGACATCATAATAAGAAAATAGTATTTGAATCAAGAAATAATATGCAGAATAAATGATTCCTACAAATCAGTAAGGAAAAAAATAACATCCCTCCCCATAATATTGGTCGGTTAAACAACTACAACCAGTAGGATTTAGTAAAAATGTTTTTCACACTCTTAAGAAGTTGAAAATATCAAAAAATATTTTGTGATATATCAAAATTATATTTTATTATCCAACTAGAGGCCCGGTGCATGAAATTCATGCACTGGAGGGGGGGGGGTCCCTCAGCCCGGCCAGCCCCCTCACAGTCCGGGAGTCCTCAGGGGTGGGAGGCAACTAGGCGATCAGGGGAAGGCGATGCCCCATCACACCTCTGCTGCTGCCACTGCCGGCAGCACAAGCCTTGGCTGGCCCTGGTTACTTGAGCCTCAGGCGGCCCTGGGCGGCTGGGGGCTGAGGGGACTGGGGGACTCCGGAGGCAGGCGCATGGGGTGGGCCCGGTCTTGCCACACGCCTGCTGCCCCAGCAGGGCTGAGGGGACTGGGTGCCGCCATCTTGTGGTTGTGGGCACTGCCATATTTGATGGTGGGGCAGTCAATTAGCATATTCCCTCCTTATTGGCTGTGGGCGCCACCATCTAGGCGACGGCATGAGGATCAATTAGCATATTCCCTCTTTATTAGATAGGATAAATTAAAATGTTATTGGAACATAGCCAAATCTCTTATTTAAATACTAGGGGCCCAAAGCACAAATTTGTGCACCTTGAAAGGAACTGTGGGCCGAGAGGCTGAGGTGGGCACAGGGGCGGGTCTCGGTCCATCCTCTGCGCCCCCGCCCGGCCCCTGCCATGGCTCCCGGTCCCATCTTCCTTTCTGAATCTGACAGCAACCTCGGTTACCTAGGAAGCTGTGATCTAGTGCAAAAAGCTTTGTCCTTCTGGTTCTCTTGACATGTAGTGACCTACAGAACCAGGTAGATTGTTTAAAAGTCATTTACATCAGAATCAAAGTCAAGGAATAAGGACAGGAAAACAGAAGTGGGGCAAAAAGATAAAAATGAGAAACTTTCATTAGCGGCCTTTTTTGTAAGTTGGATTTTAACCTTATAGATGCATTAAAAATAAAATTACAGAAAAAGAGAACAAAAAGAGCATGAGTGATAATGTTGGTTCCATTTCTAACTTCTTGTATGACTTTTAGTAAATGCATTTATTTGAGCTTTACTTTCCAGATAGGGCAAATAAAATGGATGTCTTCTTCAAAGCTCTAACCACTATGATTTTTAAAACAAAAGCAATAGAAGCTAACCACACCTCATTCTTATGAGTCATGTATCTTTGCTGTTTTGGAGCTCTTGTTATTTCATGCTAGCAAGTTTTAGTAAGAAAATATAAGGAATGAGGACTTTTGTTTAATATAAAAATCAGGTCATCACAGTATCTCATCAGTATTATTGGCTAAACCTATTTTTCTATTTCCTTTCTTCCTGTCACACTCCAAACTTTGACTTCCTAACCAAGTACCTCAGCCTTTTCTTATCCTACTATTATTTGATACTCTTCACTACCTTAAATATACCATCTTACCTGAATGCTCCACTGTTCAAAAATTATGTGTCCAACTACACAACAGTATCTAATTCAAGAACCTTACAGTCTTACAGCCAATAACAAAATACCCATCCTTCAACTACTAGCCATCCAGTTCAACGGACTCTTAACACTGTAACAGCTACACCAGTAAGCAATGATGAAAATAAACTTTTTTTAAAATCTCATTCATTCGATATGACTTCAGACACTCTGCCCGTGAAATCTGAAATGCATTACAAAGTTCATAGTATTTGAGGAGAGAAAGAAAAAGAAAAAGTGAAAAGGGCATTTACTACTTACCCATCCCTCCACAGCCCTGCCCCCATTCCCCTGCAACTATGTTCTAGGAGTGATTACTTATATTTACCTCATTTATAAGATACTTAATCCTCATCTATAATAATAAAAGCATAATATGCAAATTGACCAAATGACTGAACAGCACAACGACCATCCAGACGACCACGCTATGGCACCCATTGGTGCCAGGTGAGCCAAGGCAGGTGGAATGCCATTGGTCTGGGGCCCAGCTATCACCCCATGATCGCCCTGCAGGAGGAGGCCCAGGCCACCGGCCACCAGGGCGATCGATCAATCTGGGGGGCTCCATGATCGCCCCAAAGAGAGAGGGCCAGGCCACTGGCAGCACTGCGGCTGATGGGCGGGGTCTCCCTCTGTGGGGGGGATCCATTGCAGAGCCCTGACTGGATGGGCAGGGCCTACCCCTTTGGGGCAATCGACGGTAGAGCCCTGCGATCGATTGTCCCAAAGAGGGAGACCCAGGCTAACTGGCGGGGGTGGGTGGGGCCTCCCCCTGCGGGGGGCAATCCATCCCAGAGTCCCAACTGAGTGGGGCCCACCTCTTTTGAACCATAGATCTCGGGGCTCCAGGACTGTGAGAGGGTACAGGCTTTCGTGCACCAGGCCTCTAGTTTTACATATAAAGAAACAGAATTCAGGATTAGGAGTAGAGATAAGAACCCAATTATGCCTAAATCCTAAACCAAAGATATAATAAGCCACACAGCTAAAATAAGACAACTAATTTATACCCATGACTAATTAAAGAAAATTAATTCAAAAATGTACTGTTAATTAAAAGAAATAAATTCATACCTTTTTATATACAGCTGTTATATCAGAATCCAAAACAATTATATTTCTTAGCTTTGCATTTACTTCAGTTACTGAAGGCCTCATAATTATCTCAGAATCAAGCCCTACGAAAATAAAAGAATGGTTAAATGTCTTTTCTTTCATGTAATAGTTTTGGATTTATTTTTCTGAAATTTTATTACCTTCAATCTTAATTTCAGCAATGTTATGTTTCTGATCTTGAATAAAGATCTGTAAACATGATAATTCTGCTAAGATCTGCAAGGTAATATCTTCATGCCTGTATCGTCTTGAAGCTGCAATAAAGTCATATTGTAAAACATAAGGAAAAACTTATAGCTACCTCGCTACACGTAAGTAAAATATCACAACAAATAAAAGTAATGCTAGAGAAAAACCTGATTTGCAATTCAATTGAAAACAAGCAAGAAATTCCCTTATAAATTAGGAATTCTAAAAAAACAACCAAATCTAATGAAAACAAAAAGCCAAACAAAAGCAAACAGACACAACACACAAAAAGGATGCTAGATGAGGCTAACATTTGAAACTAGGATTGCTGGCTACAAAATAATAAATCTTTTGAGAGTTAATAATTACTAGGTGATACCTGTCATTATTAAACTTGCAACTTTTCCCAGCTTAAAAAGTACTCTAATTTAAAAATATACACTGATATTACTCAAAAATTATTAGCTCTATTTTATTAATTTAAAGTAATGATATAAAATGCATGAATTTAAATATAAACCAAATACTTCTATAGTATAATCTTCAACTTAAAGAATGATAGAATAAATAAAAACCACATTTTCTTCAGCAGTAATCATTTTCCTTTACTATTATTTTCTAAAATTAGCCTGGTATATAATGAATCTTTCTAGATTTTTAAGTTAGGCAATAAAATTCTGAAGACAATATTGTAAGTTAACAGAGCCAAAGATAAATTTATTAATCTACTTGGTTAAAAAAAAAAAAAAAAAAAAAAAGAAGAATTTTAAAAAAACATACCTATTTTTTTAATGACCTCTCCTTTGTCTTCTGTCTCCGCAACATGCACCGAGGCTGACTTTTCCTCCAATTGTGGAATGAAATTATTAAAATAGTTTATTGTATTCAGAAGTGCTTCCGTATGCAAATGAATATCCAAAGAGGAAAAATTCACCTAAAGAACAAAGTTAATTTTAGTACTATGTCAATATTTATTTGACTGCTCTGTTATAAGGCACTAGGCTTTGTGGTACAAAGGATACAATTTATAATATTCCATTTTTATCCTCAAGGATCTTAGAGTTTTAGCTATAAAATAAATTTCATAATATATTATTCACTTAGAAATACTGTACCTAATTAAAAAATTATTATTCACTTATACCTTAATCAGTTGTTCAACATTATTAAAGGAACTTCTCAAGTTGGGTACATTCTTTTCAGCCTACCCGAAGAGAATAAAAGAAATCTGTTAGAAATCTTTAAAAAACTTATGTAAATACAGTTACATAATGGTCCTAATAGACACGTATAAAAAACTTCCAGCTATTTATATGTATAATTACCTAAATGAACTACTGCTTCCACAGAGCAAAAGAAATTTGGCAAATGGCAAGTATTAAGTTATCAAGAGTAAAAAATTAAATATTATCAAGTATGGAGAACAATCATTGTCATCAACAACTATGTAAGGTCCTTCCTAATTCTTCCTGTATGTGAAAACAAAATTTGTGACAGAATTGTCCACTAAATATCTAAATATTCTGTGTTAATTACTCTTTCAGCATTATCTTACTATGAAGTAATTATTAAAATAATGTGGCACTTACATAAAAATAGGTCAATGAAATCATGGACTAAATCATAAGTATACCACAGTATATATAAAAACACACATGATAAAGTGGATATCATAAGTCAATAGAAAAGAGATGACACCAGGAGTCACTGACACCAGGATAATTAGGTAATTTCAGACAGATTGTAGGAAATATATGATGTGAGATGAAGTGAAAGCTTCATCTCACATCATATATCACAATAAATAGGATAAAGATTAAAGAGTTTCTTTCTTGCCAAGAGACATATGAAAACATGCTCAAAGTCACTAATCATCCGAGAGATGCAAATCAAAACAACAATGAGGTACCATCTCACACCTGTCAGAATGGCCATCATCAACAAATCAACAAACGACAAGTGCTGGAGAGGATGTGGAGAAAAAGGAACACTTGTGCACTGCTGGTGGGAATGCAGACTGGTGCAGCCACTATGGAAGGCAGTATGGAGGTTCCTCAAAAAATTGGAAATGGAACTCCCATTTGACCCTATGATCCCACTTCTAGGAATATATCCCAAGAAACCAGAAACACCAATCAGAAAGGATATATGCACCCAGATGTTCATAGCAGCACAATTCACCATAGCTAAGATCTGGAAACAGCCTAAGTGCCCATCAGTAGATGAATGGATTAGAAAACCGTGGTACATCTACACGATGGAATACTATGCTGCTGTAAAAAAGAAGGAACTCCTACCATTTGCAACATCATGAATGGAACTGGAGAGCATTATGCTAAGTGAAACAAGCCAGTCAATGAAGGAAAAATACCACATGATCTCACTCATTCATGGATAATAAAGACCATTACAAACTTTTGAACAATAATAGATACAGAGGCAGAGCTGCCTCAAACTGATTGTCAAACTGCAGTGGGAAGGCCAGAGAGAGTTGGGGGGCAGGAGGGAGGGGAGTAAGAGATCAACCGAAGGACTTGTATGCATGCATATAAGCATAACTAATGGACATAAGACACTGGGGGGTAAGGGAGGGTAGGGGTTTGTCAAGGGCGGGGGGGAAAAAAGGACACTTATGTAATACCCTTTGTAATACTTTAAGCGAAAAAAATAAAAAATAAAAAATAAAAAGAGTTTCTTTCTTTTTGATACCCTGATGGGGGAAAAAACTGCAGGTTATTTCTACTTAGACGAAGACTTCTCATTTGCTATATGAAGTGTTCTATTTAATAGAGCACAAAACAAAAACTCAAAGTTTTAAGCATTATAGAGATTCCAATAGAATCATGATTAAACTGAGTATCACTAAACTTACAAAATTTGATTTAACATTTCAGCTGCACATTTACCACAGCAAGCAGATATAAATGGTACTGCTTACCTTCACATACTCCAGTGTTAACAGATCCTCCATTGTGTTATCTAGTGTTGTAATCAAATAAACTGGCTTTTCGTTTACATCTAAAAATAATTTTTAAAATTATTCTTTCATAGTAAAACTAAGTGAGAATAAATGCAAGCAATGCTATTAAACATAAAATTGGAAAAGAAGAATTTCCTATATCAGTTCAGAGCTTTGGATTCTATCTTACCCAGGTCAGGTCTATTGTCCTTTATTTTAAACTTTAAAAATGTAATTCTCCTCACAATTTCTTTCCCTTCTCTTATGCAAAATGCTAAAAACTCTATCCTGCCAAACCTAGTTAGAAAGTAAGGCTTAAAAAAAAAAGTAGCAATCAATTAAAAAAGCATAATGGCTAATATGAACAATGAAAAAGATATGAAGAGAATTCTGGTCCTAAGCTACTGAAATAGCTTCAAAAAAAATTTATCAGACTCCCGGAAAACCTAATTGTTGAGAAGAAATCAACTAGGGTGTTATGAAAAACTAAGTTTTCCTGTATATTAATATAGATTAAAATAAACCCTATACCATATAATCAGATATTACTAGTTGTATTATTGCTTCTATTCAAAATCTATTAAATGGGAACCTGCTAGAAAAGAGTATTATATATAAACCCCATAAAATTATCATCACCAAATTACTTATGCTGTAAGAAATTAACATCTAGATTCTGGAAGGAAGGATTAAAACAATCATACTACTCTTGAGGAAAAAATGCAACATATTCCACAGAATCCTCCAAATTTAAATAGATTAAATTGGCAAACCTTTAGCTAGATTCACCAAGAAGAAAAGAGAGAACTCAAATAAATAAAATAAAAGAGACATTATAAGAGATAGCTCATAAATACAAAGGATCATGAGACTTCGTATTCATGAAAAATTATACACCACCAAAGTGTACACCTAGAAGAAATGGATACATTCCCAGAAATATACAATCTTCCAAATCTAAATCATCAAGAAACAGAAAATAGCCCGACTGGTGTTGCTCAGTGGTTGAACGGCAACCTATGAACAGGAGGTCATGGTTTGGGGCAGCCAGGGGAAGAAAGGGAGTACAGGGGGCAGGGCAGCCAGGGGAAGAAAGGGAGTACCCCGGCCAGCTCCCACCAGCCACTAGGGACCCTACCAGGCACAAATTTCATGCACTGGGCCTCTAGTGATGTTATAAATATCCAAATGGCCCTTTGCAGATAAAGGGTTCCCTACCCTTGCGCTAGAGGCTCCAAAAAAGGAATTACTTTTGACACCTTGATTTAAGCTTGTTGAGACTTATGTGGGGCTTCTGATATAAAGATATTTAAGATAATAAATTTGTATTGTTTTAAGACACTGAGTTTGTGGTAATATGTTATAGTATCAACTAGACGCCCAGTGCACAGGGATCAGGCCTAAGCCGGCACTCAGACTCCCTCTCACAGTCCAGGACTCTCGCAGTCTGGGACTCCTCGCTCCTTACTGCCCGCCTGCAGCAGAGGTGAGAGAGGCTCCCACCACCACCACTGCACTTGCCAGCCGTGAGCCCGGCTTCTGGCTGAGCAGCGCTCCCACATGGAGTGCCGCTCAGCCAGAAGCCAGGCTTGCTGCTCCTTAGCACAGCTGTGGAGGCGGGAGAGGCTCCTGTCACCACCATTGTGCTCACCATGAGTCCGGCTTCTGGTTGAGTGGCGCTCCCCCTGCAGAAGCGCACTGACCACTAGGGATGAGTTCCTACATTGAGTGTCTGCCCCCTGGTGGTCAGTGCACATCATAGTGACCGGTCATTCTGCTGTTCAGTCGATTTGCATATTAGTGTTTTATTATATAGGATAGGAAACAAATTCAGTGTTGAAGGCTTAAGTTAAATAGATTTAAAATTTAACCATGACTGCCCTAACTGGTTTGGCTCGGTGGATAGAGCATTGGCCTGCGGACTGAAGGGTCCAAGGTATGATTCCAGTCAAGGGCATGTACCTTGGATGTGGGCACATCTCCAGTAGGGGGTGTGCAGGAGGCAGCTGATCGATGTTTCTCTCTCATCGATGTTTCTGACTCTCTAGCCCTCTCCCTTCCTCTCTGTAAAAGGTCAATAAAAAATATATTTTAAATAAATAAATAAATAAAATTTAACCATGACTATTTTATTGACCATAATAATAAAAAATTATCTTCTTTTTCTATCTGGTCTACCTAGATTCCCAAGTGTAAGATAGAAGATTATATATTTACTAGTAGCGTGGTGCATGAAATTCATGCACATCAAAAGGTATTTACTTAGCAGAAATATTTTAATATTGCTATTTGCCCTTTCTCTATAATAGAAGTGAGAGATGAAAGGAAATTAGTAAAATGTATATGAAAATAATATATAAATTTATTAATAAACAGTAACAAAAGGATATAACAGCAACAGAGGCATGATATAAAAATGACAAAAATATGATATGAAAACAACAAAAACATGATATAAAAACAACAGTGATGCAAACAATGACTGATAAAGTGATTCAACTTATTCTGTACCTCCTTGTACACCACATTAAGAGTGAAAACACTTTCAGAGTGCTTGACGAATTTCCCTTGTGATGAAGTAATTAGAACTTTAACTGTAACGTCACATGCTCTTCAAACTCAAGAGAAAGCAACATATAACTGACCATGTGCGAAAACGGGTTCAGGTAGGAATATTCCTACTCTGTCTAGAGTTTGTCCTTGTGATTTATTAATAATCATCGCAAATGCCAACATCACGGGAAACTGCCGTCGAATTAATTTAAATGGGAGGCCAGTGTGAGATGGGGACAAATCAATTCTTGGAATCAGAACAACCTCTCCCCTGCAGATCCTGTTAATACTTCAGCTTCGATAATGTTAGGTCGTAATCTTTTGATAATAAATCTGGTACCATTACAAAGACCCCATTTACTATTGAGATTTCTCAATAGCATGATGATTGCACCACTTTCAATTTTAACTTATGACACAGCATTCCCAAAGGAGTAATACTATTTAGAAATTCGATGGCAAAATTTTCCTTTTCAGCATCATCTGTTGAATCAATGGAATCATCACTCAAATATGTGTGAAAATTTCCATTGAGTATATCCAAAATGTCTTCATTTAATTTTTGAACGTGCTCATTTTTTTGGACAATGAATTGCATGTTTAGATATATTTTTAATATTATCTATAGATATACTATTTCCAAAGGTAGCTTCAATAATAGATCCATTACAAATCATTTCACAGGGGATTTCAATAATAACCATTCCTAAATGAAAACTGCTATCAACTTTGCCATCTCCAAGTTTTACTAACTATTCACTATAAGCAGAGTCCTCTGATCTCATATTTGTTGTAAGAGACAACTATCTGAAACATCCCCAAACATTACAGTACTTTAAACTCGTTTGTACTATGGCCGATCCCATAGCATGTGGTACAATACTGAGACATTGTCGAAAATCCCCTCCAAGAAGAACTTTCCCACCAAATACAACATTCAAATTCATAATTTCTCTTAGTAATCTGTCTATGGCATTTATAGCATGACTGGATGCCATGATGCATTCATCAATAATGAGAAGTTGGGCCTTTTTAATAGTTTTAGCAACTTCACTGTTTGTATCGAGTCTAGAAATTGAAGTTTCATTTAATGGAATTGATCATTTATATTGGGAATGAAAGGTTCTTCCACCGAGAAGTAAATTTGCAGCAATTCCTGTAGATGCTGTGGGTAAAACAGTACCACCACAACCTCTAATGTAACGTATTAAAACTTTATTACGCTACAGTGTTTTGGACAGGTTCAAACCTTGGGCTGATGAAAGAGCACAGTACTCTCATTGCCACATGCAAGACCCAGCTTAGAGGGCAGGGCCCTCCCAGCACAATTATAGCCAACAGCTATAGTTGTAAGCTTGAACTTATAGTCCAAACACATGGCCCCACGTGCCTGAGTGATGTAGGCTTGATAGAGTTCAGGTGCATGTAGTTGAGTAGGATTGAAACCCAGGAGAATGTTGTAAACATCTTGGTCATGCCCTTACTTTGCCTCGTGGCATCTACTATAAAATAAAGATATGGCTGTGGGTGTGGTCACTGTCTCTCAGAGAAGCACGTCCCACCGAGACCCAGCTTTCATTCTCTTGTCTGTCTTTTCTAAGCCTTTCAGCCGCCCCCATTCAGGCTCACTCTTGGCCGTGCTTTATAAAGATATGCCTCCAAGCTCCGAGGGCGGGTTCCTGCCTCAAACCTCACCCTTACCGAAACAGCTCGGGGGAGGGTACAGCCGTTTCCAAAACAACCCCTGCAGGACTGACCTCCTTCCAGTTGGTCGCTCCTCAGGTCGTGATGTTACAACCAGGGTTTTTATATAAGTAGATATATATTAATTCATAATATAATATTTTTTTGAGTATATTTTTAGCAAATATACTTATTTAATGCCTAGAGTATTAAAAACTCCACAGTAGGTAGTCAAATAGTAAAATTACTTATTTTAAAACAGAGATTCTTACCCAAGTATTCTGGGCATTTTAAGCAGAATTCTTTCAAAAAGGCATTGGCTTTCAAATCAAATGTTCGAAGTTCTACTTCCGTGCCCAATCCTAAGACAACAATTTCTACCACAGGTAGTTCACAATCTTCAACAAGGTGATAAAATTGAATCGATACCTGGAGAAGAAAAAAGAAACGATCATTATTTAAATCAAACAACTGCTTATGTAGATGATGGTTACATATGGATTTATGAGGTATACATATGACATAAACATGTATTTAAAATTTAGGAAAGATTTTATAAGCACACAAACATACAATATACACACACAAAAAAGGAAAGAAGGACAACAGAATAACATCTGGATTCAGCTTAAAAGAATGAAAGCAACAGTACCTATTAGTAATAACACTATATAAATAAGTTGTGAATAGAAATAAGAAACAAATATTAATTTTACAATGGTACATACCTCTGGCACTTCAAATCTTATTTTATACTGAATTATATTTTTTGAACAATCCAGCTCTGGAATCTTACTTTGTTGATAACTTTTAATGCTACCTGTTGACTGAAAATATTCTTCCACGGGACTACATGGTGCATCATAAAATTCCTCCTCTGACTCTAAATATCAGAGAACATTGTTTAAGTCAATAACCAATGCTTTACTTAATAACGCATTTATAATTTTTCTAAAGTAAATATGAACACTAACACACTAGGGTCTTTTTTTTATTAATATAAAGATAAAAAAGAAATCTTAAAAATACAGAGATTATATCTGAACAAATAACACTCTTGATGACAAGAAAGTATTGAAAATTATAAAATGCAATGTTTACCTTAATGAACATCACCTTTTAAAATCATTGGTCTATCTAAAACTGGTTAAATTTTATAGCAAATGACAATGTGAATAATTACCACATTATGAATATGCAGAGGAACACACTAACATACTCATTCTACCTGGAGATCAAAAAAGGACTTAGTTACAAACTCTGCAATATTAAAAGCAGAAGGTAGGTTTGGAAGTTTGAATGAATAAACTGAGATGGAATACTACGTCATACACACACACACACACACACACACACACACACACACACACACTAGAGGCCCAGTACACAAGCCGGCAGGTGGACATCCCCCAAGGGGTCCTTAGCTCTGCTTAGGAGGCGGGAGAAGCTTCCGCCACCGCCACTGTGCTGGTCAGCCGTGAGCCAGGCTCAAGGCTTCTGGCTGAGCAGTGCTCCTCCTGTGGGAGCACACTGACCACCAGGTAGCAGCTTCTGTGTTGAGCGTCTGCCCTCTGGTGGTCAGTGCACATCATAGCGACTGGTCGTACTGCCATTCAGTCGATTTGCATATTAGGGTTTTATTATATTATAAAAATTTGTGCACTGAGGGGGGTAGGGGTACCTCAACCCGGCCTGTGCCCTCTCGTAGTCTGGGAGCCCTCGGGGGATGTCCACCTGCTGGCTTAGTCCCACTCCCCAGGGGATCAGGCCTAAGCTGGCAGTCAGACATCCCTCTGGCAACCCGGGAGCCCTCAGGGGATGTCCCCTTGCCAGCGGGGAGCAGGCCTAAACTGCAGTTAGACATCCTTAGTGCTATTGAGGCGGAAGAGGCTCCTGCAACCACCGCTGTGCTGGGAGCCTTCAGCCTAGCTTGTGGCTGAGCAGAGCTCCCCCTGTGGGAGCACACTGACCACCAGGGGGCAACTCCTGCATTGAGCGTCTGCCCCCTGGTGGGGTCAGTGTGTGTCATAGTAACCAGTCATTCCCAGTTGTTCTGCTGTCAGGGTCAATTTGCATATGATCCTTTTATTATATAGGATAGAGGCCTGGTGCATGGGTGGGGGCCAGCTGGTTTGCCCTGAAGGGTGTTCCGGATCAGAGTGGGGGTCCCGCTGGGGTGCCTGGCCAGTCTGAGTGAGGCTGGCCACACCCAGGCTGGCCAAGCCCCCCAGCAGGGACCCTCACCCCATGGGGTGTGGCCAGCCTGGGTGAGAGGCTGATGGCTGTTTTCAGGCTGGCCAAGCCCCCCAGCAACCCAAGCTCCCAGCCTCTCCTTTTTTTTTTTTTTCTTTTCTGGGATTTATTTATCTTCTATAATTGAAACTTTGTAGCCTTGAGCGGAACCCAGGTCCAGCCAGGGCAGGCAGGAAGCTTGGCTTCCTCCATTGCCAGGGGGCAACCCAAGCCTCCTGCTTGCTCCAGGTCTGTGGCCACCGCCATCTTAGTTGGGTTAATTTGCATACTCCCTCCTGATTGGCTGGTGGGCATGGCTTTTGGGTATGGCTTGAGTGTAGCAGAGGGATGGTTAATTTGCATGTTTCTCTTTTAAAAGGCGAAAGATTTATACGATCTGAAGAGAAACCAGAGTATTGTTTCTCTTTTATTATATAGGATATAACACACACACACACACACACACACATACATATATATATGATTATAAATTTTTAGAATTTGTTATTGAAAAAGAACTCAAAAACTAGTAAAACCATTAAAAGAAAGTTTAAAGGAAGCTAAAACCAGCTAAAGTATATCCCTAATAACCTACGACTGAATTTAGAGTAGATAATCTCACAAACATCCTCTCCCCTCCCTACCCTTCCCTCCTTGTCACCACACACAAAGGAAAACATGCTCTAGAAACCTGAGAATCAATATAGCAATTTCTGTTATTTAACACTTAGCAATTTCAAAAGTCTTAAAAACTGAAAAATACATTTATTTTTATTTCCAATGTAGCCAAGAAAAAGCAGTTTTTTTATGTCAAAATATTTAGCACTTTTCATGTGTAAGTATATATTAAGACTTGATTTTATTCCTTTAATAAAAAAGGAAAATACAACATCTAAAAACTTACAATAACAAAATTCTCCACATAATTAAGTAACACATTATGAATTAGACATCTACAAAGTTTCATGGGATCTCTTAGCTCACAGCAGAATTAAGATAATTTAATTACCAGTGGTCCTTGCAATTGAGGTCAACTTTTATGTACCAAAATTCCCACTGGAAGAGTAACTTTAAGGAACATCCAAATTATACTGTTTTAAAGAAATTTTAGTAAAATTTCTGGAAAACATACAAATGCCTGCTATTCCTTGAAATTTTTATATGGTTTCAAAATAAAAATTATTCCCGTAAAGATATTTATAATAAGGAAAATTTCCTAAAGCGGTTTTCATTTTACCATATTCAACACCTGCAAATTCCAAGAGAGGAATCACTTTCTGTGAAATCTGTGGTGCTCCCAAAGAAGTGGACCTTTGCATCTGAAAGAAAAGGAATTCATTGTTTATTAGCACAAAGATTTTTTATTCAGAGTTCTAAGACAATTGTGATGCTCCCGCAAAAAGAAACTGAGAAATCCAGTCTGAATTAGACAATTAAATTATAAAATGTATATTTAAAGAAGTGTTTTTACAATATCAGAACTAAATATAAACTGCAGAACTATTTTAATTTTTTTTGTTCAGAGGCTTTGAGTAGAAAGAGATCTTAGATATATCTAAACTTAACATCTTACAAAATAAGGAAGCCACCTTCATGACATCCATGAGAAACAAACAAAAATCTCAATATTTAAAGCCTCACTAGTTGAGGAGTTGCAGTTGTAACTTTTAAAAGGTATTTCAGTAAATATCTTTACTGTTCTCTGAAATATAGCATACAAAAACATGTAATACAGCTTAAAAATCATAATAAAAGACACTCCTGAATCTTCCTACCCAGGCCAAGAAACAAAACAATACCATACCTCACCTAGGAGCACTTGATGTGCTCCTCCTTGATCACATTCCCTACCACTGATCATGATCTTGCTTTTATTTAGCTTATGTGTTTTTTAACCTATGAATGATTTTCTAAATATTACCTCTGCATCTTTCTATACTGCAGAAGAAGAAAATATTGCACATATTTTCCTATGCATTACTCTACAAAATAATCTCTAATTTTATCTATATTGAATTCCTCATTCTTATTGCTATACTATATCCCATTGATGAATACACCACTAATTCTTTGTCCAGATTACACTACCATCAGCAGCAGATTAAAATTTATATGGCTCCATAACCTCACAAATGCTTAACATTTTCAAACATTTTAAATACTGCCAATGTCACTGCCAATTTCATCCTAGTTTTAATGACAATTTCACAATAGTTACACATCATAATATAGGTTCATGGGTTATTTGTGTTTGTCCTTCTCTGAATCCTTTTCATTTTGGGAAAAAATTTTTATTAAAATGTAAACTACTACATAGGAGTAAGTAACTCTAAGTATAAAATTCAATAAATTTTCAAGAAGTAAACACACTCATGCACCCAAAATCCAGATCCAGAACATTACCAGCAACTCAGAAGCTCCCTCATGCTCTCCAGAATCATTACACATACTTCCAAAAGGTAATGACTATGATGCCCTAATTTTAATTTTTAACGCAATAAAATTTTTGACAACTAAAGTCATAAAAGAATTGTTTTATTTTGCATTTTCCTGATGAGTAACAAAGGCACACCTAGTCATGTGTCTGTCTGCTCATTTCTTATTTGGCTGTTGGCTTCCTTATACATGTTGAATAAGTCTTTTAAGTTATGTGTTACAAACATTTTTTCCCAATTGATCAGTTTGCCTTTTTCATTTTTAAGTTTCTTTCAAAAATCAGAAAATTTTAATTTTATGAACTGTAATTTTTTTCTTCTTCCATATTTGCATTTTTTAAAACCCAAGATATCTTTACTTACCACAAGGACTCAAAGATTTTTCTCTTACATTTTTTTGTTAAAGAAACTTTATACCCTTCGCCATTTACATTTAGGTCTATGTTCTATTTTAAGTTAAATTTCATTTACCATTTAAGGGTAAATGTTGGCCCTCCCCCCTCTCACCCCCCCCCCCCCCCCCCCCACACACACACACACAAAATAGTTATTTCAGAACCATTTGTTGTAAGGACTATTCTTCCCCCTATTTAACTGGACTTGACTTTGTAAGAAAACAAATATATATTAACCATATATTGCTCTGTAAATTTATTTCTGGACTCTATTTTACCTTATTTACTTATATGTCTACTAGAGGCCCAGTGCACAAAATTCCTGCATGGTTGGGGTCCCTAGGCCTGACTGGCATTTAGGGCCATTCAAGTTCCCTGCCTCCCCGCCTCCTCCTTCCCTCACTGCCCACACACCACCACTGCGCGGTTCCCCGCCTCCCCCCTCCTCCTTCCCTCGCCACCCGCATCTGCCGCCACCCACTCCCGGTTCCCCATCCCAGCCTGGGGCCCGGCCCTGATAGGGTGATCAGGACCTGCCAGCCGAGGGGAGGGACTGGGAGATTGGCTGGCTGGCCTCGATCAGGTGATTAGGGCCTGCTGGCCAGGGTAGAGACCAGGAGGTTAACCGCCAGGCCCCATCAGCTATTGGGGCCTGTGGGCTGGGGGGCAGCTCCTGCGTTGAGAGTCTGCCTCCTGGTGGTAAGTACGCATCACAGTGGCCGGTCGTTCCGGTCATTCTGTCCTAATGGTCACCTAGGCTTTCATACAGATAGACAGACTCTTATGCCACTACAGCACTTTCTTGAATAACGTAGCTATAAAATAAACCTTAACATCAAGTATTAGATATTCTCCAACATTATTTTTATTCAAAATTGTTTTGGCTAATATGCATCTTTTGCATTACCACATGTACTTTATAGATGCTTGGTAGTTTCCAGAAGAAAAGTCTTTTGGTATTTTCATTATAAGAAACCTATGAAGTTTGGTGAAAACTGTCATATTAATCAAGTCAATCTTCCAACCTTGCTTGATTATGTGTATCATTCCATCTATTTAGGTATTATTTAATTTTTTTTTTTCAGAAATGTCTTATAGTTGTAAGTATATAAGATTTGTAGTTTGTTAATTTTTTCCTATGTATTTTAACTTCTTTTAATGCTATTATAAGTGGAATTTTTTCTTATTTTCATTTTTAGAAACAACTATTTACATTGATAATGTATGCTGAAACCTGCTTACTTTTCTAGCAGTATTTTTCCACATTCCTTAGAACTTTGTGCATAAAAGATCATATAATCTGCAAATAAAAATAGCTTTTATTTTCTGTTTCCATCCTGTCTTTATTCTTCTTGACTACTGCAGAGGCTAAAACCTTCAGTATATAAGTCTAAATCAGGGGTGGGCAAACTTTTTGACTTGAGGGCCACAATGGGTTCTTAAACTGGACCGGAGGGCCGGAACAAAAGCATGGATGGAGTGTTTGTGTGAACTAATATAAATTCAAACTAAACATCATTACATAAAAGGGTACGGTCTTTTTTTTTTTTTTTTTTTTTAGTTTTATTCATTTCAAACGGGCTGGATCCGGCCCGCGGGCTGTAGTTTGCCCACGGCTGGTCTAAATAGAAGTGGTGAGAAAAGATATTCTTGCACTATTCTTGATCTTATGAAAAGATGATATGGAAAGCATTTAGTGTTTTTCAAATTAAGAATGATATCAGGTATAGGTTTTTATCCAAGATGTTCTTTACCAAGTAGTGGATGCTACTTTTCCCCCTCAGTTTGTTAACAGTCTTTAGCATGAATGATTGTTGGATTCTGTCAATACTTTTTCTTCTTCTACTGAGATGATCAGATATTTTTTCTCCTTTACTCTATGAATGTGGTTAATAACAGAGACTGGTGAACCATATTTGCTTTCTTAGAATAAATGTGTTTGGTTATAGTATGATATACTTTTTACATATCAAAATATTTGGTTGTACTATTTGTTAATGATTTTTACATCTGTGTTAATGAACACATTAGTCTATAGTTTTCTTTTCTCATAATTCCTCTGTCAGGTTACAATAGAATAATGCATGCAAAGAAATAAGAAAGTATGACCCATGCACAGTAAAAAAAAAAAAAAAAAAAAAAAAGGCAGAAAACAGTGTAAGAGAAATTACAGGTATTGGACTTAACTGCAAAAATTTTAAACTGTCTTAAATACTCTCAGATAGAAAGAACTGTGAAGAACTAAAGAAAAATAAAATAGTGAGGTCACAATAAGTAGAAAATATCAATAAGAAGATAGGAATTATAAAAAGAAATGAAACAAAAATTCTAGATGTGAAAAGTACAATAACTAAAAAAATGCATTCGAGAATTTCAATAAGATATTTGAGCTAGCAGAAGAAAGAATCAGAAAATTAAGATAGGTCAATCAAAATTGACAAGAAGGAATAAAGAAAAGTGAACAAAGCCTATGAGACCTGTGGGACACCATGGAGTAAATATATGCAATATGAAAATCCCAGCAGAACAGAAATGGGACAGAAGAAAAGTCTTCAAAAATAATAGTCAAAAAATAACAGCCAAATGTGATAAAATACATGAATCTAAAAAAATACAAGTTTACTAAAATCAAAGTAACATACACTCAAATAGACCCATACCAAAACATAATCAGTTAAATGACACTCAAAGAGAGAAGAAGCCAGTCTCATTATACTAGGTATCGTTAAATTAACAGATTTCTTGTCAGAAACAATGAAGGACAAAAAGTAATAGAATGACAATTAAAGGACTTTTTGACCACATGTTAGGCAAAGGTTTCAGATGAGATAAAAAGCTTCATCCATTAAAAAAAAAAATTAAGTTTCATCAAATTTAAAACCTCTGCTCTTAAAAAATAAATAAGCTCAGCAACAGACTATGAAAAAATATAGCAACACACTCAAGTGTTTAGTGTAACGGTACAACATGTCAGTAACTTACTCTCAAATGGTTTGAGAAAAAAACTTCTTTACACTATTTTTACAAGATTTCTATAAGTTTGAAATTATTTTAAAAGTAAAATGTTAAACCTAAAAATATCAGAATGTTAAAAAGAGAAAAAGGGGAATAGATATTTTCTTTTTGAAATTCATTTGTAAGGAGAGGTAAAGCATATAATATAAAACCCAGAAATCATTAAGGAAAAATCTAGTAACTTTGACTACATAAAATATAAAAAATTTGGCATGGCAAAAATAAATGTATCAGATTTTTAAAAATAACACATTTTTTTTAAAAGTGCTAATTTCCTTAGCTAGCAAACAAACTCAACAAAAGACATAAACAGCTGTTTTCAAAATTAAAAATGCATATACCCAATACACTTATGAAAATAAGTTCCATATTATTTATAAAGAAATTCGAATCAAAACCACAACATTTTTTCATTTAATAGAATTTAACATTTGTTAATAGTCAAGATTAATGAGAATGGATAAATATTTACTATTTACTATTGGTGGGACTATAAATTAGTACTCAAATTAGAAACGAAATTTGGCAAAGTTCATTAAATTATAAAATTTATAGTTTTTTACTCAACAATTCTACTTCTAGGAATTTATATAATAATTAAAAATATACCCAAATATATGAATAAGGAAGTTCAAAACCATTTTTTTATAACTATGAACACTCATAACAATACGAATGCCCATCAAAACGGATTATGTTAGTTAAAGGATAGTATACTCACATAATTCAATACTACAGGCTGGGGAAAAGTAGGTTCATATGGAAAATACCAAAATAAACTCTGTGCTCACAACTGTAAATCTACTTTTGCCCCATCCTGTATATCACCATAAAAAAGAATAAGGTAGATCTGTGCTAACATGAAAATATCTTTAAGGTGTGTAACATAGATAATTATGATTAAAGAATACAGATTCAGAACAGTAAGTATACTCCCACTTACGTAAATTTTAAGAACACAATATATATACTTGTATGTGCACATACACACAGGTGCATATGTTTGTATGTGTGTGTACTAGCATATGCCATAAACATTTTAAGAAAACTAGAGATGCAATGGTTAATAGTGTTATAACTGAGGAGAAAAATTAGAGGCTGGAAAAGTGAAGATAGGTAGACATCACTTTTCTTTATGATATGCATTTTTTACTTCATTTGCTCTTTTAAAATGTAGTAATTTTTAAAGGTCTATTCATAATGAATTGAGTTGTTTTTACCCTAAATTTCTGGGGTTCTTAAAATACTATTTGTGAATTCTTTTTAATTTTTGCTTTTGTTAATTTTGTAAATAACATTACCTGAAATGGCTTGACAGGGGCATGTACTTCAGTTGCAGGTGTGGGTTTTGGAATGCTTTCAATCAATTCCAAAATTCCTTGCAGTTTTTTATCTGAGATTCGCAAAGAAATCAGTGGTAACTTTCCAAAAATCTTGAATCTATTTCAAAAAGAGAGGAATCACTATAAAGCAATTTTCATTCTGATTTAAGTGAATTGATTAAAAGGATGAGACTGTTTCCCTTAAATTATCCAAAAATAATCAAATGTGATTTTACCACTAAAAATTATCCACAGTCCATGGACAAACTATCCCATAATCTCCACTAAAATTTACATTTGACCTATTGACCAGTCTCATTAGATAAAATAATCTCATTTTTTTCAGAAGCTTATTTTTTAATGTTATTATGTTTATTATCTCTTTATTATTTACCAAGGACAGTTAACAATGACTATTTATCAATTGTTAATTACATGATAGGCATTAAGGAAAGCACTTGATATGCATTATGCTAAATAGTCTCACAACCCAAGAGGGAGTCAACTTATTTCTGTTCCCTATTTCTTATAAAGTTCCCATATGTATATAGTTCCTATCAGGAAACTGAGGCTTTATAGCAAGTTCAAATAACTTGTCTAAGAGATTATACATCTAAAACCAATTTTAAAAATCGGACCTGACTGAAAAGGAAAAATTACATGATCATATAAATAGATCCATGTGACAAAATCCAACATACATTCATAAAAAAAAAAAAAAAAAGAATTCTCAGTCAACTAGACTAAAGGAGAATTCCCTCAACTGGAAAAATCATCAGTTAACATTATACTTAGTAGTGAAGAAACTCAATGTTTTCCAACTAAGATTAGGTATAAAGCAAAGATATCTCCCTCATCACTCCTTTTCAAGATGGTACTGAAAGACATAGCCAATGCAATAAAGCAAGAAAAGGAAATAAAAGCCATATAGATTGGAAAAGAAAACATAAAACTGTTTGTTCAATGATGAAACATGGCCTATGTAGAAAACCCAAATAATAAAACAAAAGAAAAATTAAATAAAACAAAACAAAAAACTAATAGTCATGGAACTAATAGCCATTATTGTAAGGTTGCAAGATACAAACTTAACATACAATAGTCAATCCCTTTCCTATAAACCAACAACAAAAAAGTGGAATTTGAAATTAAAAACACAATATTATTTATATAAGTGCCCCTAACAGAAATACTCAGATATAAATCTAACAAGATATATACAAGATCTACAGAGAAAAACTGTAGAACTCTGAAGAATGAAATCAGAGAACTACATAAATACAGACACTCCATTTCATAAGTAGGAAGACTCAATATTGTCAAAATGTCAGTTCTTCCCAAATTGAACTGTAGATTCAATGCAATCATGAACAAAATCCCAGTAACTTATTTAATGAATATTAACAAAATAATTCTAAAATTTGTATGAAGATGCAAAAGAACAGAATAGCCAACATAATATTGGAGGAGAAGAACAAGGTTGGTAGACTGACACTCCCTGACTTCAAGACTCATTATAAAGCTACAGTAAATAAGACACTGATACTAGTGAAAGAGTAAACAAATAGATCACTCAGCCAGAATAGAGGGCCCTGGAATAGACCTCCAAAAAAAACAGTCAAATGATCTTGGACCAGGCTCCAAACGCAATACAATGGAGCAAAGACATTCACTTCAACAAACGGTGGTGGAATAACTAGACTCCTACATGCAAGAAAAATGAATCTAGATAACAGACCTAAACCCTTCACAAAACTCAAAATGGATTACAGACCTAAATGTAAAACAAAAACGACAGAACTCCAAAAGATAAATCCAAGAAAACCTAGTTGACTTCAGACATGGCCATGACATCTTTTTATACAAAGGCACAATTCATGAAAAAATAAAAATTGATAAACTGGACCTCATTAAAATTAAAACTTCTGCTCTACAAGAGACAATGAGATACCACACGCACTTATTAGAATGACCAAAATCTGGAATATTGACAATACCAAATAATGGCAATGGTGTGGAACAGCAGGAACTCTCATTCGTTGCTGTTGGAAATGCAAAAAGGTGCAGCCACTTTGGAAGAAGTTTGGTGGCTTCTCACAGAAGTAAACATTATTTAACCATAGAGCCAGCTACTGAGCTCCTCGGTATATACCCAAAGGAGTTGAAACTTAATGTAACCACAAAAACCAGCACACAAATGTTTATAACATCTTTACTCATAATTTCATATGAATGAAGCTTATCCACATAAACTTTATATTCCAACTGCATAGTCAAAACCTGGAAGCAACCAAGATGTCTGTCAGTAGGTGACTGGATAAACTGTGGTACATCAGACAATGGAATATTATTCAGAACTAAAAAGAAATGAGCTATGAAGTCATGAGAAGACATGGAAGAACTTTAAATGCATGTTACTAAGTGAAAGATGCTAATCAGAAAAGGCAACATATTGGTCTTAGCTGTTTTGGCTCAGTTGGTAGAGCAACAGCCTGAGGACTGAGAATCAATGAAATATGGTATTGCCTTAGCTTCAGAATTACTGAGAAAATCTATTACCACATGAAACAAACAATACATACTTAGGCATCCTTATATCCATGAAAACCATGGCCTTAGAGAATTCCACATTGAAGTGCAAAGGTACCAAAACATGCTGTGTAGACACATTGAGTTTTCGTGCTTCTTTCCAATTATCACCTAATTAGAGAAAACAGTATATTTAACACATGTGTAATTTGAAAGACACTAAACCTAAAATTATTTTTAATACTTCATAGTCACACACTGCGTGATATGGGGAAACCTTCCCACCCACATCAGGATAATCTTTAATACCACATGCCCAGGTACACACACACAATTGGCAGGTAAATTCTTTTCCCTTTCACATTTTACTTTTGCTGCTTCACAAGACTGTGTTTTAATAGGAAAAATGCTTATAAGAAACAACAACATAGTTTTAATCAAATCTACTGCGCATTCACTGGTAATCACTGTAACCAGCCAGATACCTTACCAAATAACCCAACATGGCTCTAAGGCAGTGGTTCTCAACCTTCTGGCCCTTTAAATACAGTTCCTCATGTTGTGACCCAATCATAAAATTATTTTCGTTGCTACTTCATAACTGTAATGTTGCTACTATTATGAATCATAATGTAAATATCTGATATGCAGGATGGTCTTAGGCGACCCCCATGAAAGGGTTGTTCGACCGCCAAAGGGGTTGCAAACCACAGGTTGAGAACCACTGCTCTAAGGCAATAATGACTAAAGTAGGGAAGATCGCAGTTTTTCAGTATTAACTCACAAAAGCTGCCATTTATTCAGATTTATAACTTGTACCATTCTAGGCAATGTTTAAACTTTCACTTAATTCTCACAATGATGTATAACCATCTCATTTTAGAAAACTGAGACACAGAGGAATTTATAACTTGCTTATGGCCAAAAGGCTAGGGAGTAACAAAAGCTGAAATTTACATCCAGGTCTGGCAACATTCACTGCATGCAGTGTTAAAAGCCTAAATTTTCAATAAGGCAATGCTAAGTAACTGACAGCGTAGCCTTAGAACATTAGATAAAAATCATGGATTCCGCCCCGGCTGGCATGGATCAGTGGTTAAGCGTTGTCCTGTGAACCAGGAGATCACGGTTCGATTCCCGGTCAGAACACATGCCCAGGTTGTGGGCTCAATCCCCAGTGTGGGGCATGCAGGAGGCAGTTGATCAGTGATTCTCTCTCATCATGGATGTTTCTATCTCTCTCTCCCTCTCACTTTCTCTCTGAAATCAATAAAAATATACATATTTTTTAAAAGTCATGGATTCAAGTGCCCAAAATATTATAGGTAAGTGAAAGAAAAAACAGGATATAATACTACATGTCATGTTAAAAACGCATTCAAAATCTTCCCACTCATAAGCAACACACAAGCATATTCCATATACTCATAGGTACATATATTGAAAAAAACAGCAAAAAGATATGCAGTGAAATACATTACATACATGATCTCATTTGAACCTAATAATTCCGTAAGTCAGATAAAATCCTCAGTCAAGAAAAACCAAGCGAACAAAAGATTAGATTCTTGGAGATAGGTAATAAAATGGATCTTATGACTATTTTTGAATTCTAAATATATTGAGATAAAAGACATATTTCTTCACTTCTTAATTTACAGGTAAAAAATATGATATTCAGAGTCTGTATTTCAGTATTTATCAAAAGAATATATGACAATTACAGAAAGTAACCTAATGTCAAAAACCTTTGCTCAAAAAATACTTTTTAAAGAATAGTTAATGCTTCTCAAAAACATTCCAAGGAATTCCAATACTTTTCTCAAAAACATTCTAAGGAATTCCAATACTTTTCAGACAATAATGATATATTTTAATTTTTTTCACAAGCATCTCAATATCTTAAATATAAGTATAAGCTAATGAGCTTCAAAAACTAGTGACCAACATGTACCAAACATACCAAAATTTAGTAATTTATTTACTGAAAAAAATTTATGAATTGTCTATAAATAATTTACATGTGCCACCCACTATACTCCTTTGACACCAACTGGAATATGATAAAAACAAAAACCAGCCCTGACCGGTTTGGCTCAGTGGACAGAGGTCAGCCTGCGGACTGAAGGGTCCCAGGTTCGATTCCGGTCAAGGGCATGTACCTTGGTTTCGGGCACATCCCCAGTGGGGAGTGTGCAGGAGGCAGCTGAATCGATGTTTCTCTCTCATTGATGTTTCTAACTCTCTATCCCTCTCCTTCTCCCTTCCTCTCTGTAAAAAATCAATAATATATGTGTATATATATATATATATATATAAATAAAAAAAAAAACCAAAAACCAATTTCATTACCCTAAAGCAAATATAGTCAGACAAATAAAACAAAAATGTCCCAGTCCTATATAAACTAACATTTTTAATAACCATTACTTCAGGTTCTCTATTGCTTCTCCTTTCATTAGTTAGCTCAGTTAATTAAAATGTGACTATATACACACAGAGAGATCTCTAAAAACAGTCACCAATCCACCTTTGTTGAATTATTTGAATGTTTACTAACACCAAGGAATTCAAAAGCAATATAACACAGTGGAAAGAGGGCTCAAATTCTCAGGGCTCTCTCACTATTCTTTAGTAACTCCTGACAAGTGAATTTCTGGCTCTGACGACTAGGTCTGATGGATCAGAGACTCCTGATTAGTACAAAAGAATGAATGGGGTAAGTTATGCTTAAGATAGGGATCCTCTTCCATCTTGCAGTGGCTATTTATGGCTGGGGATGCCTAGGCTGGTTGCATTCACTCTTGAGTAGTCTCTTCTGATTATTCCACTGTGTAATACAAATATTTTTTAAAATGTGTCAATGTTTTCTAATCTTATGCAAATATTGGAGAACACTGGTCTAGATCAGGATTTGTCAATATCAGCACAACTGGAATTTGGGCCAAATTAAGTCTTTGTTGACATTCCTCTACATTCTATGTTTAGTAGCATCCCTGACCTTCATCCACTAAATACTAGTGGTGCCCCGACTGTCCATGTGTTACAACCAAAAATGTCTCCAGACACTGACAGTATCTTTTGCGAGGTAAAATCACTCCCAGTTTAGATATTACTCTTATCGACTACATACTTCTAATTAAAAAAATATGGAAGCTCCAACATATTTAGAATGAAGGTCTTCAGAGAAACTGTCTAAACACCTAATTAATCACTTCAGCAAAATGAACAATACATAATGCACTGTATACTTACCAACTCTGCTGTAAAGCAGCTGAATGCTTGTAAGGTGAATATCAAAGGAATCATAAGCTCTACGCATTATCTCTTCAAGTCTGGCCCCACCTTGTTTCATATCTGGTAATTGTGAACGACTTTTGCTTGTCACCTTGAAGTTAATTTTAAAAGTTTAGACGGTGCAAAATACTTCAAAATGAAAAGATCAGGTTTTTATCTTTCAGAATATAATATAAAAAGTTAACTGGGGAGGATAAACTCACAAGCTGACATATAAGGCTATTAGAAATGTCTTTAGCCAAGGCTGGTGTGCTCAGTGGGTAGAGTGTTCGCACACCCACTGAAGGATCGCAGGTTTGATTCCCCATCAAGGGCACATACCTGGTTTGCAGGTTGGATCCCAGCCCCAGTTGGAGCACCTGTG
This sequence comes from Myotis yumanensis, assembly GCF_028538775.1. NCBI lineage: Eukaryota > Metazoa > Chordata > Mammalia > Chiroptera > Vespertilionidae > Myotis > Myotis yumanensis. The sequence goes on from NW_027223763.1 coordinate 37,775,974, forward strand.
GGAGGCAACCAGTGAATGTCAACTCTCTCTCACATCAATGTTTCTCTCTCTCTCTCCCCCCTCTCCTCCCTCCACTCTCCTTTACTTCTACTCTCTCTAAATATGAATGAAAAAAATATCTTGGGTGAGAAGTAATGAAACAAAAAAATAATCTTTATCCATGACACATGTAAGAAGAAGGTTAGATATAAAGTGTATTTTTATATATTATTATATTTCCTAACTCTTTATATTAAAAGAAGGGAACCAAGCTAGTTCTGGAGAATAATACAACTAAATTATTTTAAAATCTGATATGAAGCCTTTTTATTAAAAACAAAAAGGCTTATAAAACATTTCTTTGGCATGATGGCTGGTATTTAAATAGTTTTATAATAAGAACTGAAAGTCCAGGATTAAATATTAGGACAGCTGAATTTTATTCCCAACTCTGTCATTTATGTGACCCCAAGCAAGTAATATTTGTATCTTATTTGTATCTCCCCTTTATTGATGTACTATGCACACTACTTTTCTTTTTTCTTTTTTTTTAAATATATTTTATTGATTTTTTAAAGAGAGGAAGGGAGAGGGATAGAGAGTTAGAAACATCAATGAGAGAGAAACATCGATCAGCTGCCTCCTGCACACTCCCCACTGGGGATGTGCCCGCAACCAAGGTACATGCCCTTGACAGGAATCAAACCCGGGACCCTTGAGTCCGCAGGCCGACGCTCTATCCGCTGAGCCAAACTGGTTAGGGCTACTTTTCTTTTTTCACATAAGTATCTTGGAGATCACTCCACAGCAGTATATCAAGATCTTACATACATACATACATACACACACACACACACACACACACACACACACACACTAGTATATACACAAATATATATGTATATAGGTTTTTAAATAAAACTATATACATACATATAGATTTTATATAGCTCATGTGTACACAATCAAAATTCAGTATCTCTCTTTGAAAGGTAATGACTTTTAAGCAGAAAATTAAGCAAATTGCCTAAGATCACAAAACAAGATTAATATCCTTACAGTTGACCTTATGCTCTCTCAACTATAACAGACTGCCTTGAACCAATTCCATAACCATATTAAAATATGAATAATTAGCTGTATAAATATTATAACTGTAAATTCAGCAGTTGTCTATATAATTATCAACTGAAGAATAAAACATAGAAAAAAGGAGAATGTCAAGAAAAGGCACATATTTGTTAGAAAGCCAGAAAGAGCATTCTAATATTATCCATCTTTCTTGGGTCTTTAAATAGTTACAGCTATTCCTCTACATTTAATGATATAGAGCAGTGTTATCCAACAGAACTTTCTACAATGTTGAATTGTTCTCCATCTGTGCTGTTTAATACAGTAGCTACTAGACACTTGTGACTATTAAACACTTGAATGTGGCTAATGTGACTAAGGAACTAAATTTTTATCTTACTTTATTTTAATCAACTTAATCAACCGTATATAGTCAGGGGGTACTATATAAACCAGGGGTGGGGAACATTCAGCCCGCTAGCCACATAAGGCCCATGAAATCATATGATCTGGCCCTGTCAAGGCATTAGGGGTGACTTAAGTGACTATTTGACCAAATATAGCAGGATAGTTTTTAAGTGGATAATTTTGTACTGCCCATAAATTATGTTATAAATATACAAATGGGTCTTGGCAATAAAAGGTTCCCACCCCTGAACAGTGCAAATCTGGAAATACAAAAAAAAAAAAAAGTATTCTCTATTTGAAACTAAGGAAGGCCCAGCCTGTGTGGATCAGTGGTTGAGCATGGTCCTATGCACCAGGAGATCACAGGTTCGATTCCAGCTCAGGACACATGTCCAGACTGCAGGATTCATCCCCAGTATGGGGCGTGCAGGAGGCAGCCAATCGATGTTTCTCATCGACGTTTCTCTCTCTCTATCCCTCTTCTTCCCTCTCCCTAAAATCAATCAAAACATATTTAAAAAAAAAAAAAAAAAAACTAAGGAAGAAAAATATACATAAGTGGATAGAACTATGTAAATTAGGTAAATGCAAGACAACCATCTCTCAATTTAGGATTTAACAGAAATTAAAATATCAGTATCTAAAGTTATATACATACAAAAATTCAGAAGGATGAAGATTATGTGATTACTTCCAGAACTCCCTCACACTCTCTATATTGTAATTAATCCAATAATAAACTTAAATTGAAAAGAAAATCAACTCCTTAGGCATTACTCTCAAATTCTACATATAATTGTAATTCTTTGGTTCACCTCTGACTTGTGGAGTTCAATAGTTCATTTTGCTTTTCGAAATGTAGGAAAACTACATAATTAAATGAACTCATTTTATTCACCAGGAAAGATTTCTCATAAGTCTAAAAACCAATATACCAAGTCAAACTGTCTTAAAAAACAAAACATATTTTAAACAAAGAAATACCCTAAGTACCATATTCCAAGATAAATATTATTAATATATACCTTTAAATGACCAAGATCCAAAAGAAGCAGATTTGACGTAGGGCTGAAAATTCCATCTTGTGGGATAATAACATATGAAGCTTTCAAATTAATTCTGAGATCAAGAACTTTCTGTGTTTCAATAATATACAGTAGACCTGCAGAAATTAAATCTTCACAATGAATATTTTTCACAAATTACTCAAAAAATAGTTATTAAATGAACTGATAGCACAATCTTAAAATAATGTGAAATAAGAATTCATTTTAAAATGACCTTGAGCAAATTATTTTCAATATCAAGTAAAAGTATTTGTTAGTTAATATATACACTCCTAATTAAATATAACTAAGTAAAAAATTAAAATGATTCTTCAAATAAATGTTGTTTTTAAGCCCCCCCAAAAAACATTTTAGGTAATATTCAGGAGATAATATATCTAAAAAAATTAAGTATTATGAAACATTTATTCATAACCCCTATATTAGAATCTATATAATTCTTTCCAAATCATGAACTTAATACAACTACATCTACCATACTGAACAATAATTCTTTATACTTATGACATTACTGAGACGAGAAAAAATTCTGGATAATTAAATCACCTCAATAAAACCATATGTAAAACAGAAAAGGCAACAAAGCAGAGTTCTCCATTCCTCAGATATTTCATTAACTTGAGGTGTTTTATTCTAATAAATTTAATTCATTCACTTTCATGTGATGTATATACCAAACTAATCTATTTTATGGTCTCAAATCTAGCATGGGCTGTTAAATCTAAAATTATTATCAACTATCAAATTATAATGACCCCATGAGATGAAATTCTGTAAGCAGCTATTGCATCAATTTGAATCAATAAGCAATGTTAATTTATAAAGTTTAGGACATCTGATATTCAAAAAGAAAGGGACCTTAGTTCACAAAAGACAACAACCACCAAACCCACACAAGAACTATGATGAGGATCAGATATTTTTAACATAAACTCTGAGAAAATAAAAATGACAATAGCACACTAATATGTAAAATTCTGAATAGCTGGATTGAAAAATTTAAGTGATGTAGTTTATTTAATGTGTTAAACCTTATACTTCAATAAAAAATTTTGTTCAGAACAGGTAGAGGCTAGAAAACATCACAAGAGAACTGAAAGGCAAAGGGGCAGTAATTAAACCAAAAAGACCATTGCATGAAGTCCTATGATTTTATAAAAGAATTCAAAGGCCAGTTTCTGTCAAACACAATTTCAAAAATCCCAACAAAATTTTGTAATTAACTTGAATGTAGTTAATAGGTTTGACCTGAGTGTAAGGAACAATTGTTATATCCGCGTTTAAATTTAAGTATAAAATTAGTTTCAATTAAACTGTATCTAGTCTAGAAAGAAACTTAATACATTACTAAAATCAGCTTTAAATGCCTAAGAGTTTAGTACAAGATTCAGTATGTAATACTGGCATTTTTACCTGTTGCTGTCTTATCACGAAATTCTTCAAGTTTTGTCAAAGTCGCTGAAGTGAGCTGTGCTAGATTTACCTCTTTCGGAGGTCTGAAGAATTCCACTATACTATTCACTGTTCTCTGGGAAAAGTAAGTATCATTAAAATTAGGCATAAAATCAAACCAAATTGAAATATATTAAAATTTAGAAATTTAAAAAATGCTTACTGCATCATATATTATTTCTAAAGGTTCAGCTTCTATGATACACCTTTGAGCAACAGTTTCATCTAATGGATTTGTCTCAAATGTAATCTGGAAAAGTGATGCAGCATTATCCAATGAGGACAGGAGGCGGGGCTTTGTTGAATTATCTGGTAGGCCAGTAACATGAAAGGAATCTATTCTGGTCTCAAATCTGCATGAAAAAAGAATAAATATTAGCAATAGATATACTTTGTGCTTAAAAGACTACCGTTAAATATTAAAAGAAAACAATGAATGGGAAAAATTAAGTGAAAATATTTTATGTGATAAGAGACTTATATAAATAATATAAAAAGAACACTTACAACTCAGTAATAAAGACAACCTAATTTGAAAATGAGCAGAGAGAGAAACCAAGATGGCGGCATAGGTAAACACCGGAAATTGCTGCCTCCAACAACTACTTCAAAAATACAACTAAAAGACAGAACGGTCATCATCCAGAACCACAGGAAGGCTGGCTGAGTGGAAATTCTACAACTAGAAGGAAAGAGAAGAGCACACAGACTCAGAGGAGCTACGAAAGTAAAGTGCAGAGGTACGGAGGCTCCGGCACGGGAAAGGGGCGGCACCTGAGGACGCGGCTGTCTTTTTGAATCGGGAGGGAGTCACAAGCTCCCGGCTGCTCTGAACTCCGGTTCCGGGAAGTTCTGGGGTCCCAGGGCTCATACGGGGAGAGACTGGACGGTCTGGCAGCAGGCAGAACTCAGAACTTGAGGACGGCTTTCCCTCCGAGGTGCTGGCAGCAATTACCGGGACACTGAGACAGGGGGCCCCTTAGGGCAGGGCTGAGAATCAGCCATAGCTGCTTGCTCCACCCTGTTGATTCCGAGACCCTGCTCCATCCAGGCTGCTGCAAAGGCTTTTGCATATGAATGCCCGGGTCCTTTGCAACCTGAAAATTACCTAACAAATTGCAGCTGGGCCAGACAGACCCAGAACTTCCAAGAGAAGGCCCAAGGCCCCACAGCAGCTTGCATTGCTTCACAGCTGGGCCTCAACTGGGCACCCCCAAACCCCCAAAAAAGGAAGGGGAATCTGCATATCTCTTTGTAGCTCCTGCTGGGTAACCTCAGGAAGAGGCTTAATTTGCGCACCTCCTTAGATCCAAGAGCCAGTGTACCCAGTGGTCAGAGTGGGACCATCCAGATTACAACTCCTCAGATTCATAAGAAACACACTCAGGGGGCAGACTCAGTGAGCACCAAAGCCCCACTGAAGCAAGTCTTGCCCCAGAAGGGTGTCTTCAGCACAGAAGTTCTCCCACTGCAGACACAGCTGATTCTCACTGCCAATTGGCCTGGAGGTCAATTCCTCCCAGTGACACCTACAACAATTAAGGCTTAACTACAACAAGACTGCGCACAAAACCACCAGGGGGTGCACCAAGAAAGCATAAAAAATGCGGAAACAAAAAAACATGACAGAAATGGAGGATATAGAGCTAAAAAACGCACTTTTGAGGGCTTTCAATAATTTGCTAGAAACTGCCGATAAACTTGATGAGAGCCTCAAGAAATCTAATGAGACCCTCGATGTTGTGATAAAGAACCAACTAGAAATTAAGCATTCACTGACTGAAATAAAGAATATTATACAGACACCCAACAGCAGACCAGAGGAGCGCAAGAATCAAGTCAAAGATTTGAAATGCGAAGAAGCAAAAAACACCCAACCGGAAAAGCAAAATGAAAAAAGAATCCGAAAATACGAAGATAGTGTAAGGAGCCTCTAGGACAGTTTCAAACGCACCAACATCAGAATTATAGGGGTACCAGAAGATGAGAGACAGCAAGATATTGAAAACCTATTTGAAGAAATAATGACAGAAAACTTCCCCCACCTGGTGAAAGAAATGGACTTACAGGTCCAAGAAACACAGAGAACCCCAAACAAAAGGAATCCAAAGAGGACCACACCAAGACACATCATAATTAAAATGCCAAGAGCAAAAGACAAAGAGAGAATCTTAAAAGCAGCAAGAGAAAGAGACTCAATTACCTACAAGGGAATACCCATACGATTGTCAGCTGATTTCTCAACAGAAACTTTGCAGGCCAGAAGGGAGTGGCAAGAAATATTCAAAGTGCTGAATACCAAGAACCTATAACCAAGATTACTTTATCCAGCAAAGCTATCATTCAGAATTGAAGGTCAGATAAAGAGCTTCACAGATAAGGAAAAGCTAAAGGACTTCATCACCGATAAACCAGTATTATACGAAATGCTGAACGGTATCCTTTAAGAAGAGGAAGAAGAAAAAGGTAAAGATACAAATTATGAACAGCAAACATGCATCTATCAACAAGTGAACCTAAGAATCAAGTGAATAAATAATCTGGTGTACAGAATGAACTGGTGATTATAATGAATCAGGGACATAGAAAGGGAATGGACTGACTATTCTTGGGGGGGAAAGGCTAGTGGGAGATGCGGGAAGAGACTGGACAAAAATCGTGCACCTATGGATGAGGACAGTGGGTGGGGAGTGAGGGCAGAGGGTGGGGCGGGAACTGGGAGGAGGGGAGTTATGGGGGGAAAAAAAAAAGAGGAACAAATGTAATCTGAACAATAAAGATTTAATTTAAAAAAAAAAAAGAAAATGAGCAAAAGAACTTAAAGATATTTTTCCAAAAAAATATAGTGACTAAGCATATGAAAAGATGTTCAACTTCATTAGCAATCAGGGAGATGGAAATGCAAATCCAACCAATGAGACTAGTTTATACCCATTAAGATGGCTATAATCAAAAGGAAAAATTAGTGTTGCCAATGATACAGATAAATTGGAAACCTAATACACTACTGGTAGAAATGGAAAAGTCTGGCAATTCTTCAAAAGGTTAAGCAGAGTTACCATGTGAGACAATTCTACTCCTAGGTATATACTCAAGGTAATTTAAAACTTAATGACACAAAATATTGTCCATTAATATTCATAGCAGCATTATGCATAATACCCAATAAGTGAAAATAATCCATTACCCATCATCTGATGAATGGACAAACAAAATGTGGTATATCCATATACTGGAATACTGTTAGGGATTAAAAATGAATGCTATACCATGGATGAACCTTGAAATATGGTTAAGTGAAAGACAGACAGAAAGGCCATATTACATGATTCTGTGCATACTAAATGCCCAAAACAAAGTCTTAGGAATAAAGTAAATTAGTTATTGCTGACACAAGGGAGGGAGGCAATGAGGAGTGACAACTAATGAGTATTAGGGTTTCTTTTTTAGGGTGTAAAAATGTTCTGGAATTACCTCATAAACATAACAATGTAATGTGGCATACAGTGTCACAAACAAATGAATTGTACACTTTAAATGGATGAATTGTATATGTGAATTATATCTCAGTAAAGCTATTTTTTATTATTTTAAAAATCTTTATTGTTGAAAGTATTACATGTTCCCTTTTCCCTCATTGACCTATCCCAGCCCACCCCCGGCCCCCCACCCAAGGCCTTTACCACCCTATTGTCTGTGTTCTGGTTTGTTTTTTTTAATTAATCTTTATTGTTCAAAGTATTGCAGATGTACATTTTTTCCCCGAAGTAAAGTCATTTTTAAAAACAAAAGTGAAATACATTTCCAAATAAACACCAAACTATTAATGTTGTTTCTTCTTTGTATAGTGTGGCTGAGATTTTTGTATTATCCTTTAGTGTCCTTCTATGTTTCCTGAGCATGCACAGTGTTCTACTGAATATGTATTATTTTAATAATTATAAAATATATATATTACTGAAAAAAATCTAAGTTCCTAAAAGTACAAAAGGATATATTAAGCCATAGTACTCTTTAGAAAATACGGTAAAATTGTAATCTATCTTCCAATTTCACAGTGAATTTTTTCTTACAGATAAAAGATAATAACCGGGCCAGCATGGCTCAGTGATTGAGCATCGATCTATGAGCCAGGAAATCATGGTTCGATTCTGGGTCCGGGCACATGCCCAGATTGCAGGCTCATCCCCAGTATGGGGTATGCAGGAGGCAGCTGAAAGATGATTCTCTCTCATCATTAATGTTTCTATCTCTCTTTCCCTCTCCCTTTCTGTCTGAAATCAATAAAAATATATTTTTTTAAAAAGATAAAAGAAAATAAATGAATACTTACTTTATTGCTTGTGCTCCTGGTCTTTGTACAACCCAAGTGCTAAATTCTTCTACTACAATATTTAACAGCTCACGTTTTTGTTGTTCTTCTCTTAGAACAATAGACATACTTTTCAAGTGCATGTACAACTTCATGGCTTCAAACTAGAATATATTCAGATGAATAAAATTAAATACACACACATATGTATGTATATCAAACACTCTTATTCATATCCTATTCACATAATTTATTCTTTCCAAAAACCAGAAAACAGTTTAAAAGCAACCCTTATAACTTAAAGAATCACCCTATAACATTACAAAGTATGGGACAACATTTATCCCTACCTTGGAAATTAAAATAAAAACAATATTTATAGACCCAGAAGAAAATCACAGAACAAGTCAGTAACATAATTCCAAAAGGATTAAAAATATCTTTCAACAGTGAGATATAAGGCATCAAAACCTTACTGATTTTGGCAAGGTTGGGTCAACTGCTGTTTCACTATAGCCAATTGCTTCATAGAGTGAAGTTTTTTCTTCAGGTGTCAAGATTTCTTCAAGACCTACAAATTATAAACAAAGTGTTCTATGTTTTTAACTGATAACAAGATAAAACTAACCCATAATTTAGATGCCTTTAATAAATTAAATGTAAATTTTACTCTTTTGATAATACTTTTAAGAAATTATAATCACAATGTTAGAATGACATTGGCAATTTCAGAAGGATTATTCTCCAAAACTATAAATTTCTAAACATTGGTATCAACCAAGAGCTTACAAAATGGCTAACTATATTTGGCACTGTGCTAAGCAACACACCTAGCACAAAAAGTAAGCAGTACTAATATCATAATTTCCCCCAGTTTTACAATTAATAAAACTGAGATTCAAAGAGCTAAATAACTTACCAGAGACACAGTACTAATAAGTGATAGATTCAGTATGTAAACCTAAGCCCCTAAGACCTCAATGCTTTAATCTTAAGCATTTGGTTAGGAAAATCTTTACAAGAAATCAGTTAAATAAAAATTTACAATGGTTTATACACTTTTGAAATCTTTATTTATCTGTTATTGTGCTATATGCATTTACCAAATCCCCTGGGCATAAAACTCTTTTGTGAACACTAGTAAAATAATAAAATTATTTAATTTTTACTAGTCATATATTTATAATGTTTTAGTAGTAATTTTATTGATAAGAAGAATAAAGTATGTATCATATGCATATATACTTATAATATTTAATTAGAGAGAGAATTTTCTGCAAAACAATTTTCATACCTGGTGATTAACTACATTACCATACCTGATGATTAACTGCACTACTATAAAATAAAATGAACATACTTCCAGGTTTAACATCGGGCTGCTGTTCTTTAGTTTTTGGTTCTGACCAAGTCCACAACCAGTTAAACCATCCTTTATTTTCCTCTGAATCTTTTGTTCCTTCTTTGTATATCCTGTATCCAGCTTTCTTTACCTAAAATATATAAATTTTTAATTAAATGACAAATTATCCTTTAACAATCTGAAGAAATATAAGCCTGACATTTCCAAAACCTGTTTACTTGAATAAATAAATGTAAACATTATACAAACTGACAACAGAATAAAGTAACTGCAATAATAGCCAAACATAAGAATTTAGTATTACAAGGCAGTTAACCCCACTGTCTTACACGGAAAGGTAATTTTAAAAAAAATCAAATTGGTTTTTCATCTTCACATTTACTCTGAGTATAAATCCAATAACCTAGAAATAATATTTTTCCAACAGAATCTGATTTAAATGAATGTGGCAAAACATTAAATAAAATTTTCTTATAACAAACACAAAAAAGCAAATTTGAACCTGTTTTAGGAAACAGTATATTACAGCACAATACTAATAATATCACAGCACCATCTATATGGACTCTAGATTTGCTTTTACTAACTGAAAGATAATCTGGAATTACCTCAACTTCTGCCTGTTGTCTCACTATAGTTATATTAAATACATCCAGAGTCTTCTCCAACTCCTGAAAATATAAAGGAAAATGTATTTACATAAACAATTATAAATAACTTTAGAATATATAACCTGTCAAATTGCTATACTAAAGATATGATAGAAAGCAGAAAACAGATCATCCATCAACATAATATTCCTGGATAAATTCTGAGAAACAATGTCAGCTTGGAAATTAGTAATGATAAAAAACTTTCTGAACAAAGAAATCTTACATCATGCATATGAGTTACAACTCCATAAGATTTACAGATACATACTAAAAGATACCAAACATGCACTGTTTAAAATGATTTTTATCTGGGTTTCAACTATAGGTAAGGGTAAACACAGTGTCACTTTCAACTAAAAATACAATTTATAAAACCTTCATATAACGTGCACAGTTCCTATGCCATCATCAAGATGCTTCAAGTAGATCTAGACACACTTAAAACTTGTTTTTAAATTTTACATTTTTCAAAGCTGTTATGGCTATTAAAATAAGCCGATAAAAGCTAAATCTCTCATCACATCTCCATACATTATTTCCATGATTACATTTGGGAGTTTCACATGCAAAGAATTTTTTTCCCAAAGACAAGCAACCATGACCCACTATTATCTAGAAAACAACTTAGGGTGCTACTGTCCAGCAGTCTTGGAGGATTCAGGCTAAGGGAAAAATGGCTTAAGTATGGAAATCTGTAACCAACCCAAAGACCTCTAAAAACTAAGCATTTATATTAGTCTTGGTCTTGAGAAAGTCTCCTACCTCAAAAACAAAAATAAAACTCAATCTTTAGGAGTTGCAAATTGGATCAGAACAGTTACATTAATTTCAAGAAGTTAACTCCTCTTAGTGTCCTTAAGCTGTACTTCATCCATCTGTAAAACAGTTCCTTCTAGAATATACCACTGTAATGCTAAAAGATAAGATGACGAATACTTAGAGAGCTCTCAAGATAAATAATTAAAGGTAAAGTTGCAGGTAAAGACTAGAAATGCCACAGGAATTAAAAGAAAAAGAGGTCTATCTGGGCAGAAAATTCAGGAAAATTCATATAAGAGATGGGACTGAGGCAGAACTTGAGGTTATAAGTAAAACTGGAAAAGCAAAGATGAGGAAAGGCAAATGAAATACATGAGTACAGACTTGGCTATAAGCATAAGCAAAATGTATATGATAGGAAATTGTATTTGATTAATGCACAGCTAGATGGTGTACACAGGGGAAATGCAGTGGTGACATATGTAAGGCTTCGGAAACAACAGAGAACTTGGAATCAATGTACAAAAACTTTTTAGCCTTTGAGGTTAAAAATCTTAATATATAAAAACCCTGGGTTGTAAAGACCAGTAATGACCGAGGCTCGACCACCTGGAAGTCAGTCCTGCAGTCAGCACTGGGTTGCCATGGCAAACCAGCGCTGACTGCTTCCACTGCAGGCATGGTGCTCCAGCACTGACTGCTGAGGGGGCTGTGAATCAGGGCCAGAGAGAGGCCTGAAGAGAGAAGCAGGGACTGATCCCTTGCCTCTGTGGCAGCTTTTGATTAGCAATTGCTTCTCTCTTTCTCTCCCAGTCTGGCCAGTAGCCATGCCTCCATTTCTCCCCAGGCCTCCACCAGGGCTGCTGATCAGCCCTGCCTTTCTGATCAGGCCCCGCTGATAAGCCCAGAGACACTGACTGGCATAAGAACTGACTAATCAGAACCAAATCTGGGTGCTGTGGGGAGCCAATGGCTGCCTAGGAGGCAGAGCTTTTGATGCTGACTGGCATAGAAACTGACCAATCAGAACCAAATTGGCCAGCAGAGGAGGGCAGTTGGGGGGCAAGATCAGGCCAGCAGGGGAGGGCCACTGGGGGCGAGATCAGGCCAGCAGAGGAGGGCAGTTAGGGGCGATCAGGCAGACAGGCAGAGGCAGTTAGGGGCAACCAGGCCAGCAGGGGAGGGCAGTTAGGGGTGATCAGGCTGGCAGACAGAGGCAGTTAGGGGTGATCAGGCTGGCAGGCAGGTGAGCAGTTAGGAGCCAGTGGTCCCAGATTGTGAGAGGGATGTCCAACTGCCAGGTTAGGATATCCTAAACGGGCAGTTGGACATCCCCCAAGGGGTCCCCAATTGGAGAGGGTGCAGGCTGGGCTGAGGGGACCACCCTTCTGTGCACGAATTTCATGCACCGGGCCTCTAGTGTCTTAATGATATAAGGCTTCAAGTTATTATTTGCATGAACCCAAATCTCTCCAGATTCAGAATAATCTCATCTTCCAAAAGCTCCCAGGAGAATAACACCAAAGCTTCTATCACCCAACTGAGTTTAAACAGGAGTAAGAAAAAAATGTAAGTAAAAGAGAGATAATGTTTTTTGAGGTAGGAGACTTTCAAGACGTAGGCAAATATAAATGCTTAATTTTTAGAGGCCTCTGGGTTGGTTACAGATTTCCACAATTAGAACAAATAATGAGGAAGTCCCTAAAGACTTAGAAGTTATAAGGCACAAAATATTCAACAATTTTTTAAAATGCTAACCTCCAAACAGCTGAGAAGTTCAACAGGTGGCTTCTTATTTATTAGTTTTTTCTTATAGAGTTCTTTATATTGCTTCATTTGTTGCCGATGATCGCTAATATGTTTCCATGACCACATCCGTAAGTGGGGGCAAACATTTACTTCAAGAATACCATGTATAGCATAAGCCCACCTAGTTAAAAAACAAAATCAAAAACCCTACACTTAACACCCTCAAACCAATAGTATGAAATAAATTGATATTGCTTCTGCTCTAACGTACATAACTATCATTCAAAGAATATGAAAATGGTATGTAATGTGAGCACCTGCTTTTTCCCATCATATTTGTTTTTATAGTAATATTATCTTTCCTAAGTGAAAATAAGCAAAATCCTTAAATTTTATTGCAATAAATATGTCTCCAGAAAAACTATTAAAATATTAATGGGCAAACAGCACTTTAGTCCCATGAATAATAATTGAAATAGTCAACTGAAAGAGTAATTGCAATTTCTAGAAACTATGCAAGAGCTTAATAACTGTAAAGACTTGGAATTTCAAAAAGGGGTAGTACTTTATATACGCCCGTAACCTTTTCAGGTTTAATAACATGTTTAATGTGTATAATACAAAAATTTGAAACTTTTAAAGACACTGCTAGACAAAAAACTGGAATATGGTTCAATAATCCAAAAAATACAGTGAATAAATGTTATTCTAGTACTCCAGTTATAAATTCCATTATAAAGAATCCCTTAAGTAATTTATAATTCCAAATCAAACTATAGTTTATGTTGGTCTTTAGAGTATCTTAAAAAAGTCAAGAAATTCACTTTTATGTTATATTCTTAAAATCTTTTAAAAAAGGCCCTAACCAGTTTGGCTCAGTGGATAGAGCGTCAGCCTGCGGACTCAAGGGTCCCAGGTTCGATTCCGGTCAAGGGCATGTACCTTGGTTGCAGGCACATCCCCATTAGGGGGTGTGCAGGAGGCAGCTGATCGATGTTTCTCTCTCATTGATGTTTCTAACTCTCTATCCCTCTCCTTTCCACTCTGTAAAAAAATCAATAAAATATGTATATTTTTAAAATCTTTAAAAAAGTTTTAGTTTGAGCAAATCCACTTATGGAAATTTACCTGAAGAAAATGAAAAGACTACATCAAAAGGATATATGCAACCCCACATTCACTGCCACATTATCTACAATAGCCAAGACATGAAGACAACCTAAGTATCCACTGATGAAAGAATGAATAAAGAAAATGTGGTAATATATACACAATAATGGAATATTATTTAGCCATAAAAAAAATCTTGCCACTTATGACAACATGAATGAACCCTGAGAACATTATGCTAAGTGAAGTGAGTAAAAAAGGGACAAAAAATATATGATTGCACTCATATATAGAATCTTTAGGTGACAGGAAATGAGCTCATAGGTATAGAAAATAGGTTGGTGGTTGCCAGAGGCAGGAGTTTGGGGTGAGCAAAATGGATGAAGGGGGTCAAAAGTTACAAACTTTCAGTTATAAAATAAATAAGTCATGGGGATATGATGTACAGCATGGCAACTAAACTTAATAATACTGCACTGCATATTTAAAAGTTGCTAAGAGAGTAGATCTTAAAAGTTCTTATCACAAGAAAAATTTTGTAGCTCCATATGGTAGGAATGGTAACTAAGGGTGATAATTTGAATCATTATGTTGTACACCTGAAACTAATATAAAAGTGTATATCAATTATACTTCAATCTAAAAAATTTAAGACATTTTACCATTCTCTGGCATGGCCGTGAACAGGTACATCAGGTTTGAATTTCCTATATGGCAGATTTTGCGTCATCATATCAACTGATTCAAGAAGCTCCATAAGACTGAAATACTGAAGGATGAAAAAAATAAAGCTCTTACATGTTTCAGATTTTTTCCAATTATTGAAGCTAAGTTAAACTTTGTAATGGAAATTTTACCATGTAACTATGAATTTTTTAAAAACATAAATAAATTGACAAATAAAAGGGAACCAGAAGCATAAATATGAAATACATATAACAAACTGGCCTTTGCCCAAGGGGAGGAAGGTGGGAGTGACTGGACAAAGAAGGTGAAGGTAATAGCTAAAGAACACATATGCATACCATGGACATAGACAATAATTTGGTAAAGGCCAAGGAAGAGGTAGGCAGGAGAGGATGGAGGGGGGCAAAGGTGGGGGAAAGGAATAATGTCAACATTAAAAATTTTTGAACAAAAAAAATTTTTTAAAAGAAAAACATTTAAAATCTTAGTTCTATTTTTATCAAACTATAACTCACAATTTAAAATACCATTTAAAAAATCACCTGTGGTTTATTAAATTCAATCGCTATGTCATGTAATTCAACATCCAATTTTATCTTGGGGGCAGAAAAGTCAAAATCAGATCGGCGATTCATCTGAAGTTTGGCTTTAGCAGATATGGGGCGAAATACTGGAAAATAATATCAATTTTAATAAATTAAACTGAGTTACATTTCAAGAGTTTCATAGTACTAAAAGGATCAAGTTGAAAATACTGATTTTCATGTCTTATATATTCTTTTACAGTTTCATATTTCTACAATGCTATGATTTGGTCAGATGAACTGTCATTTAATTGGTGAAAAAGTTTCTGTTATCTTTTTTCTATCTATAATTCACATTGTTGTCTGTAAGCCAAAAAAAGAAATAATTTCAGGAAGGATAGTCTATGGTTAACAACACTGTCAGCCGAGTTATCCATCACCAATCAATATTTATTGAGTGCCTTGAGGGTAGAAGAAAGAGCACTCTTTTTCACTGCATATTTTAATAACTTATTTCTGATTATTAAAATACTACATGTTCATTTCAGACTATTTAAAATCAGAAAAGACAAAGAAAAAATTTACACATTTTTAAAATAGTAAGGTCACACTATAGACTGCAGCATCTAGCCTTATTAAATTGTATTTGCCATGTTAAAATGTCTTAAAGAATTAACATAGCTTTATTAAATAGAGAACTCACAATTTATTAACAATCACTCTTATTGGACATTTTTCTTTCCTGGTTTTGATATATAGCCAAAACCTCCCCAACAATGAATGACATATATGTGTTTTCTTTTGCATGTGTGTGTGTGTGTGTGTGTGTGTATCACAAATACATTTAATTACATGAGATATTAACATGAAAAGGCACAGTTACATCAACAATATTCATTTAAAATTTATTAATAAATAAATTAATAAAATAAAATAAAAATTGCAATTTTTACTTTAGGAAACATACTTACCAAAATCATAACCTTCTGGAACAATATTTTCATCAACAATGCCATTCCTCAAGCTGTCCTATTAAAAGATAAATTGCTTTTATTTAATGACAATATATCTTTATCTGAAAAAATCCTATTGTATGCAAATGAAAAAGTTTAAAAGCAATTTATAAAAAATAAATAACTCAAACTTAGAAGGATTTTGATAAAAGAAAATATTAAAGTGGTATGGATAATAGTTCATTAAAGACAATTATCTCATAAAAGAATACCTTAGAAATATGAAGATATATGTTTAAACATGTTTATATATAGGCACATATACAAAATATGACAAAATTCAATACCCATTTATGATTAAAACTCTCTATTCCAAAGTGGATATAGAGGTACAATTACACTTGAACATAGTAAAGGGAATATATGACAAAACCACAGCTCATATAACATTCAACAGTGAAAAGTTCAGAGTTTTCCTCTAAGGTCGGGAACAAGACAAGGATGTCCGTGTCACTACTTTTATTTAACACTATAGGCCTGGGGCAGGAATTCATGCATGGGTGGGGTCCCTCGGCCTGGCTGGCAATTGGGGCCAATTGAGGATGGCGGGCCAGGGGCGAGGGACCGTGGGAGGTTGGCCAACCACAGGAGGTTGGCTGTGGGAGCGCACTGACCACCAGGGGCAGATCCTGCGTTGAGGGTCTGCAGCCTGGTGGTCAGTGCGTGTCATAGCTACTGGCCAGACATCTGGTTGTAATGGTCACTTAGGCTTTCATATATATATATGTGGCAGTTGTCCTTTAAATAATATGTATATACATATATATTAGAATACACAAATTCCGTAAAGATGCAGGACACAAAAATCAATATACAGAAATCGGTTGCATTTCTTATACACTGGTAACAAACTATCAGAAAGCAAAATTAAGAAAATAATTCCATTTACAACTAAATCAAAAAGAAAAAAATACTTACAAATACATTTAACTAAGAAAGTAAAAGACCTGTACACTGAAAACTGTAAGAATTTACTAAAAGAAACTGAAGACACAAGTAAGTGGAAAGATATTCCACACTCAGGACTGTAAGAATTAATATTGTTAAAAAAAAAATCCATACTACCCAAAGCTATCTACAGATTCAATGCAATCCCTGTTCAAATTCCAATGGCATTTTTCACAGAAAAAGCACGATCATAAAATGTGTATGAAATCACAAAAGATCCCAAATAACCAAAGGAATCTTGAGAAACAAGAACAAAGCTAGAAACATCACACTCCTTGATTTCAAGCTCTATTACAAAACTGTAGTAACCAAAACAATGTACTACTAGAATAAACACAGACACATAGACCAGTGGAACAGAATAGGGAGCCCAGAAATAAGCCCATATAATTGGTCAATTAATTTACAACAAAGATTAAATTTGGGAAAACTGAATAGACACATGCAAAATAATAAAATTGTACCAATATCTTACACCATAAACAAAAATTAACTCAAAACGGATTAAAATTTGAATGTAAGACTTGAGACCATAAAAATCCTAGAAGTAAATATACATGGTAATCTCCATGACGTTGGTCTTAGTGATGATTTTTTGGATCTGACACCAAAATTAAATGCAACGAAAGCAAAAACAAGTGAGAATACATCAAACTAAAAAGCTTCTACACAGCAAAGGAAACCATCAACAAAATAAAAAAGCAATCTACTGAATAGGAAAAAATATTTACTATACATATATTTGATAAGGGGTCAATATCCAAAATATATAAAGAACTTATAAAACTCATAAGTAAAAAAAATAAACAACCTGATTACAAAATGAGCAGAAGTTCTGAATAAACATTTTTCCAAAGAAAACATACAGATGACCAACAGGTACATAAAAAAATATCCAACCTCACTAGTCATCAGGGTAATGCAAATCAGAGGACAATATAGTATCACCTAATACCTGTTAGAATAAGAATTATAAAAAAGACAAGATATAACAAGTATTTGAAAAGATCTGGAAAAAAGGAAACGCTTGTGCAATGTTAATGGGTGCAACCACTATGGAAAACAGTATGGAGAGTCCACATAAAATTTAAAATAGAACTACCATATGACCCAGCAATTCCACGTCTGGATACTTACCAAATAAAACAAAAACACTAACTCAAACAGATATGTGCATCCATGTTCACTGCAGCATTATTTACAAGAGTTAAGATATGGGAACAACCTAAACATCCATCGACAGATGAATAAATAAAGAAAACGTGGTGTATATATATATAACAAAATATCATTCAGCCATAAAAAAAAAGGAAATCTTGCTATTTGAGACAACAAAGGTAGACTTTGAGGGCAGTACACTAAGTAAAATAGATGGAGAAAGACAAATATTGTATCTAATATGTGGAACCTAAAAAAAAAAAAAAAGAACCACAAAAAAAAAAACATAGACAAACAAGCTCATAAATAAGAGAACAGACTGGTGGTTGCCAGAGGCAGGGGGTGGGTGGTGGCAAAATGGGTGATAGGAGTCAAAATGTACAATCTTCTAGTTATAAAGTAAGTATTTATTTTACATACAAAATGGTGATTTAACATACAACATGGTGACTATACTTAATAATACTGCATTGCATTTGAAAGTTACTAAGGGACTCTTACAACTTCTCATCTCATAAAAAAAAAAACATTTTGTAACTGTGTATGGTGAGAGATGCTAACTAGAATTATTGTGGAAATCATTTTGTAATATATACAAATATCGAATTGTTGTACACCTGAAACTAATATAATATTTTATGTCAATTATTAAAAAACAAGGTGTGTGTTTATACATGGTTGTATACAAGTACATATATTCACCTATTTTCTGTAAATTATGCTAATTGATTTTGCCTGAAAAAAAATGACCACTGACTACAGTACGTTAGATAAATGAAAATGAATAAAACTTTATGCAAAATATATCAACAAATATATATACACACATATTTTAAGAAAGTTACTTACCAATGAATCATCATAACTAGTAAGATAAAACATCCGAGACTTCACATTCCAATAAGCAAAAAGGTTATCCAATCGGATTAACTAAAAATAAATAGTTCATTATTTGTCTCATTTTCTTTGAAAGATCATAAACATATGCTATTTTCAGAAGCCTCAAATAATTGAGTCATATAACAGAGTTAAGCAAGTAAACACAATTTGCATAAATCCATATTATATCTTACATTAGCTTTTCTAAAAGTCTCTTTTGTCAACTCAATGAGTTGACAAAATATAGTATTTATTTACTTTACCTTACGAAATAGTTTCTCAGTTTCATCATGTAAACATGGAGCCCAGTTTTGATCAGTTGTCTGGAATAAGAAAGGCAATAAATGTGTCGTTTCCAAGTGCTATGTGGCAGAGTGATAAATCCTATCGATTACTCCCTATACCAATTTCCCCTTGAAAATGTCTTTGAAAACATAACATTCAAAAATTAACTGAACCACAAGTCTCTGCTTTCAATGAGCTCATTATTGATTGAAAAGCAAACACGTAAAGAAACAATTACAATCAAGTAAGTGCCACTACAGAGGTTAAATATACAATACTGGGAGAATACAGTAGAAGCCTCAAACCATTACTTTTAAAAATGGAGAAAATGATGTCTAACCTAATATATAACATATGAATAAAAATTACTGATTCTAAGGTCAATAGGGAATATTATTCATTCTAAAAAGATATGCGAACATCTGACATGTTCAGAGAAGTAAAATGGCCCAGTATGGCCTGAAAACATAATGTAAAACAATGAAAAGAGTTGAAATCAGATATCTTACCTGCTATGAGATTACAAAAGGATTATAAACGACTTGAAGGCAAAACTATAGACTTTATTATAAAAGCAACAAAAAGCCCCTGAGGAGAATCAAGATGCTAATTTAAAAAGATGGTTTTCATTTTTTTTTGGTACAGAACTAAATGGATTAGAACAGTGGTTCTCAAACTTTATATGCAATAGTATCACATAGGGGGCTTTTTAAAACATGGATTGCTGGGCCCATTCCTGAGTTTCTAATGGAATAGGTCTGGGCTGGGGAACAAGTTTCCAAGGCCCTGCAAAGGTGATGGTCAAAATCACTGCTGTCACAGTCACCAATGGCCTTCACAATGCTAATTTCAACAGCTAATTCTCCATCCTTATCCATCCTTACTTTTCAGCGTAGCATTTGACATTTTACCCCACCGACATTACTGAGTAACTTTTCATTTGGCATTTCTTAGAGTAGACCATGTTTTTTTAAAAAAAAAAAAAAAAAAAAAAAGTCATACACAAAAAACGAATGAATACAACAAAAGCAAGCATGTAAAGAAAATACTATACAGCAGTTAAATGGAATGAATTATAAATTACATGTGGCAACATAGATGTTAAACACATTGTGAGGAGAAAAGGGGAACTTAATAGAAGAATCACATAAAATATTTATGTAACTTTTCAAAACCTACCAAATACTATATATAATTTTAATGGCTATATTATATAAAAGTGTAAAAACTTAGGATGTTTATCTCCGGAGCTAAAGGAAAGCATAGCAGTAGAGGACAAAGGAATTTAAACTGTATTCATAACAGTTTATTCTTTTAAAGTATTTAAAACTTAAACAAATTGACAATTTTACCAATTTTTCTTTCCATTAAAAGTCAATGTTTCATAATTCTGTGTGCTCCTAGACTTGTAAAATTCAATTTGAAAAATTAGACATAAAGTATGCCACATTTTTTAATTTTTTTTATAAAAATTAACTCCCGTGGTGTCTATTTTTTATGTTCCAATAGCAATCTTTTTTTATTTATTTTTATTGTTTAAAGTTATTACATATGTCTCCTTTTTCCCAACTAACCCCTTCCTGGCCACTCCCATCCCTAGAACGAGCCCCCACTGCCCCAGTGTCCATGTCCATTGGTTAGGCTAATATGCATGCATACAAGTCCTTTGCTTGATCTCTTACACCCTGTCCCACGCCCCCCCCCAAGTCCACCCCTGCCTTCCCTCTGAGGTTGGACGGTCTGTTCGGTGTTTCGTTGTCTCTGGATCTATTTTTGTTCATTAGTTTATGTTGGTCATTATATCCCACATATGAGTGAGATCATGTAATATTTATCTTTCTCTGACTGGCTTATTTTGCTCTCCAATTCCATCCATGCTGTTGCAAATGGTAAAAGTTTCTTCTTTCCAATAGTGGAGTAGTATTCCATTGTGCAGATGTACCACAGTTTTTCAATCCACTCATCTGCTGATGGGCACTTAGGCTGTTTCCAAATTTTAGCTATTGTAAATTGTGCTGCCATGAACATAGGGGGGCATATATCCTTTCTGATTGGTGTTTCTGATTTCTTGGGATATATTTCTAGAAGTGTGATTACTGGGTCAAATGGGAGTTTCATTTTTCACTTTTTGAGGAAACTCCATACTGTTTTCCACAGTGAGTGCACCAGCCTGCATTCCCACCAACAACGCATGAAGGTTCCTTTTTTCCCACATCCTGGCCAACACTTGTTGTTTGTTGATTTGTTGATGATGGCCATTTTGAAAGGTGTGAGATGGTATCTCATTCTCGTTTTGATTTGGATCTCTCAGATGATTAGTGACTTTGAGCATGTTTTTATGTCTCTTGGCCTTCTGTATGAACTCTTTCATAAGGGGTCTATTTAGGTCCTTTGCCCATTTTTTGACTGGATTATCTTCCTTTTGTTAAGTTGTGTGAGTTCCCTATAAATTTTGGAGATGAAACCCTTATCAGAGATAGTAAATATGTTCTCCCATACAGTGGACTGTTTTGTTGATGGTTTCTTTTGCTGTGCAGATGATTATTTTGATGTAGTCCCATTTGTTTAATTTCTCCTTAGTTTCCACTGTCCGAGAGTAAAGCTATTGCTATGACATTTGTCTGATATTTTGCTGCCTATGGATTCTTCTAAGATTTTTATGGTTTCCCATCTTACTTAAGTCCTTTATCCCTTTTGAGTTTATTTTTGTGTAATGTGTAAGTTGGTGATCTAGTTTCATTTTTTTGTATGTATCTGCTCAATTTTCCCAACACCATTTACTGAAGAGACTGTTTTGACTCCATTGTATGCTCTTGCTTCCTTTTTAAATATTAATTGAGTATAATAGCTTGTGTCGATTTCTGGGTTCTCTGTTCTGTTCCATTAGTCTATATAGTCTGTTCTTGTACCAGTACAAGGCAGTTTTGAGAACAGTGGCTTTGTAATATAGCTTGATATCTGGTATTGTGATCCCTCCAACTTTGTTCTTCTTTCTCAGGATTGCTGTGGCTACTATTTTTATTCCATGTAAATTTTTGGAGTGTTCGTTCTAGGTCTGTGAAATATGCCATTGGTATTTTAATGGGGATTGCATTGAATCTATAAATTGCTTAGGGTAGTATGGACATTTTAATGATGTTGATTCTACCAATCCATGAACACAGTATATTCTTCCATTTGGTTATGTCTTTCTCTATCTCTTTTTCAATGTCTTGTAGTTTTCCAAGTACAGGTCTTTTACCTCCTTAGTTAAGTTTATTCCTAGATATCTTAACTTTTTTATTGCAATGGTAAGTATGATTTATTTTTTTTTTAGTTTCTCTTTCTGCGAGTTCATTATTGGTGTATAAAAATGCCATAGACTTCTGGGTGTTAATTTTGTATCCTGCTACATTGCCGAATTCATTTATTTATTAAGTCTAGTAGGTTTTTTTTACGGAGTCTTTAGGGTTTTCTATGTACAATATCATGTCATCTGCAAATAATGACAGCTTTACTTCTTCTTTTCCAATTTGGATGCCTTTTATTTCTTCTTCTTGTCTGATTGCTATGGCTAGCATTTCCAATACTATGTCAAACAGGAGTGGTGAAAATGGGCATCCCTATCCTGTCCCTTTTATTAGGGGAAATGGTTTTAGTTTTTGCCCACTGAGTATGATATTGGCTGTATATTTGTCATTTAAGGCTTTTATTATGTTGAGGTATGATCCCTCTATTCCCACTTTGCTGAGAGTTTTTATCAGTATCCCACATTATTAATAATGATGAGGACACAGTGGCTTGTTTCTTTGTACTTTTCATGACTTACAGTTTCTAAAAGTTTCTCAGAAATGGGCCTGGCCAACATGGCTCAGTGGTTGAGCACTGAGCGTCAACCTATGAACCCGGAGCTCATGGCTCAATTCCTGATCAGGGCACATGCCCAGGTTGTGGGCTCGATTTCCAGTGTGGGGCATGAAAGAGGCAGCTGATCAATGATTCTCTCTCATCATTGATGTTTCTCTCTCTCTCTCTCCATCTCTCTTCCTCTCTGAAATCAATAAAAAATATATTTAAAAAACAAGTGATAGATTTTAAGTTTAAAAAATTATCAAATATCAATAATTAGCAAATAATAATAGGCCCTCGTATTTTAACTTGAATTTGGTTATCAACCATTTTTTTCAAATGTGAATTTACCTATCCTCAGTTCCAATCCAATCCATGTATTATAGGTACTAATTCTACATAGACATCTATTTCTAATGCTTGCATAAATGAATAGCAATTTGTAGATTAACTACACAATTAAATATGGTTAAATTTATTTTTAAACAAAGTACCTGCATGCTGAGATTTTGAAGAGAAATACCAAATGACAGTGGGTTTTCTTGATTTGTGATCTAAAGAGGAAATACAGTACATTTTTCTCAGATTTTTAGTAGTTGAACAAAATTTACATTAAAGAATGCAATTTCAAACATTCAAAAACATTTAATACTTTCCAGAACAACTTTTATTTCTATATTTTTCCTGACACATATTAAAATATTAAGCATCAATGCATTAGTGTTCTAAAATAATACATCTGCATAATGTTTTACACTTTATCAAAAAAAGTTTACAAAAAATGATTGACCCTCATAATAGTACTGTGAGAAGCTAATCATTATGTGTTTTAGAGAGAATACATGATCTATTTGAGATCAGTTAGCTAAATCTTGCTCTACTGATTCCTAGACCAGTGCTCTTTCCAGGAAATAAATACCATATAATTTAAAGTCTCTTAAAACCATATAATAGCTAAATTCATAATCCCACCTATCACAGGTACTAAGATAGGCATTTTCCTTTATTATCTGATGTTTGAACACTTTAGGGAATTGTAACCAAGGCAGGAAGGACTGCAAATTACAACTATAGTTATAGAAAATAAAGATTATGTCATTTTCAGCCCTATTCCTTCACTTCCCAGCATCTAATAGATGGGCTACTACAGAGCAGGTTTCCATAAACAGTGGAATATATATAAATATAAAAACAAGATTCATTTGTTAAAATACTTACATCATCTTCATAACGAATATGGATGTTGGAAATTTTCACTTGAAGATTCTTTATGATCTGAGTAATTAATTTTTCTGTAAAAGTGTCTTGTTTCTCCACCAGGAGTTTTTCTAGAATTGCAAATATTCCTTTTTAAACTTGAATGAAAAATATATTCTATAAATGTCCACATATTGAGGTACACAAATGCTACCTTGTTAAAGAAAAAAATCTATATTTGTAGATTTGCTTTTCAAAAATCTTCCATATCAAGAGATTTTCAAAGGCAACTAAGTACAGTTTTCAAACTAATTTCTTGTTCAGTGAAACTAAAGCCAATCTTGCAAAATTTATTGGCATTAAATTGTATAAACTTCTCTCTGTTAATTATATCTGAGTACATAAAGATATGGACAACAACTAAGATTATTAAGTAAGAATTATAATAGGTTTATATGAAAAAAGCTAGAGGAAGCAGCAAAGATGGAATATCCCTTAAAATTAGAGATAACATCATAAGCTGTCTGTGGTTAGGTGTATAAAATAGTTGAATACAATTCTCCTGATGAATACAAAGTAGGAAGATACAAGATATTACCCTCTCTCCTTTACAGCAATGATGAAGGAAGTTCATCAGGTGTTTCTTTTTCTAAAACCTATTTGCTATCTCCAGTTTCAATATTTTTCAGGGGAACAGAAAGAATAAAAAATTGAGGTTCCTAATTTTTGAATATGCCTTTAATAACCACTAGTTACTACCCCTATTTCCTCCACTTAAAAATGCCAATAAAAGCTCTCTTTTCCAAAAAAAAAAATCTAAATAGGTAAGAAAAAAAGAGATTAAGACTGAAATTACTTAAGTCACAAATGAGAGTGGGAACATTACTACTTATTCTATTTATTCTACAGAAATAAAAAGAATGATTATAAGATAGTACTATGAAAAATTTTTACTAACAAACTGTAATACCAGATGAAATGGACAAATTCCTAGAAAAACAAAATCTACCAAGGCAAAATCACAAAGAAACGGAAAATCTGAATAGTCAGATAATTCACAGAAGATCAAATCAGTAATCAAAAATCTCTTGACAAAAGAAAGCTCTGGACCTCATGGCTTCACTTGTGAACTCTACCAAACATTTAAAAGAGAACATCAATCCCTTCAAACTCTTCCAAAAAACTGAAGAGAGGGGAGTATTTCCAAACTCAATATGAGATCAGCATTAATCTGACACACAAGCAAGACAAAAACATACCACAAAAAACTACAGATCAATATCCCTAATGAATACTGAAACAAAAATCTTCAACAATATGTTAACAAATAAAAAATAAAAGCCCATTATAAGGACTGCACACCATGATTTAATACAATTTATTCCTGCAATGGAAGGATGGCTCTATTTATGAAAATCAATCAATTTAATATACCATATCAACAAAATAAAAGAAAAAAACAAATGATCATCTCAACTGATTAAGAAAAAACATTTGACAAACGTCAATACCCTTTCATAATAAAAACACTTAATAAACTAGCAATAAAAGGAAACTAATTTAACATAATAAAGATCACAGGTGAAAACTCACATCATACTCAATAGTGAAAGTCTGAAAGCTTTACCTCAGTTCAGGGAAAAGATAAGGATGCCCACTTTTGCCACTTCCATTCAACATAGTATGGAAATTCTAGTCAGAGTAATTAGTCAAGAGAAAATAAATAAAAGGCATACAAATTGGAAAGGAAAAAAATAACATTATCTCTGTTCACAGATAACATTATCTTATATAAAGAAAACCCTATATAATTCCACACACAAAAATTATTAGAACTAATAAACTAATTCAGCAAAGTAAGAAGGTACAAAGCCAGCACAAACAAATCACTTGCATATCTATTTCCAATCAATGGACAATCTGAAAGTAAATTACAAATATAATTCCCTTTATAATAGCATCAAAAAAATAAAATACTTAGGAAAAAATTTAAAAGACATAAGTAAGTGGAAGGACATCTCATCCATATCCATGGATTGGAAGATTTGATATTGTTAACACATTAATATTGCCCAAAGGACTCTATAGATTCAAAGCAATCCGTATCAAAATATCAATGACATTTTTTGCACAGAAAAAAAAAATCAACTGTAAAATTCATATGGAATCTCAAATAATCAAAATAATCCTGAAAAGGAAGAATAAAGCTGAAAGAATCACACTTCCTAATTGCAAAACTTATAACAAAAGTATAGTAATCAAAACAGGGTGGTATTGACCAATGAACAAACTAAAAATCCCAGAAATAAATCTTCACATACCCTCAAATAACTTTTTTTAAAAAGTGCCAAGACTATTCAATGGGAAAGAACAGTATTTTTAAGAAATGATGCTTGGAAAACTATATATCCAGATATTCACATGCAAGAGAATGAAGTTGAACCTTTATCTAACAAAATATAAAAATGAACTTAAAAAAATCAAAGATTTAACTGTAAGATCTAAAACTATAAAATTCTTATAAGAAAACATAGGAAACTGGATTTGATCATAATTTCTTATATATGATAACAAAGGCACAGGCAACAGAAGAAAAGCAGACAAAATGAACTTCATGAAAACTAAAATTTGGGGCCTTGTAGACTATCAACAGAGTAAAGATGCTACCTACAGAAAGGAATAAAATTTGCAAATCACATATCTAATAAGGGATTAATATTCAGAATACACAGAGAACTCTGACCACATACCCTCCCCCCAAAAAAACTCAATTAAAAAATGGGAAAATACTTGAATAGACATTTCTCCAAAGATATAGAGATGGCCAGTAAGCACATAAAAGGATGCTCAAATACTAATTTTTAGGGAAGTGCAAATCTACACTACATGAAACCATTTCGTCCCCATTAAGATGTTACCATTTAAAAAAAAAACAACCCAGAAAATAAGTAGATATGAATGACCACACAAGATATGAAAGAACTGTGACAGAGAAGAAAAAATAATTACAAAAAGTGTTGCCAGGAATTGCATTAAATCTCCTTTATATTTTTTACCTGTTTGTCAACAGGTAAAAAGTTAATATTGGGTTATATTTTTTATTCTAAAAAATTAATGTATGGCAAGGATAGTGAAATCAGTATATATCTACCTTACTTATAAGATGCTTAACTTTTAAATGAAGGATAGAGAAGATAAACACATGACTAGGTTAGGAAAATGACTATTTTAGAAGCTAAGAAAGGCTACAGTATATCTCCATGTTAAGAAGAAAGATTCACTAGAGGGAGAAGTTAGAGTCTGAGTAAAAATAGCTGATGATGCTGCATGCAGCACAAGTAGAAAGGAATTAGATTTCTGCAGGACATCTCTTCTGCCAACAAAAGAAGGAACTGAAGTAATGGACCATTTGGTCTAGGTTGAATTGGAAAGGATGTGAAGCCAGAGGATAAATAAACAGATTGTGAAAGTGTCCTATATAATAAAAGGGTAATATGCAAATTGACCCTAATGGCAGAACATGGACGAGTCACTATGAGGCGCACTGACCATCTCTTGGTCCCTTTCCCCAGCCAGCAGGTTCCAATCATCTGATGGCCACCCATGGCAAGGGTGGGGCCAGCGAGTGGGTGGGAACAGCCGACCTCTCGGTCCCTTCCCCCCATGGGTCACCCAATAGTGAGCGGGAAACCGGGAGCGGGTGGCGGCGGGAGGTGGGGCTGGCTGCAGGCAGCTGGGGAAGATGGCTCTGATTGCAGGCCAGGCCTAGGGACTGTACCTGTGCACAAATTTCATGCACCAGGCCTCTAGTAAATATATAAAGGGACTCAGCATATCCAAAAGGTGACCTGATATAAGGAGAATAAAAAGGAAAATACTAGAAATGTAAGAAAATACACTTGGCCGAAACTGGTTTGGCTCAGTGGATAGAGCGTCTGCCTGCGGACTCAAGGGTCCCAGGTTCGATTCCGGTCAGGGGCATGTGCCTGGGTTGCGGGCCCATCCCCCTGGGGGATGTGCAGGAGGCGGCTGATCAATGTTTCTCTCTCATCGATGTTTCTAACTCTCTATCTCTCTCCCTTCCTCTCTGTAAAAAATCAATAAAATATATTTAAAAAAAAAAAAAAGAAAATACACTTGATCCAATTAAATATTGTAGTTAAAAACTAACCTTTCCCTTATAAGCTTGGTATATTATTTTCCCTAAGATAAATGTCTAATAGATAAAAATTTTTATAAACATGATAGAACACATTAAATGCATTAAAATGCCCCATGTAATAAGATTCTCTCATATTTGTTAAATAACTTCAGTGCTTCCAAAGAAAAATAATATTCAAATGTGATTAATATTTTGGTCTTTTCTCCATTTCTTATTTCAATTCTTCTTTATTTTCTTTACCTTGATTAGCTACTTTTTGTTTGGCTTCTTCTATTCTTTTTAGTTCCTGCTGCTTTGCTTCCAAAAGTTGCTTTTCTTCTTTTAAAGAATCATATTTTATTACTAAAGGAAGCATAAAAAGGGAGAATCTTAATTACCTTAAATTTAAATGTACTCATTCCAAAAAACATACAAGAAAATAATCACTAATTCCAGGTATACAAAAATTTAGTATGAAACCCAATTTAATTCAATTACCTAGCACCAAATGCATATATTTTTAAAAATCACAAAAAAATTCCCAAAATATTTTGAATACAATAAAATATAAAGATTTTCCATCTACAAAAAAGAGTAATTTAAATTATAATGTTTAAAATTTGACTTACTAGAAGAAGGCACTATGAGTAAATAAATGTTTTCCAGTACAGCTACAACTGGTTGAGTATAAAGGTTTTTCCATGGAATTTTAAGATTAAGGTTACCTACATTAAAAAAAAAAACACAAAAAATATTCATTTAAACTACATTTACTGTCAGCCTATTTTCTGTCAGACATTAGAAAAGATTACAAGCTCAGTCACTTTATAGAAAGCTATTTTACAACCAAAAATAAGGCTTTGTGGTGAAAATTTGAAATTATTTGTATTAATCAATATTGTTGGAAAATCTACTAAATGATAGCCTAAATATTTATGGCTATCTGTACCACAAACATACTAATATTCTTCTTCCATTAACCAACAATCCTTTTTATTATAACTTAGAATATCCCCATTCTTCCTCTAAATCTCTGTAAGAAGTACTTTCCTTATACTTTAAAAAAGATTATCTACTTTATATGTTTATTTTTCACATGTAAAGATTATACACACGGTTTAACAATGGGGATACGTCCTGAGAAATTCATCGTTAAGTGATTTTTGACATTGTGAAAACACAGAGTGCCCTTACACAAACTTCAGTGGTCTAGCCTACTACGTAGCCAGGCTATATAGTATAGCCTACTGCTCCTAGGCTGCAAACCTGTACAAAAGGTTACCATACACAACACAAAATTCAATCAAGCACAAGAGAAAATGATGCAATCAGGAGCCTGAGTAATATGAGACATATGAGGCTGCTGATATATGAGCATGAGACATAAGAGGCTGCTGTCAAAGTAACAGAGCATGCTGATTTACAGCAATTTTTTTTTAAGTAGGAAAAGTGTACTCTATAATAACAATAAAAACATAAAGTATAGCCCTGGCCAGGTGGCTCAGGTGGTTTGAGCATCATCCCATACACCAAAAGACTGTGGGTTCGATTCCTGGTCAGGGTGTGTAGTGGAGGCAACTAATTGATGTTTCTCTCTCATATTGATGTTTCTTTCTCTCTTTTTCTCTCTCCCCACTCCTCTCTTCATAAAATTAATAAAAAAGATATCCTCTCGCTAAAAAAAAAAAAAATCAATGAAAATATTTTTTAAAACCACACAAAAAAATATACTCTCAGGTGAGAATTTAAAAAAATTTTAAGTATAAAGTATACTATAGTAAGTACATAAAATAGTAACAATCCATTTACTGTCTTTATGAAGTTTTATGTACCATACATAAGTGTATGTCTTATACTTTTATACTGGCAGTGCAGTAGATGTGTTTACACCTGCACCACCACAGTCACGTGAGTAATGCCTTGAGTTGCAACAGCTATGCCATTACTAGACAGTAGGAATTTTTCAGCTCCGTATAATCTTACCATATCGTATAGTAACCGTTGTTGACCAAAATGTCATTATGCTGTGCAGGAATGTATGTACAATAATATACATTGTATGATTATCACCATAAGAATATTGCACACAAATATCTCTGGTATTATGGGAAATATCTGATAATTATTCAAACTAATGAAAATAATTTACAATCCAATAGCAAAATATGTTACAACTCAAATTAAAAAAATATATATTATGTGAGGGGTTGCTTATACTATTGATTCTAGTTTTGTGTATTTAGAAATTTTCCATAATAAAGATTTTTAAGCCAAAACCGGTTTGGCTCAGTGGATAGAGCGTCAGCCTGCAGACTCAGGGGTCCCAGGTTCGATTCCGGTCAAGGGCATGTACCTGGGTTGCGGGCACATCCCCAGTGGGAGATGTGCAGGAGGCAGCCGATTGATGTTTCTAACTCTCTATCTCTCTCCCTTCCTCTCTGTGGAAAATCAATAAAATATATTTAAAAAAAAAAAGATTTTTAAGTATTTTTAAATTCCTTAGAAAGTATGAGTCTCTAGATTTAGAAATAGTTGTCATAATTAGGAAAGGAAAAAACTATTAAATACACTATTATCACATTAACTGGTTAGTAATTTAGGAAGGGGAAAAAAATCTACTTAGAGCTCTCTCTTTTCATAACCAATGTTATAAAAACCCTGACCAGTGATGCTCAGTTGGTTGGAGCATCAACCCATATACCAAAAGGTGACGGGTTCGATCCCCAGTCAGAGCTCTCTCACATCAATGTCTCTCTTTCTCTCTCTCTCTCTCCATTTCTCTCCCTTACTCTATCTAAAAATCAATAAACATATCTGCAGGTCAGGATTTTTTAAAAAAAATTTTGTACAAAATGTAATGAGTTGCAACACATTTGACAGTTTTTTACAACTGTATCAAGCAGATTTACAGCAAATTTTTTTTACACATATACTCACATACATTTTTGTTTACACATATACTCACATACATTAATAAAAAAAAGGCCCGGCCTGTGTTGCTCAGTGGTTAAGTGTCCACCCATGAACCAGGAGATGGTGGTTCAATTCTCGGTCAGGGCGCATGCCTTAGTTGGGCTCGACCCCCAGTAGGGAGCATGCAAGAGGCAAGCAATTGATGATTCTCTCTCTCATCATTGTTTTTATCTCTCCCTCTCCCTTCTTCCCTCTGAAGTCAATAAAAGCATATTTTTAAAAATTAATCTAAAAAATTTAATAAACTTAAGGACAGAGGGTGCAGGCTGGGCTGAGGGACACACACCCCGTGCATGAATTTCTTGCACCAGGCCTCTAGTCCTATATAATAAAAGGGTAATATGCAAATCGACCAAACAACAAAACGATTAGTCGCTATGATGCACACTGACCACCTGGGGGCAGACACTCAACACAGGAGCTTCCCTCTGGTGGTCAGTGCGCTCCCACAGGGGGAGCTCCGCTCAGCCAGAATACAGGCTCACAGCTGGTGAGCACAGTGGAGGTGGCAGGAGCCTCTCCCACCTCCACAGCAGTGCTAAGGATGTCCAACTGCCAGCTTAGGCCAGCTCCCCCCCGGGCCTAAGTTGTCAGTCAAACATCCCCTGAGGGCTCCCAGACTGTGGAGAGAGCACAGGCTGGACTGAGGGATCCCCCTGAGTGTACGAACTTCATGCGCTGGGCCTCTACTATCCAATAATAGCAAAAGAACAATATGTTCCTATAAAACTGGTTATATTGCTGTACCACTCAGAAGCATTACTTTTTTCATTCAACAAATAATGTGCCTACCAAATGCTAGGTATTTTGCTAAGTGGTATGAATACAATAAAAATTAATTCCACTTCTCAAGAAACTTATTGTCTAGCAGAAGAAAACAATACTGATATTAAAGAAAGACAGGTGCTGTGTTAGGGGTATGCAAACAACACCTTAAATGAGTCTCAAAATTATCTTATGTATTTGGTACTTAATGCAGTATACATTCCACTATCTTTTTTTTTTTCTTTAGCTTTTTCCAGGGAACAGTGCACGTAAGTTTCAAAACACACAAAATAGTTCTCCATTACTAAACAGTTTTCCACTATCTTATATTAACACTGAAAATTGCCTTTTATCATTGTTAAATATGGTGAAGCATATGTTCACTGCAATATTTTTGTACCTTTGGAAATACAGGATCACTACAATTTCCAAATATGTATTCATTGGATTATAACACTACCATAAAAAATAAATGAGGTCAAATCAACATGGATTATGAGAAATCTTTACTAACTGTTAACTAAAAAGAATATGAAATCGTACATATTCCATGATTACAAGTAATTAAAAGGTACACATGTAAAAAATCATATAGAAATATGCAAAAATAAACATATTAGGTGTAAAACAATGGGTGACATGTTTTCCCTTCTTATACTAAAACATCTTTAAATTAAGGGAGAAGAGAGATCCTTTGAGTCTCAGCAACATTAAGATAATGAAAATTTTCTTAGGCAAATGGTCTAACACCAACCATAAGTGCACAAAATTATGAGGACATTAATCATGTAATTTAGATGAGCTTTCAAAATACCTTGTTCCCCCACTGACACCAATATGTAGCAATAACATTCTATAAATCCTACTATACAAACTTATCTGTACAACAAAGTATATCTGTATACTTTCAAATCTTAATTAATGACACTACCATCTTGCATAAAATTTAAAGCAATAAAATTCAATCAGTAATTTAAACAATAAAGTTAAAACAATAAACCAACATAATTTAAGAAACCAAACACGTTTTTATTAAGCATTTTAAAACATCATATTCTAATTAGTTTTTGCCTAAGCAATAAACATAAAATGTTTGACTTGACTTGGGGTGGTGAACACACAGTACAGTGTACAGACGATGTGTTATAAAATTGTGCAACGGAAAAATGTAAAGTATGAACACCAGTAAAATAATACAGGTCAAGAAATAGCTCAATATTCAGGGCAACCTAGAAAACTTCCAGAGTAGAAACTCAATTTCTGATAGGTCCCTAGTCACACTGTCTGGCTGACCTAGACCCTACTCCTTACACCACATATCCATGGCCAAACAGAATATAGCAAATATAACTAGTCAGAAACCTAAAAAACTGAGGGGTTATATGCTTTCTAGTAACACCTTAGCTCTCAATGAACTCATTTTTAACATCTAATAAGACATATAATTTCATACATATTAGACAAAATATAGATGGACCGTAAAATATTTTAGTCATATGATTAAGCTCCATCTAGATAAAAACACATGATTACTTACAATTAATGCTCAAAAACATTAAAAATATCACATAATAAGGATTCCAAGCATATTATTCTGGTTGCATGTCCAGCAAGGGGAATGTTCAAATAAACACAGCTTACCTATATAACCAACTTTAATTTTAAATGGTACATCCAGTTGACTCTACAAAAAATACACAGATGTGAAATATTAGTACACAACAGATGACTACTTTTTTCTTCCTAGAATTATTTAAAGGGTTTAAAGTTAACTTACACCTTCCCTTTATCTTCAATGCTTATTTAAATTTATAGATATGTGTATGTCAATATTTATACCAGCATTGTTCATAAAAGCCAAAAGACAGAAACAATCCAAGTGTCCATCAACAGATCAATAAACAAAATGTGGCATATACATATAGAATATTATTAAGCCATAAAAAGGAAAGATGTTCTAAAACATGCTACAACATGGATAAACCTTGAAGGAATTACAATGAGTAAAACAAGCCAGACAGAAAAATGACAAAATAGCATAATTCCATTTATATGAGATAACTAAAATAGGCAAATTAATAGAAAATACATTAAAGGTTACCAGCATCTACAGGGAAGTCTAGGAAGTTGTATCTTTTATGGTTACAGAGTTCCCTTTGGCATAATGACAAACTTTTAGAAACAGATACTGGTCATGGTTGCACAGCACTGTAAATGTAATCAATGCCACTCAATTGTATAGTAAAAAATGATTAAAATGGTATAAAATACTAAAGATGACTGGGAAAATGAAAACACTGAGAAACTAATAACATAATATATCAATTATACTTTAAGAAATAAATGTTTCTAAAAATAACATCATATAAAAAGAAACATTAGAAGTATTTTTATATGGAGAAAATTACACACTCAGTTTGTGCTTTTAAGGAGAGTAAGAATTCATTTTGCAAAATTCACATTTTACAAAACTTATTTGCAAAAAATTTTCTCAAAATAAAATGATTTAAAGTGACAAAGTAAATCAGGAAAAAGTCTATAAATGCACTATCAAATTTCTTACAGTCAAAACCTACCAGGGCATTTTCTTTAATTTCAAGGTTCTTCAAGACCACAGCTCCTAAAAAGAAAAGTTATTAAAAATAAAGTTGTAATATTCAAATATTTTTCATTTTAAAAGTTAGATATACTTCATCCCTAAAATGTCATATTAAGAAAAAATAATTACAAATAATATACATAAAACAGAATTCAACTAAAATTGTATTAGCTCACCTTCATTCTTCAACTAGTCTAAGACTATATGCTTGACCAAAATGTCATTTGTTGTAAATTATGACCTCCGAAGTTGTAGTTCCATGTTTTTACATTTTAATCAGAATTATACAAATAATTAAAAATCTAGCAAGGTAACATGATATACAAAAAAGTACACAAAAAATGAATTGTATTTAAATACACTCCCAATGAACTGGAAAGAAGTTTTTAAATCCAAAATCATCAAGATACAGAAACATAAACTTCCCAAACTGAAATGCAAAGAGAAAAATAAAAGAAAAAGTAATAAAACAGAATATCCAAGAATTGTAAGACAATTGTAATAGTTGTAACATATGCATAATAGGAATACCAGAAGGGAAAAAAATGAAGTACTAATGAATGATAGATTTCCAAAGTAAATAAATGATAAAGACACCAAACCATAGATCCAGGAAGCTCTAAGAAGACAAAGCAAAATAAATACCCCCAAAAAATATACACCTAGGCATATCATAATCAAACTGAAGGAAACCAAATACTAAGAAAAATGTTGAATATGAACCAGAAATCCCACTCCTGGGTATATACCCAAAAGAAAGAAGAACATGTATCACAAAGATACCTACACTCCCATGTTTTTTGCAACATTATTCACAACAGCCAAATGTGTTATCAACCTACGTGTGTACATCAACAGATGAATGAAGATCACACACACACACACACACACACACACACACAGAAATATTCAGTCACAATGAAAAAGGAAATCCTGCCATTTTCTGTAACATGGATGGACTTTGGAGGGCATTATGTTTAGTAAGATAAGCCAGACATAGAAAGACAAATATTGTATGTGGGATATAAAAAAGTAGACTCAGAAACAGAGAGTAGAATGCCTGTTACTAGGGGCTTGGATGTGGGGGAACTGGAGAGATGTTAAAGTGTACAAACTTGCAACTAGGAAATGAGTAAGTTCTGGAAATCTAATGTACATCATAGTGATTATAGTCAACAATATTGTATTATATACTTCAAAATTGCTAAGACACTACATTTTAAATGTTCTTACCACACACACACACACACACACACGATAATTATGTGGCAGAGTAAAGGTGTTAGCCAAAGCTACATACTGCAATACAGGGTGGGGCAAAAATAGGTTTACAGTTATGAATACACAAACTTACCCACTCACAACTGTAGACCTACTTTTGCCCCATCCTGTATATAAATGTATCAAATCAACATGTTGCACACCTTAAATTTATACCATGTAATGTGTAAGTTAGATCAACAACAAAAAAATATCTCCAATAAAAGCAGAGAAAATACACACACACACACACACACACACACACACACACACACATCCCAGTAGAGGTACAAGGAATAACTGAATTGAAAAATTCACTAAAGAAAGTCAAAAGCTGACTCAAATTGAAAAGAATGAATTAGCAAACTTGAAAACAAGTTATTTGAAAATATAGAAGAGCAAAAATTTTAAATAAGGAAAAGTGAACAGAGCCTAAAGGACTCAGGGAAAATTATCAAAAGTATGTATTAAGGAAGTCCAAAAGGAAGAAAAATAAAGAAAGGGGAAGAGATCTTATTTGAAGAAATAATGGCCCAAACTCCGAAATTTAAGGAAAGACATAAATATCTGAATTCAAGAATCTCAATCAAGGAACATGATAATCAAAGGCAAAGAAAAATTAAAGGCAGCAAGAAAAAAGTGACTGACATATATACAGATTCCTCAATAAGATTTTCAGTAGATTTCTCTGCAGAAACCTTGCAAGCCAAAACACAGGGATGATAAATTTAAAGTGCAGATGTCCACTGAGAACATTATATCCAGAAAAACATCCTATCTACTTCAAAAATGAATATAAAATTAAGTCCTCAGATTTAAAAAAAATTCTGAGGAAGTTCATTACCAGTAGATCTGCTTTACAAGAAATTTTAAAGGGAGTCTAAGTTGAAAAAGTGTTAGGTAGCAACTTAAAACCATATGAAAAAATATAAAGTTCTACAGTAAAGGTAAATACATGGACAAGTATTAAAAAAGCAGTATTATAATTTTACTTTATAACTCCACTGTTTGTCCTTTTGCAGAAATTAAAAGACAAGAAATAGAAAATATAAGTCTATGTCGATCCTATATAATAAAATTGACCCTAATAGCAGAACAACCGGGAACGGCTGGGAACGACAAGTCATTATGACGTACACTGACCACCAGGGGTCAGATGCTCAAGGCAGGAGCTGCCCCCTAGTGGTCAGTGCACTCCCACAGGGGCAGCTCCGCTTAGCCATAAGCCAGGCTGATGGCTGCGAGCACAGTGGTGGGGGCAGAAGCCCATCCTGCCTCCTCAGAAGCACTAAGGATGTCTGACTGCAAGCTTAGGCCAAATCCCCGGGTAGCAGGCCTAAGGTGGCAGGTGAACATCCCCCAAGGGTTTCCAGACTGCAAGACGGATGTCTGACCACCAGCTTAGGCACGATCCCCCAGGGAGCGGGCCTAAGCCAGCAGGTGGGCATTCCCCTAGGGGTCCCGGACTGCAAGAGGGCGCAGGCTGGACTGAGCGACTTATTCATGCACCAGGCCTCCAATAGGTTGATGATATATAATATGTCATCTGTTACATTAATAACAAAGATGGGTAGGCAAACTGTAAAGGACTAAAGTTACTGATAAGTTGGTATCAGTTTAAAATATCTACACTAATAAAAGACAAAGATGCTAACTGACCATACCTTTGCTATGCCCATCAGACAATAAGAAGAGTATGCAAATTAACCCAACAAAGATGGCCGTTAAATTTGCATACTGCATGCAGGGCAGGACAGCGCAATCCGCTGCCCGCCCGCAGCCATCCTGGCCTCCCCTGTGTGACTCAGGGTGGCGGGGCGGGATAGCAGCGATCCACCACCCGCCCACCGCCATCTGGGCCTCCCAGGAGGGCCTGCTCCTGGGTTGCCATGGCGATCTGTAAGTGGCAATCCGAGATCAGGAAAGTGTGGCCTGCAGG
Organism: Myotis yumanensis; assembly: GCF_028538775.1. Classification (NCBI taxonomy): domain Eukaryota; kingdom Metazoa; phylum Chordata; class Mammalia; order Chiroptera; family Vespertilionidae; genus Myotis; species Myotis yumanensis. Next base: position 37,814,093 of record NW_027223763.1, read on the forward strand.
CAGCACCCAGCAGGGCCTGCTCCGCAGTCGCCGTGGCGATCTGTGAGCAGGAAAGCACAGCCCGCAGGCAGCACCCAGGAGGACCTGCTCCTGGATCGCCATGGCGATCTGAGAGCAGGAAAGTGCGGCCTACAGGCAGCACCCAGCAGGGCCTGCCCCTGGGTCTCCTTGGTGATCCATGAGCAGGAAAGTGCGGCCTGCAGGCAGCACCCCACCCTGGCCACAGCTCAAGGGAGAAAACAACACACAGTGGAGGCCAGGAGCCTGAGAGATCAACACAGAGGGGCGCCTGCTCCAAGCCTCTAAGGTGTGGCTGGGGGCAGGCCCCCAGCAGACACAGACACACACACACACACACACACACACACACACACACGGCGACTGCTCTGAGTCTCCAATGCAGCTGGGGGCAGGCCCCCAATGGGGACACACACACACGGGACACCTGCTCCGAGCCTCTGCTGCCAGACTGTGGCCGTCAGTAGGACATCCACTGAGGGCTCCCAGTCTGTGAGAGGAGAAGGCTGGGCTGAGGGAACCCACCCCCCAGTGCATGAATTTCGTGCACTGGGCCTCTAGTCTAATATAATAATAGAGGAATATGCAAATTAGCTGGGATACCATAATGTCATGATCAATCTACAAGCGGCAGAGAGCTACAGGAGGGCGGGGCAGCGAGCTACGAGCGGGTTGAAAGTAAACAAATGGAAAAAGATTTCCCATGCAAACAATAAACAAAAGAAGGCATGCCGAATCCAGTTTGGCTCAGTGGATAGAGTGTCGGCCTGCGGACTCAAGGGTCCCAGGTTTGATTCTGGTCAAGGGCATGTACCTGGGTTGCGGGCACATCCCCAGTGGGAGATGTGCAGGAGGCAGCTGATCAATGTTTCTCTCTCATCGATGTTTCTAACTCTCTCTCTCCCTTCCTCTCTGTAAAAAATCAATAAAATGTATTTAAAAAAAAAAAAGGCAGAGATGTATGTACGTGTGTGTGCGCGCGCACACCACCATATGCCATATGGCACTGAGTCGGCTCCAAATCCTGGTTACCACATGAATATGTGATATCCACAATGTCCTATCCTCAGTAGCCTTGTTCAGCTTTGAGGACTCATGCCTATGGCTTCTTTTATGAAGTCAATCCATCTCATATGTGGTTTTCCCTCTTCTCCTGCCACCTTCTATTTTTCTTCCAGAATTATTGTCTTTTCCAAAGAATCCTGCCTTCTCATGATATGAGAAAAATAGAACATCTTTAGTTTTGCCATTTTTGCCTCCAGCAATATTTCAGGCTTAATTTGCTCAAGGACCTACTTGTTCATCTTTCTGGTGGTTCAGGGCATCCATAGAGCTCTCCCCCAACACCGTATTTCAAATGAGTCATCTTTTTCCCCTATCAGCCTTCTTCATTGTCCAGCTTTCTCATCCACATAGTAATTTAGAATATGAGGGTGTGGATGATCTTAACCTTGGTCTCTAATGATACATCTGTGATCTTTCATAATTCTTTCATTGCTGCCCTTCCAAGTCTTGGCCTTCTCTTGATTTCTTGGGTGCTATCTCCACTTGAATTGATGACTAAACCAAAATAAGTGAAATCTTCAACAATTTCAATATCTGCACAGTCTATGTTAAAGTTCTGTATTTCTTCTGTAATCATGATTTTTGTCTTGAAGTTCAAATACAGTCCTGCTTTGGCACTTTCTCCTTTCAATTTCATCAGAAGTCATTTCAAACCATTGCTGCTTTCAGCCAGTAAGATGCTCACCTGCCTATCTTAAGTTATTGATATTTCTTCCACCAATTTTCACTCCTTCTTCCTCTGATTCTAGCCCAGTTTTTCATATATGTTCTAGTACATATTTATAAAATAGGGAGGTAAAATGTGCCCTTGTCTGCTAATATAGGAAACCATTCTGTCTCTCCATATTCTGTCTTCACAGTGGCTTCCTACCCATAACCAGAGGTTATGCATCAGAACAAGTAAGTGCTGAATCACACCCATTTCTTTCAGAGAAACCACAGCTTTTCATGATCCACACAAAGGCTTTACTGTAGTCTATAAAACACAGACTAACCTCCATCTGGCAGTACTTGTTCTACATATGATAGAAGACTTTGCTGCATCACCTTGAGCATCACTTTATTTGTGTGGGGAAATTAGGGTAATGGTCCTATAGTTACTGTATTCCTAGTCATCTCCTTTCTTAAAAATTGGGATGTATACTGACCATTTCAAGTCTGTAGGCCATTGTTTTATTTTCCATATTTACTGACATATTCTTGTTAGGATCTTGACAGATTCAGTCTCTGTAGCTTGAAATAATTCTATTGGTATCCCATCTACTGGTAATTTATTTCTTCCCAATACTTTCAGGGAAGTTTTCACTTCACTTTCTAGAATCACAGATTTTTTCTCACAAGATTCTTCTTCAAAACGATGTCCTATACTTCCCTGGCAGGGGAGATACCATGATCACAAAACGATGTCCTACTTTTCTCTTTTCTGTACATATTTTTCAATATACTTTTTCCACCTTCCCTTTAATTTCTCCTGGTCAGAATATGCGCTTCAGTGGTAGTTGTTCAGCCTTACTATTCTTTATTTGAATTTCGTTTTATTTTTTTAATATTCTGGTCACTTGTTTTTCCTTCTTTATTGTTCTATCTTCTCACATTGACTATTATAATAGTTCCCTTTACCTCTACATGATAGTGGTTGAAAAACTGTATTCAGGGTTCTCACCCTGCTTTTGCCACCTTTTTACTTTTGCCTCTTGCCTGTCTTTAACAATTTTCAGTGTTTTTTCCTTCATCCATCTTGATTTTTCCTTCCAGCATTGTTTATTCTCATCTTCCCTAATAATATTTCTAGTTTTAGTCCACACTTCTTCTGGTAGTCAGTCAATCAAGTTTAACCATCTGTTTTTTATGTGGATTTCAAATCCACCATGAATGTTATTTACATCATATTTTGAAAGTATAATTATTTTCATGCTCTTCTTCAGCTTTATTCTGTTTGATATTAACAGTTGGTGGTCAGTGCCTCAATCTGCTTCTGTTCTTGTTTTAGTGGAGAGAATACAGCTTCTCCATCTCCTGCTTCCAATTACATAGTCTTTTTTATTTCTGTATTTACCATCTGGTGATGTCCATATATAGTCTTCTGTTCAGCTGTTTGAACCATGTGTTTGCAATGGACAAGTTGCTGGATTCACAGAAATCCACAAGCCAATTTCCTGCTTCATTTCTGACCCCTCATTTCCTACTTTTGCATTCCAATCACCTATAATTATCAGCATGCTTTGTTTTGAAGTGTGATCAAATTCTCCTTGGATATTGGCATGAGCTTCTGATTTCATCTCCAGCATATAATTAGGAGCACAGACTTGAGGGAGGGTTATGTTAACAGGTTTCCCTATAAGTCTCATCAATATTACTTGGTCAGCCTTTACAGTGTAGCCCCTAAATGCCTGTCCTCTATCTCACCTCAGTAGTGAAGCCACTCCATTTCTTCTGAGTTTTTCATGTCCAGAGTAGAACAATTTGTAGTTATCTGACTGGAAATGTTGCATTCCAGTCCATTTTAGCTCACTAACACCAAGCATGGCAATGTTTAGTTGTTCCATTTCTTCCTTTATAATTTTCAGTTTACCTTGATTCATAATTGTTACATTCCATGTTCTAATTGAATGTGTTGTACAGCACTGTACTTTACTTTTGCCTTTGTGCTCATCAGCCGCTAGACATCCTTCTGGCTTTGGTCTATGTTATTAGCAACAATGCTATTCATATTTGTCCTCTGCTCTTCCCAAGTAACCATTTGAGTACTCTCTGAGCTGGAACTCTCACCTTTCAGCACTATCTCATATTTCATTTTGGACTGTCTCATCATAGGGTTTTCAAAGTAAAATAAAATGTAAAAAATAAAAAGAAAAGAAAATGCAGCAGTGGTTTACCATTGTCTTATGCTGTGCAGGGTAGGAATCCAAACCACATGTGTTTGAATCCATGGTGTTGTAATCACCAGACAGACATACAAAAAATGTAGGTGCTCCTGTGGGTAGCAGAGATAGCTATACTAATACTAATAGCCTGGTGCACAAATTTCGTGCACATTAAAAGTGGATTAATTAGAGGAAATATCTTAATATTGCTATTTGCCCTTTCTCTATAATAGAAGTGTCAGATGAAAGAAAATTAGTAAAATGTATATGAAAATCTTCCTCCTGTCAGAGTCTGGGGCACACCGCGGGACCCAGAGTCAAATCCCCACCCACTGGCAGTGCCTCAAAATCGTGCGAGACCCAGACCCAGCCAGCCCCATCCCCATTGGGCTAGATCCAGACCCGGCCAGCCCCACCCCCATCAAGCCCTGCTGGGCAGGGGATGTGGTCAGAGGTCCCCCAGCCTGGTGCCGGGATGGGGGGCGTGGCCTGAGGTTCCCTGTTAAGCCTCACCAGACAGGGGGGTGCAGCCTCAGGTCCCTGCTGATTGCTCGTTAAGGCTCGTTACGGGAACTCGGCCTTCGCTGTGGACACAGCCATCTTGTGTTATGGAATCCCTGCCTCCACTGTGGGTGCAGCCATCTTGACTGATGTGACAGTCAATTTGCATATTCCCTCTTTATTAGATAAGATTAAACAAAATGGGCTGCAAGTCAAAGCCACTATGACAAAGAAGGATATTCTATGATGACAAAAAGGTCAATTCACTAAAAAGATATAATTGTAAACAGAGCTCAAAAACATATGATGCAAACATTGACAGAAATGAAAAGAGAAATAGATAGCTCTACAATTATACAACAAGACTTCAATATACTGGTACAACTTTAATAATGGATAGAAAAAAACAATATTAACAAGGAAATAGACGAATTGATCTTAATATATATAAAACATTCTACTCAACAACAGCAGAATACACAATTTTCTCAAGTCACATGGAACTTTCTATAGGATAGGTCACATATTAGACAACAAATCTGAATAAGTATTAAAAGATTAAAATCATATAAGGTATCTTTTCTGATAACAATGGAATGAATCTAGAAATCAATAGAAGGAAAACTAAAAATTCCAAAAAATTAACACTTTTTAAAAAATATGTCTTTAATAATTTCAGAAAGAGAGAGGGAGAAAGAGATAGAAACATCAATTATGAGAGAGAATCATTGATTGGCTGCCTTCTGCACGCCCCACACTGGGGATCAAGCCTGCAACCAGGGCATGTGCCTTGACCAGGAATCGAAATGTGACCTCATGGTTCATAGGTTGATGCCCAACTACTAAACCATGCCAACTGGGGAACACACTTTTGTTGTTGTTGTTAATCCTCATCTGAGGATATTTTTCCATTGATTTTTAGAGAGAATGGAAGAGAAAGGGAAAGACAGAGAGAAACCGATGTGAGAGAAACACATCAATTGGTTGCCTTCTGCATGAGCCTCGATCAGGACCCAGGCCAGGGAGGAACCTCCAACCGAGGTACATGCCCTTGACTGGATCTTTAGGTCCACAGGCCGATGCTCTATCCACTGAGCCAAATCAGCTAAGGCCAAGCAACACACTTTTAAGCAAGCAATGAGTCAAAGAAGAAATCACAAGAAAATGTAAAAGCAAGAAAAATTAAAATGAAAACACAACATACCAAAATTTGTAGGATATAGCAAAAGTTGCCCTGGGAAAGAAATGTATAGCTATGTTTGTTAAAAAAGAATGCATAACCCAAATCAACAACCTAAATCTGCATCTTAATGAAATAGAAAAGTATTAAACCCAAAGCTACTGGAGATCAAAATAATAAAGAATGTAATAGAGATAAGCAAAACAGCGATGAGAAAACCAATAGAAAAATCAATGAAATCAAAAGTTGGGTCTTCAAATAAATCAACAAAATTAACAAATCTTTAGTTAAGCTAAGAAGAAAAGAAAGAAGAGTCAAATAACTAAGATTAAAAAATGGGACAATACTACCAATTTTACAGATATAAAAAAGATTATAAGAGAGCACTATTAAGTACTGTATGTCAATAAATTGGATAACCTAGATGAAATGGATATAACCCTGGAAACACAACTCTAATACTAATAAATCTTAAAAATACCGATAATCTGGCACTTTCATCATTGATGTTTCTATCTCTCTCTCCCTCATCCTTCCTCTCTGAAATCAATAAAAATATATTTTAAAAAAATACCGATAATCTGAACAGAGCTGTAATTAGTAAGGAGATTTTTACCAGTAATCAAGAACCTTACAACAACAACAACAAAAAACAAGAACAGATGGATTCACTATGAATTCTACCAAACATTTAAAAGAAAACACCATGCCAAACCGGTTTGGCTCAGTGGATAGAGCGTCAGTCAGCCTGCGGACTGAAGGGTCCCGGGTTCGATTCCGGTCGGGGGCATGTACCTTGGTTGTGGGCACATCCCCAGTAGGAGGTGTGCAGGAGGCGGCTGGTCGATGTTTCTGTCTCATCGATGTTTCTAACTCTCTATCCCTCTCCCTTCCTCTCTGTAAAAAATCAATAAAATATATATTTTAAAAAAAATTTTAAAAAATTAAAAAAAAATAAAAGAAAACACCAATCTTCCGCAAACTCTTCCAAAAAAAACTGAAATGAGAGAAATGCTTCCCAACTCAATCTATGAGGGCAGCATTAATTTAATACCAAAGCCATGTAACATTTCCAAAAATTAACTCAAAACGGTCAAAGATTTAAATGTCAGGCCTTAAAATTATAAAACTTAGAAGAAAGCATAGGTAAAAAGTTCCATGACACTGGATTTGGCAATGATTTCTTGGATATGACACCAAAAGCACAATAAATACCAAAAAAGAGATGATTTGGATTTCAACTTTTGTGCATCATAGGAAACTATCAACAGCACAAAGATAACATATGGAATGGGAGAAATATTTATAAATCATATATACAGAATATATAAAGAACTCCTACAACTCAACAACAAAAAGCAATTAAAGAATGGCCAAAGGTCTTGAATAGACATTTGTCCAACGAAGAGATACAAATGGCCAATAAACACAGGAAAAGATGTTCAACATCACTAATCATGAGGGAAATTTGAATCAAAATGACAATGAGATATCACCTCACACTCATTACGATGGCTTCTATCAACAAAACAGGAAATAAACATTTCTGAACATGTGAAGAAATTAGAACCTTGTGCACTGTTGGTAGGAATATAGTAAAATGGTGTAGCCTCTATGGAAAGTAGTATGCAGTTTCTCAAAAATAAAAATAAAAATTACCATATGAACCAGCAATTCCACTGGTAGGTATATACCCAAAATATTTGAAAACAGGGACTTAAAGAGATATTTGTATACTTAAGTCTATAGCAGCATCATTCACAATAGCCAAAAGATGGAAGCAACCCATGTATCCACTGACAGATGGATTGAGAAACAAAATGTGGTATAGACATACAATGGAATATTAGTCAGCCTTAAAAATAACTGAAACTCTGACTTAGGCAACAACATAAATGAACCTTGAAGATGTTAAGTGAAATAAGCTAAGTGAAATAAGCCAGACACAAAAGGACAAATATTATATGGTAACACTTATATGAGGTACCTATCCCAGTCAAATACAGAGAGACAAAAAATACCATGGTAGTTACTAGGGGTGAAGGGAAATACGTAGTTATTGCTTAACTAGAGGCCCGATGCACGAAATTCATTCATGAGTAGGGTCCCTAGGCCTGACCGGCGATCAGGGACGATCTGTGGGGCAACCCGTGGGGTGATTGGGGGGGAGAGGGGGAAGTACCCGCTGGCAACCGCCTTGGCCAGCCTGGCCCCTCCCACTCGCTGGCCCCGCCACCAGCCCCGCCTCCTGCCGCTGCTGCCAGTCGCCTCCCTCTGCGGGGTGACTGGGGAGCGATTGGGGGGCCCCCACTGGCACCCGCCTTGGCTAGCCTGGGGCCCGTGGGCTTGGGGCATTGAGCGTCTGCCCCCCTGGCAGTCAGTGCACGTCATAGTGACCAGTCGTTCCACCATTTGGTCGATTTGCATATTAGGCTTTTATTATATAGAATGGGCATAATATTTCAGTTTTGTGAAATAAAGAGTTCTAAAGATAGATGGTGGTGATGGTTATATAATAATGTGAATATACTCAATGCCAGTGCACTATACTAGTAGACTTAAAAATCGTGAATTAAGATGACAGTCTATGTTTTATCTTAGCACATTTTTTGAAAGGGGGAGAGGGTAAAAAGAAATACTTTCTCAGGCACAAAAACTAATGGAATTTTTGCAAGTAGACCTCCCTTACAAGAAGTGTTAGAAGTTTTCAGGTTAAACAAAAATGACATAGGTCAGAAACTCTGATCCAATAAGAACATGAGAAAAGAAATAAATTAAGCCTTTTGTTTTCCTTATTCTGAATAATCTAATGAAAATTGTTTAAAACAGTAATAGCATCAGCGCACTGAGTACAGCTTATGAATAAGTGTAATAAATGACAGCAACATTATAATGGACAGAAGGAATAGATTGGGTTACTCTATCATAAGGTAACTCCACTATTGGTGAGGCAGTATAGTGTTATTAAAAGTGGAATTAGGAGGAACCAAGATGGCAGCATAGGTAAAAACATGTACTTGCTGCCTCTCACAACCACATCAAAACTACAACAAAAAGACAAATCATTTGTCATCCAAAACCACGGGAAAGCTGGCTGAGTGGAAGTTTCACAACTAAAAGGAACAAAAAAAGCGCACTGAGACTGATAGGAGGTGCGGAGGTATGGAAGTGCAGAGGCACTCGAGAAACGGGCTGGCAACTGGGTGCAATGTGGTTGTTTTTTTCAATCAGAAGGGAGATACAATCTCCTGATTGCTCTGAACTCCAGTTCCAGGCAAGACTCTGGGGACCCAGAGTCATACGGAAAGAGGCTGGACTGTCTGGCAACAGGCTGGAACACGTGGGCAGCTTTCTCTCAGAGGTGCCCACAGTGATCATTGTTCCTTGTGCGGGGGCACAGATCGCGGAGATGCGGGGACCTCTCCAATGCAGGGCTGACTGGCAGCCATTGCTGTTTGCTCCGCCCTGGTGATTTCCAGAGATCTCGCCCCACCCAATTTATAACCCCACCCAAGCTGTGAGGAGAGACTTTTGCATATGAATTGCCCATCCTTTCGCAGCATAAAACCTAACAAAGTGCAGCTGGGTCAGAAAGCTCCAAAGCTTCCAAAAGAAGGCACAAGGCTCAGCAGCAGCAACTGGCCTTGCTTCACAGCTGGGCCTCATCTGGGCACTTCCAAAGCCCAAACAAAGAGGAGGAATCTGCAGATCTATCTGTAGTTCCTGCTGGGTGGTCTCAGGCAGTGGCTGACTTAGCACCTCCTTGGAGATCCAAGAGCCAGTGTACCCAGTGGTCAGTGTGAGACCATCCAGATTACAACTCCTCAGATCCATAAGGGACACACTCAAGGGGCAGACTCAGTGAGCACCAAAGCCCCACTGAAGCAAGTCCTGCCCCAGAAGGGTGTCTCCAGCTCAGCAGTTCTTCCATTGTAGACACAGCTGGTCCTCACAGCCAATTGGCCTGGAGGTCAATTCCTCCCAGTGATACCAACAGCAATCAAGGCTTAACTATAACAGGATTGTGCACCCAGCCCACAAAGGGGTGCACCAAGAGTGCCCACCTCAGGTGATTGTGGAAGCTGAGCCACTGGCCCTATAGGACACCTACCACACAAGGCCACTCCATCAACACAGGGAAGCAGCCAAAATGCGGAGACAAAGAAACAAGTCACAAATGAAAGAAATGGATGAAAGCAAACTACTGGATATAGAGTTCAAAACCACTGTTATAAGGTTACTCAAGAATCTTCCAGAAACCTCCAAGAAATTTAGTGAGACTCTCAAGGATATGAAAAAGGACCAATTAGAAATTAAGCATGCACTGACTGAAATAAAGAATAATATACAGAGATCCAACAGCAGAATAGAGGACCCCAAGAATCAAGGCAAAGATTTAAAATATGAGAAAGCAAAAAACACCCAACCGGAAAAACAAAAAGAAAAAAGAATCCAAAAATATGAAGATAGTGTAAGGAGCCTGTGAGACAACTTCAAGCGTACCAACATCCAAATTATAAGGGTGCCAGAAAAAGAGAGCAAGATATTGAAAACCTATTTGAAGAAATAATGACAGAAAACTTCCCCTATCTAGTGAGAGAAAAAGACTTACAAGTCCAAGAAGCGCAGAGAACCCAAAACAAAAGGAATCCAAAGAGGACCACACCAAGACACATCATAGTTAAAATGCCAAGGGCAAAAGACAAAGAGAGAATCTTAAAAGCAGCAACAGAAAAACAGTTAGTTACCTACAAAGGAGTACCCATATGACTGTCAACTGATTTCTCAACAGAAACTATGCAGTCCAGAAGGGAGTGGCAAGAAATATTCAAAGTGATGAATAGCAAGAACCTACAACCAAGATTACTCTACCCAGCAAAGCTATCATTTAGCATTGAAGGTCAGATAAAGAGCTTCACAGACAAGAAAAAGCTAAAGGAGTTCATCACCACCAAATCAGTATTATATGAAATGCTGAAGGATATTCTTTAAGAAGAGGGAGAAGAAAAAGGTAAAGATAAAAATTATGAACAATAAAGTGACAACAAATACATATCTATCAACAAGTGAATCTAAAAATCAAGTGAATAAAAAATCTGATGAATAGAATAAACTGGTGAATATAATAGAATCAGGGGCATAGAAAGGGAGTGGACTGACAATTCTCGGGGGGAGAGAAAATAATGATCTTAACATAATAATTAAGAAACAGAGACTTGACAAAGTGGGTAAGAAAACATAATTCAACTATAGCCCTGGCCAGGTAGCTCTGTTGGTTAGAGCGTATTCCCATTAGCTAAGATTGTGGGTTCAATCCCTGGTCAAGGTACATACAAGAATTAACCAATGAATTCATAAATAGGTGAATCAGTAAGTCAATATTTCTCTCTTCCTTCCTCTCTCTCTAAAATCAATAAATAAAATTTTAAAAAGATTTTAAACACCAACTATAAGGTATCTATAAGAAACCACTCTAAATATAAACACTCAATTAAAAATAAAGGGATCTAATTGAAACTTACAGAGCATTTCATCCAACAGCAGCAGAATACATATTTTCTCAAGCTCACATGGTGTATTCACCAAGATAGACCACACTCTGGGCCATAAAACATACCTTAACAAATTTAAATGAATAGAAGTCATACAAAGTTTGCTTTCAGACCACAATAGAATTGAATTAGAAATTGGTAACAGAAAAAAAGATGAAAAATCATAAAATATATGATTATTATTAAATAAACATTAGTTTTAAGTAACACATAGATCAAAGAAGACATCTCAAAAAAGACTGGTACAATATTTGTAAATAAATAAATGTGATATATCACATAAATAAACAGAAAGACAAAAACCATATCATCATATAAATAGACACAGAAAAAGCATTCGATAAAATCCAACACCTATTTTTGATAAAAACTCTCAGGAAAGTGGGAATAGAGGGATCATGCCTCAACATAATAAAGGCCATATATGACAAACCTACAGCCAGCATCATTCTCAATGGGCAAAAACGAAAAGCATTCCCCCTAAGAACAGGAACAAGATAGGGATGTCCACTTTCACAACTTATTCAACATAATACTGGAAATCTTAGCCACAGCTATCAGACAAGATGAAAACCTAAATAAGGCATCCAAATTGGAAAGGAGGCAGTAAAACTGTCATTATTCGCTGATGACATGATATTGCACATTTAAAACAAAAAACACCCTAAAGACTCCACCAAACTACTAGATTTAATAAATGAATTTGGCAATGTAGCAGGATACAAAATTAACACCCAGAAATCTATGGCTTTTTTATACACCAATAATGAACGCACAGAAAGAGAAACTAAAAAGATATTTAAAATCACATTTACCACTGCAATAAAAAAATTAAAATACTTAGGAATAAATCTAACCAAGGAGGTAAAAGACCTGTACTCAGAAAACTACAGGACACTGAAAAAAGAGACAGAGGAAGATATAAACAAGAGGAAGAATATATCATCTTCATGGATTGGTAGAATTAACATCACTTAAATGTCCATACTACCCAAAGCAATCTATAGATTCAATGAACTCTCTATTAAAATACCAATGGCATATTTTACAGATCTAAAACAAATACTCCAAAAATTATATGGAACTAAAAAAGACCCCGAATAGCTACAGCAATCTTGAGAAAGAAGAACTAAGTTGGAGGAATCACAATACCAGATATCAAGTTATACTACAAAGCTACTGTACTCAAAACAGCCTGGTACTGGCACAAGAACAGGCATATAGGCCAATGGAACAGAGAACCCAGAAATTGACCCAAACCATTATGCTCAATTAATACTTGATAAAGGAGGCAAACGCATACAATGGGGTCAAGATAGTCTCTTCAATTAACGGTATTGATAAAATTGGACAGGTACCTGCAAAAAAATGAAATTAGACCACCAACTTACACAATACACAAGAACAAACTCAAAATAGATAAAAGACACAACTGTAAATCATGAAAGCATAAAAATCCTTGAAGAAGCCAAAACCGGTTTGGCTCAGTGGATGGAGCGTCGGCCTGCGGACTGAAGGGTCCTGGGTTCGATTCCGGTCAAGGGCATGTGCCTGGGTTGCGGGCACATCCCCCGTGGGAGATGTGCAGGAGGCAGCTGGTCGATGTTTCTCTCCCATCGATGTTTCTAACTGTCTATCTCTCTCCCTTCCTCTCTGTAAAAAATCAATAAAAATATATTTAAAAAAAAAAAAAATCCTTGAAGAAAACATAGCAAAATATCAGACATCTCACATAGCAAAATTTTCACTGATACAACACCTAGGGCAAGAGAAACAAAAAATAAATAGGTCTGTATCAAAATAAAAAGCTTATGCACAGCAAAAGAAACCAGCATCAAAATGAAAAGGGAATCCATTGTATAGGAAAAAATATTTGTCAATGATACCTCTGATAAGGGGTTAATTTCCAAAATATATAAAGTACTCATACAACTCAATAAAAGGGAGACAATCCAATAAAAAAAAATGGACAGAGGACCTAAATAGACACTTCTCCAAAAAGGACATACAAATGGCCAAGAGACATATGAAAAAATGTTCAAAATCACTAATCATCAGAGAGATGCAAACTAAAATGACAGAGGTACCACCATCTCACACCCACCAGAATGGCTATCATCAATAAATCAACAAGCAACAAGTACTGGCAAGGATGTGGAGAAAAAGGAACCCTAGTACACTGCAGGTGGGAATGTAGACTGACCGGTACAGCCACTGTGGAGTTTCCTCAAAAATTAAAAATGGAACTGCTATTTGACCTAGTGACCCCACTTTTAAGAATATATCCTAAGAAACCCAAAACACCAATCAGAAAGAATATATGTACATGTATGTTCAAAGCAATGTTATTTACAATAGCTAAGATTTGGAAACAGCCCAAGTGCCCATCAGTAGATGAATGAAAAAAACAAAAACAAACAAACTGTGGTACATTTATAAAATGGAATATTATGCAGCTGTAAAAAAGAAAAAAAGAAGTATCTCTTACCCTTTGAGACAGCATAAAGGGGCCTGGAGAATATCATGCTAATGAAACAAGTCAGTCAGAGAAAGACAAGTATCACATGATCTCACTTATATGTGAAAACACGAACAAAATAAATTGACAAACAAAATAGATCCAGAGACATAGAAGCATGTAACAGACTGAGGTTCCTGAGGGGAGTGGGGGAGGAAGAGATCTACCAAAGAATTTATATGCATATACGCATAACCCATGGACACAGACAATAGTGGGGTGAAGGCCTGGAAAGGGGACACAAGTAGAGAGGAGAGGGGCCAATGAGGAAAAAAAGGGGGGCATCTGTAATACTTTCAACAATAAAGATAAATTTTAAAAAAAAATCTTGGGCATTGAAGTCAGATGAATCTGTGCTCAAATCCCAGCTTTGCTACTTACTATCTCTGTAATTTGGTTGCTTAATGTTTCTGAGCCTCCTTTTTTGTGTGTCTTTAAATTGAGGTAAAAAATATCAATTGGGGAGGAAAAGACTATTATAAAAATAATGAAAGATTAACATTTCAAAAACAGACTATGCAAATTAGTTAAAAACAAATCTGAGCTTCTAATGTTACATAAATGACAGGCATAACAACAAAAAATTACCAATTTGTCCACGTATTTTAATTTTAGAGGAAACGAGAAAGAGGGAGAAGGAATTCCCCTTTATCCTAGGTTTCGCTTTCCCGAATTTCATTTAACTAGGGTCCCAGTTACCAGTGTTCAACCAAGATCTGAAAATAATCAGTGGAAAATTACAGAAATAAGCAATTCATAAGTTATAAATTGTGCACTGTCCTGAGTAGCATCATGAAATCTCACACTGTCTTGCTCCAGCTCTCTAGGTATCATCCCTTTGCTCAGTGTATCCACACTGTGTATTCTCCTAGCTCATTATTGTCTCTTGGTAGCCAGCTAGGTTATCAAATTGACTGTCAGGATTGCAATATTTTACTTAATAACAGCCCCAAAGTGCAAGAGTAGTGATACTGGCAGTTAGGCTTTGCCAAAAAGCAGTAAAGATCTTCCTTTAAGTGAAAAGGTATGTATGTACAGGAAAAAAAAAAAAAACAGAGTATATATAAGATCGGTACAATCTGCAGTTTCTGGCACCCACTAGGGGTCTTGGAACATATACCTTGTGGACACAGGGAAACTACTGTAATAAGAGGAGGCTGTAAAGTATAGGTACATAGGTACTCCATGTTACAAATGATAATTCTATCACACAAGCCACCCTTACTACTGCTTCTGCCTCTGAATTTCTAATACTTTTCCCTAAAGTACTTTTAAAAGGCACCTAGTAGTGCCTGTGTTATTTGTTAAACAAACGAAAGGAAGAAAATATTTTGCTGCCCTACTCCACAGAAGTGAGTTATATATAATCTCTGAAAAGTATTCAAAAATCTGTATTTATAACAAGCACCTACGACTGATTCTGTTGCAGCCTAGCTCTTGAAAGAAATGTGAAATGCTAAAATTGTTTTTGGAAAGTTGGACGATGAATCTCAGATGAGTTTATGAAGCACTGCCACCTCCTTAAAAAGTTGATATAAGAAGAGTGGAGATTTGTAAATAGTAGTATAGAAAGAGTATACCTTATCAACATCAAAATTGCCAGGAGTTGAGATAGAGCTCAATTTCTCTTTCCCTTCCCAAAAAATACTTAGATGACTCCAGCATTTAATATACTTACTCTATAGGATCCAGTAAAGTAGCACTGTTCAGCTACATTATAATTAAATAGGTTTTTGGAAACTCTTCACTCATATAAAACAATATTTCTAAGGAAAAAAATGGATTCTAATTTCCAAAGAAAAATCTCAGAAACAAATTTTCAAAGTACTATCTACCCATTATTAAGTTTGGAATCACCCATATAACTCCTAAGTACCAATTTATACTATTATTATGCTAACAGTGAAATTAGCTCGATTACTACATAGAATTCTACCAAAGCATACATTTACAATAGGTCTCTCTGACATTAGACCCTAAAATATTAAGTCCATAACCTTAACATTTTTCCTATGCAGCATCTAGTTTCTATTATTAAAATTTTCAAAGAATGTTCTTTAAAATCCTCTAATTTATAAAATATTACTTTTTAAATTTTCAATTTATTTTTAATTTCCAGCTTTTATTTAAAGCTTCTATACAGAAAACACTGACATGTTATTTTAAAATCTAATACCCAAGTTAGAGGAATCACACTACCTGATTTCAAGACTACTACTAAGCTAGTTATCAAGACAAATGTGGTATTGGTAAAAAGACAGACACACCAATCACTGAAACAATTACAATCCAAAACTAAACCCACACAATATAAAGTCTACTGATATTCACAAAAGTACAAAGATGTTGAACAGACAAAGGATATTCTTTTCAGTAAATGATGCTAGAACAATTGGGTATTTGCATCCACATGCAAACAAATGAATCTCAACCTTCAATCTATACCATACCTTATACAAAAATAGATCAGAAATTTAAATGTGAAATATCCTATATAATAAAGATGTAATATGCAAATGGTCATTTCATAACGACCGACCTAGTAATGACCGGATCACGGATCAGCAGGAGGGGGCAGGGCAGCAAGCTATGGGGGGGGGGGGGGGGGGGCGGAGGGAGCTACAGGAGGGCGGCAGCTAGCTACAGGCACACGAATTTGTGCACAGGGCTACTAGTAAAATTATAAACTTATAAAAGAAAATGTAGGAGAAAATCTTTATGACTTCAGGTTAGGCAAAGATTTCATAGATACACAATCAAAAGAATAACTCAAAAATTTTTAATGAACTGGACTTGATCAAAATTTAACACTTTTGCTTTGCAAAGACAAGCCTGGAAAAAGAGTGAGAGAACATATTTTCAAGTTACATATCTGGAAAAGAGCTTGTATTCATAATATCTAAAGAACTCTCAACACCAGACAATAAGAAAACAAACACTTTGGACAGTCTTTGCAGAGTGGCCATGGGTTTCCTGCTTCAACAGTGCTTGGACAGAATGGGGAGTTCGACCAACGCAGCCCGCTGCCCAGATCCAGCCTTCTGCCACCTCCTCTCAGTGCCCTTGGACATCCCAAGGCCCCCACCACCGCTCCAGTGCTGCACAGCCCCCTCTCCTTAGCTGCCCACCATGACAACGACCAAGTCCACCTCCCAGGTGGGCCAGAACTACCACCAGGACTCAGAGGCCGCCATCAACCGCCGGATCAACCTGGAGCTCTACGCTTCCTATGTCTACCTGTCCATGTCTAGCTACTTTGACCAGGATGATGTGGCTTTGAAGAATTTTGCCAAATATTGTCTTCACCAATCTCATGAGAGGGAACATGCTGAGAAAGTGATGAAGCTGCAGAATCAACAAGGTGGCTGAATCTTCCTTCAGGATATCAAGAAACCAGACCGTGATGCCTGGGAGAATGGGCTGAATTGCAATGGAGTGTGCATTACACTTGGAAAAGAAAGTGAATCAGTCACTACTGTACTTTGCACAAACTGGCCACTGACAAAAATGACCCTCACTTGTGTGACTTCTTTGAGATTCACTACCAGAATGAGCAGGTGAAATCCATCAAAGAATTGGGTGACCACGTAACCAACTTGCAGAGGGAGGCCTCTAAAACTGACATGGCAGAATATCTCTTTGACAAGCACTCCTTGGGAAACTGATGAGAGCTAAGCCTTAAGCTGACTTCCCATAGGCAAGGAGGTGACTTGCCTGGTCATCAAAGCAATATGTGCATGCTGGAGTTGCCATTACTTTTTCTATAACTGGTATCATACCATCCACTCATGTCTTTCATTTGTACCATTCCTTCACATAAAGTAATTTGGTACCATTCCCCAAAAAAAGAAAACCAACACTTTGGAAAAGAGTTTGGCAGTTCCTTAAAAAGTAATATGACTGCAATTCCACTTCTAGGTATATACCCAAGAGAATTTAAAACATATGCCCACAAAATACTTATATATGAACTAGAGGCCCGGTGTATGAAATTTGTATATGGGGGGTGGAGGGGAGGTCCCTCAGCCCAGCCTGCACCCTCTTGAAATCTTGGACCCCTTGGGGGATATCCGACTGCCCCTGTGGGATCAGGACTAAACTGGCAGTAGGACATCCCTCTCGCAATCCGGTACCTCTGGCTCCTAACTGCTCGCTTGCCTGCCTCATCACCCCTAACCACTTCCTGCCTGCCTCATCACCCCTAACCACTGCCTGCCTGCCTCATTGCCCCTAACCGCCTTTGCCTGCCTGATCACCCCTAACTGCTCGCCTGCCTGCTTGATCACCCCTAACCACTCTGCGGGCCTGTCTGATCACTCCTAACTGCTTGCCTGCCTGCCTGCCTGCCTGCCTGATCTCCACTAGCCACCTCTGCCTCGGCCCCCGACGCTGCAGCTAGCTTCGTCCAGAAGGACATCCAGAATGAAGTCCAGAAGGTCTTTCATCTGTCCAATCTAATTAGCATATTACCCTTTTATTATTATAGAAGATGCTCATAGCAGCATTACCCATAAAAGCCAAAAAGTAGGAATAACTTAAATGTCCATCAACTGAATAAAGGATAAACAAATGTGATGTATTCATAAAATGGGATATTCTTAAGTCTTAAAAAGTAATGAATACTGATACATGCTACATGGATGAACCTCAAAAATATGATCAGTAAAAAAAAGGCCATGTATATTGTATGATTCCATTTAAATGAAATGTCCAGAACTGGCAAATCCATCGAAACGAAGTAGATTAGTGGTTGCCAGAGGTGAAGTGGAGCAAGATTAAGAATTTATAGTGACTATTAATGGGTATGAGGTTTATCTTGTAAGTGTTGAAAATGTTCTAGAATTTTTTTTTTTTATGTATCTGTCTGATTTTCCCAACACCATTTATTGAAGAGACTGTCTTGACTCCATTGTATGCTCTTGCTTCCTCTGTCAAGTATTAATTGAGCATAATGGCTTGGGTCGATTTCTGGGTTCTCTGTCCCATTGATCTATATGCCTATTCTTGTGCCAGTACCAGGCAGTTTTGAGAACAATGGCTTTGTAATATAGCTTGATATCTGGTATTGTGATCCCTCCAACGTTGTTCTTCTTTCTCAGGATTGCTGCGGCTATTTGGAGTCTTTTTTTATTCCATATGAATTTTTGGAGTGTTTGCTCTAGGTCTGTGAAATATGTCATTGGTATTTTAATGTGGATTGCATTGAATCTATAGATCATTTTGGGTAGTATGGACATTTTAATGATGTTGATTCTACCAATCCATGAACACAATATATTCTTCCATTTGTTTATGTCTTCCTCTATCTCTTTTTTCAATGCCCTGTAATTTTCCAAGTACAGGTCTTTTACCTCCTTAGTTAAGTTTATTCGTAGGTATCTTAATTTATTTGTTGCAATGGTAAATATAATTGTTTTTAGTTTATCTTTCTGTGCGTTCATTATTGGTGTATAAAAAAGCCATAGATTTCTGGGTGTTAATTTTGTATCCTGCTACATTGCTGAATTCATTTATTAAGTATAGTAGTTTTTTGATGTGGAGTCTTTAGGGTTTTCTATGTACAATATCATCATCTGCAAATGACAGTTTTATTCTTCTTTTCCAATTTGAAGATGCCTTTTATTTTTCTTCTTGTCTGGTCACTACAGCTAGCACTTCCAGTACTATGTCAAACAAGAGTGGTGAAAGTGGGCATCCCTGTCTTGTTCCCATTATTAAGGGAAATGATTTTAGTTTTTGCCCATTGAGTATGATGTTGGCTGTAGGTTTGTCATGTAAGGTTTTTATTATGTTGAGGTCTGATCTCTATATTCCCACTTTGCTGAAAGTTTTTATCAGGAATGGGTGTTGGATTTTGTCAAATGCCTTTTCTGCATCAATTGATATGATTGTGATTTCTGTCTCTCAATTTGTTTATGTGATGTGTCACGTTTATTGATTTGTGAATATTGTACCAGCCTTGCATCCCTGGAATAAATCCCACTTGGTCATGGTGTATGATCTTTCTAATGAAACTAAACCACCAACTTACACCATACACAAAAATAAACTCAAAATGGACAAAGGACTTAAACATAAGATGAGAAACCATAAAAATCTTAGAAGAATCCATAGGCAGCAAAATATCAGACATATGTCGTTGCAATATCTTTACCCATACAGCAGCCCCTAGGACAATGGAAACTAAGGAGAAATACACAAATGGGACTAGATAAAAATAAAAAGCTTCTGCACAGCAAAAGAAACCATCAACAAAACAACAAGAAAGCTCATGCATGGGAGAACATATTTGCCAATGTTATATCTGATAAGGGCCTAATCTCCAAAATTTGCAGGGAACTCATACAACTTAACAAAAGGAAGATAAACAATCCAATCAAAAAATGGGCAAAGGACTTTAATAGACACTTTTCAAAAGTGGACATTCAGAAGGCCAAGAGACATATGAAAACATGTGCAAAGTCAATAATCATCCAAGAGATGCAAATCAAAACAACAATGAGGTACCATCTCACACCTGTCAGAATGGCTATCATCAACAAATCAACAAACGATAAGTGCTGGTGAGGATGTGGAGAAAAAGGAACGCTCCTGCACTGCTGGTGGGAATGCAGACTGATGCAGCCACTGAGGAAAACAGTATGGAGTTTCCTCAAAAAATTAAAAATGGGCCCTAACCAGATTGGCTCAGTGGATAGAGCATCAGCCTTCGGACTGAAGAGTCCCAGGTTTGATTCCGGTCAAGGGCATGTACCTTGGTTGCAGGCACATCCCCAGCAGGAGATGTGCAGGAGGCAGCTGATGGATGTTTCTCTCTCATCAACGTTTCTATCTTTATCCCTCTCCCTTTCTCTCTGTAAAAAATCAATAAAATATATATTTTTTTAAAAATTAAAAATGGAACTCCCATTTGACCCAGTGATCTCACTTCTAGGACTATATCCCAAGAAATCAGAAACACCAATCAGAAAGGATATATGCACCCCTAGATTCATAGCAGCACAATTTACAATAACTAAGATTTAGAAACAACCTAAGTGCCCATCAGCAGATGAGTGGATTAAAAAACTGTGGTACATCTACACAATGAAATACTACACTGCTGTAAAAAAAAAAAAAAGAAGGAACTCTTACCACGTGCAACAGCATGGATGGACCTGGAGAGCATTATGCTAGAGAAATGAGCCGGTCGGAGAAAGATAAATATCACATGATCTCACTCATTTGTAGAATATAATAAGCAACATAAACTGATTAACTAAAATAGATCCAGAGACATAGAAGCATGGAACCTCACATCGAGCCTCAGAGGGAAGGCAGGGGTTAAGAGATCAACCAGCTTTGGCTCAGTGGATGGAGCATCCCTGATTCAATTCTGGTCAGGGGCGAGTATCTTGGTTGCAGGCTCCTCCCTGGCCTTTGCCCTGGTCAGGGCTCATGTGGGAGGCAACCAATCAATATGTCTCTCTCACATCGATGTTTCTCTCTGGCTTACCCTCTCTCTTCCACTCTCTAAAGGTCAATGGAAAGGTATCCTCGGGTGAGGATTAAAAAAAAAAAAAGAGAGAGAGAGATCAACCAAGACTCGCATACATATAAGCATAACCAAAGGACACAGACAGTAAGGCGGCAGGAACATGTGCTGGGGGGGAGTGAGTAGGGAGATATCAATGGGGGGAAAAGGAGACATGTGTAATACTTTCAATAATAAATTTTTTTTTTAATATTCTAGAATTAGACATTGTTGATAGTTGCACAATGTTTTGACTATACTAAAAAACACTTTGCATGTTAAAAGGGTGAATTTAAAATGTGAATTAATATCAATAGAAAAAGAAAAAAAATTAAATAAGCAAAAGACGAAGACACTTCAACGGAATATACAAACAGCAAAGAACAAGAAGTTCAAGAACTTCAATTACTAAGGAAATAAAACCATAACACTTTATCACTATGTACCTACTAGAATGGCAAAAAAATATATATATATTTTTTTAAATAACACTACTAAATGCTAGAAAGGGTACAGAGCATTTAAGCACTCATACAATGCTGGGGAGACTTCAAAATGTAAAGCTACACTGAAAAACAGTTTCATTGCTTCACACAAATTAAATATACACTTACCATATGACCTTGAAATCCCACTTTTAAGTATTTATCTAATGAAATAAAAATTTATGATCACACAAAAACCAGTACATGAATGTTTATGGCAGCTCTTCATAATTACCCAAAACTGAAATGTCCTTCAACCCATGAAGAGATAAACATTTATAGTACAATCATACAATGAAAGTACTACTAAATAGTATAAGAATGAAATGCTGATGTATGCAACACATGGGTAATTCTCAAATTCATTTTACATAAGAAGTTACATGAAAGGAGTGAAACTAAAAGCCAGACCTCAAAAGCCACATCATATAATTCCATTTACATAGCACTCTAGAAAAAATAAAACTGTAGGGATGGAGGCAGAACAGTGGTTCCCAGAGGAGGGGTGGGGGCTTGGGTGCGATGGATTGCAAAAGGGCAGCAGAGGGAATTTGGGAGTCTTATTGGAACTCTTCCCTATCATGACAGCTGGTGTATAGACATCTTTGCATTTGTCAAGACAGATAGTACTGTACATCACAAGGGTGAATTGTAATTTATGTAAATTTTAAATAATCAAATCCCAGGATAAATCCCAGCCTCTGTGTGTTGCCAGACCGGGACACCTTGTATGTAGAATCAAACTTCCACTATAAACCAAAGTACACCACGAAATGTTCTTATGGCTTCCTTCTGAGGTAGGTGGAGACACGTTTTATTATTTTAACTTTGCAAATGAGAAGCAGCACAGATGAAACAATATGCAACTTTCTGTTACTAATCAGAGATGTTGACCTAGCACTTATGTCCCTAGTTCTTGTAGTCTATTATGGAACGAGGTACCAAGATTAGTAAGTAACAAGAGGTCTTCTTTACGATTACACTATGTCATAGAGGAGGGAAAAAAAAATCAAGATTAAAAAGTATTTTAGAAGAAGTGTGAAAGTGTGCCCATATTCAAGAGTAGTTAATTTATTAAATACACACACACACACTATTCACACACACCAAAAAAATAAAAATAAAAAAATAACCCTAACCTTGGTCTGGGAGATTCATTTCATAAAGAAAAGGAATCTGACTTCTAAGGGCATATTACAAACATGAAAGCACTAAAAATGAGGCTTTAAATAAGGTGAAGCACTGGAGTACACAGATACGAAGTAAAGCTGCGTCCTTCCCTGTCTAGGCAGCAGCGTGAAGCGCAGGTTTCAGCCCTGTCTTTTGCAGATCTGGGAGGTTGCACAGCTGCACCTCGTTTCTTTAAAAAGTCCGTAATTCTCTCCAACCCACCACCCCGAAGCCTCACAAACCTACTAGTTAAGACCTTCCTGGGTCAGATTGTGAATTGAAAACACACAACCGCCCCTTTGGGTTATTACGCACAGGAGTTTCGCTTTTTCTTATCAGCGGAATCCAGACGAGCAGCCCGGGTGGCATGGCCCGAGCACACACCCCGGCCCGGCAGCACGCAGAGACCGGGGCAGGAAGGAAGAGGGCAGGGCGTCTTGGCCACACGGCGTGTTACCTTCACGTGCGGGGCGGCGTGCGACACTCGCGGGCCCTCCGTCACAGCCCACGGGGGGAATGACAGCGATGGACCGAGCACCGGTGCGCCTGGCTGCCGCCCCGCGCCAGGCACCGCTGCCGCCGGGCCACGAGGGGAGGAATCTGAACTCCTGACCCAGAGAGTCCAACTACGGGACCCCCGGCCACACGGCTCGAAAAAAGAGGGCCTTTCCCCCCAGCACCCACGCCCCCTGCCCCTCCTGCCAAGAATAAACACCTCGCGGGCGAAGGCCTGGAACTGTCGCCCGGCTTTACGTAATTTGACCCCGGAGGGCGGTGGCAGGTGGCGACGCCGGGCCAGCCGGGGGCCCGAGGAACCAAGAGGGTAGGGCCCCGCTCGCGCAATGGGTGGCCGGGAGGGAGGCAGGACTGAGGGCCGGCGACCGTCTCGTTACCTCCCCAGATGCCCAGAGTGAGCTGGGACGTGTCCAGGTTCACCACATAGTCCCCCAAGAACCGGTTCAACACATCCACGACCACCGACTCGAACACCATCTTCCTCCGCCGCAGTGGGCACGGAGGCCGTCCCTAGCGCGCCTGCTTCTGGCGAGGGTCCTGCCGCACCCCTTCCCCGAGGCCGCTCGGTTCACCAGCTCCGGGGCAGCTCCGACCGGAGAGTAGCCCGTGCGGGACGCGCAGCCCCGCCTCCAGGCGGGCAGGGGCGGAGGCGGCCGCTCGGCGACGCGTGCGCAGCTCGGCGGGAGGGCGGGGGCGGAGCGAGGCGCGGGCGGGAGGGGGAGCCAGCGCGGCTGCGCCGCTGCCTCTCCGACGAGCTCCCCTTCCGGCTCCTCCCCCGTCGCCTGGCAACGGGGCGGAGTGTTCCCGCCCCCGCCCCCACCTGGAGACTGGCGTCTAGGGCCGTCTCGGTGGGCGGGGCGGTTCACCCTGCAGGGAAAGGCCCACCTCTATCTGGGCGGCTGAACCTCTTCCCCGCAAGCACTTGGGCCTGGAGGTCCTGCACTTAAAAAGTAAGGCGGGATGGATCCCAGCCCTTTCGCTCTTAGGTATCCTGATGGTTGTTGTGGGGAGCACCCCTGCCATTGTTACGGGATCGAAGGCAGGGGCTCCTGGGTTTGCTGGCTTCCTGCGTCCCACCAGCCTGAATGTCTGCATGCCTGTAACTGCCTCCCTCCTGTCTCCGAGCGCAAGGCGAGGACGTACCGCAGCTCACTTAACTTACCCGGCTGCAAATCGTGAATAAACTCGGGGTTGCAATTCTGCGCCCCTTCCCTGCATCTGAGATGGCACTCTTTTTTGATAAAAAAAAAAAAAAAAAAAATGCAGAGCCGCCTTTCATCCCATAGAAAGTACCTTCAGATTCAGAGTTAAAGAAATCAGCCAAGAATTAGAGCTAACAAGTTTGTGAGCAAGGTCCCAACCTTGATGGAGAATCGATATAGCGATGTGTGAACTTTCCAAAGTTTGCCAAAAGACAGGAACAGACATTTCCTGAAAATGATATACACATGGCACATAAGCACATGAAAATATATTCAATATTATTAGCCATTGAGGAAATGAAAAAACACAAACGAGGTATCGCTATCACTACATACCTATCAAAATGGTTTTTTTTAAAAAAAAAAAACTGGTAATGCCAAATACTGGCGAAGATGCAGAAAAACTGGTTCATTCATGCATTATTGGGAATATGCAATGGAACAGGCACTCTGAAAAACAGTTTGCCAGTTTCTTTTAAAAATAATTTAATAAGCTTGTGTCTACCATACAAACCCGCAATTGTATTCCTGGACATAATCCCTTAGAAATGAAAACCTGTATATACACAAAACTTGTATATGAATGTTTATAGTGGCTTTATTCATAACAGCCAAACACTGGAAACAACCCAAACGTTTTTGAACAGATGAATAGTTAACCTGTATGTAGTACATCCATACCATGGAATACTACTCAACAATAAAAAGAAATGAACTATCAATACATGAAACAGTTTAGGTTGAATGGGGAACATTATGCTGAGTAAAAACTGTATAATTCTATTTATAAAACACTCTTAAAGTAACAAATGTAGAGACATAAAAAAAGGTTAGCAGTTGTTAATGGTTAGGTATGGGGAGGAGGGATGAGTTGGGTGTAGCTGCAAATGGATAGCAGGGAGGAGCCTTGTGTATATGAAACATTTCTGTATCTTGATTGTGGTAATGGTTACATAAAATTGCATAACACTATACACACACACACACACACACACACACACAAATGAGTGCATATAAAATTGGTGAAATCTGAATAAGCTCCGTGGATGATACCCATGTCTTTATTTCCTGGTTTTCATACTGTACTATAGTTATGCAAGGTGTTATCATTGGAGGAAACTGGGTTAAAGGTACATGGGACCTCCCTGAAAATTTTTTTGCAACTTTCTATGAATCTATAGTTATTTTGAAATAACTTTTTAAAGGCTCTGCTACCTTCGGGCCTAATAGGGGCTGCCCCAGCGCATGATATGAGCCTGAGAGCTAAGAGATTCTACGTGATGCTTTTTGGTCCCTGTGCATGGTGCTTGGTAAAATATTCAAAAAGGAAAAGTATCTGTATGTGATACCTTATCAGAACACATTAAAATATCAATTATTCTGTGGTCCCCAGTAAAATATTAGAAAGAGAGAGACGTATAATAAGGGATTTTCAAGCACCTTCCTCTGGCTCTAAGAAAATGACGGAGCATGTCACCCCATGAAGAGGAGTCCCAAGTGTGGATGTCCATCAGTGTTTGCTGATCCCAGATTTTCACATGACTGATTCTTGTCATTCAGGTGTCTACCCAAATATCACCTAATTATAAAGGTGGACCCTGACTGCTCAGTCTCAAGCAGCCAGCAGTCACACTGTCATATTCACCTTATTTACCACTCTCTGAAATTATCTTCCCTATAGGGTTTTTAAATTTCTGTATCACCCACCATTGCCACTTCCAGAACAGGGAGCTAATGTGTCTAGTTCACTGTTGTATCACCATACCTGCATGAACACTTGACACATCATAGGTTTTCAATACATATTTGTTGAAAGAATGAACAAATGTTAGATATGAAGCCACCACCAACTCTCACAAGACCAAACGTTACCACCAGAGAAGTAGACCGACTGGAGGAGAGACTATTCAATTCAGTGGGGACAAAAACAAACGAGAAGACAGGTGGTGATTGTGGAGTGAAGTTGCAGCCCAGGAGCAGCGGCATTGGAGCCTGGCTGGGGCCTACCTACCACTGCAGTGAGAGAGAGAAACGATGTGTGTGGCAAGCAAGACCCTAGATCCAGAATTAAGGTCCTGTTGGCAGGACCCAGGTGAATGAATCCAAGGAGGCCAATCTAATCTCCAAAGAGCGCCCTGAAGGATCCTTCAAAACATAAGTCAGATCATGTCACTCTGTACTCCATAACTGCCCATGTCACCATGGTAACGGCCACAGCCCTTACAATGGTAGATAAGGCCCTACCTAAGCAGCCTTCCCCTCTACCCTGCCCTTATCTAGAATGCTCTTTCCTCAAATATTTGCATGACTCACTCCCTGTCTTTGCTCTCTTGTCTTTTTTTATTTTTTTTTCAGCCCTTTCCTGATCAGCCAGCCGGTTTAGAATTGATACCTGTTCTCTTCCTACCCCTCAGCACTCCTGTCACCTTCACTGCTTTTATCTTTCCTGCGAGCACTTACCACCTAACACACTATTTTTTATTTATTTACTTATTTATTTTTTATTTTATTTATTTCCTTCTTGTTCATCTCTCTCTCCCCACTGTGGTGTATATAATATAATGTAGGCTACTCAGGGAGAAATTAATATTATTGTTTTACTCGTGGTTCTGTCTTCTATGCCTAGAACAGAGTAAGCACTCAGATATTTGTGGAAGGCAGGAAAAGCCTTCCTGCCAGATATTGAATTATTGTCCATCAGCGTAAAATCTACTCTTCTATATCTGCTCTGTGATGCTGGGGCTGGAGCTGACTCCTAGTCGGGCTCTGCCAAGAGCGGGCTATAGGTGGGCTGGAGGAGGAAGAAGGGACTTGCTTCTGTTTGTCCCTTATGGGGCTTCCTGTCTACTTCCTTTTCTTGTGAGCATCACTCCAGTAACCCTTCTTCACCCAGACACCAGCAGTTCCTTAGCAGCACCTGCATCTGACTTACATTTCGCACAATTGGCATCATTTTGCACCATCTCAGAGACAGCAGAACCAACCTCATCATCTCCCCTAACAGAGACACCCAGCCAAGCAGACCCCTCCTTAGAGGTCTGAGTTTCAGCCCGTGGGCTCCTCTTCTACGTTTCCACCTTTTTCCCTTTGCTCATTCAACCCTTCGAGTTCTATTCACTTCCTGCTGTAACTACCTGGGTGATACATTAAACCACTCTTTTTCACTACTTAGCAATTTTATACTTAGTTAACAGTCTCTCGTACGTATTTCTTTCTATGGGAGCCGAGTCAGGACCTGCAATTGAGCAGTATGAGTGAGGGGAGATATTGGACTGAGAGAGGGAAGCAGCAGCTTTAAAGGGAGTAAATGCAAATTGTGGGTGAGGACGGAAGCCAGATTCAGGTTCAGAGATAAAATTAAGTGTTGGGACTGCAACTGCCAGTTTATAAATAGGCAATGAGTCCAAGGATCAAGGGCTGGGATAATTAAGAGCAGGCAAGGCCGCGAAGTGTGAGGTGGACACAATGAAGGCTGCAGGGGAGAGATAGGCCACCCATATGAAGTGCTGGGGGTTCTGTGCCCGATGGTCCTGTGACCCAGGAGCAGTGTGGGGTTAGGTTGTTCACTACAGACTGAACCCACTGATACCAGCCTATTCCTTGTTTCTTCAGTCCAGCTTCCAATTCCTAGGCCACTATTGATTTAGACAGAATTTGGAAGTCCTTGCAGATATGAACTCTCGGCCTATCTGAACTTTTGAATATTGACCACTATCTTGATTTCCTGCTTCTATTCTCTTTCCTCCCTAGGTGAACCATTGATTAAACTGGAGGCTGTGTGATCCTGTGTGTGTGTGTGTGTGTGTGTGTGTGTGCGCGCGCGCGCGCGCGCGTGCGCGTGCACGCGCACACGTGCTTCCCACAGAGGTTGGGCATTTCAGTGTGTACTTCTAAGGCCAGCCCCATTTGTTAGTGCAAATAATCTGAAACATACCCATAGGAGGCACTGACTAGTGTGAAAGTTGACGTAAGTGGAGCCATTTTAAAATGAATCCAGAGCAGCCATTCCAGAGGAACAGTCTTGCATGTCCTGCTCCTTGAATCTGTGGACTGTTTGAATCAGACCGGACCTTTGAAATGACCCAAACAAACATTGTCTTATCACAATTGTTTGTAAAGCCAGCAGGAAAGCAGATATCATGACCATAAGGATCGATGATTATGGATTCTCTATCTGTTGATAGAATCAGTATCCAACCATTTATAGCTAAAGAGGAACTCAGCTTATTAGCAATAATAGGAATTTCTTCATGTAATTAGTTATTTTCTTTTCTCATAAAAGCCCTTTGTCTTCACCTTTGGGACACTATTTGGGTTTCTGCCAGAATTTGGGCTTCCAGAATTGCAATTCTTTAATCCCAAAGAATAAAATGAATATAACTCCAAAGATTTAGTGAGCAAAGGGGCCAACCAGGATGGAGTGTGGTGGGAAAGCTCAGAGTTAGAGAACAGCCAGGAGATTTAGGCAGGGGGTAATTGTAGATCTCAACTAGGTCATGGCAATTTAAGTGAATAGAAAGGCATAAATGAAATGGAGGTCATAAAGGTAGAATTTATGAGCCTTGGAAACTGATTAGATAAAATAATCCCAAGATTGTGTCATTTGTAGTAACTGGAATGTAAAAACAAGGCAGCAGTTTTATAGGAGATGAAGAAGAGTTCAGATTTTGGTTAGCTCCATGAGATTTGAAATCTAGGGGAAAATATCTAGGACACAGTATAATTTGTCTAGTGAGAGAAATTAAGAAATGAGGTCCCAGTGAGAGTCCAGAACAAGAGATAGACTCCTGAGAGCTCCCTACAGCAAAGCAATTATCCATACTCAATGTATGGATGACACTTGGGAGTAAAGGAATGTAGAGAAAGAAAAGCAGACCAAGGGTTGAACAGTGAAGAAACATTCTCATGTAGGGGAGAGCCAAATGGACCTGAGAGAGAAGTCCTAGTGCAGGAGTCGGAGTACTTGGAGTGCGATGACCCAGAAACCCAAGGAGGATTTATCAGAAGAAGGGGTGGTCAACAACAGCAAAATTGTAGAGATGCTAAGAAAGATAAACACTGAGAAAACTCAACCAAATTTAGCTATTAGTGAGCACTTACAAAATCTTTTGATTCCACATCTAAGAGATGTCTAACCAAGGTTATTTTAAAACAGTAGATTTTAATATCCAAGGGTTACTAGCAAATATGAACCTTATGTTTACCAGTAGTGTGTGTGTTTTTAAAGAAAATTAAATTCATGTTGCACTTACCAAGTACTTACATACACATAGTTCCTTCTATATTAAAATGCTCATTGTCAATGATGGTTCATTAATTCAATATATGTCCACATTATTTTTTTTAATTTTTACAGTATTTCAGCTCCTCTTGTCCTAGTGTATATGCTTTTATCATCAGAATATAGCATTATAATGGGTAAGAATCTTAACTGATCCAGAAATAAATCAAACAGTCACCTCCACACATTCTGGCTGCTTTAATCACAGTTTGTCTCTGAATTCTTTATTTAACTTGCCCAGAAATATGCTAACCCATAAATAGATATCGAAGAAACTCTATGTAAAACTATTTTCTAACTTCATGTACTTTTATAAATCTCTACAAGATATACCCTTAGTAATACCATAAGCAAGTATGCGAGGTTGTAAGAGAACAAATCCCTGGCTCTATGTGCACAACAGCTGTGATGTAGAAGATGTAATATGCTCTAATGTTTTGATAATTTTGTCCATGTCATGTATAGCTTACGTACTTTATATACTTAGTTCATATAGATATGCATATATAAAACTCACATATAGTATCACAGACTGATTCAATCTTCTGCAGTTTTCCTTTAGAGCAGCGGTTCTCAACCTGTGGGTCAAGACCCCTTTGGGGGTCGAACGACCCTTTCACAGGGCTCGCCTAAGACCATCGGAAAACACATATATCATTACATATTGTTTTTGTGATTAATCACTATGCTTTAATTATGTCCAATTTGTAACAATGAAAATACATCCTGCATATCAGATATTTACATTATGATTCATAATAGTAGCAAAATTACAGTTATGAAGTAGCAACGAAAATAATTTTATGGTTGGGGGTCACCACAACATGAGGAACTGTATTAAAGGGTCGCGGCATTAGGAAGGTTGAGAACCACTGCTTTAGAGGCAGCTATAAGAGCACCATCTAGTGGAATTTTTGACATAAAATCCTTCCAAATTAGTCATTAAATTGATTTGTAAACAAATTTTATTTTTAAATCATAGTGATTATAAATTAATTCTTATATATTTCCTAAAATAAATCCTAAATATATTTCAACTAAACTTCAGATTAGAAAATCACAATAAATAATTCATTTATGACATTTAAACCACATATTTTAACTACTGAATTGTTTTTTCTCCCATTTGAGTGTTAATTATGGTATACTAAGGATTTTTTTACTTTTCATACAGATTCATATCTGTTCTAAAAATATTGAACTGATTGTAATTTTATGTTATTGATTATAAATTTGGCTTTGTTTTCTCAATATTTATTTTTTAAAATATATTTTTATTGATTTCAGAGAGGAAGGGAAAGGTAGAGAGAGATAGAAGCACCAATGATGGGAGAGAATCATTGATCGGCTGCTTCCTGCACGCCCCCACACTGGGGATCGAGCTCATAACCCAGGCATGTGCCCTGACCAGGAACTGAACCGTGACCTCCTGGTTTATAAGTTGATGCTCAACCACTGAGCCACTCTGGAGGGGAAGTGGGGGCTGTTTTTCCAACATTAATTGGTAATGGATCAGTTCCTAAACAAAGGTTTAATTCTACTCACTAGCTATGTCAAGAATTTGAGCTGCACTTTAAAGAGGTTTAAAAAGACTTAGGTATAGAATTATAATTTATCTTTTAGTGGCAATGCCCAATACAAGCTATTTGACTTTTTCCTTAATTGCATAAAGTTCATCATTACATTTGGCATGAAAAGACAAACACAGTGATTGCCTCAGCTTGAAACACTGATTTCATCATCAGACCAGAGGTCCTTTAAATAATGGGAGCAGCGAATGAAGTTCGTGTGTCTTTCGAATCCTGGAAACACATTAAATAAATGCATAAAAGTGGCCATGCAACCATATGGGCTGATGGGATACAAGTTTATATCTTCCAGCTGAGTTTTCTTTTCACGTTAGTTTTATTCCCTTATTTCATTAATATTTTTTTTGTTTCTATAACCTCTATTCCTCAAATTTCTTAAATGATTCTTTCTCACGTTAAGGTCTCTCTTCAAATGTCTCCTAATCAAAGAGGTTTTCTTTGACCATTCTATCAAAAATAGTATCAACCACCCCTCCACCCATACCTCACCTCTTCTCATCATTTTCACACTTTGCTTTCTGTATTTTTTCTTACAGTTCTTATCACTACCTCTCATAATACTGTAGAAATATTTGTTTATATTCTGTGTCCCTCTGTAATAATTTCAACATTGGCTCCATTATTTTATCCATCTCTAGCTTGTCATGAAACTTTGTATTAAGGGTGTTGCATCCACCCCAAATCTTTGACTCCATGTTCAGTTGTGTCCTTTGCTTAGGTCAATGATATATTAGCAGATATGATGCAAGGAGACCTTGAAAAGCACTTGCACAATTGGCTTGCTCTCTCCCTCGTGGCCACTGCAATGAAAACACACGTGGACTAGGCTACTAGGGGATGAACAATACATGGGGTGGTGCCAAATCACCAGAGTAACCTTAGTAGCCCCAACTGACCTAGTTGGGCTATCTCTCAACCTTGTGTTTGGAAAGCTCTGATAATAATAATAATAATAATAATAATAATAATAATAATTGTTTTTTAAGATAATGCATTTAGGAGTGGCTTGTTATACAGCAATAAACTAATTAGTACACTCTCCCCTAGAATGCAAGCTCCTTGAACATAGGAAACTCATATGTTCTGTTCACTGCCACATCTCTAGCATCCAGCACTGTACTGGCAAGTAAATATCTATACTTATAATAGGGTAATATGCAAATTGGTTGGGACGCTGTCACATAACGACCCATCAGCAGGAGGTCAGGGCAACGAGCTACAAGTGTCAGAGAGCTACAGGAGGGCGGGGCAGCAAGCTACGTGTGGTGGAGAGCTATGAGCAGCGGTGGGCGGGGTGGCCAGCTGAGGCAAGCAGCAGCGAGCTACTCGCACACGGATTCATGCACAGGGCCACTAGTTTGTTGAATAAATGAATTTGGTGGGGATAGGCGGGCCATATATTACAGTTTAAGTAATAACTTTTATGGTGGTCTATATTTTATATATGATAGATACAATAACATGGGAAGAAATAGGTAGGTTAGTTATCCTATTCTCAAAATTATTATTTCTTTCAATCAAGCTTTTGATAAGTATTAAGGAGTAGTGAGTTCAAGATTATACATCTGAGTTCATGATTATGTACCTTACCAAGCATTTAAGTGTAACTATTTTAAGTGCATAGTAAAGTTCTATCATAACCAATTCTAATGAAGTTGCGTTATGACTGGCATCCTTTAATGATCACCGAGTAACCTAACAATGAAATATAAGAAAGCTATTTCACCTCCACATAGAGGTGGGCTCAGGGTACACCTTCTGATCAGGAATTGTTCTGAGCTAGCTTTAAAACAAAGATTATTGCATAATCGAGCTACCCAAGTTCTGTGTCAAAGAGCATGGCTGTAATACTTTTAACCTGAAATGTGTTCTTTAAAGAAATATTTCCAAACTGTCACCCAAGCTGTTTTTTTAACAATGCAATAATTAAATGTCTAATTTTAGGAATTGTTACCCTTAATCCAAGTGAAATAAAATAACTGCTTTGTATTACAAAATTATTAACTAAGAGAGAGAAATATCTTGTACATTAAGAAACAATTGATTGGAGCATATTCATTTTGTTTTGATACACACAAGAGCCAGGAGAGTGTGCTATGCTTCCATCTTCCTAAATCTTCTACTGTGTTTTTTTTTTTTTTACTAGAGTACTACATTTTCAAAGATGGTCATCATATCTTTATTGTAGATTATTGAATAAAGACTTTGTGGTCGTGATTTAGTTTTCAAAATGTTTGCAATATTTCAGAAGACCGCAAAATGAAATAAAAGCAAACAGGAGGTTTCTGATGTTTCTAATAGATTTACACATGTAACTCGTGTGTCTTCGTTTTCCTTCTTCCTAGAGTATGGATACAGCTCAAAGGATGTAGGATAGTCTCTTTTGAGCCCTCTCCTGCTAAATCCTGATATCCCAGCACATCGGTGCCTCCTTAGCCCTGGCAGGATCTTCAACAACTTGATTGCCTAAATCCTGGCACGAAGCCCTTGTACCCTGACCCTTGTTTTGCCTATCATTGTCTGCAGGATGTAGTTTCTGGTGATAGGAATGTGTCTTTGAGGTTCGTGAGTGAGCCAAACAAGTAATATTTTCATGCTTGACTTTGCCACTATCAGATTGGTCACTTCAGAGAGGTGAGTGGGATTGCTGACAGCTTTCTCTCAAGGGATCCTAGCAGCTACTCTGCTGCATTAAATACAAATAGAGGGTTTTAAAAAATGTAATAAAAATATTCTTGCTGATTCTTTTTCCTTTTTTATTCCTTCTCCTTTTTGTTAGTAAAGTTCATTGTAAATTAAATTACAATTGCAGAAGTTATAAAATAGAAAATTGAAGTATACACACACTCATACATAATACTTTGGTGTTTTATAATGTCCTAATGTGACAATATTAATTAGTATTTCTCCCACATATGCTCTTCAGTTTAGGAATGGTAGCAGTCCCCTGACATCAAGTTCCATATCTTTTAAACAAACCTACCCAGGGGGAAATCTGCATTTTTCTTTGTTTCAGTATATTTAACTTTCATCTTCCCCCTTGTAATCTTGGTAATCTATTGATATTTTACAATAGGAGGAAACCCACGTGATCATCTTGGTGCAAAGATGCTGAGGAAAAACCTGAATCATATGGCAGCTTTTCAGTTCTGAGGGAAAGGTTCTGTAGATCAGAAGATACCAAAAGCTCACAAGATTAGATGGTATCTCGGGAGATATTAGATGTGCTGACAGGTTTATATCTCCTATCTTTCCTGATGCTATTAGGTTGAGCCATATGATACTATTGAACTCCCTAGGTAAATAGTTGATTGTGAGTGATTTCATATGGTTCAGCCTAACCTAATGAAATGTGGGTTGTGTGAAAGAGCTAGGAAAGATGATCTGGAAGGGATTCGTGAAGTGTTTCAATGGAAAAGGTTTTTTTGTTGATTTCTAGAAGTGTTTGTTAACATATATCCCTTTGTCCAATCTTCCCTCATAATAATGGCAGGCATGTTGAGGTCCATGAATCCTCCAGAAAGACAGTAAGCCAGACTAATCTCTAACAGATATTTACCATGAACCAATTGTGTGTGTGTGTATATATATATATATATATATATATATATATATATATATGAGACACACTCTTTCTTCAAGGAGCATTGACTTGAGGAGGAAGGAACTTGGGGAGGAAGGAACACAACCAATTACATTACAATATGTCATGATGGATGGACGTTCAGTGTGCAACAGAAGCCTGGAAGAAGGAGCTCCTAAGACTTTCGTGGGGAAGTCAGGAAGGCCTCACATAAATGGATCAGAATCGACTTGGGTTGTGGGAAAAAAAACAGCTACAAATAAGCATCTTTGCCACATCGTTTTCCACAAGATGGCTGGTCAGTACGGGGCATTCTTCAGCATTATGTTCATAGGTCATATGCAGCTGACCTTGCTGGCAGTCGTATCATGAGTGGATGAAATGGCAAGAAGGGATCTGATCCCTACCAAAGGAAACACAAAAGGACTTCGCTGAGATTCCAGCAGTGAGATATCCTGCCCAGATAGGGGAAAACCTGAATTCAATGTTAAGCTATTTGGATATAAAAGTCAAGTCCTTAAAAAAATAAAAGTAAGTTCTGTTTTGAGGGTTGGATTAACTGCGCGGACTCAAGCATCTTTGGATTAAATGGCTACTTTCATCTTGCCTGGTGAATATGTGTCTCTCTGAGACATATTCAATGTCTTTGGGGCCAGGACTGTCTATCCTCAAAAAAGAAAACCTTCCATATGCCTCAAGCCTTCTTGGTACTCTTTTCAGTTCCTCACACTTTGTGTTTTAATTAGCATCTCATGAGCCATCCTGGCTTCAAACTTTCACTGCCACTCTTATGCTCTAAGCCCTATGAGATATTTTCAAAAGGTTTTGGTCCCCATGTAGCTGATTTCACCATCCATTCATTATTCATCCAACAAATATATAGTGCTATCTATAGCTATGTGCCAGGCACCGTTCTAGGTGCTAAATATACACATCGAAGTCCATCAATTTTTACTCAGTTCTATGAGGTGTATTATCCTGATTTCACTTAGTCAGAGGTGACATACAGCTGTCCTTGCACAGTTAACTGTCATGCATTCCTGTATGTTTTAAACAATACCTGAAAAGAATCAATAAAGACAATGCATGCTGTCAGAATTATGATGATTTTAATATATCTTAACCCATCTGGATATTTACTCCCTCAAGAATTTCATTCAGCACCATGTGACCTGAGAAAGTGTTTGCACCTGGTTGGTACAAGGGAACTCTATTAACTAAGTGCATATTTCAGACTTAATAGAGGCTGATCTTTGTAAAGGATCAAATTATGTCTATATAGTGTATGTGTACACACATTTTAATGTATGAATAATTTTGAAAGTTTCCTTTTCAATATGATTTAAGAAACTGGTACTTAATAACTATGAACACAACCATAATTTCCTCCTCAGTCTTTACATTCCTATTTTCTCAGATGACCTATTTAAAGGTTTATTTTCAGCATTACAGAGCCATTAAACGGGTCTGTGCAAGCAATTAAAGAGCATTGTGTAGGAACAGCAGAAAGCATAGACATATTCAATTGCCCTCGCCTTAAATCAGTGAACTAACACAGATCTGTGATTAATACCCATATGGTAGACAGGCTCACCTTGATTAAAAAACAAGCTTCTTCTGTTAGCTCTGATCTCAAAACTAATGAAAGTCAATAGTGATTTTTATCTTGATATCAGAATCATTAGGGCATCAGGTCGGCAGGGCAGCTGAGAGCGTGGCAAGGAGAGCCTGAGGGCCGCATGCCAGTCATCATTGATGGGAGGCAAGGGATGCGTCCTGGATTAGGAAGGTCTTATGAAAACTGCAGGGAGGCGACAGGGAGGCACCTGCCTTGAGAAAAGACCCCCACTTTGTTTCCTATTACTGCTACCTGTTTGCCCTGAACACCTACCTGCCCCTCCCATACAGTACGTAGGATGATCTTTGTTTATTCACTCCTACAGTCATCATTCTCTCCACCTAAAAGAACAGCACACATTGAGCTTATTTCTCAACTTGGCTGTTCACAGCTACTAATCTTAGTAATGGTGTAAACCTGCTCTGTCTTTGATCCAAGAATATACAACGAAAGGCCAGGACTATTTTTAGTTCTGACTCACTGAGTAATGAAAATAATAAGAATAATATGTAGCCCTGACCGCTTTGGCTCAGTGGATAGAGCGTCGGCCTGCGGACTGAAGGGTCCCCGGTTCGATTCCAGTCAAGGGCATGTACCTTGGTTGCGGTCACATCACCAGTTGGGGGTGTGCAGGAGGCAGCTGGTCGATGTCTCTCTCTCTCATCGATGTTCCTAACTCTCTATCCCTCTCCCTTCCTCTGTAAAAAATAAATAAAATATATTTTTAAAAAAGAAAATCAATGAAATATTTAAAAAGAATAATATGTAAAACTTAAAATGCATAAACTACACTCTGATATGTATATAGGAGGCTGTAGGGCACCTTTCTGCTTCCCTTCAGAACTACAGCTCATGCCCTCAACTTCTGCTAGCTGCTGATGGTTCAGGACTTGGTCCATCTCTGAGCATGGCCCTGGGCAAGAGAATGTTCCCCCCTGCAAGCATATGTCTCCTCTTCAGGAACAGCCCGCCTTCAGTGACTGGTTCATGTAGACTCAGTCCCCTTGTCTAGAGGACATCTGCTAATAGGCCATCTCAGCTCCAGACATTTCTACAGGATCGGCAGAGCCCTCTGCTGCGACGGCTCTGCCACTCAGCTCCTCTCTGCCCAGTCCTGTGTCCTCAGCTCCCTTGCAGGGATTCTTCCCAAGAGCCTCCCTGGGAATGTTCTGCATTCAAGTCTCCACTTCAAACTCCATTTTCCAGGAGAACTGACCTGTCCAAAAGGAGCAAAAGGTGTACATTGAAGAGAAGTTTATTGAGCTAATTTTCATCCTCCTTCTGATCAGAAAACTGGGGTACCAAGTGTGAAAATATTTGATGGGAATGGAGTCCATTGTTGTCTGATGTTCCAATTTTCCAAACGAAGCTGAAAATCCAGATTTTTATGTGAACTCACTCATTTCAAACTTAACACCCACATTTTAATAAAATGCTATGTTTAAATTTTGTAATTTGTATCTAGTTTCCAGTTTGCAATCTCTGACCAAGAAGAACTATTTTTCCCGGGGTGTAACTTTATAGAAAATGTGCCATGCAATAAGAAATGGACTCCATTGCTTTGCAATCAAAGTTGAGGGAGGAGCTTGAAATGAAGGTTTAGGTAACCAGATCCATGGGCCAGGGCAAATACTTATACCCTGTAGGAAGGCTGCCTGTTACCCATCTGGCCCTCTTTTCCCCTCTGCCATTCAGAAAGGGCTGGCTCGGAAGCCAGAATGTACAGTATTTTCACAAGCACAAAGCTAATCAAATTCCCTCTACACATTTGTCTGTTTCTTGCATCTTTCTCTTTTGACCAATAGATGGCAGCAAATATTGACCAGCCTTGGGCACTAATTTACATCTATAGACTTGTTCTTTTTGATGCATTTTCCTTGCCTTCTGTCAACGAAAAACAATTAACATCATTTACATTTGTCTCACCCTTTACTTCTCAGATTGAGAAGCAAAAAGGGTTACTCCATTTTAGATCTGGTTTATCTTAATGAAAGGGTTGTAATAAAAGTTTGACTGTATGAAATAGTGAAACAAAGGTCTTACTGTAATTTATTCCTTGATAACACAAGGATATAAAATTTAATGTGTATCACCAAACAAGGATTATTTATTTAATTTTAGCTTTGAGGGTTGCTCTGAGTAAAAGACTATAAATATTTTTTATGTGTCTAAATAAAATACAATGACTTCAGGACATAAACAAAATGGTAAACACTCACTATTATTATTTTATGAATAACTCTCACATTCAAGCAGACCCATCTCTTTTTAAATGTACTGCATCCTTTTAATTACCTGAGATGAAAATGATGAGACACATATCAGGAAAAGTTGCTAAGAAAATCCCCTCTATGTCATTAAATTAAACTCTTGTCGAACCTTTTTTTTTAATTTTGGAGAGTAGCAATGTAAATATTTTTGAGAGATTTTTCTCTGTCATCAGTGATTATGAAATAAATGTGTTTGAGGAGAAAAGAAAACCATATTCAGTAAAGTAATTCTGGTATTGGAAGGAATTAGGTGTACAGAACAATTGTTTTCACACTTATGTTCAAAGTTTTATACAATGTAAACTAATATCTCAAGAACCTAGGAAGTGAAAATATGACAAATGAGCAATCAGGCTACACAATAAGTTAGAAGGAGCTCAGACATGAAAAGTAGGAATTATCAGTGCTTGCAGATGTTAACAGAATTTACATATAAGAGGTGGTGAGGGCGTGGGTGGGGGGAGGACAGTAGTGGGCTGGAAGAGGTTAATGGAGGAAAAAGAGAACCTATGTAATACTTTCAACAACGAAGATTTTAAAAATGAAAGAGAGAATTTACATATAAGTTGCTGGGTTTATTGAGAAATGTAGCCCTGGCCAGTGTTACTAGGTGGTTAGAGCAGCAGCCTGCACATCAAAGGGTCTTGGGTTCAATTCCCAGTCAAGAGCATGTACCTGGGTTGCATGTTCTATACCGGGCCTGTTTGGGGTGATTGCATGAGGCAATCAATCCATGTGTCTCTCACATTGATGTTTCTCTCTCTCTCTCACCTCATCTCTCCCTCAAAAATCAATAGAAAAATATCCTTGGGTGAGGATTAACCACCACAACAGAAATATAAAAATGATTGTTAAAGATAATTGCATGGAAAGGTAACAGATTAAGAAAGATGCTGTGATAGTTCTGAATCAAAACCTTTGGAAAGAAAGAAAGAAAGAAAGAAAGAAAGAAAGAAAGAAAGAAAGAAAGAAAGAAAGAAAGAAAGAAAGAAAGAAAGAAAGAAAAGAAAGAAAGGGAAGGAGGGAGGGAGGGAGGGAGGGAGGGAGGAAGGGAGAGAGAGAGAGAGAGAGAGAGAGAGAGAGAGAGAGAGAGAGAGAGAGAAAGAAAGAAAGGAAGGAAAAAAGAAAGAGAAAGAAAGAAAGAAAGAAAGAAAGAAAGAAAGAAAGAAAGAAAGAAAGAAAGAAAGAAAGAGGGAGGGAAGGAGGGAGGGAGGGAAGAAGGGAGGAAAGAAGGAAGGAAGGAAGGGAGGAAAGAAGGAAGGAAGGAAGGAAGGAAGGAAGGAAGGAAGGAAGGAAGGAAGGAAGGAATTTGTTATGGGTTGCATCTTGGAATTACAGAATCATAGAGGTTGAAAGAGTGTGGAAACTTTTCTAGGGTAGTCTTCAGCCTGCCAAAATTCTGAGGATTCCTTTCTCTGTATCTTTGGACATGTTTATCTGGCCTCTGCTTGATTGCTTCCACTGAT
Organism: Myotis yumanensis; assembly: GCF_028538775.1. Lineage (NCBI taxonomy): Eukaryota > Metazoa > Chordata > Mammalia > Chiroptera > Vespertilionidae > Myotis > Myotis yumanensis. The sequence continues at coordinate 37,854,484 of NW_027223763.1, forward strand.
CCTAGCTTTTGACATCTTGCTATAAAGATTTTCTTTTCAAACAGCTCTCCTTGTTATAAATTTCCCCTTTGCAGAGATCTGAAACTGGTCTCCGTGTAACATCTGCTCATTAGTTCTCCTCTGGAGAAATAGTTCTACTGAACATTATTGTTTTGGATCACAGGCAGCTTTGTGAGATTTATGAAAGTTATGGACTCTCATCTTAGAAAACTGCATTCCCTAAGCTCATTCATGAGTCAGGTTAAAGCAAACCTACTGTAGGGAGAATAAAGCCTTATCCACATGACAGTTTTTCAAATATTTTAAAGTAGCATCATGTTCTTTTTCAAACAACCTCACCAGTTTCTTCAATTCTTTATTTCCTTTACTTCTTCCTGTCTCTGTCCCTTCATCCACTTTTTAAAAACAAATATATGTTAAGTACCTATTCTGTGCCAGACATAGTATTAGACCCCGGGGACACAAAAATGAATAAGACACCGTTCCTGTCCTTGTGGAGTTCACAGTTTATGTGGGAGATAGATCTGTAAATGGATACACTAGGCCAGGCACGTAACATTCAGATTGAGCACGGGCTCCAGGATTGGATCTTGTCTAGATTGAAATGCCAGCTTTGCCACTTAGAAGTTTTGTCACCTCTTGGAGCCTCATTTTGCTCATAAATAAAATAGGCACTCATTTATGATACTGCAGTTATTATTGCCAATCACCAAATAAGAAATCTGGTTATCAGTCTTTTAAGTAGGGGAGTAGCAGGCATGATTTTATTTTATATTTTTACCATGTTTATTTTATGGCAAACCACTCTACATGGGAATATGATGAATACATTAGACCAGGGAGAGATGGAAGGCAGGGAGACTAGATAGGACACTTGCAACTTAGAGGTGAGAGTGGTGAGGGCTTGAACTAGCACAGGGGTTACTGAGATGAAAAGTTGTCAAAAGATATTTTGAGGTATAAATGATAGGATTCAGTGGTCAGGTGATAGGGAGAAGGCAGTTAAGTATGACTCACAAATTTCTACCTTGGGAGACAAGTTTATTGGTTATTTTACTACCTTAGATTATAATTATAGTAAAAGAAGTAGTGCGAGATGATAATGAGTTAGTCTATTAAGCGTAAGATTTCTTTCAAATTCCTTAAGCACTGGAAATATGGGTGTGGAATTGGGGACAGAAACCTCCACTGAATATAATATATTCGGAGGGTCTTTTTGCCAAGGTAGCCTAAGTCATGAGAATGGATAAGATAACCCAGGAGGCACAAAGGGTGTGAAGAAAATGGAAGGCAACCAAGGGAAGAACTCAGGGAAATGCTAGTATTTAAAGGTGCCTGGGGAGGAAGAGGAGGAATAGCTAATGAGGACAACTGACAGTTAGGGAAGCAGGGAAAAAAGCTATCCCATAAAAATACAAAATAAAAAATCTGGCCCTGGCCAGTGTGCCTCGCTCAGTCGGTAGGAGTGTCACCCCTTACATCGAAAGATCTCAGGTTTGATTCCCCGTCAGGGCACATACCTAGGTTGTGGGTTTGATCCCTGGCCAGGTCAATCAATGTTTCTTCTCTCTCTCTCTCTCTCTCTCTCTCTCACTCTCTCTCAAACAACAACAGTAACAATAACAACAACAAAAACAATGAAAATGTCCTCCCGTGAGGATTTTAAGAAAACATTCTGAATGCCCAGTAAGCCCCAGGCATTCTGCTAATTGTTAATCTTCTTAACTTTTTTCTTATACCGAGAGCACATTGCTCAATGCCATCCTTGTCCATTGATCCAAGGCCCCACCTATGCTTAGATGTATTTCTGTGCTCTTTACTATGCTCTGTTGGTCCCCATGTCTATCTCTGCACTAACACCACACCATTTTAATTACTCAGTTATAAAATTTTTCACAAATCTTCCCTCCCTTTATTCCACTGTAAATATAAATTATTGTCATATTTCAAGTGGACAAAGTTATTGGCACATTTTCAGTAATATAGGTAGGTGCTGAATTATATATACAGGTCATTTAGAGACCCTTTCTCTGTGAAGCCACTTCTAAAATGAAATTAAAGAAAGAGTTAACATACCATATGGTGTACTTTCTTTCCTCTTTTGATCTACATAACTCACATTCCCTTAGACAGTGGTGATTCCCAAACCTGGCTGGGTGTCAGAATCACCTGGGAGCTTTTTAAAAATGTAAATTCTGGAGCCTCATCCCAGATGTACTCAACTGGGGAGCATGGAGTATTTGGGGCCAGGGAGTAGGTGGTTGTGATGTGCTCAGTTCCTTGATCAGGAAATTCTAAGAATATTGACTAAAGACATTTTCAGTGATTTTAGAGTGCTATTGTATAATTAACTTTCATAAATCAAACAATTTATTAATCTGACTGTCTTATTATTATAAAAAATAAATGTTATTAAAAAACTACAAACATTATAGAAATAAAAAGAATGTAACATAACCTTATAATTTCTACCTCTAGTAGATAAAGGGTATAAAGAATTTAGTGAACATTCTGGTTTTCTTTTTCTATAATTTACTAGGTTATTTTTTTCTGGGAAAAAAAAATCAGATCACACTATACATTGAGAGTCTACACTAAGAGCCTGCACTTGGAAGTCAGGCTTATCTGGGTTTGAAACCCAGTTCTGACCCTTACTAGCATCTTGGGCCAATGATTTAACCTCTCCGAGTCTTGGGTCTTCTTATTCATTAAATGCTGATAAAAACATCTTGTGAGAATTATGAGGTAATGCTTATAAAGGACTTAGTATAACATACAAAAGAAGTTTTCAATAAATATTAAAAATTGAGATACGGAAGATGGCGGCGTAGGTAAACACCGGAGACCGCTGCCGAAAACAACCATTTCAAAAATACAACTAAAAGACTGAACGGACATCACCCAGAACCACAGGAAGGCTGGCTGAAGAGAGACTCTACAACTAGAAGGAAAGAGAACAGCAAATCGAGGCTCAGAGGCGGCGCAGTGTGGAAAATACAAAGGTACCGAGGTGCGCGCGAAAGCGGGCTGGTGGCTGAGGGCGCGGTTGTCGTTTTCTGTCGGGAGTGAGTCTCAGACTCTGGGCTCCAGATCCGGGCGAGTGTCTAGGGACCCAGACTCAAACGGGAGAAGCGGGATTATCCGGCATCAGTTGGGACCTGAGGGCAGCTTTCTCTCCGAGGTTTGCAGCGGCTGCCGGGGTTCTGAGAAGCAGAGCCTCTGGGAACGGGACTGAGCGTGGCCATAACTGCTCCCTCCGCCCGCCCTGTTGAGCCCGCCCCGCCCAAAGCCTGCGCACAGCCATTTGCCGATCGCCTCAGGCAAAGGCTGGATTAGCGCCTCCCCAGAAGGCAGACGTTTTCCACACAGCTGATTCCTACAGCCAGTCGGCCTGAGGGTCAAATCCCTCTAGTGTTAACTACAACAATTAAGGCTTGGCTAGAACAAGACTGCGCACAGAGACCACAAGGGGGTGCACCAAGAAAGCATAAAAGATGCGGAGACAAAAAAACATGACAGAAATGGAGGATATGGAGCTAAGAATCGCAATTTTGAGGGCTTGCCATAAATTTGTGCAGAACCTCACGAAAACTAATGAGACCCTCGATGCTACGATAAAGAAATTAGAAAGTAAGCATACACGGACTGAAATAAAGAATATTATACCCAATAGCAGACCAGAGGAGTACAATAATCAAACCAAAGATTCGACAAAAAACACCCAATTGGAAAAGCAAAATGAAAAAAGAATCCGAAAGTGTGAAGATAGTGTAAGGAGCCTCTGGGACAGCTTTAAGCGGTCTAATATCAGAGTCATTGGAGTGCCAGAAGATGAGAGACAGCAAGATATTGAAAACCTATTTCAAGAAATAATGGCAGAAAACTTCCCCCACCTGGTGAAAGAAATGGACTTACAGGTCCAAGAAGCGCAGAGAACCCCAAACAAAAGGAATCCAAAGAGGACCACACCAAGACACATCATCATTAAAATGCCAAGAGCAAAAGACAAAGAGAAAATCTTAAAAGCAGCAAGAGAAAGAGGCTCAATTACCTACAAGGGAATACCCATACGACTGTCAGCTGATTTCTCAACAGAAACTTTGCAGGCCAGAAGGGAATGGCAAGAAATATTCAAAGTGCTGAATACCAAGAACCTACAACCAAGATTACTTTATCCAGCAAAGCTATCATTCAGAATTGAAGGTCAGATAAAGAGCTTCACAGATAAGGAAAAGCTAAAGGAGTTCATCACCGCCAAACCAGTATTATATGAAATGCTGAAAGGTATCCTTTAAGAAGAGGAAGAAGAAGAAAAAGGTAAAGATACAAATTATGAACAACAAACATGCATCTATCAACAAATGAATCTAAGAATCAAGTGAATAAATAACCTGATGTACAGAATGAACTGGTGATTATAATAGAATCAGGGACATAGAAAGGGAATAGACTGACTATTCTTGGGGGAAAAAGGGGTGTGGGAGATGCGGGAAGTGACTGGACAAAAATCATGCACCTATGGATGAACACAGTGGGTGGGGAGTGAGGGTGGAGGGTGGGGTGGGAGCTGGAAGGAGGGGAGTTATGGGGGGAAAAAAGAGGAACAAATGTAATAATCTGAACAATAAAGATTTAATTAAAAAAAAAAAAAAAAAAATATTAAAAATTTCTTTTTTTCTCTTTCCCCTCCTCCTCCTCATTACTGCTATTAAAACTGCTAATACTATAGGCATTTCCACCTAATACATATTGAACAATCTATTAATATAAGATTATCTTAATTCTTTTACATGAATATAGAGTATTTCACTGTATGAATGTATAGTACTTTATTTTAACAATTCCCTACTCACACACATTTAGTCCCCCTCTCCCCTCTCGCCCCTCCCCGCCCCCCCGCCCCAGTTTTTCATGATCATAAACATTCCTGCAGGGAATCTCCTTGTGCATATATCCTTTCATACCTGTATAAGTCTCTCTCTAATAAAGGGAATTGTTGAGTCAAAGAATATGAATATCTTAACAAAGGTTTTCCCATTAGCTCCACATAGCTAATGTATATTTATCCTATATAATAAAACCCTAATACGCAAATCGACCAAATAGCACAACGATCAGTCACTATGATGCGCACTGACCACCAGGGGGAAGATGCTCAACACAGGAACTGCCCCCTGGTCGGGGTCGGTGAGCGGGTGGCGCCAGGTTGCCAGCTAAGGTGGGTGCCAGCAGGGGCCCCCCAATCGCCCCACCGGTCATCCCACAGATTGGCCCTGATCGCCAGCCAGGCCTAGGGACCCTACCCTATATATCGGGAACAGTCTCTTAGATTTAAAATTAAAACCGGGAAGGCTATTCTGACACTGAAAAAACATGATGATGCAGCAATGACATGCATGGACTCTGGCTTGCATATTTTGTGGTCAGCCCTGATTTTGACACTTATAACTGTGTGACAAAGCCAATTACTTAACTTCTCTCCCACCCATAAGATGGGGAAAATGGTACTACTGCCTCAGAAGGATCATGTTATGTACTACTTTTTATAATCAGGGGAAAAAAAAATGTAGCTGCCCATACAACAGCAAGATGCCTTTCACCTGTATGAGAAGTATGGTCACTGGTGCATGCAACATCCTGGATTGTGAGAGGGATGTCCGAGGGGTCCCGAGAAGGCGCAGGCCCCGTGCATGAATTTTGTGCAGCAGGCCTCTAGTAAATAAATAAAAAAAATAAATCAACTAATAGTGTAGGACACTGTTTTCCCACCTACTCACCAAAATTGGACATTAATATATTTTTATGATTTTGTTAATGGTATAGGCAAAATGATATGGTATATCATTTATTTATTAGAAAAAGGAGACATTTAAAATAATCTATGTCATAGATTTTTATTTAGCTTTTCATTTTCTCATACACCCCTGATATCTTTTATTTTTTCAGGTATTTTTCACCCTCTCTTACCTAATTCCTTTCATTTCTTTTTCTTTGACTTACCAGTCGAATGATAAAAGTTAATGTCATTTTCCACCCTCATTTAATACTGGGTGGTCTCTAGGTCCCTTTAATGAATATTCTCTTTATTTTATTTGTCTTTTCTAACCAGAAGACTCCAAATGATTTCATCCTACATTAGGCAAGTCAGTGTTTTCTCTCTCCCCACAATATCCCACATTTGGTAAAAGAGGGGAAGATGAGCTTTCTCACTGCCTGTCTGAAGTGGAAAGACAGGCTGGCTTTACATTTCCTTCCTTTCCAAGTCCAGTTATCTCCTGCAGCATGCGCTGGTTTCTATGGCTTTCCAGATACTACCTATTGCTGATAGAATGTGTCACAGCTTGTGCCAGTGCCAGTAGCAGCCAATTATACCCTCAATAATCTGCACTGGTGTTAACAGGCTTGGCAGAATGTGTTATGCTTTGGTGAGATGAAAATCTGCTTCCGTAAATGGTGTTTGCATGGGATTTGACCTCAAATTAAATCATGCTGTTGTCTGGACTAAAGCAGAAGTGGCAAAGTATTAAACAACCAGGATAGCATGAATGGCCAAATGGTATTGTTAGATATGTTACTATGATAGCGTATTATGAAAACATAATGGTCACAAATGGGGATCCATTCTTTTTATTCCAAATTCACTGTATTTTAATTTAACCAAAGTTGATATGTTTCCTTATTTCCTACAAAAATAATTTATAGAAATATGCCCTAAACATTGATTGAAACTTCATTTAAATAAATCAAAATCATTTGGTATTTATTGCAAAAAGTAATTTGTATCTTCAAGGTACATTAGCACAATTTTCAAGTTTAATTAAGTTAGTTTACAATGTAGGATTAAAATGTTTTCAAAAGCCTAAGTCATTAAAAAAATAACTGCTGCCTCAAACTGATTGTCAAACTGCAGTGGGAAGGCCAGAGAGGGTTGTGGGGCAGGAGGGAGGGGAGTAAGAGATCAACCGAAGGACTTGTATGCATGCATGCATATAAGCATAACTAATGGACATAAGACACTTGGGGGTAAGGGAGGGCAGGGGATTGTCAAGGGCGGGAGGGGGGGTGAAGGACACATATGTAATACCCTTTGTAATACTTTTAGCAAAAAAAAATAATAATAAAATAATAAAAATAACTAATGAAAAAAAATATTTCTAGTGGCTTGTGTCATATAGGTTCAAATATATGAGGTTTGCCAAAAACATTATCATTAGATTTAATCTTAAAATGATGTCATAGTTAAAATAAAAACTATACACATTAACAGAATATGCAGTCATTGAAATATGATTAGAAAAACTATGTAGGGCTAAGAGAATATTTATAATCATGTAAAGTGAACAAAGTTTAATATTAAAATATGATTGCAGGCCTACATCTAAAATCCAATTAAAATACTAATAGCTATCTTCTATTTTTAGGATTAGGTTTTCTTCACCTTGCTATTACATTGCCTTCTCAATAAAAGATTCTTGTGTAATAAATATAAACAGAAGCAAAGGTCCAATGTTTATTCACTAACTCAATAGTTATATCTTTCATTAAACAAAAATCAGTAATAGTCACTTGACTAATATTTGTATTACGCAATTAATCTTCAGAATGTATTTATTCCTTGTACTCTTAATAATCTTGAAAACTTAGTCCTAAATAGGTTTGATAGAAACAAGAATGATATTTAAAATTTTTAAAAATCATTCAGTCGGAACAGGCAATCAACAAGCAAAACAGACATACTCAAGTGTAGGGGCTGAATCCATGCAGGATAGAAGTAACTATACTTTTAAAACTGGCTGGAGAGAACTCTGTTTTTCTGAACATTAACATAGTTTGAAGAATAACATATTATGTTTGCCAAGAGAAGGCATAGGTTATAGTTCCCACTTTGCCAAATAATCCCCTTGAATCTTATTTTCTATTTCAATAAAAATAAACTATTAAGACCTGGCTGGTGTGGCTCAGTTGGTTGGAGCATTGTCTCATATACTGAAAGGTTCCAGGTTTGATTCTCAATCACAGTATCTACCCAGGTTGCAGGCTTGATACCTGATCAGGATGCTTACAGGTGACAACTGATTGGTATTTCTCTCTCACATCGATGTCTCTCTCTCTCTCTCTCTCTCTCTCTCTCTCTCATCCTCTACCTCTCCCTCTCTCTTCCTCTCTGTCTAAAATCAATTAAAAAAAACACAAACAAATAAACTACTCAAAAGATAATAAATTGGGAAAACATTGTAAATTTTAGAATTCATAAGATCTTTGCAGTAATTAATAAAATATCAACATATTTTATTTATTTACCTGTATAGTTAGACACAACTGGCAATCTTGTCCTTCTAACTTATGTCACTTAATGAGTCCAGTAACTGAATTCAGGCTAAAGAATGCAGATTTCAGGTGATATACACTGATTCAATAAAAAAAAAACCCCATCCTTATGAAGTATGAATAATGATTGAAACTGCCAAATGTATAGGAAGTGTTTTTTTATTATAAAAGTCAAATTTGTGTTCAGTCACTTGAAAAGTATGTGCCACATATGCTCAAAAGGCTCAGAGTTAAAACACCTATTTCCCTTATTAAACTTTCCAGAGTTGATTGTAATTTGCTGAACATTTACAAATAGTGCCAATATTTTATTAATCCTGTTTTCTATCTTTCCCCCCATTTCCAATGAATTTTTCTTCAATGTTTTCTGCCCCACTAGATTGTAGTGGAGTTCCGGTTGGCTCTCCTAGCCCATTTGACGTCACCTGTGACATTTAATTGTGTCACGTCAGCTATAGATTCTCTGGGTTTTCACACAGAGATAGAGCAGTTTTATACTTTTAAAGCTTCTAAAACTTTTTATTCCCTTCCAATGCTTAAAAAGCACCATAGAGCTGTGTTGTTTAAGTAAGTGGTCAGTTGTTCAGGCAAAGTCTTTATGACAATTTTTTTTTGCACTCCATTAAGTTTTGATGGGTTAAAAAATTTCTGAGCTTAATTTTAGAAAGCTTACTTAAATAAATGCTCAGAAACTCATACAATTCTTGCCTCACTATATAAACCATTATCAGTGTCAACATTGAAAAAGTGCAAGTTGGTAGTCATCTCTGGCTGAAGTGATAAAATTATATAGTAACTAGAGGCCTGGTGCACGACATTTGTGCACTGTGGGTTATGGGGGGTCCATCAGCCCAACCTTCACCCTCTCCAATCTTGGAGCCCTCAGGGGAGCCCTCTCCAATCTGGGAGTTTCTGTCTGTCTTTGCAATCATATGAGCAAATTGTCTGAGACCGCAACTCAGTTTGGTTTGTTGCTCACAGAATAATAGAAGCATTTTTTTTTCTTTGCTTCATTGTGGAGATTTCCTGGAAGTTTTAGGATATCTTCCCTTTAATTTTTCCTAGACACTCTGATTTTACTTATGTCTCTCACCTTTGCTTTCCCTCCATCCCCCACTGTAACAGTAACTTGCTCCAGGCTCACTTTGCTCTAGTGTCTAGGACAGGGGTCCTCAAACTACGGCCCGCGGGCCACATGCAAATACAAATATTGTATTTGTTCCCGTTTTGTTTTTTTACTTCAAAATAAGATATGTGCAGTGTGCATAGGAATTTGTTCATAGTTTTTTTTTAAAACTATAGTCTGGCCCTCCAACGGTCTGAGGGACAGTGAACTGGCCCCCTGTTTAAAAAGTTTGAGGACCCCTGGTCTAGGAGATCCGTCTGCCACCAGAACTATGATTCCCAGCATTCCTGGTGCTCCCCGCCCTCTTGGGTTTCCCTTCCTGCTCTGTCTCTGTCCCATGGCCTCCCACTCTGCCAAGTCCTCCAAGCCACCGGCTCTCCTTCTTTGCTCTCCATCTGGTGGCTTGGGGAGCCAATTTCCCCAAGCCGCTCCACTCTCCGCTGGCTCTCCTGCTCTGCTCTCCATCCGGCACCTGTGTATGCAAATTAACCCACCATCTTTGTTGGGTTAATTTGCATACTCACGCCTGATTGGCTGGTGGTGTAGCAGAGGGATGGTCAATTTACATGTTTCTCTTTTATTATATAGGCTGATAGTACTGGATACAGTGTAATAGTTTTAATAGTAAAGACAATTTTGAATACCCTATAGAGACTGAGGACCAAGAAAGTGTTTATTTGTCCCAACCATTAAATCAAATCTTGTCCTACGCATTTTATCTACTAGCCCAAGAGAAGACAAAATCTGTAGCTCCAAACCACTGAGGTCCTTCAAAGCTCTCTGACCCAGTGGCTCCCCATCTCCAACAGAGCAACATTGCCTAGACACATGAATCCCTTCTTCAGTTCACCTCTTACCCAGAATGCCCCTTATGGTTAGGGCACACCACAGTCTTTCGAAGGTCTCCTGGTGTGAGGGGTTCCTCTGTCCCAGCTTTGCTCAATAAAGCTTGTTGTGCAATACTGCCATCTTGTGGTGCTGGCTTTTTCTTGATCATCCCTAAAATCAAATGACACAGATGTAAAAAAAAAAAAAAAAGTTTAAGCAGTACAAGCCAGTCTCCTTTCCACCTCAGACCTCCAGGCCCCCTCTCCAAAGATAAATGCTATCAACTGTTCCTTGGGTATACATCCAGAAATGTCCCATGTACATATATGCATACACATGTTGTATTAGTCAGCTAGGGTTGCTGCAACAACACACCATAGACCGGGTCACTTAAACAACAGAAACCTGCTTCTCACAGTTCTAGAGGCTAGAAGTCCAAGATGAAGGTGTCATCAGGTTTGTTTTCTGAGGCCTCTCTCCTTGGCTTGCAGATGGCCATCTTCTCTCTGTTTTCTCACATGGTCTGTACCTGTACATCCCTGGTGTCTCTTTGTATGTTGGAATCTCTTCTTATAAGGACATTAGACAGATTGGATAAGGGCCCAGCCTAATATCCTCACTTTAGCTTAATTACCTCTTTAAAGATTCTATCTCCAAATACAGTGACATTCAGAGGTACTGGTGTTTGACATATGAATTTGGGGGGACACAATTCAGGGCATAACACATATGTGTATGTATTTTTAGAAAAATACTAATGACTCTTACTATGCACAGTGGTCATTGCTTTTTTCAATTACTATCTGTTGATGTTCTTTTCATATCAGCAAACAGGGATACATCTGCCTCATTCTTTTAATGACTGAATAGTATTTTGTTGTCTAAATGGATAGCGTATGCTATTTATCTCAAACCCAATTGTTGAGCAATTTGGCTGCTTCCATTTTTAATTTCTTTTACAAACAATGATACCATATCTTCACAATTATACTTTCTTTTACAAGTGCTGAGGTCACTATAAGATAAATTTTTTGAACGAAGACTGTCCAGTCAAGAGGAATGGGAAGTTTCACTTGAATTGATGTTTCTAATTATTCCACAAATAAAGAGTACCAGTTTACACTCCCATCAACAGTGTATGTGAAAATCCCCCGCACGCTTGCCATGACTCTACATTATCAAACAGTTTCATCTTTGCTAATGAGTCCTTGAAAATTATATCTCAATGTAGTTTTAACTGGAATTTCTTTCACTGAGAGTGGGGGTTGAACATCTTTTTATGTTCAAGGCTGTTTGTACTAGTACTTCTTGTAAACTGCCTGTTTACATTCTTTATCCACTTCTTCCTATGAGATTATGGGCCCTTTCCTTAGTGATTTATCTGCCACGCTCTTCATATAAGAAAGGAGTGAATCTCTTGTCTTATGTAGTTTTATAGGAGTCAGGTTGCAACATTGCCCTGGAACTCTTAGGTCTTGTGCAACTTCCTGTGCAAATGGTTTCTAGAACCAAAGCATCTTAGTCCTGGTAACGCAGGCAGAGATAGGAAGCAAATTTCTATCCTCATACCTTACCATTTCTTTTTATAACTAGGATAATATAAAAAAAGCTGAGAAAATTAGGATATTGAACATATTTGCTGATTCCATGTCATGCATTTTTCACAACTTTAATTTTTCTATTAACCACACAATTTAATAAACCAGGTACATAATTACAAATTAAATAATTTTGCTCATAACACATCTCTCTCCTAAAAATTAAAATATCAGTTTCAATCAATAAATCTGCCCTGGGAGTAGAATCATCTTCTATTCACATAGATGGGATCAAAATTTACAAAATATATCTCTAAACCTTAGCGACTTGTTTGCTCCCTTGAAAAGACCACATTCTTCACACAATCCTAACCAGTACTGGCCATTTGGTCATGGAACATTTTTCCTACCTGGTTTCTTCTTTTCTTTCTTATCCCAGTTTAAATGCCTTGTCCTCAGAGACACCTTGCCTGACATTTACTCCTCCCCTCACCTAACATAGACCATTCCCATTAGACTCTAAAGTATTCTCTTCCTTCTGGTAGTAGCATTGAACATGATTGGTAGTCATATATATTTTTATTTAAGACAGTGTCTGAAACATACTAGACACTCAGTAAAGAGATGACTACAGAGTATGGCAAAAGTAGGTTTATAGTTGTTCATATGGAAAATAATACAATAATTAATAAATAATGGTACGAGAATAAACTCTGTGTTTTGTGTACTCACAACTGCAAATCTACTTTCACCCCACCTTGTATATAGGGGAGTGAGGGTAGGGAAAATGGATGAAGAGGATCAAAAGGTACAAATTTCCAGTTATAAAATAAATAAGTGATGGAGATGCAATGTACAGCCTGGTGACTATAGTTAATAAGACTGTGTTGCACATTTGAAAGTTGCTAAGAGAGTGCATCTTAAAAGTTCTCATCACAAGAAAAAAATGTGTAAGTATGTATGGTGACAGGTGTTAAGTAGACTTATTGTGGTGATTATTTTGCAATATATACAAATATTGAATCATTACATTGCACACCCGAAACTAATAAAATGGTATATGCCAATTATACCTTAATATAAGAGATGAATATATAAAATATAGATTCTTTGAGTTCTAACATTGTACACTCTTATAAAATGTCAAATTCAAAAGAAGCTTTATATATTTCTGTATCTTATAATTCTTGAGGTTACTATAAACACTTTGCAACAAGAGCATTCGTGTCTGGACAAAACTCAGCTTTCCCTATTCACTTCCATCCATATTCTTGGGGAGACAAGGCATCTGATACATCCCAGATTCCTATCTTGTTTACTCCCTAGCAACCCCTTTCCACTCTGCACTCCCCATAAGTCTTACCTTATAACTTAGAAGTGAAGAAAGTGTGAGAGAAGGCAATTAATACGTCCAGAGCTGTGCTCCAGTGTGTAGGTACAGGTTAAATGTCTTTTTCATTTTTATCATTACAACAGACTTTATGACTGCAATAAAGATGTGAGTGGTTTCTTCAAAGATAAACATCTGAAACAGAGAGGCGGGTTACATTCTAATAGCCTGTGGCTGCTGTCAGAAATAATTTAATGCTTAGTGCTTCGTTGGCTGACCCAAGTCCTTTTGACGAAGTGAAGCATGCTACTTACACCATCATGGCTGCCCAGAATCCACTCATTTATGTGAGGTGCTCTGTAGTGCTGCTCAATGAAGGCAAGAAGCCTGAACTTGGTAATTGAGAATGAATGTCAAGTAGTATCAAGACGCCTCAATTCATAAGGCTGATAACTCCTTCTGTGATTGCATTTCCATTTTTACAGCTGCTTCAGTGACCAAGTTTTCCAGCCTTGTTTGGAAAAGTAAATGTATTACAGAACGTTTGGCCCTGCCTGAGAATAAGCTAAGTTTTTTTCCTCTATGGTTGTGGAATTTTCCAACTCTTATAAAGATCCATTTTATGCAATTGATAAAGAGATAGAAAGAAATTAGAGAGAAATTCTTATAAGACACTGATCTTTGTGCTATTATTCTAGCAATCACAAATCTAAAAATTTTTTGACATTGGCAATATACTTCTTTGAGAAAAATAAAGTTCCTTAAGTGAAATGCAAATATACAAGTGATTAAACAATGGTGAGGAATAAATTCAGTTCCTAAAATGTTTTGGAACTATAGCTGCTTAAATGGAATAATATACATATCACCCCAGCACACAGTCTCGCCTCTTTCTGTAAGGAGCTAGGGAGTAAATATCTGAGGTTTTGCAAGCCACATGGTATCTGCAGCAACTAATCCACTCTGGCATTGTGCAAAAGCAGTCATAGACATTATGTAAATGAGTGAGCATGTCTGTGTCCCGATAAAACTTTATTTATGGACACTAAAATTATAATGTTATCTTATTGTATTATATTTTTGATTCTTTTTAACTATTTAAAAATGTAAAAATTATTCTTAGCTCCTGTGATATATAATAGATGGCACGTGGATTTGGCCTATAGGCCATAGTTTCCTGATTTCAAGTATAATACAGGGTTGATGCTTCATAGCTGTGTCTGAGTCCCTTAAGAAACAGTTATGTGTCACCCTGGCTGAGTAGCTCAGTTGGTTAGAGCCATGTCCCAATACACCAAGGTTGCAGTTCAATCCCTGGCCAGGGCACATACAAGAATCAACCAATGAATGCATAAATAAGTGGAAAAACAAATTGATGTTTCTCTCTAGATCTAAATAAAAATTTTAAAAACAACAACAGTTATATCTTGTGGATTAAGCCACCTATGTGGACAGGGTCTTTAGCCAGTGCTTCATGCCACAATCTCTGGGCTTTGCTCTACACATAGTGATGTCTGTTTTCATCAACAACTTCACACTCAAAAAATCAATCTGGGTAAAGTTAATAGACAAAGGGAAGCATAAGTTGCCTCAAGGACATCCCCCCTTCCTCCCCACCCTCACCTTTTCAAAAACAAAACAAAACACTTTGGCTCTCTTGGACTAACCTGGAAGTAAAAATGAAGCACAAACCACTGTGATATAATGAATATTATAACTGAATGAAGATGTTTCCAGTTACCCTGAGACTAGATTACCTCTGTAAAGAGAACCAGTGGTGAAGATTAGAGAGCATTTTGTAAATCTATAAAACTGAAAATTTAGTTGAACATCATATGGTTTTTACTTAAATGGTGAGTCTACCTACTACCCTTTTTTCTCCCTAATTATATATAATCGATTAGCAGAACTGTTCTTACATTGGAAGTTTTTAAAAAGACATTTTGGGTATAAATGATACATTTGGAACAGTCTGGGTTTTTTTCTTATTATGATATATAAATTGTCTTGGTTGGCAGACAATATGGAAATCAGCTGAAAAAAATATATTGATTAATTCTCTTTTCCCTGAGAGTAGAGACCTGAGACTTCACTGTAGCAGTGGTGAAGTTAAAAACAGAAGCAAAAACAAAACAAAACATTGGAGTTATTTTGACAATTTGGGTGCCCACTTGTGACACGGAGATGCTTTAATGGTGCCCCATTTTAAACCTTTCATTTTGTGCGGAGTGCACAGCAAAGGGTGGTAATGACAAGAATCAAATTCACTGAATTGCAAGATCAATTGTCTAGTTGGTCTAAGAAAGGGAATTAGCATATACAACAAATGCCCAATTGGATCAGACATCCAAGAGCTACTTTTACATACTGAGTTCCAGGAATTTTACATACTGAGTTCAAGGAAGCAGCTTTAGATTTGGGATGTTTAGTAATTCAGAAAATAATTTTGAAAAGCAGTACATAGCCTTCACAATTCTGTTGTGCCATTATTCTTACATCTTAGAAAGCAAGTGACGAAAGTCATATTTGCTTTCAGAGTATTTACTGTGCTTTGGGTGGTCCAAATAAAACTACACCAAGGATTTGGATAAAAGTTTCAGGCATTTATTTACATATTCTCCAACCACAGAGTCAGCCTATTATCTGGATTTTTCCCAGTAACAAATATCCTGATCATTGAGGAGGTCTTTGGTATTTACTCGGATGTCAGGCAGTGTCCAGGTGTCGGACTATTTAGCATTTCTATGCCACTTTAAAGATGCTTTCAGACTTTGGGTGGCTAACGAGCTGTGTTTTGTACAACTCC
This sequence comes from Myotis yumanensis, assembly GCF_028538775.1. Taxonomy (NCBI): domain Eukaryota; kingdom Metazoa; phylum Chordata; class Mammalia; order Chiroptera; family Vespertilionidae; genus Myotis; species Myotis yumanensis. Next base: position 37,870,440 of record NW_027223763.1, read on the forward strand.
AAGGACCCTAATCTGATCAAATGGTGGCACTGAAAAGCTCCCTTAGTTTTTAATATGATGATCTAACGCTAGGAAATTGCAGTCCCTTGTTATCGTACATAGATCAAGACATTCCATTCTGGACATGGACTGTCACCTCTGCAGACCTTCTTCTCTTGCTGAAGATCAGAGAATCTCCAGGCCGCGGGAGCAAGCTTAAATGTCTTTATTTTGTCTACAAGTATTCCTTCCTCCCACTCCCATCCTGAACACATTTTAATCCAAAGCATAACCCATGTAGTAAAATGGGTAGTTCATGTAGTTTTAATTACAAGTCACATTGTCCTTGGATAACTAAGTAATTCCTTATAAATGACATGATGTGGGTTTATTTTTAATTTATTTTCCTCATAAGCTTTCCATTCACATCAGCCTCTTTATATTCTTTACCTTTAGCTGCTGGGATCAGTACAAACTGATCATAGTGGGTTTTAGTAGTGTTGATGAGAATATATTCCTGAGTCCTTTGAATCTCACACAACTTAGGTGAAATAGTCACCATTTGAAAAGTCCCTCAAGTGCTTCCTTAGCTCCCATACCTTCTAGCTAGTTTTAGCGGTTTTCGTCATCAGGTATCTTTAGTTTCAAATAGGAGCCCTGCTTCTGGTCATTGGAAAAATTACTGTATTTTAGTTTATCCATCATCTGATTGATAAACACAATAACCATACTTTATTTCACCGTGATAGCTTTAGGTCAGTTAGATTCAAGAGACTCCTCCTAGTCAGTGAGATCATGATCATGAATAACATCAACCTAGCTGAAAACCAACTTAACTGAGTAGCTAATTATGTCCTAATTGAAACAATCAAATGCAGAATTTTTTTTACCTGATTAAGCTAATAAACTGGCTCTTCCCTTTCTTTAAAGCTTATTTTCTCTTTCCAGGTTATAATAGATATTTTTGGTGCTTTTAAAAACTTTCTGGGTTTGTCATGTACAAAATAGAATCCTTCTTAAAATAGAGCTTAAACTTAGTATCTCTAAGAAATTTAAAAAAAAAAATTTGCCTTTTCATCAAATAATTTAGATGGTTTGGAATTTTTTAAACCCTCATGTTCTTAGTATTTGAATGTAAACTGTCTCTTTGGCATCCCAAATATTACATTTTAACACTGATATAGTTAATGTGAAATAAACTCAGTTTTGCAATGGGCTCAATCATGTAGGTAGGTCTTGGGCATCAATGACAGGTTTTCTTTCTTTTCTTTTTCTTAGAGGGTTTTTTTTTTCTATTACAAAGAGAAAGAGAACTTAAGTAAAAATTGGAGGTTGCTGCAGCTGTTAAAAGCTCTCTGAAGCCCATTGAGCAAGAACAGAGCTGTTGAATAATGCAGACAAGATAATGAACAGCAGACAAATGATCCCAGGAGGCTCCCCACTGGGTAAAGGGAGTATATACTTAGAAGCTAGATTTATTATCCTAACATCTTTTCTGGTGACCTCCAATTTATTGGAAATACCTGAGGCATTTATAAACTCTGGCTTCTTCCCCTTCAACCAAAGCTGAAGTTGCTCATATTTCTACCTCAGCTTCTTGAAGTCACATAGCAAAACCACAAAACCCAAAACTCCCACTTTGAAAGAAGAAACCGAGATTTAACTAATTGTGTTAAAAAAGAAAGGGGGGTGGGCAGTCAGAATGCTTCTTTGTGGTTGATTGTTGACTGAAATACAAATGTATTTCCCTAGACCCGTGGTCGGTAAACTGCGGCTGGCGAGCTACATGCGGCTCTTTGGCCCCTTGAGTGTGGCTCTTTCTAAGCCTTAGGAGTACCCTAATTAAGTTCATAACAATGTATCTACCTATATAGTTTAAGTTTAAAAAATTTGGCTCTCAAAAGAAATTTCAATCGTATTGTTGATATTTGGCTCTGTTGACTAATGAGTTTGCCGACCACTGCTAGACTAAAGGGAAGCATTCTAGGTGGAAGGCTTTCTTATTTACTAGAAATTGCCAATAAAGTTAAAACCCTAAGTAAACAGGTTTAATAATGCAGCACTTTAGAGCTATAGTCTATGCCCAGCCAATTTAGGCCATTTTCTGAATAAAGTAAAATTGTGAGATATACAGTATTGTGGGATTATAAATTACCTTTGTTTTGAAATGAGCATTCCTAAAACACCATTTGATGCATAACTTAATTTTTAATGCGGTTCATCAAATTTTATTACATACAACCTCACAGTCAAATTCAGTAAAAACTTCAATTTGATATTGAAGAAATTATTCCATAAAGGAAGATTAGGATAGTTTCCAAAGACATATGTAAAATAGTTTTGGGAACCTTTGAAATCTATATTATAAAAGGCCTGTGGTCCTAACGCTGAAACGACCAAAGACCGGCATGGGTGGGCGGAGCTGCGAGCATGGTGGGGCCATAGGCGGGTGGGCGGAGAGTGTGCGGGTGGGCGGGCACAAGTGGGTGGGGCCGAGCAATTTAGTGTGCTGGGCTTCTAGTATCTTAATAAGTTTCTAAGATACCTGGTCTATTTTCCATTCCACGTTGCTGGTTTCTCAATTGCTTCTTAGGAAAAACAAAACCAACAAAACCCTATCTAATTTTTAAAAAATATATTTTTATTTATTTCAGAGAGAAAGGGAGAGGGAGAGATAGAAACATAAACGATGGGAGAGAAATATTGATCAGCTGCCTCCTGCACACTCCCTACTGGGGATAGAGCTTACAAACCAGGCATGTGCCCTGACCGGGAATGGAACTGTGACCTCCTGGTTCATAAGATGACACTCAAAAACCACCTACCAGGCCAACTAATCTATTGAGGTTTTAGAGTTTAAAATATGCTAATTATGTCAGCATGTTAATTTAAGATAGCAAAATTTTGAAAACCTTTGCTGTTTGAAAGGTACTTATCAAAGTGTTTATTCCAAATGTGTATCCATAATTTCAGTCATATTAAAAAAAACATTTGGGAATTTTTGTTAGTGTTAAGCAACAATACTTAAATCATCACAAAATGTTGGCATTTGAATATGTGAATACATAAAATGAAAAGGTTTTAATTTGCATAAGGGATTGAACTGAATAAGATTAAATGTCAATCTAGAATACTTGGAAGTTTTTCTCATAAGAGATACTGAAAGAAGAAAATAATAGTGGGGTGTTGCAGAAGGCTGGTGGAGGAGGTGGGATTCTGAATAACAATTAGATAAATTAAATTTAGTATAGCTGAGATAAGATGTGTTCCATTATATTGTAGTAGGTGCTGAAATAGGACCTAAATCGCTTAAGTAAACATGACTTTAAGTGCCCACCAGTACCACAAAATAACTAAGACTTCTGTAAAAATACCAAATATTTTACCTGCCCCAAGTAGCCAGACATGTATTCCTTCAGCATACTAGCAGAAGACAGCATGTTTTATAAAGAGTTTGAGTCAGAAAAGCTCTGGATTTAGAAACATCAAGGCCAACTGTGGGCAGGAATGAGGTACTATAATAAAAATAGAGAGGTTAAGAGAAAATTGACAAATTAAACAATAATCCTCCTTAATCTCCTTTCTATGTTACATCTGTAAACATTGTAATATAGGTATATGCCCCAATACAGAATGCTGGAAAATTTTTTTCTGAGGAAGCAAACTTGACTAAGGGAAAACTTACACATACTAATAATAGTAGGGAGTGGCAAAATTTACCCAATTCCTGACCACTGGACAGTGAAATCCATCAGTTGACAAGCCCCACTCATGCACACAGAGATTACAATTAGCATTTTAAAACCTCATTCTAGACAGCAAGAGATCTTTGAGCATTTGAGGAAAGCCTCTAATGTGAAAGTCAGAGACCAAAGTAAAAAGAAAGTAAATAAAAAGTAATTCAGGGAGCATAAAAAATGTCTTGGCAGAAAGAGCATTCAAAAAAATACATAATTATTTTTTCTCAGAAAAATAAGAAAAGATATTCCTTCTATAAAACAAGCACAGGAGGCTATAAAAGAAAATCATTCTGTCAACAAGATTATTAGGCATTAAAAGGATAGGAAAGATTAAAACTTCAAAGAAGAGTTTGAAGGTATAGCCAAGAAAATATTTTAGATGGTAGAATAGAGAGAAAAGGCAAAATAAAGAGTATCAGTCCATGTGGTATAATATTCAAATAATTTTCAAGAACTTCTTGAAATAACTAAGAAAAGAGATGGGATAAAATCATCAAAGAAATACATTTTCTAAATTCCTAGAACTGAAAAACATAAGTACAGATTGAAAAGTCTATTGAGGTCCAGCATAGCAAAATGAAGAAAAGTCCACATATCCTACTTCAAAGTCATGATTGTGAAATTTCAGTACATTGAAGAAAGAAAAGATCCTGAAAGCTTTTGAATGTAAACAAACAAAAGCACCTTGCAAAAGATCAATAATTAGAATGACATTGAATTTCAGGACTGAAGCATTGGGAACTAGAATACAAGGAAGGAATGTTTTACAATTCTGAGAAAAAATTATTTCCAGTTTAGATTTTTATACCTAGAAAAACTATCCATCAGATAAAAGGGTTGCAGATGTTTAATGTCCCCAAAATTTATTCTCACATACCAATTCTCAGAAAGCTCTTAGAGTATGTATTCCACTAAAACAAGAAAGAAAGCTGAGAAAAATATATGGGATCCAAAAGTGAGGGGGATACAAGACATGGAAAAGTAAAAGAAATCCTCAGGATGATGATAAAAGAAGATTCCCAGGATGCCAGCTCTGCAGCAGGCCTAGAAAACAGTCCCGAGTGAAGCAGGAGGAAAGTGACCTCCAGGAGGGACAAATCTCAGAAAAAAACAAAAAGATAAACTATATATGTTTGATATATTTGAACATACACAAAATGTTTTTTTTCCCCCCACAAAGTGTTTGGGGATAAAATGATGCTTGATTCATAGAAATGAACAAAATATGGACAAAAATAAAACAATGTAATAATTAAGTCTAGAGGGGAAAGCATGCAAGATAGGAAAAGTAATCAAAATATTTGATGTACTCCACTGTGAATAATATTTATATAGCAATGATTATGTAAACATTGAATATTTATCTAATAAAAACAAGGTTACTAGTATATACAATTAGTTTGGATAGGGGGATAAACATATATGTGTGTATGTGTGTATATATAAGAGAGTCAAAATTTGTAGGATGTCAATAGTAACTAAAGACAGAAATATTAGAAGAAAGAGTTAAAGAAATTAAAATGGTTATTATTGGGAAAGATCACCATTGCTATAGTCCATACAAGTCAATTTCTGGGGCCCAGAGTAGTAGAATGGAGAAGGATGAAGAGTGACTCTGGAAGAGCAAAGAGAAGATAATCCAGCATACATTGTTCCAGTGAAGAATGGGGGAAATCATAAAGAAAAGGAGCATAAAATGTTAAAATAATCTGAATTCTTTTTTGTTTGGTTGTTTGTTTATTTTGTTGGGGTTTTTTTGTTAATCCTCACCCGAGGATATTTTTCCATTGATTTTCAGGGAGAGTGGAAGAGAGAAAGAAACATTGATGTGAGAGAAACACATAGATTGGTTGCCTCCTGCATGAGTCCTGACCAGGACCCCAGGTCAAGTAGGAGCCTGAAACCAAGGTACATGCCCTTGACCAGAATCAAACCCAGGACACTTTGGTCTGCAGGCTGATGCTCTATCCATGGAGCCAAACCGGCTAGGGCTGAATTCTTAATCCTAGAGGATAAAATAATTGATAATAATTCCAGAATATAATATTTCTAGACTAGAAAACAGTTCTTTAAATGTTTTGGTTTATTTTTTTTTTTAATCTGGAATATAATGAAATGGGCTTTAATTCTGTAGATTAGGTAGCATGATAATCTATGCCAGAAAGATGCATTACACACTTGAATGATTTTTTGGGGAGGTGTTGGGTCTTTTCTCATAATACTGATTACTATCTCTGAGGTTTATTAAAAGCTTTCCCCTCTTAAAGATAAACAATGATATATCCAATACCTTTTGTGCAATTCTAATTTTTTTCCAATGTACAGCCACATTAAGAGCTATTTTGTCTTTTGAGGCATTTGTAATACCATTAAAAATTGTATTTATTCATTTTCTGTTATTATGGAACAAATTGACCACAAACTTAGTGACTTAAGATAACATATTTATGAAGTCACAATTTCCACAGGTCAGGGGTATGGATGGGCATGGCTTTGTTGGCTCATCTGTTCTGGATTTATTAACAAGACTGCAATCAAGGTGTCAGATAGGCTGTGTTCTCATCTTGAGCTCAACTAAGAAGAATCTGTTTCCATGCTCATTCAGGTGTTACCAGAATTTATTTTCTTGTGGCTGCATGACTGAGGGCTCCAGCATTTTTCTAGCTGTTGGCTGGTGGTTGCTCTCAGATCCTGGAGGCTGACTGAAGTTCCTTGCCATGTGGGCTTCCTCAATATGACTGCTTCTTCATCAAGCCAGGAAGAGAAATCGCTAACTTCAGTCAGCTAGGACAGAGTCTTTTTAAATATATTTTTATTGATTTCAGAGAGGGAGAGATAGAAACATCAATGATGAAAGGATCACTGATCAGCTGCCTCCTGCATGCCCCACACTAGGGATTAAGCCCACAACCCGAGCATATGCCCTGATTGGGAATTGAACCTTGACCTCTTGGTTCATAGGTCGAAGCTCAACCACTGAGCCATGCAGGCTGGAGTGCTAGGATGAAGTCTTATATGAAACTAGAGGCCTAGTGCACAAAATTTGTGCATGGGAGGGGTCCCCTCATCCCAGCCTACACCCTCTCCAATCCGGAACCCCTTGGGGGATGTCCAAACGCTGTCAGACATCCCTCTCACAATCCTGGACCGATGGCTCCTAATCGTTCACCTGCCTGCCTGCCTGGTCACCCCTAACTGCTTGACCGCCCCTAACTGCCACCCCCCCCACCACCAGTCTGGTCACTCCTAACTGCCCCCTGCTGCCGGACAGGTTGCCCCCAACTGCCTCATCCCTGTCCGCCTGGTTGCCCCCAACTGCCCCACCCCACCAGCCTAGTCACCTGTCATTGCCCCCATGCCAGGCTAATCACCCCCAACTGTCCGCCCTGCTGGCCTGGTCACCCCTAACTGACCCCCTGCTGGCCTGGTCACCCCTCACGCCCCCCCCACCCCCCGCCAGCCTGGTTGCCCCATGCAGCCTGCTTGTTCAGTCATTTGGTCATCCCTCACTTAACCCCCCTGCCTGCCTGGTCATAGGCAGCCATCTTGTGAGGGCATGGCTGTCAATTTGCATATTATCTCTTTATTATATAAGATAGCATAATCATAGAAATGATAGTTCATCACCATTGCTATATCCTATTTGTTAGAAGTAGTCACAGGTCCTGCCCACACTCAAGAGAGGGGATTACACGAAGGCATGAACATTAGGAGGTGGAAAGTCAGTGTATGGAAAGCATAGGAAAAGTTAACATTTACTAAGCCTTGATGTACAAATGTGGTTTTTAGTGTAATTGTTTTCCTAATCACATATATTTCAAATACTTTAAAGTTCAAAAGTAGTTTATTGCCCTATCTGGTTTGGCTCAGTGGATAGAGTGTCGGCCTGTGGACTGAAGGGTCCCAGGTTCGATTCTGGTCAAGGGCACATGCCCAGGTTCCAGGCTCAATCCTCAGTGTGGGGTGTACAGGAGGCAGCTGATCAATGATTCTCTCTCATCATTGATGTTTCTATCTCTCTCTTCCTCTCCCTCTCTGAAATCAATAAAAATATCTTTTTAAAAAGGTAGTTTATTTACAAAACAACTCATAACACCACTCTGCTCTATTTTCATCGTCCATTTGACTTGCACCGCAATGGAACCCTATTCCATGGTTGTGCATAGTGTTCATCTTATTTCTCATGCCTACCATAGTGCCTGACTGATGGAAGCTGATCAATAAACTATTGGTAATCAAATGAATTCCCTAAAATGTTAAAAAGAAATTAAAAAATCAATTATACATCCACAAATTCTATTCCAGCTCTACACTGTCAGGACCTGCTGTCTCAGAGGTTTAGAATAATAATAAAAACTAAAATTTATTGAGTGCTTATTCTATTCCAGGCACTGGCCAATGTGCTATGTACATTATAACTGCTATTTAATTCTCACGACAACCCTAACAAGGTAATTAAATATTTTAAGAACGATGAGCTCCTTCAAAAATTTTATGGTGATAAGTTTTATAGTCAGAGACTTAAACCTAACATTTCTTCTCTTACAACTTCATTACACTAAACAACTCACTCTTCTGTTTTTTTCCTTTGTAAGGTAATGGTTGCCTAAGCAAATGCTAACCATAATATTAAAACATCATTTTTCCTCTGACCTCAGCTGTTCAACAGGTCTTTGCCCTTTGCACAAAAAGTAACCTTTCATATTTAAACCAGAAATGATTATTTTATGCAGATCTTAAAATGTATTTATAAATAATCATGCATTCAAACATATTAAGTCATTTAGGACTGTAATTAGTCATTGTCAAGTCTTGGCAAACAGCAGGATTCTAATTGGAAAGCAGTGTTTGCCCTACTTGTGCCTCAATGAAACTTTCAGAGAAGGGCAGCATGTGCTTCTTAATCTGTTTTTCTAACAGCTAGTAGCAAATCAATGAAGATGAGGCTGATGGGTATGATAAATTAATATGCACACTGACAACTTATAACCATGCAATTGCTTAGGGAATTACTATGCGACTATATTCAAGTAATTATATGTTTTAAATGATTTATCTCAATTTGTTAACAATACACCCCTAAAATGGAAATAAAAAGAGAGAAAAATGCAAATAGCATGTTATACCAACTTTATGTTGAACTTATTAAGAGGTTGCCCTTTTAATGAAAAATTTAATGAATTAAGAGGTTTGTTATGAATAAGCATTCTTACTACTTGTTAAGTATTTGTCACCGCAGACCTGTCATAGTCATTCTAATTATGATTAATACCTTATCTTGAATTCCATCTTCATTCACATTTCAGTAACAAATGTAACTTCTATTATATCATCAAGGTTCATGAAAACAGGATCATTTGCCTCTGACCTTATATTTTATTCATTTTTACATTCATATTTAACAGATTTCTCTGAAAGTTAACCTTATGAATCTTTTAATTTTTAAAGTGCCTCTTATCCTTGACATGCTTTTCAACCCTTTGTACTGTTTCAAATCATACTTGTGTACTCAAGATAAATGAAAAGTCCTAACATTTTGATTATCCTCGTATATATCTAGAAGCTACTACTTTGAGGCTTTGTTGAAAAATCTTTTTGGTCTGCTATGAGAAGGGCTACTTTAATTTTCTCAAGCATTGCGACTGTACTCAATATGGGAAACCCAGGTGTATGAAGTTTAAAAAATCATGTATTAGAATACAAGGCCAGATTTTTCACTGTAGTCTGTGTATAATAAGTTGTGGTGAATATGAAGGTTTTAGTTGTCCTCCTCCCCCCAACCCAGCCCCCCCTCCCTGTGGTATAATAGAATGTATAATCCATATCAGGTTATGTTGTATGTTACATATCTCTTCTTTATTAGTTCTTTCTCTTCTTCCTTTATACCCTTTCCTCTCTTCTACTTACTTTTCTCTCTTTTCTTCTGTTTTATTCAATTTCTGCCCCCATTTTATTCCCTCTCCTTTTAACTGTTTTTCCATCTTCACTTTCTTTCTTCTCTGCAGTTCTTTGTCCCTATTCTCTCCAGATGTACTATTTTCACCATTTTCATCCTCCTTTTTGTCCTATTTCTCTCTCACCCTCTCCTTTCTAGGCCCATTCATCTCCCTCAAGGAAGTCCATATTCTCCACCTGCATAAAAGGCTATAAGCCATCTTTGCATTAGATTTTTATGGTTTTAAGAGTTCTCAATTATTTACATTACCAGGTGTTAAAAGCTCTAGAAGGAAATAAAAATAATATTACTTCTTTTTCTACCATTTTTATTAGACTATGAGAAAGTCTCTATAAAGTGCTATGGTAACTAATAAACTCACTGGATTCACCATGAAAATTAAGTCAATTAATTCTGGGCAAAAATAATAGTAACAATGGATTATAAGAAAACCAGATCATTTATCAAACATGAAGTCTGCTCTCCTAAGGGCTGGATATTACTGAGGGGCAGCTTCTTTAGCAGGGAGAAGCTCTGTGGTCCCCAGAGCCACTGGATCCTTCTCAATCCTGGTGTTGATGAGGAACACTTCACACACATCATCATCAAGGCATTTGTAGTAAACCAGGTAGCAGGAGCGAAGTGTATGCAAATCAGAGAAATGAACCCTCTCCTGAGGTCTTCCAAATCACTCAATTCTTGAAGCAATTAGCTGATAGTCTATTTCCCCTTAAACTAGATGCATTTACATTTTCTTCATCATTTGAAGCATGTCTTCATACATTTCAGGTTCTCCATTATAAGCAGAGATAAGTACTATGCACTTACTGTTGAATCAAGTGAAATAAAATCAAACACTTGTAGTATGCAATATTCTAATGTTGTAAAGATCTGATGAGTTTTCCTTTTAGAAAAATACCACAAAACAGACTACATTTTAATTATATTTTCTCAGAGGTATCTGGGGGAAGGAAGGTCATGCGTTTAAGAGTGTTTAATGTACTTAAAAATTATATCTTCTAGTAGTCTCCAATCTGATTTAATAGGTCTGATCTTTTGAAATGAATCCTATGTCATATTTATGATGATGTCTTATTCAAGAATGAGGCTAAATCTAATGAGAAGCAATTCCTTTGATGAGAGTGACAATTACATCACTTGAACCAACACATCAACAGCTATCTCTTCTTACTGACAATAAACTTGCTTTGGAAATAAATTTAATGTTTTACTCTCAGGTTTTGGACTGTTTTGTGAACAAGCCAGATCTAAATTAGGTGTGTCCATAATAGTGCAAAACAAATAGAAAATAGAAAATCAAAAGCCAGAGAAAAACCAGAATTTTTCACTCACCATCATTTTCAGCTTCTTTATACACCAAATCTTCCCTCTAAATTCAAGTATGTGAACAAACTAGTAAATATGGAGCCTCTACTACATAGCAGAATGTGTTACAACTGATCTGCTTCATTCAAATCCTTTTACCGGTATAACCTGGAGATATTATCGGTTCAGTTCCAGACCACATCAATAAAGTGAATATTGCAATAAAACGAGTCACACAAATGTTTTGGTTTCCCAGTGCATGTAAAAGTTATGTTTATACTATACTGTGTGCAATGTATTATGTCTAAAAAACAATATACATACATTAAGTTGAAAATACTTTATTGTGCCCGGCCAGCATGGCTCAGTGGTTGAGCGTTTATCTATGAGCCAAGAGGTCATGCTTCCAGTTGCAGGCTTGATCCCCAGTGTGGGGAGTGCAGGAAGCAGCCGATCAGTGATTCTCTCTCATCATTGTTGTTTCTATCTCCCTATCCCTTCCTCTCTGAAATCAATAAAAATATATTTTAAAAAATACTTTATTGCTAAAAAATGCTAATTGGCAAGTCATAATCTTTTTGCTGGTGGAAGATCTTGCCTCAATTTGTAAACAAAACAAAACAAAGTGCAGTATCTATGAAGCACAATAAGATGAGGTATACCTATATTTCTTCTGCAAGTTCTTTGTAAGTAGCTAGTAAATGCTGAAATAGCTAAAGTGTCAAAGGCAAGGAAACATGGCAAAGTTCTATGTGCTTCCTGAACTTCTGACCTAATGCTGTGTAGTCTAAATCTTTAAAGCTTAATAACTGAAAGCCTTAAAAAGGTAACTCTTTTGTTGAGGAAACAGTTAATGGTAAGCAACAATTCACAGTTTTAGCTTGGCTAAGTTGACAGAGTACAAAGTCATCACTGTTGGTAAAATATGTATTAGTAAACAAATAGTAGTGAGACAATTGGCCAGGTCAATATAAATCTTTAAAAAATCCTTACCTAATTTCTAATATCATTATAAATTCTAGATGAACATGTTGAATCACAATGAAAATATGTCCCTCCTAGCTCTAAAGTATTTTGATGTGAAATATGGGGAATTGACTTTTTAAAATTTCTACAAAGATTTTAATAAAACTGCAGAGAACATTACATAAAAGATTTATCTTGTCTAAATACAAACTAGACTTTGCTCGTCTGTCTACATCAATACTTGACAGTCATATACTTGACAGTCGGTGCAAATGTATATTTTGGCCAATTCCACTCAATCTATAAACTTCTTACCAAAGAAAATGAATAGATCATATTTGCTAAATATCCTGCACCCCTTGACACAACACTGCTAAAAAGATGTGGGATTTGTTTCCCTGTGATAGTAAAGGTTTCACAATGAAAGCTTTTGGTCACTTTCCATTTTCTTCACTTAATTAGATTTTTTACTTTATAGAAATGGAAAAAGCCAGCTTTCTGAGATGCATGCCTCATAAATGGTTGTCCCAAAAGACAGACACATCATAAAATATTGTTATATTTTTCTCACACATATTACTTATTTAATGAATCCTGCTATTAATCACTTCTAATTGCCACTGTTAACTAGGCTTATTGTTGTTTCATTTATTTAATAGCATTAATTTAACATAAAAATAAATAATGCAGACTATACCATTTCAAATAAACAATTTTTTCATATTTTTATGCTAAAGTAATGACACGCTTGCGAATACTTCTTTAGTACATGTTATGCTATCATGGTGTTTTTGTTTTTAATCTGGTATAGCTATGTCCTGGGTTGGCACTCTAAAAAGTTGTTCATCCCCTTAGCTATGGTTCTTACATGTCAGTTCAAGGCTCCCAAAGTGCATGTCCCACGGGAGAGAGATCCAGGTAGACAGACACTGCCTTTCCTTTTAGAACTTACCCTTGGAGATCACACCACTTTTGTCCACTCTTTAGAAACCAGTCATTAAGTCTGGACCCACATTCAATGGGAGAATTAGATGCCATCTTTTGTCAAATTGTAAATATTTTTTAAAACTACCACAATGTATGGAGAATACAGTCACTCCCATACAATTCTGCTAGGCACATACATGGGTATAATCTTTTTAGAGAGCAACTTGGAAATATCTATCAAAATAAAAAGTAATTTTATTTTTAGGAGTTTAGGGTATGGGCATACTTGCAAAAATATGCCAAATACATATTCATTAAAGGTTTTCCTACCCCATCACAATTTTTTGCTTTTGAAAATATTCAAAACTACAGAAACCTATTGTGGAAGACTAGAAATGGACACAAATTGTTTGATGGTCTTTCTACTGAGACATGGGGGTCGCTTTCCCCTTCCTTTGAACCTGAGCTATTGTAACTTCTTTGAGCAATAAAGAATGGTGGAAGGTACCCTGTTTCAGTTTTAGACCTAGTTTTTAGTAGACACGCTATTTCTGGTCTGATTTTTTGAAGCCTTGAGCCAACATGTAAATTCAACTACCCTGGTGTACAGACCTGGTGACTACAGGAGAGGGAGAGGATTCCAGCTAAATTCAGCTTTTCACCAATCCCCATCGAGGAATCAGGCAAGTCTTGGATTCTCTGTAACAGCCCACTGATCAGCTGAAAGCCACAGATTGACTGCAGGTAATGCCACATAGAGCAGAACAATCATCCATCCAAGCGCTTCCAAAATTCCTGATTCAGAAAATGGTTAAATATAATAAGCTTTTTTTTTCTAGCTAGTAAGTTTAGGATTTGTTTGTTATAAAGAGGACACCTCTGTACCCTTCACACATATCCATCAACTGTTAACATTTTGCCACATTTGCGTGTACTCTCTTTTTTTTCTCAATCGTTCGAAGGTAACTTGCAAGTACCGTGACATTTCACTGTGGGGGTGGCCTTGTGACTGCTGGGACACTACTCTTTACTAGTGTCCTCAGACATCACCCCACTGGGGAGAGAAAAAACTCCTCATTACTGCCATGTGGGGGTGGAAATCCTGGCTCCCCACTTGGTCTCCACTGACAGAGCAGAGGTGTGGGGAAGGCCTTGTTATCAGCAGTGAGGATGAACGTCCCAGCTCCCCATTGGCAGGGTGTCCAGGTGCCTGGTACAGCCTCACAAGTGTGGAAATCTGGGCTCCCCATTCAAGTCTTTGCTGATGGGGGCAGGGATGGATCACAGTGCTCTCTGTGGGGCTTGGTTGGAGTAGGGTGGTTATTGTCTAAAAGTTTTTGTCTTTCAAGACTGCCCCTTTCCTGGTCTTTTGGGTAGAAAGAGCAGGCTTTGTTGATGCTTTTTGCCCCATCTGTGTCCGTTGGTGTTTCTTGTTTACTGTGTTCTTCTGTTCTAAATCTGGGATGTTTGAGGCAAAACAAAACAAAACAAAGACAAAAATAACAAAAAAACTAACGGGAATTCACTGCTATGTCATTCCATGGGTCCCAAGATCATTAGTTAGTCTGCCTTCTCCCTATTTTTCAGAGTCTTCTTACATTTGCTTATATATTCAGATTTTTGAGTTATACTTAGAGGGAAGAATAGAAAAAAATGTTTACTCCATATTCCTGTAAGCAGAGTTTCTCTATTGAATTTTATCAGAAGCTTTTTCTAAATCTATAGATATGATTTTTCTTTTTGACTTTTTGATGTATTGATTTGACCAGTTGCTGTATTATTACTCATTAACAGATCTTATAAAATAAATACATACTACTAGTTTTTTAAAAATGTACATAATAGATTATATGGATATATGCAAATTGCACAAACTTAAAAAAAGAAATGTGTATTTAAAAGAATAATTATCAGTTATGTATAAAGTAGGTTAGCCCAGCTGGCATGGCTCAGTGGTTGAGTGTTGACCTATGAATCAGGAGGTCACAGTTCAATTCCTGGTCAGGGCACAGCTGGGCTATGGCTAGATCCCCAGTGTGGGGCATGCAGGAGGCAGCCTATCAATGATTCTCTCTCATCATTGATGTTTCTATCTCTCTCCCTTTCCCTTCCTCTCTGAAATCAATAAAAAAAATGTAGTTTATATGAAATATTATTTTCCAGTTCTAAAAATAATTGGCATATATTTCAAAGAGGATTGCTTCTTATCAGATATTTTATACAACAAAGCCAGTTTTTTTCTCCTCTTTTCCCATCAGTTTAAGATTGAATTTAGAAGAAGAATGCCCAGATTATTTGAATACTTGGTTCTTTATGCACAGACAAGGTCCTCATTAAAATGGCAATCTGGCCCTAGCTGGTTTGGCTCAGTGAATAGAGCATTGGCCTGAGGACTGAAGAGTCCTGGGTTTGATTCCGGCCAGGGGCACATGCCCAGGTTTCGAGTTTGAGATCAGGAAGCAGCTGATCAATGATTCTCTCTCATCATTGATTTTTCTATCTCTCTCTCCCTCTCCCTTCCTCTCTGAAATCAATAAAAATACTAGTATACATATTTTTTAAATGGCAATCTGATCCTTACAGTTGTTCAGGACAAAAATCTTGGAGTTCTTGGTTCCTCTCTCTCTTCCTGCTTATCTCTTTAGCTATATATCCATGTATCTTGTTCTCACTTCCTTTAGGTCTTCTCTACCACTGTTACTAGGAAACCCCTGGGTAGGCTCGGGCTGCCTGTCGCTGTGTCCAATAATGAAAGCAAGGTTGAGTCCTATAAGGCGTTTATTGAGAAGGCTAGCCAACCAAGAAGGCAGGCACTTACAAGCATTCAAATCCTGTCTTACAACAAGGTGCAGGGGACAGGATTATATAGGGGAAGGGGCTAGGGTGAGGCTGGGAATGGACGTCAGCTATTATCCTTAGATGTTGATGATATGATGTTTTGACTCCTGGTGGGTCGGCATGACCATGCTTATCAGTTCTGCTTACTGGATTCACAGCTGAGTCACCTCCTTAATCGCTTCACACAGGCCTTGAAAAGGAAACTTAAGAAAAACTTAACCCCTATTCACATATAAGAAGCTTAACCCCCTGTTCACATATGTATATGTGTTCTAAGACTTAAAATAATATGAATATTTTTTCAGATAATTCAGGTGCTCTATCTATCAGATTATAAATCCCCCTATCACCACCACCACCACTCCCAGCCCCCCATATAAAACTCCCACCTCTGCTTTCCCTTTATAACTTACTTTGTTTTATCTTTTCCCCCTGTCTGTACCATTTATCCCTACCTGACATGTTCTATGTCTATTTGTTTTTATCAAACTGTAAGCTGTATCAGGGCAGGAAGTTTATTTTGCTCACTGCTTTATTCTGGATCCCAAAACAACATATTATAGGGACTCGATCAATATTTGTTGGGTGAGTTAATTGATGAAATGATGGAGTTCATTGATACTATGATGTATAAATGACTTTAGTGAAGATAGGCTGGTCTTTGTACTTTTCATTCTAATTTGGCATCCAGATTGCTTCATCATAATGTTTTGAAAGCAAAACTTATGCTTTAACATATATAAAAAATTCCCCAATAAGAGAGAGAAACATTTGTAACAAGTCAACAAAATGAAGGTTTGTCTCCACCTTCATATGGTATGTATTATGGACCATAATTATGGTACATATTATGGACGTATGCAAATGAAGGGCATGGCAAAGGATGTATGGGGAGTTTAATTGCAAGTCACCACTGCACTTGAGTCCAACCTTTCTGCATAGAGCCATTCATCATGAGTGACAGCCAAGAGAAGGAGGAGAAGTAGCAGATTCTTCCACAGATCACTCTCCCCCCTACTCACCTCACCCTGTCATTCAGTTTACAGAGCTCTTTGTTGGCTGCAATCATTCCCAGAGGATGTATTTATCACCATGGAAAAAACACGAATGACATCAGCAGCAGCACTTACAACTCTGTGGCTGATCCAATAAATAATGTGTGCTCAGTGTGTGGAAGTATTGAAGCAGCCCCTTATGTTATCAAGAAACAAGCAAGGTTACCTGGGAGCTGGTTAGACCAGCAGAATCTCAGGTCTCACCCAAGACCTGCATTTTAACAAGAGCTCCGGTGATTGTATGGACATCGAAGTTTGAAAAACACTGGTCTGTGGAAGGTCTGACTAATATCTAAAGCTACTATCTCTTTAGGAGTTGACTTAAGACCATTATAGATCACAAATAGAATTCAACTAATGTGAGAAAATGAAGTTTTTCACTTCTCACCAAGTGGATGTAATGTAAACAGAAACTGAATTAACACTCTGAATTGACCTACATGGGCCCATGGCTTCCAAAAATATATAAACCATTTCAGTTCGTGCAGGATGGGTATTATCATTTCTGTTCTCAATGGAGTAAACTGATGTTCAGAAAAGTGACACAGATAGTAAGTAGAATAAAAATTGTCATAACCAAGTTTTGGACACCACCCCTAATCCCAATCCAATTCTCTTTCACCTCATCATAAAATTTTCAAGGTGGTCTTGCCTGCCTTCCTTCTTCCCTTCCTCTTTCTTTCCTCCCTCCCTCCCTCCCTCCCTCCCTCCCTCCCTCCCTCCCTTTCTTCCTTCCTTCCTTCCTTCCTTCCTTCCTTCCTTCCTTCCTTTTGTTTTTTTCCTTTCGCTCCTTTCTTCCTTCCCTTCACCTCTCCCTCTCTTCCTTCATAAAGGATAATATATAGCTAGTTGAAGCACATTTCCTCCTTCTTGTAACTGAATCCCACCTTCATTCAATGTGGTGCAGTTCTGCACAGATCCATTTTTGATGATTCCTTGCAAATCACTTACTTGAATCTGTATGAAAGGCCTTTCCCTCTGGTGAATGTTCATCATTTGGTTAATGTTATATAGATAGAGACTAAGTGCATATTTGGGATCAGCTAAATGAGTACTCAGCCTTGGAGCAGTTTGTAAGGAGATTCCTAGTTAAGTGGTACCACTTAGCTTTGGCTTATTTCTTAAATAAGGATTAGTGTTCATGAACATTTTTGCTGCTACAAAGAAAAAAATTTAACATCATTTTGGGAGGAGGAGTAACTTGTGAAGATTTGAGAAGAGTGAGGGACATTGCTAGTAGTTCACCTAAAAAGATTTTAAAAGGTAAATAAAAAACAAACAAAGTATCTCTATCTGACTTGATATGGGTGTGATGCAGCAGGTTATTACATGCACACACATAATTTGGTCCTAATACCTACTTAAACATCTCTCCTTGCAGAATTTTGAGACAGATCCTATACATGTTACCCTCTATTCTTGCAGAATCTGTGAAACTGATAATAATAGCAATGAGTGGATTATGTTTCTGTAAACAAAATTATCAGTGATTAAGATATACTATATTTAGATGAACTCTAGGATATCATGATAAGTTTCACTGTTAAACTCTTCCAGCTCTCTTCTGTAGATTCTTTGATGAAAATAATGGAAGAGCTGAGGATTTTTAAAGCTATTTACTTTTCCACAAACCTCACATTAAATACTTGTTGGGGCACACACAAAATGTTATGTATAGTCGGTTGATAGGTTTTTTTTTTAAGTGTCAAAATCAGTACTTTGGGAATCTGAAATCCGATTTGGAAAAAACACAACTTGGTTATCCTCTGTGCTCCCATCAACATACTAGAGAGCTGTAAGTTACAAAATATGGCTCAAGAAATCATAGTTGACGTTCTGTACATGCACAAGTAGGTCTCAAGGGCCCAAGCAATATGTATGGTCTATACATTGGGTACGTCATATGAATTCTCTATATAGTCTGTTTTTCCATCAGCCATATTTCATCAGCAATCATTTAATTGAAAGTTGGAGCACTATAGGAGGTTCATAGCTTACTGCTATTATTTAATATTTGTTTTATGAGCAGCTAGCAAGGGGTTGTGGAAACCAGCAATTTTTCTCTTGGGGAATAGATACAATCAGAACCATCAACCCCAAGCATATATAAAACAGGATCTAAATCACATTTATCTCCCACCAGAGAACCAGAAACACAGTGACTATGTCTCCAGAATTAAAAATTAATAGCCATAAAAGGGGCTATAAAAGAGGTGAAAAGGATGTAGGTTTTGTAACAATATACAAGGAATACCTAGAGGACCATTTATTTGCATTTTGGAGCTGAAGAGTTACAGAAGTGGTCAATTCTGCTTAACAATTTTTAAAATGAAAAATAGTTTATTTTCAAACTTAAACTCAGTTAAACTTTGTTTTGAAGTAAAAGATTTTTAGCCTGAAAATCTAGTTTAACTGACAATAAAATGCAACCAGATAATTGCAAAATCTCTTCATTTCATAATGCTTGAATACTATTTAATTTTGTAATAATGTTACTTTTTGTTCCAATCTTGTGGTTATTTGTAAAATCAAATATTGACTCTTTCTAAGGAAAAACACCCCTTGATCTCAAAATGAAAGTAATATAATTACAATATTTTCTAATTCATTGTGTAATATGTTAGCATAAAGCCACTTATTTATCCATGAAGACATTTTACTATGCTACATTTTTAAAGAAAAAAGACTAGGAATTTTTACCATTGTATTTAACAGGACAATTGCTAAAATTAATTGTATTTCACTGGATAATTCTTTGTATAGCTGCATATGAGAATGATTATACTCTAAATTTTTATATAATTATATGAACATCACACATTTTCTAAGAATTCCTATTTGGGGATCTTAACAAATGTTTGTTGAATGACGCACCCTTATACATTACTCTCCTACCCAAATGAGTACAATGGAAGAACAGTATCCCCACTAGCAGATAACTAGCACAAGAAAACACTCCACTCAGGACCAAAAATTCTTCACAGTCTTCTGGGCATGGTATTATTCAGTGTTGAGAGCAGTAAGCAGGGATGTGCAGATCTCTGAAAAACACAAACCCTGATTTGTAGCATTTGCCCATTAATATGGTGTAAATCAAGCATGTCAAACTCGAGGCCCATGGGCCACATGCAGCCCACAATGAATATTTTTGCAGCCCAGCCAATATGATGGTATGTAAGAAATGTTTTAATAAAAATTTCATAACTTAATTTTTACAATTTCCAGTTATACATAATCCTATATAATAATAGCCAAACATGGTAATTGACCATTCCTTTGCTACGCTTCCCAGTGGCTAATCAGCGAGATATGCAAATTAACCACCAACAAAGATGGTGTCTAATTTGCATACTGCAGGCAGGGTGGGACAGCATGAGCCACCAGCGCCAGCCGCTATCCAGGCCCCCATGGGAGATGCCAGAAGCCGCCTGCTTGCCTCCTGGGACCCAATCCGGTCCCGGACTGCAGGCACGTCAGCCCCGCAAGCCCCAGGAGCCGCCAGATATGGCAGTAACTCTATCAGTAAGCACTCTGAAAGTCAGTGGCATAAATGCACCAATTAAAAGACAGATTATGAGGGTGAATCAAAAACAAAACCCACTTTAAATATAAAGACACATATAGATTAAAAGTAAATGAATTAAGCTGCAGCCTGTTTTGCTCAGTGGATAGAGCATTAGCCCTTAGACTGAAGGGTCCCAGGTTAGATTCCAGTCAAGGGCATGTACCTCAGTTGCTGGCTTGATCCCCAGTCCCTATCAGAGCATGTGCAGGAGGCAACCAATCAATGTGTCCCTCCCTTTCCCTTCACTCTCTCTAAAATTCAATGGAAAAATATCCTTGGGTGAAGATTAACAAAAACAAAGTAAATGGATTAAGTAACATTAAAGAGATTATAAGAAAAATATATTCCAAATTTTGTTAGTTGTAAAATGGTTATGTTTAAATTATTAACACCTAAGAAATTGGGTGAAGGGTACATATAATATGCTGTAATATTTTATAGTTTTTTTTACATGTATGAGATTATTTCAAATTAAAGTATTAAAAAATTAAAAATTAATAAAATATTAATTGAAATGTATCTGCTTTACATGAAAAATCTCCTAATTGCTTCTAGCATAATTTATTAAATTGTGCTAAAATTTACAAGGGTTCAATTAAAAAATATCTTAATTCTAAATGATATAATAGAAAATATATAATAGTGCAGTTATAAGCACTTATCTGAAAATAAAAATTTAAAGAAGTGAATTTAAAGAAGGGATTAGCCAAAGAAAATATATGCACAACCCATGGATACAAACAACAGTATGGTGATGGCCAGAGAGAAGTGGGGGCAAGAGCTGGGTAGAGAGGGCAAAAGGGGGGAAATAGGGACATCCTATATAATAATAATAAAAGGCTAATATGCAAATTGACTGAATGGCAGAATGGCCGGTTGCTATGATGCACACTGGCCACCAGGGTGCCGACCCTCAATGCAGGAGCTGCCCCCTGGTGGTCATTGCACTTCTATATGAGGAGTACCACTCAGCCAGAAGCTGGCTCATGGCTGGCCAGCACAGAGGTGGTGGCAGGAGCCTCTCCCACCTCCGTGGCAGCACTAAGAATGTCCAACTAACGGTTTAGACCCGATCCCTTGGGGGCCTAAGCCTTTAGTCAGACATCCCCCAAGGGCTCCCTGGCTGCCAGAAGGATGTCTGACTGCAAGCTTAGGCCTGATCCCCCAGGGAGTGGGCCTAAGTCAACAGGTGGACATCCCTCAAGGGGTCCTGGACTGCAAATGGGTGCAGGCCAGGCTGAGGGACCCCACCGGTGCACAACTCTGTGCACTGTGCACTAAGTTCTTTGGTTAATATCTTCCCATCCTTTCTGAGATCTACCCAATTTCTTAACCTTTTAATTTTTCTTTGAATTATTAAAGAAATACATTCTTATTTTAAAACAATATGAAAGGATATAAAGCGAGAATAGGAATGTCCCTTTCCCTCATGCTCCCTCCAGTTCTGTCCAACTTCTTAGAGTTAACCACTGTTACCAGTTGCTTCTATTCCTCTATGTTTCTAGGTATTTACAACTTTATTTTTTAATAAATATTATCACACACAATACATGGCATCCTCCCTTAAAAAAAAGTATATCTTGCACATTATTTTACAAATATCAATGGCTATCTGCTTGATAGGCACCTAGTTGGGGCACTGACAAAGCAGGGGTAAGAAGAAAGAAAGGGAAGAGAGAGAGCGAGAGAGAGAGAAAAAGAGAGAGAGAGAGAGAGAAAGAGAGAGAGAGAGAGAGAGAGAGAGAGAAGGAGGAGGTGGAGAAAGAAAGTAGAGAAGCAAGGAGGGAGGGCAGAAGGAAAGAAGAGACCTATTTTGAAAAATTTATAGAAAGTGTGTGCAAAATATTTTCAGAATCTAAAAAATCTTAGAAGAAGCTATTTTTACCCAGCCAGTGTGGCTCAGTGGCTGAGCATCGACCCATGAACCAGAAGGTCAGGGTTCCATTTTCTGGTCAAGGGCACATGCCCCGGTTTTGGGCTTGAACCCAGTAGCGGGCATGCAGGAGGCAGCTGATCAATGATTCTCTCTCATCTTTCCTCTCTGAAATCAATAAAAATATATTTAAAAAATAAAAAGAAGCTATTTTGATTTCAGCTTACAGGGAGTTCTGAGTTTTGTGGTTTAAGTTTATTTAAAATTGGAATTACATAATGAGGGAGCACCATATTTTCAATGTTTAGGACTTTAAAGTCCTTAAATCATCTCTGAATATAACTCATCATTTTTAATGGCCAAACCCATTTCCCAGAAGTACCATATCTATTTAACCAGTCCTATAAGGATCATTTACATTATTTCCAATTTATAATTACAAACAATTCTTCAATGAACACCTATCTCTGCATCTCTTTACTCTTTGCTTACCTGTATGCATACATCTGTATATATGGCTATAAATTCCTATGAGCCCAATCCCCAGTTTTTTAAAATATATTTTTATCGATTTTAGGGAGAGAGGAAGGGAGGGGAATAGAGAGAAAGAAACCGATAGAAACCTGGGCATGTGCCCGACAGGGAATAGAAATGGTGACCTCTTGATTCATGGGCCCATACTTAACCACTGAGACACACCGACTAGACCAATCCCAGTTTTCAATTCTGAGATTTCCTTGTCAATTCAAACATTCTTGAAAGCAGGAAAACAGAATTTTGTATAAGAAAATCACACTATTATTAATTAAGGGTCTGGAGAGAAGGGACAGTCCCTTTTTTTGTTGTTGTTGTTCTAAATTTTAACCAGGAATTTTGTTGGGAGAACACAACAAGTCTCTTTTTACTTGGGAGAAAAATTTAGAGAATCTTTTCGACAGCTGTAGTTGGTGGAGTTTGGGGTGCTTCAGAAAATTTGACTCACCATTTTCACCAGTAGATACTATTATTACTTCCCATTTATGTGTTTTTCCACTCCACACAGTAGCTCAAAGATATTAGGAAAGGCAAGCCTCTTCATCTTTTTTTTTATTATTTTTATTACAGTGTCCTCCTGACATTCATTGAATTTTTCACTAGAATGTGGTAGAGGCCATTAATTTAGAGCCTCAGAAATGAGAGTCCCCTTAACTTATTAAGAGATTCTTTTAAAAGTTCATTAAACAGGGCCCATTCTGGATTAGAAAACTGTGGTACATCTACACGATGGAATATTATGCTGCTGTAAAAAAGAAGGAACTCTTACCATTTGCAACAGCATGGATGGAACTGGAGAGCATTATGCTAAGTGAAACAAGCCAGTCAATGAAGGAAAAATACCACATGATCTCACTCATTCATGGATAATAAAGACCATTACAAACTTTTTTTAAAAATATATTTTATTGATTTTTTACAGAGAGGAAGGAAGAGAGATAGAGAGCTAGAAACATCGATGAGAGAGAAACATCGATCAGCCACCTCCTGCACATCTCCTGCTGGGGATGTGCCCACAACCCAGGTACATGCCCTTGACCGGAATCGAACCTGGGACCCTTCAGTCCGCAGGTCGATGCTTTATCCACCGAGCCAAACCGGTTTTGGCGACCATTACAAACTTTTGAACAATAATAGATACAGAGGCAGAGCTGCCTCAAACTGATTGTCAAACTGCAGTGGGAAGACCAAGGAGGGTTGGGGGGCAGGAGGGAGGGGGGTAAGAGATCAACCGAAGGACTTGTATGCATGCATATAAGCATAACTAATGGACATAAGACACTGGGGGGTAAGGGAGGGCAGGGGATTGTCAAGGGTGGGGGGGGGAAAGGACACATATGTAATACCCTTTGTAATACTTTTAGCAAAAAATTAAAATTAAAAAAAAAACACAAAAAAACAGGGCCCATTCTAAGCTGTTGCTTGTGCTGCCTTTTGCTGAATTCTACTTTAGAACAATACTAATGATACTAAAAGGTCCTATTATGTTTTATAAGCCAGCATCAATCTTTTCCTTAGAGAACATGCCACTATATTAAGCAATTTGGATATGCAGAATTTTTAATTAGTCAGCTAAGGAAGGGTATGTGAGTATGAATGCACATGTGCAAATATACTCATTTGCGAACATTCACCCCAACTGTTCTTTGTAGATGACATTAGCTGGGTATGTGGAAGGAAAAAAGATAAACTCTTAAAATTTCCTATTGCCATTTGGGGCAACATGGATGGACCTTGAGAATATCTTGCTAAGCAAATTAAATCAGATGGAAAAAGACAAGAACGATAAGCAACAAACAAAACAAACAAAAACTCATAGATGCAACCAATAGTGTGGTGGTTACTATAGGGGAAGGGAATTAGGGGGAAGGTAGAAGAGGGCAAAGGGATCAAATATATGGTGACGGAAGGAGACTTAACTTTGGGTGGTGAACACGCAATGCAATATACAGATAATGTATTATACAATCCTACACTTGAAACATATATAATCTTGTTAACCAATATCACACCAATAAATTTAATAAAATAAAAGCAACCTCTTAGAATGTCCATAGGTCACCATTTTTTTCTTACCCTCAAAAGATTTTTTCCACAGAAATTAAATCCATGTTATATTCACTCCTATTTTGAAATTGGGAAGCCATGTTGGAACCCCATGTTTCCTGGAGCATTTGCTGTTTTTACAGAGCAAAGGAGCCCTAGGCCCCTGATTGCTTTGTATAGAGTGAATCCCCAAGATTATTTTGTCTTTAGCACATGGAGCTTACCTGCTTAGTTGCCATTAAAGCTAATGTAAGACAAATACTCATCCTGTGAGGAGAGTGCCTGTAACATTAATAATGCCCAAGGGAATATGTATGACCTCACACCTCCAACCCAGTCGTTGTTTAACCATACCCCACAACTTGTGAATTCCAATTATTTGTTCAGAGGGGCCATTCCTAATTGCCTGGTGTAAGCCTGCCTTTAGGATGCAAAGCAGAAGACAATGAAAATGCTACCCAGGCGAATTAGGGCAGCAGCACTTAAACATATAAATTAACTAGGCCTCTTTTCACATCTCCCCCTTTCTGTTCTGAGAGGCTTCAGTCTGGTGACATCAAAGACGGGATTATGGGAGAAGATAAAAACTTGATCTAATGTCCATGTTTGAAGTCATCAAAGTCCTCCTCTCTCCATGGCAAAATAACCCTCTTCATAACAGACACACACAAAACCGGGTCCAGGTGCAAAGAGGCTGGGGGTGGAGTGAGGATGGGGGAAGGCCGCAATAAGGCGCTGGCTTCCTGAGGTTGTAGGAATAACTGGATGTTAAAGCCCTGCATTGCCAAATGTGCTAATGGATTGTTTGTAGGCTTGGGCAGGCTTTGTTCTGCAAATTAATATGTTAAGTCTTTCTTTTAAGCTTATGTGATGTTGGGATGGTTCTTTAATGAGATTTTAAATAAGTTTCCTTTATTATCAGCGAAGACTAGCACAGAAATTTTTCTTAGGTGCAAAGAGAGTGATCTTTAACTTCAACACCATTAACAAATGTTTCCTTTAATGTCATTTGTCAGTCAATTTTTGCCTCAGTAACAAGCTATGGTATTTTGTCCACAGCACCAATGGACTATGAAGCATATTTACATTAAAGTGGTAGGGTTAAAAATGTTTCAATAGATGGTTTCTTTGGAGGGAAAATTTGCAGGAGGGAAGTATATTATAATTTGAAGACATTATCTTACTTGGGAATTCATCGAAATTGATTGAGACAAACCTTGGCCCCTTTAAATATATGCAGCTGCACTGCCTGGCATTGCAGCCTGTAAGATTTATTTTCAAAACTCTGCAAGCTACAGCCCCATGACTTTTAAAGTCTTTAGTCCTTTAAGCACTAAATCAGCATTCAAGTGGCTGGTTAATCTCCCAAGGGCCAAAATGAAGTGCTCCGGCCTAGTGTATAACACAGGCTGGCTGTTGGAAAACTTTCTTAGCACCAAACCTAGTGAGCACAGCCTTTGGACAAAATTGCTGTATTGGCTTCCCTTCTCACTTTCCCCCTTTTTATACTTTGTAGACTTCGTGCACACTTGAACCAAAAAAAATAATCATCTTTTATTATGTTGAGTGAGGTAGCAGATATTACAGTTTGGCCTGACAAACTTAGTTCCTTAGGCCCAACAACCATAAAAAGTGCTTAGTTCCTCTCTGTATCCCCAGCCTCCTTGGTTGAGGATCTGAGGATTGCTGCTCTCTATATACTATGATTAGCACAGCTGCAAAGGAAGAAGGCAGCACTCGGAGAGCAGTCCATCACAATGAGCAACATGTTCCATTCCGAACAATGGCTCTGCCCAAGTGTTGAAGAGGTCTTTAATCTCCTATTTCTTCAAGTTTAACAGAAAAATTAAGCTTCCTGGTTTATCCAAAGGCTGAGTCTTTGTTATGTGATAATCGGTGTGGATCTCACCATTTTCTAGAAAAGTCAGATTCTGCCCTGATCGGTTTGGCTTAGTGGATAGAGTGTCGGCATGCGGACGGAAGGGTCCCAGGTTCGATTCCGGTCAAGAGCATGTACCTCAGTTGCGGGCACATCCTCAGTGGGGGGTGTGCAGGAGGCAGCTGATCGATGTTTCTAACTCTCTATCCCTCTCCCTTCCTCTCTGTTAAAAAATCAATAAAATATATATATTTTTTAAAAGTCAGATTCTGAAAAGGAAACCTAAGGAGCCCAATGGCTTTGAAGTCTGAGCAGCCCCAGATAACTTCCTTCCACCTCAGTTTTATCTCTTTACATACTCCCTCAATTTTGTTTACATGTTTACCTTAAAAGTTATTTGGTTGAATGTGATAAAGGTCTATCATTTATTTATTCTGTTGAAGATGTGTCTGCCTCCTGATTTCTACTTTCAGAGTGTTAGTACACCCAAAGCTTGAAAATTCAAGCAAACACGTGACAATAAAGGTCCACAATGAGTTTTCAGAGTATAAGTCACATACCAGAAACTGGTAAAATATACTTGTTTCTAAGGAATACTCAGGCAAGAAACCTTCCCTTTTGCTCAGTGTTAATATTCACAGATTTCCAGCTTACACCTTCAAAATCCTTTCTGTTCCACGGTACAACCAGACTTGAATAAGTTCTATTCCTTTTTCTCAAAACCTTTCATGGCTGGTATACATGTATCACTCTGCCTTGAGTTTTGACTATCTCATGGACTCAGCCTTTGTAAACAACTCTCGTAGGAACCTATTGCTGTAATGTTCATCTGCATGCCCCATTAACCAAAAAGCAACCATGGGCCAGGCGTTCTTCCCCAGATGACTTAGACACTATCACACACACTCTCAGTATATCTTCCATGCCTGGTACTTGTTCTTTGTTAATCAGTGAGAACGCAAGATGCAATATGAGTTTTCTATATTTCCTACATAACTGGAATAGCTCTGAGATATAAAATCTTGAACCAGAGTGATTCAGAGGAGAGGTTTTGGACTTCCTCATCATTATAGAGTTAGATGACCTATTAGAGCACATCCTTTCAGTCCATTTTCAAACTGTGTCAATTTTTTCAAGTTAAAGGCAAAGATTCTCATTTCCTGATGGGGTTCTGGATACCTTGTGGGTCATTTTCAGGACATCGAAGGGTGGAGGGGGGCGCTGGCGTGGGGGGGGTGTTGGTAGGGGCAACTCATTCTCAAGGACCTTGAAGGTCCTTACAGCCCAATAATTCTGGGTGGTTTTCCTGAATCATATATGGTGGTGGTTATTTCTTGAAATGTTCTTCAATCAGTGCAGTTCAAGTCTCAGTTGACAGGGACGTTTGCTTGTTTAACATGATCTCCATACCATGGATTGCAGGTTATGCAGATTTCATACTCTTATTTTTTCCAAGTTCTCAACCAATCAGAAAGACCACATTAAGCACATTCCATGCCAGACATCAGAAAATGAGGAATATTGGTAGTCAAAGCAACTGGAACTTCAGAAAAGAATCAGCAGTCACCAATAATACGTAAGATCTGCCTAGCTAGCTCCAACTCATCTGATTCTGTATTTTCTGTCTACTTCATCAATCACTGAGGGAAGGGTGTCTAAATATCCAACTATACTTGCAGAATTATCCATTCCTACTTTGTTATATCATTTTTGCTTTATGCACTTTGGGGTTCTATGCATTATTTATAATGCAAAACATTTGTTGTTTTCTTAAGGTTTTATTATCAATGTTATTAGAAAAAGCAGACACAATTGTAAGGACCTTGACAAAAAGACTAATGTCAAACAGAAAGTGAAGACACTTGTTATCAAAATCTAAAATCTAGTCTCTTTTTTTAACTACTTTATTTTATTTTAAAAATATATTTTTATTGATTTCAGAAAGGAAGGGAGAGGGAAAGAGAGATAGAAACATCAATGATGAGAGAGAATCACTGATTGGCTGCCTCCTGCACACCCCACACTGGCGATCGAGCCCACAACTGGGCATGTACCCTGTCTAAGTGTGACCTCCTGGTACAGAGGTCGACACTCAACCATGGAGCCACATCGGCCAGGCTAACATCTAGTCTTTTTACCGAACAGATTATTATAGTGTGTGTGTGTGTGTGTGTGTGTGTGTGTGTGTGTTTCAGGGTGCACCAGGAGCAATCATCTCCATTTGAATAACAGGGCAAAAAAAGTTGCCAGAGATTCTACTATAGAAAGTTAGTATGACTCCCACTGTTTCCATCTGTAAGGGAAAGCTACAAATCTATTTTCTTTATTATAATCTTTTTGAACAGGAATAAAATTGGACCTATACCTCACACTGTATGTTATTTTTATGTATAAGAAAGGAGGGAAAATAAGAATGCATTTATGTATTTCCTTAAGTTTGTAAAACTTCAGTATGATTAATATATAAAAAGTTGTACATATTTAAACAACTTAGTGAGTTTAGGGATAAATATACACCTGTGAAACCATCACTACCATCAAGGCCAGAAACATATCTAACACCTCACAAAATTTCCTCTCACCCCCATTATGATGGTGATGGTGATGATGATGATGACGATGTGGTGTGTGGTAAGAACACTTAGCACAAGATTTAGCCTCGTCCCAAATTTTAAATATACAATTCATGCTAGCTATAGGCACTATGCTATATAGTAGATCTCTAGTACTTACTTATCTTGCATAAAACTGAAACTTCGTACCCTTTGACCATCACCTCCCCATTTTCTCCTCCTTCCAATCTCTAGTAGCCATCATTCTACTCTCTGCTTCTATGAGTTGGACTATTGTAGATGCCACATAAAAATGAGATTATTCGTATTTGTCTTTCCATATCCGGCTTATTTCACTTAGAATAATATAAGAGCTAGAGAATCAGGTTAAATGACTCCAAGGGTAAACAATAGAACACATACAGAATGTGGAACATTACACAAGAACTTCTTGGTATCTTCAAAATGTTGGGGTCATGGCTTGGCCAGTGTTACTCAGTGTTTGAGCATCAACCCAGCAACCAAGAGGTTATTAGTTCGATTCCCAGTCAGGGCACATGTCTGGGTTGGGGGCTTGACCCCAGTGGGGAACATACAGGAAGCAGCCAATCAATTATGTTTCTCTCTCATCAATATTTCTATCTCTCTATCTCTCTCCCTTCCTCTCTCTCTCTCTAAAAATCAATAAAAACATTTTTAAATTGTTAAATAAATAAATAATGTGGATGTCATTTAAAAAGGGGGGGAAGAACGGGGGAAATTCTTCTTCAATAAAAAATGCTAAAGTGATACACCAAATGTAATGCATACAATTGTCTTAATACTAGTTTTATAAATCAGCCATAAAACACAATTTTGGGACAAATGAGGAGATTTGCATTTGGACTGGGTCTTTTATAATATTAGGGAAATATTATTAAGTTCCTTAAATGTGTTAATGGCATATGACTACATAAGAGAATATTCTTATTTTTAGAAGATGTACACTGCAGTTTTCAGTAGTGAAGGGTCATGATAAATAAATAGATATATTCAAATATGCCAACACATGTTAACATCTAAGTAGTAGGGTTATGGGTGTTGAGTCTGGATGATGGGTGTATGGCTATCCATTGTACTATTTTTAAATATTTCCATCTTCTCTGTTTGTTTTCATATCATACAGTTGAGAAAGAAAAAGGTCAAGTTTTGAGAATCAGCACACAAGGCATATACAACAACATATATGCCTTGCAGAGGCCCCACGTGGAAACTCCTTGGCAGGGAACTGCCTCCACTGAGCCTTGGAGAGGAGGCCTGAGATCTGGAAAGTTAGCGTTTGTCTAGTGATGGATCTTCATCCCCACAAGAGAGATAGGATTCAGTGACTAAGTTTTAATTCTAGGCCCCCAAGCGAAAGTTTCAGAAAGGGACCTTTGCTAATTGTAAGTTAATCAGCTCTCCAGTGGTGAGAAGGCCCCCTTCTTTCTGCAACACCCCCCTTCCCACTCCTCAGTGTTTATGCCTCAAGCAAGAATGAGACATTTTATAGAACACAGAGAGTCTTTCAGAGAAGATGATATGGTTACTTAGGTGGTAGTGATGAATAGAGCACTGCATAATTATGGTCTGTAAAATTTTCAAAGATGATTAATACTTTTTCCTCTATAGAGAGGAGTGGTTGGTGGAATAGCAGTTAAGAGGGTAGGCGGTGGAGTTAGACTGCCAGGTTCAACACTGGACTCCACCACTTTAGTCACTGTGTGAAACGGAAATTAGAGAAGCCATACATGCAAATGAAAATAATGATAGCACCCATCTCAGTGGTGGGAGAACGAAGAATGATAAATAATGCATGCCACATTATTAGCACGGAACCTAGCAAAGAGTAAGTCCCCAAATGTTAACAATAATTATTATAATTATTTTTCACTGAAGAAAAGTGAATACTTATGAACAAATTGAAAGGAACAAGACTCCTATTGGATCTTTAGAATATCCATAGTCAGGAAGTAAATTTTGGACCCTTAGTAATTTAGATCAAGTTTATTGTGAATTTAACTATTTACATGAGGTCCTGAGAATTCTTTCAGCACAGACCTGGCACTATCTATCCATCTCCAGCAACCTGAGGAAAGTTGAGGTCAGGATATCCTGGAGACAAGACCCACAACATCTTCTATCATCACTATGCAACAGTGATGCCCTGTATCACTAGCTTGGTGTCTACAAAGCAAGCAGTTAACTCCTCTTAGTGGGAGCTGCTGCTATTTTAGCACTTTCCCAGCAGGTGTCAAAATGTAAAACCACCATTAAATTAGCTGATGGTTGTTGGAAAACAAATATTTTCCTTAAAACTTTTTTTTTTCATTTCTCGAGACCCTATGTCAAATACTTTGGGGTTCCTAGCAGTTGAGATGGCATTTTTTGTGTTAAAATTTCACTTATTATCCACCAAACACTTAAAGACACCAATTTAACTTCCAATTTTATTTAACATCGTGGGGAAGGTTGTGCATGTGGGGCTGGGGCAGCGGTTATATGGGAACTCTCTGTACTTCCCACTCACTTTTGTTGTGAACCTACAACTGCTCCAAAAAAGCCTATTAATGTTTTAAAAAATAGTGTTTAAATCTTTACTTTGCCACTTACTAGTTGTGCAACATTAACACATAACTTCTCTAGACCTCCGTTTCCTCAAAGGGCATGAACATCCATCTCAAAGGGTTGATATAATTTAAAAACTTGATAATTCAGATAAAGTGCTTAATAATATAGAGCTCGGCACACAGTAAGCACGTAAGAAACATTAGCAGTTGTTGTTGATGATGATGATAGTGATGATGATGATTTCTTTTGTCTTTCAGAGTATGGTGCTTTTGCTGAACAAGGAAGCAGGGGTGTAATGTTTAGAATTTGTCTGACACCCTTCCCCCAGATGGAACAGACCTGTGCTGGAGATGAATGTGATCTCTCTCACTGGTTTGGAGAACTGGTATGTACCTTGAAAAATTCCTTCCACATGAAATATTAATGTTGTGGGGTTTTTTTTTCCTTCAGAAAGCTACTCTGCCTCAAGGCTTCAGGTGTTTCTTCTGTTCAGGTTAGCAGGTATTTTCAAAACTTTAGTGGGTTTAAAACTCAGATGAATTTTTAAAAAGCATGCTGGTTTTTTACATTGCCTTAAAACTTGTTACTTTGTTCTCTGCCTTGTGAACTACAGTCTCGGGTAAAAGCAACGAAACTTGTATCACTTCAAAACTTCACAGTGAACAAGAACGCGTTGGATTACAAATGACCCTAGTTGCCTTTTAACTTCTAGATTTGTTAATTTCTTTGAGGTGCAAAATTTGAATTTAAAAAAAAAACACCAAGAACAAGAAGATTAAGTGAACAAAATAATGAGGAATTACAAGGACCCAGCTGAAGGCATCAGTTGCCCAGGTGCCTTTATTTGTCTGGTGCAATTTGTTCTGTGTGTCACACAAAAATGTGGCTTTTAGTTTCAAATGACAAGTGTAATGGAGCGCTTTGTGAAAACCAACTGCATTATCGATGGCATTTTATGATAGCATTTCACTGACGACTCTTAGCTATCAAATTTACACATTTTTATGCTAGGAGAAAAAAAAAGCAAAGCTTTTAAAAACATATATTTAGGGGAGGAGGTAGCTCTGAACTTGATGGAGTTTCTGACACTATCCCCATTTAGGCCAACTCTAGGGGTTGAGCTGATTAGAACGTGGTAGGATTGATTTTAAGGACATAGAAAATATGTTCTTGTTCTGGTAGATCCTGCCAAGCCTCAGGTAGTCTAGAAACCCTCTCTGGAGGGCAAGTGGAGCTTCAATTACTGTACTATTTTAGGAGATTTTCTCATGCACAATCCTTGGTACATATTAGGGACTTAACAGATATTGTAATGATTATCTTCCTAGCAGAACTGCAGTACCTAAAGACATTATGACTTAATGTGTAATGATCAGAAGTATAGCCTACATCACCAAGTGGTATAAATAAATTTCTAATGACTCTCTACTACCTCTCACTAAACAGAGCTCTGTGTTGTTTTCTCTACTCTTCCTCCCTTCTTGCTAATTCTTCCCTTGCTTTTAAGGTGACCAGTGACACACGTAGGAATTGCATTGTTGGCGGATAAGTCTCATCATCAGAAAGATTGCTGAGCCTTTGACTGGTCATGAGATAATGGAGCTGGGGAGGTGAAGCCCATCTAAAGTGATTTCAGAAGCCAAGGAAGCTGATATTTTATCCATTGATTATGCTTAATGTGGCATGCAATTAAAAAGTTAAATTTTATAATTTAGGTAGCATAAGAAAATAAACTTAATAATTTATCAATCGACAATCAATACTAGTGAATTCTTGCTATAAACAAGATCATGTACCAAGCCCCCTGAAGGCTACAAAAATAAATAAGACAAGAGGGCAATGACCTAATCAGATTTGCTGTGTAATAAGATCCTTTGAGCTGGGTTGTAGGAAAAAATTTTCTGGCTGGGAGAGAAAAGGCATTAATAGGATATTGGTTTGGTTTATTTCACAGGAGCTGAATAACTGTGGCTTCCACAAGAAAGAATATTTCTTTCTCTTTCACTTAAAAGTTTACCTGTGGCAAAAAGTCCAGGAGGAGAGGCTTCCTTTTATCTTGTGGCTCCTACATCCCCTACTGTGCTGTTCACCTGCAAGTTTGAATCTGACTCACCACTGTCTCATTCTAGTCCAGAGTGCATATAGGAGAACGAAGATGAGCACCTCTGTGGTTTTTTTAAAAAATATATTTTTATTGATTTCAGAGAGGAAGGAAGAAGGAAAGAGTGATAGAAACATCAATGATGAGAGAGAATCATTGGCGAGCTGCCTCCTGCATGCCCCACCCACACTGGGGACTGAGCCTGTAACCCAAGCATGTGCCCTGACCAGGAATCGAACTGTGACCTCCTGGTTCATAGGTCCATGCTCAACTATGGATCATGAACCATGCTGGCTGGGTAGCATCTCTGTTTTAAAAAATGTGGTTAAGAAGGTGCACCCTTCACTTCCATTCTCAAGCTATTGACCAGAACCTACTTGATCAGGTGACATTGTGGTTTGGCTATATGGAGCTGCCTGGGAGGTTGGGAACTATGGTTTCTAGCTGAGAGGCATGGTGCTCAATTCTATTACCAAAAGGAAGAAGGGAATTCGGCTATTGGGTGTAATTAACCATCTCTGCTATAGAAAACAAGACTGAAGGCAAAGAGATCAATTAAGAGACTTAAAGCAATAATAGTGATCTGAACTAGATTAGTGTCCATGATAATAGGGATTCAGAGAGTATTTGGAAGAAAGAATTGACAGGACTTGGTAATTTATTAAATATGAAGGATAAGAGAGAAAAGATGTCAGACCCCAGAGGATGTGTATGTATTAACCACTCTGATGTTAGAGCTGCTTGTTAGTGCAGCATACCTTGGCTACTTTGACTAATGCAAGCTCTATACTGAAGAAGAGCTCACTGGCTATACATAATTCAATTTGTTTCTGAACCAGTAAAAGCCATTTTGTTAGCCATATTCTTGACCTCAGAGTGAGAAGTTGTTTCTTGAGGTGCTATTGCTGTTTAACATCAATTAGATTCCTAGATCTCTTCCAGGTCCCATTTTTATTCTACTACATGATCTTAGGCAGTCACCTAACCTTTTTTCCCTAAAGGCTTATTAATTGCAAAAGCAGAACAGAACAATCTTGCTCTACTTTCAGTATATAATGAAGGGAATCTATGATAATAAAAAATGTAACATGCTAATTAGACCAGACAGCTGAAAGACCTTCTGGACATCCTTCTAGACGTCCTTCCAGATGAAGCCGCAGTAGCAGGGCCGAGGTAAAGGTAGTTAGGGGTGATCAGGCAGGCAGGCGAGCAGTTAGGGGTGATCAGGCAGGGAGGCAGAGTGGTTAGAGATGATCAGGCAGGCAGGCGAGTGGTTAGGAGCCAGTGGTCCCAGATTGCAAGAGGGATGTCCGACTGCTGGTTTAGGCCTGATCCCTCCATGATTGGGCCTAAACTGGCAGTTGGACATCCCCCGGAGGGGTTCTGGATTGCGAGAGGCTGCAGGCCAGGCTGAGGAACCCCCCACCCCCAGGCACAAATTTTGTGCACTGGGCCTCTAGTCACTAATAAAAGGATGTAAAGGTGCTTTGAATGCAAAGGATATGAAGCTGCTGCTAGGTGCTTTGTTAATGGGGGCCACGGAAATGCAGAATATTGTTCCTTTCTCTTTTAAAGTTTTCAGTACTTTAATGAGAAAATTAGTAGTTACTATATCCTGCCACTTGGGAAAGCGTCTGTTGGAGAGGTGGGTTTGAGATGGAGTCTGTATTGGTTCCTTAATTGAAAATTTTTAACAGTGTTCTTAAGAAAAAAGATAATATTTTGATTTTTAAGTCTTACACTAGAACCTAAAGGAATAAATTCCCTTACAGTGACTTACAGAATAGATGTTTAGTGGATAAAAGATGGTAAAACCAAGCCATATAGTATTAAGGGCTCTTGGGATTTGGACAGATAGTTTGGAGCTACCTGTTAGATTTCAAAATTTATTTCTTGGTAAATCTAACCTCCCTAGGTCCACAGCAGCTACCTTGCGAATACCAGCTTGATATAGATCTGCCAGGTATCTTCATTTGTTTCTCCCCAAATACTCTCCATTCATTTTCACTCTACTTCCTTCCCTCAGGAAGCTAATCTGTATGGATTACACAAACTGATTCCCTTACCTAATGTGTTTTGTTGGGTTTGGTCAGTGGGAAGCCTTCGCCCAGTGATCAGAAGGAGAAAAATGAGGTCAGGTTTTTAGTCCTTGTCCTTGCTCTACAGAGTGTCCTCGGGCAGGCTATACCCCTTCCTCCAAGGTCACCGCTTCCCCTAAAGGTGGCTGCTCAACGAAACTGACTTCTCTGTGGTTCTGGTAACCACTTCCTTTCCTTCAGACCAAGGGGGTGGTACCAGCTCTGTTGCTACTAACCCCAAGTTGGTGTAGTATTCCTGAGGTTCCCCTAAACTTCACATAAATAGTCCCTTTATAAGTATACCCTCTTAATTACTCTAATTCAAATGTGTAGTATGTTTCCTACTGGACTTTCATTTAACGCCTGGGACATTTCTATGCACCCCACAAAGCACAACACTCAACTTTCTGCTTTTGTTTATTTGCAAATGATGGGCAATGCCTTTTTCCCTATCATCTCCAAGCCACATGCAGAGATCCAGGATAAGAGTCAAAGATGGTGTAAACTAAGAGATGATGAAAAGGGTGGGTACCAAGATATAGGTTTGGTTTTTGGAAGGGGAAAAGCATTAAGGTTGGGGTGGAATTTGATTATATGGTCAATGTATTCCTTGGTAATAAAAACAAAACATTTTCATAAGACCTAGTTCGATGCAGTACATAAAAATTCTCTTCCTCACTTTTTCCCCATAGAATTTTGTGAAGCAGTATAGATGTGGTTGAAGCATGAAGTTTAGCGTGATCTTTATAGTTAAATTCTGATTCTGCTACTTACAAGTTGTATGACTTTGGCAAGTTATTTTAACCTCTCTGTATCAGTTTCCTTGTCTGTTAAACATAGCTAATACTATGATTTACTTTCTAAGTATCTGTGAAGCTTAAAGTAGTTGGTATAGGGAAGTGCTTAGAATAGTGCCCAATCCATAGTAAGTGATCTGTAAATGTTCACTGTGAATATTTGAAACCAAAATAAATCTTAGAGTTTATTTAGACTAAATCATGAGACAAAAAAAAAAATAAAGGAGTATAGACCAAATCACTTAGCCAACATCACATAACAATGATTAATTTCAGGTTTGTTCACCGATTTATTTGTGCAATAAATATTTACCTCAGCAGTATAACTGGGACAACAAAAGTTCCAGTTATTTGGCCAAGTCCATAAAAATGGAGTCAGAGTGGGAACTAAACAAACAGTAATAACAACAACACAACCACAAAACAAAGCCCTTGATCCCATCTGTTCAGTTGTTTCTTCCCTCATCGTGCTACCTACACATGCTGCTGCCTAGCTGTCAGAATGCCCACCTTGGATTTTAATCAGTTTCCTGTCTAGCAGCCTTTGTAAAACCCATCCACATCATATGGGTACAACGTTTGATGCTTAGATCTTGGTTTTTGGCTGATATGCAAAAATGAAAAAGAGCAAGAAATTCCCCCAGAGACTCCACAGCTGTGCATGTGAAAGAACACAAATCTCTCCAACTAATACCTAGAAAAAAAAAAACCACACCAAAAAACCTCAAAGTAATTTATGCTCTATGATTTCCCCCTGGATCTGCATTTTCTGAAAGTCTCAGATGGTACATTTTGCCTGTGTGTGCTAATTTCATCCTCCCTGGTCAAACCATCTACTTCTGGGAATGCAGAAGTCCTGCTGGTTGGGGAATTGTCTCTGTCACTGGGGAGGGCAGCATTTCAGTAAATCCTTATTTAACTGTGAAGACAGCTGTAAACCCTTTAAATTCATAAGTGAAATTAATCGCAGAATTCTGTAGGGTGGGTTTGATGTTACCCAAAGATTCCCCAAGTGCAAAGCTAATCCTTAAGTTACAAAGTAGCAAATCTACATCCTCCAGTCAGGATGGATGATTCCAGTCCCCTGACTGCCAGGGAGAAGTGTTGGATGAGATTTAATCAAATAATAAAACAAAACAAAATCTGTATATTATCTAAGGCTGGGTCAACATAGGACATGATGAAGTGCACAACTGAAGTAATTTTCCAGGGAATTTGTGTTTGAGGATAAAAAGTCTTTAAAAATTTTTATATTTAAAATTTACAGTCAATAATTTTAAAAAGTTGTCCAGCTTTCAGGAGGAAAGTCGATATATATTTCATGATCCTGGCTGGAAGTCAAAAGTCTTGGTGTCTATTCCCAGTGCTAGGATTGTCGGCTGGTGTTTTCGGGCAAATCACTCATTCTCTTTGTGCCTAAGGTTTTCTGCTATTGGAAATTATGTATAATCTATGTGTGTGATCTGCTTTTAACACACATACTACTAATTTCTTTACATAGTGGGGAGTTCGAGATTATTAACATTCAATTTGAGTTATAAAAATATAATTTGTATTTTAGCAACATAACTATTGAGATAAATGATTACGTCATCCCATGCTATTATTAGGAAGAATATTTAAAATTGGTGGGGGTTTTTTTGAGGAGGGGGCAATATTTGGAATTCAAACACTTTCCCCATATGCTCAGTAATGACGACAATGAAAAATGGAGCTTTAAGTTAACTTTTAGATAAACAGATCTGTATTACTTGAGCATGTCATAAATTATCTTGAAAATAAAATACCTTCCTGCATAATTTTACAAAGTAAAACTTACTCTGTTAAATGATTTGTAAGAGTCACCCAAATTTCTGATATTTATGTTTCGTATCAACACACACACACACACACACACACACTTTCTTTAAATGTAGAAATGTGAAGATCTACATGTATTATAACTAGTATAAGTCTCTACCTTTTCATTGAAGTAAGGACCACTTTTCCTTTCCTTTCTGTTTCTTTGCACTCAACACATAGGGGCGGATCCAAGGTTCTCAAATATCTGGAGATTGCTGAGATCAGTTTTCCCTCTCCCCCAACCTCCTGCCCCTTCCCACCCCCCTCATGGCTCTTAAGGGAAGAGATTCTAAATGTTGGAAGGATCTAACTCTATCAAGCCATCCTTACCTCAAAAGTCAAATGAAGATTTCTCTTGTAATAGATTTACATTTTTCTAATAAGACTAATTCTTTCCTTTTCTTTAAGTAAATTCAAACTTTCTTTATTTACTGTCTGATTGTATCTGCATGACACATCATCACAAAAAATTAAATAGATAGTTGGCTGTAGAGCTCTGAATCTTGGCTTTGGTATGAATCATGATGTGATAAACATATAGCTATCTAATGTAGAAAGTCAGGAATCTCAATTATGTTTAACTATAGTAATAGAGTGTAATGACTTCAGGGTTCTTTTTAGAAGCTGTATCTATATCATATGTTAAAAACTGAAAGATAAAATTTCTAATTCCTAGATTTTAATCTTATTTAACACAAGGAGCAAACTAGTAGTGAGTCAAGTGTTTCATCTTTAAGGGCAAAGAGTGTTCAATATACTAAAAAGAATAGTAAGTGGAAAAGCAAGTAATCAGTTCTGCTTCTTCTAGTGAGATGCTCTGAAAAAAATTCAGCCTATAAATTTCATTGTGTAGCTTAGAAAATTATAAACAATTTAGTTACAGTGGTTCTCAACCTTCCTAATGCCGCGACCCTTTAATACAGTTCCTCATGTTGTGGTGACCCCCAACCATAAAATTATTTTCGTTGCTATCACAAAAACAATATGTAATTATATATGTGTTTTCCGATGGTCTTAGGTGACCCCTGTGAAAGGGTCGTTCGACCCCCAAAGGGGTCGCGACCCACAGGTTGAGAACCGCTGATTTAGTAGGTCCTTACATATCTGAGTTTCTGTCTACCTCTGTCTAGTAGGATCATCTCTGTAAAATGTGTTCAGAAGCTGCATATTATACCATGTAATATACATCTCAAGAATCTCATCGCTTAGTACTTGAATTCAATGCCTATTATAGTATATGTGCTATAGACTCCATGGCGCAACCTTCTATCAGATCAAGGCCAAAAGGTCTTCCATTTCCATGCCCACAGAAGTTTTATGTGCCTCTTCAATATTGTTAGTGAGTCTAGAAGAGCATAATCAACCCTTTCCTACACACAGGATACTAACTATTCACAGCATCTCCTTGTCAAGGCCATTACCACCCCATTTCTCATCACCACTGTCTCCATCCCTAGTATTTGTCACACACTTAGTTTACAAACAACCTTTATTCTCATGACCTCTCAAGAATGAGAATTATTGACCTTTAGAGCTGGATGTAACATTTGGGCACTTCATCTAGCAAAGATTTTGTGGAGAAATCTGGGCCCCATTATTGTCCCTCCTGCACACCTCCCAACACACTGTTTTATTTAAGGTGTGCTTGATAAATATTTTCAGAACTAAGGTTTGTAAAAAAGGAACCTACATTCCAGTATTTCAGAGAAGTTCTGTTTTCTCCGTATCAGACAGGCAGAATTGCAGACATTAGAATTCAGATCTCTCCATTATACAAAGGACCTTTAAAAAATAAGGCTCCATGGTGTCTTAGTACAATAAAAGTTAGGGAGAGGATCAAAAGGCAATGATTCATCAAAAAGTATATATTCATTGGCCTTATCTTACCACATGTGAAGAACAGAGAAAAAAGAAATGAAAATTGATGATGCACCAGCTTTAAAAAAATCAACATCATAATATTGTCACTGGATGTTGACCATTTGTTGTGGAAAAGAAGAAGGGATTTAGCAATGTCACTGTAGGTCCTTTTTTACTTTCTTTGTTCATTATTTTTTTTCTCAGTGGGAAGCACAAGTAAGATTTCCTCTCTTTTGTAAAACTAAAGGCAACTTCCCTTTCTAGACTTTTCGTTTTCCTCACCAGAAGTTAATACACAGCTAACTCATCTCAGGTTGATACATATGTAAATTAACATAATTGTTTCTATTTGTAAAGGAAAACCTGTTGTCAATAAAATGTGGCAAATGCTCTTTTAAAAGTCTTCAATCACTCAGAGCAAATGTGTTTAAATCGCTGAGGATCAACAACCCATCTTGCTTTCTGTTGAGACTCAATTCTGTATCCAAGGAACACCTGGGTCATTGGGGAGCTATTCATCAGTTGGAAAAACAGGGGATGAAATTTAGGTCATTACATAGAATGCTCCCTTGTCCTCATAAAGATCATAATTCAGATTGATTCAGCTTGAGGAGGTCCCACGATTCCAGATAAAAGAAAGCTAATGTTCATTGGACTGCTACCTCAACAACCCAATGTGGTAGACATTGTTTGTTTGTTTTAAGATGAGAAAACAAATAGAAATGCTCAGAAACGTAGTGAAGCACTGTGACAATGATGGTAAGAGCTGGGACTTGAGTCCCATTGCCTTGAGTTCCAATGCAGCCACAATCATTAACTAGCTGTGTGACCTTGGAAAGAAAGTTGACTCTCATCCTAAAGTTCTTTATCTGGTAAAATGAAGATGGGATTTGGGACTAGAATTGACTGTATTCAGTGTTTTTGAGGATTAATGTTAGTGTTATGCCCAGATTTCAAGATTCCCAAGAAACCACATCAGGGAGCCATCCAATCCGATGCAAAAGCATAAGAATCTGTATTTCAAGTTAACTTGAGCTCTCCATCCACCAGACTCACCGACACATCGGCTAGCCAAGTGGCCAAGAGAGAGACCGAACCCCTCCCAGAGACCGGTTATATAGGGGGGGGTTGGAGTAAGGGAGGAGAAAGGACTGTGCTTTGCCGATTGGCCAGGCACAAGTCGATGTCCCGTTCCTGGGTGTGGCTAGCAGAGTCTTAGACTTCCGTGAAGAAGCTCCTTGCCCAACACGTGGCCAAGGTAAGATGGAGGACGTAGCCCTTACCCTGGGGGAAGGTGGAGGGCGTAGCCTTCGCCCTTTCAGTTAGACTAACCATAATCAATTATTACCATTAAAGTGCTTGCGGTAGTAAATTTCAGAGATGGAGTTCAAAGCTTAACCCTTTCTAATTGCACCATATCGCCTTTTGGATGATATTCACAATGGCCAGTATTTCCCATAGTGAGATGTCTAGGATTAGAACTTTAAAAATGATCATTCTGGTCAATTTAAATCTGTGGAGAGAGTTGTCTACCTTCAGTTGGGGCACCTGTTATGTCTTAAATTGAATGCTGTCAATGGTTGCAAGAATCTGGGATGGAGGCCATCAGTCTCACATAATTTCATGTTCCAGGACAAGGGATAAGTACAAAGAGATACAAATGGTGTTAGATAAGAAAGAATCAT
The DNA here is from genome assembly GCF_028538775.1 of Myotis yumanensis. NCBI lineage: Eukaryota > Metazoa > Chordata > Mammalia > Chiroptera > Vespertilionidae > Myotis > Myotis yumanensis. The sequence continues at coordinate 37,912,607 of NW_027223763.1, forward strand.
CTACTTGTCTGTTTAGAAATCAGCTTTGAAGGACCAGCTAAGGGCAATTCTGTTATACACACACACACACACACACACTCACACACACACATGCGCGCGCACGCACACACACTTACTGAGTCTATACTATGTAGAAAACACCATGCAGTAAGGCACATGAAGATTTCCTTAAAGGTAAAGTCCATCCTACTCTACAGTTCATTTCCGCAGGAGAGCCAGTGACAAATCAAAGCACCCTGTGCCATGGATGTGACAACATGCACCAAGAATGAGGAAAATAGAGATTGATAACAATAGAGGAGAGTGGAGAAAAAATGATAAAACTTCTTAGAAAAAAGATAGAAAATACTGTGTTCCTATACTCTCTTAGGCACTCTGTAAGTTGGTTTTAAGTTGGGTTTTGAAGGAAAGACAAAATTCAATTGTTGGGGACAGAAAGAATCCAATGAGAGAGAAGGAGAAAGAAGTATGCCTGGGGTGCTGAGAGCTATTGTGATTTATATGGCACATAGTTCCTTATCATCTTGGGTGAATCCACATTTTTATGTGAATTTTCAATTACAGTCAGTTTCAAGGTGTACCATCTTGCCGTGATATATTCTAAAATTTCATTCTAAATGATGTTCACATTGTTTTTTCAATTTTTCTTTTAATGTGATTTTAATATTTTTAAAACCAGGAAAAAGTTATTTTTAAGTAAATACCATATAATACCAAAATTAATTTTAAAGCCAGGAAATGGTTTCTATAAATATGATTTAAAAATCATCACACAGCTTTGAAAAGTTGTAAGAAATATTGCCTGAATCTAGTTTTTAAAATATTGTCCAAAACAATTTCCTCTTTTCAGCTGGCCTCCTATACTGAATTATATTAATTTAAGGGGCTCTTTTTTTAAAAAAAAATCTGTCTCCAATTACTAAGAAATATCTTTCAGTTGGTTTTTGAATATATGAAATTCAATTTTGATTGTCAACGTACCTGTTTTTATTTATTGGTTAAGTTAAACCTAAATAGGTAGGTATTATTTGTCCAGCTTTACAGATGTGAAAACTAAGAAACAGAGAAGTCAAGAGACTTTTCAAAGCAATTTAACACTGTGGATAAGAGCTGGGATTGAGTTGGACTGCCCTGAGACCCAATCCTGGCTTCCATCATAAACTAGCTAAATAACCTTGGAAAAGTGGCTGAGTCTTTGTCTCTCTTGAAGCCATTTAAGCTAACTTGGATTTAAACTATTTAGGCAACCAGTCTATACATTTGAATATTTGTTAAATCAGGATGGAGGAATATATTAATCCAATTCTTCATTCTCTTCAACAAATTTTTAGTAAGAAACTTAGCATGAGTCAGGTATTCTACTAGGCAGTGGAGTTACAAAGATGAAAATGATCGATATCTTTAGAAACTGAAAATGTTCCCACAAATATTACTATCAAGCCAGCAAAACAATAGGTAGTGGATCAACTTGATCTCTGACATCAAAATAAACATGGACTCCATAGTGCTCACATTTCTCTTGAACTCTTTCATTAGCTATTTGGCTTGTCAAGAACTTGAATACTCTGTCTGTCAGAACTATTTAGAAATATAGATTTGCTGCTCTAATAGAAAACTGTACAAAAGTCTGTGAAATGTGTTTATTGCAACTTGCTATTGTTTTATGGGACATTGTTAAGGAGGTTAAGGGAAACCAGTATCCCTCCAGTGAGAAGCTCTGGCTTTGGCTCCACTTACTGGCTGCCTAGTCTTGGGCAAGTTCCTTGGACAGCCTATGACTCAGTTCTCTGGCCTGTAAAATGAGGGCAATAGAAGCACCTAAATTACAGAGCTGTTGTGAGGTTACATATGATTTAGGATATAAAGCATTTAGCTCATAGAAGGTGGATTAAAAAGCTCAATGGATACTAGCTTTTATTATTGTAAGTAGTTTTAAATTTTCATTGTCCTTATAGCACATCTATAAGTAGAATTATCAAATTGAGAAATTTCAAAAAACACCTTTTTTTGTTTTTTATTTACTTGATTAGTTGGTTTGCTCCCAATGGTTTTTGTTTGTTTGACTACTTTGCTCTCTAGTCTCTTACCTTCCTAGGGAGAACTGGGTTAATTTTGTTTCTAGAGGTCAAACAGTATGGTCTGCAGGAGCCTCACCCTGAGGAATTAGCTCCTGGCCTGGGCCTGTCACACTGGGAATGAAGAACCTATCTGCAAACCATGCAACTTTTCAAAAACAGGTTGCAATTAAGTCATGCAGAGAGAACACAGATCACAGATCACAGAACACGTTTTAAAAAGAGTATTTGTATTATTTGCTAAAGTAAATACATTTTAATGCTTTTCCTGATTGAAAACTATTAGCATATCTATGTCTATTGTATTATAAATTTGAACCTTACATCCTCCTCTATACTCTTCTGCTCAGACTGTTGGGTCCCTGAGGGCAGATGTATCAAAGTCCAGTCAGGGAACAGAAACTATCCTAGTTATTTTTACAGACAGAATTTAATATACTAAATTGGTATTTAGGTGTAAAGATATTATTAACTGAAAGGGTAGAAAGAGAACTCTAAGGTATCACATATGTAGCAACTGCACAAAGCAGCTACTACCCCTAGGATGGAGAGTATAAAAGGAAGAATTTGGAATTATTAACACTTAGAAACTTAGAAGTGATCTCCTTGGAACTATACCTCAGGATGCCTGCAGGCACCTGCTAACTGGTGCTGGGGCTCAAAGATAGGCTGGTTCTTCAAGTGTTAGAAAAACTTCTAAAGGGAGTCAGCTGTGGATAGAGAAAGACACTGCCGAGTGAAGAAGTTTTGCCTGCATGATACTTCCAGGAATCAAAAGCAGAAAGGAAGCCCCACTGGGAACAAAGAGGAAGGAGAAATTCCCTTCTTTTCTTCCACTCTTGCTAACTCCCACTAGAGCCCCAGATTACCAGGACCCAATACACAGCCAGCGGGCAAAGCAAAAATGTGGTTTGCAAAGTCCCAGCACCAGGACCTCAGAGCTGAGAAGGGAAGAGTAGATTTAGAGATGAGAGACATTAGCATAATAATTGGTGCAGTAGCAAACGTGTCTTCTTGTCAGCACCTGGTATAGTCCCTGCAATACGGTATTGAATAAATGCTTATGGAATGGATATGTGTGTGTTAGATTAAAATATATGGTTTTAATAGCTAACATCGTAGAGTTCTTATAAAAAGAGCTGTCTTCATTTAGGAAAATAACTTGATAGACCACTTTCATTGTAGAAGATAGGTCTCAATGTTAAAGTCTGGAAAGAGTAGAGAAATAAAGTAAAGTGCCTTTTGTGGGGTTCAGAATGAGCAACCCCAAGATGTGCCTCAGTGGTAGGCAGATTATTTTGAGCTAAAAGCAAGTTTAGCTGCAGACTAAAGAGAAACTGAGCCCCCCCTTTACCTAGAAGAACTTGAATTAGGGGCTTTGCCCATAATGAGAGATTATCAGACATAACTTATTTTGACCTATTTATAGGGCAGAGCAAACGTCTATTTACTACTAAACATCAATTCCTCTTATCACCTTGCAATCACCATTTGAACTCCTCAGGTGCATTACCTCATCCCTAGCTCAGGATGTGTTTATACCTCATTCCCCCTTTCTGTCTCTGAGTCTCTGGTGCATGTGGGGTCTCTGACTCATGTAGGCAGGATTCCCATACAGATGTAGGTATTAAATTTGGTTATTTTCTCTTGCCAATCTGTCTCATGTCTATTTGATTATTAGATCAGCCAGAGGACCTTGAGGGTAGAGAAAAATTTGCACTTTCCCCACACTTTCATAGGCGTTAGTAGAAATTGGGGTGAAGTAAGGTGAGGAGCAAAGTACTTGGAGAGCACAGGGGAGACCACATACCGGTAGTCAAAGAAGAGAGTCAAGTCCAAGCAAACTGTCAGAAGGCTGTAGTAGTTGGCAAAAGGTAACCAGTTGAGAGATGATAGGACTTTTAGAAGTAGAAATGATAAATGTTTGAATTTACATTTATGGCCATGACTCTAATGCAGGGGTCCTCAAACTTTTTAAACAGGGGGCCAGTTCACTGTCCTTCAGACCATTGGAGGGCCGGACTATAGTTTTAAAAAAAACTATGAACAAATTCCTATGCACACTGCACATATCTTATTTTGAAGTAAAAAAACAAAATGGGAACAAATACAATATTTGTATTTGCATGTGGCCCGCGGGCTGTAGTTTGAGGACCCCTGCCTAATGTAAGGTAAAATCAAAATTTCAAGGCATTGGCATGTGCTACTCATGCCGGTTTACATCTGGAATATTTACAAATAAACGGGCAGTATGCTTTAGACAGTGAGATGATCCATAAATTGAACCAGGTCTCTGGGAGCTAGAGTTTTAAGTTAGAGGTAACTGGGAGCAATGAAGCCTTTACAACTTCTTTGTCACCAATTAAAAATCCCCGGAGTGAGTAGGGTATGAGTCTGCACAGCACATGGTGAGTTTACAGAAACTTTCATGAACTCTCAAAGATCAGAGAGGATCCTAGCTTGTATACTGGTAACATTTGTTTTGTGCCACCATTTAATGCCTCAGCCCTGAAAAACTAAATATTTCATAAATATTTGGCTGAATGGCTCTATTTTTTAATCAAAGTGTGAGTTCACTAAGATGATGCCTTGTTTGAATATCCATGTGATTCCGTCTTCCAAGTTATAGATCTGAGCTGGGTGCATATAAACTCAGAATGAAGCCTATGTCCCCGGAATAAAATAGTAGATACAAAAATCCCTCAATATAATGAGGAAAACATCACATAAAAGCATAGTATGCAAACAATAGCACCATGTTAAAGAAGGAAGTGAACAGATCCTTAAACCCATTGGTTAAAATATTTTTGTGATGGGGTCGGCTTATGAGGAAAGTTGAGGATGGATAGGAGAGTAAACTGATTTCTAGGTTCACTTTTCACTAATTTGTTCTTCAAGTGACTCCCGCCTCTGTTGCTTCATTGATAAAATCAGAAGGTATGTGATTTATGATGTGGAATGCCTCAATTCTGGAGGCATATTGAATGGAGTGTTTTGTTTGTTTTCTTTTTTAGTAGTGACAATAGTTTCACTTCAGAAAAACATAGCTATTTCTCTTTTCAGTAGAAGTGTCTCCAAAATTAGCAGTATAGAGAGAATGTGTTTGTGACACAAAAGCAGGGTGATACTTCTATTATGCTTGAAAGTTTCAAGTTTTTTAAAAATATACTTTTATTTATTTCAGAAAAGAAGGGAGAGGGAGAGGGAGGTAGAAACATCAATAATGAGAGAGAATCATGCCTCCTGCATGCCCCCCAGTGGGGATTGAGCCAGCAACCGGGCATGTGCCCTGACTGGGAATTGAACCCTGACCTCCTGGTTCATAGGTTGACGCTCAACCACTGAGCCATACTAGTCTGGCTCTTCTTGTACATCTTCAATGTATACAATGGAGTTGAGATTACTCCCTCAATAGAATTTCACAAACATTTTCTATATGAGTAAAATTTTATAAGCATTATTTGTAATGGCTGCATGATATTCCATATTCTGCAAATAGCATGATTTATTTAAACATTGCCCTATGGGGATATAGGTTAATCACTATAAAACAAGTTACAACAAAGTTAATGCTATAAAATCCCCACCTAGGATGAATTCTTAGGCAGACTAAAGCTTTATCTGTTTAGGCAATAAATGAGGTTGCCAGTTAGTAATACAATGTCCAGTCCTTTTCAGCTAAGGAACATTTTTTTTTTAAGAGAAGAGGAATATTGTTTCTAAGGCACAATTACTTTGGGTAAGTAAGTGGTGTTATAGGTGTAGTCACATGCATTGAAAGAATTGATCTAGTTTCCTAAGAGAAAATCAAAGCAATATTAGAATTAGTTTTTTTCCTTTGTCAGTATTAGAGGCATACATCTGCCTCTTTCTCTTTTCTTCCTAATATTCTAACTTTCTTCCTCACTCTCTAACTTATTTTCTTCCTTTCCTCTCTCCTTATTTCCCTCCCCCCATCTTTCCTTCTTCCTCTTTCTCATCCGTGTGTTTCAGTGTTATGGATTCTTTCTGGAATGTATCTAGTTCAGTTGGGCCTGGTTGACAATTCTCCAGCTCCCTTCTTACTAAGCATCTATCCATAGTAACAATAAAAACACGCTGTCCATGAAGGTGCTGACAGGACTGGAACTGGCTCAGATGGGAAAGCATATCCGAATGCACTTCTTAAATGACGCTGCAATAATGAGAACTGTGACTCACAAGCAAAGCCCGGGTGCCTTGTGCACACAAAAGACCTGTTCCTTGTGGCAGGAAAGAACTAATTGGATCAAACTAAACAATCAAAATATTTTCTTAATAATATTCTTTTAAAGACATTTTCATGAGTCACTCAGTTATTTTTTTTGAATTTTTTGATAATTTTATAAAATCCTTTTAAATATGGAATTCTCAGCATGGTTCTTCAGTTTAAAGAAGTGTTACTGTCATAATACAACTGTAATTCTCAGATGCTTTATTTTCTGCTAATGATATATGTGCATATCATGTGACTGAGTGTAGATCATATGAATATATTACAGTTTAAAACTCAGAATTTAAATTTCATGGACCATACTAAAATTCAATAAAGCAACATTTGAATGCAAGGGGGAAACAGCAACATGTGGCTTGAATTTTCCTTAAACTACACAGGGGATAGTTAAGGGGGAAAGTGCTTGGGACAGAGTAGGTCTGGAGTTTTGCCAAACTCATACCATTCAAACAATGGTTTAAGACTGAATTCAAATCCCAAGCAGATCTCTTCAATCTCCCCCAAAGGGTATAAGGTAGCATTTCAGCTTTGAAAGATAAAGTTAATGAACATACTTTCAATGAGCAGAATGAGAATGCTGGACATGAAGAAACTGTTTTGCCCTCTGGAATTCAAGGACTTCCTACCTCCATTTGGATCCTCACTCTGCCTTTTCACCTACAAAGAGATGATCACTGGCTTTTGAAACCATTTTTTTTTTTTAATTTCCCAGTTTCAATACAAACTCTACCCTGCCCCCACTCCCCCATACAGAATCCCATGCACACAGTCTGATGAACACCAATATCATTTAAAACCCCCGCCACATCATCCAAATCCTGAGCATGCTTCCAAAATATCTGTGTGCACATTTCACAGTCAGGTACAGTGAAGAATGAAAATTGTTATCCAATGGAGGAGCCGAATCCCACCACAACTTATATTGATCTCTATAATTTTGTGCATATCAGAAGTGGCAATTTTGTTGGTGCATGGGATTTAAGGGGATTTAGTGGCTTTGGTGATCCATGTTTCTTCTCCTAAGGCATTCTGCTTCCACACTCTTCTGGGGTATGTCTATAGTAGTGCCAAGCAGGCAAATGTCACCTTTGAGTCCCAGGAGAGGTGTCAATCAGCTTTCCAAACACTGCAATGCAAAGATGCTTTGGAGTTCAGCGGTGCCACTTCCAGCTAACTGGCTCTGATTCCTATGGATGCAAACAGCCCTCCTCCCTGGCTGGACTGATGCCAGTCTACTTAAGGAGATAATTGACCACAAGCCAGCCTGACTGACAGGCTTTCTGAGTGCCAGATGCCAACTGTGCTGGCCCTGGCCTTTGCAGGAGGGCCTGTTCTCCTAGGGACCACAGCTAAAATAGCTCTGCCTTTAGCTCTTGTCTCAGCTTCCCAAGGAAATACAATCAAATAGATTATTCCAAGTTGTTTTTCTTCTACTTTTCTTTTAAGGACATCTACACTAAAATCCTTCTCCCTCCTCCTGGCTTCTCCCCATCTTTCTCGGGGTTCTGTGCCTTCAGTGAAGTGGGATCCAGGCCAAGCAACTAGTAAATAGCTTTTTCTATCATCCTGGAAACCAGCAGCGTAATGCCATGGTATCGCCACCAGTACTTAGCATACCCTGAGTGATTTTATTAAGCTTGTGAACTGAGATGGTCATACATACATAAGTGTCTTTACTTCCATCTCCCTTAGGTCTAGAACTTAATTTCCCTCTACCTCCACCTGTAGCTAGAGAGAGAGTACCTGTGAGATCCTATGTGATCACATTCTCAGTTGAGAGGGTTACCAAAATATCACCATCAGTTTATTCTTATTAGCTTTAGCGGTTCTCTACATACTTACATTATTACTAGAACTATACATGTTGAATGGTTCGACCTCTCTTTAAACATTTACAATACGTGCTGAATCTGGTTCAGGGTCTGTGAGTGAGTGTTTTTTGGCACGTGGATATGAAGATCTGATTCTGGTGGAGTAGTGAGCCGGGACCTGGGGACTTCCCAGTCCTGGCATCTCAGAGGTTTGTCCAGACTAATCCTGCCAACTCCCAGCTTGGCCATGGGTGCTTGTGGGAAAGATACTCTTACAGTTAGACTGCAGACCCCATCTTAGTTGAGGGGAGGGGTCTTCAAGGCTTTAACTGGGACCTCTCTTGGGATCAGAGCTTTAACAGAAAGCCTCCCCGCCCCCGCCCCCGTGTTTATTTATATGAATCCCGTGCTCTCCAGTCTGAATGCCATGCTTGGCTTCCTTTGAGTACCGGGGTCTCCCCCTGGAAGAAAACTTGAGTGGAATTATTTCTAAGCTCTTGTTGCCCTCTAGTCTCCTTTCTCTCCTCCCTGACAGTAAAAGCAAAACAACCATGTTTTCCTCACAGAGGTAGAAGGGGTGCCACGGGGGTGTGCGGGTGTGGGGCTGGGTGCTAAGAGGGTTCAGGGAAACAGCCAGGGTCAATTATTCATCCTTCTCTGAGGCGCGGCCTACAGGCTCCCTCCCCCCTCCTCAGGAGGGGCAGTCCAGCCCCCCCCCCCATCTTCAGTTCCCCCCAAAAAACATCACGTGGGGCCTCACTCCTTTCCCGTGGAACCATGGGCATCGCTATAAAGTTCACTGGCCCTTGCAGGCAGGTGGGGAAGAAAGGGTGCTCTTTGGAAGAAACTCCTAGAATTCAGGACGCTCAGCCTCTAAACTACGGGTCCCTGCCCAGGGCTTCTCGCACCAACTCACCCAGAGACACACAAAGAAGCCAGATTCCCCAAGTCTCCCCAAGTCTGTGACCCCTATGTCAGCGTCTCCCCTTTTTCTTCTTGTCTTTCAATAATATCAAACTAGTGTAGAGGAAAACCTAGCAGGTCTCAAACTGACAGAATGGAGGCACTGGAATTGTCCGAGCCCAAGGAGGCCGTGGTTTGCACCAAGACGCGTTTCCCAGGTCTGGCCAGAACCTGGTCTCGCTGCAAGGGTGGTAGTAAATCAGGGATGCGTGAAAACCCTCCCCTCCCCCTCCCAGTGTCATTACCGTGCACAAGTCTCGTTGGCCCTTTGCTTTCTTCTGAGAAAAGGTTAGAGGAGGCTTCCATGGGATTGGCTGGGCCGAGGGAAGCTGGTTCAGGTTGGAGCCCTGTTCGTGGGTGAAGGGCAGAGGCCTGGCGGCGACTCCCTGGCCCCAGCGGGGTCCCCCGCACCGGCCGGGCCACCTCGCCAGCTCCCCGCGCAGCTCCGCAGTAGCTGCAGCCTGCAGGGTCCGGTGGGGAGCCGTGGGCTTCCGCGGGCCCCGCATCTGCCGCCCAGGGCCTCCAGCCGCTGCGGCCACAGCCCAGCTGGGCCAGGGCGCAGCCGGCGCCTGCGCGCAACAGGTCCCAGGCCTCTGTGGCGGGCCCAGGACCCTCGTTAAAAGTCGGCCGCCACGGCAGGGGCAGCGTCCGGGCGCCGACCTCCCGGTCCCTGGCCAGCCCCGCAGATTTAAGGGGGTGCCGCTGGGTACCCACCAAATGGAACCGAATCCCCCGGCCAGCGTCGGCTTGCCCTCAAGGACCTCAGAAAAGGGAAAAGGGTTTTGGGTGGTGGTGATGGTGTATTGATGTGAACTTCGTGTAGGAACAACAAAATCACTGTTACCGTGTGTGTGTGTGTGTGTGTGTGTGTGTGTGTGTGTGTGTGTGTGTAACTCAGTTCTGGCCCCGAGGAGGACTTGAGCTCAGTTGGGAAACCAGCATGGTAAGCGAGAACAGGTAGCGGAGGAGATAAATGCGCCACTGATAAGGAGTAGTGGAGCAAGGGTGTCCCTGCTGGTGGCCGGCCTGTGAACTCACCCCTCTGCAGCTCTGATGTTAAGAATTAACGGGGGAGGAGAGGGTTTGCCAAGTTCCTCTGTCTGCGCAGGAGGCACTTCAACCGCGGCCTGGTTTCTGGAGAAGCGAAACACCATCACACCGGCACGAGCAGATCCAGAGAGAAGCTTTAATGGAGAACACCGCGTACAACACAGGCAGACATGAACTTGTCACAAAGTCACAACCCGAACGCGGCGTGGACACAAACCAGAGGTGACTGAGAGGCAAAGAGCTGCTGCCTCCATCCTTCCCTCCCCACTTCGTTCCCAAAAGTTTGTTGCAAGTAAAGTGCTATTTTACTGGGGCTCAAAAAGAGGGAAAGAGCAGCAGCGGCGAGCCAAGTTTCTTTCCCACGCACAAGGACAGCAGCGTGCAAAGGTGACCAGGTCGCGAGCGCCAGGAAACGCTCCCGTAAGCCCGAAGAGCAAAACTGCTGGGTGATGAGGCAGGTTTTCCTTGCACTGCTGAGTTAGGGGACAAAACCTCGTCGCGATGCAAGTAATTTTTTTTTCTCTTTAAAATCCCAATGGAACAGATCGTGAGAATTCGCATTATTTGGGGGCTCCTTAATGATTTCATCCGATTGATACGCAAACGAATTGCAGGTAGAAAGTCGCCTTTTATTGTCTCTTTGGTTGCGTTTCTCGAACTTTACTTTTGGAATCCTGGGCTTTGCTCTGTAAGCCGCTGCCATTCTCTTTTGTGCAAACTAATTGCTTTCGCTGTTCCTCCTACCCTTCTCGACCCCCGGGTCAGAGCCAAGAAACGTAACTGTTTCCCAAGATCCTCCATGGTGTTCCCACTGCCCCCTAAAGCTGCTTTATTCATCATACCGTTTCCTGGCCCATTTCCCTGACCAGGAAAATAACGGTACCAAACGCTCCCCTGTCTTCCTTCTTAAATAAATCGAGATATCCTTCGTGAACAGCAGTTTCGTCTCGAACACGCCAAGAGCGGCAGCTGCCCTGCAGGAGACCAGCGGAGAGCAACTCGGTGGCTGAGGTCTGTCTCAGCGTCACTCTCCCTTGCATTGCTCCCCGCGATGCTTAGACCCCACAGCTTCTGGTCCCACAGAAATAAGAATCGAAATCCATTCCAATTCACCTGCTAAAGGATGATTCTCCAAATGCCTTCATTTCCCTCCCCCCATAACTTATTGATTTATAATATTAATTACAATAGAAACTCTTACCTGAAAACTGGCTTTCATGAATCTGATTGTACAACATAGTATACACACTGACACCAAAAGTGTTACATTTACTCAGACCACATTCGGGTTTGTTCGTTTGTTTCAATATCTTTCCCGCCAAGGCTGGGGCTCAGCCCGGCCTGGCCAGGGCACCCTCTCCCCCTCCCGCGGTCGGGGACCAGCGGTTCCTCTCTGTTTTCATTTCGTCTCTCTCCGCTCGCTGGGTGCCTTACGAGTGCACCAGCACCGAGTGCAGGGAGCCACCCTTGCCCTCGGCCGCACTCGCGGCGGTGGGCTCCAGCAGTGAGGCGGCGGGCGAGGCCGAGGCCGAGGCCGCGGGGCACACGGTGGACGGTGCCGGCGCTGGCTGTGCGGCCGCGGGGACAGTGAGCGTGGGCGGCAGCGCAGCCACGGGCGGCAGCGCGGGAGTCGGCTTTATGGGCACCGGCACGGCCGGCAGGCTCTGGCTAGCCGAGTGGCACAGGGCCTTGACCGGCACCCCGAAGGCCCCGTACTCCGGGCCTACAGGCACTCCAGCGGCTGCCGCGGCGGCGGCGGCCGCGGCCACCGAATCCATGACACCGACGTGCGGCCACACGGAGCTGACGACGTTGCCGAGCTGGCCTGGCACAGGGTAACCCAGGTGGTGCATGACCGAGGCCAATGGCAGCCCGCCCGCCTGCAGCACGCCCTTGTAGTCCCGGCCGATGATGTTCTCGATGGCGAACGGGTGCTTGAAGCCCGACGTGGACGCGGCGGCGGCGGCAGCGGCCGCGGCGGCCGAGCCCAGCCCGTAGGGCGGGAACTGCGACAGGCGGCCCACGCTCCCCACTGCCGCCGCCGCCGCCGCCGCTGCCGCCGCCGCCACGGCCGCGGCCTCCTGCATCTTGCCGGGGTGCGACGGCTGCTGAGGCTGGGACTGCTGGGACGGCTGCTGTGGCGGCTGAGACGGGAGGTGCGGCGGCGGCTGCGGAGCCGGGGGCGGCTGCTGGTGGAAATAATGCACCATGTGCGGCGGGGGCGGGGGCGGCGGCGGCGGGGGCGGGTGGTGGTGGTGGTGGTGGTGGGCGGCAGCATGGTGGTGGTGGTGGTGGTGCGGGTGGTGGGAGTGATGGGGGTGCAGGTGCCCTCCGGGCCCGGCGCCTGGCGCGCCCTTGGTGCTTCCCGCGTGCAGGTGAGTGTGGTCCGTGCGCAGCACCTTGAAGCGCTTGCGGCGCCGCAGGAAGCTGCCGTTCTCGAACATGTCGCCGCAGTCGGGGTGCAGCGCCCAGAAACTGCCCTTGCCGGGCTGGTCGGGCCGCCGCGGGATCTTGATGAAGCAGTCGTTGAAGGAGAGGTTGTGGCGCAGGCTGTTCTGCCAGCGCTGCGTGTGCTCGCGGTAGTAGGGGAAGCGCTCCATGATGAACTTGTAGATGTCGCTCAGAGGCAGCATCTTCTCAGCCGAGTGTTGGATGGCCATGGCGGTCAGCGAGATGTACGAGTAGGGCGGCTTCTGGTCGCTGTACGAACTCTTCCCCGGCCGAGGCATCGCCCCTGGCACCTCCACCGCCCACCGGCTCCGCAGCCGGCTCCCGGGGCCTGGCTGACTCCACTACTCCTCACTGCGCCCGCCCAGCCCCGCCACTCCACCCTCTTCCCCCTAAGGCCCTCCTGCCGCTTATCTCCCGCCTTCTCTCAGCTGCCTGGGATTTCCGCGCTTGGCCTCTTGGGCCAACTTAGCTCTGGGTGCTCACAACTTCTGGCCCCGACGGCCGCCGACCCGAGCGCACAGGCGCGGGCGGGGCGCGCCAGCTTCACCGCCACCCTCGCGGCGTCTTCCCTGGGATGGCCAGAGACAGCTCCGGAGCAGGCGTTGGAAGGGTGGGGAGGGGCCGTGTTCTCTTCCGGTCTCCTTGCTTTTTCTTGGTCCGAGGGAAGCGCAGGCCAAGTGGGCTGGGAGGAAGGACCGGACAGTCAGGACTCTGGCCGTTTAAATCCGAAATGACACTCGCTGTCCAGGAGGCGGGGGAAGGCTGCTCCCTGCCCCGCCACTTAGTCCACCCTGGAGTTCGGTGTTCCTGGATAGGAGAAGCAAGGTAAGGAGAAGGAAGCCCGGCTCCGGGCAGCCTGCGTCAGTCACCTTTTCCTCTAGCAGCTCGCGGCGGAGCCGGGGACAGAGCTGTGGGCGGTCGCTGGCGGGGAAAAGTTTGGTGGCTTCTGCAGGCGCGGAGCATGCAGGCTTTGAGGAGGGGCGGGGGCGCGGGGCGCGAACCGCGGACTGGAGGGGGTGTCTGCGAATGTTGGGGGGATGCGAGACGCCCCGAGGCCGGCTCAGCGGTCCGCGCCGCCGCTGCCGCCGCTGCCGCCGCTCTCCCGGGCGGGTCTTGAGCTGAAGAGGCGGCGGCGGCTGTGGCTGCGACGCGCTCTCCTGGCTGCGTTTTGTAATGGTCCCCGAGACGCCGAGACCCCCGCAGCTCACGCTTCGAGATTATCACATGACCGAGGCTGAGGGACTCCGCGCCGCCGCCGCGTCTCTCGCAGAAGCAGGGGCAAGAAGGCGCGGAGCCTCGCCCCCGCCCCCTCCTCCGTCCAGGTTCGGGCGCCCCCACCCTCCGCATTCACCACCCGCTCGCAGCACCCAGCCGCCGCCGAGTGGGGCGGGGAGCGCAGGCTGTTGGCTGGGAGGGGTGCAGCCCCGGGTGCGGTCCCCGCTGCCGCACCACACCCGGGTCGCGACGCTAGACAGAGGGGCACTGGACCCTACTTTTCCTCTTCTCTCCTGCATCTTCAGCCTCCCCCGACCCTTTCACTCTTCCCACCTACCAGCTCTGATTCTCTCTCCTTATATTACCTTTCTCCTCGACTAGCCACTCTGGGTAAAGTTCGGAGAATCGTGACCTCAAAGCCTGTTCTCTGAAAAAAATCCCAGTGCCTGGAGGGATGGAGGGGAAAACTCATGGGGAGGAGAGCCAGGGACAGCTTCGTCAAATGCTAACTTCATCACAACTTTACTGCGCACCAACTGTATATCGGGCCCATGGATGGCGCCAGGTACAGCTCTCTGCGCTCCAGGACCGCGGTGTAGAGCGAGAGTTGACAGTGACCAGGAAATTACTTTATACCTTTATAGGTATAGAGGATTGGTGGATGGAGGCTCCACCGTGCTTCTCAAGAGCGGGTGGATGGGACAGGGTGAGGCATTTCTCTGGGGAGGTGACATCTGAGCTGGGGCCAGAAGGAGGAGTTGGGATTACTGAGATCCCATCACCTGGGTGTGCTGGAACCAAGTCTTTGCCATTCTTAGCACATCGAGGGAAGGGAGGTGATTAAAATCAAATGGGAGGTCAAAACGATGAATCCACAGGGCCTGGCGTGGCCTGTGAGGGAAAGGTGGATGAGCCGAAGCGCTGAGGTCCCGGTGCTTGCTGGGGTCCGGGAAGCAGGTTCCTGCTCCGCATTAAGCCCAGCAGTGCATCCCAGCTGAAGGCAGGGAGAACCCCAAGTCATATTCTGATTTTGGCTGCCGATGCCCTTGGGCTGGGAGGAAAAGCAGAGTTTAGGGAGAAAAACACAACCTCTTCCGGTCTGTGGGCCTCAGTTTCATTATTTGTAAAATGAGATGTCTGGAGTTGGAAATTTCGCGGACCCCTTCCAGTTCCGCCAGTGGAGGAGAAAAGAGCTACATGCGTTAGGGACTGCGGCTCGCTCGGTTTTTAATTCCTTCTTTTCCATGTCTAAATCTGGAAGCAGAAGGCGGCCGGCCCAGGCTGCTTGGGAAATTGCCTCTTACCCTCCAACCTTGGCGACACCAGGTCCGTGTTTTCAGCTTCTGACTTTGGCTGAGCTGCCCCAGGGAAGGACCACGAGCCGCGCTGTCTGCCCATCGGGTTGTAGGGGTTCAGTGAGCGGGGCAGATGCATAATTTTCATCTTTAGTCGGGAACTGGCTTTCTGTCTAGTGCTATTAGGCCAGCAGCCGCTTTAGAATAGGCAAAGACAGTTTAAGTAAAGTGTGCAAGAGGGCCCCGGGGGAACAGAGCAGCCTCCTGCTTGCCCCCAGCGAAGGAGACCCGTTCAGAGTTGGATGCTTTCGCTGTCACTCTAGACAGAGGCAGTTCCTTCCGCCAATGGAAGCTTTTTTTTGGGGGGGGGGGGGGAATTTCTGGCCCGCTGAGGCAGTTTCAGGAGCTGAGCAGCAGCCGGCCTCCCGGCCTCGCGATGCCACGGAGGAATTCCCAAGACGCCTACGGTTACAGTGACAGCTCGAGCCCGCGGGGGCCGGGGCCCCCTTTTCCCTTGATAGACGTGGTGCGAGAGCAGCCCTGTCCAAGCTGAGCGGGCAAAGGCAGCTTACGAAAGTATCTGTCCGCGGGCTTCCGGAAAAGCAACGCTCCTCCTTGGGAGGTCTCAGGTGCATTCCCGTCGGGCAAGTGGACGCGGTGGTGTCTGGGGACAGAGCGAGAGAAGGGCCCTTCCAAGGCGCGTGGGGTAAGCCTGACGCTCACCACCTGAACACTAGAAAGCTGAAAACCGGCGCTCACTGCTGAGCTCATTACACCTACAGACCCGGCCGCCACCCCCTCGGCCTCGGAGCCTGGGGACGCGAGCCGCGTGGCCAGCCTCTGGGGTCTCGGCGAGCTACCGCACAACTCGGATCCCAAACAGAACCGTGACGATAGAGCGAAGTGCCCAATCCTCATGCTTCTGCGCTCCGGGTGCTCCCCGACCTGGCCCCGGCGGTCCTAGTTGCAGAGGAGAGCGCCGGACCCAAAGGGTGGACGCCTGTCCATTTTGGAGAGGAGCCGGCCGCCGGGGAGTATTCTGGGGGAATCCCGGCGTGGCACGGGGGGGGGGGGGCGGGGGGGGCACGCTCGTCCCCTCCTCCCTCCTTCTCTCAGGGCTGATTTAATTCCGGCAAGTTTTGCAGGCGCGCAGCAGCCCCAGCGGGGGCGGGTTTGTGCGCGCCGCAGCTGCCTACAGACCTCTGTTCAAGAAAAACAGATCATGTAACCTCCCTGGCACCGACCAGTCGGTTTCAGGTTTCGGCGTGTAATTTAAACACACACACACACACACACTACACTATCCAAATATTGGCTGGCGCGGAGGACGCTGGCAGGCAACTCCTTGCCCCGGGTTTAGTATAATTATCTGAGGCGTATTTGGTTTACCCCTAGGCAATTGTTGGCGACGCTTTGCTAGGAAGAGAGGTTCCATGCAAGGTTTTATTGCGTTTAATTGGCTCTACGGAGGGGAGTAAAATTTGCTCGGAAAAGATATGGAACTTTAGGAGAGGCTATTTATTCATTCCCTTTCCTCTATCCTCCCAGACCCGGGAAGGACCCACGCACTGCTCAGCCGGGATCCGAGCCAGACA